>NW_028270151.1:90795694-92164282 GCF_037043375.1 Chiloscyllium plagiosum
TCCCCTCTTCTCCTCCTTTTCTCCAATGAAAAAAGTCCGAGCTCAGTCAACCTCTCCTCATAAGATAAGTCCTCCAGTCCAGGCAGCATCCTGGTAAACCTCCTTTGAACCCGCTCCAAAGCATCCACATCTTTCCTATAATAGGGCGACCAGAACTGGACGCAGTATTCCAAGTGCGGTCTAACCAAAGTTTTATAGAGCTGCAACAAGATCTCATGACTCTTAAACTCAATACCCCTGTTAATGAAAGCCAAAACACCATATGCTTTCTTAACAACCCTGTCCACTTGGGTGGTAATTTTAAGGGATCTATGTACCTGCACCCCAAGATCCCTCTGTTCCTCCACACTGCCAAGAATCCTATCCTTAATCCTGTACTCAGCTTTCGAATTCGACCTTCCAAAATGCATCACCTCGCATTTATCCAGGTTGAACTCCATCTGCCACCTCTCAGCCCATCTCTGCATCTTGTCAATGTCCTGCTGCAGCCTACAACAGCCCTCTATACTGTCAATGACACATCCAAACTTTGTGTCATTTGCAAACTTGCTGACCCATCCTTCAATCCCTTCATCCAAGTCATTAATAAAAATTACAAACAGTAGAGGCCCAAGGACAGAGCCCTGTGGAACACCACTCACCACTGACTTCCAGGCAGAATATTTTCCTTCTACTACCACTCGCTGTCTTCTGTTGACCAGCCAATTCTGTATCCAGGCAGCTAAGTTCCCCTGTATCCCATTCCTCCTGACCTTTTGAATGAGCCTACCATGGGGGACCTTATCAAATGCCTTGCTGAAGTCTATATACACCACATCCACTGCTTAATCATTTCATTCATGAACTAGATTCAAGTGAGTTTTTGAGCAGTTTGGCATCTGGTAAACCATTGATTGCCTCCTATAGTGTGTATGGACTTGCACCCCACACCTCTCTCATTTGTCTTTATGTCAACTAGATTGGACTGGTTCAAGTTTGAAACTTGTTTCTGTTCCTGAGATCTCTGTTTTTCCCTCTCTAGTATGCCCCTTGTGACCTTCACCCACGGTGTCTCCCATGGTCTTTGTTCCCTGCCATTTTCCCTTTATTTGTGTTTATTTCCATTGATTAAGTTTTCTCCTTAATCTATTCCTTTTCCTGGAACACAACTGCCATCTAGTTCTCACACTCACTGGGGCTTCACCTTCACTGGTTACCTTGTAGACTGACCATGAAGGTAACCATTAACTAGATCTTTGGTCCTGGCCTGTCATTGTGGCCTTTTATTTATTCATTTTGTTGGATGTGGGCCTCACTGGCTGGCCAGCATTTTTTGCCTATCCCCCAGTTGCCCTTGAGAAGGTGATGGTGAACTACCTTCTCGAACTGCTACAATCCACCTGCTGTGGGTTGACACACAATGCCAGTAGGGAGGGAATTCCATGATTTTGAACCAGCGACAGTGAAGGAATGCTGATATATTTCCAAGTCAGGATGGTGAGTGACTTGGAGGGGAACTTGAAGGTGGTGGTGTTCCCATATATCTGCTGCCCTTGTCCCCTGAGATGGAAGTGGTCATGGGTTTAGAAAGTGCTGTCTGAGGATCTTCAGTGAATTCCTGTAGTGCATCTTGTAGA
This sequence comes from Chiloscyllium plagiosum, assembly GCF_037043375.1. NCBI lineage: Eukaryota > Metazoa > Chordata > Chondrichthyes > Orectolobiformes > Hemiscylliidae > Chiloscyllium > Chiloscyllium plagiosum. Next base: position 90,797,311 of record NW_028270151.1, read on the forward strand.
TGGTACACACTGCTACTACTGAGCATTGTCAGAAAGAGTGAATATTTGTAGATGATGTGCCAATCAGGTGGGCTGTTTTGCCCTGGGAGTGTCAAGCTTCTTGAGTGTTGTTGGAGCTGCAGTCATCCAGGTAAGTGGGGAATATTCCATCACACTCCTGACTTGTACCATGTAGGTGATGATCAGGCTTTGAGGAGTCAGGAGGTGAGTTACTTGCCACAGTATCCCCAGCTTCTGACCTGCTCTTGTAGCCACTGTGTTTATGTGGTGAGTCCAGTTGAGTTTCTAGTCAATGATAACTCCCAGGATGTCAATAGGGCAGGATTCAGTGATGGTAACACCAATGACTGCCAAGGGGTGGTAGGTAGATTGTCTCTTATTCGTGATGATCTTAGTCTGGCATTTGTGTGGCATGAACATTATTTGCCACTTGTCAGCACAAGCCTAGATATTGTCCAGATCTTGTTGCACTTGAATATGGACTGGTTCAGTATCTGAGGAGTCATTGATGGTGCTGAACATCATCGGTGAACATCCCCAGTTCTGACCTTATGATGGAGGGAAGGTCATTGATGAAGCAGCTGAAGATGGTTGGGTCAAGGGCTACCCTGAAGAACTCCCTCAGAGATGTTCTGGAGCTGATTTGATTGATCTCCAGCAATCATAACCATCTTTTTATGGCGAAGAATGTGATGCTGGAAAAGCACAGCCAGTCAGGCAGCATTCAAGCCGATGTTTCAGACGTAAGCCTGAAACAGCAACTCTCCTGCTTCTCGAGTGCTGCCTGTCTGGATGTGTTTTTCCAACACCACACTCTTTGACTCTGAAATCCAACATCTGTAGTCCTCACTTTTTCCATTTTCTTATATGTCAGGTATGACTCCAACCACCCACCTGCTGCCTTTCTCTTCTCTTTTTGTGGCTATTAGATTACTTGCAGTGTGGAAACAGGCCCTTCGGCCCAACAAGTCCGCACCGACCCTCCAAAGAGAAACCCACCCAGACCCATTCCCCTACTTTTACTCCTTCATCTAACACTATGGGCATTTTAGCATGGCCAATTCACCTGGCCTGCACATCTTTGGACCTTTGGAAACCGGACCTTTGGAAACCGGAGCACCCAGAGGAAACCCACACAGACACGGGGAGAATGTGCAAACTCCACACAGACAGTTCCCTGAGGCAGGAATTGAACCCAGGTCCCTGCGCTGTGAGGCAGTAGTGCTAACCACTGTGCCATCCTGAATTTTTTAGTCAACAGCAAAATATACCTTTCAAATGGGAAAAAGAGCACAGCGAGCTGGGGAGTCTGGACAAAGGCAACAACACAGCAGCATGGAAATGTAACTCCAGCCCTTTTCTAATTTCAGGTTCTCCCTTGATCTTATCTGACACTTTCTAATGTTATCTCTGCTCTGTTTAATTCAAGTGGTCCATCCTGAGCCATCTCGAACATTTTGGGTTTTACTACCCTCTGTAGGATTTCTAAATGCCCATCACTTCCATGCTGCTGTGTTGCAGCCTTTGTCCAGCCTCCCCAGCTCTCTGTGCTCTTTTTCCCATTTGAAAGGTCTATTTTGCTGTTGACTAAATAATTCCCCAATAAAATATCCTTGAAGCTTGAGTCAATTCCCATTGTTTCCAGACTAATGACAAGTTCACTCTCTGAGTAAAGTATAACCTGTGGCACCTTTATCCATCCCCCACCTCACATCCCACTTCCCCCAAACTGCACCCCCCCTCCCCACCCCCACCCAAAACCTTTTACCAACACACTGAATTAAACTTCCTTCCAGATGGAAAATCTTTTCTTTCCCCATGATGAATGGTTGTGAGCTCCTGGGTCATGTTCTGGGGACCCAGAATTGTTTTGGAGAATACTGACTGATTCACTGTCTGACTGTTTAAAACAGCCAGGGGTCAGTGTTTCTTTGAACACAAACTCCTGGCAGCTCGCCCAGTTAACAGTCATACCTGAACAGGCACTGACCACCTTTAATGTTGCAAATATTGGTCTTGCAACTTGAGTTTCCAAGGGAAGCTGAAGTCAACGATTTTCCTTTACATCTCCTGGTTTCCTGCAGTGGAAACACTTGAGGAAGTTTCCCACCTGACTGCCATTCTAATATTTCCTTTTAATGCCTGGGCACAATTCTGCCTGCTTTCTTTTCCGCCTAGCTTTCTCAAGATTATTTGCCATGCTCTCATCTCTATCTCTGGTCTGCAGTAGCTTCCAGAACCCAGCTTTCCTGAGTTTAGGGATTTGCATTCGAACATACAGTCCTCAATCCAGGAGTGCTGTATGGACCCTGTATCTCAACATGAAGCCTGATTAGGAATTGTATCAATTTTTTGGTCTTCTCAAAAATTATTTACAAAGGTTTTCATAGATGGCAGTATATAATAGGCGTGAATGATCAAGCTATTTCCTGAGACTAGGATGTTTTGCCTAACTGATACTAACTGATACATGTATTTAGTTTTGTTGCCCATATTCAGTGGCACTCTCCTCACGTAACAGACTAAACTCTGTGTGCTCTCTCTATCAGCCTGTTCTTAATAATAATGCTCATTGTCTGGGCTGGCCACTTTAACTGCTACACTAAACAGCTATTTCAAAAGAAGTGAAGAAGATGCCAACGTTTCTTTCATCAAACATAAGGGTAAAAGTGCAAGTTGGTTACTTCAGTCTTTAGGTTATGTGTAGGGGAGGCGATAGTGTGGTGACGTTGTTGCTGGACTGTTAATACAGAGACCTGGGTCATATTCTGGGGACCCAGGATTGAATCCAGCCATTGCAAATGGTAGAATTTGAATTAAATAAAAATCTAGAATTAAGAGTCTAATGATGACTATGAAACCAATGCCAATTGTTGGGGAAAACCCATCAGGTTCACTAATGTCCTGTAGAGAAGGAAGCCACCATCCTTAGTTGGTTGGCCTACAGATCCACAGCAATGTGGTTGACTCTTAACTGCCCTCTAACAATTAAGGATGGCCTAGCCAGTGGCGCCCACATCCTGTCAATTTATTTTAAAAACATATTGCCTTCATCAGAGCTACTTTTCTTTTTCTCAGCCTGAGGTGGATCAATATAAATTCACTTTCTCTTTCCCTTTCTTGGAAATGTCTTCTTTTCTTTCCTCCATCTATCTATATTTATTCCATGGAATTGCAATTCTAACCTGAGCTATCCCAATTTTAATTTATCTATTTCACTATCCCTAAGTGTCTTCTCTCGAAATTTAACTTCTCCCAGTGCAACTTCTGTTTCTCTAGCTTTCCTTTTTACTGCCTAGCCACCCTTTTAAACCTGCCAAGACAAAATTTTTAGTTTCGTAGAATCCCTAGTGTGGAAACAGGCCATTTGGCCCAACAAGTCCACACTGACCATCCATAGAGTAACTCACCCGGACCCATTCCCCAACCCTATTGGTCTACATTTCCCCTGACTAATGTCTCTTGCCTACACATCCCTGAATACTACGGGCACTTTAGCATGGCCAATTCACCTAACCTGCACATCTTTGGAGCACCCAAATGAAACCCACACAGACACAGGGAGAATGTGCCAAATCCTCACAGAGAGTTGCCCAAGGCTAGAATCGAACCTGGGTCCCTGGCGCTGTGAGGTAGCAGTGCTAACCACTGACCCACTATGTCACACTTCTCATAAGTTATTTCATTCCACCCCTAAAATATCAAGAATATTAAACATGAGCAGCTTAGTACAAACAACGGTACAACAGGAATAGGCCGTTCTGGCCACCAAGACCTTGCTGATACAAGGGTTAATCTAAAACCCTTCTGCTTCAATGCAGTCCATATCCCTCCCTTGCGCACATATTCATATATCTGTCAAGATGCCTTATAAATATTGTTAGTATGTCTGCTTCCACGATCACCTCCCCTCGCAGCACATTCCGGGCACTTACTACCTTTTATGTAAAAAAAAATCTTACATCCACAATAAACATTCCCCCTTTTACCTTAAACTTATGTCCTCAAGTAGATGACATTTCTATTCTGGGAAAAGGACTCCGACTATCCATGCCTTTCATAAGTTTGTAAAACTCTATCAAGTTGCTCCTTAGCATCAAGACATTCAAGTGAAAACAAATCAAGTTTATCCAATCTCGTCTAATAGCTAATACCCTCTAAGCCAGGCAACATCATAGTAAACCTTTTCTGTACTGTCTTCAAAGCCTCCACATCCTTCTTGTAGTGTCGTGACCACAGCTATGTTCCAAATGTGGCATTACTAATGTTCTGTACAGCTCCAACATGACTTGTCAATTTTTATTTTTAATTTTACATTTACTTTTAATCTTTGAGACTTGGGAAAATGTCTTGCAGTTTTTTTTTAAAGAAAGCAACTTTTGAGAGAACAATTTGTTTGCCCCTTTACACTGCTTCTTTCATCTGTAGCAATTATTCCAGACGTCAGTTCCCCTCCCCCTCAAATAAAAACAAACAATTGCCGATGCTGGAGATATCTTCTGAAAAAGTGTCACTGAGTTTGAAACGTGAATGCTATTTTCTCTCCACAGATGCTGCCAGACCTGTTCAATTTCGCCAGCGATGTTATTCTTGTTTATTTCAAAATCCCAAATTTATTACAACCAAGTGTGGGAAAGAAATCAGCTCTGCTCTTTTTAAACTCCTCTCAATCGATTGCAACATTTTTTTTGAATTTGTCTTTTTTTTAGCACATAGCTATCATATTTCAATTATAACATAGCTTACTAAAGGAGCCAATCCAAGGTTTTCTGAGTGAAATAAATAAACTTTATTACCTATCAAGCCTGAAAGAAAAGAAAGAAAATGCAGCCTGAAGCAAAATAAACAGTACAGGCAATAAGATTAAAAGGAAGACTGGGGTATCTAATAAAAACAAGAAGATTAAAGTTCTCAGAACCTTCACATTGCAAGAGTGAAAGCTGAGTTCACTCCTGTCTTGCTTCCTCAACTGGAGTGAAATTTGTAGACTCCTCGAGTTCATGAGTAGCAAATTAATCAAAGTGTTCTTTTCAACATATCCTTTTGAGAGATGATAAGGTGTGTAGAGAGAGTGAGAGAGCAAGTTTATCATGATTCCATTTTTCCTTTCCTATCTGCTCTGCATGTAAGCTACTAAGATATGAATCATTTATATACTCTGGAGTACAGTTCCATTGTTTTTCTGAGCTGAATACTCAACAGGCAACCTTTTATCTCCCCACATATGAACTTACTATGCATGCATGTATTAAACAGCAGATGTGTTGGCAGCAACATAGTTGTCTGGTTTTACTTCCTTTAGATGAAATGGTGATTCCTGTGCAGCCAGTTTAGAGTACTTCATATGGGCTCCTAGGTTTGCCTCAATCTGTGGTCTGATGATTACAGCAGAAAGTTAAGGTCAGGATTTGTTCACTTTAACAATCATTTTCATTCATGAAGGGGGTCTCAGTTTTTAAAATCAGATGATGCAAGTTGAATACAATCCTTATCATAAAATAATAGAGATCTGCAGCATAGAAAATGCTTCTTCGGCCCACCGGGTCTAACTATTCTAATCCTAGTTTTCAGGACTTCGCTCATAATCTGGTATGTTAATAACGACACAAATACATATCTAAATACCTCTGAAAGGTTGAGTGTTTATGCCTCTACCACCCTTACAGGCAATGAATTCCAGATTCCCACCACCACTTGGGTAAAAATATGCTTTGGTGATGCCATTATCTTCAAATCCACACAGAGATAAAATAGTCATATAAATATTTCGAGAAGATTGTATTCTCCTGACCCCATATAATTTTGTAGTCGATTCGTGAGTCTTTGTTACAATCTTATGTTGCAAGGACGTCTGTTCAGACTTGATTGTCAGGTGTCGAAAATACTACTGTCTGGTCTGTGCTTTTCATATTGCCATTTCATTCCAGATTTAACAATTTTTTTCTTGTCTCTGTAGACAAACAAAATAGGCTGTAATTGTTTATTTTTATACAGATTCCTTTTGAGTTAGAAGAGAATTCCATGCACTTATGAATAGAACATAGAACATATAATGTTATAGTGCAGTACAGGCCCTTCGGCCCTTGATGTTGTGCCAACCTGTGAAATTAACCTGATGCCCATCTAACCTACATCATTCCATTATTATCCAAGTATTTGTCCAATGCCCATTTAAATGCCCTTAACATCGATAAGTCTACTACCGTTGCAGCATGTCCGTTCCATGCCCCTACTAGTCTCTGAGTAAAGAAACTACCCCAATATCTGTCCAAAATCTATCACCTCTCAATTTAAAGCTATATTCCCTCATGGTAGCCTTCACCATCCAAGGAAAAAGGTTCTTACTGTCCACCCTACCTAATCTTCTGATTATCTTATACGTCTTGATTAAGTCACCTCTCAACCTTCTTCTCTCCAATGAAAACAGCCTCAGGTCTTAGATTACTTACTTAGATTACTTACAGTGTGGAAACAGGCCATTCAGCCCAGCAAGTCCACACTGCCCCGCCGAAGCGCAACCCACCCATACCCCTACATTTACCCCTTACCTAACACTATGGGCAATTTAGCACGGCCAATTCACCTGACCTGCACATCTTTGGACTGTGGGAGGCCTCCTCGTAAGACCTCCCTTCCATGCCAGGCAATATCCTAGTAAATCTCCTCTGAACCCTTTCCAAAACTTCTACATCCTCCCTATAATGTGGTGACCAGAACTGTACGCAATACTCCAGGTACGGTCTTACCAGTGTCTTGTACAGCTACAGCATGACCTCGTGGCTCCGAAACTCCCTTAACAACAAGCACCAACACACCATATGCCTTCTTAACAACCCTATCAACCTGGGTGGCAACTTTCAGGGATTTATGCGGTGGCAGGGGAAAGTGCCAGGATGGGAGGGTGGGTTGTAGGGGGACGTGGACCTGACCAGGTAGTCACGGAGGGAACGGTCTTTGCGGAAGGCGGAAAGGGGTGGGGAGGGAAACATATCCCTGGTGGTGGGGTCTTTTTGGAGGTGGCGGAAATGTCGGCGGATGTTTTGGTTTATGCGGAGGTTTGTACGGTGGAAGGTGAGCACCAGGGGTGTTCTGTCCTTGTTACGGTTGGAGGGGTGGGGTCTGAAGGCGGAGGTGCGGGATGTAGACGAGATGCGTTGGAGGGCATCTTTAACCATGTGGGAAGGGAAATTGCGGTCTCTAAAGAAGGAGGCCATCTGGTGTGTTCTATGGTGGAACTGGTCCTCCTGGGAGCAGATATGGTGGAGGCGGAGGAATTGGGAATACGGGATGGCATTTTTGCAAGAGATAGGATGGGAAGAGGTGTAATCCAGGTAGCTGTGGGAGTCGGTGGGTTTGTAAAAAATGTCAGTTTCAAGTCGGTCATCCTTAATGGAGATGAAGAGGTCCAGGAAGGGGAGGTAGGTGTCAGAGATGGTCCAGGTAAATTTAAGGTCAGGATGGAATGTGTTGGTGAAGTTGATGAATTGCTCAACCTCCTCGCGGGATGACTCCTCGCAGTCATCAATGTAGCGGAGGAAGAGGTGGGGAGTGGTGCCGGTGTAATTATGGAAGATCAACTGTTCTATGTAGCCAACAAAGAGACAGACATAGCTGGGGCCCATACGTGTGCCCATGGCTACCCCTTTGGTCTGGAGGAAGTGGGAGGATTCAAAGGAGAAATTGTTAAGGGTGAGGACCAGTTCAGCCAAACAAATGAGAGTGTCGGTGGAAGGGTACTGTTGGGAACGTCTGGAGAGGAAAAAACGGAGGGCTTGGAGGCCCTGGTCATGGCGGATGGAGGTGTAGAGGGATTGGATATCCATGGTGAAGATGAGGCATTGGGGGCCGGGGAAACGGAAGTCTTGGAGGTGGTGGAGGGCGTGGGTGGTGTCTCGAACGTATGTGGGGAGTTCCTGGACTAGGGGGATAGGACAGTGTCGAGGTAGGTAGAGATGAGTTCAGTGGGGTAGGAGCATGCTGAGACAATGGGTCGGCCAGGGTGGTCAGGCTTGTGGATCTTGGGAAAGAGATAGAACCGGGCAGTGCGGGGTTCCCGGACTATGAGGTTGGAAGCTGTGGGTGGGAGATCTCCTGAGGTGATGAGGTACTGTATGGTCTGGGAGGTGATGGTTTGGTGATGGCGGGCAGTAGGAAGAGGTGTCCTCGAGTTGACGTTTGGCTTCAGCGTGTAGAGGTCAGTGCGCCAGACTACCACTGCGCCCCCTTTATCTGCTGGCTTGATGGTGAGGTTGGGATGGAGCAGAGGGATTGGAGGGCTGTGCATTGTGAGGGTGAGAGATTGGAGTGGGGGAGGGAGGTGGACAGGTTGAGGCGGTTAATGTCCCGGCGGCAGTTGGAAATGAAGAGGTCGAGGGCAAATAAAACGCCAGGTGGGGTATCCAGGTGGATGCAGTGTGTTGGAGGTGGGCGAAGGGGTCCTCGGAAGGTGGGCGGGAATCCTGATTGTGAAAGTGAGCTCGGAGGCGGAGGCGACGGAAGAATTGTTCAACGTCACGGCGTGTATTAAATTCATTGATGCGTGGACGGAGGGGGATGAAGGTGAGTCCTTTGCTGAGGACTGATCGTTCGTCCTCAGTGAGGGGAAGGTCTGGAGGGATGGTGAAAACTCGGCAGGGCTGGGGGCTCGGATCTGGTGTGAGTGTGGAGCTGTGAGTGGGAGCGGAGCCAGTAACTGGAGTGGGTGTGATGGTGGGGGGAATGGGGTGGAGTCATGAGCAGGGGTAGTGTTCCCCTCGGGGTTCTGGGGGATGGGGATAGTGACAGTGGGGTCTGTGGGGGGCATGTCAACAGAATGCAGGTGAGTGCCGCTGGTGGAGGCGGAAGTGGTGTTGACAACGGCAGTAGGGGTGGCGGAAGTCACTGAGCATGTGGCATCAGCGATGATGTGAGGGGCAGAAGTGATGTCATGTGTGATGCATGAGGAATTGTGAGGGATGGAAGTGGTTGTGGGAGTGGCCATGATCGGGGCGGAAGTGACATCATCAATCAATGTGGGGGTGGCAGCTGTATTAGCTGCATGGCTAATGGCGGAATAGGTTCCAAGGACAGGGGAATCTTCTGGAATGTTTGAGGAGCGCTGGTTATGGAGGTGGGTGGATAAAAGTTTGTTGTACTTACAGTTTTTGATGTTTGAGATGGAATTGAAATACTGTTTGTTGAGAGTATGAATTCTCCTGAGGATGTAGTACAGAGTGGATCCTTTGCAATTCTGAGAGAGTGTGGCCCTCAGCTGAGGCAGGGCAGACTGTAGAGAGGTTAGGTGCCGGTGCATTGCTGCAAGCGTGGAGCGGAGGATCTTGAAGGAGAACTGTTGCTGGTGTTTTTGAATCTGTAGTCTGTACTGTTTGTCCTGTTCGGGTCCGAACTCTGCTGGTTTAAAGGTGGTCCGGAGTCCGTGTGGGATGAGTTGGTTACGGAGGCAGGCACTGAGGAAGCGAATGTGGCTGTTGTAGTGAGTTTGTTTCACGACATGGTTGAAGAGCTTCAGGGCAGAGGAAATGACCTGGGAGTTGCAGTGGGAGAGGGACCCCCTGAGATTCTTGTAGAGAGAGGAGGAAATCTTCTTCAAGGCAGGCATCCTTGCAAGAGGATTCTTCGTAGTTGTTAAAATCAACGAGGTAAAAACAATGACTGCAGATGCTGGAAACCAGATTCTGGATCAGTGGTGCTGAAAGAGCACAGCAATTCAGGCAGCATCCGAGGAGCTTCAAAATCGACGTTTCGGGCAAAAGCCCTTCATCAGGAATAAAGGCAGTGAGCCTGGAGCGTGGAGAGATTAGCTAGAAGAGGGTGGAGGTGGGGAGAAAATAGCATAGAGTACAATGGGTGAGTGGGGGAGGGGATGAAGGTGATAGGTCAGGGAGGAGAGGGTGGAGTGGATAGGTGGAAAAGTAGATAGACAGGTAGGACAAGAGGAGGTACGGTGGCACAGTGGTTAGCACTGCTGCCTCACAGCGCCAGAGACCCGGGTTCAATTCCTGACTCAGGCGACTGACTGTGTGGAGTTTGCACATTCTCCCCGTGTCTGCGTGGGTTTCCTCCGGGTGCTCCGGTTTCCTCCCACAGTCCAAAGATGTGCAGGTCAGGTGAATTGGCCATGCTAAATTGCCCATAGTGTTAGGTAAAGGGGTAAATGTATGGGTGGGTTACGCTTCGGCGGGTCGGTGTGGACTTGTTGGGCCGAAGGGCCTGTTTCCACACTGTAAGCAATCTAATCTAATCTATCACTAAAGTCGGGACAAGTCATGGGGACAGTGCTGAGCTGTAAGTTTAGAACTAGGGTGAGGTGGGGGGTGTTGTGAACAGTGACGCAGGTTATCAGAAATTTCAACAGGACCTTGATCAGCTGGGGAAGTAAGCCAAGAAATAGCAAATAGAGTTTAATATCGATACGTGTCAGGTGCACAGAACATAGAACATTATAGCGCAGTACAGGCCCTTCAGCTATTAATGTTACACTGACCTGTGGAATCATCTGAAGCCCATCTACCACCGCTATTCCATTCTCATTCATATGTCTATTAATGACCATTTCAATGCTCTTAAAGTTGGCGAGTCTACTACTGTTGCAGGCAATGCATTCCATGACCCTACCACTCTCTGAGTAAAGAAACTACCTTTGACATCTGTCCTATATCTATCACCCCTCAATTTAAAGCTATGTCTTCTCATGCTAGCCATCACCATCTGAGGAGAAAGGCTCTCACTGTCCACCTATCTAACCTTCTGATTATCTTATATGTCTCAATTAAGTCACCTCTCAACCTTCTTCTCTCTAATGAAAACAGCCTCAAGCCCCTCAGCCTTTCCTCGTAAGACTTTCCCTCCATAGCAGGCAACATCCTAGTAAATGTCCTCTGAACCATTTCCAAAGCTTCCACATCCTTCCTTTAATGCGGTGACCAGAACTGTACGCAATACTCCAAATGTGGTCACAGTAGAGTTTTGTACAGCTGCAGCATGGACAGCTGGACAAGTTTCAGCTCAGGAGTCACACTCTACCACTGGAGATATCAAGAGGCAATGGTTAGATTGTTTTTTTTATTCGAAAGAGTCATTGAGTTTTTTTTGAATTGGTACCTACTAGTTTTCGGCCTTTGTCTGGAAGAAGTCCAAGTCTCGCTCCATTTCGACATGATTGCTTCAGTATCTGAAGAGTCATGAATGGTGCTGGACATTGTGCGATATTTAGCGAACATCCCTACTTCTGTCCTTATGATGGAATGAATGTTATTGATGTAACAGCTGCAGATGGTTGGGCTGAGGACACTGCACTGAGGAATTCCTGCAGGGATGTTCAGCAGATGAGATGTATGACCTCCTACATACACAGCCATCTTCCTATATGCCAGTTATGACTCCAACCAGTAGAGAGTTTGCCCCTGATACTCATTGATTTCAGTTTCGCTCAGGCTCCTTAATGCCACACTCCGGCAAATGCAGCCTTGATGTCAAAGACTGTCACTCTCACCTCATGTCTGGAATTTGACTCTTTTGTCCATGTTTTAACCAAGGCTGTAATGAGGTCAGGAGCTCCGTGGCCCTGGTGGAACATCAAACTGGGCATTACTGAGTAGATGCTGCTTGATAGCATTGTTGATGACACCTCTCATCACTTTATTGATGATCAAAAGTTGACTGAAGGGTCAGTAATTGGTGGGGATGCATTTGCCCTTATTTTTGTGCACAGGACATACTGAGCAATTTTCTATATTGTTGAGTTGATACCAAAGTTGTTTCTGTACTGGTACAGCTTGGTGAAAGGAGTGGAAGTTCTGGAGCACAAGTCTTCAGTACCATTGCTGAAATGTTGTCAGGACTTATACCCTCTACAGGATGAAGCACCTCGAATGTTTTCTTGATATCCCATGGAGTGGTTCAAATTGGCTGAATGCTAGTAAAAGTGACGCTGGGAACAAATGGGAGACACTGACTTGGATCTTGGCACTTCCAGCTAAATATTATAGAATCATAGAGATGTACAGCATAGAAACAGACTCTTCAGTCTAACACATCCATGCCGACCAGATATCCTAAATTAATTTAGACACATTTGCCAGCACTTGGCCCATATTCCTCTAAATGCTTCCTATTCATATACCCATCCAGATGCCTTTCAAATGTTGCAATTGTACCAGTCTCCACCACTTCCTCTGGCAGCTAATTCCATGCACGTACCACCGTCTGCATGAAAACATTGTCCCTTGGGTCCCTTCCTAAATCTTTCTCCTCCCACTCTAAACTCATGCCTTCTAGTTCTGGACTGCCCCACCCCAGGAATAAGACCTTGTCTATATATCCTATCCATACCCTTCATGATTTTATAACCCTCTATAAGTTTATAAACCCCAACCTCCATTGCTTCAGGGAAAACAGCCCCAGCTTATTCAGCCTCTCTCAAGAGCTCAAACTCTCCAACCCTGGCAACAACTTGGAAATCTTTTCTGAACCCTTTTAAGTTTCACAAAATCCTTCCTTTAGGAGGGAGACCAGAATTGCGCACAATATCCCAATAGTGGTCTAACCAATGTCCTGAACAGCCAAAACATGACCTCCCAACTCCTGTACTCAATGCTGTAACCAATAGAGGAAAGCATACTAAATGCTTTCTTCACTATCCTATCTAAGTGAGACTCCGCTTTCAAGTAATTAATGAACCTGCACTCCAAGGTCTCTTGTTGAGAATGCTTCAGCCTTACCTTTTACACCGATATGTGGGGCTTTTCTGTCATTGACAATGGAGACATTTGTGGAGCTGCTTCCTCCAGTGAGTTGTTTACTTGTGCACCAGCATTCGTGAATGGATGTGGCAGGACTGCAGAGCTTAAATACATTGCTGTTCTGCGCAATATTACAAGATGTTCCAGAACTGAAAAAAAAAATTTGTTTTGATTTTGCAGGTGCCACCGATGGTCAACAATATAAGTTAAAAGAAATTAAAGGTGAGTATTATGCAGTTGTACCTGGTGTATCCTTCCTTCACATGCGCCTGCTCAACTTTTCATTGTAGCAATGTGACACTTTTTAAAACATTTGTTTGGAGCAGTTCACGCTTATTTTTTATTGAGTGATTATTCAAAAAACAATGAATTGTTAAATCAGCATGTTCACATTAATGACAGGTCTAATGTCGAAAATCCAGCTGATTATGAACCAGAATTATCCACAAACTCAACATTTCTCTCCCAGCAGATCAGTGTTTCACTCTAGAATGGAGTAAATGTTGGAATACAGAGGCCAAGAGTTGACCCTAGAAGATGGTATCACTGACTTTTGTGTACACATAGGGCCCGAGTCTATCATGCATCTTTAAGATCTCACCTCCATACAACCACTTGATGAAGGAGCGGCGCTCCGAAAGCTAGTGCTTCCAATTAAACCTGTTGGACTATAACCTGGTGCTGTGTGATTTTTAACCACCTCCACCAAGCCCCTCCCCCACCCCATGCCAGTAGCCCCTCCCCCATACTCAAGACATAAAATGAGCAGGATGATAGCTAAATGGTTAGCACTATTACCTCACAGCACCAGGAACCCGGCTTCAACTCCAGCCTTGGGTGAATGTCTGTGTGGAATTTGCACATTCTCCCCAGAATCGCTAGAGCCAGGGAGTGTCCCAGAGAACTGGAAAATCGTTAACAGGACACCCCTGTCTAAAAGGGGAGTAAGGCAAGTTACTGGCAGATCAGCCAAACTTTGGTCTTGGGTAAGATTTTGAAGTCCATTGTGAAGATTTCAGCTTGGTTTCATCAAGGGGACGTCATGCCTGACAAATCTGCTAGAATTGTTTGAGGAAATAATGAGCAGGTTTGACCAAAGAGAGCCAATGATGTTACCTACCTGGACATCAAGAAGACCTTTGACAAGGTGCTGCACAGGAGGGTGCTCAGTAAGATAAGGACCTTTGATGTTAGAGGCAAGGTACTGGCATGGGTAGAAAGTTGGCTGTCTGACAGAAAGCAGGGAGTGCTGATAAAAGGGTCTTTCTCAGAATGGCAGCTGGTGACAAGCACTGGGTCACTGTTGGGCCCACAACTTTTCACTTTATACATTAATGATCTCGAGGATGGAACTGAGGGCATTCTGGCTAACTTTGCAGATGATACAAAGATAGGTAGAGGGGCAGGTAGCAATAGGGAGGCAGGGAGGCTGCAGAAGGATTTGGACAGAGTGGGCAAAGGAGTGGCAGATTGAGTACAAGTGTGAGGTAAGAAAAACAGAAACATGTACTATTTTCTAAACCGGGAGAAAATTCAGAAGTCTGAAGTGCAAAGAAATTTGGAAGTTCTAGCCCAGGATTCTCTCATGGTAAACTTGCAGGTTGAGTCAGTAGTTAGGAAGGCAAATGTAATGATAGCATTTATTTTGAGAGGTCTTGAATATAAAAGCCTGGATGTACTTCTGAAGCTCCACAAGGCTCTGGTCAGGCCACTTTTGGTGTATTGTGCACAGTTTTGGGTCCCACATCTTAAGAAGGATGTACTTGCCCTGGATGGTATTCAGAGGAGGTTTACTAGAATGGTTCCAGGAACGAAACGCTTAACATATGAGGAACATTTGAGGACTCTGGATCTATACTCAGAGTTTAGAAGGATGAAGGAAGATCAAAATAAAACTCACAAAATATTGAATGGCCTGGACGGAGTGGATGTTGGGAAGATGTTTCTATTGGCAGGAGAGACTAGTGCCCGAGACTAAGTGGAAGACCTTTTAGAACAGAGATAAAGAGAGACTTCTTCAGCCAGAGAGGGGTACATCTATGGAATTCATTGCCACAGAAGGCTGTAGAGGCCAGGCCATTGAGTATATTTAAGATGGAAACAGATAGGCTCCTGAATGTCAAGAGTTATGGGGAGAAAGCGGGAGAATGGGGTTGAAAAACTTATCAGCCATGTCTGAATGCTGAAGCAGACTTGATGAACTGAATGGCCTAATTTCTACTTCTATGTCTTCTGGTTTCTGATCCCTTCAGATTTCCTTCAGGTGCTCCAGCTTCCCCCCACATCCAAGGATGTGCAGGTTAGGCAGATTAGCCATGGTAAATGTGGACTTATAGGGAAGGGGACTGGTTTTGATTGGGTGCTCTTTGGAGAATCAGTGTAGACTGGATGGGCTGAATGGCTTCTTTCCACATGGTAGGAATTCTATGATTCTAACTGCTTGCACTTGTCTAAGTGTACTTCTAGCAGCATTGTTTTCTGACAGAATTCAGGCCAGCACTCCCAATTCATTCCATACACACATTGAAAAGATAAACCACTAAGAAATATGATCTTTCACCAGGAAATTGAAAGCCCTATGGTGGCCTCAAGGTAACTTTTGAGGGAGAATGGGTGTATGCCTGGATGACAGGTACCTTCACTGGAAAATAAAGTATTTTATCCTTCTAGATAGTTCCTGCAAGTTGTTCTTAAGCCAGCAGTCTGGATAAAAAGTATCTAGACCTGGGTAAATGCAAGCTAACATTCTGCAGTTACATACCTGAGGTAGCTATGTTTTGCCAATCCATTGTCAATTGATTGTACATCTACACAGAGGGGTGATTCCTGGTATCAGTAGTTTGAAAACAGCTTAGAAATATGTTGAAAACAAGTCAAAACATCAATAGTCTCAGCATTAATGTAAAATCTGTAGCATACAATCAGCTGCTTTGAGCCATCTACTCTCTGTAGGTGTTCATATTCCATTTGAACCACCTCCCAATACATCTTCTGACCCAGCAAATTTACCTGGTATTTTTGCACGGGAATACTTCACCAGTATATCCTTTCATTTTTAATAAAGTGCCCTTTGAAAGAGGGAGCCCTTCCCTTCACACTCTTTTGCCAGAGTGCAGTTGCAAGGTGGTTGAAATGGTGTTGACCAAGGTCCCTCTGATTCTCAGTCCTTCTCAGGTGCTTACCATTCTTTTGCCTGTGCATCACTTTGCTCTTATCCAGATTGAATTTTATTTGCCATCGATCAGCCCATTTGACCAGTCCATCAATATCGTCTTGTAGTTTAATCTGTTATGTTTCCCTCTAACCTTCCATTCCCTAATCATTCAAACAGACACTGGTATACTATATTGTAAGTTTTTAATTGAAGGTGACAGTATTATATACATGGTGCTGAAGAGCTCAGACTTTGTTATCTTTTAATTGGTCTCCTAACACACTCCAACCATGCCTCCTGTGATAAATGACACAACCTTCTGTCTGCTCGTGTATACAGATAATGGACACACTTAAAGACATTCTACAACATTGTGTACAGATGATGCTTACCAATGTAAGCCTCTGAAAGGTTAATGCTGAAGAATGAATGTAGCACCATCCAATATGATGATGTCACATGGATTTGGGGAGGAGAACAGTTTAGGATCTCGAAGGAATAACACTTAATTGTCATTCTCCTTCACAATCCCTGGAGCAATATTCATCACACCAATGTAACCTGTTCCTGATTGCTAGCATGTAATACACTACAGCTTCTTTAAGCCTGTTCTCTTCTGACTACTTAGTGGCTTTCCACTTCCACACTAGGCCCATCAGGCCCTATTGATCCCTATTCAGGAAGAGGAAGGGGACAGCAATTCTAGCAGAAGGACCTTACATCATGATGAAGATTTATCTTACAAGAGATCACATTGTTGGATTCAGGAAGGGAATGTTGTTTGATATTAACTAGAACTCTTATTGGATGACATTGAATAATTTTTCACTGCATATTTAAAATATGAAATGCGCCCTTCCATTTTCACTCTCAAAGATTACATAAATCTTGTTTTTTTGATGTTAGTACATTTTTCATATTAATTTGATTCAAATGTTCAACTGCCCCCAGTACCACATAATTCTAAATATTTTGTCATTTTGATCAAATGGTTAAGTTCATGGGGAAACAGGAAAGTCAAGAACTCTGCCAGGTGCTGACAAAGCCAGCCAACCTGAGAGAGAATTTGCAAGATTTTTTACCAGGCCTCTTTAAGATCATGAAATATTATAATATGAATATTAAATATATAATGCACCTCACAGATGTCAAAAAATAATATGGATTTTATTTTACAGATGACATGTACAACCTAAAGTCTATCAAAATGGATTTGTCTGAGTTTGAGGCTCTTGATACATATGCTTGTAAGGTAACAACTGAAATTCTAACCAATAATCCTTCTAATTAAAAAGCTAAAAACTGGATCGGAATCCTCCCTATGTTCCAATTCCAAACCTTTATTGTTCATAATTTGTCAATTGTTGAAGTTTAAAAGGAAATTCTGTAAAATTCACCAGTCTTAGCTTTCACCATATCCATGATCACTCAATTGACACTGTCTTCTCTGACTTTGAATTTAATTTCCACTTCACTTTGTAATACTGTTTGTGCATAGTCAGGATTAGACTTACATCCAATTCCTTCCTTCCCATCTTGTGGCAGATCCCAACACCAGACTTTAAGCAAGCTAGGACTTTATCCTAAGAAATTATACAGCTTTGCCCAAGATGTGTCCAGTTTCACATCCAACTGAATTGAAACTGATCTTTGAAAACTTCAGGAGAAAAAAACATTAACCCCCCTCAACCTGTCCACCCCTCTCCCCCACTCCAACCTCTCACCCTCACAACGCGCAGCCATCCACTCCTTCCGTTCCAACCCCAACCTCACCATCAAACCGGCGACAAGGGAGGCGCAGTGGTAGTTTGGTGCACCGATCTTTACACCACTGAAGCTAGACGCCAACTCGCGGACACCTCCTCCTACTGCCCCCTTGACCATGACCCCACCTCCCACCACCAAACCATCATCTCCCAGACCATCCATAACCTCATCACCTCGGGGGATCTCCCATCCACCGCCTCCAACCTCATAGTCCCACAACCACGCACCGCCTGTTTCTACCTCCTGCCCAAAATCCACAAACCCGACTGCCCCGGACGACCCATTGTCTCAGCCTGCTCCTGCCCCACCGAACCCATCTCTGCTTACCTCGACACTGTCCTGTCCCCCTTAGTCCAAGAACTCCCCACCTACATTCGGGACACCACCCACACCTTCCTCCTCCTCCATGACTTTTGCTTCCCTGGCCCCCAATGCCTTATCTTCACGATGGACATCCAGTCCCTATACATTTCCAACCCCCATCACGAAGGCCTCCAAACCCTCCGCTTCTTCCTCTCCCACCGACCCAACCAGTACCCTTCCACTGACACCCTCCTTCGACTGACTGAACTGGTCCTCACTCTTAACAACTTCTCCTTCCAATCCTCCCACTTCCTCCAAACCAAAGGAGTAGCCATGGGCATCCCCATGGGCCCCAGCTATGCCTGCCTCTTCATTGAATATGTGGAACAGTCCATCTTCCAGAGCTATACTGGCACCACTCCCCACATTTTCCTCCGCTACATCGATGATTGTATTGGCGCTACCTCGTGCTCCCACGAGGAGGTTGAACAGTTCATCCACTTTACTAACACCTTCCACCCCGACCTCAAATTTACCTGGACCGTCTCAGACTCCTCCCTCCCTTTCCTAGACCTCTCCATTTCTATCTTGGGCGACCGACTCAACACAGACATTTACTACAAACCGACCGACTCCCACAGCTGCCTAGATTACACCTCCTCCCACCCTGCCCCCTGTAAAAATGCCATCCCATATTCCCAATTTCTCCGCCTCCGCTGCATCTGCTCCCAGTAGGACTAATTCCACTACCAAACAACTCAAATGGCCTCCATCTTCAAAGACCGCAATTTCCCCTCTAACGTGGTCGACGATGCTCTCCACCGTATCTCCTCCACTTCCCACACCTCCGCTCTTGAGCCCCGCCCCTCCAATCGCCATCAGGACAGAACCCCACTGGTCCTCCCCTTCCACCTCACCAACCTCCGGGTACATCGTATCATCCTTCGTCATTTCTGCCACCTCCAGACAGACCCCACCATCAGGGATATATTTCCCTCCCCACCCCTATCAGCATTCGGGAGAGACCACACCCTCCACGATTCCCTTGTCAGGTCCACACCATCCAGCAACCCAACCTCCACCCCCGGCACCTTCCCCTGCAACCGCAAGAAGTGCAAAACCTGCGCCCACACCTCCCCCCTCACCTCCTCCAAGGCCCCAATGGATCCTTCCATATCCATCGTAAATTCACCTGCACCTCCACACACATCAGTTACTGTATCCGTTGCACCCGATGTGGTCTCCTCTACATTGGGGAGAAAGGTCGTCTACCTGCGGAACATTTCAGGGAACACCTCTGGGACACCCACACCAACCAACCCAACCGCCCTATGGCTGAACACTTTAGCTCCCCCTCCCACTCCGCCAATGACACGCAGGTCCTTGGCCGCCTCCATCACCAGACCCTGGCCACACGACGCCTGGAGGAAGAGCGCCTCATCTTCCGCCTAGTAACCCTCCAACCACCGGAATGAATGTAGATTTCTCCAGCTTCCTCATTTCCCCTCCCCCCACCTTATTTCAGTCCCAACTCTCGGATTCAGCACCGCCTTCTCGACCTGCAATCTTCTTCCCAACCTCTCCGCCCACACCCCCTCTCCGGCCTATCACCCTCACCCTCACCTCCTTCCACCTATCGTATTCCCAGCACTCCTCCCCCAAATTCCCTCCCCCCCCACCTTTTATCTCAGCCCGCTTAGCACACCAGCAGCATTCCTGAAGAAGGGCTTATGCCCGAAATGTCGATTCTCCTGCTCCTTGAAAGCTGCCTGGCCTGCTGTGTTTTTCCAGCATGACATTTTTCACCTTTGAAAACTCCAGTCAATCCAAGCAACACCTCTCCAATCCCATCCTACAGGTGAGTCCCTGAATGCAGAACCTTGTTGTTGTAGAACATAGAACATAGAAGAATACAGCGCAGTACAGGCGCTTCGGCCCTCGATGTTGCGCCGATCCAAGCCCACCTAACCTACACTAGCCCACTATCCTCCATATGCCTATCCAATGCCCGCTTAAATGCCCATAAAGAGGGAGAGTCCACCACTGCTACTGGCAGGGCATTCCATGAACTCACAACTCGCTGAGTAAAGAATCTACCCCTAACATCTGTCCTATACGTACCACCCCTTAATTTAAAGCTATGCCCCCTCGTAATAGCTGACTCCATACGTGGAAAAAGGTTCTCATGGTCAACCCTATCTAAATCCCTAATCATCTTGTACACCTCTATCAAGTCACCCCTAAACCTTCTTTTCTCCAATGAAAACAACCCCAAGTGCCTCAGTCTTTCCTCATACGATCTTCCTACCATACCAGGCAACATCCTGGTAAACCACCTCTGCACCCGTTCCAGTGCCTCCACATCCTTCCTATAGTATGGCAACCAAAACTGCACACAATACTCCAGATGTGGCCGCACCAGAGCCTTATACAACTGCAACATGACCTCAGGGCTCTGGAACTCAATTCCTCTACCAATAAAAGCCAGTACGCCATATGCCTTCTTCACCGCACTATTTACCTGGGTGGCAACTTTCAGAGATCTGTGTACATGGACACCAAGATCCCTCTGCTCATCCACAATATCAAGTATCCGACCATTAGCCCAGTACCCCATCTTCTTGTTACTCTTACCAAAGTGAATCACTTCACACTTACCTACATTGAACTCCATTTGCCACCTTTCTGCCCAGCTCTGCAGCTTATCTATATCCTGCTGTTGCCTGACACATCCTTCCTCACTGTCAACAACTCCACCGACTTTCGTATCATCCACAAACTTGCTCACTCATCCTTCTAGCCCCTCCTCCACGTCATTTATAAAAATGACAAACAGCAACGGTCCCAAATCAGATCCTTGCGGAACACCGCTAGTAACTGCACTGCAAGATGAACCTTTACCATCAACTACTACTCTCTGTCATCTTCCAGCCAGCCAATTCCTAATCCAAACCTCCAATGCCATACCTCTGTATTTTTTGCAGTAGCCTACCATGGGGAACCTTATCAAACGCCTTACTAAAATCCATATACACCACATCTACCGCTTTACCCTCATCCACCTCCTTAGTCACCTTCTCAAAGAATTCAATAAGGTTTGTGAGGCACGACCTGCCCTTCACAAAACCATGCTGACTATCCTTGATCACATTATTCCTATCCAGATGTTCATAAATCCTATCCCTTACAATTCTCTCTAAGACTTTGCCCACAACAGAAGTGAGACTCACCGGCCTATAGTTACTAGGGTTATCCCTACTCCCCTTCTTGAACAAGGGAACCACATTTGCTATCCTCCAGTCTTCTGGCACTATTCCTGTAGACAACGAGGACATAAAAATCAAGGCCAATGGCTCTGCAATCTCCTCACATTGCTTCCCAGAGAATCCTAGGATAAATGCCATTATGCCCAGGGGACTTATCTATTTTCACCCTTTCCAGAATTTCCAACACCTCTTCCCTACATACCTCAAAGCCATCCATTCTAATTAATTGTGACTCAGTATTCACATCGGCATCAATGTCCTATTCCTGAGTGAATACTGACGAAACGTATTCATTCAGTGTCTCCCCAATCTCTTCAGCCTCCACACGCAACTTCCCACTACTATCCTTGACTGGACCTATTCCTACCCTAGTCATTCTTTTATTCCTGACATACCTATAGAAAGCCGTAGGGTTTTCCCTAATCCTACCAACTAAGGACTTTTCATGTCCCCTCCTTGCTGCTCTTAGCTCTCTCTTCAGATCCCTCCTGGCTACCTTATAACTCTCAATCACCCCTATTTGAACCTTCACGCCTCATCTTTCCATAGGCCGCTCTCTTCCCTTTAATAAGGGATTCCAATTCCTTATTAAACCACGGCTCCCTCACATGACCCTTTCCTCCCTGCCTGACAGGTACATACTTATCAAGGACACTCAATAGTTGCTCCTTGAACAAGCTCCATATATCAATTGCGCCCTTCCCTTGAAGCCTACTTTTCCAAGCCACGCATCCAAAGTCGTGCCTCACCGCATCATAATTTCTCTGCTCCCAGATATAACTCTTGCCCTGCACTGCACACTTATCCCTCTCCATAATTAGAGTAAAAGTCACCGAATTGTGGTCACTGTCCCCAAAGTGCTCACCTACCTCCCAATTCTAACACCTGGCCTGGTTCGTTACCCAGAATCAAATCCAGTATGGCCTCACCTCTTGTTGGCCTGTCTACATATTGTATCAGGAAACCCTCCTGCACACATTGGACAAACACCGACCCATCTAACAAACTAGAGTTATAGCTTTCCCAGTCAATATCTGGAAGGTTAAAGTCCCCCATAACAACCACCCTATTACTTTCACTCTTCTCCTGAATCATCCTCGCAATCCTTTCTTCTACGTCTCTAGGACTATTAGGAGGCCTGTAGAAAACTCCTAACAGGGTGACCTCACCTTTCCTATCCTAACCTCAGTCCAAACTACCTCAGATGGCGAGTCTTCATCCATCGTCCTTTCCACCGCTGTAATACTATCTTTGACAAGCAATGCCACACCTCCCCCTCTTTTACCCCCACCTCTGACCCTACTAAAACATTTAAACCCTGGAACCTGCAACAGCCAATCCTGTCCCTGTTCTACCCATGTCTCCGTAATAGCCACAACATCGAAGTCCCAGGTACCAACCCACGCTGCAAGTTCACCTACCTTATTTTGTATACTTCTTGCATTGAAGTATACACACTTCAAGCCACTTTCCTGTTTTCAGGCACCCTCCTTTGAGATCGATGCCATGTTCCTAACCTCCCTACACTCCAGGTCCTGCACCCTAAAGCTACAGTCTAGGTTCCCATGCCCCTGCAGAGTTAGTTTAAACCCCCCCCAAGAGCACTAGCAAACCTCCCGCCAAGGATACTGGTGCCCCTCAGGTTCAGGTGTAGACCATCCTGTTTATAGAGGTCCCACCTTCCCCAGAAAGTACCCCAGTTATCCAGATACCGGAATCCTTCCCTCCTGCACCATCCCTGTTGCCACACATTTAACTGTTCTCTCTCTCTGTTCCTCGACTCTCTATCACGTGGCACCGGTAACAAACCAGAGACAACAACTCTGTTTGTTCTAACTCTGAGCTTCCAAACTAGCTCCCTGAAAGCCTGTCTAACATCCTCAGCCCTCTTCCTTCCTATGTCGTTGGTGCCAATGTGGACCACGACTTCTGGCTGCTCCCCCTCCCCTATAAGGACCCGGAAAACACGATCAGAGACGTCACGTACCCTTGCACCTGGGAGGCAACATACCAAACAGAGTCTCTCTCGCCCCCACAAAACCACCTATCTGTGCCCCGAATTATCGAGTCCCCAATAACTATTGCTCTGCTCTTCTCCACCCTTCCCTTCTGAGCAACGGGGACAGGCTCCGTGCCAGAGGCCTGAACTCCATTGCTTACCCCTGGTAAGTCGTCCCCCCCACAAGTATCCAAAACGGTGTACTTGTTCTTGAGGGGAACGGCCGCAGGGGGTCCCTGCACTGGCTGCTTCCTCCCAATCCCCCTCACTGTCACCCATCTGTCTGCAATCTTTGGAGTTGCTACTTCCCAAAAGCTCCGATCTATGACCCCCTCTGCCTCCCGAATGATCCTAAGTTCATCCAACTCCAGCTCCAGTTCCCTAACACGGTCTTGGAGGAGCTGGAGATGGGTGCACTTCCTGCAAGTGTAATCAGCAGGGACGTCCATGGCATCCCTCACCTCATACATGTTGCAAGAGGAACCTTGCACTGCCTTCACTGCCATCCCTCTAAAACCTTTTTTAAAAAAAACTAGGTCCAAGAATAGAACAAGCAAAATGCAGCACTTACCTATTTACCACAACGGGTCTTATTTTAGGTTAGAGGAGGAGGGCGGGTGGGAGGCACTACCTCTGTAGTGCCTCGGGTTCCTCTTAAGCTTGACCTCGACATTCTCGTCTTGAACCATTTCACAGCTAATGCTGCTTTCTTGCACTCAATACCTGCCCTACCCTGACAATGAAGCCTTTCTTTTATTCAGGTAGCATCTAAATTTCTTGATCTGTCCATGTGTCTTGCATAGTTGTTCATTGGTGTTTCAGTCTATATAGTACATGTACTTAAAACTGTTCCTTGTCCTTCTAGACCTGTTTGATGTACACTATCCTCCTTCCAGTACCTCTCCTCTATCATCTGACTGAGTGGAACTGGAACTGCCCTCATCTAGTTCCATTCACATCTATCCCAGTGTTATCTGGAAAAGCTTCTTTTCTGCTCTTGAACTGTTACCTCTGGTGTCCACAGAAAACCAACTTGGCATCCTCCTCCTATTTGCCACCTACAGGCTGTTCTTGGGCAATAGCATCTGAAAACATTTCATGTGCACCCAGCTCTATCTCACTATTGACTGTTTTGACTCCTTTAGTGTTGCTGAATCATCAGAATGTTGATCAATGTTCATTACCTGCTGCACAGATGTTTACTGGGAAGGCTGAAACTTTTGCTTTCAGTTCTATTGCAAACTGTCTGTTTCTGTTTCTGTGTCTGACTGACTTCACCTCTGTCTTAGCTCGTGCGTTCATGCCCTCCTCACCTGTAGACATCACTATTCCAACACACACCTGGCTGTTTTGACATACCCTCCAACACCTTGAGTCCAGCTAAAGCTTTGCTTCTTGTGTAGGTTAGGTTAGGCCATGCTAAATTGCCCATAGTGTTTTGGGATGCATAGGTTAGGTGCATGAGTTAGGGGTAAATGTAGAGTAATAGGGTAGGGGAATGGATTTGGGTGGGTTACTATTTGGAGGGTCGGTGTGGACTTGTTGGGGCCAAATGGCTTGCTTCCACACTTTAGAGATTCTAATCTATTCTATGAAATCTATAAAGTTATTGTCATTCAGGAACTTGCTTTCTAAACACGCTTTGAAGGTGCCAGTGTTGGACTGTGGTGTACAAAGTTAAAAATCACACAACACCCGGTTATAGTCCAACAGGTTTATTTAGAAACACTAGCTTTCGGAGCGACGCTCAACCACCTGATGAAGGAGCAGCACTCTGAAAGTTAGTGCTTCCAATAAGCCTGTTGGACTATAACCTGGTGTTGTGTGGTTTTTAACTCTGCTTTCTGAAGAAGAGGAATATATTGCTTCGAGCTTTTCATTTCCGTGAAAGTGTAATGTTTTTCTTAACATCAGAGAGTCACTTTGAAGATTAAGTTCAAAATTTCATTTCCAAAAAAGGTATATGTCATCAGCTAGATGGTCAAATAGCTGTCTGGGCAGAATACCAGCTGTAGAGCAAGGCAATAACATCTACACCTTATTAAAGCTGGAGACCTTGACATTTTAAAAGTTTCTAAACCTGATGTCCTCAAAGAATTTTGACCAGCTGATATAAAAACTACAAGTGCATACCTTCACAGCCTGCTGAATATTCAAATCTTTGAGAGACTCATGCCATAACTCAGCCACATGACTCTGGCTATCTGAGCCTATCCAGACTAACCTTTCAAGAGACTGATTTTAATGGAGCTACAATGTATGTTTTTACAAGCTTTTCCTTTGTTTTTAATTGGTAAAATTTGTCACAATTATATAACACCAGAACTACTGATTTTCAAATGTGAATGTCTAGTTTAATATCGGGACTAAAACTTTAATAGACTAAAGTTACTTTAATAAGTGACAAAACCACACATTTAAGATGGACAAAGGCCTCAGCAGGTACCAGGTGGCCTGCTGCTTCTTAGGGCTGGGGACCCAGGTGTGATACCAGCCTTAAAGTACTGTCTGTATGGAGTTTGGATATTCTCCCCATACCTGTGTGGGTTAAATCCAGGTGCTCTGGTTTCTTCACCCAGTCCAAAGATGTGCAGGCGGATTAACCATGGTGTGCATATCTGGTCTCCCTCCAATCGGAAGGCTGTTGTGGCACTTAAAAGCATTCAGAAAAGATTTACGAGGATGTTGTCAGGGTTGGAGGATTTGCACCAGAGGGAGAGGTTGAATAGGCTGGGGCTGTTTTCTCTGGAGCGTCGGAGGCTGAGGGGTGACCTAATAGAGGTTTATAAAATCATGAGAGACATAGATAGGGTAAATAGAAAAGTCGTTTCCCTGGGGTGGAGGAGGAGTCCAGAACTAGAGGGCAAAGGTTTAAGGTGACAGGGAAAAAAAGTTAAAAGGGTGGTGCGGTGTATGGAATGAGCTGCCAGAGGAAGTGGTGGAGGTTAGTACAATTACGACATTTAAAAGGATGGGTATATGAATAGGAGGGGTATGGACCAAGGTCTGACAAACGGGACTAGATTAGTTTGGGATACCTGGTCATCATGGACAAGTTGGACTGAAGGGTCTGTTTCCATGCTGTACATCTCTATGACTCTAAATTGTCCCCAGTGTACAGGGACCTGCAGGCTAGGTGGATTTACAGGGTTACAGGGATAGGGTGGGGGAAACTGGGTCTGGTTGGAATAGTCTTTGGAGGGTTGGTGCAGACTTGATGGGCTGAATGTTCCCTTTCAGCACTGTCAATATTCTTTGATCACCTAACCCCACAGCTGGCTGAGGTTCAACGTGGGTTTGAGGTGAGGCACCTGGGCTGAAATTAAATATTCATCCAGAGGCAACAATCCCAGTCAATTCTGCCAAGTAGGAATTAAAAGGCCATCATCTAAAATGCACCATCATGACAATTTTTCACATGTTGGAGATGATACCAAAGATGCGGTATTAAACTCTGGCTGAGAATTTTCTCCCTTTGTCTCTCAAGAAGAAAATAGTGCCTCATAATACAATTGGAATAAAGTAACAATGCACTGAGAACTCAAAGGAGAATTGCAATTTTCTCTAATGCTGACAGTCTCAGAAATCATCTGATCAACTGTGGTCTCAGGTTAAACCCTACTACCTCAAGTGACCCAAAAGAACTTTGTACTGTTATGACACAGGGACAGCAAGCCAGATCAACTCAGACTCATTAAACTTGGATCCATAACCCAGTGAAATCAAAACATTTGATGGACCTCAAAATCACCCCGTTGCTCCTAAGAATCACAGCTTTCAGATGCTGTGTTTATTACTCAAGCAAAAAATGATCAAATGCATTGAATCTATACAGTGTAGAAGTAGACCATTCGGCCCATTGAGTCCACACCAAACGTATGAAGAGCATCTCACCGAGACGCAGCCCCCTACAATCCACCTAACCTACATGTCCAAGGACATTGTGGGCAGTTTAGCATGGCTAATCAACCTAACCTGCACATCTTTGGACTGTGGAAGTTAACCGGAGCACCCAGAGGGAATTCACACAGACATGGGGAGAACATGCAAACTCCACACAGACAGTCACCTGAGAGTGTAATTAAACATGGCTGCCTGGAGTTGTGAGGCAGCAGTGCTAACCACTGAGCCATTTATTCCATAATGTATTACTAATACTTTAATAGAGCAAAGCTAAACAACAAGGTAATGTAACTAATGACTATAAATAATTTTTCATCGTAATCCCCACATAGACAGTCAGAAATGCACAGTTAAAAAATAAATTAAAACAAGATAACCAGGTAGATAGGATAGTGAAGAAGGCATTTGGTATGCTTTCCTTTATTGGTCAGAGTATTGAGTACAGGAGTTGGGAGGTTATGTTGTGGCTGTACAGGACATTGGCTAGACCACTGTTGGAATATTGCGTGCAATTCTGGTCTCCTTCTTATCGGAAAGGTGTTGTGAAACTTGAAAAGGTTCAGAAAAGACTTACAAGGATGTTGCCAGGGTTGGAGGATTTGAGCTATAGGGAGAGACTGAACAGGCTGGGGCTGTTTTCCCTGGAGCTTCGGAGGCTGAGGGGTGACCTTATAGAGGTTTACAAAATTATGAGGGGCATGGATAGGGTAAATAGGCAAAGTCTTTTGCCTGGGCTCAGGGAGTCCAGAACTAGAGGGCATAGGTTTAGGGTGAAAGGGGAAAGATATGAAAGAGACCAAAGGGGCAACTTTTTCACACAGAGGGTGGTACGTGTATGGAATGAGCTGCCAGAGGAAGTGGTAGAGGCTGGTACAATTGCAACATTTAAGAGGCATTTGGATGGGTATATGAATAGGAAGGGTTTGGAGGGACATGGGCCGGGTGCTGGCAGGTGGGACTACATTGGGTTGGGATATCTGGTCGGCATGGACGTGTTGGACAGAAGGATCTGTTTCCGTGCTGTACATCTCTATGACTCTAAGATAAGAGTTCTAACTGGCCACTTTGATAATCATTTCAAAAAAATGAGTACCAAGTCTTTCTGACATTTCTTAAATGATGTGCTGTATCACAGGCACGTGGGATTGTATCTTGGTGAATTCCTAAGTCAGTAGTCAATGCAAACAGCTTTCAGCAGGCTCTGAGGAATATTCACATTTCTTATAAACTGTGATACTTTTCTCAGAACACCCAATAAACTGAATGTAAAAGTCGAGAGAGGAAAACTCAAAAATATATCTTTCCAGTCTGGCAATTTCTGAACATACAGCCTTCTGCTTTCAAAAAGCAGTCAAAACCACTTCAGTCCATGGTTTCTTTGTTCACTGTATTTGGTTAGCTCGCACTACCCGCTCCTTGATTGACCAACACAACAACCAAGCAGCTGTCAGTCTTTGAGCATCTTGGTGCTAAAATCTCTTCAGTGTTCTTAAAACAATAATTAACCTGCAATTATCTTTCCAAACCCATTCCCTTGTGCAAACATCAGTTTGTTCAAATTCTCTTGTAAAACAAGCTGTTGTTCAAAGTTCAAAGTCTGATTCTCAACTTCAGATCATAGCTAGGAGGAAAGATGCAGTTGAAGAGGCTTCTTGCTTTGTTGGGCAGTAAGAGGACCACTCTGTCGTTAGAGCTTAAAAATGTGTTGCTGGAAAAGCGCAGCAGGTCAGGCAGAATCAAAGGAGAAGGAGAATCGACGTTTCAGGCATAAGCCCTTCTTCAGGAATGAGGAGGCTGTGCCCAGCAGGCTAAGATAAAAGGTAGGGGGGAGGGGCGTTGGGAATGCGAGAGGTGGAAGGAGGTTAAGGTGAGGGTGATAGGCCGGAGAGGGGGTGGGGGCGGAGAGGTCAGGAAGAAGATTGCAGGTCAAGAAGGCGGTGCTGAGTCTGAGAGTTGGGACTGAGAAAAGGTGGGGGAAGGGGAAATGAGGAAGCTGGAGAAATCTGTGTTCATCCCTTGTGGTTGGAGGGTTCCTAGGCGGAAGATGAGAAGACATGGGGAGAACATGCAAACTCCACACAGATGGTCACCCAAGGGTGGAATCAAACCCAGCCTCTTGGTGCTGGAAGGCCAACCATTGAGTCACCATGCTGCCCTCATTAACTTTCATAACAAAGGTTTTCTTTGTAAACAACAACACATCTTTCCAATTTTTAAAGAAAATCATTTTCTTTTCATTAACGTATTTTTAAAATCTCTGTTCTTATCTTTGTTGGAATTCCCAATAGCTGACTTGCTAAATCATAAAAAAAACTAAGGGTAGCCACACACTAAATTCACGCAACACCAAAGGTTACAAATGAATTACTCCCACCTCTTGAATACCTTTATAAATGTTTTGATACATCTTATAGATGACAGACTAAACGTTTTGTTCCGTTTTAACCAGTAATTGTAAAGTATATACAAATGCAAATTTTGATGAACCGAAGTTTGAATTAATTACAGTGATTTCATTTATCATTACATGTCTTTTTGCCCGAACAGATTCCTCCGAGGAGCACTGTGCAAAAACTTGTAAAAGAACTATTAGTATATGCAAGTACAGATCTGGAAAGAGTCCGAGCAATCTGGATCTGGATTTGTTGTCATATCGGTAAATATTCAGTTGGGCAAGGATTAAAATTCTGTGCACAAGTTGTTTGCATCACAACTGAAATGCCTTTAGGCACTGGGCTTACGTTATAATTAGAAGCAGCACAATATTCTTTACCCTCTCTCTAGTCTTTCCTATAAAAAATTACACTGCAGGAGGTTATGAACCATGAACCAACAATAAAGGCTTGTACGTATTTACATTGTGTCAGCAACATAGTAAAACTCCTCAGGGTGCTGTACCAGACTCTTGTTAAACATCTAGGAGTTATTAGGGGTTGGCTGAAAGTGTGTTGTAAAGGTTGTTTAAAGAGGAATATAGAGAGAGAGAGACACCAGGCTGGCAAGATTTAAAAATAAACAAAAGAGTTTTAATTCAAAAGCACTATATCTACTTATTTCACTTATCCATCCTATTTGTTCCATCATTTAAAAAAAACTCATCAGATTTGTCAAACATGATTTTGCTTTGACAAATTCTTCTGCATTTAGATTAGATTAGATTACTTACAATGTGGAAACAGGCCCTTCGGCCCAACAAATCCACACTGACCCGCCGAAGCGCAACCCACCCAGACCCATTCCCCTACATTTACCCCTTCACCTAACATTACGGGCAATTTAGCATGGCCAATTCACCTGACCTGCACATCTTTGGACTGTGGGAGGAAACCGGAGCGCCTGGAGGAAACCCACACAGATATGGGGAGACATGGGATGGCACGGTGGCACAGTGGTTAGCACTGCTGCCTCACAGCGCCAGAGACCCGGGTTCAATTCCCGCCTCAGGCGACTGACTGTGTGGAGTTTGCACGTTCTCCCCGTGTCTGCGTGGGTTTCCTCCGGGTGCTCCGGTTTCCTCCCACAGTCCAAAGATGTGCAGGTCAGGTGAATTGGCCATGCTAAATTGCCCATAGTGTTAGGTAAGGGGTAAATGTAGGGGTATGGGTGGGTTGCGGGTCGGTGTGGACTTGTTGGGCCGAAGGGCCTGTTTCCACACTGTAAGTAATCTAAAAAAAAATCTAAAACTGTGCAAGCTCCACACAGTCAGTCGCCTGAGGCGGGAATTGAACCCGGGTCTCTGGCGCTGTGAGGCAACAGTGCTAACCACTGTGCCACCGTGCCTCCCATACCACTGTGCCTCCCATTTCTGCTAATGATATGATTTTCTAAGTTACCTGATTCTATGGTCAGCATGGTAGATTCTAGTATTTTACCTGCAACTATTATCGTATTTTCCGGGTCCTTAAGGGGGAGGGGGAGCAGCCCGAAGTCGTGGTCCACATTGGCACCAACGACATAGGTAGGAGGAGTGACGAGGATGTTAGACAGGCTTTCAGGGAGCTAGTTTGGAAGCTCAGAGTTAGAACGAACAGAGTTGTTGTCTCTGGTTTGTTACCCGTGCCACGTGATAGAGAGTCGAGGAATAGGGAGAGAGAACAGTTAAATGCGTGGCTACAGGGACGGTGCAGGAGGGAGGGATTCCGTTATTTGGATAACTGGGGTTCTTTCTGGGGAAGGTGGGACCTCTATAAACAGGATGGTCTACACCTGAACCTGAGGGGCACCAGTACCCTTGGTGAGAGGTTTGCTAGTGCTCTTTGGGGGGGGTTTAAACTAACTCTGCAGGGGCATGGGAACCTAGACTGTAGCTTTAGGGTGCAGGACCTGGAGTTTAGGGAGGTTAGGAACATGGCATCAATCTTAAAGGAGGGTGCCTTTAAACAGGAAAGTGGCTTGAAGTGTGTATACTTCAATACAAGAAGTATACGAAATAAGGTAGGTGAACTTGCAGCGTGGGTTGGTACCTGGGACTTCGATGTTGTGGCTATTACGGAGACATGGCTAGAACAGGGACAGGATTGGCTGTTGCAGGTTCCAGGGTTTAAATGTTTTAGTAGGGTCAGAGGTGGGGGTAAAAGAGGGGGAGGTGTGGCATTGCTTGTCAAAGATCGTATTACAGCGGTGGAAAGGACGATGGATGAAGACTCGCCATCTGAGGTAGTTTGAGCTGAGGTTAGGAATAGGAAAGGTGAGGTCACCCTGTTAGGAGTTTTCTACAGGCCTCCTAATAGTCCTAGAGACGTAGAAGAAAGGATTGCGAGGATGATTCAGGAAAAGAGTGAAAGTAATAGGGTGGTTGTTATGGGGTCTTTAACTTTCCTGATATTGATTGGGAAAGCTATAGCTCTAGTTCGTTAGATGGGTCAGTGTTTGTCCAATGTGTGCAGGAGGGTTTCCTGACACAATATGTAGATAGGCCAACAAGAGGTGAGGCCATACTGGATTTGGTTCTGGGTAACGAACCAGGCCAGGTGTTAGAATTAGAGGTAGGTGAGCACTTTGGGGACAGTGACCACAATTCAGTGACTTTTACTCTAATTATGGAGAGGGATAAGTGTGCACTGCAGGGCAAGAGTTATAGCTGGGGGCAGGGAAATTATGATGCGATGAGGCATGACTTAGGATGTGTGGCTTGGAAAAGTAGGCTTCAAGGCAAGGGCATAATTGATATGTGGAGCTTGTTCAAGGAGCAACTATTGAGTGTCCTGGATAAGTATGTACCTGTCGGGCAAGGAGGAAAGGGTCATGTGAGGGAATCCCTTGTTAAATGGAAGAGGGCGGCCTATGTAAAGATGAGGCGTGAAGGTTCAATTGGGGCGATTGAGAGTTCTAAGGTAGCCAGGAAGGACCTGAAGAGAGAGCGAAGAGCAGCAAGGAGAGGACATGAAAGGTCCTTAGTCGGTAGGATTAGGGAAAATCCTAAGGCTTTCTATAGGTATGTCAGGAATAAAAGAATGACTAGGGTAGGAATAGGTCCAGTCAAGGATAGTAGTGGGAAGTTGCGTGTGGAGGCTGAAGAGATTGGGGAGAGACTGGATGAATACGTTTCATCAGTATTCACTCAGGAACAGGACATTGTTGCCGATGTGAATACTGAGTCATAATTAAGTAGAATGGATGGCTTTGAGGTATGTAGGGAAGAGGTGTTGGAAATTCTGGAAAGGGTGAAAATAGATAAGTTCCCTGGGCCTGATGGCATTTATCCTAGGATTCTCTGGGAAGCAAGGGAGGAGATTGCAGAGCTATTGGCCTTGATTTTTATGTCCTCGTTGTCTACAGGAATAGTGCCAGAAGACTGGAGGCTAAATGTGGTTCCCTTGTTCAAGAAGGGGAGTAGGGATAACCCTAGTAACTATAGGCCGGTGAGTCTCACTTCTGTTGTGGGCAAAGTCTTAGAGAGAATTGTAAGGGATAGGATTTATGAACATCTGGATAGGAATAATGTGATCAAGGATAGTCAGCATGGTTTTGTGAAGGGCAGGTCGTGCCTCACAAACCTTATTGAATTCTTTGAGAAAGTGACTAAGGAGGTGGATGAGGGGAAAGCGGTAGATGTGGTGTATATGGATTTTAGTAAGGCGTTTGATAAGGTTCCCCATGGTAGGCTACTGCAAAAAATACAGAGGTATGGCATTGAGGGTGAGTTGGAGGTTTGGATTAGGAATTGGCTGGCTGGAAGAAGACAGAGGGTAGTAGTTGATGGTAAAGGTTCATCTTGCAGTGCAGTTACTAGCGGTGTTCCGCAAGGATCTGTTTTGGGACCATTGCTGTTTGTCATTTTTATAAATGACGTGGAGGAGGGGCTAGAAGGTTGGGTGAGCAAGTTTGCGGATGATATGAAAGTCGGAGGAGTTGTTGACAGTGAGGAAGGATGTGGCAGGTTACAGCGGGATATCGATAAGCTGCAGAACTGGGCAGAAAGGTGGCAAATGGAGTTCAAAGTAGCTAAGTGTGAGATGATTCACTTTGGTAAGAGTAACAAAAAGATGGAGTACTGGGCCAATGGTCGGATACTTGGTAGTGTGAATGAGCAGAGGGATCTTGTTGTCCATGTACACAGATCTTTGAAAGTTGCCACCCAGGTAAATAGTGCGGTGAAGAAGGCATATGGCGTACTGGCTTTTATTGGTAGAGGAATTGAGTTCCGGAGTCCTGAGATCATGTTGCAGTTGTATAAGACTCTGGTGTGGCCGCATCTGGATTATTGTGTGCAGTTTTGGTTGCCATACTATAGGAAGGATGTGGAGGCACTGGAACGGGTGCAGAGGAGGTTTACCAGGATGTTGCCTGGTATGGTAGAAAGATTGTATGAGGAAAGGCTGAGGCACTTGGGGTTGTTTTCATTGGAGAAAAGAAGATTTAGGGGTGACTTGATAGAGGTGTACAAGGTGATTAGGAGTTTAGATAGGGTTGACCGTGAGAACCTTTTTCCACGTATGGAATCAGCTATTACAAGGGGGCATAGCTTTAAATTAAGGGGTGGTAGGTATAGGACAGATGTTAGGGGTAGGTTCTTTACTCAGCGAGTCATGAGTTCATGGAATGCCCTGCCAGTGGACTCTCCCTCTTTATGGGCATTTAAGCGGGCATTGGATAGGCATATGGAGGATAGTGGGCTAGTGTAGGTTAGGTGGACTTGGATTGGCGCAACATCGAGGGCCAAAGGGCCTGTACTGCGCTGTATTCTTCTATGTTCTATGTTCTATTAGATGAATGGGACTTTAGGACATAGAATGGTACAGCACAATACAGACCCTGCGGCCCTCGATGTTGTGCTGACCTTTTATCCTAACCTAAGGTCAAACTAACCAACATACACTTCATTTTACTATCATTCATGGGCCTATCCAAGAGTTGCTTAAATGTGCCTAGTGTATCTGACTCTACTACCACTGCTGGCAGTGCATTCCACGCACTCGCCATTCTCTGTGTAAAGAACTGACTTCTGACATCTCCCCTTAACCTTACCCCAATCACCTTAAAATTATGCCTCCTTGTGATAGCTATTTCTGCCCTGGGAAAAAGGTTCTAGATATCTTCTCAATCTATGCCTCTGATAATCTTGAAAACCTCTATTAAGTCACCTCTCATCCTCCTTCACTCCAGTGAGAAAAGCCTTAGCTTTATCAATCTTTTTTCATAAGACATGCCCTCCAGTCCAGGCAGCATCCTGGTAAATCTCCTCTGCACCTCTCTAAAGCTTCCACATCCTCCTTATAGTGAGGAAAACAGAACTGAACACAATACTCCAAGTGTGGTCTAACTAGGGCTCTACAAAGCTGCAGCATAACCTCACGGCTCTTAAACTCAATCTCCTTGCTAATGAAAGCCAATACACCATTCACCTTCTTAACAATCCTATTAACCTGGGTGGCAACTTTGAGGCATCTATGGACATAGAACATAGAACAATACAGCACAGAACAGGCCCTTCGGCCCACGATGTTGTGCCGAACTTCTAACCTAGATTAAGTACCCATCCATGTACCTATCCAAATGCCGCTTAAAGGTCGCCAATGATTCCGACTCTACCACTCCCACGGGCAGCGCATTCCATGCCCCCACCACTCTCTGGGTAAAGAACCCACCCCTGACATCTCCCCTATACCTTCCACCCTTCACCTTAAATTTATGTCCCCTTGTAACACTCTGTTGTACCCGGGGAAAAAGTTTCTGACTGTCTACTCTATCTATTCCTCTGATCATCTTATAAACCTCTATCAAGTCACCCCTCATCCTTCACCGTTCCAACGAGAAAAGGCCGAGAACTCTCAACCTATCCTCGTACGACTTCCTCTCCATTCCAGGCAACATCCTGGTAAATCTTCTCTGCACCCTCTCCAAAGCTTCCACATCTTTCCTAAAGTGAGGCGACCAGAACTGCACACAGTACTCCAACTGTGGCCTAACCAAAGTCCTGTACAGCTGCAACATCACTTCACGACTCTTGAATTCAATCCCTCTGCTAATGAACGATAATACTCCATAGGCCTTCTTACAAACTCTATCCACCTGAGTGGCAACCTTCAAAGATCTATGTACATAGACCCCAAGATCCCTCTGTTCCTCCACCTGACTAAGAACCCTACCATTAACCCTGTATTCTGCATTCTTATTTGTTCTTCCAAAATGGACAACCTCACACTTGGCAGGGTTGAACTCCATCTGCCACTCCTCAGCCCAGCTCTGCATCATATCTAAGTCCCTCTGCAGCCGACAACAGCCCTCCTCACTGTCCACAACTCCACCTATCTTCGTATCATCTGCAAATTTACTGACCCACCCTTCGACTCCCTCATCTAAGTCATTAATAAAAATTACAAACAGCAGAGGACCCAGAACTGATCCCTGCGGAACTCCACTTGTAACTGGGCTCCAGGCTGAATATTTACCATCTACCACCACTCTCTGCCTTCGACCGGTTAGCCAGTTTTCTATCCAATTGGCCAAATTTCCCTCTATCCCATGCCTCCTGACTTTCCGCATAAGCCTACCATGGGGAACCTTATCAAATGCCTTACTAAAATCCATGTACACTACATCCACTGCTCTTCCCTCATCCACATGCTTGGTCACCTCCTCGAAGAATTCAATAAGACTTGTAAGGCAAGACCTACCCTTCACAAATCCGTGCTGGCTGTCCCTAATCAAGCAGTGTCTTTCCAGATACTCATAAATCCTATCCCTCAGTACCCTTTCCATTACTTTGCCTACCACAGAAGTAAGACTAACAGGCCTGTAATTCCCGGGGTTATCCCTATTCCCTTTTTTGAACAGGGGCACAACATTCGCTACTCTCCAGTCCCCTGGTACCACCCCCTTTGCCAGTGAAGACGAGAAGATCATTGCCAACGGTACTGCAATTTCCTCTCTTGCTTCCCACATAATCCTAGGATATATCCCGTCAGGCCCGGGGGACTTGTCTATCCTCAAGTTGTTCAAAATGTCCAACACATCTTCCTTCCTAACAGGTATCTCTTCTAGCTTACCAGTCCATTTCACACTCTCCTCTTCTGCAATACGGTCCCTCTCGTTCGTAAATACTGAAGAGAAGTACTTGTTCAAGACCTCTCCTATCTCTTCCGACTCAATACACAGTCTCCCACTACTGTCCTTGATCGGACCTACCCTCGTTCTCGTCATTCTCAGGTTTCTCACATACGCATAAAATGCCTTGGGGTTATCCTTGATCCTATCCGCCAACGATTTTTCATGCCCTCTCTTAGCTCTCCTAATCCCTTTCTTCAGGTCCCTTCTGGCTATCCTGTATCCCTCCACTGCTCTGTCTGAATCCTGTTTCCTCAACCTTATGTAAGCCTCCTTCTTCCTCTTTACCAGACATTCAACCTCTCTCGTCAACCAAGGCTCCCTCACACGACCATTTCTTTCCTGCCTGATAGGTACATACATATCATGGACACGTCGTATCTGCTCTTTGAAAAAGTTCCACATTTCCACCACATCCTTCCCTGACAGCCTATGCTCCCAACGTATGCTCCTCAAATCCTGCCTTACAGCATCGTAATTTCCCTTCCCCCAATTATAAGATCTACCTTGTTGTGCGCACCTATCTCTCTCCATAACCAAGGTGAAAGTCACAGAATTGTGGTCACCATCACCAAAATGTTCACCCACTAACAAGCCCACCACTTGTCCCTAAGACCCCTCTGTTCCTCCACACTGGCAAGAATCCGGCCTTTAACCCTGTATTCTGCATTCAAATTCAACTTTTCAAAATGAATCATTTCACACTTTTCCACGTTGAATTCCATCTGCCACTTATCAGCCCAGTTCTGCATCCTGTCAATGTCCCGTTACAACCTACAACAGCCCTCCACACTATCCACAACTCCATCAACCTTTTTGTCATCGGCAAACGTACTAACCCACCCTTCCACTTCCTCATCTGAGTCATTTATAAAAATCACAAAGATCAGAGGTGCCAGAACTGATACCACTGGTCACCGAGCTCCAGGTTGAATACTTTCCATCTACTACCACACTCTGTCTTCTATGGGGCAGCCAATTCTCCATGTTTGATCTTTTTTATATCTTAAATGGTTGGTTTATGTTTGTTGCCTTCCAATCCCTGGAAACTGCCCCAGAATTGGAGCAATTCTGGAAATTCAAAACAAAAGCTCCTGCTGTATCTGCAGTTGCTTCCAGTAACGATCCAGGCCATTAGGATCAAAAGATTGGATTCCATTTATGTCCCCTGTGCTACTTCTTTACTCATACTGATGTTGCTAAGTTACTCATTCTCACTACACATTCTACATTATTTGAATCATAGCTTCATTATGGCACAGAAAGAGGCTATTCAGCCCATCTGTTCCATGTTCATTCTCTATGGAGTTACCCAATCAGTCCCATTTCTGGCATAACTCCAGAGTCCTGGCAATTTAATTGGCTTCTAAAGTCTATCTGTTCAGCCCTCAAACTATTTAATAAGATAATGACAAATCTGATTGTGGCTTCAACTCCACATTCCTGCCTATTCCAATACCATTTGATTCCCCTGTTAATCAAGAATCTATCTCAGCCCTTGAAATATTCAATGGCTGCACCCCTACTGCACTTTAGAGAAGAGAGCTACACAAACTCACCACCTTCTAAAAGAAGATATTACTCCTCATTTGAATCTTAAATGGAAACTCCCTTATCTTTAAGCTAAGTCTCTGCTTCCGGTTTCCCCACAAAAGGATACATCCTATCAGCATACACCTTCTCAAGTTTCCTTGGGATCTTTTTTATTTCAACAAGGTCAACTCTATTTTTCTAAACACTAATGGAAACAGGTCCAGCCTGTCCAATCATCCCTCCTGAAGTGATCCTTTCATCCCAGAGACTAGCCAAGTAAACTCTCTCCTAATACATTGAATCTATTTCTTAAATATGAACCTCAAACTGTATGCAGTATTTTAGTTGTGATCTCACCAATGCCTTGCATTATTGTAGTAAACCCTCCCCATATTCTATTTCCTTTCCAATAATTGACAATATTCCATTTACCTTCCTAATCGCTTGCTGTTCTTGCAATCTAACCTTACCTGATTCATTAAAACATGACTCTCTCCATAAAGATTGAGAATAATGATCCTGTTATTGTGCTCAATGTCTCTACTTAGGAAGATCAAAATCCCAAATGCTTTGCCAGCTAGTCTATGTGTCTTACCATCTTCAAAGATCACCTTCCAGTGTCTCTGTACCTATACAAACCTCTCATGTCCCTCTGCTAAAATGCACCATTTCACATCAAGAAGATGTATTTGGTGTGATGAGCTATACCAAGGTCCCAAATTACGCAACTTTCAAATAATGTACATAAAGTCTGGGGGTGAGAATAAAACAACAGAATTGCTTCTGCATTTTAACATTTTGCATAGCTATGCCAATTTTGAATTCCCAAAAAAAAAGACTTTCTCCCCCACTAACTGAGAATGATGCAAGAAAACCCTGAGCTATCTGAAAAAGGGCAGGATCCCATACTCTTCAGGCCTTGCTTAAGCCCTATTTGACTGGGCTTTGCTGAATCTCATCCCTTCCTCAGAGCTACTGGTGTTTTATTTTATATTGTGCCCCATTAATCTATTCAGGAGTATAGTCTAAAAAGCAGCAGGACAATCTGCACTGTGGTAGTTGAAGAAACTTGCTAAGCAGTGATGGGAGCAACACTGCTCAGGAGCTCTGAACTGACATGAGTCTCCTGGGAGAAATTGGCTTGTTGCTGATATATCCCCATCATTGACATTATCTCAATGCTGCTCAATGCTGTCATTCCTTTGATGCTGGGGAAGAAATTACTTCTAACAACTGACCTTAAAGATTAATGTTAGCTGTGTCAGGTGTCAGTCGTAGACTCAATATACTACAGTGATCCAAATAAGGGAGCAAATGGAAAGTTAGCACATGCTGGGAGAAACTAAATGTGGTATTTTTTAAAGGTCTATGTTTGGGAAAGGTCTCAACATTTCTTTTTCGGTAATTAGTACTTATGTGAAGTGAACATGAAGAATTTGTTTCTTGTGGTTTCTTAGTGGTGTGTCTTCTTGAACCACTGCAGTTGGTAGACCCACAATGCTGTAATGGAGGGGGTTCCTGGATTTTCACACTGTGACACTGAAGGAATAGTGACATAGTTCAAGGTCAGAATTGTATTCCTAAGCATCTGCAGTGTTGCAGATCACAAGTTTTGACATCTTTCAGTTACAGAGTTAGACATAAGATTTCCTCAGCAGGTAAGCTAATGATGTGTGCCTACAGCAATAGGTGAATCATCATCAATCTCCATGACCAAAGACAGTGCATTTATGACCATGAATCTCTGTTCAGAAAAACATGCACTACAAGTAGCATGAGCTTCTGCATTGTACTATTTTGGAGTTTGATTCATTCATAGAATGTAAGGGTGATTGGCTGGGCCAGCACTTACTGCAAATTCCTAACTGACTTCAAAAAGATGGTAGTGACCTACCTCCTTCAAACACTGCAGTGGGTAGATCTACAATGCTGTAATGGAGAGAGTTCCTGGATTTTCACTGAAGGAATAGTGGCATAGTTCAAGGTCAGAATTGTATTCCTAAACATCTGCTACCCTTGTCCTTTTCAGTGTTGCAGATCACAGGGTTTAGAAAATGGTGTCAAAAAGTCTTGGTGAGTTGTTGTAGACAGTTGTCAGTAGTTGACAGAGTCAATGTTTCAGGTTATAGATATCAAATAAACACACTGAACACATTTGGACCTTGAACGTTGCCATGAGAAACACCTGCAGCGATGTACTTGAGTTGAGATTACTGACCTCCAACAACCACAACCATCTTCGTTTGAGCCAGGTGTTATTCTGATCTGCAGAGAATTTTCCTCCTGGTACAGAATGACTCTAGTTTTGTTAGAGTTCCTTGATGTCACAGTTGGTTGAATGCAGCCTTGATGTGAAGTTTTGTCACTCTCACCTCACCTCAGGAATTCAGCTTGTTTGTCCATACTTGTACCAAGGCTGTAATGAGGTCAGGAGCTGAATGGCCCTGGTTAAACCCAAACTGGGCATCACTGAGCAGGTTATTCCTGCGCAGGTGTTGCTTGATAGCACTGCCGATGACACCTTGGGGCAATATGGTGGCTCAGTGGTTAGCACTACTGCATCACAATGCCAGGGACCCAGGTTCGACTCCACTCTCAGATGTCCATCTGTGTGGAGTTTGCACATTCTTCCTGTATCTGCATGGGTTTCTTCCAGGTGCTCTGGTTTCCTCCTACAATCCAAGAATTGCAGATTAGGGAGATTGGCCACGCAAAATTGTTTATAGTGTCCAGGGATGTGCAGACTATGTGGATTAGCCACGGCGGATGCAGCAGTAGTTCTGGGTGTGACTCGATGGGATGAATGGCTTGCTTCCACACTGTAGGGGTTCCATGATTCCATCACTTTGCTGATGATCGAGAATAGACTGACGGGGTGGTTATTAGCAGTAGTTGGATTTCTCCTGCTTTTTGTGTATAGTACATACCTGGGCAATCTGTTGGGTAGATGCAAAACCAGCACGTAGCTGTATTGGAGCGATTTGTCTAGGAATGTGACACACAAAGATTATTTGGAACACAAATCTTCACTATTATTGTCAGGATATTGTTAGAGTCTATAGCTATTGTTTTAACCATTTTGTGGTCAAGCGGGGTGAATTGAATTGGGAGAAGGAGGCTGAGGTGTATCATTACTTAGTACATCTGACTGAAAATTGTTAGGAATGCTTCAACATTGTCTTTGGCACTGATCCACAATCATTGTAGATTGGAATATTTGTGGAAGCTCTTCCTTGGGGTTAATTACCTGTTCATGACAGGATATAGCAGGGCAACAGAGCTACACTCTCTGAGACTATGTCTGTGATTTCTTACTTCTGTTTTGCAGTCTGACATTAATGTTTATTTTGTAGCTTTACTAGGTTGACACCTCACTTTCAGGTATGCCTGGTGCTGCTCTTGGCATGCCCTCCTGCATTGAACCATTGATCCCCTGGCTTGATGGTAATGGCAGGGTGGGGAGTGAGTTACAAATTGTCTTGAGGTGCCCTGAAAACTCCTGCAGAGATGTCCTTGAGCTGACATTACTGACCTCTAACAACCACAATCATCTTCCTTTGAGCCAGGTGTTATGTTGACCTGCAGAGAATTTTCCTCCTGGTTCTGTTCTGTTGATGGCCCAGAGCATGGCTATCGAGTTTTGACCTATTGGATTTGTTTGAAGTTTTATGTATCACATGGTAGTGTCACACATGCAATGGAAGGTATTCTTCATGTGAAGATGGGAATTCACCTCGGCACTCATGTCAACATTGTCAGGGGAAGATGCACCTTCAACAATTAGATTACTGTGTATCCAGTAAGTTTTATCGTCTTGATTATTGTCTCACCAATTGTCA
Source organism: Chiloscyllium plagiosum (assembly GCF_037043375.1). NCBI lineage: Eukaryota > Metazoa > Chordata > Chondrichthyes > Orectolobiformes > Hemiscylliidae > Chiloscyllium > Chiloscyllium plagiosum. Next base: position 90,839,361 of record NW_028270151.1, read on the forward strand.
CAGCTCAGTCTAGTAGTAATATTCAACACCATCTTAGCTGCCTTGATCATAAATAGTGCAGTTGAGCCAATCTTGGTGATCCCACAGGCAGACTGCATTTTGTATCCTTTGTACACTCGTATTCTTTCCAACTCGTATTCAATACAGTAGAATACAGATTCATCAGTGGAAAGGGAAGATGTGGTAATCAGCAGGATTGCCCTCTTTAACTTGATGCCATGAGATTGTTTTGGGAGTTTTACATTACATTACATTACAGCATGGAAACAGGCCCTTCGGCCCAACAAGTCCACACTGACCCACCGAAGCGCAACCCGCCCATGCCCCTACATTTACCCCTTACCTAACACTACAGGCAATTTAGCATGGCCAATTCACCTGACCTGCACATCTTTGGACTGTGGGAGGAAACCGGAGCACCCGGAGGAAACCCACGCAGACACGGGGAGAACGTGCAAACTCCACACAGTCAGTCGCCTGAGGCGGGAATTGAACCCGGGTCTCAGGCGCTGTGAGGCAGCAGTGCTAATCACTGTGCCACCGTGCCGCCCCCGTCTGGAGTCAATGTTGAGGACTCCCAGGACGACTCACTCCTGCCTATGTACCACTGTGCCTCCACCTCTGCTGGGTCTGTCCTCCTGGTTGGATAGGACATATCCAGTTTTGGTGGTGTCTGGGGCATTGTCTGGAAGATATGATCCCATAAATATGACTCTGTCAGGTTGTTGCTTGCCTCACCTATGAGACAGCTCTCCCACTGTTAGTAAGAAGGACTTTGGATTGGGTGTGCTGTTCTCTCTCAATAATTACACTGATGTTAAGTGGCCTGTCTGCTCTTATTCTCATTTTGTGTGTCACAACATGATCTCATTGAATGCTGGGCAAACTCAAGGGGCAAAATGATGTTGCTTCTGCTCCTGAGTAGTGGTTTGGTACATCTAGGTGGTTTGCTGAGTCATATCAGGGGACTGTTATGATTCAATTACATTGCAGTTGATCTGAATTCACATGTTGGCCTGATCAGGTAAGGACAAGCCTGACATGGACAGCCAGAGTCAGGTGGATTGTCCGTGAAAACATAGGCCACATCCCAGTTTAAAGTTATGAGAGAGAACAAAAGAAACCCCAGTTGATAATTGACGCAGGATGAGTCCCGTTTGAACATAGAACAGAGAACAATACAGCACAGAACAGGCCCTTCGGCCCACGATGTTGTGCCGAATATTTGTCCTAGCTTAAGCACCCATCCATGTACCTATCCAATTGCCGCTTAGAGGTGAGAGCACATCCACCTCTGAAGGCTGCTATTCCATCAAATATTCAGTCCCTTGCGCAGGGGGACCTAGAGTCAGGGGGTGTAGAGTCAGTGTGGATAGAGCTTCGAAATACTAAGGGTAAAAAGACCCTCTTGGGAGTCATCTACAGGCCCCCAAACAGTAGTCTGGATGTCGGATGTAAGTTAAATCAGGAGCTGAAATTGGCCTGTCGCAAAGATGTCACTACAGTTGTTATGGGGGATTTTAACATGCAGGTAGACTGGGAGAATCAGGATGGTATTGGGCCTCAAGAAAGAGACTTTGTGAAGTGCCTCAGAGATGGATTCTTAGAGCAGCTGGTGCTGGAGCCGACCAGGGAGAAGGCAATTCTGGATCTGGTATTGTGTAACGAACCAGAATTGGTCAGAGACCTCGAAGTGAAGGAGCCATTGGGAAGTAGTGACCATAATACAATAAGCCTCAATCTGCAATTTGAGAGGGAGAGGGTACAATCGGAAGTGACAGTACTTCTGTTAAATAAAGGGAATTATGGAGCTATGAGGGAGGAGCTGGCCAAAGTTCAATGGTGCAATACCTTAGCAGGGATGACCGTGGAGGAACAATGGCGGATATTTCTGTGTATAATGCAGAAGTTGCAGGATCAGTTCATTCCTAAAAGGAAGAAAGATCCCAGGAGGAGGCATGGGCGGCCGTGGCTGACGAGGGAAGTAAAGAAACATATAAAGTTAAAAGAGAAAAAGTATAACATAGCTAAGATAAGTGGGAAAACTGAGGACCGGGAAGCTTTTAAAGAGCAACAGAGGATTACTAAGAAGGAAATACGCAGAGGAAAAATGAGGTACGAAGGTAAACTGGCCAAGGAGGATAGTAAAAGCTTTTTTAGGTTTGTGCAAGGCAAAAAAATGGTTAGGACAAAAATTGGGCCCTTGAAGACAGAAACAGGGGAATATATTACTAGGAACAAGAAATGGCAGAGGAATTAAATGGGTACTTCAGATCTGTGTTCACTGGGAAAGACACAAGCAATCTCCCTGAGGTAACAGTGGCTGAAGGACCTGAACTTAAGGGAATTTATATTTTCCAGGATTTGGTGTTGGAGAGACTGTTAGGTCTGAAGGTTGATAAGTCTCCGGGGCCTGATGGTCTGCATCCCAGGGTACTGAAGGAGGTGGCTCGGGAAATCGTGGATGCATTGGTGATTATTTTCCAGAGTTCAATAGATTCGGGGTCGGTTCCTGAGGATTGGAGGGTGGCTAATGTTATACCACTTTTTAAGAAAGGTGGGAGAGAGAAAGCAGGAAATTATAGACCAGTTAGTCTGACCTCAGTGGTGGGAAAGATGCTGAGTTTATTATAAAGGATGAAATTACTGCACATCTGGATAGTAGTAACAGGATAGGACAGAGTCAGCATGGAGGGGAAATCATGCTTGACTAATCTTCTTGAATTTTTTGAGGATGTAACTATGAAGTTGGATGAGGGAAATCCAGTAGATGTAGTGTACCTGGACTTTCAGAAAGCTTTTGATAAAGTCCCACACAGGAGGTTAGTGAGTAAAACTAGGGCGCATGGTATTGGGGGCAAAGTACTAGATTGGATTGAAAATTGGTTGGCTAATAGGAAACAAAGGGTGGTGATAAACGGCTCCATTTCGGAATGGCAGGCAGTGACCAGTGGGGTACAGCAGGGATCCGTGCTGGGACTGCAGCTTTTTACAATATATGTTAATGATTTAGAAGATGGTATCAGCAATGACATTAGCAAATTTGCTGATGATACAAAGCTGGGTGGCAGAGTGAAATGTGATGAGGATGTTAGGAGATTACAGGGTGACCTGGACAAGTTAGGTGAGTGGGCAGATGCATGGCAGATGCAGTTTAATGTGGATAAATGTATGGTTATCCACTTTGCTAGCAAGAACAGGAAGGCAGACTACTACCTCAATGGAATCAATTTATGTAAAGGGGCAGTACAGAGAGATCTTGATGTTCTTGTACACCAGTCAATGAAGGCAAGCATGCAGGTACAGCAGGTAGTGAAGAAGGCTAACAGCATGCTGGCCTTCATAACAAGAGGAATTGAGTATAGAAGCAAAGAGGTGCTTCTGCAGCTGTACAGGGCCCTGGTGAGACCACACCTGGAGTACTGTGTGCAGTTCTGGTCTCCAAATTTGAGAAAAGACATTCTGGCTATTGAGGGAGTGCAGCGTAGGTTCACGAGGTCAATTCCTGGAATGGCAGGATTACCTTACACTGAAAGACTGAAGCGACTGGACTTGTATACCCTTGAGTTTCGAAGATTGAGAAGGGATCTGATTGAGACGTATAAGATTATGAAAGGATTGGACACTCTGGCAGTAGGAAACATATTTCCACTGACGGGTGAGTGCCGAACCAGAGGACACAGCTTAAAAATACGGGGTAGACCATTTAGGACAGAGCTCAGGAGAAACTTCTTCACCCAGGGAGTGGTGGGTGTGTGGAATGCTCTGCCCCAGAGGGCAGTGGAGGCCCACTCTCTGGATTCATTTAAGAAAGAGTTGGATAGAGCTCTCAAAGATAGTGGAATCAAGGGTTATGGAGATAAGGCAGGAACAGGATACTGATTAGGAATGATCAGCCATGATTATATTGAATGGCGGTGCAGGCTCGAAGGGCTGAATGGCCTACTCCTGCACCTATTGTCTATTGTCTAAATCTTCCAAGTCCCACACTGTTCACCAAGAGTTGTTGGAGCTGCAGGCAGACTCTCCCCACCCTTCAATGATCACTGTTGGGTATACAGTATAAGGAATTAGTGTGTGGTGGTGGTTGGGGGAGGGGGTGTTGGCTCAACAGTGTACAGGCCACCCAAACCCAGCACTGCTAACTGATGAAATACCCATGGTGCTAGGTCAGTGATGGGCACAGCAGCCACCCCAGGCAGTCTAATGCCTCATCCCCTGGGAGTGGAAGGGTACATGGTGAAATCCCACTTAGTGATTGTATGAAGAATATGTAGAATGTTCCTGAGCATTCCTGTGGTAAAGAACTGGCAGAGGTATAGTGAGAGACAGACAGACTAGATGAATAGCAGATAATTTGTAGATTCAAGAGCCAGGCGAATAACAATTGTTTTTACAGTTACGATTAAGATTGCAAATGGCATATTGCTGCATACAAGTTGGAGGTCACAGGCATGGAGATACTTCTGGAGAGGAAGGGAGAGCAGTCAAACATAAAGGGTCATGTTGAAACCAGTGACAAAAAGAGGAAAATGTTTGGGATCTTGAGTTTAAGATCTAATTTGAAGAATTAAGTGGTAATAATCTCTAGACTCCTCTGTATTACAGGTTGACGAGGAGAAAATCAGGAACCAGTTTGATGAGGGAAGACCTTGTGATCACAGAAACAGTTGAGGAACAGGGAGCAGTTGTACTGCAGGAAGGGTCTTCACTTGAACCGAAATGGCAGCATTGATCCTGCTGAGACACTTTACGGAGCAGTTAAAGTAGAATGAACCAAGGGTGAACAACATTTAGGTGTGAGGGAGCAAAACAAATAAATCTGTCAAATTGAATCATAAAACTGAACTGAAAAAAGTGAAAAGCTATTATCATGAAGAAAAACAGTTTTTTGGGAGATAATGTCCATGATATAGTACAAAAAGGGATTTTTAAAAAACAAGATAAAGAATAAGACTCAAGCTGTCAAAAGTGGAATATAACTTTGATTCCCTTACGGGCCAATCGACAAACTGGGGAAGGAAAGTATTAACAATGGTGTCAGAGGAAGGATTGGGTGTGGAGAGAAATATGATGAAGGATTTTCTCACACTAGTTGGCCAAACAGCACATTTAAGAGGGAGGGCAATTAGGAACTAGCAATAGTAGGTTTAATGTCAGAATTGAAAGGGATATTGAACTTTCAAAGAGAAATGTGCCTATCATGAAGGTTCAGAGAAGTGAAAAACAATTTAGTTTGAATAAACTTTCTGTAAGGTAATGCATATCAAAAATAAGCAAGAAGTGTGAGAGGACACACTTACAGTAAATATACTGAAGAACAAAGGATGTATAAACGTTTGAAAGAACAGTTGCTAATCACTAACTCATGATTAAGTAGTGAATAGAATTTTGAAAAAAAACAATGAATTGGTAAAAAAAAATGTCTGTTTGGACCACAGAATAAATTGTGCCCCATTATACAAGGGGTCTAATATAAATGAACCTTAAAAATGTGAAAAGGAAGATTATGGATCAGAGATGGCAAAGGAGTGACAACTCATGCAGTGCTTATTTGGAAATACAGTTCCGACACAATGGACTGAATGGCTTCCTCCTGAACCAGAATGATTGCCTGATTCCATGATTTGATAGAAATCTACAGTGTAGATTACTCAGGAAGATGTCACAGGGGAATCTATCATGAAGAAGAATGTCATAAGATACTGAAACGATTTCCATCAGTGCAAGGGAAAGAGAATAGTTACTGGGAAATAGAGGTGTTTAAAATTGTGAAAGGTTACAACAGAATCAATAGGGAAGCATTTATTTCCTTTGGTTCACAGTCAGTGATCTGATATCATCAATTTTAAATGCACAGGAAGTAGAGAGTTTGAGGTGAATGTCTTTAAACTGATGGATATTGGAACATGGAATGATTCGCCACAAGGGATATGCAGACTACACTATTTAAGGGAAAACTAGATAATTATTTGAAGTCGCAACATTTACCAACAAGACCATAAGATATAAGAGTAGAATTAGGGCATTCATCCCATTGGGTCTGCTCCACCATTCAATCATAGTTGATATGTTTCTCAATCCCATTTTTCTGCCTTCTCTTCATAACCTTTGCTTTTCTTACAAATCAAGAATCTCCGCACCAATTAGTTCCACAGACTCATCACCCTCTGGCTAAGACATTCCTCCTCAGCACAGGACCAAAACGTCATCACTCAGCGGCTGTGCCTAGTCTCTCCTACTGGAGGAAGCATTTTCACCACATCCACTCTATCCAGGCCTTTGAGTTATTTGTACGTTTCAATCAGATCCCCCAACTCCATCGAGTACAGACCCAAAGTCCTTAACTGCTCTTTGTATGACAAGCCCTCCATCCATAGAATCGTTCTGGCAAACTTCCTGTGGACCCCTCCAACACCAACACGTCCTTCGTTAGATACAGAGCCCAAAACTACTCTCAATATTCCAATATTCGATCACTTGTTTCATATTTGAATATAAATGTGTGATCTGATAAAAGATGATAAAACAGTTACATTTCATCAATTGTAAAAATGTCACGTAGCACATATTCATTTAGGCTGTGAACAATACTATTCTTCAGCCATTCATGTCATTACTGCTCTAACTGCCACACCCTCTCAGTGGGTTACTGAGTCATAGAAACGTACAGCATGGAAACAGACCCTTCGGTCCAACTCGTCCATGCTGACCAGATATCACAACCCAATCTAGTCCCACCTGCCAGCACCTGGCCCATATCCCTCCAAACCCTTCCTATTCATATACCCATCCAAATGCCTCTTAAATGTGCAATTGTACCAGCCTCTACCACTTCCTCTGGCAGCTCATTCCACACATGCACCACCCTCTGTGTGAAACAGTTGCCCTTAGGTCTCTTTTATATCTTTCCCCTCTCACCCTAAACCCTCTAGTTCTGGACTCCCCCACCCTAGGGAAAATACTTTGTCTATTTATCCTATCCATTACCTTCATGATTTTATAAACCTCTATAAGGTCACCCCTCAGCCTTCAATGCTCCAGTGAAAACAGCCCCAGCCTGTTCAGCCTCTCCCTGTAGTTCAAATCCACCAACCCTGACAACATTCTTGTCAATCTTTTCTGAACCCTTTCAAGTTTCACAACATCTTTCCGATAGGAAGGAGACCAGAATTGCACACAATATTCGAACAGTGGCCTAACCAATGTCCTCTACAGCCACAACATAACCTCTTAACTTGCAGCGTGGGTTGGTACCCGGGACTTCGATGTTGTGGCTATTACGGAGACATGGGTAGAACAGGGACAGGATTGGCTGTTGCAGGTTCCAGGGTTTAAATGTTTTAGTAGGGTCAGAGGTGGGGTAAAAGAGGGGGAGGTGTGGCATTGCTTGTCAAAGATAGTATTACAGCTGTGGAAAGGACGATGGTTGAAGACTCGCTATCTGAGGTAGTTTGGGTTGAGGTTAGGAATAGGAAAGGTGAGCTCACCCTGTTAGGAGTTTTTTACAGGACTCCTAATAGTCCTAGAAACGTAGAAGAAAGGATTGCGAGGATGATTCAAGAGAAGAGTGAAAGTAATAGGGTGGTTGTTATGGGGGACTTTAACTTTCCTGATATTGATTGGGAAAGCTATAGCTCAAGTTCGTTAGATGGGTCGGTGTTTGTCCAATGTGTGCAGGAGGGTTTCCTGACACAATATGTAGATAGGCCAACAAGAGGTGAGGCCATACTGGATTTGGTTCTGGGTAACGAACCAGGCCAGGTGTTAGAATTAGAGGTAGGTGAGCACTTTGGGGACAGTGACCACAATTCGGTGACTTTTACTCTAGTGATGGAGAGGGATAAGTGTGCACTGCAGGGCAAGAGTTATAGCTGGGGTCAGGGAAATTATGATGCGGTGAGGCATGACTTAGGATGTGTGGCTTGGAAAAGTAAGCTTCAAGGCAAGGGCGTAATTGATATGTGAGCTTGTTCAAGGAGCAACTATTGAGTGTCCTTGATAAGTATGTACCCGTCAGGCAGGGAGGAAAGGGTCGTGTGAGGGAGCCGTGGTTTAATAAGGAATTGGAATCCCTTGTTAAATGGAAGAGGGCGGCCTAAGTAAAGATGAGGTGTGAAGGTTCAATTAGGGCGATTGAGAGTTATAAGGTAGCCAGGAAGGACCTGAAGAGAGAGCTAAGAGCAGCAAGGAGGGGGCATGAAAGGTCCTTAGTTGGTAGGATTAGGGAAAACCCTAAGGCTTTCTATAGGTATGTCAAGAATAAAAGAATGACTAGGGTAGGAATAGGTCCAGTCAAGGATAGTAGTAGGAAGTTGCGTGTGGAGGCTGAAGAGATTGGGGAGACATTGAATGAATACTTTTCGTCAGTATTCAATCAGGAACAGGACATTGTTGTCAATGTGAGTACTGAGTCACAATTAAGAAGAATGGATGGCTTTGAGGTATGTAGAGAAGCGGTGTTGGAAATTCTGGAAAGGGTGAAAATAGATAAGTCCCCTGGGCCTGATGGCATTTATCCTCTGGGAAGCAAGGGAGGAGATTGCAGAGCCATTGGCCTTGATTTTTATGTCCTCGTTGTCTACATGAGTAGTGCCAGAAGATTGGAGGCTAGCAAATGTGGTTCCCTTGTTCAAGAAGGGGAGTAGGGATAACCCTAGTAGCTATAGGCCGGTGAGTCTCACTTCTGTTGTGGGCAAAATCTTAGAGAGAATTGTAAGGGATAGGATTTATGAACATCTGGATATGAATAATGTGATCAAGGATAGTCAGCATGGTTTTGTGAAGGGCAGGTCGTGCCTCACAAAACTTATTGAATTCTTTGAGAAGGTGACTAAGGAGGTGGATGAGGGGAAAGCGGTAGATGTGGTGTATATGGATTTTAGTAAGGCGTTTGATAAGGTTCCCCATGGTAGACTACTGCAAAAAATACGGAGGTATGGCATTGAGGGTGAGTTGGAGGTTTGGATTAGGAATTGGCTGGCTGGAAGAAGACAGAGGGTAGTAGTTGATGGCAAAGGTTCATCTTGGAGTGCCGTCACTAGCGGCGTTCCGCAAGGATCTGTTTTGGGACCATTGCTGTTTGTCATTTTTATAAATGACCTGGAAGAGGGGTTAGAAGGTTGGGTGAGCAAGTTTGCGGATGATACGAAAGTCGGAGGAGTTGTTGACAGTGAGGAAGAATTGTGGCAGGTTACAGCGGGATATAGATAAGCTGGAAAACTGGGCAGAAAGGTGGCAAATGGAGTTCAATGTAACTAAGTGTGAGGTGATTCACTTTGGTAAGAGTAATAAAAAGATGGGGTACTGGGCTAATGGACAGATACTTGGTAGTGTGGATGAGCAGAGGGATCTTGGTGTCCATGTACACAGATCTCTGAAAGTTGCCACCCAGGTAAATAGTGCGGTGGAGAAGGCATATGGCGTACTGGCTTTTATTGGTAGAGGAATTGAGTTCCGGAGTACTGAGGTCATGTTGCAGTTGTATAAGACTCTGGTGTGGCCGCATCTGGAGTATTGTGTGCAGTTTTGGTCGCCATACTATAGGAAGGATGTGGAGGCACTGGAACGGGTGCAGAGGAGGTTTACCAGGATGTTGCCTGGTATGGTAGAAAGATCGTATGAGGAAAGGCTGAGGCACTTGGGGTTGTTTTCATTGGAGAAAAGAAGGTTTAGGGGTGACTTGATAGAGGTGTACGAGATGATTAGGGGTTTAGATAGGGTCGACAGTGAGAATCTTTTTCCACGTATGGAGTCAGCTATTACAAGGGGGCATAGCTTTAAATTAAGGGGGGGTAGGTATAGGACAGATGTTAGGGGTAGGTTCTTTACTCAGCGAGTCGTGAGTTCATGGAATGCCCTGCCAGTAGCAGTGGTGGACTCTCCCTCATTATGGGCATTTAAGCGGGCATTGGATAGGCATATGGAGGATAGTGGGCTAATGTAGGTTAGGTGGGCTTGGATCAGCGCAACATCGAGGGCCAAAGGGCCTGTACTGCGCTGTATTCTTCTATGTTCTATGTTCTATGTTCTAACTCCTGTACTCAATACTCTGCCCAATAAAGGAAAGCATACCAAATGCCGCCTTCATTATCCTATCTACCTGCAACTCCACTTTCAAGGAGCTATGAACCTGTACTCCAAGGTCTCTTTGTTTAGCAACATTCCCTAGGACCTTACCATTAAGTGTATAAGTCCTGCTAAGATTTGCTTTCCCAAAATGCAGCACTTCACATTTATCTAAATTAAACTCCATCTGCCACTTCTCAGCCCATTGGCCCATCTGGTCCAGATCCTATTGTAATCTGAGATAACCCTCTTCGCTGTCATCTGCAAACTTACTAACTGTACCTCTTATGTTCCCATTCAAATCATTTACATAAATGATGAAAAGTAGTGGACCCAGCACCAATCCTTGTGGCACTCCACTGGTCACAGGCCTCCAGTCTGAAAAACAACCTTCCACCACCACCCTCCTCTGTCTTCTACCTTTGAGCCAGTTCTGTATTCAAATGGTGAGTTCTCCTTTTCTTCCATGAGATCTAACCTTGCTCACCAGTCTCCCATGTGGAACCTTGTCAAATACCTCACTGAAGTCCATACAGATTACATCTACTGCTCTGCCCACGTCAATCCTCTTTGTTACTTCTTCAAAAACCTCAATCAAGTTTGTGAGACATGATTTCCCATGCACAAAGCCATGTTGAGTATTCCTAATCAGTCCTTGCCTTTTCAAATACATGTACATCCTGTCCCTCAGGATTCCCTCCAACAACTTGTCCATCACTGATGTCAGACTCACTGGCCCATAGTTCCCTGGCTTGTCCTTACCACCTTTCTTACCACCACGTTAGCCAACCTTCAATCTTCCAGCACCTCACCTGTGACTATCGATGATACAAATATCTCAGTATGAGGCCCCGCAATCACTTCCCTAGCTTCCCACAGAGTTCTAGAGTACACCTGATCAGGTCCTGGTGATTTATCCACTTTTATGCGTCTGAAGACATCCAGCACGTCCTCCTCTGTAATATGGACATTTTTCAAGGTGTCACCATCTATTTCCCTACATTCTATATCTTCCATGTCCTTTTCCACAGTAAACACTGATGCAAAATACTTGTTTAGTATCTCCCCCACTTTCTGCGGCTCCATACAAAGGCTGTCCTGCTGATCTTTGAGGGGCCCTATTATTTCCCTTGTTACCCTTTTGTCCTTAATATATTTGTCAAGACCCTTTGGATTCTCCTTAATTCTATTTGCCAAAGCTATCTCATCTCCCCTTTTAGCCCTCTTGATTTTGCTTTTAAATGCCTCCTACTGCCTTTGTAGTTTTCTAAGGATTCATTCAATCTATCTTGTCTATACCTGGCATATGCTTCCTTCTTTTACTTAAGCATATCCTCAATTTCTTTCATCATCCAGCATTCCCTATACCTACCAGCCTTTCCTTTCACCCTAACAGGAATATACTGTCCCTGGACTCTCATTACCTCATTTCTGAAGGCTTCCCATTTTCCAGTCATCCCTTTACCTGCAAACATCTGTGCCCAATCAGCTTTTGAAAGTTCTTACCTAATACCGTCAAAATTGGCCTTCCTCTAATTTAGAACTTCAACTTTTAGATCTGGTCTATCCTTTTCCATCACTGGTTTAAAATTAATAGAATTATGGTCATTGGCCCCGAAGTGCTCCCCCACTGATACCTCAGTCACCTGCCTTATTTCCCAAGAGTAGGTCAAGCTTTGTACCTTCTGTAGTAGGTACATCCACATACTGAATCAGAAAATTTTCTTGTACACACTGAACAAATTTCTCTTCATCTAAACCCTTAATACTATGGCAGTTCCAGTCTATGTTTGGAAAGTTAAAATCCCCTACCATAACCACCCTATTATTCTTACAGATAGCTGAGATGTCCTTACAAATTTGTTACTCAATTTCTCTCTGACTATTAGGGGGTCTATAATACAATCCCAATAAGGTGATCATCCCTTTCTTATTTCTCAGTTCCACCCAAATAACTTCCCTGGATGCATTTCCAGGAATATTCTCCCTAAGTGCAGAAGTAATGCTATCCCTTATCAAAAATGCCACTCCCCCTTCTCTTTTGCCTCCCTTTCTGTCCTTCCTGTAGCATTTTAAATCTTTCCTCACTATCTCCCTGGGTCTCTACACCACCACCACCTCACCATCTTACCAGTTTAAATCCTCCCAAGCAGCTCTAGCAAATCTCCCTGCAAGTTTATTAGTCCCGTCCTTCTTGTACAGTTCACTTCTACCACAAAAAAGCTTCCAATGATCCAAAAATGTGAATCCTTCTCCCATACACCAGCTCCTCAGCCATGCGTTCACCTGCTCTATCCTCCTATTCCTGCCCTCACTCTCTTGTAGCACTGCAAGTAATCCACATATTACTACTCTCGAGGACCTCCTTTTTAAATTCCTGCCTAACTTTCTGTAATCTCCCTTCAGAATCTCAACCTTTTCCCTTCCTATGTTGTTAGTTTCAATGTGTTGAGAACATTCTGCACCATCTCTGAGACATCCTTGATCCTGACACCAGGGAAGCAACACACCATTCTGATTTTTCGCTGCTGACCTCAGAAACGTCTGTCTGTACCTCAGGCTAGAGAGTCCCCTAACACAATTGATCACTTGGAACCTGATGTACGTCTCAAAACATTAGAGCCAGTCTCAATACCAGAAACATGGCTTTTTGTGCTACGTACCCTGAGTGTCCACCACCCCCTACATTTTCCAAAACAGCATACTTGTTTGAAATGGGGATAGCCACAGAAGATTCCTGCACTACCTGCCAACTGCTCTTACCTTTCCTGGAGTTAACCCATCTATGTGACTGTACCTGAGACTTTTCCCCCCGTCCCATAATTGCCATCCATCATATCCCCATGCTCTTGTAAATTCCTCATTGACTCTATCTGCCTCTCCAAATGATCCACTCGATATGATAGGATTCGCAATCAATGCCATTTATTGCAGATATAATCCTCAGTAGTCCATAAACTCTCCGTAAACTCCCATATCTGACAAGAAGAGCATGTTCAGCTACTAAAGGCCATTTTTGCTTCTTTCAATCTACAGACCCAGAAAATAGTACTGTCTTATTCCTCTACAAAACACTGCTCTAAGTTAAATTAATACTTATGACATATATATTTAAAGTTTAATCAAGAGACATAGCTCAATAAAACATGTAATCAAGAAAGAACCCACTCTACTCACTGCTGCAGACTTATTTTAAGGCCGCGCTTAAAATCCACTCATCTGCTTCTGCGCTGTGACCTCTCCAAATAGGTTCCTCCAAGATCAGTTGTGAATTTCACTGTTTTTAATTTTCCCAGATGCACTCTGGTGTCCAGCAATACATGAATTCAACAGCAAAGGCAGTAACTGCTAACTAACTCTCAGTTAGCAATGTGGGTTTCTTCCCCTCTCTCTCTTTCTCTCTCTCTCTCTCTCCTGCACTGTCCTCACCATGTGCTTCCTTTGTCTGTTCCTCTCCCGTTTAAAGCTGCTGTTGTTTTTACTTTTTTTTTTCAAAGTTCCAAAACAATGCAGCAGCGTATAAAACAATAAATGCTGCTCATGGAATTTGAGGAAATCACCTCCAACACCTAAAATACCTCAAAAAGGAGCAGCTGTTACAGCCAGAAATTTTTCCTGTTCTCTATCTTTGATTACCCTATCGGAAGGATGTTGTGAAACTTGAAAGAGTTCAGAAAAGATTTGCAAGCATATTGTCAGTGTTGGAGGATTTGAGTTATAGAGAGAGGCTGAATAGGCTGGGACTGTTTTCTCTGGAGGGTTGAAGGCTGAGGGGTGACCTTATAGAGATTTATAACATCATGAGGGGCTTGGATAGGTTAAATAGACAAAGTCTTTTTCCTGGGGTGGGGGAGTAAGAATGAGAGGGCATAGGTTTCAGCTGAGAGAGGAAAGATATAAAGGAGACTTAAGGGGCAACTTTTTCATGCAGAGGATGGTGTATGTATGTAATGAGCTGCCAGAGGAAGTGGTGGAGGCTGGTACAATTACAACATTTAAAAGACATCTGGATGGGTACATGACTAGGGAGGGTTCAGAGGGATATGATCCAAGTGCTGGCAAATGGGACCAGATTAGGTTGGGATATCTGGTTGGCATGGACGAGTTGGACTGAAGGGTCTGTTTCCATGCTGTACAGCTATATGACTCTTGTTAGTTCCATGACCCTCCTAACCCACCCTGCCCTCCCAGCACCTTCCTCTGCTGCTGCAAGAATTGCAAAACCTGTGCTCACACCTCCCCCCTCACCTCCGTCCCAGGCCCCAAAGTATCCTTCCACATCCAAATTTACCTGTACTTCCACACACGTTATCTACTGTGTCTGTTGCTCCCAATGTGGTCTCCTCTACATTGGAGAGACAGGATGCCAACTTGCAGAACGTTTCAGAGAACATCTCTGGAACATTCGCACTAAACAATCCCACCACCTTGTGGTCAAACACTTTAATCCACCTCCCACTCTGCTAAGGACGTGCAAGCCCTGGGCCTCCTCCGCCGCCAAACCCTAACCACCCGATGCCTGGAAGAAGAATGTCTCATCTTCCGCCTTGGGACACTCCAACCACACAAGATCAATGTGGATTTCACCAGGTTCCTTAATTCCACTCCCCCACCTTATCCCAGATCCAACCTTCCAACTTGGCACTGCCCTCTTGAACTGTCCTACCTATCCATCTTTCTTCCCACTCATCCGCTCCACCCTCCTCTCCAACCTATCCCCTTCATCTACCTATTGCATTTCCAGCTATGTTCCCCAGCCCCACCCCCCTCCCATTTGTGTTTCAGCCCCCTTGGGCCACAATTTTCATTCCTGATGAAGGGCTTATGCTCGAAAAATCGATTCTCCTGCTCCTTGGATGCTGTCTGACCGGCTGTGCTTTTCCAGCTCCCCACTCTACGACACTGATCGTCAGCATCTGGAGTCCTCACTTTCTCCTGAATACATTCAGTCTTTTTCCCAGAGTTGGGGAATCGAAGACTAGAGGGCATCAGTTTAAGATAAGAGGGCAAAGAATCAAAAGGAACCTGAGGGGCAACATTTTTACACAGAGGGTGATACGTATATGGAATGAGCTGCCAGTGAAAGTGGTTGAGGTGGATACATTAACAATGTTTAAAAGGTATTTGGACAAATACATGGATAGGAAAGTTTTAGAAGGATATGGGCCCAGTGCAGAGAAATTGGGTTAACATGGATGGAAATTTTGGTTGGCAGAGACCAGTTTGGGCCAAAGGGCCTTGTCTCCATGTGGTAGGAAAAAGAAAGATGAATGTAGTTTATTGCAGGAGAATATCTGTTCTGTCAGAATTATGTCCTTGCATCATACTTAAAAAGAAATTACACAGGTTTTCTACCTTTTAGGGGTGGTTGATTTAACAGAGTCACCTATCCAGCTATAACTTGTAAAGATCCTTGAAATAGCACTTCAAGCAAATACAAAGTTACATTTGTAACCTGCAGACAGGGGGGCAATGAAATTTTCACCTCTCCCAATTAAATTAGACTCCCTACAGTATGGAAACAGGCCATTTGTCCCAACAAGTCCACACCAACTCTTTGAAGACCCATTCCCCTACTTTATATTTACCCCTGACTCATGCACCTAACACTATGGGCAATTTAGCATGGCCAATTCACCTGGCCTGCACATCTTTGGACTGTGGGAGGAAACCCATGCAGACACTGGGTGAATGTGCAAACTGCACACAGTTACCCAAGGCTGGAATCGAACCTGGGTCCCTGGCGCTGTGAAGTGCTAACCAGTGAGCCACCATGGAGTAATTAAGTTTATTTTTAAATGGACATGCCTTTACCTTCACAAAATCTGTTGTGTCTATCAACACCAAATGTCTACACATCAAAAGTAATTTGTACAAAGTCCTTTTCAACACCTCTCAAAGGTTTGATAAGTGCTATAAAATTTATTATCTTTCATAATTCAAAAACGTAGTTTAAACCTCCATAAGTCATTTATACATGTATTGCTTATAAGTTGCCATCACCTGCGATTTAATTCTGTGTTTGACAGTTTATTATCTAGCTTTCTCTTTCACTGTATGCCTTCCTGTAGTAGTAACAAGTGAGCTTTCTACAGGTGGCAATGCTCTAGGTGCTCCTGAGTGTAGCTTTTGTCAATATTTTCAGATTTCTGTGGAACATTAAAGAAACAAATAATTCTATTACCATATATTCCTTGTTAAAATTGGAAGTGGTAGTAGCCAATTCTTTAATATCTTTGCAGAATATGACGTGAAGGGATTTCACAACAAGGACACAAAGCACAATAGCCCTACTGATGTATTGAAGTCTGGAAAAGCAGTGTGCGCTGGATATTCAGGTCTCTTTTGTGAAATGTGCAGGTAATTTTGTTTCATTTCTACCTTTGCTCTCTTTTCCCACACTATTCTTTTTTTCTCTCTCTATCTCTTTGCAAATTTGAAATTTATATGGCCTTTTCTCAACGTGCTGAGGTTGTAGAACATTGTCATCCCTTTTACGATACACCACTTCATCTGCAGTTTTCAGTGGTCAGAACCAAGCTCAGGCACCATGGCTGGTTAATTCTTCAATTCCATTGTTGTTACAGCACTAGGTAATAAATTATTTACTGTCTGACCTTCTTTGAATTTTGCCACACAACAGAAACGTAGGAAAGAGAGGCAGGAGGAGGCCATTCCGCCCATCAAACCTGCTGAATAGATTAGATTTGATTCCCTACAGTGTGGAAACAGGACCTTCGGCCCAACAAGTTCACACCGACCCTCCAAAGAGTAACCCACTCAGACCCAATTCCCTTTGACTAATGCAACTAACACTATGGGAAACTTAGCATGGCCAATTCACCTAACCTGCACATCTTTGGATTGTGGGAGGAAACTGGAGCACGTAGAGGAAACCTACGCAGACACAGGGAGAATGTGCAAACTCCACACAGACAATCACCTGAGACTGGAATCGAACCTGGGTCCCTGGCACTGTGAGGCAGCAGTGCTAGACACTGAGCCACCGTGCCACCATCAGCCTGAATCAAAAAGCTGAGTGAATGTGATATGCAAAGATTATAATCTCTGACATGATGACATTCCTTTAAGCATTGCACTGCAGCCTTGATCACATGCTCAGGTCCTGGATTGGATTTTCTAGACTCGGTGTCAGCAAAAAGTGTCATTAATTAAGCCAAGCTCTGGCTTTTCAATGGTGTGGAGGGTTGTTTTTCAGACTGGAAGCCTGGGACCAGTGGAGTGCCACAAGGTTCAGTACTGGGTCCTCTACTTTTCGTCATGTATATAAATGATTTGGATGTGAGCATAAGAGGTACAGTTAGTAAGTTTGCAGATGACACCAAAATTGGAGGTGTAGTGTACAGCAAAGTGGGTTATTTCAGATTACAACAGGATCTGGACCAGATGGGCCAATGGGCTGAGAAGTGGCAGATGGAGTTTAAATCAGATAAATGCAAGGTGCTGCATTTTGGGAAAGCAAATCTTAGCAGGACTTATACACTTAATGGTAAGGCCCTAGGGAGTGTTGCTGAACAAAGAGGCCTTAGAGTGGAGGTTCATAGCTCCTTGAAAGTGGAGTCACAGGTAGATAGGATAGTGAAGAAGGTGTTTGGTATGCTTTCCTCTATTAGTCAGAGTTTTGAGTACAGGAGTTGGGAGGTCATGTTGCGGCGGTACAGGACATTGGTTAGGCCACTGTTGGAATATTGCGTGCAATTCTGGTCTCCTTCCTATCGGAAAGATGTTGTGAAACTTGAAAAGGTTCAGAAAAGATTGACAAGGATGTTGTCAGAGTTGGAGGATTTGAGCTATAGGGAGAGGCTGGGCTGCCAGAGGAATTGGCAGAGGCTGGTATATTGCAACATTTAAAAGGCATTTGGATGGGTATATGAATAGGAAGAGTTTGGAGGAATATGGGCCAGGTGCTGGCAGGTGGAACTAGATTGGGTTGGGATATCTGGTCGGCATGGACGGGTTGGACTAAAGGGTCTGTTTCCATGCTGTACATCTCTATGCCTCTATCAGGAGGATGTAAAAGTTACAGAGTGGAAGTCACAACAAACCCTGATACTTACTTCTCTCTTGTGCATTATCAGTGGGAATAGGACTCAATCATATGATCTGGAAATACAGCCCTGAAGAATTTTCATCTTTATTAGTGAGGATTGCTGGCAACTATTTTTAACTTCCTTCACACTGGGGTAATTCATGTTCCAACACATTATTTAACTTTCCCTGGTCAGTCTCGTTCCCATTGCCATGTCTTCAAAGTTCTTGAGAAGATTTGTAGCTCAGGTTGTGGATGAGGTTGTTGACTTTCTCACTGAGCTGGTAAGTTTGTTTGCAGACCTGTTGTCACCATACTAAAGGGAACTCATCAGTGCACCTCCAGAGAAGTGTTGGTGTTCTGTTCTTCTTGCTAATGTGTCCCAGTTTGCTGAGCTGGGTGGTACCATTTCTGGTGTCATTTCTTAGTGGTTAGTGTAGGGGGTCTAACTCTACATGTTTGTTAATGGAGTTCTGGGTTGATTGCCAGGCCTCTAAGGAATTCTCAAGTATGTCTTCGGTTGGCTTGTCCTAGGATGGATATGTTATCCCAGTTGAATTTGTGTCCTTCTTTGTCCGTGTGTGGACACAATTGATAGTTGATCATGTCTCTTGGTGGTTAATTGGTGTTCATGTACCCTGATGGCTAGTTTTCATCTGGTTTGCCCTATGTAATGTTTGTGGCAGTCTTTACATGGACTCACAGAAGAAACTCACAATTCCAGCAGTTGATATCCCCATCGCTAAGCAAAATGAGTGAATGGAACACCCTTAACACAGAGGGCTCGGGAAAGACAAGAACATTGTAATCCAACTGGTGCACAAAGGATGCAAGGCTATCATAATAAACAGGGCACAATACATTGAGAAAGCAAACACACTACTAGCACATCTGTACTTCACAATCCACTTCATCTTCAATGGTTAGGTATATAGGCAAATCAACAGAACACCCATGGGATCACCAATATCAGGATTAATAGTGGAAGATGTAATGCAAAGACTACAATAGACAACCCTTCCCACTACCCACCCTGAACTTAGAGGATCCTCTATGTCATTACCAAACATGCTCAACTAGAAGAAACCCAGAGGCTCATAAACAAGACCCTCACTGATGTAAAATTCATTAAAGCAGAAAAGAACAACAACCAACTTCCCCTCCTGGACATGATGATCGAGAGCAAGGCCACTGGTGACCTCAAGACCAGTGCACACAGGAAGGCCATCCATACACATCAAGTACTCAACTACAACAGCAGCCATCCCAACACCCACAAACGAAGCTACATCGGAACATTGTTCAAGTGAGCCATAACACACTGCAGCACCCCGGAGCTGTGCAAAGCTGAAGAAGAACATCTTCAAAAACAACGCTTACCAAAAAAGTCTGTCAGTACCTACACAACAGGAAGACGCAACATGTCTGGATACACTGGTCATCTTGTCATACTTCAAGGATATATTGGAAATGGCCACCAGACTACTCTGATCCCTAGGTATCATGGTAGCCCACAAACCAACAACTACACTGACAGCTATTGATGAGTACACAGATCCCAAACCCACAACTAATAGAACCAACATTATACAGAAATACCATGTAAATACTGCCACAAATGGCAAACTGGAGGAAAACTAACCATCAGGGTACGCAAACACCAGCTAGCCAGCAAGAGGCACGCTCAACTATCATTTGTGCCCATACGCATAGACAAAGAGCACCAGTGCGGCTGGGACAATGAATCCATCCTCGGACAAGCCAAACAAAGACGTGCATGGGTGTGTGGCACTCAACCTGGAAGTCCATCAACAAACATGTAGAGTTAGGCCCCATATACCAACCACGAAGAAACAAAACCAGAAACAATACCACCCACTCAGCGAACCGGGCCACTTAATTTGCAATTGGGCCAGAACACCCACACTTCACTGGTGAGTAATGATGTTACTTTGTACATAACGTTTGCAAACAAACTTACCAGCTCAGTGAGAAAGTCAACAACCTCATGTCTTCAAAGTTCAACCTGCATTTATCAACTGTCTTACAAAATTCATTTTGAATCTTTGAAACTTGACAGCTCCAATCTTGAGTGTCAAGATTCTACAAATGCTCATTTTTCTTCACTCCTTCACTGTTACGCCATTGGTCCACCTGCTTGCCTCACTGTTCACCATTAGAAATCCCCTTTATGAAGATCCAAGGTCCTGTTGGCATTGATTAAGTCAGAGGGGGAGAAACTAGTTTGTGTGTTAAAAGCTTAAGGGAGGAATGAGAGACTGTGCAAGGTGAAGCAGTGCCCAGTCAAGCTAGGCAATATATCTTAATATCGATGCAATGAATAAAAGGGACGTAGGTGGAAAGAACTGCACATATTGTGACTTGGTGGGAATTCATCGATTCAATAAAACATACAGTCAAAAAGCCAAAATTTCATATAGCACAGAATAGGCCCTTTGGCCCATTGAGTCAGCACTGACAATAACTACTATTAAAGGCACGCAAATCCCAATTTCCTGCATTGTCCCCATATCCTTGAATGTTATATTTCAAGTGCTCATCCATATATTATTTTTTAAAAGTTGTAGGTTTTTGGCACCCACTACCTTCCCAGACAATCTGTACCAGATTCCTACCACCATCACCCCACCCACAACCGAGTGAAAAGACTTTTTTTATCTGAAATACCCTCTGAATCTCTTGTCTCTGACCCCAAAATTGTGCCCTCTCATGTTTGACCCCTCAATCAAGGGGCCATCAGCTCTCTATTCACCCTGTCTAAATACTTCATAATCTTATACATTGCAATAATTTCCCCCAAGCCTCTTCTAATCTAAATAAAACAATCTAAGCCTGTCTCGTCTCTCCTTATCGCTCTAATGAGCTAGGCAATGGCCTAGTGGTATTAATCCAGAGACCCAGATAATGTCTGGAGAATTGAGTTTAAATCCTGCCATGGCAGATGGTGACATTTGTTTTCAATAAAATCTGGAGTTAAGAGTCAAATGATAACTATGAAGCCATGTACATTGCTGGAAAAGCCCATCTGGCTCACTGTCCTTTAGAGAGGAAACTATCATTCTTACCTGGTCTGGCTTACATGTGACTCCAGGCCCACAGCAATGTGGTTGACTCTTGACAGTTCCCTGGGATGGGCAATAAACACAGGCCTAGCCAGCAGGCCCTCATCCAAGGAATTAATTTTTTAAAAATTCTCCTTCCCAGGGAACATGCTATTGTATCTCCTTTGTACCCCTTCAAGTGCTATCACATCCTTCTTGTAGTGAGGTGACCAGAATTGCACACAGTATTCCATGCCAACATGTCAACAAAAACTATGAGCATAAGAAATGGGAAAAGTAATAGGCCATTCAGCCCCTCAAGGCAGCTACAATAAACTTATGGATGAATTTTAACATTAACTGCAACAATCTCTGGTACATTGATCCTCTTAATATCAAATAACCTGTCAGTCTCTGTCTGGAAAATGGACAATGAGTGAGCATGTTTAAGACCAACATCAGAAACATGAGTACATAATCCAGGCCAAGTCCTGCCTGGAGGGAGTGCTGTGTTGCCAGAGCTGCTGTCTGTTAAATCAATGCCCTGTCTACTGTCTCAAAAAGATTCCAAGGCATAGTTCAAACAGCAAAGAAAGCAAATCATTTGTTCCATTTATTTTACTTTTTTTGTGGAATCCTGTTATGCAAGAATTTCCTGTTGCACCACCGCACAACAACCCTTCAACACGAATGACATGTATGTATTTAGAGTTATAGAGTCATAGAGATGTATAGCACGGAAACAGACCCTTCAGTCCAATCCGACCATGCTGACCAGATATCCAAATCCAATCTAGTCCCATTTGCCTGCACTTGACCCTTATCCCTCCAAACCCTTCCTCTTCATATACCCATCAAGATGCCTTTTAAATGCTGCAATTGTAATAGCATTCACCACCTCTTCTGGCAGCTCATTTCATACCTGCACCACCCTCTGCGTGAAACAGTTGTCCCTTAGTTCCCTTTTATATCTAATCCCTCTCACCCTAACCTATGCCATATAGTTCTGGACTCCACCACGCCAAAGAAAAGACTTTGTCTATTTATCCTATCCATGCCCCTGTGATTTTATAAACCTCTATGAGGTCACCCCTCAGCCTTCGACACTCCAGGGAAAACAGCCACAGCCTATTCAGCCTCTCCCTATAGCTCAAATCCTCCAACCCTGGCAACATTCTTGTAAATCTATTCTGAACCCTCTCAAGTTTCACAACATCCTTGTGATAGGAAGGGAACGAGAACTGCATGCAATATTCAAAAACTGGCATAACCAATGTCCTGTATAGGTGCAAGATGACCACCCAACTCCGATACTCAATCCTCTGACCAATAAAGGAAAGCATACCAAACGCCTTCACTATCCTATCTACCTGCAACTCTACTTTCAAGGAGCTATGAACCTGCACTCCAAGGTCTCTTTGTTCAGCAACACTCCCTAGGACCTTACCATTAAGTGTATAAGTCCTTCTAAGATTTGATTTCCCAAAATGCAGCACCTCGCATTTATCTGAATTAAACTCCATCTGCCACTTCTCAGCCCAATGGTCCATCTGATCAAGAGCCCATTGTAATCTGAGGTAACCTACTTGGCCTACCATTACACCTCCAATTTTGGTGTCATCTGCAAACTTACTAACTATACCTCCCATGTTCATATAGAAATCATTTATATAAATGATGAAAAGTATTGGACCCAACACAGATCCTTATGGCACTCCACTGGTCACAGGCCTCCAGTCTGAAAAACAACTATCCACCACCACCCTCTGAATCTTTGAGCTAGTTCGATATCCAAATGGCGAGATTTCCCTGTCTTCCATGAGATCTAATCTTGCTAACCAGTCTCCCATGGGGAATCTTGTTGAATTCCTTACTAAAGTCCATATAGATCACATCCACCTCTCTGCCCTCATCCTCTTTGTTACTTTTTCAAAAAACTCAATCAAATTTGTGAGACCTGATTTCCCACGCACAAAGCCATGTTGACTATCCCTATATCAATCCTTGCCTTTCCAAATACGTGTAAATCCTGTCCCTCAGGATTCCCTCCAACAACTTGCCTAACAGCAACGTTTGGCTCATCGGTCTATAGTCCTTATCACCTTTCTTAAATAATGGTACCACCTCCAGTCAACCTGCAGTCTTTCAGCACCTCACCTGTGACTATCCATGATACAAATATCTCAGCAAGGGGCCGAATAATCACTTCCTGAGCTTCCAGAATAGACTTGATCAAGTCCTGGGGATTTGTCCACCTTTGCACATTTCAAGACATCTAGCACTTCCTCCTCTGTAATATGGACATTTTGCAAGATGTCACCATCTATTTCCCTACATTCTATATCTTCCACATCCTTCTCCACAGTAAACACTGATGTAAAATAGTCGTTTAGTATCTCCCCCATCTCCTGCGGCTCCACACAAAGGCTGCTTTGCTGATCTTTGAGGGGTTCTATTCGCTCACTAGTTACTCTTTTGTCCTTAATATATTTGTAAAAACCTTCTGGATTCTCCTTAACCCTATTTGCCAAAGCTATCTTATGTCCCCTTTTTGCTCTCCTGATTCCCCTCTTAAGTATACTCCTACTGCCTTTATACTCTTCTAAGGATTCACTCGATCTATCCTGTCTAGACCTGACATGTGCTTCCTTCTTTTTCTTAACCAAAACCTCAATTTCTCTAGTCATCCAGCATTCCCTATACCTACCAGCGTTTCCTTTCACCCTAACAGGAATATACTGTCTCTGGACTCTCATTATCTCATTTCTGAAGGCTCCCCATTTTCCAGCCGTCCTTTACCTGTGAACATCTGCACCCAATCAACTTTTGAAAGTTTTTGCCTAATACCGTCAAAATTACCCTCCTCTAATTTGGAATTTCAACTTTTAGATCTGGTCTATCCTTTTCCATCACCATTTTAAAACTAATAGAATTATGGTTGCTGGCCCCAAAGTGCTCCCCCACTGACACCTCAGTCATCTGCCTTATTTCCCAAGAATAGGTCAAGTTTTATAAGTTTTCTAGTAAGTACATCCATATACTGACTCAGAAAATTGTCTTGTACACACTTAACAAATGCCTCACCATCTAAACCTTTAACACTATGGCAGTTCCAATTTGTGTTTGGAAACTTAAAGTCCCTTACTGTAAACACCCTATTATTCTTACAGATAATTGTAATCTCCTGACAAATTTGTTTCTCAATTTCCTGCTAACAATTAGGAGTCTATAATACAATCCCAATAAGGTGATCATCCCTTTCTTATTTCTTAGTTCCACCCAAATAATTCCCTGGATGTATTTCCAGGAATATCCTCCTTCAGCACAGCTGTAATGCTATCCCTTATCAAAATTGCCACTCTCCCTCCTCTCTTGCTTCCCTTTCTATCCTTCCTGTAGCATTTGTATCCTGGAACATTAAGCTGCCAGTCCTGCCCATCCCTGAGCCATGTTTCTGTAATTGCTATGATATCCCAGTCCCATGGTCCTCACCATGCTCTGAGTTCATCTGTTTTCCCTGTTAGACCTTTTGCATTGAAATAAATATAATTTAATTTATCAGTCCTACCTCGTTCTCTGCTTTTTCTCTACCTGCCCTAACTGTTTGACTCACTTCTTTTCTCAACTGTATCAGTCTCCGGTTGATGTCTTCATCTCTTTCCTCACCACAGGACCCCCCCACCCTGGAGTTTAAATCCTCCCGAGTAGCTCTAGCAAATCTCCCTGCCTGTCTATTAATCCTCTTCCAATTTAGGTGCAATCCATCCTTCTCATACAGGTCACTTCTACCCCAAAGATATTCCAATGATCCAAAAATGTGACTCCTTCTCCCATACACTAGCTCCTCAGTCATGCATTCATCTGCTCTATCCCCCTATTCCTACTCTCACTAGCTCGTAGCACCGGGAGTAATCCAGATATTACTACCCTCCAGCAGGTAGATCTTTTTTAAATTGCTGCCTAATTCTCTATATTCTCCCAGTTGCAAATCATTTTGTTATTTCCTCGGCTTGTAGAAGTGCCATCAAAATGCAGGCCGGTTCTACACCATCATCCTCTCCGTTTCAACTGGCCCGAGTCTGGTATCTTTAAATGTAATTGGTGTGCAGTGAGAATCCAAGTCATTCATTCAAATCAAAAATGGTAACAGGACTGAAAACCATTCTTAGGAGTGATTCCAGTGAACATGTCAACACCTCTACTTTAACTAAATGACACACTCAGAAGCTACAGCTACTTTTTGATATATTGTCGAGGTTTTCCTTGTCGTAGCCATAAGTATTATTGGGGGGCTTTAGGTTAAAGATAGAGATTCAGTTTATATTGCTCCTTTATTTCCTCACAGACATTCAGTCATGACCTTGACTCATGAATGAATTTAGACTCCACTTCCATCTATGTTTACTCTCATGAATCTCTCCAGCAATTTTTAACCTCCTCCTGATGTCCCCTTAGAGTTCTCTTCAGATAATTCCCTTCCTCCCTGTTTCATTAACCCTTGAATTAAGCCAGTATCAATTGTCTCATAAATCAGCGAATTAAGTTGGTTGCTTGTCTATTTCATCAATTTTAACACAACAAATACCTCAAGCCATATTGATTAGATTAGATTAGATTACATTACAGTGTGGAAACAGGCCCTTCGGCCCAACAAGTCCACACCGACCCGCCGAAGCGAAACCCACCCATACCCCTACATTTACCCCTACCTAACACTACGGGCAATTTAGCATGGCCAATTCACCTGACCCTGCACATCTTTTGGACTGTGGGAGGAAACCGGAGCACCCGGAGGAAACCCACGCAGACACGGGGAGAACGTGCAAACTCCACACAGTCAGTCGCCTGAGGCAGGAATTGAACCCGGGTCTCAGGCGCTGTGAGGCAGCAGTGCTAACCACTGTGCCACCGTGCCGCCCACTAAGATTGGTTGTGGCCCAGGGTAGGCCACTATACACAAACACTATACACAAACACTAATGCTCTGATTATAATTCCCCACGTCTAGAGGAAACAGTTAGGGGCAGTTCAAACGAGGACAACAGTTTACCCTCTCTGGTCCAGCTATTTTGTTATTATTAATGTGTCCTATTAAGCATGTGCCATTAAATGGATCCAAGCTAGCTGGTGACGTACAAAACAAGACCATTCTTATCCTTGCCGATGGGTTTATTGGCAGGACATAGCATTACACAGATCAGTACTGCCTCACTACCAACTTAGTGTTCTTGCTGATTTACGTTATACGTTTTTGAGAATATATATTGTAAATCATAGAACCTCTCTTGTCAAGAGGAAGCAGAAGGCTTATGTTAGGATGAGATGTGAAGGCTCAGTTGGGAGGCTTGAGAGTTTCAAGTTAGCCAGGAAAGACCTAAGGAGAGAGCTAAGAAAAGCCAGGAGGAGACATGAGAAGTCATTGGCGGATAGGATCAAGGAAAATCCTAAAGCTTCCGATAGGTATGTCAGGAATAAAAGAATGACTAGAGAAAGATTAGGGCCAATCAAGGATAGTAGTGGGAAGCTGTGCATGGAGTCAGAGGAGATAGAGGAAGTGCGAAATGAATATTTTTCAACAGTATTCACACTGGAAAAAGATAATGTTGTCGAGGAGAATACTGAGATACAGGCTACTAGACTAGATGGGATTGAGATTCACAAGGAGGAGGTGTTAGCAATTCTGGAAAATGTAAAAATAGATAAATCCCCTGGGCAAGATGGGATTTATCCTAGGATTCTCTGGGAATCCAGGGACGAGATTGCAGAGCCCTTGGCTTTGACCTTTATGATGTCATTGTCTGCAGGAATAGTGCCAGGAGACTGGAGGATAGCAAATGTTGTTCCCTTATTCAAGGAAGGGAGTAGAGACAACGGGGTAATTAAAGACCAGTGAGCCTTACTTTGGTTGTGGGTAAAGTGTTGGAAAGGGTTATAAAAGATAGGATTTACAGTCATCTCAAGAAGAATAAGTTGATTAGGGCGAGTCAACATGGTTTTGTGAAGGGTAGGTCATGCCTCACAAACCTAATTGAGTTTTTTGAGAAGGTGACCAAACAGATGGATGAAGGTAAAGCAGTTGATGTAGTGGATATAGATTTCAATAAGGCATTTGATAAGGTTCCCCAAGGTAGGCTATTGCACAAAATACGGAGGCGTAGGATTGTGGGTGATTTAGTGGTTCGGATCAGAAATTGTTACTAGTGGTGTATTACAAGGATCTGTTTTGGATCCACTGCTGTTTGTCATTTTTATAAATGACCTGAATGAGGGTGTAGAAGGATGGGTTAGTAAGTTTGCTGGCGACATTAAAGTCAGTAGAGTCGTGAATAGTGATGACTGATGTTGTAGGCTACAGAGGGGCACAGATAAGCCGCAGAGCTGGGTTGAGAGGTTGAAATGGAGTTTAATACGTAAAAGTGTGAGGTAATTCACTTTGGAAGGAGTAACAGGATTGCAGAGTACTGGGCTAATGATAAGATTCTTGGCAGTGTAGATGAGCAGAGAGATCTCGGTGTCCACGTACACAGATCTTTGAAAGTTGCCACTCAGGCTAATAGGATTGTTAAGAAAGCATAAGATGTGTTAATTTTTATTGGTAGATGGATTGAGTTTCAGAACCATGAAGTCATGCTGCAGACGTACAAAACTCTAGACCGGCCGCACTTGGCATATTGCGTACACTTCTGGTCACCGCATTATGGAAGGATGTGGAAGTGTTGGCAAAGGTTCAGAGGAGATTTACCAGGATGTTGCGTGGTCTGGAGTGAAGGTCTTATGAGGAAAGGCTGAGGGACTTGAGGCTGTTTTTATTAGAGAGAAGAAGGTTGAGAGGTGATTAATTGAGACATATAAGATAATCAGAGGGTTTTGCATAGATGGTGATGGCTAGCATGAGGGGACATAGCTTGAAATTGAGGGGTGATAGATACATAGGACAGATGTCAGAGGTTGTTTCTTTAATCAAAAAGGAGTAGGGACAAGGATCGCACTACCTGCAACAGCAGTAGACTCACCAACTTTAAGGACATTTACATGGTCTTTGGGTAGGCATATGGACGAGAATGGAGTAGTGTAGATTAGACGGGCTTCAGATTGGTTTCACAGGTCAGCGTAACATCGAGGGCTGAAGAGCCTGTATTGCGCTGTGATATTCTATGTTCTATATCTCTCTACAGTGCAGAAACAGAGCTTTTGACCCAACAAGTCCACACTGACCCTCTGAAGAGTAACCCACCCAGAACAAGTGGTCACCCTATTACTCTATATTTACTGCTGGCTAATGCACCTAACCCACACATCCCTGACCACTATGGACATTTACCACGGCCAATTTACCTAAGCTGCACATCTTTGGTTTGTGAGAGGAAACCGGAACACCCGGAGGAAACCCACGCAGGCATAGGGAGAATGTGCAAACTCCACACCTGAGGCTGAACTCAAACCTGGGTCCCAAGCGCTGTGAGGCAGCAGTGCTAACCGCTGAGTCACCGTGCCACCCAAAGTAAATGAGCAAAACCCCTTGAATTAAAAGAAGCATAACGAGTTAAAATGAAACTGCTATTGTGGGGTGAGATACTGCATTCATGATCCCATGTTGCCTACTGGTCAGAAAGACTCACGTATACACAAAGGGACTGAGTGCTCTGTCTCAAGCGTTGCCCCAGCATGGGCATAAACACAGAAGAAAGGCAACAAGTCAGGTTTAATTAGCCCATTTATGTGACATTACCTACTCCTGTTGCTACCTATCTGGCCAGGAATAAGAGCAGATCCAAGCAGGGGTGGGGGTTTAGGATACACAAAGATCAGGAGCACATCTCTGGGGGACACACACACCAACCAGCCGACTGCCCTGGTTGAAGTGAAATCAAAAGTTGAGTAGTTGCCTGTCAAATAATGAAATGGGGCAATATCCTGTCACAGCCCATATACATATGAAGAGCAAATGACCTGGGAGTCTGCGGACCATCTTCATCATCTATTACATAATTGCAACATCTTCTATGTTAAATCCCCACTGGTGAAGGGGAGAACTTGGGGTGGCACGGTGTCTCAGTGGTTAACACTGCTGCCTTACAGCATCAGGGTCTCAGGTTCGATTCCAGCCTCAGGCGACTGTCTGCGTGGAATTTGCACATTCTCCCCGTGTCTGCGTGGGTTTTCTCTGGGTGCTCTGGTTTCCTCCCACAATCCAAAAACTGTGCAGGGTTAGGTGAATTGGCCATTCTAAATTGCCAATAATGTTAGGTGCATTAGTCAGAGGGAAATGGGTCGGGGTGGGTTACTCTCCGGAGGGTCGGTGTGGACTGGTTGGGCTGAAGGGCCTGTTTCCACACAGTAGGGAATCTAATCTAAAAATTCTTGCTTAGAGAGACTGTCATCCTTTATATGTGATCCCAGTCCTTGCAACAATGTATCTAACAGCATAATTAACAAACCGCAATAGATATACTTGACTTCTTTAAATAAAAAGCCCTATATTATATTTTGACATATTTAGCATACAACAATGGTTTTACACAATTCTTATGAATCATAACACAAGATGTCCACCATCTAAGACGCTATTAATTTCTTGCAACAAGCCAAAGACCCAGGTTCAATTTCCGGCCTCAGGCGACTGTCTGTGTGGAGTTTCCACATTCTCCCTGTGTCTGTGTGGGTTTCCTCCGGATGCTCTGGTTTCCTCCCACAGTCCAAAACTGTGCAGGTTAGGTGAATTGGCCATGCTAAATTGCCTGTAGTGTTAGGTGAAAGGATAAATGCTGGGGAATGGGTCTGGGTGGGTTGCGCTTCGGCGGGTCGGTGTGGGCCGAAGGGCCTGTACCCACACTGTAAGTAATCTAAGTAATTTAAACTAAAACATAATGGGTGATATTTGTCAACCAATTCTTCTTTAGAATTCGCTTTCCTTTCCCAAATTTCCTTTATTGGAGCGAAGTCAATCCTCAACATTTTCTCAATAACATTCTTCATTGAATGAATATTATCCCAAAGAGAATAATTATATACTGAAAGGGCAAACTTTTCTCAGAATGCCTGAAATTCAGATTTGCCGCTGAATGTCCAGTAAAGGCAACCCAAGTCTATAGTTTCTGTCAGTGCTTCTATTTCTGCAGTTCAGGTGTTTTGAAACAGCCTCTTTTATTTCCTTGTGCTCCCTTCCACATCACCTACTTCTCTCAAAAACATACTTCTTTAACATATTCCACCCTGCAAAAATGTGGCGTTTGTACCAATCTACCTACAATCACACTAACTTAGCTAAAAGATGAAAGAGAATCCACAAAAATTACTTTCCCTGCAGTAGGAACATTCACACTGACATCTTGGTCAGGCAGTCACTTTTCAAAATCCAAAGACCCGAACCTTACTTCCATGCTCCGTCAGGAAGTACTTTTGCTGTACAGGCTGGCTATTCTGGTGCTACAGAGAAGACACCAAATTGTTTCCAAGTATCCAACTCTTTTTGTTTGAAATCTTATCAATTTATTTTCTCATTTGTTTGTCACCACCAAAACGTCATGATCATCGCTTCCCTAGTTTGTTCCGCAGTCCTTGATCTAGTTGAACCACAGTCTCTGCTTGCACTCCAATCTCATTCTGCACCATTGCTAGGTAACCTCTCCTCCTAGAATCACCAGAGCATGATCATATCCTAGGGCAATGTAACCTCCAGTTCCACTCTGGGAACCTACACAGCATTACACTTCATGCAATTTCACTCCATTTAGCCAGTCCATAGATCATTTTTTCTGTCCAAAAAAACCCCCGAAGAACTATAGATGCTGGAACTTAGTAACAAAAATAATTGCTAGAAAAACACAGCAAGTCTGGCAGTATCTGTGGAGAGAAAGCAGAGTTAACATTTTGAGTCCACTGACCTTTCTTCAGAAGAGAGAACTTCATTGGTGAGAGAATAAGAATCACCAAGCAAAATATTTAAGTTGATTCTAATATTTTCAATTCGATTCCCTACAGTATGGATACAGGCCCTTCAGTTCAACAAGTCCACACCGACCCTCCGAAGAGCAACCCACCCAGACCCATTCTTCTGAATTTACCCCTGACTAATGCACCTAACACAATGGACAATTTAACATGGCCAATTCACCTGACCTGCACATCTTTGGATAGTAGGAGGAAACTGGAGCTCCCGGAGGAACCCCACGCAGACACATGGAGAACGTGCAAACTCCACACAGACAGTCAGCCAAGGCTGGAATCAAACCTGAGTCTCTGGCACTGTGAGGCAGCAGTGCTAACCACTGAGTCACCATGCCACCATGTCTTCCCAGTAATTTCCTTTACTAAACAGGTCAGACCCCATAGCATCACCTTACATAATTTCTCTTCTCAATACATTGAATTCAAGACTCATTGGACCATCCATGATTTTAACTATGATCTCAAAACTTACAAAAATTCATTTTTATTAGAGAATATCTAGCCATGTCTGCTAGATATTCAATCTTATTACTATTGCTGAATTCCCCAACAATGGAATCATGGGTATTACCATTGACCACACTCTGAACTGGACCAGTCACATAATTACTGTGGCTATATGAGTAAGTCAGAGGCTGGGAATTCCATGGTGACTATGTTACATCTTATCTTCCCAAATCATCTACAAGGTACAAGTTAGGGGTGTGATGGAATTCTTCTTGCTTGCCTGAATGAGTGCAGCTCCAATAACACTCACGAAGCTCAACACCATCCTAGGGGAAAAAACAGCCTGCTTGAGTGTCACAACTTCCATCACCTTGAACATTCACTCCATTTACCACAGATATACACTGGCAGCATTGTTTATTGTCTATAAGCTCAAATACAACAAATCAAACAGTAGAAGCGGCAGATATGTGGGAACACCATCACCTGGGAGTTCCCCTCCAAAACACTCATGATCCTGACTTGGAAATATGTCACTGTTCCTTCACTGTTACTGGATCAAAATCCTAGAATTCTCTCTCTAACAACATTATGGGTCCACCTTCAGCATAAGGGCAGCAGCATTTCAAGAAAGCATCTTACTGTTACCTTCTCAAGGGCATTTAGAAACGTGAGGCATAGTGATTGATACCCAGATTCCAAGAATTAAAAACAACAAAGTCATAGAGTCATAGAGATGTACAGCATGGAAACAGACCCTTCAGTCCAACCAGTCCATGCTGACCAGATATCCCAAACCAATCTAGTCCCACCTGCCAGTACCCGGCCCATATCCCTCCAAACCCTTCCTATTCATATACCCATCCAAATGCCTCTTAAATGTTGCAATTGTACCAGCCTCCACCACATCCTCTGGCAGCTTATTCCGTACACGTACTACCTTCTGCGTGAAAAGGTTGCCCCTTTGGTCTCTTTTATATCTTTCCCCTCTCACCCTAAACCTATGCCCTCTAGTTCTGGACTCCCCGACCCCAGGGAAAAGATTTTGACTATTTATCCTATCAATGCCCTTCATAATTTTATAAACCACCTTCTCTTACAATCTACAGGCTTGCACTTGGCATTGCAAACATGACTGATGTAATACTCCTACGCTTAATCAAACCCAGTTGTTACCAAACCCTATCAATGTTGGCCCTCACAAGTTTCTCAAAAGAAGATCATAAATTGAATGTGCTTAATGGTTGACTATACATTAAATGCCAACAAATTAGTCTTGCAGGTATACAGTGTACAATAATTGAAGGATACTCCAAAGGCTACAACTATGATGTTGGGAAGAAGTTCACTGGAGAAGCTGATCACGCATGGAATGCTGTGTTTTTGGATGGGAAGTGGCATCTTCTGGACAGTACATGGGGAGCAGGCCATGTTAATGAAACCTGCAGCAAGTTTACTTTCAAGTTAGTATTTCCTTTCAAATCATTTAAGTTCTTCATTTAACTTTTTTCTGAATTGCAGGCACTGTAATCATTAAGTATGAATATATTGCTATTTTGCTGTCTGGGATGAGTTATCTTTCCGTGTTCTCATCTTTCCCCTGAACTGAGGTCTCTTTGATCTTGTCCAAGAATGGAAACAGGTCACCATTTGCAGGCTTTTCGCTTGAAGTTGCTCCACATGCAGCGATCAGGGAATGGCATAGTCATTCGTGAAACCCACCTAAAACATGGCACTTGGTGGGAAGTAATGGATCTCTGTTCAGCCCCTTTCCCCTAAAGTTTGGGGTGAACTCCATAAAAACTGGATTGTGATATTTGACACTACCTGATATTGTAACCACAATCCTTTGGCATTCTGCTTCTATCTAATGGACAGGCAGTATAGGTGACAAACAGGAAATGCTGTGTATGTTGCTCAGGTATTAACCTCGGCATTCAAGTTCCAAAACATCTCCCACAGCATATGCCCACACCTTTTGGGCCAAGTCACACTGGATGGCATGTTGGTGTAGCCTTTATTCTGGACCTATGAATTGTGGGTTAATTAAGAGGGCAATTCTGATCTGATTCTATTTTTGAATTGAACACCTCACTGAACTTCAGAACATCACTCAGTTGAATGTGCATCAGCAAGGAATAGAACAATAGAGGAGAAAGTGAAGACTGCAGATCAGAGTCAGGAAGTGTGGAGCTGGCAAAGCACAGCTGATCAGGCAGCATCCGAGGAGCAGGAGAGTCAAAGCTTTGGGCATAAGCCCTTCATCAGGAATGTGGAGATAGGGGTGGAAGGAGCTGAGATATAAATAGGAGTGCTGTGGGGCTGGGGCTGGTGGAAAGGTAGCTTGGAAGGTGATAGGTAGATGAAGGTGGGGGGTATCGGTGATAGGTTGGAGTGGAGGGTGGAGCAGATAGGTGGGAAGAAAGATGGGCAGGTGAGACAGTTCAAGAGGGTGGTGCCGAGTTGGAGGGTTGGATCTGGGATGAGGTGGGGGGGGAGGGGAGATGAGGAAACTGGTGAAATAGACGTTAATACCATGTGGTTAGAGGGTCCAAGCTGGAAGATAAGGCGTTCTTCCTCCAGGCGTCAGGTAACTGGGATTTGGTGTTGGAGGAGGCCCAGGACTTACATGTTCTTGGTGAAGTGGGAGAAGGAGTTGAAGTGGTCAGCAACAGGGCAGTCGGCTGGTTGGTGTGTGTGTCCCCCAGAGATGTTCTCTGAAACATTCCGCGAGTTGGCATCCTGTCTCCCTGATGTAGAGGAGACCACATCGAGAGCAATGGACACAGTAGATGAGGTGTTTGGATGTGCAGAAAAGTTTATGCCAGATGTAGAAGGAGTAAAACACACCTACCTTCCCTCACCATCCCTCCACTTCCCGCACGGTCCCCACTAGTGCAAGAGATCATCAACTACTTCCTGATTTGTTTTTAAATACAACAGCAGCTGCTGACTTATTCTGGCTATTGGTGAAATTCCTTAAGAGTTTGGTGCTTCAAGTTATAATGCTTCAAGTTACTCTTGAGCAGACTGTGATGTGACAGATGCTGAAGAATTTTGTCCTGACTTCAAGAATCCTGCACAAAGCAACTTCTTCCAGAGATGGGTGCACTGGTAGACATCCAGTATTTAGTTAGATAAATCCATCAGCATTCTTGCCCCATCAAATTGTTCTTCTGAAAAGCTCATGTCTGACCTTGCTCTCAGGCATGATGGTACCTGAATTATCCTTGCTGCCTGCCCTGGCCGCAAGCCATTCATTTCTAGTATCTCACCACCATGTAGATCCCACTCTGAAGTTATCCTCTCAGATAGGCATGGCATCAGAATCTGAACTGATGAGTGTCAGTATGAAATTGAGTGTCAGTGCTGGGTGTGCGTCATCACTCTGGTCTCCTGTTCCTCTGCTTTCCAGCCAGGGATTATCTCTTCAGGATCTGAATGCAGGAAAGCGCAAGAGTAGTTTTCAGAGCATAGAGGTGCCTGCTTACACCATCTGCAGTGTATAGTTCAGCAGTGAGTGAGGGATAAGATGGAAATGGAATCTAAGAAGGAGGATGAGTTATTGTCACCTTCAGTGTTAATTCCTTCTTGTAGCTGATGGCCTCAGAAATGAGTATTTCAACAATGACAGGGATTGTCTACTCCATAGCAGCTGGGGCATACCTATGACCCTCCTTATCAGCCAGCTTCTGAATCTTACAGCTCCTTCATATTTATCTATCCTTTTCCAAAAGGATTACAGTCTGTGCTCCTCAGGAGCAAATTTAACAGCAAAAAGCTGCTGTTTCTTGATCTATCAAAGCCTTTGAACAGGCTGACGATCTCAATGAGGTTCCAACACCACTCTAATCTTGACAATCTCAATGGTCAACTTCAGATGTTTGGGGCGAGTGGGTGCGTTTAAGATAATTGACCCCTCCCCTTTCCCCTCTCAAATTTAGAAAACCTCCCAAGTTCTGAATTGTGCCAGTGTCACGTGCACCATTGATGAAAGGTATTTGGATGATTAGGAGATATGGCTTCACTTGCGTAGGTGATGAAAGTGAGTGATAAAGGTTGCATACTGATCCCAAATTCCTCTGAAATCAAAATAATGCCTGTTATTTTACAATGCAGCTTGGAAATTTTACTCCATGTAATTCTAAAATACTCTATCTTTATACTGCAGGTATGTTGAATTTTATTTCTTAACTCATCCTACCCTCTTCATCAATAATCATTTCCCCAACGATGAAACGTGGCAGCTCATTTCTCCAAAGATTCCCCTCAAAATATTTGAAAATATGGTCTTTAGGACAGGAGAATTTTATGATATTGGTTTGACATACATCCATCCAGAAGTACAGGTGGTGTCCACTGGTAAGTGATGAAGACATGTACCCATTCTCAGAATAGTACAATAAGCTGAAACATGAAATTATTGAGCTGCAACAGAGAGCGAAAGACAAACAGAAAGACTGAGAAAGGGAGAAAGATGGAGAAAATGGTGTTTGGTTAACAGACAGAGAAGATAGGGCAGGAAACAGTGACAGTTGAAAAGAGAGAGACAAAGATATTGGTGTAATGAGCAGTTAAGCAGTTCAGAAAATTCTGAACCACTTGTGTCTTTGATTTTATCAAGAATGATATATGCATTTGTAGAATTGTTATACTTTACTGTTGCATCCTTCCTACCTTTATTGTAAAATTATGAATAAGATAATTTTGGATAAACTAAACAAAGACAAAGAAGCCAAAAACAAAAACAGAAAAGCTTAGCAGGTCTGGCAGCATCTATGAAGAGAAATCAGAGTCAAGTTACCTCAGATCTGTTGGTAGCTATGCCTTGTAGCTCAATTTCTCCATCCCAGGCCACAATCCTGTTTCATCACCTCTGTACCTCCTCTAGTGCAATCACATCCTGTAGTGAGGTAACCAGAACTGCATACAATACCCCAGCAGTGGCCTGACCCAACTCTCTGTACAACTCCAACATTGCTTCCTTGCTCTTATGCTATATGCCGTGAATAATGAAAGCATGTGTCTTATGTGGCGCATTAACTATCCTATTCACATGCTCTGTGAGGGATCTCTGAATAATTACCCCCAAGATCCTTCTGTTCCTCTAAGCTACCCAGAGTCCTGCTTCATCTTGTTTCTTCTTCCAAAGTGTATCACCTCACACTTATCAGGGTTAAATACCATCTGCCACTGGTCTGCCCACCTGACCACACATCTATATCTTTGTATAACCTACAGCCATTTTCTTCACAGTTGTTGTTGTCTGAAAAATTGCTTAACCTTCCACCCATGTTCTCATCTGTATCATTTATGTATATAACAACTAATAATGGTCCCAGTACTGATCCTTGTGGATCACTGCTGAACACTTGACCTCCAGTTACACAAATAGCCTTTTGCCACTACACTTTGTGACCTAAATCAGCTTATGATCATTTCACTAAGTTTCCCTGAATTTCAAGCTTTAACCTTCTGAATCAGTCTCTTGTGTGGGACCTTGTCAAAGGCTTTGCTAAAATCCATATAATCTGCATCAACTAAACTTCTCTCATCCACACACAATCATGTTTTCAAAAAATTATAATATGTTAGGCAGGACCTCCCTCTGACAAAGCCATGCTGACGACCCCTACTTAACCCAAGCTTCTCCAAGTGGGTATCAATTCCCTCCGTCAGAATTTTCTCCAATAGTTTCCCTGCCACTGAAGTTAGACTCACCTCTCTGTAATTTCCTGGTTCATCTCCACCACCCCTCTGAGAGGTGGAACCACATTAGATGTCCTCCTGTCCTCTGGCACCTCCCTCATGGCCAGGGAGGAATTAATAATTTGCCTCTCCTCCCACAGCAGCCTGGGATGCAATTCATCCGGGCCAGGGGATTTGTCTATTTTTAAGCCTGACAGGCCCTCTGATACTTGCCCATTTCTGATGTCAAACTGTGCAAGTTCCTCACAGTCCCTTTTCCCGAAATCCATACCTACTTTTTCTTTTCCATGGTGAAGACTGAAGAGACGTATTCATTCAACACCCTTCTGATATCCTGCAGCTTCACACACAGGTATCCCCCTTAGTCTCTAATGGGTGCTACTCTTTCTCTAGTTAATCTCTTCAATTTAATGCATTTATAAAATGTTTTAGGATTTTCTCTAATCCTGTTTGCAAGTCCTTTTTCATGCTCCCTTTTTGCTCTTCTAATCACTTTCTTGAGCTCCCTCCAATACTCCTTGTATTCCACTAGGGCCATAGCTGAATTAATCTCTTTGGACTTGCTAAGAACCCCACTTTCCTCCTCTTCCCATCCTGAATTGTCCTAGATATCCAGGGATCTCTGAACATATTTCTCCTGCACGTCCCTCTAAAGGGTACATGTTGGACCTGTACTCTCCCCCCCTTCTTTTTGAATGACCCCCAATGCTCCAGCTCCACTTCAGACTTACCTGCAAGGAACTGTTGTCAAACTATTGTGGTCAGATCCTGCTTTGTATTCATGCAAGCTGCCTTCCCCCAATCTAATTATATCTTTTGCAGGCCACTTTTCTCCTTTTTCAAAACAAATTTGGATCGTGCCGTGTTGTGGTTGCTATTGCTAAAGTGATTCCTGCACTGAATACTTGTCCACTTTCATTCCCCTGAACCTCATCGAACACTGCATCATCCATTCTTGGGCATTCTACATATTTATACAAAAGTTCTCCTGGAATACATTCCAAGAAATTCACCCCTTTTAAATCCTTAACACTATGACTATACTAATTTATGTTGGGAAAGTTGAAACCCCCTCGGATAATTAAGACTAGACTAGATTCCTTACAGTGTGGAACCAGCCCTCCAAAGAGTAACCCACCTCCCTCTGACTAATGCACCTAACACTATAGGCAATTTAGCATGGCCAATTCAAGTTACCTGTATATCTTTGGACTGTGGGAGGAAACCCACACGGACACGGGGTGAATATGCAAATCCCACACAGACAGTTGCCCAAGGCTGGAATCGAACCTGGGACCCTGGTGTTGTGAGGCAGCAGTGCTAATCACCTAGCCACCGTAATGTTTCTCTGTTCCATCTGTGTCCCCTCTCCCAGCCAGACTAGTTTAAATTCTTCCCAACAGCATTCACAAACGTACTTGCATGGAAGTTACTCCCAGTGTGGTTCAATTACAGACCGTCCTATTTGTACAAGTCCGTCCCATTTGTCAAAAAATGATCCCAGTGATCCTGGAATCTAATACCTTCCCTCGTGCGCCAACTCTTGAGCCACGAATTCATCAATCCAATTTTACTATTTTTATACTAGCATATGGCACCGGGAGTAATCCAGTGGTTAAACCATTGAGGTTCTGCTTTCTAATAAACTGCCTGGCTCCCTGAATAATTGATGCAAGACCTCATTCCTCACTGTGTCCATGTCATTGATACCAAAATGTACCATGACATTTAACTCATGACTGTCGCCTTTCAGTCACCTCAATGAACTTTACAGCCAATGAAGTAATTTTGAAGTTACTGTTACAATTATAGGAAATGAGGTAATCAATCTGTACACAGCAAAATTCCAAAAGCACAAATTAGATAACTGACCATTGTACTTGAGAGGTAAATTTTAGCCAGGATACTGGGGAACATTCTTCCCTTCAAAATATTGCCATGAGATCCTTTCTGCCCAACCAGGAAGTGTACTGGGGGTAGCTGGAGGCATTTGAGAGGGCGTCACATGATTATTTAAATAGAAACAGTATGCAGGTTATGGAATAAGGCATTAGCCCAAAAATGCTCAGAGAGCAGTGCAGACACTCAGACTAAATGACCTCCCTGTACACTCCTAATGCTTCTATAACAACAGACAGTTCCTTACCTGAAAGTTGGTGACTTCAAAGATGCTGCGCTCTCTCAACACTACACTGAAGCATCAACTCAGAATTTGTGCAGTGTTTTACTTGGGGGTTTGTGGGGAATCGGGGGCAGGGGGGAAATGCAAAAGTGACAAAGAATCAAGCTTAGCCTGATTGGTGCCATCCACAAGGATGACGGTGGATAAGAAAGCTAGAGTAGGCCACAGTAAACCTGAAATGTACTGTCAACAACTAATTGGCTGCGTTGTTTGCCAGATTAAAGTGAGGCTGTAATTCATGCAATCATGATTCAATGATTAACGTAACAACCAAATTGATTATTGTTCCTTGTTTTTAAGAATGTTGTCCAGATAATGGACACAGAGCAATTATGTTCATAATTTAGTTGGTTCAAATACAGTAATGAGAGACTGCGACTGTAAGGAGATTGATGTGGTCGGGAACCATAGTCTGTGAATGACTGGAGGAATCTCCCTCCATTAGAAAGAGACAATTAGTTATGTGCAGTTTGAGAATAACTACTCCACTACCATGGGCCAAGGTGAGGAGGCAGGGCCTCCATAAGCTACAACAGCTTGTAAGGGGATTGAATCTACTCTGTTGGCTTTGGTTTAACACCACACCCTAGCCATCTAGCTAACCAATGCCCTTCACATGAATTCATAATTAATTAGTAAAGTAATGTGCTGTTACTTTAAGTATTCCACACCAAACCAGAAGGAAAACCCAGTAAAACCAGATGAATGACACATACTGGTCTGACTTGTCAATATGAAGGTCCAGTATGTTAATTTCCATGCAATTTATTTTATGACTGATTTTATATCTCTGGGAAAGCATTAGGGAAGAACCAGACTTAGCTTTACCATGAAACTATGGCAAATGGCGGGATTAGATTGAATAGGTTTATTCAAGAGAATGCTGCAAAAGTATGCTTACTTGAAAAAGTGACAGTTCACCAGTGAGGGGCATCTCTAACATGCTAAACTAATTTTCAATCATTTCAAACAGTGAATGGAAGAGTTATCATCAATGTGGAAGGACTGTATCCAACATACTTCATTTTCAATCTGGATGGGAAAAAGGACTGTGGCATCCTAACCATAACTAAATATGGCATGAAGCTTGAGGTTCTGCCACAAAAAGCTGGAGAATTCAGATTAAAGATCTATGCCAAACTATTTGATTCTAAAGAGGAAACTTATTCCTTTATATGTGGATATTTGGTTAAATGTGATTTTATTGAAGAAAACTTCAAGCTACCAAAGGTATTTCACAATCCTTTAGGACCCAGCTGGATTACTGAGAACAAGGGTCTTTTGAAACCTTCACACCCCGAACCCATTATTTATTGTGATGATGGCAATTGTAATATAAGGTTCATGCTGAACAGAGATCTCTCATTCACCAGCAAGCTGTCATGTGATGAAGTCAAATTGTCAGAGGAGGTCATGAGAAATCACGTCTTCAAAACTCAACAGGGTAACTGGGTCGAATTCCAGATCCACCTCCCTGCAGCCGGTCTTTATGTTTTCGCTATATTTTCCAAGGACAAGGCAAAACGCAGTCCAACACATGACCACGTGTGTGAATACTTCATTTTCTGTCGTGATAAGAATGTCCACTGGCCAAGTTTCCCTAAAGTTTTCAGCTCTTGGACTGACGGATGTGAATTAATTGAGCCGCTGTCTGGAATTCTGCCACGCAACGAGATGGTGACATTCAAGCTCAAAATCCCCCATGTGAGAAAGGTCCAGGTTTATGGCAAATCTCCCTGTCCCCTGACCATGAGCAACGACGGCTACTGGGAAGGAAGGTGTTACACACAAGACTCCAAGTTCCTCAGTGTTGGAGTTTCAGACAAAATGTTTGATACAAAATTTACATTTGCCCTTCAATATGAGATAGAAGGCTCATAGCCCACACACACAGTTAAGACAAGAAATGTTTATTGTCATTCGCTGTGACTGGCAAAAATGGTGCTACTAGGAATAAAGAAACATCTTTAAAGAAAATGAAATTGCTTTGTCATGTGGCACTACCTTTACAATGGACAATAAGCTGTGACAGGTTGACAGTGGCTCACTGCTTCTTAATTCTACTACTGGACAATAAAACAAATGAAGTGCTCAGAAAAGAAGACAGAAATTGAAATTATATTTGTCTTTTATGTTTTGGAATGCTCAAAAAGCATTTCACAGTTAATAAATTACTTTTGAAGTATAGTCACATTTGTATTGTTGGGAAACAATTAAGCCACTGACAATAAGAAGTAAGAACAGAGAAGATGGTAAAATTCAGTAAGAACAGAGAAGATGGTAGGAGAGGGGGAGGTGTGCCATTGTTCATCAAGGACAGTATTACGGTTGCAGAAGGATGTTTGAGGACTCGTCTACTGAGGTAGTATCGACTGAGGTTAGAAACAGAAAAGGAGAGGTCACCCTGTTGGAAGCTTTCTATAGGTCTCCGCATAGTTCCAGAGATGTAGAGGAAAGGATGGCAAAGATAATTCTCGATAGGTGAGAGTGACAGGGGAGTTGTTATGGAGACTTTACATTTGCAAGTATTGACTGGAAATACTATAGTTCAATGAGTCAGTTTTTTTGACAAGTATGTGCAGGAAGGTTTCCTCACACAGTATGCAGACAGGCCAACAAAGGCAAGGCCATATTGAGTAATGAAATGGGCCAGATGTTACATTTGGAGTTGGTGAGCACTTTGGTGATAGTGACCACAATTCGGTTATGTTTACTTTAGCAATGGAAAGGGATAGGTTAATAATGCAGGGCAAGAGATATAGCTGGGGGAAAGACAATTATGATCCGATTAGGCAAGATTTAGGAAGCATAGGGTGGGGAAGGAAACTGCAGGGGATGGGCATAATTGAAATGTGCAGCTTATTCAAGGAACAGCTACTACTTGTCCTTCATAAGTATGTACCTGTCAGGCAGGGAGAAAATGGTTGAGCGAGGGAGCCATGGTTAACTAAAGAAGTTGAATCTCTTGGCAAGAGGAAGAAGAAGGCTTATGTTAAAATGAGACGTGAAGGCTCAGTTAGGGTGCTTGAAAGCACACGTTAGCCAGAAAAGACCTAAAGAGAGAGCTAAGAGGAGCCAGTAAGAGACATGAGAAGTCATTGGCGGATAGGACCAAGGAAAACCCTAAAGCTTTCTATAGGTATGCCACGAATAAAAGAATGACCAGGGTAAGATTAGGGTCAATCAATGATAGTAGTGGAAAGTTGTGCATGGAGTCTGAGGAAATAGGAGAAGTGCCAAATGAATATTTTTTGTCAGTATACACACCTGAAAAAGACAATTTGTCAAGGAAAATACTGAGATACAGGCTACTACACTAGATAGGATTCAGGTTCACAAGGAGGTGTTAGCAATTCTGTAAAGTGTGAAAATAGATAATTCCCCTGGGCTGGATGAGATTTATCCTAGGATTCCCTGGGAAGATGAGATTGCAGAACCTTTGGTTTTAATCTTTATGTCGTCGTTGTCTACAGAAGACTGGAGGATAGCAAATGTTGTTCTCTTGTTCAAGGAGGGGAGCAGAGACAACGGGGTAATTATAGACCAGTGAGCCTTACTTCGGTTGTGGGTAAAGTGTTGGAAAAGGTTATAACAGGTAGGATTTATAATCCTCTCGAGATGGATAAGTTGATTAGGGATTGTCAACATGGTTTTGTGAAGGGTAGATCGTGCCTCACAAACCTAATTGAGTTCTTTAAGCTGGTGACCAAACAGGTGGATGAGGATAAAGCGGTTGATGTGGTGTATTTGGATTTCAGTAAGTGTTTGATAAAGGTAGGCTATTGCACAAAATACAAACATATGGGATTGCGGGTGATTTAGCAGTTTGGATCAGAAATTGACTCGCTGAAAGAAGACAAAGGGTGGTGGTTGATGGAAAATGTCCATCATGGAGTTCAGATACTAGTGGTGTCCTGCAAAGATCTGTTTTGGGGCCACTGCTGTTTGTCATTTTTTAAATGACCTGGATGAGGGCGTAGAAGGGTTAGTAGATTTGCGGATGACACGAAAATTGGTGGAGTTGTGGATAGTACAGAAGGATGTTGCAGGTTACAGAGGGGTATCGATAAGCTGCAGAACTAGGTTGAGAGGTGGCATATGGAGTTGAATGCAGAAAAGTGTGAGGTGATTCACTTTGGAAGGAGCAACAGGAATAAAGAGCTAATAGTAAGATTCTTTGTAGTGTGATCTGGGTGTCCAGGTACATAGATCTCTGAAAGTTGCAACCCAGGTTGATAGGGTTGTTAAGAAGGTGCACGGTATGTTGGCTTTTATTGGTAGAGGGATTGGATTTCAGAGCCATGAGGTCATGCTGCAGCTGTAGAAAACTCTGGTGCAGTCGCACTTGGAGTATTGCGTACAGTTCTGGTCACCACATTATAGGAAGGACATGGAAGCTTTTGAAAGGGTTCAGAGAAGGTTTATTAGGATGTTGCCTGGTATGGAGGAAAGGTCTTATGAGGAAAGGCTAAGGGACTTGAGGCTGCTTTCATTAGAGAGAAGAAGGTTGAGAGATGATTAATTGAGACATACAAGATAATCAGAGGGTTAGATAGGATGGACAGAGAGAGCCTTTTTCATCGGATGGTGATGGCTCGCCTAGGGGATATAGCTTTAAATTGAGGGATGATAGATATAAGACAGATGTCAGAGGTAGTTCCTTTACTCCGAGTGTAGTAGGGGCATGGCACACCCTGACTACAAAAGTAGTAGACTCGCCAACTTTAAGGGCGTTTAAATGGTCATCAGATAAACATATGGATGAAAATGGAATAGTGTAGATTAGATGGGCTTCAGATACGTTCCACAGGTCGTCGCAATGTTGAGTGCTGAAGGGCCTGTACTGCGCTGTAATGTTCTATGTCCTAACAAGAACTTGCACATGTGTAGAATCTTTAATATAATAAACCCTCCCAAGGCAATTCACAGGGAGCATATCTGACCCAATGTGATATAAAGTCAAAAAAGGGGATGTTAGAGTCCTATTACATATTCCCTCATTGTTGAAAAGCCCAAACAACGCTTTCAGCTGAAGATCCAATTTACCCATACTTCTTTCAATCTATTTACTGCATATGGTACACGTGATGCTGTCTCATTGACTGCACTCAACATTGCGACGACCTGTGGAACCAATCTGAAGCCCATCTCATCGACTGCAGGGAAACCAAACCCAGAATGAATGACTGCTTATGAAATATTTATGCTCAGTCCTCAAGCATTTATTACGCATCCCTAATTACCCTTGAACTAAATGGCTTCTCGGTCATCTCAGCACAGTCAGCCATACTGCTGTGGGTGGGGGAGGTTGGTCATGTGTAGGCAAGACCATATAAGGATGGCAGATATCCTTCACCAAATGGGGTTTTATGACCATCAATGTTAACTTTATGCTCAGCATTATTGAGATCAACACTAATTTGAGACCATTGGTGA
This sequence comes from Chiloscyllium plagiosum, assembly GCF_037043375.1. Lineage (NCBI taxonomy): Eukaryota > Metazoa > Chordata > Chondrichthyes > Orectolobiformes > Hemiscylliidae > Chiloscyllium > Chiloscyllium plagiosum. Next base: position 90,884,263 of record NW_028270151.1, read on the forward strand.
TAGAGTGAAGTCTGGACTCAGTTTTACACACCAATTGTACTGTAGGATGTAAATATTGGGTCGGTTGAAACTTCTGTACCTCATCACCCTGAACTAATGCACTATTCTCCAGCTGTTTCTGATGTCCCTGTTCTCCACACTGTTTAGTGTCCTGAATCAGTGCCTGTCAGATCCAGTTTTTTTTTACATTACATACAGCATGATCACAGAACTGCAAGAGATTGAATCTAAGAGGCAAGGCGATTAAGTCACCAATAATCCTCCTTACTAATACCTTTGCAACCCCTTCCCCATTAATTCAAAATAATTTACTTGACAATCAAAAATCATTCAAAGCAAGCAGTGATTGTTTTTAAATCAGAATTTAGACATCACAGGAGGCATTGAGCACTGGGTAAAAGTTGAATGATTTTTTTCTGTTGGACTATGGTTGACAAGGGAAGTCAGGAGTAGCAGAAAAGCAAAAGAAAAACATACAATATGATGAAGATTAGTAGGAAAACAGAGGATTGGGAAGCCTTTAAAAACCAACAAAGGATAACTAAAAATTAATGAGGGTAGAAGATAAACTACAATAGTAATGTAACAGAAAACTGCAAGACTTTAAGTGAGGTAGTATCTTGGGAATAGTGATCATAATTCCATAATAAAGTTTTAAGATGGTTGGACAAAGATAAGATGGTCCTTGAGTAAAAGTACTAAATTAGGGAAAGGCTAATGACAGATGTAGTAGTCAGAAACTGGGGAAATTAGATTGGGGATACTGTTTAAGGGTAAATCCAGATCTAGGTCTAATATACAGAAGGATCTAGGCGTACAGGACCACACTTCTCAGTTTTGTTGCCACTTTCTGGATAAAGTGGTCAAGGAGGTATTTGGCATGCTTGCCTTCCTCATCAGAGCATAGAGAATAAAAACTGCTAAGTCATGCTGCAGCTGTTATAGAGCTTTGGAATGTTGTGTACAGATCTCGTCACTATGCTACCAGAAGCATGTGGAGGAATTTGTAGAGTTTTCAGACAAGCAGTTTACCAGGATGTTGTCTGGTATGGAGGGTAATAGCTGTGAGGTAAAATTGGATAAACTTGGTTTGTTTTCACTTGGATGTTGGAGACTGAGGGGACAACCTGATGAAACAAAAGTTTACAAAATTATGAGGGGCATGAATACAATGGAATTTTCTTTTTTCTCCAGGGTACAAATGGCAATTACTAAGGGACGTAAGTTTAAGGTAAAAGGGGAAGTTTAAAGCAAATGTGAGAGACAGATTTCTTTTGTACAGAGGTTGGTAAATGGTTTGAATGCATTGCCAGAAGAGATGGTGTAAAGAAAAATGTGAATAGCAGGGGAACAGAGGGTAGAGAGGGATATGGACTAAGTAAATACAATCTCTAATTTAAAAAGCCATCAAGTGTCAGTGCAACCTTGTTCCTTTGCTGTACTGTTTTTTGACAGGGGGTGGATGCCTGGAATGCACCGTCAGAAATAGAGATGATAGTAATGTTTAAGAGGTACTCAGATGGTCACTTGTTCAGGCAGACAATAGAGGGATATGGACCATGTGCAGGCAGGAGGGAAGTTTAGAATGGCATCATGATTGGCACAGATATTGTAGGCTGAAGGGCCAGTTCCTGTGCTGTATTGTTGTGTGTTCAGGTGATACTGTCCCTTCCTCTGAGCCAGGAGGCCTGGGTTCAAGTCCCACTTGCTCCAGAAGTGTGTAATGACATGCCTGTTAAAAATGTCTAGGCTCACATCAACACAAAAACAAAAGAAATCTTAAATAAAATCTTAAATGCTAGAAATACTCTGCAAGTTAGGCAGCTCCGTGAAAAGTGAGCATAATATTTAAGGTCTGTAATCTTCCATCATGTAATCTTTCATACTCAGTGCATGTATAACGTTAGGTCATAATATTACAATTGGCAAAGCAAAAATGCAAAAGGCTTTAGGTTCATTTTATATCAATCTAACACGTAGCTAAATGTATTTTAATAAAACAAACTGGAAAAGTTGTTTCTATTGTGTATAAAGTTTATTGATAAATCTTATGTACATAAATATACAACTATAATTCAGCACTGGAGGCTTCCTTCACAAAACAACACTTCACTGATTTGTCCTTTCAGGAATATGCAGATTCTTTTAAGTAAAATTACCACTCTGGAGTGACAACCTGTCACTTACACAATTAAAAAGGTAAACATGATCTGAAACAGAGTATAATTTTATTAGTTTCCTTCCTTCAGCTACATTAATATAACTCTGCCAGAGAGAGCTGGAGTTTGAACCAGGCTGTTAAGCAGCATTTATTCACCACTATTTATAACAGCATCAAAAATGTAAACAAGTACCACAACTTCAGACATGGAAAATACTATTTAAACAAAAAAGTTTAAAACACAATTTATTAGTATGTCATTGTTGGCCATGACATTATACAAACATACAGCAATCACGATGAGAACTGATGCCTTCTTTCCTTTAACAGAAACACTAATTTTCAGCATTTTGGACAGATTATTGAAAAAGTTGGATCACTTCAATATCCTTAACACAGCAATGCAATGACATCAGCTAATTTTCAAAGGTTCATGTGTGTTTGCTCAGAATTATTGATGTAACCATTACCTTGTAAGCTTGACAGTTGAAATGTTGTAGGGACTGGAGTGGTTTCTCAGAGCCATCTCTGAAAATAGAAGCCTTCATAGGCAGAGGTTGGATTTTTGACAGCTTGATGTTTACTTCCAAAGAACAGCACAAACACACTTTGTGAAGTGTGCTGGCTGTACTGGTGCAGACTAACATGATTACACACCACAAGATTACATAACTTTGGGATGAATGAACAAAAAGCTACAATACCACAAGTTATTAAGAAACCAAGTAATAAGAAAGGTTAATGTATACCCTAATGCACATTAGGTTCAGCTCCAGGAATCAAAATGCACCCATTACTGAGGCCAGATAGTACGAACAGTAGCTCCATTTATTCAGTCTCATGCTGAGTAAAGTTCATTATCTGGAGCCTGAGAGTTGCTTTTCCATCACAGTGGAGTATACATATTTGTCAACAGTTCTTTCACTTTCAGTTTTGAGTTCCTCAATATGCGTGTCCAGACGCTGTAAAAGTTTCTGTGACCTCCTGTCCTCTTCCTCGAGATACCTGACTGCAATCGATGTCTTTGTGGATGCAATTTTTGGGCTCTGAAACACGTTAACCAACATGAGTATAAACAATAAAACAAGTAGGACCACTATATACAGATTAGTACTATCAGGTGGTTTATGGTATGTGCTCAGAGTATAATTGAAGACCTCTAACTACAAATGGTGGTGATTTGATGCAACATTTGTGCAAAAGGTAAAGTCCTAATCGAACTGCATTCAGAGCAACATTTTTAAGCAATAGATCAAAACAATTTCAGGCACCTTGCATGTCTTTTTTTTTCCACACGCTGCCTAAGAAATTTAACAGAGCTTGGAAAAGGGAGGTGAGTGACAAAGTGCATAATTTATCCATGCATGTGTTACGGCACAGGGTAAACCTCTCTGCTAATTTAAACCCAACACACAAAAAAGCTCACCTCATGCCGTAATCTGTTATATTTTGAGGCAAACACCATGTCAGATCTTACTATTTAAAGTAAAAATGAACAATTTTATCCTTTAAGTCCAAAAGAGAACATTAAACAACAACTATTTACAACTTCTTTCTATTTCTACACCCCCCCCCCCCCCCCCCCCGTCACCCACACTCAACAATACTTGTCCGATAATTTCCCTTTTAAATTTATGGCAAAATCAATTTCAAACCCAGTTATTGTCTTTGGATGTCAAATTTTCTCTAGATTTCTCGAGGTCGGCTTTGGGGTTCTGCTGCACAAATTTCTAATGGACAGGCACCTTTCAGAGAACTATTCTGCTGGCAGTCTTGGTGTTTGCTTGGCTGCTCTTTGCTGTTCTCCCCCCTAACTGTTCAAAATGTCTGATTTTATAACCCAAAACATATATCATTTCATTGGTTTGATGTCATCCAAAACAGTAAAATTCAAAGTCGATTGCATCTTGGTATCTGGGGCATAATTTAAACTGATTGGCCAAATTTGGATTTGCTTTGGACCTTGGCAATGCAGCTCCAGGCTATTTGTTTCAACTGAATATTACATTTTTAACTTTTTCAGCACCCACTGTGTCTCTCAAGGTCCGTGCCAGATTCCACCCTCTCTAAAAGGTACAGTACACACTTACAACTTCATAACATGTTGTTATTGTTGTGGGTAGCTTGTAGAGTTCTGCTGCTTGTTAACTGGCAAGGTAGCTGTGGTAACCAGCAAGAAACTGAATTTTTTTTTATTCATGCTCTGTTGGCGCTGCTGGCTAGTCCAGCTTTAACTGCCCACCCTAGGCAGAAATGCCTAGACATTTCTGTGGTCACACATAGGTAAGGATGACAGACAATTGACAACAGTTACTTGGCCTCATTGGAACAGATTTTTATTCCAGATTTTTGCTGAATTCAAATTTTGCCATTTGCTTCAGTAGGATTCAAATCCTTGCTGCCAGAACATTTGCCTGGGCATCTGAATTATGAGTCTCGTGATATTAACATTACACCATCACCTCACCTTACTTCAAGACTTTGTGTAACAGTACTACCATGTAAAGTTATTCTGTACTTTTTAAACAGGTAGGTGTATCCTTGCATTGGAAGCAATTACAGAAAAAGAAAGGAAGCATGAAGAACACTGAACTATAGCAGAACAAGGCAGTGAGTAGACACTAACATCCCTTGATGTTGGTGTGAAGAGTAGGAGGCCCTCCAGTCAAACTGAACAAAGGCAGAGGAAACAATGTAGCTGTGCAGATGAATGTCAGAAGTCTAGACCTGAGGATGAGATGCAATGCTGGAAGTAGTTCAATGAACTTGCCTGAATACTCAAGGTCAGTATCTCATGCCATATCCACACAAGTGTATGGCTGGCCCCACATACCAGTTAGTGCAAAATCACACACCTACAAAAATCACCATCACAAAAACATACGACCCAGTCATTATTACATTGTTATTTGTGGGAGCCTGCAGTGCATGAACTGGTGCTGCATTATAACAGAGACTAAATGTCAAAAGTAGCTAGCTGGCTGGAAAGCCTTTTCACACATGCTGCGATTATGAAAAAAAACACAAAGGAAGTCAAAAGCCTGCATTTCTATCATCAATCATGATTCACACAGCAGTCATATTGTGTCATCTCAGTTCAGCACTGCTAAAAAAAATCCCATATCAAGCTCACATCAGCTATTCAACTATGACAATCACATCATACAGATACATTACAGCACACTTCCCAACAGTGTTTGTGAATAATGGATAATAACTGTATTTGGTGGAAAACACAGGTTAGAAAGCAAATCTGAACACAGATACAGATGATAAGAGCTGGGGCCAAAACTAGGCCTGAAAATATCCGATCCCTAGGCATCCTTCCATATGCTCCAAAATTCTTTACCCAGTGCTATCTATCCAAAGGAATCCATGTAATCTGGGAAGGATCTGCAGTCTTCCTCACAAAATCACCAAATATGTTGCAGATATTAAAGTGCACGAGAGTTCCTTTAAAGGAGATGCACACCGGCGAGTAGGGGAATGCGTATATGCAATATGGCTTGATTCATGAATTTAGGTTGGTGTGGTGACTTTTGTTTTTGCATTGTGGCCAAACATTTGTGATAGTGGGAGGGAAAGTAACATGTGTACAAGTGATGAAGAGGTTTTAGGGACTGAGAATCTCAGTCAGATGAGCTGATTATGGACTGCCTGGAGAAGACGTAACAAAGAGGATTGATGAGGGCAGAGCAGTGGACGTGATCTATATGGATTTCAGCAAGGTGTTTGACAAGGTTTCCCAGGGGAGGCTAGTTAGCAAGGTTGGACCTCATGGAATACAGGGAGAACTAGCCATTTTGATACAGAACAGGCTCGAAGGTAGGAGACAGAAGGTGGTGGTGAGGGTTGTTTTTCATACTGGAGACCTGTGACCAGTGTTGTGTCACAAGGATTGGTGTTGGGTCCACTGCTTTTCATCATTTATATAAATGATTTGGATGTGAACACAGGAGGCATGGTTAGTACGTTTGCAGATGACACCAAAATTGGAGGTGTAGAGGACAGTGAAGAAGATAACCTCAAATTATAACAGAATCTTGATCAGATAGGCCAATGGGCTGAGAAGTAGCAGATGGAGTTTAATTTTGATCAATGCAATGTGGTGCATTTTGCAAAAGCAAATTAGAGCAGGACTTATATACTTAATGGTAGGGTCCTGAGGAGTGATGCTGAACAAAGAGACATTGGAATGCAGGTTCACAGTTTCTTGAAAGTAGAGTCGCAGGTAGATAGGATAGTGAAGACGGCGTCTGGTATACTTTCATTTATTGGTTAGACTATTGAGTACAGAAGTTGGGAGGTCATGTTGTGGCTGTATAGGACATTGGATAGGACACTTTTGGAAAATCACGTACAATTCTGGTCTCCTTCCAGAAGGATTTTGTGAAACCTGAAAGGGTTCAGAAAAGATTTACAAGGATGTTACCAAGGTTGGAGGACTTGAGCTGTAGGGAGAAGCTGAATAGGCTGGGGCTGTTTTCCCTGGAGTGTCGGAGGCCGAGAGGTGACATTATTGAGGTTTATAAAATTATGAGGGGCATGGATAGGGTAAATAGGCAAGGTCTTTTCCTCGGGGTGGGGGAGTCCAGAACTAGAGGACATAGGTTTAGGGTAAGAGCAGAAGATATAAATGGAAACCAAGGGGCAACTTTTTTACACAGAGGATAGTGCGTGTATGGAATGAGGTGTCAGAGGAAGTAGTGGAGGCTGGTACAATTACAGCATTTAAAAGGCATCTGGGTGGGTATATGAATAGGAAGGATTTAGAGAGATATGGCCATTGGGACTGGATTAAGTTTGAATATTTGGTCGTCATTGCTGAGTTGGACCAAAGGGTCTATTTCCATGCTGTACATCTCTATGACTCCAAATGGACCGGGATGAGTGCCTCTTCTCTTCACCTTCTTCCTCCTGAGTTGTTTACCATATAGCTGGCTGAGAGGGTCTTCCCCCACAACCACCCTCCCTCACAGCCCCTCCCTCCTTGGTTGGCTGCATGTCATATTGCTTTAGGAAATCATCCCTGATAGATTCCTAATTCAGATTGCCAATCATGTGAGGTGTTCCTCCTTGCTTGCTCCATCAAAACCCCACATGTTTACAGTGTGCAACAAGCTGAAAATTCAAAGAGGAGTGGCATGTCTTCATATAAAAAATGAATATACAATAAAGCAGACTCACCAAAGGCAGAAACTGCTCACTAGGAAGTGAATGGGCAGACTGTGCTGACAAATTGTCAGAAAAGTCGGCTTCATTTTCATCTGCAGACAAAGTGACACAAGAGGTGGCTCCACGCAAGGACTCGGAAAGTGAAGCATCTGATGAATCACTCTGAATGGTCTTGGAAAAGGTCCTCTCAGTGACTCGACCCTCTGTTAAATTGTGAAAGTTGGACTCAGAACACCGAACCTGACTTTGCGAGCCACATTTGTCCTCTTCAGAGTGAGCAACCACCTCACGAAGTTTGTTCTGAAGTTCTTCGATTTCCTTCTTGTGTTCAAGCTGGAGCTCCTCCACTCGCCTACAAACATTCATGCAGAGACATTTTCAGATTACATAACTATGCTCACTATGAATGGAAATAAAACTTGTGTTGGAAGCATAAAACATGAATTCTCCAGTGGATGTTGCATGAACCATTTGGACATTTTAAGGGAATTTTGACCAAAACAAATTATGCAAAATTGATTTTACACCTTGAAGGTAGAAAACCTCATGCTGGTATCTGGTCCAGCCCACACATCACTCTAGTTACATGGCTCTAGTGACTGACTGTCCAGTGGGCTAATAAACCACTTTAAAGTTATATCAAAACCAGTACAAAGAGTAATAAGAACAAACAGGGTGGTCCATTTAATTAACACAGTTTTAACATAGCAGTACCATTATCACAGTTGTTCAAAATGGCAGCCCAATATCACCTTGTCAGGGTGACTAGGGATGGGCTGATTTTTGTCAGAGATGCCCACTGCTTAAGGGTGAAGAAGAAGGATCCTTAGAAGAAAATTCTGTAATGTAACCAATCTATTAAGGAGATCTCAATCAAGTCTTTGACCATCACCAGCAACAACACACAGACAGAATCAAAGTACTGTCAAAGTGCAGAAGGCAGCTTTGCAGTCCAACATATGCCGACTCTTCAAATGACCACCTAACTTGGTTCCATTCTTCTACCTTCCTTGCCCCCTCCCAAGCCTGCAGATTCTGCCTTTCCAAATAGCAGTCTAATTTTGATGCCTTGATTTTACCTGCTTCTGCCACACTTTGTGATGTGACCCTTTTGCTGTGTGAGGTTTGTTGTCCTGTTGTTGTCGCTCAGCGTTTCATTGCATGAATGAATGAGTTGGACAAGATTTGAGGAGTCAGGGATAAGTTACCAATTACAGAAATCCAAGCCCTGGAGCTGCTCTTGTAGCGATACAGTAGTAGGTTTATGGTTGGTCTAGTTCAGCCTTTGGTGAATGGTAAGCCCCAAGATGTTGATAATGCAGGATGTTGACAATGTTAATTTATTGACCCAGATATTTTGATGGATAGAGGACAATTGGGAGAGTGAGTACATTGGGATCCTGTGGAAACCCAGATTTATCAGACTCCATGGGAATTACCTTGGAAATTTGTTTATCAACGAACAATTCTGTTGCATTCAGAATCCTCTGAAAATTACACAGAATAAGTTAGAGGAATGTTGACTTGTTCTAACTCCAAAGTAACTATTAAGCCGATCCACAACTCCCTGCTGAACATCTCACCTGCAATCTAACTATATGTTGCATTTACACAACAATCACTCTCCTACCTGACCTGATTCCAGCTCCCTGCACCCCTCTACCTGCCATGTTTTTGCCCATTCATCAAGTCTGTCCAAATTCTCCTGAAGCCATTTCACATTTTCCTCATAGCCATCTAGTTTTCTGTCATCTGCAAACTTGAAAATTTTAGTTTTGGTCCTCACATACACATAATTGATATATGCTGTGAACAACTGGGACCCCAAATAGCATTAATCCTGGTGGTACCCCACCAGTCACAGTCTCCCACACGAGAATGATCCCTTTTATTCATACGTTGTTTTCTGTTATCAGTCTTTAATCCATGCAGTACACAACAAACTTGTTTAAAGTGCTTAAATTTGATGAAGTCCACCATAGGAGGTTGCTTAATCAAAAGAATCCACGTATACAATATTCATCAACTCCCTGTTATCAATTTTGTTAGGACTTTCTTCCAAAGACTTTACAAGACTTAATAGACTATAGCAATTTCTCTACTGTTGATACAATGCCATTAGGTCTGCAATTCAATTTTTTCTCTCTTCCTCCCTTCTCAAATAGTGGTGTGAGACAGGCTTTCTTAAAATTTACAGGAGCCATTCCTGAAGCTACAGAATTTTGAAAGATGATCAAAGACACATCAATCATCTCAAAGCTGCTTCTTTCAACATTTTGAGAAAAAGAACATCATGTCCTTTGGAATATCAATCTTCAGTGCCATTAATTTATTCACACAATCTATTCTCCCGAGTCCCTTGGACCTTTAATTTTGGAAGATTTCTTGCATTTTTCACAATGAAGATGAGCATAAAACTAATCATTTAGATGTTCTGCCTTTCCTTTATTCCCTATTATAAATTCCACCTCTTCCTATTATTAACAAAACACCTCCATTTTTAGGTACAATTTGAAGCTTTTAAAGACCTTTTTGATAGTTTACATTCATATTCTCTTCTGACTTTCATGATCCTCTATTCTAAAATTCCGCCCCCGCCCCCATCCTCAGGGCTATTACCATTTCTGGAAACTTTATAGGCTTTTTCTTTTAATATTACATAATCCTTAATTTCTGTTGTTAGCCAAGATTGACTGAGCGTTTTTGGGTTTTTTGTGACTTGATGAAATGCATAGTTGCTATAAGCCAAATTACAGCTCTTTAAAGACTATCCATAGCCTGCATACAGCCATATCTTTTAATCTATTTTCCCTAAATCAATTTGCCACTCGTACCTTCATAATTTCCTTTGTTGAAATTTAACACCCTCACTTCACATTCATCGTAGAATCATCATTGAAACCCTACAGTGTGGAAACAGGCCATTTGGCCCAACAAATCCACACTGACCCTCCGAAAAGTAACCCACCCTATTCTCCTATCCTATTGCTCTAGATTTACCCCTGAATAATGGACTACACACCCCTGAATATTATGGGAAATTTAGCATGGCCAATTCACCTAACCTGCACATCTTTGGATTGTGGGAAGGAAACCAGAGCACCCGGAGGAAACCCACGCAGACACGGGGAGAATGTGCAAACTCCACACAGACGGTTGCCCGAGGCTGGAATCGAACCCGGATTCCTGGCACTGTGAGGCAACAGTGCTAACCACTGAGCCACCATGCCACCCTAAACATTGAACTATGTGAATTCCAAATATAAGTGTGTTATGGAAGTTTACGATGTCACACATCCTTGTTCAGGAGCGTGTAGGATAGGTCCATTAATCAGGGGTAAATCTAGAGCAATAGGATAAGAGTCTGGGTGCGTTACTTTTTGGACTTGTTGGGCCAAATGGCCTGTTTCCACACTGTATGGTTTCAATGATGATTCTATGATGAATGTGAAGTGAGGATGTTAAATAAAATGATTACTAATTAGTCCTTTTCAAATTATATAATTCGAAAATAGCTTGTTCTCCAGTTGGTTCTACACATATAGTGCTTTAGAATACCACCCTACTACTCTCCAGAAACTCAACCTCCACTGCATTACAGCTCATTAGGTTTAGCCAGTCTGTAAGCAAATTAAAGTCATCCACAATTTCTTCTATTCATGCTATGTGCTTCTCTAATCTTCTGTTTAACACCATTTCTTATACAGCCACTCCAGTTTGGTGACCTATAAACAATCATAAGGGGTTCTTACGACATCATAGTGGTATCCCAACCTCTGAGCCAGCAGGCTTGGGTTTAAGATCCACCCACTCCAGACTTGTGTAATAACATCTTCAAACACACTGATTAGAAAATAATTTTAATATTGGTGCTTGTGTGGTGCAGTGGTATTGCTTCTGTCTCTATACCAGGAGGCCCAGGTTTAGCTCCCATCTGCTCCACAGGTGTGCAATAACATCTTGGAGCAGGTTGAATTGAAAGTATCCGTCAGAATATTGCGATTCAACTTCTACCTGCTCCAGAGGTACGTCATAACAGGTAGATTAAAATTAACTATAAATAATCATACTAATGTTTGCAGCCCCTTGCTGCAATCAGCTTTACTCTCATACCAAAGTAAGAGGCAACTTCTAGATGCAGAAGAAATAAGCACCACCTTTTACCCTTTCCCCCAAATTCCTATTTTATACTCCGTGCACTCATGCAGTACTTTGCTGACCAAAACAGCTCTACACCTAATGAGGGAAGTCTCTCTGTATGTTTTCCAAAATAAAAACTGAATTCAAGCTTCTGAAAATTGGAGGTGGAGAGCCCCATTTCAAGGCTGAAAATGCAAACTCAAGTTAGAGTAATTTTCAGCAAATTCCTAATTTTAAAAAAAATTGGACTTTAAATAGAAAATAAAACTTTAAAACTTTCTCATTCACCAGTTCTCAATGTGACAGGCACAAAGGGGTGAGGGGTAGGATCCAGAGCCACAGTATTACGGGTGGTGAGGGAGGGAGGCGAGGCATTGCTCAGGGCCCTTCTGCCCCTGACTATTCTGCTATATAAGGGAAAGGTTTCATTTCAGGTAAACTCCACATTTCTAAGGAAGCCAGGATCAGAAGATCAGGTTGCAAGAGTGGAGCTGAGTCGCAGCACAAAATAAATTTGGAGAGAAATGGCAACACAGCCACTAGCGATTTCTTGGAAGGTTTATTATATTTATGTTTAAATATTCCATTGCTACTCATTACCTTGTTTGTAATTGTGCTGCACATTTGAGAGTTCTTCCACTCCGCTGCATTTCTACTATGCTGAAACTTTATTGCTGGAACAGCACAGCAGGTCAGGCAGCATCTAGGGAACAGAAGATTCGACGTTTCGGGCACATGCCCTTCTTCAGGAATGAGCAGAAGGGCATGTGCCCGAAACGTCGAATCTTCTGTTCCCTAGATGCTGCCTGACCTGCTGTGCTGTTCCAGCAATAAAGTTTCAACTTTGATCTCCAGCGTCTGCAGACCTCACTTTCTCCTCGTGCATTTCTACTATCCCTTGTAAAGTTTTTATTTTTAGCTTCATGCTGGCTTTTGCTTCATTTATGTCCCACTGCACGCTGAAAGTTTTCTGCAGGAATTTCTAACATTAACCAATTGATCTCAGCCTTGAAAGTCTACTCTATTCCTCAGGATCGACAGGAAATTTTGAAAGCAAAGTGTTGCAGCTTTCCACTATACTTTGTATTAAAAAAACTCCCTATTTTTGCTCCTGAAGCAACCTGGCATAAATTAGGGGATTAGTTCCACCTGCTGTTGATTCTCCTCTCAGAGGAAATAGTTTCTCATTTGCTAATTTGATTTGCCTTTGCCATTTTAATCACTACAGTTACATCAGTTCTCAATTTTATATAGAAAAGGAACATGAGCCAGGTTAATACAATCCATCTTTAAACTTCTGTGGATTTGTTTACTTTTAGATATTAAAATATTTGATAAATATCACTGGTTTTCTGAGTTAATCACAGATATTGTGTCTATGACTGTAGGGTTTGGAAGGTATTGTAAGTGTAACTGATGAATTTTTATTCATATTGACGCATTTGGTAATGTTGAGCAAAAATGGTCTATCGCTAAGTTGAAACAGTATCCTAAGTAACTACTGCAAAATATGTAACCTTCATGTTGTAGCTATGAGATAATAGATATTATATCTCTCTAAATAATGCCTCAGATCTATAATTTTAAAAAGATCCTCATGATAGGAGAGTCAAGGGCAAGATTTATTGTCCATCCCTAACTGCTGTTGAGCAAATGGCACTGACTCATCTACAAAGGAGAATCTGCAGTATGGAGCCAGACCAGGATACTAAGGATAGCTGTGGCTTAGTAGCCACACACGCAGATGACAAGCAACATGAAATCGACTGGGACAACACTACTATTATAGGACAAGCCAAACAGAAACAGCCAGGGAATTCCTAGAGGCATGGCACTCATCCACAGATTCAGTCAATAAGCACATCGACCTGGACTCAATATACCGACCACTGCAGCGGACAGCTGGAACTGACAACCGGAAGCGGCAGATTCAAACCACCACAAATGCCGGAGGAAAGATCACAGAAGTGCTTCACAGGAGGCTCCCAAGCACTGAGGATGTCATCTAGGCAGGGGACGAAACGTCTGCAACACAAATTCCCAGCTCGGCGAACAGAACCACAACAACAAGCTCCCAAGCTACAAATCTTCTCACAAACTTTGAACAGGGATAGGGTAGATGGGTGGCTCTAGGTGAGATGTTCTTTGAAGGGTTGGAGTGGACTTGATGGGTCAAATGGCCTGCTTCCACGTTGTAGGGATTCTATGAGGATCATTATTAGTGATACCAGCATTTAATTTCAGAGTTATTACATGGTGTGGTTTGAACACATATCTCTGGCACATGAGTTGATACTCCAGAGATGATAAACAAGTTAGAAATCAAATGTAGTGCATTAAGATGAGCTTTAACATATATTGCCTGACAAAGATTCCATACCTATCCTCTGTTTCTCTGATATCCATCAGCTTGCTCTGTATCTGTAACAGAAGCTTTTCATATCTGTCCTGAGACACTTTAGCAGATGTCTCCAGCTTGCTTCTCACATCAGCCAATTCTTTTTGGAGCTGCTGGTTTTCCTGTTCCAGTTGCCTCAGAGATGAAAAATAGCCATCACGAAGATCTGATATTGAACAATTCTGCTGTTTTTGGAAAAAATGGAGAGATTGTTATTCTTTCCCCTTTCTCTCTCCTCCCCTTTGGAAGTCATAGATTCTTCTAGCTTATCAATACCAATCTTCAAGTTTCAATCTAGTCACAGACCACTCAACAAAGAACATCACTGCTGACCACAATCTTATTATCACGCACCATATACACAGCTCAGAATGAGTTTGGAACTCTTCTCAATGTCCTAGTCATCTAGCCCAAAGGCAATGAGGACAGTTATGCTGCCTGACATTGCAAGCCTGGCTGAATTAAACAAGAGTGGTTGGATTAGCTAGGATCTTCTGTCAGGCAGTTAAAAAGTAGATGAGTGTCAAAGGTACACTCAAAACCATAAATCAAATGCTAAGCCCATAAAGAAATTAGCTGCACTGTTCAGAAACAATTTTTCAAAACAAATGTTTCAGCAACCAAGTCATTAACATGAAAATGGCAATAGCTGCATTGGGTAAAGCTAGATGGTTTTTGACAAAAATAAAACAGAGAATTGCAGATGTTGGAGATCTGAAACAAACAAAACCTGAAACTCATGGTGAAACTCTAGAGGTCTGGATGCATCTGTGAAGAGTTAATATTTTGAATCCAGTGACCCTTCGGAATCATTCTGAAGAAATGTCAACAAACTCAAAACATTAACTCTCTTTTCTCTTCACAGATGTTTCCAGAATCCTGAGTTTCTCCACTAACTTATGTTTTGGCAAAGGTAGTCTTGCACTTCAAGTAATATACAATCTGTTCTGGTTCTACTTATCCTGGAGGAATAAATATGGACAAGATTAACATTTCTCCCAATTTTCTTCAGATTTCAGATTTTGAAGTCTATCTCACTGAACAGATTGAATCGTGGTTTGTGTATCTGACACCTCTGACAGCGCAATACTGCACCACAGAATGTCAGCATAGATGATGTATTCAAATATTTGGAGTAAGACTTCAATCCACATAACCGCACAGTTGAAGCAAAGGGGCCAGAAAATCAGAGAAGTAAAACTATGTGGCTTGCAACAGAAACGATACTTGATCTCAGACCCTCTGCTGGAAGAGTCAACTGGGCTGTCACTTTTTTCCTCATTCTTTGTCCTAATGTTCACTAGATTCAAAGGCAGACAGCAGTATCCTTTCAATCAACAGCTCCATACTGAAATCAGGGCGAACACTCATGGTCAAGAAATACTGCCAATTTGAAGTAAACCCTAACTTGGCACTTCCTCACCTAATAATTCTGAATATATATTTATTTTATACATTAATTATCTAGATGCAGGAACTGAGGCATTTTGGCTAAGTCTGCAGATGATACAAAGACAAGTGGAGGGACAGGTAGCATTGAGGAGATGGGGAGATAGCAGAAAGATTAAGACAGGTTAGGAGAGTGGACAAAGAAGTGGCAGATAGAATACAATGTGGGAAATTGTGAGGTCATGCACTTTGGTAACAGGGATAAAATTCTAAACAGGGATAAAATTCAGAAATCCTTTGTGCAAAGGAATTTGGGAATCCTCGTCCAGGATTCTCTTAAGGGGTGGCACAGTGGCTCAGTGGTTAGCACTGCTCCCTCACAGCATCAGGGACCTGGGGTCGATTCCTGCCTTGGGCAACTGTCCATGTGGAATTTGCACATTCTCCCCATGTCTTTGTGGGTTTCCTCCAGGTGCTCCGGTTTCCTCACACAATCTAAAAATGTGCAGGTCAGGTGAATTGGCCATGCTAAATTGCCCATAGTGTGAGGTGCATTAGTCAGTGGTAATGGAGGGGAATCGATCTGGGTGGGTCACTCTTCGGAGAGTCAGTGTGAACTTGTTGGGCCAAAGGGTCTGTTTCCATACTGTAGGGAATCTAATCTAAACTTGCAGGTTGAGTCAGTAGTAGGAAGGAAAAATAAATGGCAATTACAAAAGCAGTGATATACGTCTGAGGCTTTATAAAGCTCTGGTGAGAGTGTTATGAGCAATTCTGGACCCCATACCTCAGGAAGGATGTACTGACTCTGGAACAGGTTCTAGCGAATGAACCCAGGAATGAAAGGCTTAACATATGAGGAGCGTTTCAGGACTCTGGGCTTATACTTAATGGAGTTTAGAAGATTGAGGGGGGATCTAACTGAAACTTACAAAATACTGAATGGCTGGACAGAGTGAGTGTTGGGAAACTGTTTCCATTGGTAGAAGAGACCAGGACCAAGGGCACAGCCTTGGAAGGGAAGGCCTTTTAAAACGGAGATAAGGAGAAACTTCTTCAGCCAGAGAGTAGTGAATCATTTGAATAATTGCCACAGAAGACTGTAAAGGCCTTTTAAGTATATTTAAGATAGGGATAGATAGGCTCTTGAGTATCAGTGGGATCAAGGATCACAGGGAGAAAGTGGGAGAATGGGCTTGAAAAAATGATCAGCCATGATTTAATGTTGGAGCAGACTCGAATGGTGGTATGGCCTAATTTCTGCTCCTATGCGTTATGGAGTAATATGCCCTTATCCCATCTACTTTTAACATTGCTGCTAAACGTTCATTTTCCAATTTCAGTCTCTAACTGAATTTGGGTGATCTGGAATGAAAGAAAAAGAAATGCACTTTAATATCTACTTTAAGTATTGAAGCATGAAATATTACCAATTATTCAGCATGTGTCCATTTTGATCTTGAAATATGTGAAAGAATTATATTCAAGTGTATTAAAGTGAAAATCTCAAACTAAGTCAGGTTTGTTAAAATTAAAATAGAATATGAAGCACAAAAGTAGGACCAGTCAATGATGGTGGTTGTACTCTATTTACATCTTCTTTCATCCTTCCTACTCTAACAATTAGCCATAGGACAGCAGCACTTCACAGGAGGCTCCAAAGCAGTGAAGGCATCACATAGACAAGGGACAAAATGTCTGCAAATCAACTACCCAGCTCAGCAAACATTCCCACAACTACGACAACAATTAGCCCTCCATTCCTTTTGCCCTCATATGCTCATCAGGCCTCATCTTAAACTTGTTTGTCTAAACTATTTCCTGCTGAATCATCATTTGATTTCTTGGTGACTATTTTATATTGATGGTCTCCAACTGTGTTCTTCCTCACATAGTACCTCTATCACAGAAGAAAAATACAGCAGCAGATGTTTGCAAACACCACTACCATTCATGGAATTGCAGGAACACCTACCTTTTTCATCTTTTCTGTTCACACGATCAAAGGCCTCAAACACTCCTTCCAAGTGAAGCAGCAATTTACTTGTATTACTTTCAGTTTAGTTTACTGTATCCGCTGGTCAGAGAAAGTGAGGACTGCAGATGCTAGTTTCCAAATCTTCCCTCCCCACCACCTCATCCCAGATCCAACCCTGCAACTCGGTACCACCCTCTTGACCTTTACCACTTGTCCATCTTCCTTCCCACCTATTCGTTCCACCCATCCCACCGACCTATCACAATCACCTCCATCTTCATCTACTTATCGTCTTCCCAGCTACCTTTCCCCCAACCTCAGCCCAACTCCCACCCACACACATTCCTGAGGGGCTTATGCCCGAAACTTCAACTCTCCTGTTCCTTGGATGCTACCTGACCTTCTGTGCTTTTCCAGCACCACACTTTGACTCTGTATCTACTGGTAACCCTGAAATGTGCTTCACAAGTGGAAAGGTCAAAGATAAATTGGGTAACCACTTTGTAGATCATCTCCCTCTGATCTTCCGGCTGGCTATCTGTTTCTACACCTGCGCCCATGCTGACCCTCTCACTCTTCTGGCTTCCAGAAAGCTCAATGTTAACTCGAGGAATTGTACATGTTTTCATAGGTACTTTGCAGTTTTCTGTACTCACTATTGAGTTCATTCATTTCAGATCATAATCACTGCCTATTTCGCATTCACTTTCTTTGTACATTTTGGTTTGACTGTCTTGTTTCCTATTTGTTTATTTTCAGTGGCAACTATTCACCATTCTGCTGTTCACTCCCATGAGACATACCTTTGGTCTTTTTGTCCCACATTCACTCCCTTTTGTCTTGCATCACCAATCTGAGTATTTTAATCTCTCCTGGCTTCCAACCTATCACAGACTTTTGCCTTGTAATCTTTGTCAAACCCTTTTTGGTGACTACTTTCATTTGCTTTAAATCTTCTATGTTTCAATCTCTTTCCAGTTTCTGATAAACGATCAATCTCTCCTAACAGGTGCTGCATAACCTGTGTATTCCCAGCATTTTCTGATGATGTTTCAGACCTCCAGCATTTGAAGATTTTTATTGTGTATTGTCAAGTCGATGAGCTTAGCAATAATCTCTATACTTGTCAATTCTATCCCTGTAGAAATATACTCCAATTTTTGAATTGCATTTTATGGAATTATTAAATGGCTATTCAGTTTGAGCATTTGCACTCCCACTCTGCACCTCATCTAGATTCATATTTTCCAAGTAATGGAAATATTTTACTAATCTTATGAAAACGCAATAGCTCACACTAATGTGGTGAAATTTATTTGCCAATTACATTGAAAGTTTAATATTGTCTTCTTGTAGTATGTTCTAATTGAATAACCCTCTATTTCATGTTTCTGCAAAATTGTGTTTCAAGGCTAAATTATTGATACAGATTGTGAACTGGGGTCTCAGCAGCACTGATCACGGAGACTCCATTTTCCATCTATCACTCTTCTGCTTTGCTATCATAGATTAACATCTACATTCTGCCAACATTTTCTTTATTGTGAATGTGGTTAACAATGCGATCAACAATGCGATCATGATCAGATAATCTGTTTTGATAATGCAGATTGAGAGATGGATATTGGTCAAGGGACCAGACAGAATTCCCATACACTTCTTTTAAATAGTATCAGTGGATCTAGAGATGAATAGAGCCTTGTTTAATGTCTCATCTCAGAGTCCTACCCTCCAACATTGTAGTGTCCCCTCACTGCAACAAAGTGCTTATTATGATTTTTCTGCACTCAAGCCATGGAGCTAGTAGCTCAAAGATAAGAGTGCAACCAACTGAAACACATTTTTCATATACTTATCTCTTATCCCTAGTTCTTGCTCACAGCCGGCTGGATATCCATTTTTCTCATTGCCCTGAGCATTTAAACATGCTCTCACTAAATTCATTAGTCTTTTAACAGAATGCAGGAGGCAATTCTGCACATTGTGAACTGTACTGGCTCTGCAAATGAACAATGCACCTAGTGGTATTCCTTTGACTTCTGCCCATAACTGTAGTTCCATATTAGGATCCAGATCTCTCCTGAATAGCATCAATTGAATCAGTGTCTCCCACACTCTCAGAAGCACAATATAAACTTTAGCCACTTACTGAGTAAAAAGGTTTCTCCTCATATCTCCATTGCTTCTTTTATCAATTACCTTAAATCAGTGTCCTCTCATTCTCAATCCTTCCACTAATGGGAAGTTTCTCACTATCTGCTCTGTCTAGGCAAATTATAGGGGAGTAAATAAAATACAATGACAACGACATGTATGTTTTTTACTACTAAGTGCAGGATACAATGAGTTAGGTCATTTAACTTTGTAAGGAAACATTTTATAAAGAAACCAAACGATCACACAATATCCAACCACAGCAGCACATTTTGAATATAAATACCACCTGCTTCTCTCCCGCATCCTTATGATGGACACCCAAGATAAATCAATACTCTCCTAAAGACCAAATTGTCAATGAATAAAATAACTAAATGAATCAAGTAAAATAGCTCTACTGCCACAGATTGAACTGTGAACAAGATTCATGTTCCCACTTGCTGTGTTTTGTGATAGTATCACTCTGCCCTAATTCACAGTGGGGTGGATGAGGAATGTAACAGGTTGTGATAGGGAGCAACTGCTTTCTCATGGTTTCCTTCAGCCCAACTCATTGTTTCTCAGTCAAAAAAGAAAGGTGAGAAATAACTATGTTTTTATAAAACTTGTTGTATATAACTTCATAATGTTTTTAAAAATATTTTATGTTTTACGGTAAGTGAAATGAAAAAGTAAATGAGAATGATTTAAACAAAAGAGTCATGAGAATGGAGCTAGATTTATTACTTTCAGGGGGAACAATTCTGATGATGGGCTATATTTGAAATTCTTGCTGTATTTTTCTGGAGCTCAGGTGATTGAAGAGTGAGTAAACAACCAGCTGAACCAGCAAACAGGTCTTGGTCTGATCTGTGCTGTTTGTGAATGTGGTTAACTCTGTTGTAACAGTAGTTAGATGGAAAAAGAAATAATCAAGGTCGATACCTAGCGACAGTTCTGACATTTCTTTGAGAACTGATTCAAAGGTATTCAATGACGAAGGAGCAGCACTCTGAAAACTTGTACTTTCAAATAAATCTGTTGGACTATAACCTGGTGTTGTGTGATTTTTAACTTTGTTCACCCCAGCACCTCCACATCATAATAAGTACCAATAAGTAGCCATCTGTATGTTTTAAGGCTGAGGAGGAGAAGGTCTAAACGTACTGCCTACATACAAGTGAGATTGAAGTCATGGAGGAAACTGACAATTTTACTTAACAGGCAGAATACACTGCAGGCTTAGATGTTCTCATGACTTTAAATGTTCATAATAAAAACAAACATTAACTTGCAATTATGTAGTATCTTGAATGAAGTATCATATCCCAAGGAGCTGTACAGGTGCACTACCAAACAAAACGTACAAAAGTAGTAACCAGGACACAGGATTTACAACGTAATCCTTCTCCTTCGTAACTGCTGAGATCAGCGTCACATTTAATCTGGAGATAATCTTCTGACTTCATGTTCACACTCAGTCTACCCTCTGTAGAGGTCATCAGAAACTCTGCTGCCATCTTAATTTACACCAAGTCCCTTTCCCCCATCACTCCTGCATTCACTGACCTTCACTGGCTCCCAGTTGAGCAATGTTCTGAATTTCATATTTTGATCTTTGTTTTAAAATCTCTCTATAACCTTCGATAAGCCCTGCAATGTTCTGAGATATCTGCACTCCTCTTGTGTATCCCTGATTTTAATTGTTCAACCAACATAGCATCCTCAGTCCTCAAGCCAAAATTCTCTCCTTGGACTTCTCTTTTTCTTCTTTCTGACAATCACTGCAACTAACCTTTGATGAAACTTTTCTGGCTCAGTGTTATACATTACTTTATAACGCTCCTGTGAAGCTTCGGAAGTTTTAATATATTTATATTTAAATATAATGTAAGTTAATGTTGTTGCTGATTAAATACATAATTTAAGTGTCTTGACGAGGAGAGGTAGACAAGGGTTATCAGAGCTAAGGGGCTCAGCAACTGAATGAATAGCAACTAATGACACCAGCAATCAAAACTAAGGATGCATAAAGTGCCAGAATTCCAGCAGTGCAGATACCTGTGAGGATTGTGTTGCTGGGGTACAAACCTATCCCATTTTATATCCCACTCTTTCGCACTGATATCCTTCACTTCGATCAACAGAACCTCTTGATAAATTTAGAAGTATCATGCAACTGGGACAAAACAAATTGGCAGTTAGTTTAAATACCTTAACTTCTTTTACTTTCTTATCAGTTTTATCTAATTCAATCCGAAGCTGTCGTTCCATGTTGGAAGTGGCTGCACTCATGGTTGCAATTGTTAAATCACGCTGGTGCAGTTCAGTGGTCAATTGGGCAATCTCCAATTTCATTCCCTTCAGTTCAGAGTGGCGTTGATGCTCAAGAGAATTCAACTGGTCCCTAAGCTGTTACCAAAAGAAAAGACTGAATTAAAAGAAGTAACAGAGTTGTTGTCAAGGGTAACTTTAACTTCCTTAATATTGATTGGATCCTCCTTAGTTCAAATAGTTTGGATGGAACAGTTTTTATCAACTGTGCCCAGGAAGGATTCCTGACTCAATATGTCGATAGGCCAACTAGAGGTGAGGCCATATTGGACTTAGTGCTTGGCAATCGAACCAGGGCAGGTGTCAGATTTCTCGGTGGGAGAGCAGGGGAAGGGGGAAATTATAATGCTATTAGGCAGGAACTGAGGCGCCAAAATTAGGAACAGATGCTCTCAAGGAAATACATGACAGAAATGTTGAGGTTATTTAGGAAGCACTTGCTGATAGTGCTGGATAGGCTTGTCCCACGGAGGCAAGGAAGGGATGGTAGGGTGAAGGAACCTTGGGTGACAAGGGATGTGGAACATCGAGTAACAGGAAGTAGGAAGCTTATTTAAGATTGAGGAGGCAAGGATCAGACAGCGCTCTAGAGGGTTACAAGGTAGCCAGGAAGCAACTGAAAAATGGATTGAGGAGAGCGGGAAAGAGGCATGAAAAAGCTTTAGTGGGTAGGATGAAGGAAAAACCTAAGGCATTCTACACTTATATGGGGTACAAGAAGATTGCCAGGAGTCAGGATAGGGCTGATCAGGGATAGTGGAGAGAATTTGTGCCTGGAGTTGGAGGAGGTAGGTGAGGTCCCTAATGAATACTTTGCTTCAGTATTCACTACTGAGAGGGACCTAGACATAGCGTGAAACAGGCTGATATGCTCAAACAGATTGGTGTTAAGAAGGAAGATGTGCTGAAAATTTTGAAAAGCATAAGGATAGATAAATCCCCTGGGCCCGACAGGATGTACAGGAAACAAGGGAAGAGATTGTTGCGCCTTTGGCAGTGATCTTTGCGTCCTCATTGTCCGCTGGAGTAGCACCAGATGATTGGAGGGTGGCAAATGTTATTCCCTTGTTCAAGAAAGGGAATAGGAATAACGCTGGGAATAACAGACCAGTCAGTCTTACCACAGTGGTGGGCAAATTATTGTCATAAATCTGACACAGGATTTATGATTGCTTGGAAAAGCATGGTTCAACTAGAGATAATCAGCATGGCTTTTAATTCTTTGAGGATGTGACAAAACACATTGACGAAGGTAGAGCAATGGATGTGGTGTGTCTGGATATTAGCAAGACATTTGATACGGTTCCCGATGGTAGGCTCATTCAGAAAGTGAGGTGCCATGTGATATAGGGAAATGTGGCTGTCTGGATACAGAATTGGGTGGCCCATAGAAGACAAAGGGCGATAGTAAATGGAAATTATTCACCATGGTGTTCCTCAGACATCTGTTCTGGGACCTCTGCTCTTTGAGATTTTTAAAAAATGACTTGGATGAGGAAATGGAAGGGTGGATTAGTAAGTTTGCTGATGACAGAAAGGTTGGTAGAGTTGTGAATAGTGTTGAGGGCTGTTGTAGGTTGCAATGGGACATTGACAGGATGTAGAGCTGGGCTGAGAAGTGGCAGATGGAGTTCAACCTAGAAAAGTGTGAAGTGATTCACTTTGGAAGGTCGAATTTGAATGCAGGTTACAGGATTAAAAGCAGGATTCTTGGCAGTGTAGCTAAACAGAGGGATCTCGGGGTCCATAGATCCCTTAAAGTTGCCACCCAAAGTTGATAGGGCTATGTTATGGACCAGCCAGATCCCCTCAAAATATTTCAAGCAAGTGGCCCAGACACTAACTTAGCTAGTTGTTTTAAGCAGGTGTAACATAGATATTTCGGTGAGGATGCAGCTGGTCAAATCACTTAGTTTTAAACATAACAGAACTTATTTATAAGATTACCGAATGAAGCACAAACAAAAGAGCAGAATACAGAATAACTTAACTTATCCGAAAACCCAACAGATCATCTGAACTTAAAGCTCCAAATACTAGCAACATTCCCCATAAACACCCCTTGGCACAAAAGGTAAAATCAAACACAGGAGAGAAGTCAGACAGAGATTACCAGCATGGACCCGATTCTTTGGGTCCAGCTGCTATAGAAGACTACTGTACTCAAACCAAACCAGAGAAAAATTGGAGCTTGGAGAATTGGCCACTCCCCTTTCATTGCATAGGTTCTTTTTTAAAACTTGAAAGCCTTTTGCCTGACTGGTCCTGATCAAACTGGTCCTAAAACCCTTCAACTTAAGAGACTGCTTTTTTTTGGAGTCTGTGTCTTTTACAACCCCTCAAATAAAAACCAAGGACAACAGAACATTGTTAAAGGAGCAGCATCATCACAGTTGTGAAGGAGGTGTATGGTGTGTTGGCTTTCATTAGCAGGGGGATTGAGTTTAAGAGCCGCAAAGTTATGCTGCAGCTCTATAAAACTCTAGTTAGACCACACTTGGAATATTGTGTCCAGTTCCGGTCACCTCATTATAGGAAGTATGTAGAAGCTTTAGAGAGGGTGCAGAGATTACCAGGATGCTGTCTGGACTGGAGGGCATGTCTTATGAAGAAAGGTTGAGGGAGCTAGGGCTTTTCTCATGGAACGAAGAAGGATAACAGGTGACTTAATAGAGGTGGACAGAATGATGAGAGGCATAGATAGAGTGGATAGCCAGAGAAGTCTTCCCAGGGCAGAAATGGCTATCACGAGGGGTCTTAATTGCAAGGTGACTGGAGAAAGGTTTAGGGGAGATGTCAGAGATAAGTTTTTACACAGAGAGTGGTGGGTGCATGGAATACACAGTGGTAGTAGAGTTAGGTACATTAGGGACATTTAAGCAACTTGGATAGGCACATGGATGACAGTAAAATGAAGGGTATGTAGATTAGTTTGATCTTCGATTAGGATAAAAGGTCAGCACAACATCGAAGGCCAAAGGGCCTGTACTGTGCTGTACTTGACTGTTCTATGTTCTATACCAAAGTCTGTTAAATCTAGGATTAGAAGAGAACCATTTAGCCCATCAAGGTCCAATTGGTTCTATTTAGGCCAAAGCAAACTGTTGCAGTATTCAGAAGCAAAAGGAATAAAATTAATGGATGGGGTTTCAGAGAAGGGCAACTGTGAATTAGGATCTCAAACCATTACAAAGTCACTTGAATTAACGAACTAATAACTTGACCCCAAAATGCATTGCGACTTGCATTATGCTGTATAAGGATTAAGTGATTTTTTTTATTCACTCTGTGGTAGTAGTAAGAACTTGGCATATTGCTGTAGGATGGGATACCTGACCAAGGTAACAGGTGACCTGGCTCTCAGCTGTAGTGGAAAATTACAGCTGGAAATAAACAGAGGTTGTGTAGTTCTAGTTTGACAAAATATAGGGAGGGTATCTTGAGCTTGTTAGTTTGTCTGTCCTTGAGCAACATCAAAAAACAAGGAGTAGCTGCACTGTGCTTTTCTTTATCTTGCATTATTGTATTCAACATTACTTGAGTGTGGTACGTAAGCAAAATTGTTTGTATCATTGTGTAAATATAGGCTGACTGTTCAGCATAGGAGAATGCTGTGAGACAGTGAAGACTTGGTAGCCTCTCTGTGAATTCATGAAAAATTAAGCTTCTTGAAACAAGACTTGAAGTCTCAGACTAAGTGATTTCCTCGACAGAATCTTGGCAGGATCCCAATTAATAAGGGATCCGAAAAAGGTAAAGGAGGAAACAGTGTGCGGGACATTCCGAGCTGGAAGGGGGACTGGGCCTAGTACTCCCATGTTGGGGAAATGTAGTCTGGTCGGTGACTCCAGCTAAGCCAAGACTACTGAAAGGTTGAGGTAAAATCATGAAGAACACTAAACTTACTAGGGCAGTGAGAGAGACTTAGAACTGGTAGTTATGCAACTGAAATAGGCTCGAGATTTTGAGACCTTGTGGATGGAAGAGAAACACCGGTGAGCACTTATTGTAGATTAAGTGGGTAACAGCTTTTTTCTCTTTTCCTTTCTTGGCAGGTGACGTCTCTTTTAGATTGTGGAAATGGAAATTCGAGCCAGCAATCAGTACCTCTCCACGAACGTGGGTGTCAGACACTCAGAAGATGTTCCAAAGACAGAAAGGTGATCAAAACAAAGACGGTGTAAGGTGATAAGACCATGGCAACAGGTAGGAGACCTCATCGTTCAATGGCAGACACGGTGCTCCGTGAAACACAAGATTCGGATAAGTCATTCCTTTTTGTAGCGATCTTTATGGATGGTCCCAGGGCCGATGGCCCGATGGAGGCTGTTTTGGCACAAGTAAAATTAAGGAGTGGCAAGAAATTAGAACATAGGACATAACAGTCCAGTACAGGCCCTTCGGCCCTCGATTTTGTGCCGCCCTTTGAAACCAATCTGAAGCCCATCTAACCTACACTATTCCGTTCTTGTCCCTATGCCTATCCAATGCCCATTTAAATGCCCTTAAAGTTGGCGAGTCTACAACTGTTGCAGGCAGAGTGTTCCATGTCCCTACGATATCGAGTAAAGAAACTACCTTTGACATCTGTCCTATATCTCTCACCCCTCAATTTAAAGCTATGTCCGCTCGTGCTAGTCATCACCATCCAAGGAGAAAGGTTTTCACTGTCCATCAGTGGTAACCCTCTAATTATCTTGTATGCCTCAGTTGTGTCGCCTCTCAATTTTCTTTACTCTAACAAAAACAGCCTCAAGTCGTTACCTTTCCCCAGTCCTTGGGCATAGTAGAATGAACTAAATGATGCTAAAAAATACTCTTGCAAAGACTTTCCAGGACATTGGACTAAAGTTGCCTGAAGCCTTGCTAATCACCCTGTACACCGTCCAAAACCAGGTTAATAGAACCACTGGTCTAACCCCGTTCAAAACTCTTACGGGAAGACCCATGATGACCGGCACCTGACTCTCTCTGTTTACATCAGAAATAGCTCTGATGTAGGTCGATGAGAAAACCCTACAATATGCCCAAGCCCTGAGTGAAGCAGCTCGGACCAATCATTCAAAGGTAATAGAGGCCATGCCAAAACCCCATGGGTCAAACACACAACCTTTTAGACTTGGCAATTAAGTGCATGTTAAGTCTCTTAAGCAAAGGTTCTCTCTCTCTCCTAGGTCAAAGGGACTGTACCAACATTACTGACAACCTGAACTACAGTTAAATTGAAAGGAGATAAGGAGTGGGCGCATGTGACCAACTGTAAAATACATAACCCTACCAACTCGGCAACAATGAAAGTGAATGAGGGGAACCCTGTGGATGCAATTCCTGGACCGTCTCACTTGTAAACATCTGAAACTAGAGACGCATGGCCTTGTGCTGGGCATGCCAAAAGTATCCATCATTTACGTAATGATGACATAATAAAATGTGTATTGTGCTCTAATGCTGTTTTTAGTCAGAATATGCAAGGAATGAGTCAGGGTCTGAGGAGAGTTAAACATCTATTGCAGTGAAGGGGTTAAAAAGAGTATCAGAGACTTTGCAATGTTGGTTCTTGTAAGTTAAGCCTCTGTTGTCTGGCAGATTTTCCAGGATTCCCTTGTAGTGCTTCTCAGGGACGTGACGGGAGATCATGACCCGCAGGGGAGGATATGGAAACTAAAAGGATTTTCTAGCAAGTGGGATGTGGTGGCAGGTCGCAGGCATGTATCAGACAGAAATGTGATTTGAATTGATCCCATATCAAGATCACCGACAATTCTCATATGACACATTAGGTTTGTCAGGGAGGCAGACTGTAATTTTCTATGTGTAGTACCTGGACAGAACCCCTTGCACTGGTCCCTGAAGTCTCACTTCAGCTTTTAGAGAAGCTTCAGGTGCCTTAGAGTATGGCTCAGAAAAGTGGCTTTCTCTCAGTTATGGGAATAAAGCAACTAAGAGAATTGATGCACCACAATACTTTTTTGTATTTGGCCTATCAAAGTGCCTGTATGGCAGGAAAAGAAACTGGTGGGTATGTGTCCATATGCCTGCCCATTCATGGTGGGGGTTGGGGGGGGGGGGGGGGGGGAAGAGTTTTCCCCTTGTGGCCAGTATTCTTTAACTGGCCTGAAGTTGCCTAACATGCCGAAACGCTTCAGGCGACATGATAACTCTGAGGACATACAGAAGTGGAAGTCAGGAGGGTATAATCTAGCCCGATTCAGAGATTAGTACCAACCCAACCATAACAGATCCCATATGCCCCCTTCCCTTGTAGTTCTTAAGAACAGTGTTAGTGATATAATTTGCTTCACACGAAATGGGAATCTCTCTACAGACACTTATATGGCATCTAGTTAATGTCCTTTTATTATCCCCTGGATTGAACCTATTCACAATTTGAGAAGCCAAGGTCACTTTTCATTTAATTGGTCTTGTGTCCTTAATAAAATATCAGGCTTCTTGTAGAAAGACCCAGGTCCCAAGTTGTGGAGGGACAGAGATTCCAAACTAACCTTACACAATGGTACCTATTTTATTTGCAATTTTAAAGCAAATTTAAATCCTTGGTTTCCCTCAGATTGGAAAGGGTCATGTTACATGGGATATGTAGTAACTCGCATCAGAGTTTCGAATGGGTTACCTTCATCCCTGAGGTTCCTCACCTGGATAGGGATGTCTTCTCCTTCTTTTTGAATCTGCATTCCCAAGAATTGAGCAAACTAAAAACAGTATTGGAAACTGCTGAGGCCCTGATTGAGATCAATGCTGAGCTGGTCACTATTAAAACAGTGGCTCTTCAGAACCGTTTGGCCTTGGATTTTCTACTATCCAAAAAAGAGGGTGACATTTGTGATATGGCATTGGGTGGGAATGCTGTATTTATATACCAGACAATTCTAAAATTGTCTCTGATTTGGTGACTCACATTCGTGTGGAAGCTGAGATTAAGCTCCCCTTTTGAATCAAAGTGGTCTTCAGACCTCACCTGGCTGGCTAAGTAGGGATCTTCATTAGTCATTGGGCTTGTCACCTTTACTATCATACTCTTGATAAGTTGTATCATATGGAGACCTTTAGCTGTTGTTGTACACAGTTTGTTCCCCATTTTCTACTCCAAAACCGGTGATCATCTATCGGACCGTACACTATGATGACCCTTACAATAAACAAACACGTATGAATATGCACCCTTTTCGAGAAGGATATGCACCGGTATCCTAAACTTAGGTGTTGATCTGGAAGATCACCAAGGAGGGAATTGTGGAAGTAGTAAGAACTTGGCATACTGCTACATGATGGGATACTTGACCAAGATAACAGGTGACCTGGCTCTCAGCTGTGGTGGAAAAATATTGCTGGAGATAAATATTCAGGTTGTGTAATTATAGTTTGATGAAATTTAGGGAGTGTATCTTGAGCTCGTTAGTTTGTCTGTCGTTGAGCAACATAAAAAAAAGGGAGTAGCTGCACTGTGCTTATCTTTATCTTGAATTATTTTATTTAACATTGCTTACATACCGCACTGAAAGTTGTTTGTATCATTGTACAATTAATAGGCTGACTGTTCAGCATGGGAGAGTGCTATGAGACAGTGAAGACTGTGGCAGCCTCTCCATGAATTCACAAAAAATTAAGCTTCTTGAAACAAGACTTGAAGCCTCAGACTAAGTAACTTCCTCAACACACTCGTGGGATATCGCTGGCTGGCCAGTGTTTATTTCCCCTCCCTAGATGCTTTTGAAAAGATAGTGGTGAGCTGCCTTCTTGAGTCACTGCAGTCTACATGCTATAAGTAGACCCATAATGCCCCTACGGAGGGAATTACAGGAGCCTGAACCAGTGACAGTGAAAGAATATATTTCCAAGTCAGTGGTTTGCAGTAGAACTTGCAGGTGATGGTGTTTCCATGTATCTACTGCCCTTAGTTGTGGGTTTGGAAGACGCTGTCTAAAAGATCTTTGGTGAATTTCTGCAGTGCATCTTGTTGGTGATACACACTGCTGCTCCTGTGCATCTGTGGTGGAAGGAATGGATGTGGAACCAATCAAGCAGGCAACTTTGTCTTGGATGGTGTCAAGCTTCTTGAGTGTTGTTGGAGCTGCATCAATCCAGACAAGTGGGGAGTATACCTTCACACTCCTAACTTTTGCCTTGTAGATGGTGGATAGGCTTTGGGGAGTCAGGAGGGGAGATACTTGCTGTGTCATTCTCTCACCTCTGACCTGCCCTTGTAGCCATTGGTGAACCCAGTTGAGGCTTTGGTCAATGGTAACCCCAAGGCAGTTGATAGGGGGGAATTCAGTGATGGTAACATGATTGAATTTAGGTTTTTTTTGAAGATGGTCACTGCATGGCATGTGCGTGGCCACAAATACTACATGCCATCTGTCAGCCCACACCTCGGTATTGTCCAGATCTTGTTGCATTTGAACATGGACTGCTTCAGTATGAGGATTTGGGAACGGTGCTGAACATTGTACAAACACCAGCAAACCATATGAAGAAGGTAACATCATTGACGGAGCAGGTTGGGAGTAGGACACTACCTTGAGGAACTCCTGCAGAGATGTCCTAGAGCTGAAATGACAGACCTCCAACAATCACAACCATCTTCCTATGCGCCAGGTATGACTTGAACAAACTGAGAGTTTGTCCCCTGATACCCACTGATTCCAGTTTTGCTAAGGCTTCTTGGCACCACTTCTGGTCAAATGCAGTATTAATGTCAAATGCTGTCACTCTCACCTCACCTCTGGAATTCAGCTTTTTTGTCCACCTTGAAACCAAGGTTGCAATGACGTCTGGAGTCGAGTGGCCTGGTGGAACCTAAATTGAGTGTCATTGGACAACACAGTGTGCATGCCATCAACAGAAGGGAGGTTTCTGAGAGTTGAGGACAGACGTACCTGTGAAATGTTAGCAATGAAAGGACAAAGGTGCTTTTGGATGGCACAGTGGCTCAGTGGTTAGTACTGCTGCCTCACAGCACCAGAGGCCTGGGTTCAATTCCAGCCTCGGGTGACTGTGTAGAGTTTGCATATTCTCCCTGTGTCTACGTGGGTTTCCTCAGGGTGCTCTGGTTTCCTCCCACAATTCAAAGATGTGCAGGTTAGGTGACAATGCCAGATTGCCTATAGTGTTCAGGGATGTGTGGGTTAGGTATATTAGTCAGGGATAAATATAGGATAATAGGGTAGGGGAATGGGTCAGGGTGGGTTACTCTTCGGAGGATTGGTGTGGACTCGTTGAGTTGAAGAGCCTGTTTCCACACTGTAGGGATTCTATGATCTATGATGAATGCCAGTTTCTGCAATGGTTATTAGCAAGGTAATAAATAGAAACTGGGGACTGATAGCACAAAGACAAGTGATTCACTTTAACCAACAAAATTTTAAAAATGAGCAATTAATGTAACTACAGAAAAAGGAACAGACCGCAGTGCCTAATATTCATTGCATACCTTTTTAATGTCCATTTTGCAGCTACTGTGCTCCTTTTCCATTTGTCTCAGCTCGTCATCTTTTTTGCAAATTTCTCCAGACAGAAATGTACAGCGGTCATTCGATGAATCTAAACTAATAAAAGCGTCCTCTTTTAAAATAGGTATAATGAAGCTAGCTGTACAATGATTAATCCAACTAGCTTTCCTCTAAACTTTACAGTACTCTATTCAGCCAGACCAACAAAAAGACAAATTGCTGCAGAAACTCAGCAGGTCTAGCAGAGAAAGCAGAGTTAAAGTTTTGAGTCCAATGAGTTGGCTGTTGGGGGGAACATGCACATAAAACAATTCAGCTGAAGGATATATTTGGTCCAACCAAGAACCCTTGTACAAATATATTGAGCAACAAATGAGTGAGCTGCATGTGCAAATTCAACTCAGAAGGAACGAATGAAATTGTAATCATACTGAGACAGGCAGTATCACAGTCAGGAAAGAGAACAAAATGTACAGGTTAGAGTCAGAGGCCTACAACATGGAGACAGGGCCTTTGGCCCAAACTGGTCCACGCTGACCAAAACATCCACCTACGCTAACCCCATTTCCCTGTACTTGGCCCGTATCCTTCTAAACCTTTCCTACACATTTTTCTGTCCAAATGCCGTTAATATGGCCTCAACCACGTTCGCCAGCCGCTCATTCCAAATGTATACTACCCTCTGTTTAAAAAAAAAGCTGCCCTCAGGCTTCCTTTTATTCATGCCCCTCTGAAGTTAAATCCCTCTAGTCTGCAATTCTTCAACCCTGGGAAAAAGACTGACTGCATTTATCCTATCCATGATTCTCATGATCTTATGCACTTCTATAAAATCGCCCCTCATTTTCCTATGTTCTAAAGAAAAAAGTCCTAACATATCTAACCTCTCCCTATAACTCAGATGGTTGAGTCCTGGCAACATCCTTATAAATTTATTCTGTACTCTTTCCAGTTTAATACCAACCATCCTATAGCAAGGCGACCAAAACTGAACATGATACTCCAAGTGTGGTTTCACCAACAGCCTGTACAACTACAACATAACTTCCCAACTTCTATACTCAATGCCCTGACCGATGAAGGCCAATGTGCCAAAAGCTTTCTTCACCGCCCTGTCTACCCGTGACTCCACTTTGAGATATGTGCACCTGAACTCCTGATGATTACAGATGAAATCATTTTGATTGTAGAAGGATATGCTATGAAGTTTGCAGATACAGACTTTATAGGTAGATTTTAGAAATAAAAAAGAAATCAACACTGTAGCAGCGTTAGCATAGGTCTTCCATTAGCAGCTATGAAGTGGTATATTGTATAAATGCATAAAGGAACAACTTGCAAAAGACAAGATAGTTTTAATGGGGGATTTTAATTTCCATATAGATGGGAAGAATGAGACACAACTAGAAAGGCAGTACATTTGGAATCTTCCCAGACCAGTTTTCTGAACAAGAGGGCAAGTCAGTTTTGTAAAGAGCAATGAGAAGTATTTAGTTCCAAATTGAATTGTGGGTAATCTTCTAACAGTGATTATAACATGATTGAGTTTAATATGCTGTTTGAAAGAAAGAAATGTGAAAATTGGTTTTAGATGGAGGTAGTGCTGATTTCAATGCAAGTGCCAGTAACAGCCTAGAGTAAACAGAGCAATTCTGTTCATGGAAAGATCATCAGTGGAATACATTAAAAAAAATTGGACTACAGAGCAGTTCTTACAGCTAAAGGGCAACAGTTCCATTTGCTAGAAAAGACATACATAGAAACGGATGGATGAAAAGGAAAAGCAAACATTGCAAAAAATGCATAAAAGAAAGCACAGGCCCTGACAAAGAAAAAATATATAAAGGGTGACAATGCAAACAGAGTGACAAGTAGGGATTATGGAAAGAAACACACCAGGCTATCAATACCCAAAAGAATTACGAATAGTTTAGGAATATACAGTGTGGTCTGGAGCCATGCTAAAACCAGCAATATCAATAATAACAAAAAGGGAGAATTGTGCCACTATTTAAGCAGAGGCAAGAGCACACGTCAAACATCCCAAGCAAACAAAGGGAATGAGAGGCATATCAAATTCACTAATTCAGAAGCAGAATTCTGTAGATACTGTGAATCTAAAAACCAGACTATAAAATACTGAGAATGCTCAGTAGGTATGGCAGCATCTGTGGAGAGAAACAGAGTTAATGTTCCATTATTTATTCTGACAAGTAGTGAATATCAAAGCACAACATATTTGAAAAACAAAAATTTTCAAAGCTCTTGGAAAAGAGAAGGGGAATGGGAAGAATTCAGTAGATCGTTCAGCATTGACATTGACAAGATTGGCAAAATGGCTCTCTTTTATGATGTATGATTCACTGATTCACCCATATGCAGATGCTGCAAGAACCTGAACAGAAGTAAAAAGTTTCAGTTATTAACTTGTGTTCATGGCCTCAGTCTCTTTACAAATCTCTTGGCGCTTACCTGTGCTGAAGAAGCAGGAATTCTTCCTTGAGATCCACATCCTCTTGCAGGCTTTGTTGGATTTGCATAGGTACCTGCTGGAGATCAGCCTGTCTGTGGGAAATATCACTACATGGCTGCTCCTGCAAGCTATCTTCTAATGATCTGCTAGGATTTAGAGTCAAAAACGATTGTCAAAAAATATTCCATGCATTTATGCATGGACATATTCCAAAATGTCTCACTTCATAACATGATTATTTCAATTCACTTCACTCTTTCAGCTGGTGAATAAACATTATTTGTGGAGGAAACAAAGCAGCAATTGATTAAAATAAAGCTAACCATTCTTTCAAATTATAAAACATTGAACTATATTTTTGTTCATGAGTGTGTTGCTGGCAAGCTCCACATTTATTGTCAATGTCAAATTGTCCTTAGCAAGGTGAGCCTCCTTCTTGAACAGCTACCATTCATGGGTATACGTATATCCACAATGCCATTAAGGAGGGAGTTCGAAGGTTTTGACCCAGCAACACTGAAGGAACAATGATATAGGTCCAAGTCAGCATGGTGAGTGGCTTGAAGGAAACCTACTGGTGGCAGAGCTGCCATGTATATTGATGTCGCTGACCTTCATGGTGGCAGAGGTCATAGGGTTGGAAGATGCTGTCCAAGGAGAAATGCTGAGTTAGTGCCGTATTTTTGATAATACACACTGCTGGTAATGTGTGCCAGTGGTGGAAACGGCAAATGGTAAAAGCAGTGGCTGGGGTGCCAAACAAATGGGGACTGCTTTTTCCTGAATGTTATTGGAACTGGACCCATTCAGGTAATTGAAGAGTATTCCATCACACTCTTGATTTGTGCCTTTATAAATGGTGGGTAGGCATTGAGGAGATAGGACAAGAGTTTTCTTTTGCAGAATTCCCAGCCTCTGAACTGCTCTTGTCGACATAATATTTAGATAATTTGTCCAGTTTAATTTCTATTCAAAGGTATGTGGAGGCAATGACCTAGTGGCATTACTAAATTAAACTATTAATCCAGAGACCCCAATAATAATCTGTAGACCCAGGTTTGAATCGTGCCATGGCAGGTAGTAGTATTTGGATTTAATTGCTGTTTTTTTTAAAAAGTTAATGATGATAATGAAACTGGGTTGTCAGGAAAAAACCCATATTGTTCACTAATTTCCTGGCACTTGTATGGCTTAAATGTCACTTGCCACTTATCAGCCCAAGCCTGAATGTTGTCCAGGTCTTGTTGCATTTGGTCATGCTTCAGTATCTGAGGAGAGCTGAACATGACCAACAGATGTTTCCACTTCTGACCTTATGATGGAATGAAGCTCATTGATGAAACTGTTGAAAATGGCTGGGTCTGGGACATGACTTGGAGCAATGACGTCCTGGAACTGAAATGATTGACTTCCAACAACCACAACTACCTTCCTTTGTCCTAGGTATGACTTCAACTAGACAGCAGGTTTCCTCAGTTCCCACTGAATTCGGTTTTGCGAGATTTCTTGATGCGACACTCAGTCAAATGTTGCTTTGATATCTAGGCTTATTATCCTCACTTCCTTGTTGGAATTTAAATCTTTTGTCCATTTGAGGTCCAAAACTGCAATGATGTCATGAGTTAAGTGGCCTTAGTATGAACTAAACTGAGCATAAGTGATCAAATTATTGGTAAGCTAAATGCTTTATGATATCATTGTCAACGGTCTCTTTTATGAATTTGCTTGTGAGTGAGAGTACATATAACTTGGAGTGCATTCAATTGATTGAAGATTAGTATCTGTAGTGCTAATCTGTGGGACCTCATGAGACCACTAACATGAACCATCCACTTGGCAATTCTGGCTGAAAATGGTTGCAAATGCTTCAGCCTCATCTTTTGTACTGATCGTGGAGGACGGAGTTATTTGTGAAGCCTCCCCATTTTGTAAGCTATTTTAATTATTCATCACTATTCATGACTGGATGTGTCAGGACTGCAGTGCTTGGACCTGATCTGCTGCCTATGGCATTGCTTACACCTATCGAATGCATGTCGTTTTTGCTGGGCGATAGCCCAGTGGTATTATTGCTGGACTGTTAATCCAGACACCCAGATAATGTTCCAGGGACCATGGCAGATGTGGAATTCGAATTCAGTAAGAAATCAATCTGGAATTAAGAGTCTAATAATAACCATTGTCGATTGTCAGAAAAAACCACTGGGGTCACTAAAGTCCTTTAGGTCAGGAAACTGCCATCCTCACCTGGTTTAGACTAAATGTGACTCCAGACCCACAGCAATGTGGTCACCTGTTAACTACCCTCTGGGATGAATAATAAATGCTGGCCTAGCTGGTGACGTTTCCATCCCATGAATGAATTAAAAAATGTAATCTTGGGCTGTAGCTCAGGAGATTATTACAAATAAACTCAATTTAATTCATCAGTCTTCTCTCATTCCTTGCCATGTTCTTGCCTGCCTTATCAATTTAATTTGTTCTCTTTAACTTCTGTAGTAGTCTCAAACTTCTCTCTTATCTCACTCTTGTTTAGAGTCCCACTCCTCTGCCAGCCTAGTTTAAATCCTCTCAAGTAGCTCTGGCAAATGTCCTCGCCAGGACATTGGTCTCCCTCCAGTTCAGGTGCAACCCTTCTCTCTTGTACAGATCACTTCTGCCCCAAAAGAAATCCCAGTGATCTACAAATCTGATTCCCTCGTCAGCCACAGATTCATCTGTCCTATTCATCTATTCCTGCTCTCACGAGCACATGGCACCAGGAGTAATCCAGAGATCACTAAGTGCCCCTTCCATCTTTCTTCCGGTAAAATGGATGGGAGTAGGATGCTCCAGCCAGAGTTTACTCCACCTCCCGTTTTCCTTATTTTTTTCCTCCGTCTTTTCCTTCTTTCTGTGGTTTTCTTCTCCTCTTTTGTCTTCTCAGACTGTCAGCCTCGGGTACCCGGTGGGGTTGGCAGTCCAAAGTGGGGATGCCAGCAACCAGTGACCCACTGCAGAGCGTAGTGGCAGCCAACAGTCAGATTTATTAACTACTTTTTGCACCAGTGCCCCAGTCTCTATTGATTGGTGTGCATGGAATGCCCAAATCCATTTGCTGCTGTACTGTTCTTAACCTTTACCCATTTGCCTTCGGTGGATCACATCACCATTCCGCACAACAAACAGCCATAGCGTTTCCAAAGTCAATCTCTGCCTCTTTGGAACTGCCAGTTTCTATCTAACCAGCTTACCATATAACCTAAATAGCAGCCATCTGCAAAGCTAGATCTATAACACTCTTCCTTCATCCAAGGTATAAACAGACGTGGTAAACAGCCAAAGCCCCACAACAGATGTCGAGAACACTGCCTGTCATATCTTGCCAATTCCCATTTTCCCTACACTGTTGCGATCTAACCATTTATCAGTGGACATCACAAGGTTGCATCCAATTCCATATATTTTCATTTCTTTCTGATTACTCCTTGTAATGGACTGTATCAATTTCTTTCTGCAAATCCATATCGACAACACTTATCAACACTACTCTACACCATGACTTCTTGAAAACAGCGTTATGCATTTGTTAGACATGGCCTACCCAGTACCAACTCATGTCAACATTCTGGCTGTATTGTACTCCCCTAAGTGCTTTGTCACACTGACTCAACAACAGTTCCTAGTAACCTTCCTACAATTCTCACTTAACTGACAATATCTGTAGTTATAGGTTTTTCTCTTCTTGAATAATAGAATGCCATTTGCAATTTTCCAATCGACACAATTCTTGAATCTAGAGTGCATTATGACTAACACATTTGCCATTTTACTTATTTCTTTTAATAACGCAATGCAATATTGCTCAAGTATTATGAAGTGTCAACTTAACACAGAATATAGAACATTATGACGCAGTACTGGCCCTCGATGCCGTGCCGACCTATCCATCCTATATTATTCCATTTTCATCCATATGTCTATCCAACGACCATTTAAATGCCCTTAAAGTTGGCAAGTCTACTACTGTTGCAGGCAGTGCATTCAATGCCCCTACTACTATCTGATTAAAGAAACTTACCTCTGACATCTGTCCGATATCTATCACTCCTCAATTTAAAACTATGCCCCCTCATACTCGCCATCACCATCCAAGGAAAAAGGCTCTCCCTGTCCACCCTATCTAACCCTCTGTTTATCTTGTATGTCTCAATTAAGTCACCTCTCAACCTTCTTCTCTCAAACAAAAACAGCCTCAAATTCCTCAGCCTTTCTGCATAAGATCTTCCCTCCATACCAGGCAACATCCTAGTAATCTCCTCTAAACCCTCTCCAAAGCTTCCACATCCTTCCTATAATGCCATGACCAGAACTGTACACAATAATCCAAGTGCGGCCGCACCAGAGTTTTGTACAGCTGCAGCATGACATCATGGCTCTTAAACTCATTCCCTCTACCAATAAAAGCTAACATACTGTATGCCTTCTTAACAAGGCAAAAGTGAGGACTGCAGATGCAGGAAACCAGAGTCTAGATTAAAGTGGTGCTGGAAAAGCACAGCAGGTCAGGCAGCATCCGAGGAGCAGGAAAATCAATGTTTTGGGCAAAAGCCCTTCATCAGGAATAGAATTGTGTCTATTGATTGGAAAAATTGCAAATGGCATTCTATTTCTGATGATGGGCTTTTGCCCTAAATGTTGATTTTCCTGCTCCTCGGATGCTGCCTGACCTGCTGTGATTTTCCAGCACCACTCTAACCTAAACTCTGCCTTCTTAACAAGCCTATCAATCTGGGTAGCAACTTTCAGGGATCTATGTACATGTACACAGAGATCTCTCTGCTCATCTTCAGTACCAAGAATCTTACCATTAGCCCAATACTCTGCATTCCTGTTGCTCCTTCCAAAGTGAATCACCTCACACTTTTCCACATTAAACTCCATTTACCACCTCTCAGCCCAGCTCTGCAGCTTATCTATGTCCTTCTGTAACCTACAACATCCTTCGTCACTATCCACAACTCCACCACCTTAGGTGTCATCCCCAAATTTACTAACTCATCCTTCTATGTCCTCATCTAGGTCATTTATAAAAATGACAAAAGCAGTGGTCCACTAGTGGTACCCCACTAGTAACTGAACTCCAGGATGAACATTTCCCATCAACCACCACCCTCTGTCTTCTTTCAACTAGCCAATTTCTGATCCAAACCGTAAATCATCCTCAATCCAATGCCTCTGTACTTTGTGCAATAGTCTACGGTGGAGAACCTTATCAAACGCCTTACTGAAATATACACCACATTAACAGCTTTACCCTCATCTACCTGTTTAGTCACCATCTCAAAGACCTCAATAAGGTTTGTGAGGCACGACCTACCCTTCACAAAACCCTGTTGACTATCCATAATCAACTTATTCCTCTCTAGCTGATTATAAATCCTACCTCTTATAACCCTTTGCAACACTTTACCCCAATTGAAGTAAAGCTCACTGGTCTATAATTTCCAGGGATGTCTCTATTCCGTTTCTTGAACAAGGGGACATTTGCTATCTTCCAGTCTTCTGGCACTATTCCTGTAGACAATGATGACAGAAAGATCAAAGCCAAAGGCTCGGCAATCTCCTCCCTGGCTTCCCAGCGAATCCTAAGATAGATCCCATCCAGCTCAGGGGACTTATCTATTTTCACACTTTCCAGAACTGCTAACACCTCCTTATGAACCTCAATTCAGTCTGGTCTAGTAGCCTGTATGTCAGTATTCTCCGCAACACTGTTGTCTTTTCCCTGTATGAATACTGACAAAAAATATTCATTTAGGACCATCTCCTATCTCCTTGGACTCCACGCACAATTTCCCACAACTATCCTTTATTGGCCCTAATCTTTCTGTACTCATTCTTTTAATCTTGATATACCTTTAGAAAACTTTAAGGTTTTCCTTGATCCTACCTGCCAATGACTTCTCATGTCTCCTCCTGGCTTGTCGTAGCTCTACTGTTAGGTTTTTCCTGGTTACCACGTAACTCTCATGCACCCTAACTGAGCCTTAACGTCTCATCTATACATAAGCCTCCTTCTTCCTCTTGACAAGAAATTCAACATCCTTCATAAACCATGGCTCGCTCGCTCGACCACTTCCTCCCTGCCTGTCAGTACATACTTGTCCAGGACACACAGTAACTGTTCCTTGAATAAGCTCCACATTTCAATTGTGCCCATCACCTGCAGTTCCCTTCCCCATCCTATGCATCCTAAATCTTGCCCAATCACATCATAATTGCCTTTCCCCCAGCAATAACTCGCGTCCTGCAGTATATACCTACCTCTTTCTATCGCTAAAGTAAACATAACCGAACTGTGGTCATTATCACCAAAGAGCTTACCTACCTCCAAATCTAACACCTGGCCTGGTTCATTACCCAGTATCAAATCCAATGTTGCCTCGCCCCTGTTGCCCTGTCTACATACTGTGCACACATTGGATGAAAACTGACCAATCTAAATTACTCAAACTATAGTATTTCCAGTCAATATTTGAAAAGTTAAAGTTGCCCATAACAACTACTCTGTTACTCTCGCTCCTATCCAGAAATATCTTTGCTATCCTTTCCACTACATCTCTGGAACTATTTGGAGGCCTATAGAAAACTCCCAACAGGGTGACCTCACCTTTCCTGTTTCTTACCTCAGCCCATACTACCTCAGTAGACGAGTCCTCAAAGGTTTTTTCCATCACCATAGTACAAAGAACAAAGAAAATTTACAGCCCAGGAACAGGCACTTCGGCCCTCCATGCCTGAGCCGATCCAAATGTACTGTCTAAACCTGTCGGTCAATTCCTAAGCATTTGTATCCCTCTGCTGCCCACCTACTCATTCATCTGTCCAGACGCATCTTAAATTAATCTACCGTGCCTGCCTCTACCACCTCTGCTGGCAACGCATTCCAAACGCCCAACACCCGCTGTGTGAAGTACTTGCCACGTGTATCCCCCTTAAACTTTCCACCTCTCACCTTGAAAGCATGATCTCTCATTATTGAATCTGGGAACCTGGGTTCGAATCCCACCAAGGCAGGTGCTGGAATTTGAATTCAATAAAAATCTGGAATTAAGAACCTAATGATGACCATGGATCTACGGCCAATTGTTGGAAAAACACGGCCTTAGGCATCAACACTCTCAGCCCATGAATGAATAAAGATAACCCTTGATCAGATTAGATAAAAATACTTCACAGTGAACTCCATTAATCTATCAAACACAGCAGGCCACAGTGCAAAATAAATGCTGATATGTAGCTTTTGATGCATAAGTTGAGCAA
Organism: Chiloscyllium plagiosum; assembly: GCF_037043375.1. Lineage (NCBI taxonomy): Eukaryota > Metazoa > Chordata > Chondrichthyes > Orectolobiformes > Hemiscylliidae > Chiloscyllium > Chiloscyllium plagiosum. The sequence continues at coordinate 90,925,222 of NW_028270151.1, forward strand.
ACATTATTGTGCAGGGTACTGAACAAACTCCCTACGTTACAAATAGTGCTAAGGGATCTTTCTTCCTTGCTCTGAAGGACCAGCCTAAATTGAGAGTTCTGAATCTCGGAGCAGAACTTGAAAATGTGGTGTTAAAATGAGTAGTGTTTAGTCACAACAGCAGCGAAACAAAGGATCCAAGAATATGGTGTTATACTTTTGTCACCAAGTGACACTTGGCTTGAATAAAGGAAAAAATTAGGAAAGAGCTGCATTTATAGAAGACATTACGAGATCTCAGGGCATTGCAAGGTGCTGCCTGAAATGCTTCTGAAGCATTGTAATGAAGACAATATAGTAGCTTTTTTATGCACACCAAGCTTCCATAAACAGCAATGCAATATAGCAAAGAACTGCAGCTCTACATTTTAGGGAAATATTTCAGTTTTTTGTTTTATTTATTCAAGGGATGAGGGTGCAATTGGCTAGACCAGCATTTGTTGACCATCCCTAATTGCCCAGAGGGCAGTTAAGAGTCAACAGGTTGCAGTGCAGACATAGCAGTGATCTGATTAACATCTATAAGATTTTGACTGGACAGGATTGTACTCATGTGGGCAATTCCTTTCAACTAAATTAGGTTGAGACACAAATTAGCTAAGGCTAGACCAAGATTAGATATCAGAAAGTGAATACAGAATAGTTACAGTGCAAACTGAGACCATTCGGTCCATAATGTTTGGTACCATTCACCCTCTCTCAGAGATACGCTTTTGACTGATTGACTGAGCTTCTTCAAGTAAAAGCAGAACCTGTCTGAGCGAGTTGGAGACCACCTTGAACCAGAGTTTTGAACTGCATAGAATTAAGAAGGTCAGAGTGATCCTATAACTAGTTTCATCACTTGATATTAGAATTGAATTTGCTCACTTTTTTTTTTAAATGTAATTCCCAAACTGACCTGATTTTAACCCTCTCCCAGGAGACTGCAAACCTTTCAGATGCAGTCAAGGAATTGCTGTCCAATGGTGCATGAGATGCAGTATTTGGTACACTCCAGATGAGGCAGCAAGCCTTTTCTTAAGGTAATACTCTTAGCCAGCTAATGCTATCACACTGCCAAAATCACTGCAATTGACAATATCACCCTTGCAATCGCTGGTTACCTGGCAGTTTTCTCCTTCGCTTTCAGTAATTCATTACACCGGACCAATTCTTTGTACAGTTGCTCCTGGTGAAGATCTTTACTCCGAATGATATTTTCTTGTGCTTGGAGTTTACTCTTTAGTTCTTCATTTTCCTCCACTGATTTCTAGTAATCAAACAAAATACAAAATTTAACTAAATCATAATCTGGACTCTTTATAAAATTAATAGTTTAAAGATAGCGCAATAAAAATATGAGAAAGATTACATGCAAATTTGATTTCACACTTAAAATCTCACTGATTTTCCAGAGAAGAACATAAACAATAGGAGCAGGAGGGAACTGCACTGTCGTACTGCCTTAAAGTTCAAAAATCTATTACTATCATTCTTGAGTATATGCAATGTCTAAGCATTTGTAAACTTCTAGGCAGAGAATTTCAAAGGTTTGCAATCCTCTAACTCTACCTCATTCCTAAATGGCCATCCTTACTACTTAGGAGGAAATTCACACCATTATATCTTTAAGTTTCAGATTCCAAAAACAGTCTCTCAGCGTCTACTCTATCACATCCTCTCAAAATGTTGTGTAAGATCACCTCACTCTCTGGATGCGATAGTCTTTTTTTGGAATTCAAGATGGCACTATGGGCATTGCATTTATTGCCCATCACTATTCACTCTGGAGAAAGTGATGGTGCTTTCTTGAACAAGTCCAATTTTTATTCTGAATGTAGGGACATCCACGGTCCCTTTAGATCCTGCAGCTGCTTGATGTACTTGCTAAGGCATTTGAGGGCAGTTAGGAGTTAAGCACATTGTTATAGGTCTGGAGCCACAAGCAGACCAGACCAATAAGGATGGCAGATTTACCTATCAGTAACCAAAATGGTCTTTGTGACAATCGACAGTGGGTACTTGATAGTAGAGTCAGGAACATTTAAGCTACTCTTGGATAGGCACACGGATGATAGTAAAATACAGGGTATGAAGGTGAGTTTGATCTTAGATAGAATTAAAGGTCAGCACAACATCGAAGGCCGAACAGCCTATACTGTGTTGCACTGTTCTATGTTACCATTGTGCCGCCACCTCTCCCTTCATGTACAACTCAGATTGTAAATAATTGTGGCTACAATACTGATCTTTGCATCTTGCAAGTATTAATAACCTGTCAAACTGAAATTGCCCCATTTATTTCTAATTTATTTTGTCATTCAATCCCTTACCCATGCTTATATGTTACCCTCAACCAAATGAACTCTTACCTTAGGACATAGAACAGTAGGCACAGTACAGGCCCTTTGGCCCACAATGTTGTGCTGAGGATTTGTCTTAATCTAAGATCATTCTAACCTACATACCCTCAACTTACTGCCGTCCATGTGCATGTCCACTCGCTTAAATGTCCCCAATGTCTCTGACTTTACTACCACCACTGGCAGTGCATTCCACTCACCCACCACACTCTGCATAAAGAACCTACCTCTGACGTCTCCTCTATACCTTCCTCCAATCACTTTAAAATTATGACCCCTTGTGACAGCCATTTCTGCCCTGGGGGAAGTCTCTGGCTATCTACTCTATCATGCTTCTCATTACCTTGTACACCTCTATCAAGTCACCGCTCTTCCTTCTTCTCACCAGTGTGAAAAGCCTAACCTCACTCAACCTCTCTTCATAAGACAAGCCCTTCAATCCGGACAGCATCCTGTTAAAGTCTCCTCTACACCCTCTGTAAAGAATCTACATCTTTCCTATGATGAGGCGACCAGAACTGGACACAATATTCCAAGTGTGGTCTGAACAGAGTTTTATAGAGATGCAGCAAAACCTTGTGGCTCTTGAATTCAATTCCTCTGTTAATGAAAGCCAAAACATCATAAGCCCTCTTAACAACCGTCAACTTGGGTGGCAGCTTGGAGGAATCTATGTACGTGCACCCCAAGATCCCTCTGTTCCTCCACACTGCCAAGAATCCTGTCTTTAACCCTGTATTCAGCATTCAAATTGGATCTTCCAAAATGAACTCCATCTGCCACTTCTCAGCCCAGCTCTGCATCCTGTCAATGTCTTGTTGTAGCCTGCAACAGCCCTTGACACTATCTACAACACCAGTGACCTTTGCATCATCGGCAATACCAGGAAACAGGCAGATGGGCTACCGTCAGGGGACGGAAAGGAAATAGGCAGGCAGTGCAGGAATCCTTCATGACTGTTCCCCTCAACATAGTGTTTTGGATACTGTTGGGGGGATGACTTACCAGGGGTAAGCAATGGGGTACAGGTCTCTGGCACAGAGTCTGTCCTTGCTGCTCAGAAATGGAGGGAGGACAGCATTAGTCATTGGGGACTCCATAGTTAGGGAAAAGACAGGAGATTCTGTGGGAACAAGAGAGAGTCAAGTTTGGTGTGTTGCCTCCCAAGTGCAAAATTCCATGATGTCTTGGATCGTGTTTTCAGGATCCTTAAGGGAGAGGGTGAACAGCCCCAAGTCGTGTTCCACATAGGCACCAATGACATAGGTAGGAAAAGGGATGGGAATGTAAGGCAGAAATTCAAGGAGATAGGGTGGAAGCTGAAAGCTAGAACAAACAGAGTTGTTATCTCTGGTTTGTTACCCATGCCACGTGCTAATGAGGCGAGGAATAGGGAGAGAGAGCAATTGAACACGTGGCTACAGGAATGATGCAGGAGGGAGGGTTTCGTCCACCTGGATAACTGGGGCTCATTCCGGGTTAGGTGTGACCTCTACAAACGAGATGGTCTATACCTGAACCAGAGGGGTACCAATATTCTGGGGGGAAATTTGCTAATGCTCTTTGGGAGGGTTTAAACTAATTCAGCAGGGGGGATGAGAACCTGAATTGTAGCTCCACTGTACAGGAGGTTGAGAGTAGTGAGGTCATAAATAAGGTTTCAAGGTTGCAAGAGTGTACCGACAGGCAGTAAGGTGGTTTGAAGTGTGTCTACTTCAATGCCAGGAGCATATGGAATAAGGCGAGTGAACTTGCAGCTTGGATTGGTACCTGGGACTTTGATGTTGTGGCCATTTTGGAGACATGGGTAGAGCAGGGACAGGAATTGTTGTTGCAGGGTCCGGGGTTTAGATGTTTCAGTAAAAACTGGGAAGGTGGTAAAAGAGGGGGAACGTGAGGCATTATTAGTGAAGGATAGGATTACAGTGGCAGAAAGGACATTTGATGAGGACTCATCTAATGAGGGAGTATTGGCTGAGGTTAGCATGAGGAAAGGAGAGGTCACCCTGTTGGGAATTTTTTATAGGCCTCCGAATAGTTCCAGAGATGTAGAGGATAGGCTTGCAAAGACGATTCTGGATAGGAGCGAGAGTAACAGGATGGTTGTTATGGGCAACTTTTAACTTTCCAAATATTGACTGGAAATGTTATAGTTTGAGTACCTTAGATGGGTCGGTTTTTCTCTAATGTGTGCAGGAGGGCTTCCTGACACAGTATGTAGATAGGTCAGCAAGGGGCGAGGCATCATTAGATTTGGTACTGGGTAATGAACCAGGTGTTAGATTTGGAGGTAGGTGAGCACTTTGGTGATAGTGACCACAATTTGATTACGTTTACTTTAGCGATGGAAAGGGATACGTATATACCACATGGCAAGAATTATAGCTGGGGGAAAGGCAATTATGATACAATTAGGCAAGATTAAGGATGCATAGGATGAGGAAGGTAACTGGAGGGGATGGGCACAGTTGAAATGTGGAGCTTGTTCAAGGAAGAGCGACTGCGTGTCCTTGATAAGTTATCTTCCTGTCAGGCAAGGAGGAAATGGCCGAGCGAGGGAACTGTGGTTTACTAAAATCTCTTCTCAAGCGGAAGAAGGAGGCGTATGTACAGATGAGACATGAAGGCTCAGTTAGGGTACGTGAGAGTTACAAGTTAGCCAGGAAGGACTTAAAGAGAGAGCCAACAAGAGCCAGGAGAGAATATGGGAAATCTTTGGCAGGTAGGATCAAGGAAAACCCTAAAGCTTTCTACAGGAATGTCAGGAATAAAAGAATGACTAGAGTAAGAGTATGGCCAATAGTGGGAAGTTGTGCGTGGAGTCCGAAGAGATAGCTGAGGAGCTAAATGAATATCTTTCATCAGTATTCATACAGGAAAAAGACAATGTGATCGAGAATTCTAAGATACAGGCTATTAGACTAGATGGGATTGAGGTTCGTAAGGAGATGTTAGCAATTCTGGCAAGTGTGAAAGTAGATGTCCCCTGGGCCGGATGGGATCTATCCTAGGATTCTCTGGGAAGCCAGGTAAGAGATTGCTGAGTCTTTGGCTTTGATTTTTATGTCATCATTGTCTCCAGGAATAGTGCCAGAAGACTGGAGAACAGCAAATGCTGTTCTCTTGTTCAAGAAGGGAAGTAGAGACAACCCTGATAATTATAGACAAGTGAGCCTTACTTCAATTGTGGGTGAAGTGTTTATGGAAAGGATTACAAGAGATAAGATTTATAATCATCTAGAAAGGAATAATTTGATGAGGGATAGTCAACAGGGCTTTGTGAAGGGTAGGTCGTGCCCCACAAACTTTACTGAGTTCTTTGAGAAGGTGACCAAACAGGCGGATGAGGGCAAAGCGGTTGATGTGGTGTATATGGATTTCAGTAAGGGATTTGATAAGGTGCCCCACAGTAGGCTACTGCACAAAATACAGAGGCATGGGATTGAGGGTGATTTAGCAGTTTGGATCAGAAATTGGCTAGCTGAAAGACAATAGAGTGTGTGACTGATGGGAAATGCTAATCCTGGAGTTCAGTTAGTAGTGGATCTGTTTTGGGGACACTGCTGTTTGATATTTTTATAAATGACCTAGGTGAGGGCGTGTAAGGATTGGTTAGTAAATTTGCAGATGACATTAAGGTCAATGGAGTTGTGGACAGTGCGGAAGGATATCGATGAGCTGCAGAGCTGGGCTGAGAGGTGACAAATGGAGTTTAATGCAGAAAAATGTGAGGTGATTCACTTTGGAAGGAGTAAAGGAATAAAGAGTACTGGGCTAATGGTAAGATACTTAGTAGTGTGCATGAGCAGAGAGATCTTGATGTCAATGTGCATAGATCCCTGAAAGTTGCCACCCAGGTCATTAGGGTTATTAAGAAGGTGTACGGCGTGTTAGCTTTTATTGGTAGAGGAATTCTGTTTCAAAGCCACAAGGTCATGATGCAGGTGTACAAAACCCTGGTTGGGCCACACTTGGCATATGGCGTACTGTTCTGGTCACCTCATTATAGGAAGGACATGGAAACTTTGGAAAGGGTACAGAGGAGATTTACCAGGATGCTGCCTGGTATGGAGGGAAGGTCTTATGAAGAAATGCTGAGGGACTTGAGACTGTTTTCATTAGAGAGAAGAAAGTTAAGAGGTGACTTAATAGAGACATACAAGATGATCAGAAGATTATATATGGTGGACACCTTGGATTGAGATGGCCTACACAAGGGGACGTAGCTTTAAATTGAGGGATGATAGATACAGGGCAGATATCAGACAGAAGGATCTTTACTCAGAGCAGCAAGGGCGTGGAATGCCCTGCCTCCAAAAGTAGTAGACCTGCCAACTTGGAGGGCATTTAAATGGTTATTGGATAAATATATGGATGATAATGGAATAGTATAGGGCTTCAGAGTGGTTTTATAGGTCGGCGCAACATCGAGAGCTGAAGGGCCTGTACTGCACTGTAATCTTCTATGTTCTATAATGGAGAAGGCCTTGGGATTTTCCTTAATCTTACTTGCCAAGCTTTTTTTCATTTCCCCTTGTAGCTCTCTAAATAAATCCAATTCTTTCAACAATAGCAACAAATCCACTTTCTGTGTTAGTAACAGCTCTACAGAAACAAATTAATTGCTTTTCAAAAGGCACTACAATACTTACTTCCATAGCCCTTCCCAGTAATTACAAATCTTTGATCTTTGAGTGTTAAAAACTCTAGCTTTTACTGCTGGGAAATACTTGTGTGGAGGTATAATTTGCCATAATGCCAAAATCCAAACCCCAAAAATCGCTGAATAAACTGCTGACACATTATGGAAAGATTTGGCAGGTAAGATAAAAATGGGCAATAGGTAAGAAACCAGGAGCTCCACTGTACCAAGAATATATCATTACAAAGTGAGAAAGAGACCAGTCAATCTCCCAGATCTAATTCACTATTCAGACCCCAATTCCATAACCCTCAAGAAAAACCTATCAAGCTCAGATTTGATATTTTCAGCTGCCCTCCAGCGAAACAAAAGAAACTTGTCAAGAAAAAGCAGAAGAAAATCAGGAAGGAGAAAATGAAAATGAAAGAGGAACAATCTGCATTAATGCAAAATTAGAGCTTATTGCTTTAACAAGATATCAAAATCATACATTATCAATGTTCAAAACCATGGAATTTAAAAATTAAGTCGAGGATCATTAATAATCATGATCTGAACGTTTTAGGTGTTTGTGTCTGTAATAAAGGTTGCTCCAATAAAATGATGAGTCAAGGTTAATCATTTTGTAGGACGTGGCATAAAGCCTGTTAACACAAAAGTAAAAAAATTACTTTTATATTGTGGAAGCCTTTCATACCTCAATTTCATAGCAACATGAAATCACAGAGGCACACTTGTCAGCATTTACACAGGTACTGGATAAAACAGGAAAGCTCACAAACCCAACATGCTCTCAAAACATTTAAAATTTGATCCTTTTAAAATTATGTTAAAATTTAGTGGAGTTTGATAATGTACAAAACTCAAAATCAGGAACTGGGCTTCAAGTTGCACATTTACAAAAGCTTGCATTTACATACTGTCTTTCCAACTTCAGTCATTACTTGTGTTACTAACAATGCAAGCAGCAAACTCCTATAAATAGCAACACGTTTGTTAGCAATCATCTCTTTTAGTGAGTTCTTTGAGGGATAAATATTGGACAGGATATTGGGGAGAACTCCACTGCTGTTTCAATTTAGTGCCACAAGACCTGTTATATCTACCAAAAAAGCAGATAGGGCATTAGAGTAAATGTTAGACCCGAAAGATAGTACATCCAACAATGCAGTACTCCCTTTTTACTGCACTAACTGCGTGGGCTGGGCATTGCATTTTAAATCACTGGCGGCGAGACGACAATCAATTGACACACACAAGATGACTCCTGAAACTAAATTACAATGAATATATTTTTAGTTCCTACAGGACAATGTTTCCAATGGCAGCACAATCCTCTTAGATCACCACCTGATGTCATTCTCCATGTATAAGCCCAACCATGAAGTGCACCATGAAGTGAAATCAACTGTGCATTCATGTTCAACAGAAGGCATAGCATAGAGTTACTAGGCCAATGGCAGAGCTTGGCTGAATGGACAGATGTAGATAAAAGGAACATTGAACGATGGGAAATAGTTCAGGACAACATTTAATGTCAAATGTCAAAGAAGTGACAGTCCAAACATTAGCTGAACCACATGAATCCAAAAGGTTCCACATGATTACAAACCATTTGAATATCCTGGGCTGGGAGGGAAAGGGTGGGGGGTTGGATTTAACATCAGTCAAGCTTCCTGCTCACTATTCAAAGCTTGTTGCAAAGCTCTGAACATGGGCACCTGGTCAGAACAGTGAGAGAGACTTGCACGTGATGACTTAAACAGCCTACCACCCATTACATAGGCACCCATTACGTGACAAGAAAACATGTGGGCAAGGTAACAAAGTATAATCATTGCCCACTTTCTTTAGGTTTATATAATTTTGTAAACTGCAAGGGACAAATGGAATTGTACAAAACAAAAGAAGGAACGATCCCAAACAATAACTCAGAATGAACTGAAGTATTAGATCACATTCTAGGCACTTCACTTTAGGATGTGAAACCTTTAGAGAGGGTGCAGAATGATTCCAGGAATGATCAAAAACCAGCCTAACTGAACTTTGAGAAGCTGAGATTATTTTCCTTCAAAAACGTTTGCAGGAGATTTGATTAAGATGCTCACAATCCTGAGGGATCTAGATTATTTAGAGAAACAATTATGTCATCAGCAAGCTTGGAGATGTTACATTTAGTTCCTTCAACTATCATTAACATATATTGTGAATAGCTCGGGTCTCACTAATCGCTATCTGTAATTTGGAAAAGGATCTGTTTATTCCAACTCTTTGTTTCCTGTCTGCCAACCAGTTCTCTAACTATACCAATACACGACCTCCAATTCCATCTTCTTCAACCCTATGACTCTAATGTTACATGCTAATCACTTTTGAAGGATCTTATCGAAAGTCTTCTGAAACTCCAAGTAAACCACATGCACCTGCTCTTCCTTATCGATTTCTTTAGTTACATTCTCAAAATATTCCAACATATTTGCCAAGCACGATTCCTCTTTCATGGGATTAAGCATCGTGTCACACAACAGATCCAAGCTTGTTGGTGAGACAGAAACCAAGACAACTTTTCTTTGTAGATAGAGTTTATTGCTTACTCAGTCTTTTAACTACTTCTCCATACCAACGCCTAGAATATTTGTCTCTAGATTACTAGTCCTGTTATTTTAGCACTTCTCCAATAAAACTAACAAAATATGGATGAAGATGTTATCTTTAAAGTGTTATATTAATAAACATTAATGGTGTCTGTACATGCAGCAAGAACGTACAGGGAATAAAATAGCAACACACCCAACTCAGCTTCAGTTTTAAAAAATCAGCTCAAGCTACTGTCATTTCTTGGTTGCCCTGTCAGACACACATACCTTGATCTTGCATTGAATCAGGAATTTTAACCATTTGTTTGTCAAATCTGAGAGAGACACTCACAAACAACGTGTTCAGACATTTTGGACATGATTACACATGAAAGAAGTGAAACTATCACTGTATTCTAACAGATGAAAGGCTTAACAGACAATCAATTTTTCAATGTATAATTTCAGTTACATCACACTGTAAATTTTTTGCTATAAATTCTGTGTTACGATCGAGCCCTCCACTATCACCTGATAGTGTCGCTCCGAAAGCTAGTGTGCTTCCAATTAAACCTGTTGGACTATAACCTGGTGTTGTGTGATTTTTAACTTTAGACATTTTGGAGACATCTTTGGAACAAATAGGACTTAAACCCAAGTCTTCTGGCTCAGACATAGGATCTCCACCATTATGCTACAAGATCTTGGTGATCATATTTGGAAAAGCTTTCATTTTTGCTTGTGCAAAGCCCCTTTAAGACTAAAGTGTGCCAGGGATATACTGAAAAAGGGTTAATCGATTACCTGACTATGACATTAAGATCTAAGAAATACCTATAGGTCAGAAGGTTTCAAGTCCCATCTGTGCCAAAGGTGTGTCATAACAAGAGTAAACATGTTAAATTTTTTAAAAATTAGGTTCAAGAAATGTCTACATTTCCTGGGATTAGCATGGGGGAATAACAGCCAAGAAGGATAAATTGTTAGGTAACTGCAGCCTGTGTTTTCTGTTTGACACATGAAAACATTATTGCTGTTTCCACTTTACCAGACCCACCAGACTACTTAATGGGTCAGAGAAAGGGCTTTCTTGAATGTTGTGTGTCATCATGAACTGATGTGACCCAAATCAGAGATATTTCATAGACATCCACCTTGATAGTGCAGACTTTGGATGGATATGACTGTTGGTGAATGTGGCTCAATGGTCAAAGTGGGATGTCAGAAAGCCCTCAGAGTGAAGACCTACTTGGATAAAATGTGAGATTGCAAGTGTTACGCAAAAAGTAAATGGTAGTTCTTGTAATTACACATCTTTGCTGTGTTAACTACTAGTGACATTTACCTATTTATTTGGAAAATCCTGATAAAAGCTTTAAAGTGTATTGCTTTTAGTGGTTTATTACAGTCGAAGATTTTAAAAAGTAAAATGTTGTCCATCAGTTTTTTTTCCCCTATTGGTGGCATGGAGACTTCTCTCTTTTTGAATGTTATCAATTGTTCAGTTGACAGCCATTACATACACTAAGTATGAAGCAAGGTTATTGTTGAAAAGGTTATTACATCAAATTGCCTTGAATTATAAACCCATCCACTAATTCAACTAAAAGGACTTTGGATATTCAACCTGATATGGATGTGCTACAATTCCAAAGAGTTGGAACTCTTGTTTCCTTAGATTTTGTTCCCATAGTAATAAAACACTTTTTTTTTTAAATGAAACTTGTTTAGCTGCTCCAATACAATAATGCTGTAGGTGTAGACCACTCTTAAATTTTCAAGCCAGAAGTAACAAGTCTTTGTTTCATAGCTTCCAGCATTGAAACTGCAAAACGTAACCTGCAATGACTGCTTGTACTCAAATTTTAGGGGTATTACTAATGTGATCATGATTGCCTTTTAATAACACATCTTGAGAGAACACAAACAGGGTGTATCCTATTGCTACCAAGTGTACATGCCTGCATCATCAAAAAAAGGCTGTACACCCCTTCTTTCCACTGGACTCTACTTGAAAGCGAAATGTTTCTTATTACTCCAAACCCATAATAATGGAAACACAAAGATTTCTAATACAGAAGGAGGACAATGGATTAAATATCAGAGTGCAATACTCCTTACATTGGACTATGGTTTGCTACATAAGTTAACTTCCAATCAGAAAATTAGCCACATTCAATCAATTTCAAGCTCTGGACCCAGCTTTCTGCAAAATACTTTAACAGCTCCTTTTGTTATTTTAAAATTCACTATGGCCCAATCATTTCCGTGGGAGAGCAAACTTGATTTCAATTTGTAAGTAGATTTTAAAGTACTGCAATTTTTCACAAAGGGAAATAACTTATATCACAATTAAATTTGAATGCTCCAACCTGTATGAGTTGCTGCAATTGTTGCAGTTCTTCCTGCAAAAGTCGTTGTCCCTCTTTAAGTTGCTGGTTCGCACCCTTCAGTTCATCCACTGTCATGTTCAGCCTCTCCATAGTCATGTCATTTACACAGATTGTGTCATTGGCTCGTTCCAACTGGCTCCTCAGGTGCTGCATTTCTGATTGGTTGGTTAGCTCAGTCTGCTCAATGAGCTGTTTCTGACCATTGAGCTGAGTCTGATATTTTACAGTCTGTTGCTGATGAAGGACACAAACAGAAGGAAAGCACAAATACAGAAACAGGAGAAGGCCTCAGAACAACTCAGGCAAGAGCAAGTGCACAGATGGAACTGAAATTATACCAGCTGGGCAATTAAAATAATCACTATATTCAGGTCAAATCACAGCAGAATGCTCCACGCAGTGTAATGAGTCAAACAGCCCACATCACTTACAATGCACACAGGAAAGTCTTGCAGAGAGATGTTATTTAAGGGGAAAACAAAGTGTTCAGAACTTGTCTCCATCAAAAATAGAAATTAAGACCATTTTACATTTTTATTTAGTCACATGTTCAAATCACAGGTGTAAAGGTTTTCTGGTTGGTGGTGAGGTGCAGCAGGGCAGGATTTCTAGGCAGTGTTTTGAGAGCGGAATCACTGATGGGCTGTGCAACTGCAGCTTTTCTGAAAAAGTCAATTCAACAGGGAGCAGCAGCACAGGTGTTTGAATGTACATCACACGACACCAGGCTATAGTGCAACTGATCAATCAGAAGCTTTCAGAGCACTGCTCCTTTGTCAGGTCAAGTGTAGCCAATTTAATTTTAAATCCCTTCAAACATTGCTCAAATTTCATGACAGATATTCATGAGCAATCAACAAATCGTGATACTGCTTTCTGAAGTGTAGGAAACAACAAGCTTTCCGTGGCAAACCAAAGGAATAAAGTATAACCCAACCTTTAACTTAGCCTCCTTAGCTTCTAACATTGGCAGACAGAAATAAGGGACCTGGTGCCCATGAAGTCTGCTGTACTGAGCACAAGGAACACTTTTGAATATTTTTCTCATACAAATTTCAGCTCCTGTCTTTGCTCTTTTCATTGTCTGCAACTCTGCTCATTTCTATTTCCCAGACTCCAGGTCTTGCCCATCAGTTACACCATGTTTTCTGCCAAAAGAAAATTCATACGGTGGCTGCTGAAATTTTGGTCTACTATTCAATTGCTTCATGTTTAAAGAAATCTGTTCTTTCTAGAACTGCCCTCCCTTTACTGTTACCTGCTGAGCTTCAAGATTTCAGGATTGGCTTCTCAGCTTTACCTGGATAGAAGGCTTTCTTTTCCTGGGCTGAAGGTCATTCCTCCATTTGCTTCTCAGCCTTACTTTGACTTCCACTTTCACTATTGCTTTGCACTGAACTCTCACTCACTGCTGACTTCCCTCTATTCCAGCATCTGATTTGTTTTGGGGGGTTAGTTTATTCTTCTTCCACTGTGAATTTTCCATTAGCTCTGACCTGTTGCTTTAGGCTCCCATTCTGTTCCAGATTAACTCTTGTCACCTTTCTGGGTTGAAGAAGCTGCTCTTACTCCTATAGTTAGTGCTGATCAGATGTGCTTCTTGGCTCCTTTCAGCTGCTATTGCGACCAGCTCCCTCAATTGCACCCGTGCTGGTATAAAAGATTTGAAGTCAATACTTGTCATTCTTGCTTTCAAATCCGTCCATGCCTCACCCAACCCTCTCAGTGTAACTTCTACCAAACTATAACCCTTCGAAATATTTTCACTCCACTGATTCTGATCTCAAGCATCATCAACTTCAAGCACTCTCTCCTCCCTGGCTGAGACTTCAGGCACATGGGCTCCAAGATCTAGCTTTCTTTGCTTCTCTTTCCAAGTTTAACATACTTCTTAAGACCCATCTTGCATGACCTATTATTTCATGTAACTATGGTGTTGGTTCACAATATGGCTTTCCTTTCACAACGACTATTCTAAACACATCCAGCATTCTGTTTTCTTCTTTAGGGTCCCTTTCAGCCTTTTCATTCCTATGCTCTCATATTCTTATTACCCAGTCATGACCTTTCATTTTACCCTTCGTAGTGCCCTAATTCCTTGCCACAACACACCAGCTCCTTTATCTCTCTAATCTCCTGACCAAGGTGTTGACCTTGGCTCTTCTGCAGAATCTTAAAGGAGCCTGCCACAACAGGGCCCTGCATTTAAGGAAAGGTACACTGGCAATGGAGGCAGTTGGAGAACGTTCACTAGCTTGATTCTAGATATGCAGTGACTGTCTTCTGAAGAGTGGTTGAGTAGGAAGGGCCTATACTCATTGCAGGTGAGAAGAATGAAAGATGACCATATTGAAACATACAAGATTCTTACTAGATTTAACAGAGTAGCTGCAGAGAGCATAATCTCAGACTAAATGGTCACATAGTTGAGAAGGAATGAAAAGAAACTGTTTCTCTCAAATGGTCACATACCCCTGAATATTTAGTTTCTAGCTTTGATCTCCTTGTAATGGTTTCAAGAACATATTCATTTATTTGCATTTGTGCTATTAATTCATTTATTTCTTTCCAAATATTATACACATTGATTTTGTCTTTTTACCTTTCCCTACCATTCCCTTACCTCTGTGACTCTACTTACTGCTGTTTTGCTATCTTTGTCTACTCTGTTCCTTCCTTTCCCATTCTGGGTATCGTTATCCAAATAACTGTGCTGTAAAAATATCATTTCCTCTACCTTCCTAACCTTACATTTCTCATTTCCAAAAATGTCCTCCCACTCTAATTAGAGTACTAATAACACCAAGGTCATGGGTTCATTCCCACACTGACCAAGTATCGGATGAGGTTCGCATGTGGTAGGTTCGTACTTGCAGGCACTGTGTTTACGGTGGCTCAGCAATTAGCCTTACAGCACCAGGGACTTGGATTTGATCCCAGCTTCTGGTGTCTGTGTGGAGTTTGCACATTCTCCCTGTGTCTGCGTGGGTTTCCTCTGGGTGCTCTGGTTTCCTCCCACAGTGCAAAGAATGTGCAGGTTAGGTAATTTGGCCATGCTAAATTGCCCATAGTGTTCATGGATGCGTAGGTTAGGTGCATTAGTAAATATAGAGTAATAGGGTAGGGGAACGGGTCTGGGTGGGTTCCTCTTTGGAGGGTTGGCGTGGACTTGTTGGGCTAAAGGGCCTATTTCCACACTGTAGGAATTCTATCTTCTATCTATAAGATTTAAAGGTATCTCTACAGCTTAGTTATTTGACTTTCCAGGACACTGCTCCCAGCATGACTCCCTTCTACTCCAGTACAAGTTCCCATGCCCACGAACTGTGACCCATTCATCCCATACCAATTTCTGAGCCACACATTTAACTCCTTCAGTTTCTTTACCCAAGCCTATTTGCCAGTGGGTCAGGTAGCAAGCCTGACATTACGACCTTGAACATTCTGCTTTTTAACTTAGATTCTCACTGTTCAAATTCTTTCAGCAGAATTTCCTTTCTAGTCCTATCAATGTACCTGGTACCAACGTGGATGACTCTTCCCTCCCTCCTCCAAGATTTTCTCCAGCCTCAACGAGATGTCCTTAACACTGGCACTGGCATGGCAACCTTCAGGATTCCTGCTTACAATTGCAGAGAAACGTATCTGTCCCCTAACACAACAATATTCCTATTTTCTCCTCTCCAACTGAATAGTTCCCTATACCAAGGTTTTTTGGTTAGTTTGCATATCCTCCCTACAGTCCCACCGTCATCCACACAGCTTGCAAGAATTTTGTAACCATTGAACAACTGCGGAGGCAAAGGCTCCTCAATTATAACCCCAAGGTTCTCATACCTGCCTCATGTGCAGGCACACCCTCCTTCCTGATCACAGACTAATTCTGAATTACTTACTCTGAAGGGTATGACCGATCTATGAAGCAAGGTGTTCAGATAATTTTCTCCTTCCCTAATGTAGTGCCGTGTCTGCAGCTCAGACCCCAGCTCTTCATTTGGGATCCAAAGTTCTTCAGGCTGCAAACATTTGGTATAGATGTGGTCACTCTGGATCACATTGCTGTCCAGCAACCCCCACAAGTTGTAGTAATAACATGTCACCTTTTCAGCCATCACGATCGCATTGGATTTAGTTTATAAATTAATAATTCTAAATTTCTTGATCTTTACACTTTAACGTAATACTTTGTTTCTGTAAAACGTAAAGGTGACTGGTATCAAGTTTAGCAGCTATTTTTAAGAAAGAGGCAAAAAAACAGTGTTTACGGTGGAAGATCTTAATTTTACTTTAAATACAATAAATATTCACCAGTTCTATTTGCCTCAGCTTCTTTCCCTGCATTCACATGCTGTGGCTTGTAACATTACTCTGCAGCTGATCTTACTACAAATCAGCCTCTCAGACTGGCCTTTCATCCTCCCCCAATAACCTCTCATTCTGGAGACTTTATTTCTTGTAGACATCTCACTGAAAAGCACCTCTTTCCCCTTTGCATCAAATTTTCACTTTAGACCAAATTTCCAAGATTATACATACTCACTCAACCTTTATCTCACTCTGCTGAAATTTCCCCACATTGACTGCGTCCCTTATTCACCAAATTCTTAAGTAACTGTTGATCTGTTCAACGTCCTCATTGTGACCAAAGTAGAACCTTTATTCTCTCCCTTGCTGACTGTAGCTTCCTATAACTGGGCTGCTGATAATGCCAACGACTGTGAAAGGATACAGCAAGATATAGATAGATTGGTGACTTGGGCACAGAAATGGCAATTTGAATTTAATCCAGACAAATGGGAAGTGAAGCATTTTGGAGGATCAAATTTAGGCGTGAATTATACAGTAAATATGCAAAAGCTTTAGTAACATTAACATACTGACAGATCTGGGAGTGTAAATCCACAGAACCCGAAAAGTGGCAACATAGGTGGCCAAGGTGATTAAGGAGGCATATGGCACACTTGCCTTCATCAGCCAGGGCATGAAGTACAAGAGTTGGCAAACCACGTTGCAGCTGTACAAAAGCCTTGTTAGGCTGCACTTGAAGTATTATGCGCAGTTTAGGTCGCCATGCTACAACGAATCTTTGGGGAGAGTGCAGAGAAGGTTCACCAGAATGTTGTCTGGTCTCGAGCGTATTGGCTACAAGGAAAGGTTAAAAAGACTAGGATTGTTTGCACTGGAAAGACAGTGGCTGAAAGGAGACCTGAAAAAGGTCTACAAAATTATGAGAGACTTTTTCTCAGGGTTGAAGTTTCAATTACAAGGGGGCACAGGTTCAAGGTGAGAAGGGGAAAGTTTGAAAGAGATATGCAAGGGAACAGAGAGTTGTAGGAGTCTGGAACACATTGCCAGAAGAAGTGGTGAAAGGAGGCACGTTGGCTACATTTAAAAGGCATCTGGATGGTTGCATGAAAGGGAGGGAATAGAGGGATATGGAGCGAGTAAGGGCAGAAAGTTTGTTTTTTAGTTTAGATTAGATTAGATTCCCTACAGTGTGGAAATAGGCCCCTCGGCCCAACAAGTCCACACCCACCCTCCGAAGAGTAACCCACTCTCCTCTGACTAATGCACCTAGCACTATGGATAATTTAGCATGGCCAATTCACTTGACCTGCACATCTTTGGATTGTGTAGTTAGGGTATGATGATCGGCACAGGCTTGGAGGGCTGAATGGCTTTATTCTTTTTGTTCTTTTGTAACAGCTACTCATCTTTACTTCAAGCCTAAGGCGTGCAGACTACAGTATCCTTAGCACAAAGTCTACTTGATTATACATCACCAGATCTATTTGGACCATAACAATTATCCGGCCTTGCTTTCCTTCAACAAAACCAATGACTGGTCTTGAGTCATCTGGATAGTAAAGATGACACCAACTGATTAGTCCAAAATCTACCATCTTCTTAAGCCCCTCTTCTACCGCCACATGCAACAAGTACAGGATAATCAGGATTGAGACCATTTTCTAAGCTTCCGCTTCCCTTGCTCAGCAAACTAAACAGAAATCACCTCCCTTGCACTGATCTGACTTGTTTGTTTAAATTCTGTCTCTGCATCTTTCCAGGCACTCTCTATGTTTACATTATCCTTAGTATGTATACTCACTTTTGCTCTGTATTGTTTAATTTTTCTGGTTAACAAATATGTATCAGCTCAAGATAAACTAATTGAGCACGGATGGCCAGTTGTGAAGGAAAATTCCAAATTGCAATGATCTGTAGAACTGATTCTGAATGTGCGGCTACTGAAATTTTAGACTATGCCTCCTGATCTTTGAATCCGCAACCAGTGCAAAGAGTTTTATGTATCTATCTAACCAGTTCCCACTAATATTTTGAAAACTTTAATCTGATCATCCCATCTGCCATGTCGCTCTAACAATATATCCTGCCACTTTCAATGATCAAGAGTTGCACATGAACTCACTGGACACTATGCCATTTAGTCTATATTGATTCTCCATGACCTTCCAGCCAAAAGGCATCACTACAATTCCCTCTGCCACTTGACTGCCCATTCTGTCAGCTCACGTCCTTTTGCAGTCAATAGTTTCCTCCTCACTTTTTGCCACGTCTTCAAGTTTGACATCATTGCTATTTTAGTCTAATAGTCAAGGTGTCCCCAGGAATTTGCTTCTTAAATAGTCTAATTTTCACCTATTGACCAATATAGAGTAATAAAAAATCAAAATATTTTGTAAAAACAGTTAGAATCAGCAACTGAATAATGCCTTTGCACGTTGGTCCAATTGTGCCCACCCTCTGATCCCAGTCCACCTGAAGACTAAACTTGATGTTGAATCCATGTTAGGTGATATTAGCTAATCTAACTTTATTGCTTGAAACATTTCTTTAAAAGGTACTTTTCTTATTTGGGGCTGATAAACTATTGCACCTCTGTGCTGCCAGACAAAGAAAATATATTAATTTAATTGAGCTATTTACACTGAATGGAGATGAGTACTCAAGATTTCAACAACAAATATTTTGAACACTTAGTAACTGTACACATACTGTTGTTCCTTCTGGACCAGGAGGCCTGGGTTCATGTCCCGCCAGAGTTTTGTACTAACATCTCTCACAGGTTGACTAGATAATAATCTACTTACTATTGATAAATAATAAATTTAAAAGGTTTTGGTTAATAAGAACTTCAAAAACAGATGTGGTTAACCCACTGAGCCTTTCAGTAATAGAACTTCAGGAATATAGGGAATCAGTTTCAGAGGAAGCTTGAGTAATAAGTAGTCTTAAGAGGTATTAGAATTAGTTTCACATAAAGGGAAATTGGGATACAGAATGCATTATGCAAAGCAGTTCTTAGCAAAGTCTGGCCACATGCAGCTTTTAAAAATGGGGAACTCAAACACTCGAGGGGCAAATTTTGGACAGTCACAATCAACATGATTCCAGCACAGTTATGCTCCAGTCGTGTACTGCAATATTTGTGACTCACCACCAAAGGAGGTTTATTACAGTCACTTTCCAGAATGCTTCCCCATTCAGCTGTTTAGTTCCTTGTAGCTAAAGGGAGTGCAGACATTCATAAGAGAATGACTCTTCCGATTGACTGCTCTTTCCAAATCCTGTTTACTTGTTCTCCTGGTACTACCTGTTCTTTACTGCTCACTCACTGGGAGTGTCAGTAGCAGTACTTAACATAACCTTAAAACAATTTCATAATCAATAGCCTCAGGCATTTAATTTCCTACAAAGAATCTTATTAGAAACAATCCAGTAATTAATCATGTCAATGAGTTGTATTTTCAAGCAGAATCACAGATGTGGGCTAAGCAACCATTATTCAAGGTATCACTCTTTTCTCTGCCCTTGCGTTTAAGCATCTAATCATGGATTAATGCAATTCCATTTTAAAGACTTCAGAACTGCACTGCAGCAAACAATTCTCATGTTAATTACATGGCTTTAAAAATGTACTGTCTCAGCCACAAGTTATGGCTTCAAATGTTTAAAAGTGATATGTAGACTATTAATGCTCAAATGTAGTGTCACGGAGATATACAGCAGAAAAAAATATGGCTCTTCAGCCCATCATATCAGTGTTGGCCAAAAAACCACCTAACTATTCAAATTCCGTTTATAGCACTTGGCCCATAGCCCTCTATGCCATGGCATTGCAAGTGCACATCTAAGCACTTCTTCAAGCTTATGAGTGTTTCTGTGTCTACCATCCTTACAGGCAGTGATTTTCAGATTCCCACCACGCTGTGGGCAAAAACGTTTTACCTTCTGGCCCTTACTGTAATTCTATGCCCATTGGTCATTGATCCCTCAAATAAAGAGAAAGGTTCCTCCCTGTCAACCTTACCTACGTCTCTCATAAGTTTACATGGCAATCATGTCTCTCCTCTGCTCAAGGGAAAACAACCCCAAATTCTTCTTCATAACTGAAACTCTCCAACCCAGGCAGCATCCTAGTAAATCTCCTCTGCATTCTCTTCAATACTATCACGTACGTCCTATATTGTGGATTCCTGAACTGCACATAATATTCTAGCTGTGTCCAACCAATTTTTTATGCAGTTCCAGCAAAACCTTTCTGCTCTTGAACACTGCGGCTTTTGTAATAAAGGCGAGTATCTTATGTGCCTTCTTAACCACTTTATTGACTTGTCCTGATATCTTAAGGGACCAGTGAACATACACACCAAGGTCCTTCTGATATTCAGTGCTTCCCAGGCACCTTCTATTCATCATGTATTCCCTTGCCTTGTTTGTCTTGCCCAAGTGCATCACCTCACATTTATCCAGACTGAATTTCATTTGCCACTGATCAGCCATCTATATCTTCCTGTAATCTAAGGCAATCTAAATCCTCCTCATTTATCAACCCACAAATTTTCTTTCCATCCTACATTCAAAGATTCATACAATGCAGAAAAGGCCCTCTGGCCCATTGCGTCTGCACCAACATAACCAACACTAAATCCCAATTTCCTGCACTTGTCCCATAGCATTGAATGTTATCATATTTCAAGCGCTCATCCAAATTTTTTTTTTAATAGTTATAAGGTTTTCGGCTCTCCAGTACCTTCTCAGGCAGTGCATTCCGGATTCCTACCACCCACTAAGTATTTTTTCCCAAATCCCCTCTGAAAGTCTTGCCCCATGTCCTCGCATGATTGATCCCTCAGCGAAGGGGGACAAGGTGCTCTCTATTCGCCATGTCCACGTGCCTCATAATCTTATACACCTCAATAATGTCCCCCTCAGTCTTCTCTGCTCCAAAGAAAACAATTCAAACCTATAGCTCAACTTCTCCATCCCAGGGAACATCTTGGTGAACCTCTTCTGTACCCCCACCAGTGCTATCACATCCTTCCTGTAGTGATGCAACCAGAAGTGCAAACAGTACTCCAATTATGGTCTAACCGATTCTCTGTACAACTCCAACATTACCTCCTTGCTCTCATACTCTATGCCACTGCTCAGGACAGTAAGTGTCTCATATCTTTCTTAACTATCCTATTCACATGCTTTCTACCACTACACTTTATGTCCAATGACTAAGTCAGTTTCTGATCCATCTCGCTATGTTTCCCTCAGTTTCACTTCTCAATTAGTCTTCCATGTGGGACTATGTCAAAAGCTTTGCTAAAATCCATATAAACAATATCAACAGAACTTCCCTCATCTACATACCATCATATTTCAAAAAATTCTAACAAATTTGTTAGGCATGACCTCCCTTGGACCAAGCCATGCTGATGATCCTTAATTAACCCATGCCTTTCCTAGTGGGTATTAATTCGCTCCTTCAGAATTTTCTCCCAATAGTTCCCTACCATTGACGGGAGATTAATCTCTATCACCCTTCCTGAAAGGTGGAACCACGTTAGCTGACCTCCAGTCCTCTGGCACTTCCCTCCTGGCCAGAGGGGAATTAATAATTTGTCAGAGCCCCTGCAATTTCCTGCCTCACCTCCCATAGCAGCCTGGAATATATTTCATCAGAGCCAGGAGATTGTGTTTTTAAGCCTGTCAGAGCCTCAAATATCTCCCCATTTTCTATGTCAAACTGTGCAAGTTCCTCATAGTACCTTTTCCTGAATTCTATAGTTACATTCTCCTTTTCCAGAGCGAAGACCAAAGAGAAGTTTTTATTCAACACTCTTCCAACATCCTGTGGCTTACCCCCTTGGTCCCTAATGGGATCTACTCTTTCCATGGTTAACCTCTTCTCTTTAATTCATGGCTACACCATTTACAAAAACACTCCTTAATCATCACCCTCTGCTTCCTGTCACTCAGCCAATTGTGGATCTAATTTGCCAAATTTCCTTGTATCCCTTGGGCTCTTACCTTTCCTATCAGCATCCTATGCAAGACCTTAGAAAAGGTCTTGCTGAAGTCCAAGTAGACAAATCAAAAGCACTGCCCTCATCTGCACACCTGATCACGTCTTCAAAAAATTCAATCAAGTTGGTTAGGCATGAACTCCCCTTGACCAAACCACGCTGACGGTTCTTGATTACTCCCCGACTCGCCACATGTAGATTAGTTCTATCCCTCAGAATTGCTTCCACTAATTTCTCCACCACTGAGGTTAGACTGACCAGCCTACAGTTTCTTGGTTTATCCAATGCTCCCTTCTTGAACAACAATACCACATTTGCTATCTCTCCACCACCTCTCCTGCGACCAGAAAAGAATTGAAAGTTTTTGCAAGTACCCCTTGCCTTACTTAACATCTGGCCCTGGAGATTCATCTACCTTTAAACCTGCCAGACCACTCTATCTATGCTCATTTCTTTAATTATATCACTGGCCTTCTCTCTGATTTCTATATCAGAAGCGTCCCTCTGACCAGCGAATACGAACACAAAGTTCACATCATAAATCATGTTATAATCACTATTTAGAGCAAACTTCAGGATGCCTGAATATTTAGTTTTGTTGGAATTCATACAATAAATTGTGTATAAGTAGGGCTACAAAGAGAGGCTAAAAGGAAGGTTAGGTGAGCATGCAATGGTCTACTTAATGAAACAAAGTGGAAACACAAAATTGTCCATTTTGAAGTAGTACATTCATGAAATGGAGAGATTTTAGAGCTCTAAGAAGCAGAGAATTCTGGTGTTCTTGTGCCTAAATCACAAAAGGTTGGTGTGCAGGTGCAGCAATTTGAAACCTAATACAATGTTATTACTTACTGTGAGAGGAAGTGAATAGCAAAGTAGGGAAGTTATGCTTCAGTTACACAGGGCAATACTAAGACCACATGTGGACTACATTTTACAGTATTATTTTCTTTATGCAAGAAATACATTGGAAGCAGTTCAGAGAATGTTTACGAGACTAATGAAAGGTATGGTTGGATTCACTAACGAGAAAACAAAACACTAAGTTTTATCTGTAATCACTTATAGTGAGCAGTAAACCCCCTGCCCCTTAAAAAGAATTTGAGGGCCAATCGCTTATTGCGGAAATCAGTGACACTGAGCTTGAAAGAATGCTGCTGGTCCAACATTCTGTGTATTATTACAATGAAGTAGAGCATCTGAACTGGCAATCATTCCTCTGACACTCATTGCCAGCAAACAGTAAATAAGGCAAACAAGAGCATAAATTATCTCAAACTCTGCACTATGTGTATGCAAGATGCTGGATGTTTATGTACCATCTCCAAACCCTTCCAAGTTCAAATAACTGGAAATCACAAAAGGAAGATTTTTCATGTCTACTGAGTTCTGTAAGAGAACAGCCTTGTGATTGTTTCTGGCACATAACCTGTTCCATTCAATTTGATTTCTTTTCAAATGATTGAAGTGCATAAGCTGCCCAAGGTATTTTCAAATGTGCACAAGACAGGTTGCTTCATGTAGCCAAAAGCAGTTCGAGAGTTATACCTGAATAGTTTTGCACTGTTCTGCCAGCAGCTTCCTCTCTGCATCCAATGATGCCACCTGCTGTTGATAATAAAACCTCTGTTTCTCCCATTCCAGTGATTTCTCTCGAAACTCCTAAAATCAAAAATGCTTTCAGCGAGATTCAGTAAATGAGAAAAAAGTCACACCAAAATGAAAAGAACTCACAGAGACAATAAAACAACACACTAGCCTTGAAAACATTCATTTATCCACATTTTTGAAGCATAATAAAATTGATAATAAAACCTGAAACAATCAACTTCTGAACTGTTGGTGGTGCCGAGTTTAGGATGAGATACTAATCTAAGGCTTCAATTCCAAGGAAAATGTAACATATCTATTCAATTATTTGATGGGGAGCTCTTCAACATTCATCCCTCACACAACATTAAAAAGCATGCTGCTTTTGAGATATTCCTGCATGCAAGTCGCTTATCACATTTCCTACATTCTAAGTGACCATGCTTCAAAAGGATTCATCTAAAGTATTGTTCAGCCAACTGACTGTTCAGAAACTGAAAAGACGTTTTGCAAGGTTGGCACACGTAACTAAAAACATAGGAAGCAGGATCAGGAGAAGGTCATTGTCCCATTCAATATGCTCCATCATTCAAACAGATCACGTAAAGGAGGCATTTACAGTTGTGAGGGAATCCAAAACTAAATATTAAATAATCACCGACAGAGCCAATAAGGAATTCAGGAGAAATTTATTTATCGCTGAGAATGGTGAAAATGTGGAACTTGCCACCACAGAGTAGTTGAGGTGAATCATGTAGCTACACTTGAAGTGAAGCAAGATAAACAGGTAAGGGAGACAGGAAGAGGAAAAATAAGACTAGATAAAATAGGGTGGAAAGAACTTGTGTACAGCATTAACCCTGGCTCAGAACAATTGGTCGAACTCCTGGTAGAACAAAACTGCCATAAAACACAGTACACACTTACAATGGTCCATGTTTGCACACTACTTCCACCTTGCAATAGAAAGTCAGGCAAAAACAAAAAAAAGTTATTGCCTAAATAATGAATACACTAGCAGCTGAACACACTGATGAGACTTTATGACAAAATAATCCAAATATCTAAATCAAACAAACTGAACTGAACAACTGTTTACCTCGACCTTCTTGCTCAACCTGTTAAGTTCAGACATGCCTTCCTTCTCTGATCTCTCCTTGACATCCTCCCTCTTTTCTTTCAACTGTCGTCTCTGCAACTTCTCATAGCTTTTCTTCAGTTTCCCAATCTGAAAGTATAAAAGTTGGAATGGGAATTATCCATTTATTTATTACAGTAAACACATACTCCACCTCGCTGTCCACCTTTGCAGCCTGTGTATCACTATGCCATCTGCAATGGGTCAACCACTTTCAGGATTCTGAACAACTTAGCAACAAGTACACTGAGTCAAGGGAATTTCCAGACACATGATAAGCCAATACCTGATACTTTAACATTGAGTTCCATCTCAGGATAAGGTAACAACAGTACCAAAATTCTCCAGTCGTAGCTTGCTTACGAATAGGGCATAAGCAACATCACTAAGTCAGATTTTGGATGGGTACAGATGGCAATAATAATTTGGCCAGATTCGGAGAGAGGCGAAGAGAGAAAATAATCAGCTGTGCAGCCAACAAGCATAGCAACATACACTTGTTGTGGGCATCAAGACGCAGCAGAATTTATTTTGATTTGCACATTGCCCAGCAGTGTGTGCTTAAACACAAATAGTTAGGATGGCCAACTCTGTGAGCGAGGCATGTACAGACCTGGAAACGTGCAATAATCACAGGTCCTCTGACAGAGGGAAGGAGGAAAAGGGTTTGATGGAGTAAGTGACTGAAAAATACAAATCAACATATAATTTATGGATTTTCTTTTAAAAATGAACTGTGTGATATCTTGTCACTACCTCTTCCCGAAATATGTTCAGCTGTGTTTCATATTGCACCACCATATCACGCTGAACCTTTTCATTGTCCTGAAGTTGCTGTCGTAATATTCCCACCTGAACAACAGAAAGAACACTTATTTGTGGAAAAAAAATGAGCATAATTATTTGGCATATTGATATGTACTCCAAAGAATACAGCCCGTACTGCTCACAGCCTGTACTCTTCAAACATAGTGAACAATTCAAACATGGATTAAAAACAAAAACTACTAGAAGTATTTAGCAGGGTAGGTAGTATCTATTGATAGTATCTCCACCCCCTGAAGCTCCCAGCCTCATTCCTGACAAAGGGTTCCAATCCGAAACGTTGATTTTCCCGCTCCTTGGATACTGCCTGACCTGCTGTACTTTTCCAGCAACACACTCTTAACTGTGTGGAAAATGTAACGGTTCCTCTGGGAAATGCAACCAATGTCCAGCTGCATAAGGGGAGAAGAGCAACACTGGTAGGAGACTCAATTAGCACAGGGTACAGAATGGTGTGTAGAATGGTGTGTTACTTTACACTAACACTGATGAGCATTCTTAAGGGGAAGGGTGAACTGTCATAGGAACATAAGAATGGGAGTGGATCATTTAGCCTGTTGAAACAACACCAATGGTCATAGCTGATTGAAACACTTCAGTGTTTTTTATCCATAATCCTGTATGCCATTGGTAATGAGTAAACTATCAACGTCCACCTTGAGCGTACTCAAAAACTGAGCCGCAACAGCCCTCTACAGCAGAGAATTCCAAAGGTTCACAAACCTCCATGTAAAAGTATTTCTTCTTATTTCAGACTAAAACGGCACTCTGCTTATTTTTCAATTGTGACTCATGGTTCAAGAATACCCAAAGACGATAAACATCTTTTCTGCATCTACTCTGTCTATCTCTTCAAGTATTTTGTATATTTCATAGAAACATAGAAGTTAGATGTAGAAGTAGGCCATTTAACTCCTAAACCCCTCTGACATTCAACATGATCATGGTTGATCGTTAGGTTCACGGTGCGGGCACAATGGTGGCTCAGTGGTTAGCACTGCTGCCTCATAATGACAGGATCCTAGCTTCAATTCCAGCCTAGGGTGACTGCTTGCATGGAGTTTGCACATTCTACCCGTGTCTGTGTGGGTTTCCTCTCAATAGTTCAAAGATGTGCAGGGTAGGTGGATTGGCCATGGGAAATTGCCCCATAGTTTCCAGTAATGTGCAGACTATGTGGATTAATCATAGGGAATGCAGGGGTCTGGGCTGCTGTTCGGAGGGTCGATGTGAATGGCCTGCTTTCACATTGTAGGGATCCTATGGTGATTCTATGACATTTAATACCCTAATTCCACCCTTCCCCCATATCCTTTGATCCCTTCAGCCACAAGAGCTATTTCTACCTGATGTTTGAAACATAATATTATAGCTTCAACCATTTTCTGTCATAGTGAATTCCACAAGTTCAATGTTCTCTGGGTGAAAACATTTGTCCTCATCTCACTTCTGAAAGATTTATCCCATATTCTTAAACTGTAATCCCTGCTTCTCAACTCCTCCCACCATTGGGAACATCCTTCCTGCATCTAACCTGTTTCGGCTCATTAGAATTTTACAGGTTTCTACGAGATCTTACCTGATTCTTTTAAACTTCAGTCAATACAATCCTAACCCACTCAATTTCTTCACATATGTCAGTGCTGCCATCCCAGGCATCAATTTGTTAAACCTTTGTTGCATTCTCTGTGTAGCAAGGACTTCCCTCCTCAAATAAAGAAGCCAAAACAGTACTTAATATTCCGAATGTAGCCTCATCAATGCCCTGTACAACTGCAGCAAGACATCCTTAATCCTGTTCTTGAATCCCCTCACTATGAAGATCAACATACAGTTTGTCATCTTTACTGCTTGCTGCACCTACAGGGCTTGCTTTCAACAACTGGAGCATGAGGACACCCATGTCCCTTTGAACATTCCCCTCCTTCAATTTACAACCATTCAAATAATCATCTCCCTTCCTATTTTTGCTACCAAAGTGGATAATCTCATATTCATCCATATTTACGGTATCAGCCCTGCATTTGTACACTCACATAGCCTATCCAAATCACACTGCCACATCTCTGCATCCTCCTCACAGCTCACCATTCCACCCAGCTTTGAGTCAAATCCAAATGTAAGATATTAGTTTCCTCATCTAAATCATGAACATACATTGTGAATAGCTGAGGTCCCAGTGCCGATCCAAGCGATACCCCTCCAGTCAGTGCCTGCCATTCAGAAAAAGGTGTGTTTATTCCTACTCTTTGTTTTTAGTTTGCTAATCAATTTTCAATCCATTTTTAATAAAATCCCACACACTTTAATTTTACACAATAATCTTTTATGTGGGAACACAAAACCCCTCCCCCAATCATGTCTTCGTGATATCAATTGCATATTCCCATTTTTCAGTCAGCATCTTCAACTCCTCTGCTTTCCTCACAATATTCCTTGCATTAAAATAAATACCATGCAACCTTGCCAAGCTCCCTTGTATCTTAACTTAACTATATAAGCTCTACCCTCCAGACTGTGTCATTTTTCCTTCCATGCTTGTCTCTGTATTACCTTCCCTATTGTAACTCCACTCCATATCCCATACTCCTGACAAATTAGTTTAAACCCTCACCAAACAGCACTAGGAAACCCACCCGAATGATGTCGGTCCACTTTGGCTCAAATGGTGTGGTGTGGTAAATAGCGATGAGGAAAATCTTAAGAGTAGAGGATGATATAGATGGGCTGGTCAGATGGGCAGAATTGTGGCAAATTGAATTTAATATAGGAAGGTGTGAAATAATGCATTTTGAGGGGACTAACAAGGCAGGAGTACACGATAACTGGTAGGATCTTCTAAGTACAAAACATCAGAGGAACGTAGGTGTACATGTTCACAGATGCTTAAATGCAACAGGTTAAGGCAACCTAGTCGCCTTTATTATTCGAAGCACTAAATACAAGAACTAGGAGGTTATGATAGAGCAAGATATTAGTTAAGCCACAGCTGGAATACTGTGTGCAGAATTAGTTGCCACAATATTGGAAGAATGTGACTGCATTATAAAGGCAGCAGACATGATTCACTAGGATGTTGCCTGGGCTGGAGTGTTTCAGCTATGAACAGTGTGGCTAGGTAGCCTTGGATTATTTTCTTTAGTACTGAAAAAGCTAAGAGATTACTGATTGAGGCACTCAAAATCATAAGGATCACAGAAAGAGCGAACAGGGAAGAAATTTTTCCCCTTTGCAGAGGGGTCAATAATTGCCGGGCATGAATTCAAAGGTATGGGGCAGGAGGTATTGAGGTAATTTAAGAAAGACTTTTTTCACTCAGAGGGTAGTGAATATCTAGAAATCTGTGTCTTAAAGTACAGCAGAGGCAGGAACCATCAAAATATTTAAGAAGGGCGATCCAAGATGGAGGATGGGAACAAAATGTAGCTATAACTTTTTGTGCAGTATTTTAGGTGTTGCAGCTGATTTCCTTGAATTCCAGGAACAGTTTTGGACCTGCATTGTTTTGGAACTTTGGGGGGAAAAAAGGATCAAAACGATGGCACTTTAAAAAGGAGGAAGAGAACAAAGGCAGAGATCACATGGTCAGAGTGAGAGAACGAGAGAGCAAGAGAGCACGAGTGAGAGCGAAACTGACAGAGAAAGTGAGAAAGAAACTACACTGCTGTCTGACATAGCAGTGAATCTGTACAGCTACTGCCTTTGAGTTCAAGTATTTCTGGACATTAGAATGCATCTAAGAAAAATTAACAAGCAGCAAAATTCAAAACAAGCTGACCTTGGAGAAACCTGTGTGGGAGAGCTCACAGTACAGGAGCAAAGTAGTGCGTGGTTTTTAAGTGTAACTTTGCAGACTTTATTCTAACCAGTGAGTAGAATGGGTTATTTTTGGTTATATGTTTTATTGACATCTGTCTCTTTATTAAAATGTATAAGTATAGAACGTAGGTATTAAGTTTGCCTGCAGCAGTGTTTTTTAGAGCAGTACGATTGTGCTATTTTCTGTAGATTGTTAAGGAGCAAAGATGACCTTTCGTAGAGTGATGTGCTCTTTCTGTCGGATGTGGGAGATTAGGGAGAATTTCCATGTTACTGATGATAATGTGTTTGGTTGTGAATTCTATCAGATCACATGGATCGTTTGGAATGGCAGTTAGAGACAATGAGGAATTTACAAGGAGCTGGGGGTGTGATGGATAGGAGTTAAAGGAAAGGAGGAAAATTGCAGATACAGTCAGGTAGGTGGGTTACTGCCAGGAAAGGTAAGAGAGGGAGATAGGTAGTGCAGGAATCACCTGTGGCTATCCCCATCTCAAACAAGTGTGCTATTTCGAAAAACGTAGGGGGTGATGGACTTTCAAAGGAATGTAGCACAAACAGCCAAGTTTCTGAAACTGAGACTGGCTCTAATATAACAAGGGGTATGGTCCGGTTCCAAGCGACCGATTATGAGAGGGGACACTCTAGTCAGAGGCACAGACAGATGTTTCTGCGGCCGACAGGAAGAAATCAGAAGGATGTGTTGCCACCCTGGTGCCAGGATCAAGGATATCGCGGAGACATTGAAGAATATTCTCAAAGGGGAATGGGTCATTGTACATATTGGAACAAATGACATAGGAAGGAAAAAAGATGAGATTCTGAACGAAGAATACAAGAAATTAGGCAACAATTTAAGATTACTCCCAGTGCTATGAGCTAGTGAGGGTAGGAACAGGAGGAAGAGAGCAGATGAATGTGTGGCTGAGGAGCTGGTGCAATGGAGAAGGGATTTTTGGATCATTAGAATCTCTGCTGGGGTAGAAGAGACCTGTACAAGGAGGACAGAGTGCACCTGAACTAAAAGGGTACTAATATGCTGGCAAGGAGATTTGCTACAGCTGCTTGGGAGGACCTAAAGTAGGAAGGTCAGGAAGTGGGACCCAGGGAGATAGTGAGGAAAGAGATCAGTCTGAAACTGGTAGTGTTGGGAAAAGGAGTGAGTCAAACAGTCAGGGCAGGCAGGAACAAAGTAGAGAAAGAGGTAAACTAAACAGCATTTAATTCAATGCAAGATGGCAGATGAACTCAGGGCATGGTTAGGAACATGGGCCTGGGATATCATAGCAATTACAGAGATGTGACTCAGGGATAGGCAGGACTGGCAGCTTAATGTTCCAGGATACAAATGCTACAGGAAGGATAGAAAGGGGGCAGGGGGAGGAAGTGCAGTGGCATTTTTGATACAGGATAGCGTTACAGTGTACTTAAGGAGGATATTCCTGGGATACATCCAGAGACGTTATTTGTGTAGAACTGAGAAATAAGAAAGGGATGATCACCTTGCTGGGATTGTACTATACACCCCCTAATAGTCAGTGGGAAATTGGGAAACAAATTTGTAAGAAGACCTCCGTTATCTGTAAGAATAATAGGGTGGTTATGGTCGGGAATTTTAACTTGCCAAACATAGACTGGAACTGCCATAGTGTTAAGGGTTTAGATGGGGAGGAATTTGTTTAGTGTGCACAAGAAAAGTTTCTGATTCAATATGTGAATGTAACTACTAGAGAAGGTGCACAACTTGATCTACTCTTGGGAAATAAGGCTGAACCACCGACTGAGGTGTCAGTGGGGGAACACTTTGGGGCCAGTGATCATAATTCTATTAGTTTTAAAATAGTGATGGAAAAGGATGGACAGGATCTAAAAGTTGAAGTTCTAAATTGGAGAAAGGGCAATTTTGATGGCATTACGCAAAAACTTTCAAAAGTTGATCGGGTGCGGAGGTTCACAGGTGAAGGGATGGCTCGAAAATGTTTAATTGCTATGATATCCCGGTCCCACCTTCCTAACCACATCCTGAGTTCACCTGCTTTCTCTGTAAGGAGTCTTGCATTGAAATAAATGCAGCTTAATTTACTTCTTCCTCTGCTTTGTTCTTGCCTGTGACAACAAGAGTCCAGAAACAGTATATTCTTGTAAGGGTGAAAGGCAAGGCTGGTAGGTGTAGGGAATGCTGGATGACTAAAGAAATTGAGGGTTTGGTTAAGAAAAAGAAGGAAGCATATGTCAGGTATAGACAGGAGAGATCGAGTGAATCCTTAGAAGAGTCTCAAGGCATTAGAAGTATATTTAAGAGGGAATCAGGACGGCAAAAAGGGGACATGAGATAGCTTTGGCAAATTGAGTTAAGAAGAATCCAAAGGGATTTTATAAATACATTAAGGACAAAAGGGTAAGTAGGGAGAGAATAGGATCCCCACCACCCACCCCCCAAAAAAATCAGCAAGGCAGCCATTGTGTGGAATCGCAGGAGATGGGGGAAGATATTAAATGAGTATTTTGCATCAGTGTTCACTGTGGAGAAGGACATAGAAGATACCAAATGTGTGGAAATGGATGGTGACATCTTGAAAAATGCCCACTTCTTGAGGAAGTGCTGGATGCCTTAAAATTCATGAAGAGGGGTAAATTCCCAGGACCTGATCAGGTGTACCCTCTAACTCTGTGGGAAGCCAGGGAAGTGATTGCTGGCCCCCTCTGAGATATTTGGATCATTGACAGTCACAGGTGAGGTAGCGGAAGACTGGAGGTTGGCTAATGTGGTGTCACTACTTAAGAAGGGTGGCAAGGAAAAGCCAGGGAACCACAGACTGGTGACTCTGACATTGGTAGTTGGAAGGAATCCAGACGGACAGGACTACATGTATTTGGAAAGGCAAGGGTTGAATAGGGATAGTCAACATGGTTTTGTGCATGGGAAATCATGTCTCACAAACTTGTTTTGAGTTTTTTGAAATGTAATGAAGAGGATTGATAAGGGCAGAGCAGTGGACGTGATCTATATGGACTTCAGAAGGCGTTTGAGAAGGTTCCACATGGTAGACTGGTTAACAAGTTGGATTACATGGAACACAGGGAGAAATAGCCACTTGGATACAGAACTGGCTCAAACACAGAAGACAGCGAGTGGTGGGGGGGGGAGGGGGGGGGGTTGCATTTCAGACTGGAGGCCCGTGACCAGTAGAATGCCACAAGGATCGATGCTGGGTCCACTACTTTTTGTTATTTATATAAATGATTTGGATGTGAATATAGGAGGTATGAGATGACACCAAAATTGGAGATGTAGTGGACAGCAAAAAGGTTTACCTCAGAATACAAAGGGATCTTGATCAGATGGGCCACTGGGCTGAGGAGTAGCAGATGGAGTTTAATTTAGATAAAGGTGAGGTGCTACATTTTGGAAAGGCAAATCAGGGCAGGACTTATATACTTAATGGTAAGGTCCTGGGGAGTGTTGCTGAACAAAGAGACCTTGGACTGCAGATTCATAGTGCCTTGAAAGTGGAGTCTCAGATACATTACCTAGTGAAGGCTGCATTTAGTATGCTTTCCTTTTTGGTCAGAGCATTGAGTATAGGAGTTAGGAGGTCATGCTGCAGCTGTACAGGACATTGGTTCGGCCACTTTTGGATTATTGTGTACAATTCTGGTCTCTCTCCTATAGGAAGCATGTTGTGAAATTTGAAAGGGTTCAGAAAAGATTTACAAGGATGTTGCCAAGGTTGGAGCTCTTGAGCTGCAGGGAGAGGCTGAATAGGTTGGGCTGTTTTCCCTCGAGTGTCAGAGGCTGAGGGGTGATTAGATTAGATTAGATTACTTACAGTGTGGAAACAGGCCCTTCAGCCCAACAAGTCCACACCGACTCGCCGAAGCGCAACCCACCCATACCCCTACATGTACCCCTTTTTACCTAACACTACGGGCAATTTAGCATGGCCAATTCACCTGACCTGCACATCTTTGGACTGTGGGAGGAAACCGGAGCACCCGGAGGAAACCCACACAGACACGGGGAGAATGTGCAAACTCCACACAGTCAGTCGCCTGAGTCGGGAATTGAACCCGGGTCTCTGGCGCTGTGAGGCAGCAGTGCTAACCACTGTGCCACCGTGACGCCCACTAATCTTACAGAGGTTTGTAGGGGGCATGGATCTTATAAATAGACAACCGTTCCCCTGAGTTGGGAGAGTCCAGAACCAAAGGGCATATGTTAAGAGTGAGAGGGGAAAGATTTAAAAGGGACCTAAGTGGAAAGTTTTTTACGCAATGTGTGGTGCGTTTATGGAATGAGTTGCCAGAGGAAGTGAAGGAGGCTAGTACTATTACAACATTTAAAAAGCATCTGGATGGGTACGTCAATAGCAAGGGTTTAAAGGGATATGGGCCATATGTTGGAAAACGGAACCAGATTAATTTAGGATATCTGGTCAGCATGGACGAGTTGGAACCCAGGGTTTGTTTCCGTTCTGTATATCTCTATGAC
The DNA here is from genome assembly GCF_037043375.1 of Chiloscyllium plagiosum. NCBI lineage: Eukaryota > Metazoa > Chordata > Chondrichthyes > Orectolobiformes > Hemiscylliidae > Chiloscyllium > Chiloscyllium plagiosum. The sequence goes on from NW_028270151.1 coordinate 90,959,406, forward strand.
TTGAAGCGTTTAGATGATCAATTGAAACATGATTGGATACAAATGCTGGAAAATTAGGCTGAAGAGCCTTATTTCCATTTCTGTAAGACTCCAACTCACCACTGAAATCTAAATAGTCACAAACATTAAAAAAAGTTAACAAATATTTAGTGACTGCTCCAAAAACAAAGATGGCCACTGTGGCTGGAATTGGCAATAATCTTTCAAAGAAACTCCAAGTCACCCAGACAATCAATGCATCATTTATTTCCAAAATTCATTCATAGGATGAGGGTGTCCCTGGGTTGGCCAGCATTTATTGCCCAGAGGGCAGTTAAGAGTAAACCACATCGCTATGGATGTTAGTCCAACCAGGTAAATTGATGGATTTCCTTCCTTAAAAGACATTAGTGAACCGGATTGAGTTTCCTCACAATCAGTAATGGATTATTGGTAATCATTGATTCTTAAACCCAGATTTTGATTGAGTTCGAACTCAGTTCATCAGAATATATCCTAGGTTTCTGAAGTGACTGTCCAATGATAATACAACTAGCTCATTGTCTCACTTCATGTACCTCCTAATGGGATTGGATTGCTTACCACTGTGTTACAAGGTGCACAGAAACCGATTATCTCTAAGGAAAAGCCTCTACACAACAGGAATTAACTTCTGGAATGGGTCATAAACAGTGGGTTATCTGCAATGCAACCTTTATCTCAATGATAAATATTCTCCTTCCATGCTGCCAATGAGAATCAGAAGGCCTTTGAAAGAATTTTAAAAGAGAATAAAGTGTCTCCAACTCCTTATTGACTGGCAAGCTAGTCAATCACCTCAACAAAGGAATTCCAGACTGTGAACTCTCAACTTTTAGATTCCATCTTGAAAGCAAGAAGATTTGAGGGCGACACGGTGGCACAGTGGTTAGCACTGTTACCTCACAGCGCCAGAGACCCGGGTTCAATTCCCGCCTCAGGCGACTGACTATGTGGAGTTTGCACGTTCTCCCCGTGTCTGCGTGGGTTTCCTCCGGGTGCTCCGGTTTCCTCCCACAGTCCAAAGATGTGCAGGTCAGGTGAATTGGCCATGCTAAATTGTCCGTAGTGTTAGGTAAGGGTGGGTTGCGCTTCAGCGGGTCGGTGTGGACTTGTTGGGCCGAAGGGCCTGTTTCCACACTGTAATGTAATCTAATCTAATCTAAACTGATCAGCTTCAGTTGTTCTGCATGTTGTTAAATAATTTAAAATTATTAAATAAAATAAATAACTTTATCCTTTTCATACAGATCTTCCTTTGGATGTTTATAAGCATGCAAGTGCTGTGAAATATCTTCATAGGCAGGAACTGGAGAATTTTGATGGGAGGCGGCTGTTTGAGGGTAAATCTACTTCGGACATGTGGGAGTATTTCAAACTGCAGTTGATAAAGAGTTCAGGAATAGCATGTTCCTGCAAGAATGAGGTATAGGTGTGCTAAGTTACACAAAGCTTAGATGACTATGAATGTTATGACCTTGGTCAGAAAGAAAAAGAAAGCATTCATAAGGTCTGATGAAGCCCTTGAAGCATATAAGTTAACAGGAAAGAACTTAAACAAGGAGTTAGAAAGGCTAAAAGGGGTCATGAAAAGTATTTAGCAAACAGGATAAAGGAGAATTCCAAGGCTTTTTACACATATGTAAAAAGCCAGATGGCAGCCAGGGAAAGGGTTGGCCCACTCAAGGACAAAGGAAGGAATCTATGCGTGGAACCAGAAGAGATAGGTAAGGTTCTTAACGAACGCTGTGTGTTGGTATTTGCCAAAGAGAAAAAATTGGTGGAGGATGACCTCAGGGAGGGAATGTGTTGCTGGAAAAGCGCAGCAGGTCAGGCAGCATCCAGGGAACAGGAGAATCGACGTTTTGGGCATAAGCCCTTCTTCATTCCTGATTCTCCTGTTCCCTGGATGCTGCCTGACCTGCTGCACTTTTCCAGCAACACATTTTCAGCTCTGATCTCCAGCATCTGCAGACCTCACTTTCTCCTCAGGGAGGGAATGTCAACTTTCTAAGCCAACTTGCTATTAAAAAGGAAGCGGTGTTGAACATCTTAAAAAGTATTAAGGTAGACAAGTCTCCAGGTCCTGATGGGATCTATCCCAGAATATTGAGGGAGACAAGAGAACAAATTGCTGAAGCATTGACAGACATCTTTGTATCCTTGTTGGCCACAGGTGAGGTCCCAGAGGGAGAATAGCCAATGTTGTCCCATTGTTTAAGACGGGTAGTAGGAATAATCCTGGAAAATACTCTGAATCTTATGTCAGCAATAGGGAAATTATTGGAAAAAGATTTTTAGGGACAAGACCTATATGTATTTAGAAGCAAATGGACTTATTAGCGATAAACTGCATGTTTTGTGTGGGGGAGATCGTGCCTCACTGACTTGGTCGAGTTTTTTGAGGAGGTAATGAAGATGAGGGAAAAGTGTCTACATAGTCTTCAGTAAAGCCTTTGAAAAGGTCCCTTGTGGCGGCCTGTACAAGAAGTGAAATCAGATGGGTATTAGGTGAGCTGGCAAGATGGATACAGAACTGGGCTTAAGTCACAGAGTAGAGGTGGAAGGTTGTTTTTCGGAATGGAGGGCTGTGGTGTTCCACAGGAATCAGTGCTGGAACCTCTACTGTTTGTGATCTACGTAATTGATCTATGTTCTAATTCAGGTGAAATACCAAAGCATTATGTCACTCACTGGAACCTTGGCACCACTTACTTCATCACTCCCCGCCAGCCCAAACTTCAACAATGCGCACTTATCCCTATTATAACGCGCGCACCAATTCTGATCAGCACCACCCCAACCCCACCGCAAACAATGCTCACCATTCCAACAATGCTCACTCCCCTCCCAACCCGCTGCTCAACATCCAGGATCTTTGGCTCCTTACTTTGGTTAATGTTACAGCAACGGCAGTATTGTTGGAAGTGTGGGTTGAGGATGAGCATTCTCAAGGAATACAGAGGATGGGAATGACTTCAGGGCATACAATTGGAGTGGGGAAGAACCCACGAAGAAAGCCTGGTTCATTTAAATGAAGTGACATTCAACAACTAATGACAGCTCAAGGTATAACCCTTCAAAAGGAAGGGAGCCAAAGGAGTATGATGTGGCTGCAATTGTGCTCTCTCGGCCTTCCGATTCAGCTCAGAGTTGGATCCACAACGTAGGCAAGACAAAACAATGTGAAAAGTTGAGGCCATTCTTTTAGAGAGGCTGCTCTCACTCTGCTGCTCACCAGAAGATCTGGGCCATTAATTCGGAAGCAAAACAGTATGGCGATTCGAAATTTTGATTAAAAACAGAAACTGCTGGAAATGCTTAACAAACCCAGTCGTAACTGAGAGAAAGAATCCGAGATAACATTTCAGGTCAATGACTGTTCAGATTAGATGTCCTGATGAAAAGTCATCTATCTTAAACATTAATGCAATTTCTTTCCCAAAGGAACTATCTGACCTTAAAACTATGATATAGGAGGAGAATTAGGCCATTTGGTCCATCAAGTCTGCTCATGGCTGATATATTTCTTAGCTTCATTCTCTTACCTTCACCAGTGACCCTTGATGCCTTTACTCATCAAGATCTATCCATCTCTGTTTCAAAGACACTCAATGACTTGGCCTTTACAGTTTTCTGCGGGAAGAAGTCCCACAGATTCACTACTCTCTAGTTGAAAAAAATCTTCCTCATCTCAGGTCTAAAGGGTCATCCCTTCACTCTGAGGTTGTGTCCTTGGGTCCTAAACTCTTGTCTTAATGGAAACATCATCTTCATATCCAGCCTACCCAGGCCTCTCAGTATTCTGCCAGTTTCAATGACATCCCCATTCATCATTCTAAACTCTTAAGTACAGGCCCAGAGTCCTCAACTGCTCCTCATATGACAAGTCCTTCATCCTCAGGATTAATCTTGCAAATCTCTTCTGGATTCCCTCCAAGACCAAGCACATCCTTCCTTAGGAATGGTACCCAAAGCTGCTCACAATATTGCAAATGAGATCTGACCACTGCCTTGCACAGCATCAGCAGTACACTCTGTTGGATTCTAGTCCTGTCAAAATGAATGCTAACACTGCAATTGTCTTCCCAACTGCCAAATTAACCTGCATGTTAACATTAAGAGAATCCTGAGCTGGGGCCTCCTAAATTCCATGTGTTTCAGATTTCCAAAACCTTTTCCCATTCAGAAAATAATCTGTGCCTTTTTTTCCTTCCTACCAAAATGCATAACCTCACTTTCCCACATTGTATTCCATCTACCACTTCTGTGCCCACTCTCCTAAGCTGTCCAAGTCCTTCTGCAGCCTCCGCGCTTCCTCAACACTACCTGTGCCTCCATCTATTGAGTATTTGTAGCAATCTGCTTTTATTACGTTATTCCTCCTGACTTGGAAACAATTTGTGCAGCTTAACCGTGATCAGGACAGTAGTTTGACCATAAACCTTTGCAGTTTAAAAAAAGCTACAATATAAAGAACTAATGCCACCTAGAGGCACAATAAACATACAGTGCAATGATAAGCCATGAGAAACATGCTCTGAGAATACGAAAGAAACACCAGGGAAGACCAACTTTCAAGGTGACAAATAATAAGGAACCAGTTACAAAAACAGAGTCTTGCTCATGCTGTTGGAGAGAGTTTAAACAAGCTAGAGACAGCATTGATTATAGATCACCAGAAAAACAGAATGGGAAATGGAAGGCAGAAAGTTATCTGGAGAGCTTGGAAGGCAAAGCTAACAAAGATTTGGAGTAGAAATAAAAGAAGACTGGAGAGACAACTTATTAACTCCCTCAAATGCTGGTAGACCTGCTGCACTTTATAGCACTTGTTGTTTATATTAGATGAAAAAGGAAGTTTATTGTGCGCAGAGTTTGTGCAAAACAAAATAATATCCAAATGGAGAAATACAGTAAATAGCACAAATAAGCTAAGGACACAGATTGACATGTGAAACTTTGAGTTACAGAAATATACAATATAGAAAAAGGCCCTACAGCCCATTTCATCCTTGCCAATCAAAAACAACCATCTCACGATTCCAATCCCATTTTGGGACACTTGGCCCATATCCCTTTATGCATTGGCATCGCAAGTGCAAATCTGAGTACTACTTAAATGTTATTAATGGTTTTTGCCTCTCCCACTTTCAGGCAGTGAGGTCCAGATTCCCACTATCCTCTTTCCTCACATCTCCTCTCAACTTCCTGCCCCTTCCCTAAAATCTGCCCTGGTCATTAATCCCTCCATCAAGGGGAAAAGTTTCTTCATGTCTACTGTATTTATGTCTCTCAATTCTAAAATCTCAATCATATCTCCATCAATCTCTTCTGCTCTAAGAAAACAATTTCAGTCTATTCAAACTCTCTTCATAGCTCAAACCCTCCAGCCTAGGCCACATTCTGGTAAACCTCCTCGACACCCTCTCCAACACAATCAATCAATCAACCTCCTATAATGGGGATTCCAGAACTGCACACAATATTCTAGCTGTAGCCTCATCCACGTTTTATACAGTTTCAGCATAACTTCTTTGTTCTTAAATTCTACGCCTCAGCTAATAAGGGCAAGTATACCACATGCTTTCTTAACCGCTTTATCCACCTGTCCTTAAGGGACTTGTGTACATGCACAAAGTCTCTGATCCTTTTTGTTTCCTGGAATCTTCTGCTTCATGTATTCCCTTTGTTTCCCTGACCAAGTGCATCATCTCACATTTATCTGGATTTAATTCCATTTGCTACTCACCAGCCCATTTATATTCTCCCGCAAGACTAATAATTTCCTCCTCACGACTTAGAATCCCACCAATTTGTGTATCGTCTGTGAACTTACTGCTCAACTTTATTTTCAAGTCTAAATCATTTATATAAACCACGACAGCAAGGGTCCCAACATTAACGACGTGGGACCCTATTGGATACAGACTATCAGTCAGAAAAACACCCCTCAATCATCACTCTCTGTTTCCTCCCATGGGCTCTTGCCTTTGTTATGAGTCTCCCATGTGTGTCTTTATCCAAACATTGGAGTCCAAGCAAGCTGCATCAAAAGCATTGCCCTCATCAGTACACCTGCACAACTTTTTGAAAATTGATGGGGATATGATTGAGATTTTAAAATTGAGAGACATAAATACAATAGACAGGAAAAAACTTTTCCCCTTGATGGAGGGATTAATGACCAGGGCAGATTTTAGGGAAGAGGCAGGGAGTTGAGAGGAGATGTGAGGAAAGAGGGTAGTGGGAATCTGGAACTCACTGCCTAGTTGGTCAGACATGACATTACCTGAACAAAACTGGGCTGACTGATCTTGATTAACCCTGCCCCTCCAATTGCAGATTAATTCTATCCCTCAGAATTGCATCCAATAGCTTCCCCACAACCAAGGGTCGACTGACTAGCGGAGTCTTTAGCTATTACTAAAACGTGGAGATAGGCAGGGTGGCAGCTTAATGCTTCGGATTGAAGTGTTTTCACGTGCGATAGAGGAGAAGCAATAAAACATTATGGTGCAGCGACAAAATGGATCAAAGAAATACTTATAGCCACAAAAAGAGATATATCAAAAATATGTTAAAAAACAACAAAGGAGCAAGCACACTGGGACTGTACTATAAACATCAAATAGTATCCCTGTTGTCTTATTTTAGTTTCTATCCAGGAGGATATAAATTTAACTCTGCTCATTTTTCCTTGTTGACATTTTTACACTGAACCCCTTGAATACTCTCCATTGCTCTGATGTCTCTCCTGCTAATGGAAGGATCTTCTCAACATCCACTCTACCCAGACCTTTCAGTATTCTGAAAGTTTCAATTAGATTGCCCCTCATCTTTATAAGCTTCATCCAATGTAGACAGAGCCCTCAAACATTCCTCATACGTTAAGCTTTTCAATCCTGGGATCATTCTCGTGAACCTCCTCTGGACCTGCTCCAGGGTCAGTATATCCTTCCTGAGATACGGAGCCTAAAATTGCTCACAATATTCAAAAAGAGGTCTGACCAGAGCCTTATAAAGTACATCCCTGCTTTTATATTCTGGTCCTCTAGAAATAAATGCATTTGCCTATCTGACTTCCAACTCAACCTCCAAGTTTACCTGAAGAGAATCCTGGAATAGGAGTCCCAAGTTCCTTTGCACTTCAGGTTTCTGAATTTTCTCCCCATTTAGAAAACAGTCTGTACCTCTAATTTTTCCAATCTGCATGACCTCACACTTTCCCACGTTGTATTCCATCTTCCACTTCTTTGCCCACTCTGCCAATCTGTCTAAATCCTTCTGCAGCCTTCCCACCTCCTGAAAACTACCTGCCCTTCTACTTATCTTTGTATCATCTACAGACTTAGCCAGAATGCCCTCAGGTGCTTAATCTAGATTGTTAATGTATAAAGTGAAAAGTTGTGGTCCCAATACTGAATCTTGCAGAATTCCACTAGTCACCGGCTGCCATCCTGAGAAGGACCCTTTTATCCCCACATTTTGCTTTCTACTAGACAGCCAAGCTTCTATCCATGCTAGTACCTTGCCTCTAACACCATGGGCTTTTATCTTACTCAATAGCCTGTTGTGCGGCACCTTGTCAAAGGCTTTCTGGGAGTCCAAGTAGATGATATCCATTGCTTAACTTGCTCATTTCCTCCACAAAGATTTCTAACAGATTTGTCAGACATGACCGCCCCTTGATGAAACCACGCTGACTTTTCCCTATTTTACCATGTATTCAAGTATTCAGAAATCTCATCTTTCACAATGAACTCTAAAATGTCACCAATGACTGAGGTCAGATTAATCGGTCTTTAATTTCTCATCTTTTGCCTCATTCCCTTTTTAAATGGTGTGGGGGGGGGGGTGCACACTAACAATTTTCCAGTCCTCTGGGATCCTCCCTGACTGCTGAAAGATCAGCACTAATGCTTCCACTATCTCTTCAGCTCTCTACTTCAGAACTCTACGGTGTAGTCCATCTGGTCCAGGTGATTTATTCATCTACAGACCTTTCAATTTTTCTAGCACCTTCTCCTTGGTGTTGGCCACCATACTCACCTCTGCCCCTGACTCTCTTGTCATCCATCATAAAGACTGATGCAAAGTACTTGATCAGTTCCTCTGTCATTCTTTGTTCCCCATTGTTATATCTCCAGTATCAATTTCTAGCAGCCCAACGCCCACTCGTGCCTTTCTTTTACCCTTTATATATCAAAAGAAACTTGTAATCTTCTTTGATATTTCTAGCTAGCTTACCCAATTTCTATGAGATTAAAGCAAGCAACCAGTTTCCGAGGAAGCCAAATACATGTTTAGCCAATGAGAACTCAGTGGCCTCAGTAATCTGAAGACTCTGAGCAGACCGCCTGCCACCAGCACACAACTGAAACCTCTATCTCACTCATCAAGATCAGCCAGACTCCACATTCTCATACTCAGCTGGTCTGCTGCCTGCTTCGAGACTCATTGTTAATGGACTCACCACACTCACCATCTTTTAATCACACCTGTGGGGAGACTATAACAATCCCCTCTTGTAAATAAGAACATGACAGCAACTTCGAAGTGTGCCTGACCACTTCCAGTTGTGGGGTCGAGGGAAGTTTTGCTCCTACCTCTGTATGTTTCTGGTCAAGCAATAATCGAAACGCACTGAGCTCCTGTTCTCGGACCTTCAGCCTGGTTTCCACCGACTGGAACTGTGCTTCCCATTCAGACTTTTTCTGGGCTACCATGATATCAATCTGCTTCATCAGCTCCTGCAATTCAGCCTCACAGGTGGTAAGACCATTGTTGCAACTTGGTTCAGTCAAAGCCAATAAAATCAAAGAGAAAGAAATTTCAGAAGTTTGAATAAAATCCCTTTCTGAAATGACTAGGCAATAAAAGGCATCAGTTAATACAACAGTTTCAGTAATGGTGGAATCCATCTGGTTCACTCATGTTCTTTATAAATAGAACCAGCCCCAATCCGAGCCGAGTTATTTCAGTACTGTTACAACACTGACATCTAACCAACAATGTTGAAAATTGTTCAAGTACATCTTGCACACAAAAGAAAACAAATCAACCTGGCCAATTACCATCCCCTTAGTCTACTCTTGGTGAAAAAGATAGAATAGGTCATCATCAGTCCTATCAAACATTGCTTACTCAACTTTTGGTTTTGGTCTGGACATTTCAGCTCCTGGTCTCATTCCAGATTTAGTCCATACACTGACCTAAGAGCTGGATTATACAGGCGAAGTAAGAATGACTGCCCTAGACACTGGCAGCATGCGATCAACTGCAGCAGTGTGGCATCAAGAGGCTCTAACTAAAGTAAAATTAATGTGAATTGAGGGGATAACTCTTGAATGACTGGAGCCATAACCAGCATACAGAAAGATGACTGATCATCTCAGCTCCAGGAGATCACTCAGGTGTCTCTGAGGTCAGTACCCTCAGTCTAACAACTACAACTGCTTATTCAATGATGTCCGTAAGAACAGAACGGGGATTGTTTGAACAATGTTCAGAACCACTCACAACCTCAGATAGAGAAGTGTCAATATGTAACAAGCCCTCTTAAGGCTTGTGCTGTTAAGTAGCAAATAGTATTCCAGTCAAACAGGACCCAGACAATGAGCATCTCCAACATGAGAGAATCTAATCACTGAAGCTTGGCAATCAATAACACTACCATCACTGAATGCAACCTCCACTGTCAACATATTAGGGATTACCATTGACCAGGAACTGACCTGGTCCGGCCATATAAATCAAAACAATAGATCAGAGACGAATAATACACAATCAGTCTCCCAAAGCCTGTCCACTACCACCATCACCCCCAACCAATACACTCCTCATGCTACTCCTACATATCTTCCTTAGTCACTTGTCCCTCATCAACTATGTACAAATCTCAACACTTCCTCAAAATGTACAGAATAAAAAAATAAGCAATCTAATAGAGCTGTCATATTCAAACATAGAATCCCTGCAGTGTGAAAACAGGCCCTTCGGCCCAACAAGTCCACACCGAGCCTCCGAACAGCAACCCACCCAGACCCATTTCCCTACTCTATTGCTCTACATTTACCCCTGACTAATGCACCTAACCTACACATCCTTGAACAATATGGGCAATTTAGCATGGCCAATTCACCTGACCTGCACATCTTTGGATTGTGGGAGGAAACCAAAGCACCTGGAGAAAACCCACACTAACACGGAGAAAGTGCAAACTCCACACAGACAGTTGTCCGAGGTTGGAATCAAACCTGGGTCCCTGGCACTGTGAGGCAGCAGTGCTAACCACTGGGCCACTGTGTTGCCCTACAGATAATTCTTCATCTGTAAAATTGAGAAAGATGACCTCTTAAGAGGTCAGTCTGTTATAAAAATATGTATTTATCCGCTTAAAACAAAGATAAATAATTGCTTATGAAATGATTAAAACCATCAATAAAAATTCAATCCTTCCTGAGGTACACAATCTAAACATTTCGAAACCCAAAGAAGCATTCATAATAACCCTAGTCATCAAAGCAAATTTGTGAAATATCAATAATGGAGTCCATTTAAATTGAAACACAAGATGGTATCTCCTGTAAGCTGCAGATACTGCTTCAAAGCAGACTCAGGTGACTGTGCAAACTCCACACAGCCATTTTCCCTGTGACTGCATCGGTTTCCTCTGGGTGCTCCTGTTTCGTGACACAGTCCAAAGATTTGCAGTCTAGGTGGAATAGCCATGGGAAGTGCAGGGTTAAAGGGTTAGGGTGGGCAGGGGGGTAGGGTGGAGGGTATTAGGTCTGGGTTAGATGCTTTTCAGAGAGTTGATGTGGTCTCAATGGGCCAAATGGCACACTTCCACACTGTAGGGATTCTAAGATTCTATGACTGACTGTCAATCACTGGAGCACAGCTAGCATTTGGATTATTTTTGATGCTCAACAATGTGACTACCTCTTTATCAAAACTAAAGATCACTAAACATAATGAACTCAGTCCAAAACATGACAGGAGAGTTTTCTAGCACATACTTCTACAGTAACGAATGCATCATGGTACTTTATCCTTGGGAAAAATAAAATATAATGTGAAGTCACCACAGTCTACCGCAATATTGACTTGCACTTTGTTTAGAGAGATAACTGATGCAGGCTTAACCTGAATGTCATCACAGCTCAGCTGAGGAGAGAGGTTGAGAAGGGGAATCCTTTATGCTAACCTCGGCTGGCATGGGAATTGAACTCTCACTGTTGGCATTACTCTTCATCACAAGCTAGCCATTCAGCCAACTGAATCACAGGTTTGGATCCTGTTCATCATTTTAAAATTTTCTTCCCACTGGAAATATAATCGCATAATGTAACAGTCCCTGTAAATTGCATAGCCATATGGTCGCGTCCAGACAAAAGCCAGCCCTTTTAAATTATCATGTGCACAGCCACAAACTTTATAAAGATTATCCATGCACTCCAAAAAAATGAGAGAATTTTATCCCAAACACACTTATTAACTGAAATCCATTTGTTGGCTCAAAAACATCATGATTAATTGCACCATTTGACAGAATTGTAACGGTGCTGGAGGAGCCCATTTGGTCCGCTGTGCATAGATCACACGGGGCGGCATAGTGGCTCAGTGGTTAGCACTGCTGTCTCACAGGTTCAATTCCAACCTTAGGCGACTGTGTGGAGTTTGCTCGTTCTCCCTGTGTCTGCGCGGGTTTCCTCTGGGTGCTACGGTTTCTTCCCACAGTCCAAAGATGTGCAAGTCAGGTGAATTAGCCATGCTAAATTGCCCATAGTGTTAGGTGCATCAGTCAGAGGGAAATGGGTCTGGATGGGTTACTCTTCGGAGGGTTGGTGTGGACTTGTTGGGCTAAAGGGCCTGTTTCCACACTGTAGGGAATCTAATCAAATCTAATCATTTTCAAATAAGTCCAATCCTTTTTTGAATACTTCAATTGAACTGAGTTAAAATAAATACATAATATGACAGTTAAATTTATGCTAGATTCTCAGGTTTGGTTAACATGAGGAATGACAACACAGCAACGCAATTTAGAAGCTATTTACCATAATGGCAAAAGTGGGATTAAGCCCTCAAATATTTTCTAAGAACAATCAACAAGTTTTTCTACTTACCCATCTTGGCCAAAGTTTTGCATTGCTTCCAGTAAAGCCTCCATTTCATCCTTTCCGCCCAGCTTCAGATGGACAACTGTACACACAGGCCAGAGTTAACATGTTTCCTTAAAACTGTATTTGCCATACTTTCCTGACAACTAAACTTTAATGTTTTACTTTCATCATATTTCTCAAATCTGGAGTCATCTCACCCTTTTCTTTCACACTGAAAACATTTTCACTTCCATAATTTTTATATTACCCTTCTAACTCCTACTCTACAATCAAAGCAGAATCGTAGGTTAAATTCACTTTGTTATCGCATTTCTTAACTTAGCTCTTTCAATCACCTGGTAGTGAAAAATGTCTGGGGCTGTGAAAAAAAAGGGGAGTGGAAATGATTGGATACATATTTCATTGATCAGCATAAACAATGCACATAATAGTGTGTTCACAACTGGACATCAGCCTCAGGAACGAGGGACTTCAGTTACCCAGAAAAATGGGATTATTTGAGTCAGTTTGTCTTGGAGAAGAGAAGATTGAAAGGAGACTGGATAAAGATGTTAGAAATCACGAGAGATCTGGTCAGACCAGATAGGGAGAAATTGCTCCTGTTAGTGAAATGATCGAGCACAAAGTGGCACAGATTTACTTGGCAAAATAGTACAACAATGACATGAAGAAAAATTTATTTATGCAGTAACTGGTTGGGAGATGGAGTGCACTACCTGAAAATGTGGTGGAGGTAAGCTTCAATTGATGCATTAAAGAGGGATTAGGCCTGTCCCAGTAGCAAGACGAAGGAGTGGTACAGGGTAAATTGCTTCGCAGGTGAACCAGTGCACACACGATGGGCTGAATTGTAGTCTCAGTACTTGAACAAATCTCTGATTCTGACTAAATTATTCTGTACCTGCTAAACCAATCACCTCAAGAAGTACACTACCTGAGTTTTTTTTATCTGAAGTGAATACAGCTTTAACTTCTTCATTACTGAATCACCATCATTCACAACTTGTACTTTCACTAGAAACCAAACATTTTTGGTGCTGATTTACAGCATCAGCAGTTCTTTTGGTTTTTATTCAATTTTCAACATTAGCTTTACTTCTCTTCACTAATTAACATGGCACTACCTGGTCCTAAATCTTTCTTTCTAAAGAAAATCTTGAACTATAATCAGTCTCCCCACATACTAATCATTCAGCTATTAATCAGACACCATCCACCAGTATTTCACTTGTTATGACCAGACCTTGGGTGAGGTTCCCCAATTTTGCATCTTCAAGCCAGTTATCCCAAATGATTTAGCTCCTGGGTGAGGAGAAATCAATGGGCTGTCCTTCTTTATTTGCACATATCACGTCAACCAATTGCAACAAGGTTAATTTATAGTCACTCGTAATTTATGAAAATACAGTGAGATGCACAACTCGGCACCATTTTAATTATAGAAATTATATTTAACAAATTGAGACAAAGTTAGAACAAAGTTCATCTCTTGTTCACTCTACAGCTCCTGGGCTTCTGGAGCGGCTACGGGATGTGGCTGTAGCCGCCAGAGGCCACCAAAGGATCCAATTCCTGTTGATATAGCCCTTCCAAACTCAAATGGACTTATGCTTTAAAAAAGAGCCAAATTAACCAGGTTTTCTTACATTAACAAAAATAATTTATGAATTACTATACACATCAATAAGAAATAAGAGGTGAGTTTAAAAGGTAAGATAAAAGTTTAGAGAAAGCAGATACATGAATCAGTATCTTGTTGATGGGATAGTTGAACATTTGCAGCCGTTGCAAGAGTGGTCAATGATCCCTTTAAGCTGTGCAGTCGCACAGCCACTAGCGGGGTTTGCACACACCAAATAACATTAACATCCAGTTCAGATGATTGCTATCGTACATGGACCACAGCAGACGAAACATTAGTAAGAATTTAAGTAGAAGTTGACATCAGTAGTTGAAGTTAATTTGGATCAACCATCAACATCCTGAGGGTTACTGTTAATCAGAAAGTCAACTGGACTCACCACATTAACAGTGGCTACAACAGCAGGTCAGAGATTGGGAATACTGCAGTGAGTAACTCACCTCCTGACTCCCCAAAGCCTGTCCACAAGCCAGGAGTGTGATGGAACACTCCCCACTTGCCTCGATGAGTGCTGCCCCAACTACACTCAAGAAGTTTGGCGTCATCCAGAACAAAGCAGCACATTTGATTGGCACACATTCATAAGCACCTACTCCCTCCATCACCATTGTTCAGTAGCAACAGTGTGCACGATCTACAAGATACTCATCAGAAATTTACCAAAGATCTTCAGATAACACCTCCCAAACCCACATCCATTTCCACCCAGAAGGACAAGGGGCAGCAAATACATAGGATACCGGTACAAACTTCAAGTTCCCCACCAAACCAATCGCCATCTTGATTTGGAAATCTATCAGGCAAAAGTGAGGACTGCAGATGCTGGAGATTAGACTTGAGTGTGGGGTACTGGAAAAGCACAGCGGATTGAGGCTGTGAGCCGAGGGGGTGGGTAGGTAGCTGAGAGTGCGATAGGCGGATGGAGGTGGGGGCAAGGTGATAAGTCGGAGAGGAGGGTGGAGCAGATAGGTGGGAAGGAAGATGGACAGGTGGGACAGGTCATGAGGGTGGTGCCGAGTTGGAAGGTTAGAACTGGGATAAGGTGGGGGGAGGGAAAATGAGGAAACTGGTGAAATACACATTGATGTCGTGCAATTGGAGGGTCCCGGAGGTGAAGGTGAGGTGCTCATTCCTTTACGGTCACTTGGGTGAAAATCCTGAAATTCCTTCCCTAATAGTATTGCAGGGCAACCCACAGCAAGTATGGCCTGCAACAGTTCAAGAAGGCAGCTCATCACCACCTTCTCAATGGCAACTAGGGATGGGCAATAAATGCTAACACAGCCAGCAATGCCCATATCCCAAGAATGAATGAACAAAATTGATTTCGTGGTCCTTAGTCTTGCAGAGTGGTTGAGATTCTATTCTTTTGATAACTTTTTGATTGTGATTGAATTCCAGTATTCAGGGAGAGAGAGCCCTTTGTTGTCCTGTTTCATCTTCCATTACTTGCAGCACATGGGTGACTGGGGCATGCCAATAGTTGAATTTAGGCTGGTAACCACAAGAACATTTAATCCTACTAGGCCACTCCAGCAGAACTGAAACCTTTTTTTAAAAAAATACTCTTTCAAAGGAGAAAACACAAAAAGTGCCTGCAATCTGGAATGTAATCTGGTGCTGTGCTGTTGAGCAGGGGACAGTCATCTGACCTTGGTTCTCTTTGCAGTATCCAGTCTTCCCCTTTTTAAGTGCCATTCTTTGATGCTACCTCACAACCGTAGGTGTTAATTTCTATGGGACTCTCCCTGCAAGCAGCCACTTAATTGACATCCTCAAGATATCAGTTGTGTGAACATTCTCTGATCAGCCTCTAATGCACTTATGTTCTTTCTAAATAAAGAGACCAAAATTGTAGGGTACTCTAGATCTGATCTCACTGATTCCTTATGCAGCTGCAGTAAAAAATCTTTATATGTACGTTCTGACTTCCTTAAAACAAACAACAATGATCCAAATGCCAAGAGAACAAAGAGAACAGTACAACACAGGATAGGTCTTTAGGCCTAAGATTGCATTGGCACATGATCTTCTAAACCTCCTTTCAGGAGAAAGTGAGGTCTGCAGATGCTGGAGATCAGAGCTGAAAATGTGTTGCTGGAAAAGCGCAGGTCAGGCAGCATCCAGGGAACAGGAGAATCGACGTTTCGGGCATAAGCCTGAAGAAGGACTTATGCCCGAAACGTCGATTCTCCTGTTCCCTGGATGCTGCCTGACCTGCTGCGCTTTTCCAGCAACACATTTTCAGCTCTAAACCTCCTTTTACCTCTACATGATTCAAATCTCTCTATTCCCTGCCTATTCACATATCTGCCAAGATGCCTCCTAAATATTGCTATTGTATCTGCCTCCACCACCTCCTCTGACAGCACATTCCAGGCACTTACCACCCTCTGTGTAAGAAACTTACTTCTCACATCTCCTTTAAACTTACCCCCTTTTACACTCAACCTCTGCTCCCTAGTAATTTGCTTTTCAACACTGAGAAAAGGACTCTTAGACTATCCATGCAACACATCCTCTCAAAATTGCGTAAACTGCTATCAGGTTGGCCCCCAATCCTTGATGTTCAAGTGAAAACAAATCAACTTTGTCCAATTCCTCCTCATGCCCTCCCAACCAGGCAACATCCTGGTAAAAGTTTTCTGTACCCACTCCAAACCGTCCACATCTTTCAGTTAGTGTAGCGACCAGAATTGTACACAATATTCTGAATGTGGCTTCAGTAAATTTCTATACAGCTGCAGCATGTTATGCCAATTTTTATACTCAATGCCTTGGTGAAGGTAAGCATGCATATAGCTTTATGACCACTTTATTCACTCATGTTAACTGTGGATCTGTACGCCTAGATTCCTCGGCATGCTGATGCCAGTAAGGGTTCTGTCATTTACTGTATACTTCTCTCATGCATCATCTCGCAACTGTCCATACAGGGCGGCACGGTGGCACAGTGGTTAGCACTGCTGCCTCACAGCGCCAGAGACCCGGGTTCAATTCCCGCCACACGTTCTCCCTGTGTCTGCGTGGGTTTCCTCCGGGTGCTCCGGTTTCCTCCCACAGTCCAAAAATGTGCAGGTTAGGTGTATTGGCCAAGTTAAATTGCCTGTACTGTTAGGTTGAAGGGGTAAATGTAGGGGAATGGGTCTGGGTGGGTTGCGCTTCGGCGGGTCGGTGTGGATTTGTTGGGCCGAAGGGCCTGTTTCCACACTGTAAGTAATCTAATCTAATCTAATCTAAACTCCATCTGCCATAATGCTGACCAGTCTCTAACCTATCCATTCACTGTTGTATCGTCTGGTAATCCTCCTCCCTATGTGTGAGCTCCAATCTTTCTGTCAACTGCAAACTTATTGATCAAACCTATGTTCTCAATTTACATATATTTCAAACAACAGGGGTCCCAGCACTGATCCCTAAGGAACATCACTGGTCGCAGATTATCAATCTGGAAAACACCCTTTCATCATTATTTTCTCTTCTATGACTGAGCCAGTTCTGAATCCATCTTACCAGCTCACCCCAGATCTCATGTTACTTCATCTTCTGCATCAGCCTGCTCGGCGGATCCTCACCAAAGGCTTTGCTAAAGTCTAAACAGATAACACCCACCAGCTAAACCTCATTCTCACTTCCTCAAAAAACTCAACTTTGTGAGACACAATCTACCCAAGACAAAGACATGGGGATGAACATTAAGGCTGTATTTTTCAAAATATGTATAAATCTTAAGAATCTTCTCCAATAATTTCCCTACTGCTGATGTAAGGCTCACCAGCACATAATTTCCTGGATTATTCTTGTTGTTCCTCTTAAACAAAGGAACAATATTGGCTATCCTCCAGTCTCTGGCACCTCTTCTTTGCCTAAAGAGGATACAAAGAGTTTGTACAAGACCCAACAATTTCCTTACAAGCCTCACTCAACATTCTGGGATAGATCCCATCAGGTCCTGGGGACTTCTCAATCTTCATTCTTTTCAAAACATTCAACACATCCTCCTTTTTTATAATGACATGCCCTAGAATATCAATATACCCATCCTGAGACACCATTCACCATGTCCTTTTCCTTTGCGAATACTGACGCAAAATATTCCTCTGGCTCCATGCACACATTCCCTCCTTTGTCCTCCAGTGGACCTACCTTTCCTTAGCTACCCTCCTTATATATGTATAAAATGTCTTGGGATTTTCCTTAATCCTGTTTGCCAAAGACATTCCATGACCCCTTTTAACCCTTCTAATTCTGTTTGTGAGTTCCTTTCTGTTATCCTTGTATTCTTCAAGAACTGTCTTCAATTTCCTCAATTATATGCCTTTTTCCTTTTCAACATCTCTTCCCCTCCAAGGTTCCTGCATCTTGTCATCCTCCTGCTTTATTTTCACAGGAACATGTTCATCCTGAACTCTAGGTTGCTAAAGCGTGGTGCTGGAAAAAGCATAGGTCAGACAACATCCAAGGAGCAAGAGTGTTGACATTTCAGACAGGACTCTTCTTCAGGACTGGGAAGGGGGAAGAACACAGAGATAAATAAGGGTGGGGGGAGGGGAGATGGGGCTGGGGCAAGGTAGGTGGGCAAAGGTAAGAGGTGATGGTGACAGGTCAGTGCAAAGTGTGGAGCGGAGCAGATAGATGGGTAGGTAGATCAGGTCAAGAGGGCAGATCTGAGATGGGCTGGGGGAAACCCACTCACCCTCCCTCCATTTATCTCTCAGCCCCTTCCCCATCTCAGTTCTGAAGAAGAGTCCTGCCTGAAACATCAACTCTCTTGATCCTCAGATGCTGCCTGACCTGTTGTGCTTCTTCTAGCACTGCGTTTTATCAACTCTGACTCTCCAGCATCTGCAGTTCTCATTTTCTCCTACTTGGTCCTGAATTCTAATCAACTGACTTCAAAAGACATCGAGATGCCAGATGTGGATTTAACCTCAAACAGCTGGCCCCAATCTACGTTCCCCAGTTCCTGCCTAATGTTGTGGTACTTATCCTTCCAGTAGAAAGTGAGGACTGCAGATGCTGGAGATCAGAGTCAAGAGTATAGTGCTGGAAAAGCACAGCCAGTCAGGCACCATCCGAGGAGCAGGAGAATCGGGCATTAGCCCTTCATCAGGAATGAGGCTTGTGGGCCGGGAGGCCGAGAGATAAATGGGAGAGGAGTGAGGCCAGGGGGAAGGTAACTGAGAATGTAATAGTAGGTGAAGGTGAGTGAGAAGATGATAGGCCAGAGAGGAGGGTGGAGCGGATAGATGGGAAAGGTAATGGACAGGTCAGGAGGGCGGTGCCAAGGTGGAGGCTTGGGACTGGGATAATATGGTGGAAGAGGAAATGAAGAAACTGTTGAAATCCACATTGATCACATATGGTTGCAGGGTCCCAAGACGGAATATGAGGCATTCTTCTTCCTGGCTTCGGGTGGTAAGAGTTTGGCAATGGAGGAGGTCCAGGACCTGAATGTCCTTGACGGAGTAGGAGAGGGAGCTGAACTGTTCAGACATGAGGCAGTGGGGTTGGTGGGTGCGGGTGTCCCAGATGTTCTCTGAAACAATCCGCAAGGAGGCATCCTGTCTTCCCGATGTACAGGAGACCATATCAGGTGCAACGGATACAGTAGATGGCATTGATGGAGGTATGGGTAAATTTCTGTCAGCTGTGGAAGGATCCTTTGGGATACTTATCCTTCCCTCAATTTACTGCTTTTATCCAATGACTACTTCTATCTTTATCCATAACTACCTTAAAACTTATAGAATTATGATTACTATTCCCAAAACATTCCCCCCACTGAAGGTTTGATAGCCTGGTCGGGCTCATTCCCCAATACTAGATCTAGTATGAGCCCTTCACTAGTTGGACTCTTTACATACACTTCAAAAAAGCATACTGAATGCACATAACAAATTTTCCCCCATTAAAGCTCTCACACGAAGTGAGTCCCAGTCAATATTGGAGAAACTAAAATCATGCACAACATTTTACATTTTCCCATAATCTGTTGGCTATCTGTTCCGCCATCACCTACTGGCTGTTGGGAACCCTGTAGTACAATCCCAAAGTGATTGTAGCCTTTCTACTCCTGAGCTTAACCCATATTGCCTCCTTGGATAAGCCCTCCAAGGTTTCATCCCTCAGTACAGTTCTGCTATCCTCCGTTACCAGTAACACAACTAACCACCTCTTTTACTCTGTATCTTTCCTGAAACATTAAAATCCCAGAACATTAATGTGCCAGTCCTATCCCTCTCTCCATCAAGTCTCTATAGTAGTTACAACATTCTAGCCGAATGTATGAATCCAAGTTCACCTGTTTTACCTGTCATATTCTTCACATTAAAACAAATATACCACAGCGAACAGTTCTGCTTTGTTTGAACAAAAGAATAAAAAGGAAGTGCAGCACAGGACAGGCCTTTCAGCCCTTCAAGCCTGTGCCGATCATCATGTCCTAACAAACTAAAAAAAAAAGCTTCTGCCCTTACTCGGTCCGTATTCCTCTGTTCCCTCCCTATTCATGCAGCCATCCAGATGTCTCTGAAATGCTGCCAACGTTCCTGTTTCCACCACATCTTCTCGTGGTGCATTCTAGGCATGAAAAACCTCCCTCAAACATCTCCCTTAAACTTTCCCCTCTTACTTTGAACTTGTGCTCCCTTGTAATTGAAACCTCAACCCTGGGGGAGAAAAAGTCTCTAACTAACCACCCTTTCTACGCCTCTCATAATTTTGTCTCCTCTCAGCTGCTCTCTTTCCAGTGAAAATAATCCTAGTCGTTTTAATTTTTCCTCATAGCCAATGCCCTCGAGACCAGGCAACACCCTGGTGAATACTCTCTGCACTCTCTCCAAAGCTTCCATGCCCTTCGGGTAATGTGGCAACCAAAACTGCACACACAGAACACAGAAAATTAAAGCACAGTACAGGTCCTTCAGTCCATAATGTTCCGCTGACCCACAGAACCAATCTGAAGCCTATCTATCCTACATTGTTCCATTTTCACCCATATGTTTATCCAATGACCATTTTAACATCCTTAAAGTTGACAAGTCTACTACAGTTGCAGGAATTGCATTCCATGCCTCTACTACTCTCTGAGTAAAGTGACTACCACTGACACCTGTCTTGTATCTATCACCCCTCAATTTAAAACTATGTCCCCTCGTACTAGCCATCACCATCCGAGGAAAAAGGCTCTCCCTGTCCACCCTATCTAACCCTCTGTTTACCTTGTATGTCTCAATTAAGTCACCTCTCAACCTTCTTCTCTCAAACAAAAACAGCCTCAAATTCCTCAGCCTCAGGCAACATCTTCTCTGAACCCTCTCCAAAGCTTTCATATCCTTTCTATATTGCGGTGACCAGAACTATACGCAATACTCCAAGCGCAGCCACACCAGAGTTTTGCACAGATGCAGCATGACCTCGTGGCTCTGAAACTCAATCCCTCCACTAACAAAAGCTAACACATTGCATGCCTTCTTAACAACTCTATCAACCTGGGTGGCAACTTTCAGAAATCTATGTACATGTGCACCGAGATCTCTCTACTCACGTACGTGACCAACAATCTTACCATCTGCATTCCTGTTAATTGTTCCAAAGTGAATCACCTCACATTTTTCCGCATTAAACTCCATTTTCGACCTCTCAGTTCAGCTCTGCAGCTTATCCATGTCCCTCTGTAATCTGCAACATTCCTCAGCATTATCCACAACTCCACCGACCTTAGTGTCACGTGCAAATTTACTAACCTCATCCTTCTCTGCCCTGACCTAGGTCATTTAAAAAAATGACAAATAGCAGTGGACCCAAAACAGATCCTTGCGGTACCCCACTAGTAACTGAACCCCAGGATGAATATTTCCCACCAGCCATCACCCTCTGTCTTCTTTCAGCTCGCCAATTTCTGATCCAAACCGTAAATCACCCTCAATTCCATGCCTCCATCTTTTGTGCAATAGCCTACTATGGGGAACCTTATCAAATGCCTTACTGAAATCCATATACAACATATCAACCGCTTTACCCTCATCCACCTGTTTGGTCATCATCTCAATAAGATTTGTGAGGCATGACATACCCTTCACAAAATTATGTTGACTATCCCTAATCAACTTATTCCTCTCTAGATGATTATAAATCCTATCTCTCATAACTTTTTCCAACACTTTACCCACAACCAAAGTAAGATTCACTGGTCTATAATTACCAGGGTTGTCGCTATGCCCCTTCTTGAACAATAGACAATAGACAATAGACGCAGGAGTAGGCCATTCAGCCCTTCGAGCCTGCACTGCCATTCAATATAATCATGGCTGATCATTCCTAATCAGTATCCTGTTCCTGCCTTATCTCCATAACCCTTAATTCCACTATCTTTGAGAGCTCTATCCAACTCTTTCTTAAATGAATCCAGAGAGTGGGCCACCACTCTCTGGGTGAAGAAGTTTCTCCTGAGCTCTGTCCTAAATGGTCTACCTCATATTTTTAAGCTGTGTCTTCTGGTTCGGCACTCACCCATCAGTGGAAATATGTTTCCTACTGCCAGAATGTCCAATCCTTTCATAATCTTATACATCTCAATCAGATCCCCTCTCAGTCTTCGAAATCCAAGGGTATACAAGCCCAGTCGCTTACAAGGGGACAACATTTGCTATTCTCCAGTCTTCTGGCACTATTCCTATAGACAAAGATGACACAAAGATCAAAGCCAAAGGCTCTGCAATCTCTCCCTAGGATAAATCCCATCCAGTGCAGGGAAATTATCTATTTTTACACTTACCAGAACTGTTAACACTTCCTTCTTGTGAATCTCAATCCCGTCTAGTCTAGTAGCCTGTATCTCAGCATTCTCCTCGACAACATTGTCTTTTTCCAGTGTGAATACTGATGAAAAATATTCATTTAGCACTTCCCCTATCTCCTCTGACTCCATGCACAATTTCCCACTACTATCCTTGATTGGTCCTAATCTTTTTCTAGTCATTATTTTATTCCTGATGACATACCTATCGGAAGCTTTGGGGTTTTCCTTGATCCTATCTGCCAACGTCCCCTCCTGACTCCTCTTAACTTTTTTTTAAGATCTTTCCATTTAACTTGTAACTCTCAAGCGTCCTGAACCTTCAAGTGTCACCTTAACATATGCTTTCTTCTTCCTTTTGACAAGAGATTCAACTTCTTTTAGTAAACCACAGCTCCCTCACTCGACCACCTTCTCTTGCCCTGACAGGTATGTACTTATCAAGGACACGCAGTAGCTGTTCCATGAATAAGCTCCATATTTCAATTGTGCCCATCCCTTGCAGTTTCCTTCCCCTCCTATGCATGCTACATCTTGCATGATCGCATCACAATTGCCTTTCCCCCAGCAATAATGCTTGCCATGCGGTATATACCTATCCCTTTCCATCGCTAAAATAAACATAACCAAATTGTGGTCACTATCAAAGTGCTCATCTACCTCCAAACCTAATATCTGGCTGGGTTCATTACCCCCTACCAAATCCAATGTGGCCTCGCCCCTTGTTGGCCTGTCTACATACTGTGTCAGGAAACCCTCCTGCACACACTCGATAAAAACTGACCCAACTGAAGTACTCAAACTATAATATTTCCAGTCAATGTTTGTAAAGTTAAAGACCCCATAACAATTACCCTGTTACTCTCGCTTCTATCCAGAATCAACTTTGCTATCCTTTCCTCTACACTTCTGGAACTATTCGGAGACCGGTAGAAAACTCCCAACAGTGTGACCTCTCCTTTCCTATTTCTAACCTCAGCCCATACTACCTTAGTAGTCAAGTCCTCAAACCATTCTTTATGCCACCTGCTCCTACTGAAACATCTAAATCCCGGAACCTGCAATAACCACTCCTGTCCCTGCTCTATCCATTACTCTGAAATGGTCACAATATTGAAGTCCCATGTACCAACCCATACCTGAAGTTCATCCACCCTATTCCGGATGCCCCTGGTGTTGAAGTAGACACACTTCAGACTAACTTCCTGCTTGCCAGTGAACTCTTGCGACCTTGAAACCTCATTTCTGACCTCACTGCTCTCCTGTATACGGGAACTACAATTTAGGTTCCCATCCCCCGGCTGAATTAGTTAAACCCACTCGAAGAACATTAGCAATATCCCTCCCACACCCCCAACCCTTGCACATTGGTACCCCTCTGGTTTAGGTATAGACCATCCTGTTTGTTAGAGGTTCCACCTACCCCAGAATGAGCCCCAATTATACAGGTATCCGAATCCCTCCCTCCTGCACCATCCATGTAGCCACGTGTTCAAATCCTCTCTCCCTTTTTTCGCCTCACTAACACATGGCATGGGCAACAAACCAGAGATAACAACTCTGTTTGTTTGAGCTCCAAGTTTCCATCCCAGCCCCCTGAATTTCTGCCTTACATCCCCATCCCTTTTCCTACCTATGTCATTGGTGCCTATGTGGACCATGACTTGGGGCCGCTCCACCTCTTCCTCAAGGATCCTGAAAACAGAGACATCACGATCCCTGGCACCTGGGTGGTAACACACTAACCGTGAGTCTCTCCCATTAGCACAGAACCTCCTATCTGTCCCCCTAACCATGGGGTCCCCAATGACTAACGCTCTGCTCCTCTCTCCCTTCCCTTCTGAGTAACAAGGACAGAGACCTGCACCCCATGGCTTACCCCTGGTAAGTAGTCTCCCCCAATAGTATCTGAAACAGTATACTTGTTATTGAGGGGAACTGCAACAGGGGTTCCCTGCACTGCCTGCCGGTTCCCTTTCTGTTCCCTGACTGTAACCCATCTGCTTCTTTCTTGCACCTGAGGTGTGACTACCTCCCTGTAACTCCTCTCAATAACCGCCTCTGCCTCCCGAATGATCCAAAGTTCATCCAGCTTCAGCTCCTGTTCTCTAATGTGGTTTTCAAGGAGCTGGAGTTGGGTGCATTTCCTACAGATGAAGTCAGCAGGGACACCAATGGTGACCCTTATCTCCCACATTCTGCAGGAGGAACATTCAACTGCCCTAACTGCCATTCCCACTGTTCGAAATTCCCAAAGAGACTGTCGACAAATAAAGAATAAAAAAAAGTTACCTTACCAATCCAGCGCACAGAACCTTTTGTTTTGGTTAGAGGAGGAGGATGTTTGGGAAACACTACCTAAGTAGTGTTTCAGGACACACAACCATCCGAGTAGATTACTTCACTTACTCAGCAGTCTAGTGTCTGCTCTGCCTATTCATAAGGTAAGTGTTTAAATCAGTGACTCACCTTCCCGTCAGCCCAATGGTTGGCACTCCCACTCTTCCTGCTGCTGAAAATCAATGTTCCTCACAATACTCCAAATGCGGCTACCAAGGGTTTTATATAGCTGCAACGTGGTTTGCTAACCCATGTACTCCATGCCCCAGCTAATGAAGGCATATGTGCCATGTGCTTTCTTAATCACCTTAACCATCTGTGTTGCCATTTTTAGGGAACTGTGGACCTGCATGCCCAGATCCATCAGTATGTTAATGCTCCTAAAGGTTTGTTCTTTCTTAGTCTTACTGACCTTAGCCTCTACCTCCTCCCCAGTCATTTTACTTGCTGATCTACTGCTCTGATTCCTGGTCCCCTGCCACACAGGTTTAAATCTTCATGAGTGGTACTAGTGCCTTCCTCATTACATCCTACATATTAACCTTTTGTGATTCATGCAGTAAAATACCTGTGTTACTCTGTACTGCCCTGCTTCCACGCTTGTAGGGATTCTAATCCTAAAACAAATTCTGCAATTTCTACCTATTTAAGTAATGTGCTGTTTTTCTATTTTCCCGCTAAAGTGAACAGATTACATTTTTCCACATTATACTCAATCTGCCAAGTTTTTACCCATTTAACTGCGCTTAACCTTTTGTCGCTTTTTTACAACTTATTTCCTATCTCTCTCTTTGCACCTCCAGCAAATTTAGAAACCACGCCTTCAATCACTTCATCCAAAGACACCGAGATAAATTACAATATGGTGGAACCTCGAATATCAATTACCGAAAAATCGGATTATCCAAAGGAGATCTCAAGATCCAAACAGAAACATTACATCAAAGACATGTTTCAAACACTGATCGCGTCTTTTGTTTACAGTGATTAAAAGTGCACTTAATGCTGCCGAGACAGCCCTGAACTGATGGGAGCGCAGGCACTGTCTCTAAATGACTGACCTCCCACCTCTCCTCCCTCTCCCCAAATACTTTCCCTGGAGTTCTACACAGGCATGTACCCTAATAATCTCTCTAACATTGTCCTGTACAGGGCAAAGGTGGAACCAGTCAAAACGTTGCAGTAAAAGGTTCTGTTTGTGTGTGTGTGTGTGCGCGCGCACGTGCATTTAGAGACTCACCCCTCAAAAGGCAGTAGCAATAGCAGCAGCAGTCTTGTTGTTGGGTGTCCAGTCCGGCTGCCCCACAGAGGGGAACGGGGATGGACAGGAGGGGGTGCACAGGGGTAGGGGTGGGACAGTCTTGGACAGGGTTGAGGGGCAGGCAGGGAGCTGTGTTGGATGGGGGTGGGCAGGGGGACAGTGTTTGATCGAGTGGGGCACGGGGTGGGAGCAGTGTTAGATGAGGTTGGGGGCTGGCGAGGGCAGTATTGGATGGGGTTGGGGGTGTGGGAGTGGCAGATGGGGGCAGGCAGGGTCAGTGTTGGACGGTGTTGGGGGGGGGGGGGGGGGGGGGGGGAGGGTGTGGGAGCTCACGCGCGGTGTGCTGCTGCCTAGTCTGAACCGGGAGCACACTTCACAGAAAACTCTGAACCCCAGAATTGAATCGATTAACCGAATAACCAATTATCCAAATGAAATAGTGCCCACCCATCTCGTTCGGATAATCGCAGTTCCTCTGTAGTTGAAGTTGTAACCACTACCATCAAGAAGGACAAGGACAGCAGGTAGAGATCCATAGAGTCATAGAGCATGGAAACACACTCTTCAGCCAATGCTAAACACAATCCCAGACTAAACTCGTCCCATCTGCCTACGTTAGCCCCATATTCCTCCAAACATTTCTTATTCATAGATTTAGATAAGTGTATTTTAAACTAAGATACATGGGAGCATTACCACCCGCACACTTTTCCTCCATGTTACAGTCCATCTTCACTAGGAAACATATTTCCGTTCCTTCACTGTCACTGTGTCAAATCCTGGAACCTCCTCCATAACATTACTGTGGGTGAAAAAACACTTACAAGGACGACACAGATTCAGGAAGGTGGTTCGCCACCACTTTCTCAAGGGCAATTAGAGAGGAGCACCAAATGCTGGCTTTATCAATGACACTGACTCTACAATAGGAAACTTTTAAAAACTAATCACCATGTTCTGATTCACTTACTACTTTTTTATTCTTTTCGACTTGGGTAACATCTTGCACAAAGGGTGTTGGGACCATCATAGTCAGGCTGGATTCTTCATTTAATCTTTAACTGCTACTCAACCTAGAATCCCGACACTGTGGAAACAGGCCATTTGGCCCAACAAATCCATACCCACACACCGAAGAGTATCCCACCCATTCCCATTCCTCTACCCTATTACCCTACATTTCCCTTGACTAATGCACCTAACCTACACATCCCTGAACACAATGGGTAATTTAGCATGCCCAATTCATCTAACCTGCACATCTTTGGACTGTGGGAAGAAACGCACGCAGACACAGAGCGAATGAGCAAACTACACACAGACAGTCATCCGAGGCGGGAATCAAACCTGGGTCCCTAGTGCTGTGAGGCAGCAGTATTAACCACTGAGCCACCATGCTGTCTGCTGTACCTGGAGTTAGTATGACAGGGCTCTTTTATAAATACACAAAAAAATGACATAACATTTTTCCACATCCATTCAAACGCCTCAACGTCAGATCCAGCACATGTGTATACGACTGGCATTTTCCAGTGACTATTGCCTCTCACCATGCCACTAAACAACTGGACAATTATGAAATGCCGTACTTTCATCACTTTGGCATAATCAATACATCGTGTTATACGGTGCTGAATATTAACCGCACTTTAAAATGCACACAAGAAAGATGCTCAATTAAGTTAAATGTAGACCCAGGAAAGATGCAGATGTTTTGCATCACAACTGGTGTGTGTAAATTTCTGTCGTTTCTTTACCTCAATACCTACTGACGAGGTTATTCATTCAACCATCCCACTGTGTACTCGATGAGATAAAGAACGAAACAAAGGGTAAAGCAGTATTGCACATAGAATGCAAGCACAGAGTAAAAAGAAAGAAAGGAAGCAAAGGAAAGTCACAAAAATAACGAAAAAAATCATTTGAGTTAAATGGTTCGAAAAGTGAAGTTATACATTCAGCTTAATGGTCACAATCAGCTTTGTTTGAATTTCATCGACATCATACTACCTCATGCCTTCAGTATACTGTACTGAAGTCAGAAGGAAATTCAAACGGTATTTTGTAATTTAAAAATACTAGAGCTCTCCAGATTGGTGCAGAATTCCATGGAATAGGAGGAGTCACAATCTACAGAATTCTTCAGAGACTGAGGTTGGTGGAGTGCCAGGGGAAGCAAAAAGAATGAACCTAACTCAGCCTGTTACCCCTTATTCTAGTCCTTCACAGCCAGCAGTTTGCTCCCAATTCTCAACATGGCATAATTCTCCAATCATTGGGTGCAGTTTACCCAGCCCCTCACTACCCCAATTTCAAAAGGCAGTTCAATCAATCCCTCACATCCCCTGATCCCAAGCTGCAGGTTAACCTTCTCCCTCTGTTAGTCCCCGTTGATCCCTGCCTGCAGCTTAATCAGCCCCTCATTCTGGCCCAGGAGGCACCCACCCACTCCCAGAGGCAGCATAATCACCCCTTCGTTCTCAGATCAAGCTTATCATTGCGTCATTCCTCCAAATCTGGGGTACAGCCAAACGCCATGTAATTTCCCCAATCCTCGAGTACAGTTAATCACCTCCTCACTCCCCCAGATCGCAGGGTACAGCTAATAACTGGGGAGAAAGTGAGCACTGCAGAAGAGCTTATGCTCGAAATGTCGACTTTCCTGCTCCTCGGCCTGGCTGGCTGTGCTTTTCCAGCACCACACCTTTTGACTCTGCACTTAATTTCCCTACCCCCACATTTCTCTTGATCCCAGGATCCAACTAATCACCCCCGCGCTCCCCTGATCCCAGGGTACAGCTAATCACCCTCTCACTCCCCTGATCCCAGGATACACCTAATCACCCCCGCGCGCTCCCCTAATCCCAGGGTACACCTAATCACCCTCTCACTCCCCTGATCCTGGGATACACCTAATCACCCCTCATTCCCCTGATCCCAGGGTACAGCTAATCACCCCCTCACTCCCCTGATCCCAGGGTACAGCTAATCATACCCTCACTCCCCTGATCCCAGGGTACAGCTAATCACCCCCTCACTCCCCTGATCACAGGGTAAGCTAAACCCCCCCCTAACTCCCCTCATCCCAGGGTCCATCTAATCACCCCCTCACTCCCCTGATCCCAGGGTACACCTAATCACCCCCTCACTCCCCTCATCCCAGGGTCCATCTAATCACCCCGTCAACCTCCTGATCCCAGGGTACACCTAATCACCCCCTCACTCCCCGATCCACCTAATTACCCCTCACTTCCCTTATCCCGGAGTACACCTAATCACCCCCTCACTCCCCTGATCCCAGGATACAGCTAATCACTCCCTCACTCCCCTGATCCCAGGGTACAGCTAATCACCCCCTCACTCCCCTCATCCCAGGGTCCATCTAATCACCCAGTCAATCCCCTGATCCCAGGGTACACCTAATCACCCCCTCACTCCCCTGATCCCAGGATACAGCTAATCACCCCCTCACTCCCCGATCCATCTAATCACCCCTCACTCCCCTTATCCCGGAATACACCTAATCACCCCCTCAATCCCCTGATCCCAGGGTATACCTAATCACCCCCTCACTCCTCGATCCATCTAATCACCCCTCACTCCCCTTATCCCGGAGTACACCTAATCACCCTCTCACTCCCCTCATCCCAGGGTCCATTTAATCACCCCATCAATCCCCTGATCCCAGGATACAGCTAATCACTGTGGTGTAAAATTCCAAGCAGTGGAATGTGGTGAAACGGTTAAAAATTATGTCCCAATACATGTGTGAATCTAACCGGAATGGAGGTGTTGCTTAGTCCCGTGTGAATCTTCTTATCTGTATGTAACCAGAATGGAATGTGTTTTTTAGCCTTGCTCTGCTGTTCACATGAATGTTTATATCTGGAAAAGAGTATATCAGCTGGAAAAGTCTCCAGTTCGGTGAGTCTGCTCCGGGGTTACGTTTAACCGCCGAGCGTGGGTTGTTGGCAACCGCTCTACGAGAACTGACGGCTCCCAGTTTTGGTAACATGTAGAGTGAGTATAAGCCAGACCCGTTGTGGCGACGCTGCGGGGAATAAAATGCCCATATTCTAGCAGACTCGCCTCTTGGTCGTTTGTTCTGTGTCAGACTACTCTCCTACGAACCTGACCTTGAGAATTTTTTTTAAAACAATCACCCCCTCACTCCCCTTATCCCGGAGTACAGCTAATCATCCCCTCATTCCCCTGATCCCAGGGTACAGCTAATCACCCCCTCACTCCCCTGATCACAGGGTACAGCTAATCACCCCCTCACTCCCCTCATCCCAGGGTCTATCTAATCACCCCGTCAATCCCCTGATCCCAGGGTACACCTAATCACCCCCTCACTCTCCTCATCCCAGAGTCCATCTAATCACCCCGTCAATCCCCTGATCCCAGGGTACACCTAATCACCCCCTCACTCCCCTGATCCCAGGATACAGCTAATCACCCCCTCACTCCCCGATCCACCTAATCACCCCCTCACTCCCCTGATCCCAGGGTACAGCTAATCACCCCCTCACTCCCCTCATCCCAGGGTCCATCTAATCACCCTGTCAATCCCCTGATCCCAGGGTACACCTAATCACCCCCTCAATCCCCTGATCCCAGGGTATAGCTAATCACCCCCTCACTCCCCGATCCATCTAATCACCCCTCACTCCCCTTATCCCGGAGTACACCTAATCACCCTCTCACTCCCCTCATCCCAGGGTCCATCTAATCACCCCATCAATCCCCTGATCCCAGGGTACAGCTAATCACCCCCTCACTCCCCTGATCCCAGGATACAGCTAATCACCCCCTCACTCCTGATCCCAGGGTACAGCTAATCACCCCCTCACTCCCCTGATCCCAGGGTACAGCTAATCACCCCCTCACTCCTGATCCCAGGGTACAGCTAATCACCCCCACACTCCTGATCCCAGGGTACAGCTAATCACCCCCTCACTCTCCTGATCCCAGGGTACAGCTAATCACCCCCTCACTCCCCGATTCCAGGGTCCATCTCATCACCCCATCAATCCCCTGATCCCAGGTACACCTAATCACCCCCTCACTCCCCTCATCCCAGGATACAGCTAATCACCCCCTCACTCCCCTCATCCCAGGATACAGCTAATCACCCCCTCACTCCCCTCATCCCAGGGTACAGCTAATCACCCCCTCACTCCTGATCCCAGGATACAGCTAATCACCCCCCACTCCCCTGATCCCAGGGTACAGCTAATCACCCCCTCACTCCCCTGATCCCAGTGTACAGCTAATCACCCCCTCACTCCCCTGATCCCAGGGTACAGCTAATCACCCCCTCACTCCCCTGATCCCAGGGTACAGCTAATCACCCCCTCACTCTCCCTAATCCTGGGATGCAGATAACCACCTCTTCATTCCTCCTGATCCTGGGGTACAGCTAATCACTCCATTGCGACCTCATTAGAAATGTGCACATGACTCTAACATAACATTAAAGGGCTCATGGCATCGTCATTGTCCACACAAATCTTGACAGCTTGGTGGTCATGCTTTGCTGACATGTTGAGACTCAAACAACAATGCTGCCTTTGTAACCATTGAGATGCACAATCTTCCCTTAACTGTTCTACTTCTGCAGACGTTTGGATTCA
This sequence comes from Chiloscyllium plagiosum, assembly GCF_037043375.1. NCBI lineage: Eukaryota > Metazoa > Chordata > Chondrichthyes > Orectolobiformes > Hemiscylliidae > Chiloscyllium > Chiloscyllium plagiosum. The sequence goes on from NW_028270151.1 coordinate 90,991,234, forward strand.
CACTGCATTTGGCACCTCTCCCTAACCTTGCTGTTATGGATGGTCATACCAGGAGAAATACGATCACTGAGACAGAAACTGCTGAAGAAACTCAGCAAATACTGCCAGATCTGATTAGTTGCTTTAGCAATTTCTGTTTCAGATTTCCAGCATTCCACATTTGTTTATTTTTCTTTAGAGACCACAAATACATTACTTAAAGAATTGTTGGAGTGAACACATTTTTCCATCATATCAAAATGGCCATCTATTCAGCCATCTGAATTTTAGGATAGTGTGACATAAGCAGCATTGGTGAAGTGTAGCATCAGTAAACCCCCAATAAAATGGCAGCCAATGTAGATATGGGGAAAAAACTCTCCCCTGGTTGATGTCACACTTAGCGTAAAGATTGTGGCTGCTGGCATTTAATCATTTGAACTCCAGAACATCTCTGCAGGAATTCCTCAGGGTAATATTCTTCACACAACCATCTTCAGCTGCTGCATCAATGACCTTCCACCCATCTTACAATCAGAAATACAATGTTTAGCACTATTCACTCAACTCCTCAATACTGAAGTACAGTCAATTCTGCTAGAACGTGTGTTTCTTCAAAGCGAAATGGTTTTAACGCAATTAAAGAATTTAGACCATTATTTGTAGAATGCAAACTTTCCTTACCTGTATTACCTATAGTGAGATTCTGGCCCCGTTAGTTTAGATTACGGCTATTGCGTGATTTTCGTATAACGCGAGATTGCACGAGAAAGGAACTACCACATTATATCAGAACCGACTACAATCTGTGTCCAAAATGTAGCTAGATCTGAACACCATTCAGGTTTATGTGACAAGTGACATGAATGCCACGCACACAAGTGCCAGACAATGGCCGGCTCTAACAATACAGAATCTAACCTTTGCTCCTTGACATTCAAAGACATATCCACCACCAATTCCCCACTACTAATATCCTGGAAGTTACCATTCACCATGACCTGAACTGGACTAATTATATAAATACTATGCCAACAACAGCAAGAGCTAGAGTTATGCAGCAAGCAACTGTATCCTGACTACCAAATACCTGCCCACTATCTACAAGGGACATGTCAGGAGTGTGATAGAATACTCCCCATTTGCCTGAATGAGTACAATTCCAATGATATAAGAAGCTTGATAGCATCCACAATACAATAGCCCCTTGATTGGCACCACATCCATAAACATCTATTCCCTCCACCATTGACACTCAGTAGCAACACTGTGCACCATCTTCAAAATGCACTGCAGAAATTTACCAAGGTTACGATACGAAGATTGGTGGAGTTGTGGATAGTGAGGAGGGCTCTTGTCGGCTGCAAAGGGACTTGGATTTGATGCAGAGCTGGGCTGAGGAGTGGCAGATAGAGGTAAAAACAATGACTGCAGATGCTGGAAACCAGATTCTGGATCAGTGGTGCTGGAAGAGCACAGCAATTCAGGTAGCATCCGAGGACAGGCAAAATCGACGTTTCGGGCAGAAGGGCTTTTGCCCGAAACGTCGATCTTGCCTGTCCTCGGATGCTGCCTGAATTGCTGTGCTCTTCCAGCACCACTGATCCAGAGTGGCAGATGGAGTTCAACCCTGCCAAGTGTGAGGTTGTCCATTTTGGAAAGACAAATAAGAATGCGGAATACAGGGTTAACGGTAGGGTTCTTAGTGAGGTGGAGGAACAGAGGGATCTTGGGGTCTATGTTCATAGGTCTTTGAAAGTTGCCACTCAGGTGGATAGAGCTTGTAAGAAGGCCTATGGTGTATTAGCGTTCATTAGCAGAGGGATTGAATTCAAGAGTAGTGAAGTGATGTTGCAACTCTACAGGACTTTGGTTAAGCCACATTTGGAGTACTGTGTGCAGTTCAGGTCACCTCACTTTAGGAAAGATGTGGAAGCTTTGGAGAGGGTGCAGAGAAGATTTACCAGGATGTTGCCTGGAATGGAGAATAGGTCGTACGAGGATAGGTTGAGAGTGCTAGGCCTTTTCTCGTTGGAACGGCGAAGGATGAGGGGTGACTTGATAGAAGTTTATAAGATGATCAGAGGAATAGATAGAGTAGACAGTCAGAAACTTTTTCCCCGGGTACAACAGAGTGTTACAAGGGGACATAAATTTAAGGTGAAGGGTGGAAGGTATAGGGGAGATGTCAGGGATGGGTTCTTTACCCAGAGAGTGGTGGGGGCATGGAATGCGCTGCCTGTGGGAGTGGTAGAGTCAGAATCTTTGGTGACCTTTAAGCGGCAATTGGATAGGTACATGGATGGGTGCTTAAGCTAGGACAAATGTTCGGCACAACATCGTGGGCCGAAGGGCCTGTTCTGTGCTGTATTGTTCTATTGTTCTATGTTACTTGGATAACACTTTCCAAACCCATGACCACTACCATCCAGAAGGACAATGGCAATGGAACACCACAACTTGTAGGATATTCACACAAATTGGCATAGGATGCCAGGATACATGTGGCAAATTTAGCTTGACAAGCTGCAACCGATGCTCGGACATTTTTTGTTGCTAATTTATTTCAATGAGTTGGATGATTGTATTGGATGCAAACCTGCCGATTAGTCAAATGTTGCTGACAAAACAAGTTGTGAGGTGGGACACAGAGTCTCCTGTGAGATACAGTTGAACTATTTTGCAAATGGTAGTACAATGTGAGATTATTCACTTTGGCAGGAAGAATGAAAAGACAGAATATTATTTAAATTGAGAGAGATTGCAAAATTCTGAGGTACAGAAGGATTTGGTGCCCTTGTACATAAGCCAAAACAACTTAGCATGCAATCAAAGAAAGTAATTAGGAAGGCATTGTATACTGGTTTTTATTATAATGGAACAGAGTATAAAAATTGAGATGCCTGTTTACAGGACATTGGCGAGACCACACTTAGAATACAGAGTACAATTTTGGTCTCCTTATAGGACGTGCCCTATACCTGCAGTGGAATTCAAAGAAGAATTGTAATTACTTAAAAATATTATGCCTTATGGAAGGTGTTGCGATGCCTTTTGATAGGTCTAATAAAGGAATGAACGGTATATCCTGCAGGAGTACTGAGGAATAAAGGGACCTTGATGTACAAGTACATAGATTCCTGAAGGTGTCAGCAGAGTGTAGACAGGGTGGTGAAAGCGGCATACGGGATTGCCTTTATTAGACAGGATGTAAAATATCAGGTCAAGGAAGCTTTTTTTTGTTCTAACATTGGTTAGACCACAGATGGAATACTGTGCACAATTTGGATTGCCATGCTATCGAAGGATGTGATTGCACCGGAGAGGGTCCAGAGGATGTTACCTGTGTTGGAAAGTCTCACTTATGAAGAGACTGGATAAACTAGGTTTGTTTTCCTTGAAGCAGAAAAGAGTTGGGGTGGACTGATTTAGCTTTACAAAATTATGACAGATGTACACATGAGAATCTTTTTCTTGTGGCAGACATGTCTAAGACATGGCATGGTGTAAGGTGAGGAGTAAATAATTTAGAGAAGATCTGGAGAAACCTTTTTGGAGAAATATGAAACATGCTACCCGAGAAGGTGGTGAAGGGAGTTAGTTGCATAATATTTAACATAATATTTAAGAAGCATCTAGATGAGCACTTAAAATGCCAGGGCGTAGAAGGATATAGACTAATTGCAATAAATGGGATTGATGTAGTTTGGTCAGTACAGACATGGTAGGCCAAATGGCCTGTTCCTATGGTGCATACTGTTTATTGTCCACAGGTACAGCCAGATGCATTGCCCATTTCCAGCACCTTCTAGTTTTCACTCCAAGGATGAATTGGGCCTATGTTTCATGTTTACAAGAATGAGATGTGACTAAAACTTATAGGATACAAGCCAGATTACAGCTTGAAGGAAAAATGTAATGGAATTGGACACAGTCCAAAGTAGGTTCACTAGGCTGATACTGGGTATGGGGGGATTGGTTTATAAGGAGAGGTGGAGCAGATTGGGCCTGTACTTTTTGGAATATAGAGGAATGAGAGGCAACAGTATTGAAATATTCAAGATTCCTGCAAACTTATATACAGGAACTTACTCAAACAGTGAAGCAGGCGAACAAGAAAGGGCATGAATTGACCTTAGAAAATAGGGTTAAAGAGAATTCCAAGGTATTCCACACTTACATTAAAAACAACAGCATAACAACAGAGAAGGTAAAACCACTCAAGAATAAAGGAGGGAACTTGTGCTTGAAGGCAGAGGACATGGACGAGATCCTAAATCATAGCATCCCCACAGTGGGGAAAAAGGCCATTTGGCTCAACAAGTCCGCACCAAACCTCCAAAGAGCATCCCATCCAGACCTTTCCCCCTACCCCTACCCTATCCCTGTAATCCTGCATTTCCCATGGCTAATGCACCTAACCTACACATCCCTGAACACTATGGGCAATTTAGCATGACTAATCCACCTAAATAAGTACTTTGTGTTGGCATTCACCCAGAAGGAGGATATGGAGGATAGTGAAGTTAGTATGCAGTATGCTATTGTAGTCAGGCAATTTGAGATCCAGAAAGAAGTGGTTAGAGACAGAAATGGTGTTGGGTGTCTTCAAGGCTATTAAGATGGATAAGTCCCCAGAACCTGCTGGGATCGATCCCAGGTTACTGAGAGAGGCAAAAGAGGAGATTTGTGGAACCTTGACCAAGATCTTTGTATCCTCACTAGCCACTGGAGAGGTCACAGAGGACTGGTAAAATTGATGTTGTTCCTCTGTTCAAGAAGGGAAATAGGGATAATTAAGGAAATCATAGACTGGTAAGTTTCATATTGGTGGTTGGGAAGCTATTGCAGAGAAATCTTAAGGATAGGATTTATGCTCATTTGGAAAAGCAGAAGCAGGCCATTCAGCCCATCAAGTCCACATCAACCCTCCGAAGAGCATTCCACTCAGACCCAGCCCTAACCCTATAACCATGCCTTTCCTGTGGTTAATCCACCTAATTTACAGATGCCTGGACACTGTGGGCAATTTATCATGGCCAATCCACCTAACCTGCACGTTGGACTGTGGGAAGAAACTGACGTGGACACGAGGAGAATGTGCATACTCCACACAGACAGTCGCCTAATGATGAAATCAAATCCTGGGGCCCTAGTGCTGTGAGGCAGCAGTGCAAACCACTCAAGCACCATATCATCTCCTACAGAAAGTGGAATCCAAAGCTCCTTCATGGGAGGTTCATCCAAAAAGATTACGATGCATGGGATGCAAGTGACTTGGCTGCTTGGATTCCGAATTGGCTTGCCCATACAAGGCAGAGGGTAGGATGTTTTTCAGGCTGGAGGTCTGTGATTATTGGTGGTTGGCAGGGATATTTGGAGTATTGTGCGAAATGTTGAGCCCCACTTCTCAGGAAGGTCTTACTGGGCCTGGAGTGTGTTCAGAGGAGTTTCGCGAGAATGGTCCCAGGAATGAAAAGTTTATAATATGAGGAATGTTTGAGGACTCTAGATTTATACTCAATGCAGTTTAGAAGGATGGGGGGGGGATTTAATTGAAACATACAGAATACTGAATGGCCTGGACAGAGTAGATGTTTCCATTGGTAGGAGAGATAAGGACACGAGGGCAGGGAAGACCTTTTAAAATGGAGAAAAGAGAAACTTCTTCAGCCAGAGTGGTGAAGCGGAAGAATTCATTGCCACAGAGGCTGTGGAGGCCAGGTCATTGAGTATATTTAAGACTGAGATACATAGGTTATTGAGTATCAAGGGAATCAAGGGTTAAAGGTAGAAAGCAGAATTGGGTTGAAAAACTTATCAGCAATGATTGAATGGTGGAGCAGACTCAATGGGCTGAATGGCCTAATTTCTGCTCCTATGTCTTATGGATCACTACCGGAACCTCTAATGTATAGATATATGACTAAGATGAAAATGTAAATGGGTGGGTTAATGAGTTTGTCGACAACACAGATTGGCAGAGATGTGAATAGTGTAGAAGGTTATCAAAGGTTACAGCCAGATGTAGATCAGTTGCGGATATGGGCAGAGAAACAGGAAGATGGAGTTTAGTGCGGTTAAGTGTGAGGTGCTGCACTTTGGGAAATCAAATGTTGAGGAAAAATATACAGTTAATGACAGGACCCTGAACAGCATTAATGTACAGAGGGATCTTGGGGTTCAAGTCCATAGCTCTCTGAAAGTGGCCATGCAAGTAAATAGGGTGGTAAAGACAGCATATAGCATTCTTGCCTTTATTGGTCAGGGAATTGAGTACAAGAGTCAGGATGTCATGTTGTAGCTTTATAAGATTTTGGTTAGACTACACTAACAGTATTGTGTTCAATTTTTGTTGCCACTTTACAGGAAGGTTGTGGAAGCTTTGGCGAGGACGCAGATTGTGGTTTACCAGGACACTGCCTGGATTACAGGGTATGCTTTATAAGGAGAGGCTAGAAAAACTTGGGTTGTTTTCTCCAGAGCGGCAGAGGCTGAAGGGAGACTTGATCAAAGTCTAGAAAAATAAGAGATGCATTGATAAGGTTGACGGTCAGAATAGTTTTTCCGCAGTGTCCCAGTATCTAATACTGGGGGCATGCATTTAAGGTGGGGGGGGGCAAGTTCAAAAGAGATGTGAGGGAAAAGTTATTCACACAGAGAGTGGCCAGAGTCTAGAACGTGTTGCCAGGAGTAGTGGTAGAGACAGTGAGGAAGAAAGTGGTGGAGAAAGTGAGGACTGCAGATGCTGGAGATCAGAGCTGAAAAATGTGTTGCTGGAAAAGCGCAGCACGTCAGGCAGCATCCAAGGAGCAGGAGAATTGACGTTTCAGGCATAAGCCCTTCTTCAGGAAACTTGAGGCATTTAAAGGACTTTTAGATAACCACACAAATATGCAAGGAATTGAGGGATATAAACAAAGAGCAGGCAGAAGGGCTTAGTGTAATTTGGCATCATGTTCGACACAATGTTCTAAGATTCTTAGGAGGCTTGACGGGTAGACATGAAGGGTTGGATGTGCAGAGGGCACTTAAGCCAGAGATGAGGAGCAACTTCTTCTCACAGAGGGTTGTCAACCTGTGGAATCCTTTACCTCACGGGGCTTTTGAAGCTGGGTGATTAAAAGGCAAAGACGGGCAGATTTTTAATCACACACCACCGGGTTATAGTCCAATAGGTTTAATTGGAAGCACACTAGCTTTCGGAGCGACGCTCCTTCATCAGGTGATTGTCGCTCCAAAAGCTAGTGTGCTTCCAATTAAACCTGTTGGACTATAACCTGGTGTTGTGTGATTTTTAACTTTGTACACCCCAGTCTAACACTGCCATCGCCAAATCAAGATTTTTAATCAGTAAGGAAATCAAGAGTTATAAAGTCAGGGAAGAAGAGTTAAGCATCTTTACTGAATGGTGCATGAGCTGAATGGCCTACTGATGGACCCATTTCCTCTGATTTAACGTTCTCGGTGGGTGCACGGTGTGCTACACCAGCAGTGAGGCTCACAACAACCAAACAACAGAAGCCAGCAACTGGACGCTGGAAGTACACAGCAGCCCAGGCAGCCCCTACAGAGTAAGGTCGGTGACTGATCGTTCACACGAACCGATAAACAGTGAACTTACCCAACAAGGAGCCAGCCAGCTCCACAGGTGACACAGCGAGGCCCGCACTCCCAGGGGGGGGCGACAAGGGGGACACACCCCAGCCGCCCCTGTACACCTCACCGCCAGGGAGCAGACTGCTACAGTCCCTCCCCAAGGACCTTATTGATACTCTCTCCCCTTTCACTGGGGTTACGGTGATTCCCCCTAGGAGTTACAGTTACAGTTACAGTTACGAATCCTTCACCTTCCCCCACCCCCTTGCTCTGGTTACCTCAAATTCGCCGCCACCGGCCAGGCCCCACACTTCACTGCGCCTGCGCTTATCCCTCCCCCCGCATGACCTGACGGGAGTTGTAGTCCTCGCGCCCCGGCGTTGCCACAGCATTGCAGGAGCAGAGACGCGCCCCATTCACCAACCAACCAACACACACACACACCTCTGCGCAGCCGCAGTGATGGCCGCCCGCCTGCAGGCCGCGCAGCCGCAGTGACGGCCCTCCTCCACAGCCCCTCAGGTGGCCGGTGTGGGGGAAGTGTCAGCCTTGCTCTGCAGTGGTCTCCAGATAGAGGGGTTGGAGCGTCAGCTCTAGGCGTGAAGGAAGGAGGACGTTGCAGTGCTTTAGAAAGGGGATCTGTCAGTGGGTTCAAGGACAGAGTCAATTTGGTTAGAGCTAAACAATTAAAACACGCGCAGTTACTTGATGTCGTGTGCAGGCCACCAACCTCGAAGAACAAATCTGCAGGGAAGTTACAGAAATAAACCATCATTGAAGAGTGTTTATAATCGACGACTTCAGTTTCTCAAATATAGACTGGGGGGGGGGGGTTGAATTGGTCGGCCACAGAGCGGTGGGATTATTTGGTGCGTGAGTCCCAGAGGTTTTGAATGTAGGTTTGCTCGCTGAGCTGGAAGGTTCATTTCCAGATGTTTTGTTACCCTACTAGGTAACATCTTCAGTGGACCACATGTGAAGCAATGATGAAAATTCCCACTTTATATTTATATGTTTGGGTTTCTTTGGGTTGGTGGTGTCATTTCCTGTGGTGCTGTTATTTCCTATGTTGAAGGCACTTCCTGTTCCTTTTCTCAGGGGTGGTAAAGGGGGTCTAACTCCATGTGTTTGTTGATAGAATTCCGGTTGGAATATCATGCTTCTAGCAATTCATGTGAGTGTCTTTGTTTGGCTTATCCTAGGATTGATGTAATGTCCCAGTCGAAGTGGTGTCCTTCCTCATCCGTATGCAAGGATACCAGTGAGAGGGGGTCATGACTTTTTGTGGCTTACCACAAGAGGTGTAAAACCCGTGCCCATACCTCCCCCCTCACCTCCGTCCAAGGCCCCAAAGGATCTTTTCACACCCAGCAGAGATTTACCTGCACATCCACCCACCTCATCTAATGCGCCCTTTGCTCTTGATATGGTCTCCTCTACATCGGTGAGACAGGATGCCAACTTGTGGAGTGTTTCAAGGAACATCTCTGGGACACACACCAAACAACCCCACTGCTCTATGGCTGACCACTTCAAATCCCCCTCCCACTCTCCCAAGGACATGCAAGTTCTGGGCCTCCTCCAAATCAAAACCACCTGCCAACCATAGGAAGAATGCCTCATCTTCCATCTTGGGACCCTTCAATCACACAGCATCAACATCGACCACTAGTTTCCAAATCTCCCCTCCCCTCACCTCATCCCAGATCCAACCCTTCAACTTGACATCACCCTCTTGACCTGTCCTACCAATCCATCCACCATCCTCACTGACCTATCACAATTACCCTGCATCTACATCCGCCTATTGCCTTCCCACCCGTCTTCCCCCAGCCCCACCCCCATCTTCCTATTTATCTCTCTTCCCCCTACCTCCTCCACATTCCTGATGACAGGCCTATGCCTGAAACATTAACTCTTCTGCTCTTCAGATGCTGTCTGACCTGCTGTGCTTTTCCAGCACCACCCTTTTTGACCCTGATTCTCAAGCATCTGCAGTCCTCACTTTCTCCTTGTTGCGAAAGTTATGGTCTTGTTCAAAAAAGAGAGAGCAGTAAAGTGTTGTGAGTGAACTTAGCATTAAATTAGATTCCCTACAGTGTGGAAACAGGCCCTTCAGCCCAACAAGTCCACACCGACCCTCCAAATAGTACCAACCCAGACCCATTTCCCTCTGACTAATGCACCTAACACTATGGGCAATTTAGCATAGCCAATTCACTTAACCTGCACATCTTTGGATTGTGGGAGGAAACCGGAGCACACGGAAGAAACCCACACAGACACGGGGAGAATGTGCAAACTCCACACAGACAATTGACAAAACTGGAATTGAACCTAGGTCTCTGGTGCTGTAAGGCAGCAGTGCTAACCACTGAGCCACCATGCTGCCCTCATGTTGTGTGGATCTCAATTTAAAGCTTATCAATTTCACCTAGCTAGCTTTGCAATACGTGATTAATCTATTTTGGAATGTTCTAGTCGGATAGCAAGTTCAAAAAAAGTGAAAATTGATCCAGGATATGGCTGGTCAGACAAGAGAGTTATGGCGTTCATTTGGACAGAGGACGCACATCATTTATGTAAGGGTGCAAAGGTTAGATTCTCAGGATCACTGCAAGCGACAGCCCCAGGAACCAACACTCGAACAAGAAACCCTGAGGCAGAGCTTCAGTGACAGAACTGACTAGTGTGGGACGAATCAACTTTGTTAGACGCAGGTAATAAAACATTCACAATTGGGCTGTGTAATATTTGTTAGCTCTCAATGTAGTCAACCAAGTGTTGGCCATCAGAATTTAGGATCTCTTAGGTGGTTTCAGATTGAAGGGTTTATTTGAAACAAGAGAGACCCCACCTTGTGGGAAACCAAAAGCAGCAGTTTAAATGTACCGATATTTGATCATGGTAAGACTGAGGAAGGGCTCATGCCGGAAACATCGATTCTCCTGCTCCTTGGATGCTGCCTGACCTGCTGTGCTTTTCCAGCAACACATTTTCAAGACTGAGGTGCAGCCAGTTCTAGATTATGTGAAGTGGCCCAAATGGAAGCACTACTGTGCGGATGGTTATCCGGGTCAGGGAATTATGGCCAAATCAATATGGACAAAGGTGCATGGGAATAACTGTAACAAGAACACTAAAAATTGGAAAGGTTGCAGCAATTACTTGTCCCTGAAAGAATTGGGAAAACGGGAAGCAGAAGTGGTCATTTTAAAATGTCACCTGGAATAAATGGAGTTTCAGGCTGGTGTGGGAAGGAAAAGCACAGCGTTGGAAATGTCAGCATGCCAATTGTACACGACAATGGAGTAGTTTTCAGGATCTGCCTGAGAAAGCTGGGCCCAGTCACTGATACATAGAATGAGCATAGCCAGGAGAAGATATATGGGAAGTGGAGCAGAAATGTACAGATCTCTAAGCTCTGTTCTGTTTCAGAGCTCAGAGAGTATGACTCTCAAGGAGCCAAGCCACGTTAAATGTCGGAACAAAACAAACAGATAAAGAAATCAGTTCTCGGATCAAGGAGGGGTTATTGGACATTAATCAAGGGGGAAGGTGATGATGGTTCATGGAATGATGCCCTCGACTTGGGTTGTAGGATGAGCATTAGATGAGGAATCCTAGCAATGTGAGTGAGGCCATGAGAGCGATGATTACAATAACTAAGGAGACCTACCCAATGGACACAACACACTGCCGCCACCTGACCCTTGCTCCTGCCACCAGCCTCTCTCCATCCCACCATTGCAACTGCCTCCACTCTGTATCTGCCACTGCCCTTGCTTCATGTTGCCCCTGCATCTGAATCACTCCCCCTGCCATTGCCTCCACCCTGCCCCTATCCCAGCCTCACCCTGCACCTGCCCCTGCCCCTGGCCTTAGCTCTTGTGGATTAGAGTGGTGCTGGAAAAGCACAGCAGTTCAGGCAGTATCCGAGGAGCAGGAAAATCGACGTTTCGGGCAAACGCCCTTTCATCAGGAATACAGCTGTATTCCTAATCTCTAATCCAGAATCTGGTTTCCAGCATCTGCAGTCATTGTTATTACTTAAGGGAAAGTGAGGACTGCAGATGCTGGAGATCAGAGCTGAAAATGTGTTGCTGGAAAAGTGCAGCAAGTCAGGCAGCATCCAGGGAACTGGAGAGTTGACGTTTCGGGCATAAGCCCTTCTTCCTGAAGAAGGGCTTATGCCCGAAACGTCGACTCTCCAGTTTCCTAGATGCTGCCTGACTTGCTGCACTTTTCCAGCAACACATTTTCAGCTCTTGTTATTACTTAACTCTTGTGCCAGAGCCGATGCATTCTCTGGTGACAAAACAGACAGTTGGCAAACACAATAATTAGAATCAGGGTGTGGTTGGGCTGGTAACTCAGACAGTGCCAGCCCCTTAGGATAGCACCAACAACAAGGGCAAGTCCAATAGCCAGGAGCAGTGATGTCAATTACCCCATAAACAATCAGACAGCTGGCTGACCTGACACATCCTTTATGGGTTGGCAGACCTCTACTCTACATTTGCTGCTGGCATATAGTTATAAACTGTACACAGAGGTATTGAAACTACTTGGCATGAGTAGAAGTTCCATCCTATTTTCAGCTTCATCACAAGAGAAACAACAAAGGGATGGCACTCTAGACCAGATGAGGCAAGGAATTCTAAATGCAGCTACTTAAACAGTGCCAGCATTTTCAGTCATCTGTGTGATCATTTTGATAAGGCCTGGGTGCTCAGAACAAATCTGCCCATTGAAAAGCAATATGTATGGAAGTATACTGTCAAAGGTTAGGTGAATTGGCCATGCAAAATTGCCCATAGTTTTCAGGGATGTGTAGGTTAGGTGCATTAGTCATGAGTAAATGTAGAGTAATAGGGTAGGGGAATGACTCTGGGTGGGATATTCTGAGGGTTGGTATGGACTTGTTGGGCCAAAACAGCCTGTTTCCACATTGTAGGGATTCTATGATTCTATGAACCCAGGCTAAGATGTCAAATTCAATCCCTAGAGGCCTTTGCTCACTGAGGCTTGGATTGTCGCTAGGATGACCAAGCTTCACTAAAGGTGATTGAAAAGGAAAATAGAAAGAAAGAGGAGAAAACAAAACAAACAAAGGGAATGATTATTGCAGTCCTGAACCATCAATGGGTGAGCATACAGGAATGAAGGGAGAAACTGACATCAGCGAAAAGGGATGGGAGTCACAACAGTCCTCACCATAACCACTCCCCTCCATTCAGGGATAGAATGGGGCAGAATGCCAGAACTAACACCCACGCAACCAGTGCAGCAACTGTGGGAGGCTGGGGCATTTTGCTAGGAATTGCAGAATCCCATGATGAACTATCCACAATGCACGCTGGTCCAAAACAACAATTGCCCCATGAGGGTTCAGGTGATCGGGGACCCAACCAGTTGTGGCCTGGAGGATGTCTATTGATGATGTCAGCCCTGAGCAAAGGAGGGTATAATGCAATGTTGAAGGCTGCCACGCAAAGTCCAAAACAGAGTGATTTGGCTTGGCCCCCACTGAGAGTAAGTGGAATTATAAAATAGTGAAAATTAAAGCACACTTTGATGGCATAGACACTTTGGGATGAAATAGGAGAGCAGACAAGCTAGCTCAATCAGGCAGTAAAAGAGAAAGCATGGGACCCCTTCCCATTGTCTGCATACTGGGTTTTGGAGGATCAAAGAACCTATAGGGGCTACAGCAACTACTCCTGCCCCAAAGGTAGAAGATTAAGTGAAACATATATTAGAAATTAAGCAAGAATGGCCTGAGGCTTGTAAATTTCAGTACAGCAAGGAACACACCCTTTGGCTAATCAAGACTGTGCTGACACTTGACAACTTCATGAACTAAAAACCTTTTGCCTCTACTCTCTGCCTCTTCAGGTACCAGTCAAGATTCCTCTTAAACATTGCAATTGTATCTGCTTTTACCACCAGCGCTGACAGCACATTCCAGGCTCTTACAACCCTGTGTAAAAAACTTGTCCCCTATTGACATTTCTATCTTGGAAAAAGGACTCGAACTATCCACTCTGTCTATAACTCTCAATTTTGTGTACTTCTATCAGATCACTCCTTAGCCTCCCACATTAAAGTGTATCATCTATAAACTCACTAACCAGGCCACATACATTTTCCTCCAGATCAATTACAAATATACAGACAGTGCTGGTCCCAAAACTGATCCGTGCAAAACACCACTGGTCACAGACCTCCAGTCAGAAAAACACCCTCCCACTGCTACTCCCTGACTTCTATGGCTAAGCCAGTTCCGTATCCATCTCACCAGCTTATCCCATCTGACTTCACCTTTTGTTTCAGCCTGCCATAAGGGACCTTGCCAAAGACCTTGCTAATCTCCATGGAGACAATATCCATCTCCCTGCGCTCAAGTATTTTTGTCACTTCTTCCAAAAACTCAATCAGGTTTGTGAGATAAGACTTTCCCCGCAGAAAGCCAGGATGCTTCCAGTTTTTGGACACAAACTGAAAAACTAAAACACGTACAGTCATGGAGACCTACAATACAGAAAAAAAGCTGTTCATCACATCACATCTCTGCTGGTCAAAAACAACAATGTCACGATTCCAATCCTATCTTCTAGCACTCGGCCCATAGCCTTGTATGCCTTGGCTTGAAATATTTAGATGTGCAAATACAACGTTATGAGGTTTTTTGCCTTTACCACCCTTAGAGGTAGTGAGTTCCAAATTGCCAATTGCTGATGAAAAAGTTTTTTTCTCATCTCTTGTAAATTTCCTGCCCCCTACCTTAAACCTGTGTCCCCAGCCCCCATTCATAACTGAAAGTCTTCAGACCAGGCAGCATCCTGTTAAATCTCCTTTGCACCTTCTCCAGTACAATCGCATCCCTCCTATAATGTGGATTCCAGAACTGCACACAATTTCTAAAAAATTTATTCATTTTGTGAGATGTGAGCATCACTAGCTGGTCAGCATTTATTGCCCTAGTTGTCCTTGAGAAAGTGGTGCTGAGCTGCCTTCTTGAACCGCTGCAGTCCACCTGCTGTGGGTTGACCCACAATGTCATCAGGGAGAGAATTCCAGGACTTTGACACAGCGACAGCGAAGAATGCCAATATAGTTCCAAGTCAGGATGGTGAGTGGTTTGGAGGGGAATTTGAAGGTGGTGATGTTCCCATATATCTGCTATCCTTGTCCTTCTAGATGGAAGTGGTCGTGGATTTGGAAAGTGCTATCTGAAGATCTTTGGTGAATTTCTGCAGTGCATCTTGTAAATAGTACATACTGCTGCTACTGAGGGAGTGAATGCTTGTGGATGCAGTGCCAATCAAGCGGGCTGCTTTGTCCTGAATGGTGTCAAGCTTCTTGAGTGTTGTTGGCACTGCACTTATCCAGACAAATGGGAAGTATTCCATCATACTCCTGACTTGGGTCTTGTAGATGGTAGACAGGCTTTCAGGAGTCAGGAGGTGAGTTACTCACAGCAGTATTCTCAGCTTCTGGCCTGTTCCTATAGCCACTGGGTTTATATGGTGAATCCAGTTGAGTTTCCAATCAAGGATAACTCCCAGGATGTTGACATGAGGGGATTAAGTGATGGTAACACCATTGAATGTCAAGGGATGGTAATTAGATTTTCTCTTAATAGTGATGGTCATAGCCTGGCATGTGTGTGGTGTGAATGTTACTTGCCATTTTTCAGTCCAAGCCTGGATATTGTCCACATCTTGCTGCATTTGGACATGGACTGCTTTAGTGTCTGAGGAGTCATGAATGGTGCTGAACATTGTGCAATTGTCAGCAAACATTCCGACGTCTGACCCTATGATGGTGGGAAGGTCATTGATGAAGCAGCTGAAGATGGTTGGACCTAGGGCACAACCCTGAGGAACTCCTGCAGAGATGTCCTGGACTTGAGATGACTGACTTCCAACATCCACAACCATCTTCCTCGGTGTCAGGGGACAGTTTTCTTCTTGATGCCCGTTCATTCCAGTTTTGCTTGGGCTCCTTGATGCCACACTAGGTCAAATGCAGCTTTGCTGTCAAGGGCTATCACTCTCACCTCAACTCTGGAATTCAGCTCTTTTGTCCACGTTTAAACCAAGGCTGCAATGAGGTCAGGAGCTAAATGACCCTGGCAGAACCCAAACTGGCTGTCACTGAGCAGGTTGTTGCTGAGCAGGTGCTGCTTGATAGCACTGTTGATGACACTTTCTATCACTTTACTGATGATAGAGAGTAAACTAAGGTGGTACTTGGCTGGGTTGGATTTAGCCTGTTTTTTATGTACAAGGCATACTTGGGCAATTTTCCACATTGTTGAGTAGATGCCAGTGTTGTAACTGTACTGGAACAGCTTGGTTAGGGGAGTGGCAAGTTCTGGAGCATGAGTCTTCAGTGCTATTGCCAAAATGTTGTCAGGGCCCATAGCCATGCAGTATTCTGATTTCACATGGAGTAGATCAAAATGGCTGAAGGCTGGTATCTGTAATGCTGGGGACCACTAGAGAAGCCGAGATGAATCATCCACTCGGCACTTCTGGCTGAAGATTGCTGCGAAAATATTTTGCACAGATGTGCTGGGCTGTTCCGTCATTGAGGATGAGGATATTTGTGGAGCCTCCTCTTCCAGTGAGTTGTTTAATTGTCCACTTCCATTCACGACTGTGACAGAGCTTAGATCTGATCTGTTGGTTGTGGGATTGCTTAGCTCTGTCTATCACTTGCTGTTTATGCTGCTTAACATGCAAGCATGCTGGGCCATCGGGTTACAGATTGTGCTGGAGTACAATTCTGCTGCTGTTGTTGAGCCACAGCGCCTCATGGGTGCCCAGTCTTGAGTTGCTGGATCTTCGCAAAGTCTATCCCATTTAGCACGGTGATAGTATCACACAACAAGATGGAGGTTATTCTCAGTGTGAAGGCAGGACTTCATCTCCACAAGGACTATACGGCGGTCACTCTTACCAATACTGTCACAATACTGTAGCAGTAGTTTAACCAATGTTTTATGTAGCTCCAGCATCTTGCTCCCTGCTCTTTAACTCAATACTTGATTAATAAAGGCAAGTATTTCTTAACCATTTTGTCCACCTGTCGTGATACCCTAAGGGACCACTGTATAAACACGCCAAGATCCCTGTGTTCCTCAGTGCTTCCCACAGCCCACAGCCCTAAAGCTTGTCATGTATTCCTTTGCATTGTTTGTCCTGCCCAAGTGCATCACCTCACATTTATCCGGATTGAATTCCATTTGTCAATGATCAGTCCATCTGACCGGGCTGTTTATCCTCCCGTAATCTACGATTGTCCTTCTCACTACTTGCCATCCCACCAATTTTCATATCCATCTGCAAACTTACTGATCAATCCTCCTACATTCAAGTCTAAATCATTTATATAAACCTCAAACAACAAGAACCCAACACTGGTGCCTGTGTGACCACACTAGACACAGACTTCCAGTTGGAAGAATACTTCTCAACCATTACCCTCTGCTTCCCAGCACTCTGCCAATTGTGGATCCAATTTGCTAATTGAAATTGAGAAACAAATTTATAAGGAGATCTCAGCTATCTGTAAGAATAATAGGGTGGTTATGGTATGGAATTTTAACTTTCCAAACATAGACTGGGACTGCCATAGTATTAAGAGTTTAGATTGAGAGGAATTTGTTGAGTGTGTACAAGAAAACTTTCTGACTCAGTATGTGGATGTACTTACTAGAGAAATGAAATACTTGACCTACTCCTTGGAAATAAGGCAGGGCAGGTGACTGAGGTGTCAGTGGGGGAGCACTTTGGGGCCAGCGACCATAATTCTATTAGATTTAAAATAGTGACGGAAAAGGATAGACTAGATCTAAAAGTTGAAGTTCTAAATTGGAGAAAGGCCAATTTTGACGGTATTCTCTGTGTTCTCTTTCTGTGTTCATTGTCTATCTTATACGTTGCAGGCAAGGATGCCCGGAGGCATGGTACATTGGGGAAACCGAGCAAAGGCTACGACAACGGATGAATGGGCACCGCACAACAATCAACAGACAGGAGGGTTCCCTCCCAGTTGGGGAACACTTCAGTGGTCCAGGACATTCAGCCTCGGACCTTTGGGTGACCATCCTCCAAGGTGGACTTCGGGACAGGCAGCAGAGGAAAGTGGCCGAGCAGAGGCTGATAGCTAAGTTCAGTACCCATAGGGAGGGCCTCAACCGGGACCTTAGGTTCATGTCACATTACAGGTGATCACCATTGCACTACACACACACACACACACACACAGATATTCCTACACACACACACACTCTCACATGCACACGGACACAGATACACACAGACGCGCACACAGACACCCACACATACCCTTACAGACACACACACTCCCTCACTCACACATGCACCCCCTCACAGACTTAAGACACTCTGCACTCACTACACACACACACACACACATACACTTTCTCACACTCACAACCCCCAACCCAGACAGACAGACACACACAGACAGACAAAGGCCCACACGCACACATATATTTTGTGGGTGAATTTGTACTTTCAGGGTTACATTGTACTTTGCTCAAAAACTGCATGCATTCATGTAGAACTCTGAGCTCAAAAACTGCATGAATTTATGTAAAACTCCGTTATCTCACTTTTTAGATTAGAATCAATCTAAACATCATCGCATAGACAGAGAACACAGGGGGCCAACACCTTCAACATATTGTCTAGCTATCGCCATTGTTAACAGCTAACCCAAGAATGCAACTTTTTTTTAAAAATGTTTTGTGATTTACACATGAAAGAAGTGAAACTATCACTGTATCCTAACAGATGAAAGGCTTAATAGACAATCAATTTTTCAATGTATAATTTCAGTTACATCACACTGTAAATTTTTGCTATAAATTCTGTGTTAGGATTGAGCCCTCCACTATCACCTGATGAAGGAGCGTCCCTCCGAAAGCTAGTGTGCTTCCAATTAAACCTGTTGGACTATAACCTGGTGTTGTGTGATTTTTAACTGTGTTCAACAAAATCATGATGTGGAGGTGCCAGTGTTGGACTGGGATGTACAAAGTTAAAAATTACACAACACCCAGGTTATAGTCCAACGGGTTTATTTGGAAGCACTAGCTTTCAGAGTGCTGCTCCTTCACTTGATGAAGGAGCAGCGCTCCGAAAGCTAGTGCTTCGAAATAAATTTGTTGGTCTATAACCTGGGTGCTGTGTAATTTTTAACTCAGCAAAATCATAGTAGATTTGTATCCATCTCCATCTGCCTGCCCTGGATTTGTAAACTTTTAAATGAAAATATATCAATCACAACTTTGCAATTTTCAAATAATCACTGCAACAGGCTTTGGAGTAAAAGTTCTTCTATATTTTGTATGAGGACTGTCTCCTGACAATACTCCTGAATGAATTTAGCACAGAATGAGACTATTTAACCTATCTTGCCTGCGCTGGCCCTCTGAAGGTTCAATTCACCAGGTTCCACTCCACTGTCTTTTCCTCATAGTCTTACATGTTTTTTTCTCTTCAGCTGATGATCCAAATCTCTTTTAAAAGTCATGATTGAAGCTGCCACCACTGCACCCTCAGCTAGCTCATTCAGGACTGTAAACACTCACTGTGTAAAGATGTTTTCCACATATTACTCCGGCAGTTTTGCCAATCACCTTAAATCTATGTCCTGTTTTTCATGATCCCTTCAACAGTAGGAACTGTTTCTAACTGCTCTATCCAGATCACTCATGAATTTAAATACCTACATTAAACATAAATCTGCTCTTTTCCACAAAAACAGTCCTAACTTCTCCAAGTTCATCTTTCCTGGAACCATTCTCAAGAGACTTTCTGTGGTGTCTCATGTGACCTTCATATCTTTCCTAAAGTGCGCAGCCCAGAACTGGATGCTTTATACTAGTTGCATTTTGTACACGTTTAACATAGCTCCTTTCATTTTGTATTCTGTTCCTACTCTTTATTAAATACAGGAACTCAAATTTTGTAAACTGCTTTCTCAACCTGTCCGGTCATCTTCAATTAGTTCTGCATATATACCTCCAGGTCATCTGCTCCTGCACCCCATTTATTTGCTTTACTGCCTCCTCCATATAGAGATTTAGAGATATATAGCACAGAAACAGACCCTTTGGTCCAACTCACCCATGCCAACCAGATATCCTAAATTAATTTAATCCCATTTGCCAGCACTTGGCCCATATCCCTCTAAACCCTTTCTATTCATATACCCATCCAGATGCCTTTTAAACGTTGGAATTGTATCCGCCTCCACCACTTCCTCTGGCAGCTATTCCATACACGTACCACCCTCTGGGTGAAAATGTTACCCCTTAAGTCCCCTTTAAATCTTTCCCCTCTCACTGTAAATGTATGCCCTCTAGTGGGATGGCATGGTGGCTCAGTGGTTAGCCCTGCAGCCTCACAGCACCAGGAACCTGATTTTGCTGAACACAGCCAGAGTTCTGGGGTCTTTTCCTCTGTTCTTATCCCTCAGGCTCCGGTTTCCTCCCACAGTCCAGTCCAAAGATGTGCAGGTCAGTTGAATTGGCCATGCTAAATTGCCCCCAATATTAGGTGCATTAGTCAGGGGTAAATTTAGGGTAGGGAAGTGGGTCTGGGTGGGTTACTCTTCGGAAGGTCGGTGTGGACTTGTTGGGCCAAAGGGCCTGTTTCCACACAGTAGGTAATTTAATCTAGTTCTGGACTCCCCCACCCTAGGAAAAAGACCTTGTCTTTTTATCCATGTCCCTCATGATTTTATAAACCTCTATAAGTTTACCCCTCAGCCTCCGATGCTCCAGGGAAAACAGCTCCGGCCTATTCAACCCCTCCCTATAGCTCAAATCCTCTAACCCTGGAATTCTTTTCTGGACCCTTTCAAGTTTCACAACATCATTCCTATAGGAGGGACACAAGAATTGCACACAATATTCCAACCGTGGCCTAACCAATGTCCTGTACAGCCGCAACATGACCCCCTAACTCCTATACTCAGTACTCTGACCAATAAAGGAAAGCATACCAAACGCCTTCTTCACTATCCTATCTACCTGCAACTCCACTTTCAAGGAACTATGAAGCTGCAGTCCAAGGTCTCTTTGTTCAGCAACACTCCCCAGGACCTTACCATTAAGTGTTTAAGTCCTGCTGTGGTTTGCTTTTCCAAGGTGCAGCACCTCACATTTATCTCGGCCCATTGGCACACCTTTAGATTAGATTAGATTACTTACAGTGTGGAAACAGGCCCTTCGGCCCAACAAGTCCACACCGCCCCGCCGAAGCGCAACCCACCCATACCCCTACATTTACCCCTTACCTAACACTACGGGCAATTTAGCATGGCCAATTCACCTGACCTGCACATCTTTGGACTGTGGGAGGAAACCGGAGCACCCGGAGGAAACCCACGCAGACACGGGGAGAACGTGCAAACTCCACACAGTCAGTCGCCTGAGGCGGGAATTGAACCCAGGTCTCTGGCGCTGTGAGGCAGCAGTGCTAACCACTGTGCCACCCACTAGATCAAAATCCCGTCGTACTCTGAGGTAACCTTCTTCACTGTCCACTATACCTCCATTTTTAGTGTACCTGCAAACTTACTAACTATATCTCCTATGTTTGCATCCAAATTATTTATATAAATGAGAAAAAGCATTGTACTCAGCACTGATCCTTGTGGCACACCACTAGTCACAGGCCTCCAGTCTGAAAAGCAACCCTCCCCCACATTTCACAGTACTTCCATGTTTTTGGTCCAATGTACATTTTGAAATTATATCTTATATCTTACGATATGAGTTTCAGGGCTAGTGTGAGGCCAAGTATGTAGGTCACATGTACTAAATACCGGCCGTGTATCAAACATACATCTTGTTGACTAATCACAGTGGGCAGCATGCTGATTGTGCTCAACCAGTCTTGTTTGCAAGCCTTCGGAAGAAATGTCCATCATTACACGTAATTGGATATCGTTTATTAAATAATTCAGACTGCTAAGAGTTACAACGGAAATCAATTTCAGATTAGAGCCAGCCCCGCACTGTGATGCATTTAGTACACAAATATCCAGGACCTGTTTTAGAACATAGAACGTTACAGTGCAGTACAGGCCCTTCAATCCTTGATATTGCGCTGATCTGTGAATTAATCTGATGCCTATCTCACCTACACCATTCCATTATTTGCATACACATGTCCAATGCCCATTTAAATGCCCTTAATGTCAGCGAGTCTACTAATTGCCAAAAGGAATATAAAGAATACATAGAACACTGAACAGTACAGCACAGCAATAAGCCCTTCAGCTCACCATGTCTGTGCAGACCATGATGCCATTCTAAAGCCCATGTCTGTATCCCTCTGTTCCCTACTTGATCATGTGTCTGTCTAAATGCCTCTTGAACGTTGCCATCATAGCTGTTCAACCACCTCCCCTAGCAGCGCCTACCACCTTCTGTGTAAAAAATCTTCCCTTGCACATCTCCTTTAAAATGTCCCCCTCTCACATTGAACCTATGTCCCTTAGTATTTACCTTTTCCACCCTAGGAAAGAGACCCCAACTATCTACACTATCCATGCTGCTCATAATTTTGTAAACTTCTTTAAAGTAGCTCCCCAAGCCACCCCCCCCCCCCCCCCCCCCCCCCCCCCCCGATGCTCTAGCAACAAATCAGGTTTGTCCAATCTCCCCATGTAGCTAATACATTCTAATCAGGGAACATCCTGGGAAACCTCTCTGGCATCCTCTCCAAAGCCTCCACATCTTTCCTATAGTATGGTGACCAGAGCTGCGCACAATATTCCAAATGTAGACTACCTAAATTTTTATATAGCTGCAACATAATTTGCCAATTTTTATACTGAATGCCCCAAGCATGTTGTACACCTTCTTTATCCATCTTATTCACTTGTATTGACAATTTCTGGGAGCAATGGACATGGACGCCAATATTCTGCTGTATATCAATGCAACTAAGGATCCTGCTATTTACAGTATGCTTTCCACCTGCATTCGACATCCTAAAATGAATCACCTCACACTTGTCCAGATTAAACTCTACTTGCCATTTCTCCACCCAAGTTTCCAACTGATCTATATCTGCTGCATCCTTTGATATCCTTCTTCAGTATTTACAACATCACCAATTTTTGTGTTATCTGCAAACTTACGAATCAGCCCACTGACATTTTCATCCAAATCAATTATATAAGAAACAGAAGTGACAGCATTAATCATTGTGGAGTACCACTGGTCACAGTTGTCCAGTCAGAAAAACACCCCCCCACCCCCAGCCCCAGCCCCCTGCCCCCCACGACTACACACTATGACCAAGCTAGTTTTGTATCCAGTTTACCAATTCACCATGGATTCCATGCAATTTAATCCTCTGGACCAGCCTACCAGCGACTGACCTTGTTAAGTGCTTTAGTAAAATCCATGTCGACAACATCCACTGCCCTACCCTCATCAATCATCTTCATCATTTCCTCAAAACACTCAAACAATTTGTAAGTCAAGAACTTGCTTGCACAAAGGCATGCTGACTATTTCAAAACAGTCCTTTCTTTTCTAAATGCAAACAATTCCTGTCCCTAAGAATTTTCTCCAATAATTTCCCCACTACTGATGTAAGGCTCTCCAGCCTATAATCTCCTTGATTATCCCTGTTGCCGTTCTTATACAGAGGAACAACATTGGATATTCTTCAGTCTTTTGGGACCTTGCCTGTGACTAAAGAGAGTACAAAGATCTCTGTCAAGGCCTCAGCAACCTCTTCCATTGCCTCCCTCAGTATCCTGGGATAGATCCCATCAGGCATCTGGACTTACCTACCTTAATGTTCTTCAAGACAACAACACCTCCTCTTCCTTAATATCGACTGCCTCAGAATATCAATGTGCCCCTCCCTAATCTTACCATCATTCATATCCTTCTCTTTGGTGAATACTGATATGAAGTACTCATTGAGGACCTCACCCACTTACTCTGGCTCCACACAAATTACCTTCTTTCTCCTTGAGTGGACCTACCCTTTCCTCTTGCTCCTAATAAACATATAAAATGCCTTGCCATTTGCCAAGGACATTTTGTGGTCCCATTTAGAATCAGAGAACCCCTACAATGTGGAAACAGCCTATTTGGCTCAACAAGTCCACACCAATCCTCCGAAAAGTAATCCATTCAGACTCATTCCCCTACGCTATTACTCTACAATTACTGCTGGCTAATGTACCTAACCTACACATCCCTGAACAATTTGGGCAATTTAGCATGGCCGATTCACCTAACCTGCACACCTTTGGATTGTGGAATTTAACCCTCCTAATTTCTGATTTAAGTTCTTTCCTGCTTCCTTTGTATTCCTTCCTTTATCTTTTTTAATTAAACTTTAAATAATCTCTTATTATCAGGGTTTCCAAATCTTGCCACCTTTATCTTTCATCCTCACAGGAATATGTTAGTTCTAAACTCTGATCAACTGACCTTTAAAAAACCTCCACGTCAGATGTAGATTCACCTTCAAACAGCCATCCTCAATCTAATTTCTCCAGTTCATGCCTCATACAGTCATAACTAACCCTCTCCCAATTTAGCACTTTTGCCCAAGGACCATTCTTATCTTGATTGCACCTTTTCTAAAAACCTCATCGAGGTTGTCAAATTCTTATGCATCCCATGGCAGCAATCTGACCAATCAGACTCTACCTACCTCAAGATTGCTCTTGATTAGGATAGACTAGATTAGATTACTTACAGTGTGGAAACAGGCCCTTCGGCCCAACAAGTCCACACCGACCCTCTGAAGAGCAACCCACTCAGACCCATTCCCCTACACCTAACACTACGGGCAATTTTAGCATGGCCAATTCACCTGACCTACACATCTTTGGACTGTGGGAGGAAACCAGAGCACTGGAGGAAACCCACGCAGACATGGGGAGAATGTGCAAACTCCACACAGACAGTTGCCCGAGGTGGGAATTGAACCCGGGTCTCTGGCACTGTGAGGCAGCAGTGCTAACCACTGTGTCACTGTGCAGCACATTGTTGCATCTCCAGCCAATGATAACCAACCCAATCATCACCCTTTTTTCATTTTGTATAAAATGGTGTCCTTTTTCCTCAAGTCTGTGTTTTGTCCTGGTTTGATGAAGGCAGGATGAAAAGTTTCAAATCTAGTCTCCTTTTAGCATTATTTAAACAAATGACTTTGGATTCTTGTCAGGCAGGTGAATCAAAGGACATCGGAGGAAGATGGAAATGTTAGAATTCAGAGTGCAAACAGATTATGGTGGAGAAAGGGTCATTTGGGTCATTCCCAAATAAGCGATTAGTTTCTACATAAGGAGAAAATCCAGAGGGTAGAAACTTCTGCTGTACTGAACTGTAAATTAACAATAAATTGTTGGAAACCACAAAATGCTTTCCTCTGCCTGATTTAGTATATGGAGATCTGCCTATTCAACACTCTTGATTGTTTCCTGTCAATGGTAGACCTGTTGGAAATGTAGAAACAAGCGGAACGGTGACTCATTTTCTGACAGATTATCTTCCCATCTGCTGATTCAGGTTGTGCGATTTATCTTCCTGAAGTTAGTATTTGCTGATGAATGTTTTTTTTTGTTAATCTCAAAGAGGGGAAAGGTAGGACTGATAATGGCTGTGGAAGGGACCATGACCCTGAATTTCTTTGCATTGGTGACACCTGTCACATCTCCTAGATAAAGTGGGTAAAAACAAGGACTGCAGATGCTGGAAACCAGAGTCTAGATTAGAGTGGTGCTGGAAAAGCACAGCAGGTCAGGCAGCATCCGAGGAGTGGGAAAATTGATCTTTCGGACAAAAGCCCTTCATTATGAATAGAGGCAGGGTGCCTGCAGAGTGTAGAGATAAATGAGAGGGGGTTGGGGGTGGGGAGAAAGTAGCATAGAGTACAATAGGTGAATGGGGGTGAGGATGGAGGTGATAGGTCAGAGAGGAGGGTGGAGTGGATAGGTGGAAAGGCAGATAGGCAGGTAGGACAGGTCATGAGGGCGGTGCTGAGCTGGAAGGTTGGAGCTTGGACAAGGTGGGGGAAGGGGAAATGAGGAAAATGGTGAAATCTACATTGATGCCATGGGGTTGAAGTGTTCCGAGGCGGAAGATGAGGCATTCTTCCCCCAGGCATTGGGTGGTGAAGGAGCAGCGGTGGAGGAGGCCCAGGACCTGCATGTTCTCGGCAGAGTGGGAGGGGGAGTTAAAATGTTGGGCCACAAGGCACTGTGATTGATTGGTGCGGGTGTCCCGGAGATGTTCCCTAAAGCGCTCTGCTAGGAGGCGTCCAATCTCCCCAATGTACAGGAGACCGCATCAGGAGCAACGGATACAATAAATGATAATGGTGGATGTGCAGGTAAAACTTTGATAGATGTGGAAGGCTCCTTTGGGGCCTTGGAAGGAGGTGAGGGAGGAGGTGTGGGCGCAGGTTTTGCAATTCCTGCGGTGGCAGTGGAAGGTGCCAGGAAGGGGAGGATGCCCCCACATCTCCTAGTTTACCAATGCCTGCTGTACTTTGTAGGGAGCCAAGGTCATTGTCTTGACCAGGGAGAAGCAAATCAAACGTGCTTGTGGCATTGCTTCCCAATGATTTATGGTGCCATCAACTACACACACATAGTTTTGCAGTTATCACTGAGATGCTGAGATGTAACACACCCAGAGAGGGTTCCACTCTCTGCATGTGAGTCAGTGTGTGGTTCCAGGCTGTAATGATGGTGGATGTATGCTCATGTCAGATCTCACCTCCATGCTGCTCTCTGAACAAATGCAGCATCAGTAGCTGATTTGTTGGTCTTCAATGAGATCAATCGGTTGTGTATCCTTATCCTCAGTGGACAGCTCCCTCTGAACCTCACATTTCCAAGCCAGTGATTGACCATCGGAAGTTATTGGGTGACCTAAAGTAAAATCGTGCAAGGTGGGAGGAAGAGTGATTTGGCACAAGGGAGGAAGTGAAAGCAGGAGGTATACATTTCTTACATCTTTGGAATTTGTAGCTCAAACAAGATCGTAGGGTATGAAGAAGTGAGATGGGAAAGGGAGGTTTAGGTATGAGCATATCATCATCCTTGACAGCTTCAGCCCTACCATTGGCAACAAATTTGGTTATAGTTGGTGAGCATTGTCTCCTCTTTGACGATGAAGACTTGTAGTCATACCTGTCCCATGCTAATTCAGTACCCCCAGCTATTGGGGACCTCAACTGAGACAAAAATGTATCAGTGTCATCTGTTTGGATGATGTTGTAATGCTCCAGGCCACGCCCCACTCAAAACATTTCAAGAAGGTAGCCCAAACCCTAACTTTTCTAGTTGTTTTAAGCAGGTGTATAGTAGATATCCCTGGAATGATGCACCTGGCCCAACCATTTAGTTTTAAACAATACAGAATTTATTTGCAAGATTCCCCAATGTAACACAAACAAAACAGAACAGACTATAGAATAACTTAACTATTTAAAAACCCAATCAACTCAACCGCAACTTAATAATGCTGTTCCAAATATTTGCAATTGTCCCCATAAACACCCCTTTAGCAAAAAGGTAAAATCAGACATAGGTTCTTACAGGAGAGATGGTCAGAGAGAGAGAGAGAGAGAGAGAGGATCAGCATGGATCTGTTTCTTTGACCAGCAGCCTCAAGAAACTGACTGCTTGCTAAAACCGAACCAAACCAAACCAGAGCAAAGCTGAGCTGGGAGAACTGTCCCCTTCATTGTACAAGTGCGTTTTTTAAAACTTAAAAGCTTCTTCAAGTAGATAAACCCAGATATCTCAGCAACTCTGCCTCACACAACCCTTTTGCAAAAAAACCAAGGACCCTGCAACCTTGTTAAAGGAGCATCATCGTCACAATGTTCAAATTCTAGTTAAATAGCTGACTATGCTTTCAAGGTGGGAGGCTTGTTGCAGTGCCAAGTGTGTGAGGATGAGATGAGGCTGTGAATGTGATTTCAGATTTGTGGACAATGGCGATTTTTGATATGTGAGTGAAGGGAGTGCAGTGATTGGAGCAATGTGTAAGGCTGATAGTTCAACTTTATGCCTTTGGCATTTCAAGATGCTTTCACTGACCTCCTCCCTTCATTAACTCCCATCCTGCAGTGAATCCAGGTGCTCAGGCCAAGTTTCTTGGCACTGATGTGGATAGCTCCTGATTCCTACTGATTTCTCAGTGGCTGTCTGGAGAGTCTCCTGGTCTCCTGAGGGAAAAACTCAGTATCTCCCTGTGCCCCTGTGTCAGCGTTGAATCAAAGAAACTCTCATCCTTTGGCTCCATGTGATATTTTATTCATTTCTACTCAGAGATTCTTCTGTATCCAGTAGGAAGCAGGCAGAATGCTTTTTATAAAGGACAGGCTGCGTTTAGTGGTGACAAACTTTCGCAAGTTTGAGCCTTAAACCTAGTGTACAGAATTAGAAAAATATATTTGTGCAAGGTTCTACTTTTGACTGATGAGAACCAACAGAAGGCAGGGGTAAAGAATGACCAACGTGTCATAGACCATGAGATCATGTTAAAATGGCAGATAATTTGGACTTAGACCTTAACTTCAGGTCAACAAATACTCAAGTCCTGAAGTTTTATGTAATGAGATCAGCCAGGTGGAACTCATAGAATATGATTTCCCCATTTGGGGCTATTAATCTGGTCCAATCTGGGTGGCCTAGCTGACAGACAGGAGTGTCAGACATCCAGTTCACTCTAAAATCTGACTCTGAGAGAGCTGAATCAGTGTCAAGGACTGTCCATGTGGAAATAAAGTGTGACTTAATGACAGGTCACCAGTCTATGTGGAATTATTTCAGTTTTCATACGAGGGTTTTAAAAAAGTGATCAATGAAATAGGTGATGTATTTGGTATCAAGTTTTCAAAATTTATAAGTTTTGGGGAAGGTAGCACTCAATTAAAAAGCAGGAATTGTAGCTTCTTTATTTGAAAAAGGGAGAGAGGCAAAAAGCAGGGATGCCTCAGGCCAGTTAGCTTAATGTCTGTCAAAGGGAAAATGTTAAAGTTTTTATAACAGGGCACTTGGATAAATTCATTGTAATCAGGCAGACCCAATATCATTTGTGAAAAGGAAATCACCTTTATTGGAGTCCTTTGAAGAAGTGATATATGTGCTATGGGTTCCAGTGGATGTGCTGTATTTATGTTTTCAGAAGGTGTTTGATAAGATGTCATATCAAAGATTATTAGGAAAAATAAGAGCAAATGGTGTAGGGTGTAGCATATTGGCATAGCTAGGAGATTGGTTGACGAACAGAAAACAGCAAGTAAATTAAGCAGGTCATTTTCTAGTTAGCAAAACAGAGATCACAACTCAGGAAACTGGGCTTGGGGCTGTAGTGGGGCTCTTAGTGCTCAGATCAAGGTTGGGGCTGCTGTACCTGGGTTAGGATTGGGGTCTATGATCTCTGTCCATGGCCCTGATTAGAATCATGAACATCCATTCATTCCCCCTACCACTAACACTCAGTAACAGCAGTGTGTACAGTCTACAAAATTAACTGCAGTAACTACAGGGCTCCTTCAATACCATTATCCAAACCTGCAGCCTCTATCATTTAAAAGGTCAGGGGCTGCAGATACAACCTGGGAAAACCACTTGCAGGCTCCCCTCCAAGTCATTCACCTCACTGATTGGAAATATATTGCTATTCCTCCAGTGTTGTTGGTCAAAATCCTGGAACTCAATTTCAACAGCGTTATGACTGTCCCCAAGATACAAGGATTACAGCAGTTCAAAAAGGCAGATCACCACTATCTGCAGCAGGACAACAGGCAATAAAACGCTGGGCGAGTCATATCCCATGAATGAATTTCATACCGCATAGAATGAAGGGCCAGGTGAGCCTGCAGGTTCAGCCACATCCTACAGGCTCAATTCTGATTAGTTTAGACTCCCGACAGTGTGGAAACAGGCCCTTCAGACCAACAAGTCCATACTGACCCTCCAAAGAGCAACCCACCCACCCGTTCCCCTACATTTACCCCTGACTAATGCACCTAACACTACGGTCAATTTAGCATAGATGATTTACCTAACCTGCACATCTTTGGACTGTGGGAGGAAACCGGAGCACCCGGAGGGAACCCACGTAGACATGGGAAGAGTATGCAAACTCCACACACAGTTGCCCGAGATGGGAATTGAACCTGGGTCCGTGGTGCCGTGAGGTAGCAGTGCATACCATTGAGCCACCATGCTGCCCCTAGATAGTAATATAAACAAATGCAAAAGCACATGCACATACACACACAAACACACAAAGACAAATATGCACCCACAAACACAGATACGTGCACACACACATGCACGAAATATCCTTTCTGAATTTACTGTGTTGATCCCTTTAAGAGTTTTGTAAATTTTTGTAAGATTGCCTCTCATTCTTCTAAACTCCACAGAATAGAGGGCCAGTCTCTTGTCAGTCATCAGACCAGTCATCATTTGCTGCACTCACTCGACATCAATTAGAGTTTCATTCATGTAGTGAAACATCCCAAGCATTCCAGGATACTTCACAGGAGTATGATGGACATCAGGTCACATAGTATAGGAAATGATTAAAATCTTGTTCAAGGCAGTAGACCACTGCTCCACAAAAAACAGGTGAGATGCCGGAAGACTGGAGGTTGGCTAACGTAGTGCCACTATTTAAGAAAGGTGGTAAGGATAAGCCAGGGAACTATAGACCAATGAGCCTGACGTTGGTGGTGGGCAAGTTGTTGGAGGGAATCCTGAGGGATAGGATTTACATGTATTTGGAAAGGCAAGGACTGATTAGATAGTCAACATGGCTTTGTGTGTGGGAAATCATGTTACACAAACTTGATTAACTTTTTTGAAGAAGTAACAAAGAGGATTGATGAGGGCAGAGCGGTTGTCGTGATCTAAATGGACTTTAGTAAGTCATTCAACAAGGTTTCCCATGGGAGACTGATTAGCAAGGTTAGATCTCATGGAATACGGGGACAACTAGCCAGTTGGGTACAGAACTTTCTCAAGATAGAAACAGAGGGTGATGGTAGAGGGTTGTTTTTCAAACTGGAGGCCTGAGACCAGTGGAGTGGCACAAAGATCAGTGCTGGGTCCACTACTTTTCGTCATTTATATAAATTATTTAGATATGAACATAGGAGGTACAGTTAGTAAGTTTGAGATGACACCAAAATTGGAGGGGTCGTGGACAGTGAAGAAAGTAACCTCAGATTACAACAGGATCTTGACCAGATGGGACAATGGGCTGAGAAGTGGCAGATGGAGTTTAATTCAGATAAATACAAGGTGCTGCATTTTGGGAAAGCAAATCTTAGCAGGACTTATACACTTAATGGAGAAAGTGAGGTCTGCAGATGCTGGAGATCAGAGCTGAAAATGTGTTGTTGGAAAAGTGCAGCAGGTCAGGCAGCATCCAGGGAACAGGAGAATCAACGTTTCGGGCATAAGCCCTTCTTCAGGAATCAATCCTGAAGAAGGGCTTATGCCCGAAACGTCGATTCTCCTGTTCCCTGGATGCTGCTGACCTGCTGCGCTTTTCCAGCAACACATTTTCAGCTTATACACTTAATGGTAAGGTCGGTGGAGTTGTGGAGTGTTGCTGAACAAAGAGACCTTGGAGTGCAGGTTCATAGCTCCTTGAAAGTGGAGTCGCAGGTAGATAGGATAGTAAAGAAAGCATTTGGTATGCTTTCCTTTATTGGTCAAAGTATTGAGTACAGGAGTTGGGAGGTTATGTTACGGCTGTACAGGACGTTGATTAGGCCACTTTTGGAAGATTGTGTGCAATTCTAGTCTCCTTCTTATAGGAATGATGTTGTGAAACTTGAAAGAGTTCAGAAAAGATTTACAAGGATATTGCCAGGGTTGGAGGATTTGAGCTATAGGGAGAGGCTGAACAGGCTGGGGCTGTTTTCCCTGGAGCATCGGAGGCTGAGGGGTGACCTTATAGAGGTTTATAAAATCATGAGGAGCATGGATAGGGTAAATAGACAAATCTTTTCCCTGGGGTGGGGGAGGCCAGAACTGGACGGCATAGGTTTAGGGTGAGAGGGGATAGGTATAAAAGAGACCTAAGGGGCAACTTTTTCACGCTGAGGGTGGTGCATATATGGAACGAGCTGCCAGAGGAAGTGATGGAGGCTGATAAATTACAGCATTTAAAAGCCATCTGGATGGATATATGAATAGGAAGGGTTTAGAGGGATATGGTCCAAGTGCTGGCAAATGGGACTAGATTAGGTTGGGATATCTGGTCAGCATGGATGAGTTGGACCGAACTATGCTGTTCATCTCTATGACTCTATGACTCTAAATATCTTTCTCACTGTAACACCATTTTGAGGCTTGAAAGTTGTTACAATGCCTTGGTGAAGACTTGAGTGTGATGAGTGGTGTGGCAGGAAGGTAAGACGGCCTGTGAGAGTAGGAGAAGAGAAAGTAGGACATGTGTCTTGTATGACCGCCTCTGACTTACTGATCCACATTGACTCCAGTTCAACAACTGCATTAACAGAACATAGAACATTACGACGCAGTACAGGCCCTTCAACCCTAGATGTTGCACCGAACTGTGAAACCAATCTGAAACCCATCTATCCTACACTATTCCATTTTCATCCTTATGTTTATCCAATGTTTGAATGCCCTTAAATTTGGCGAGTCTACTACTGTTGCAGTTAGTGCATTCCACTACTACTCGGAGTAAAAAAACTACCTCTGACATCTGTCCTATATCTATCACTCCTCAATTTAAAGCTATGTCCCTTCATGCTAGCCATTACCATCCAAGAAAAAAGGCTCCCACTGTCCACCCTAAGTAACTCTCTGATTACCTTAATTGTCTCAATTAAGTCACCTCTCAACCTTCTTCTAATAAAAACAGCCTCAAGTTCCTCAGCCTTTCCTCCTTAGACCTTCCCTCCATACCAGATAACATCCTAGTAAATCTCCTCTGAGCCTTTTCCAAAGCTTCCACATTCTTCCTTTTAATGCAATGACCACACTGTACACAATACTCCAAGTGCAGCCGCACCAGAGTTTTGTACAGCTGCAGCATGACCTCGTGGCTCCGAAACTCAATCCCTCTACCAATAAAAGCTAACACACTGTATGCCTTCTTAACAACCCTATCAACCTGGGTGGCAACTTTCAGGGATCTATGTACATAGACACCAAGATCTCTCTGCTCATCTACACTACCAAGAATCTTACCATTAGCCTTGTACTCTTTATTCCTGTTGGTCCTTCCAAAGTGAATCACCTCATGCTTTTCCACATTCAACTCCATCTGCTACTCTCAGCCCAGCTCTGCAGCTTATCGATGTCCCTCTGTAACCTACAACATCCTTCAGTACTATCCACAACTCCACCGACCTTAATGTCATCCACAAATGTACTAACCCATCCTTCAATGCCCTCATCTAGGTCATTTATAAAAATGACAAACAACAGTGGACCACAAACAGATCCTTGCAGTACACTACTAGTAACTGAACTCCAGGATGAACATTTCCCATCAACCACCACCCTCTGTCTTCTTTCAACTAGCTAATTCCTGATCCAAACCGCTAAATCCCCCTCAATCCCATACCTCCGTGTGTTGTGCAATAGCCTACTATGGGGAACCTTATCAAAGCCTCACTGAAATCCATAAAGCTTGATTGTTGCTCCATTGTTGCTCTTCCACCGCCTTCGCCTCCGCGCCTACTTCTTTAACCAAGACTCCCGCCCACCCTCTGACGACCCCTTCTCCCGCCTCCAACACACCCCATCCACCTGGACACCCCGTGCTGGCCTCCTACCTGCCCTCGACCTCTGCATAGCCAACTGCCGCCGCGATATTAACCGCCACCTGAACTCCCCCACCCCTCTCACCCACTCCAACCTCTCACCCTCGGAACGCGCAGCCCTCCACTCACTCCGTTGCAACCCCAACCTCACTATCAAACCAGCAGACAAGGGAGGCGCGGTAGTAGTTTGGCGCACCGACCTCTATACCGCTGAGGCCAAACCCCAGCTCGCAGATACCTCCTCCTACTGCCCCCTTGACCATGACCCCACCCCCCACCACCAAACCATCATCTCCCAGACCGTCCATAACCTCATCACCTCGGGGGATCTCCCATCCACCGCCTCCAACCTCATAGTCCCACAACCCCGAACCGCCCGTTTCTACCTCCTGCCCAAAATCCACAAACCTGACTGCCCCGGCCGACCCATTGTCTCCGCCTGCTCCTGCCCCACCGAACTCATCTCCGCATACCTTGACACCGTCCTGTCCCCCTTAGTCCAAGAACTCCCCACCTACGTTCAGGACACCACCCACGCCCTCCACCTGCTCCATGATTTTCGCCATGACTCCCACAGCTACCTGGGCTACACCTCCTCCCATCCTGCCCCCTGTAAAAACGCCATCCCATTCTCCCAATTCCTTCGACTCCGCCGCATCTGCTCCCAGGAGGACCAGTTCCAAAAACGCACATCCCAGATGGCCTCCTTCTTCAAGGACCGCAATTTCCCCCCCGACGTGGTCGACGATGCTCTCCACCGCATCTCTTCCACTTCCCGATCCTCCGCCCCTCCAACCGCCACCAGGACAGAACCCCACTGGTCCTCACCTACCACCCCACTAACCTCCATGTACAGCGCATTATCCGCCGTCATTTCCGCTACCTCCAAACGGACCCCACCACCAAGGATATATTTCCCTCCCCTCCCCTATCAGCATTCCGTAAAGACCACTCCCTCCGTGACTCCCTCGTCAGATCCACACCCCCCACCAACCCAACCTCCACTCCCGGCACCTTCCCCTGCAACCGCAGGAGGTGCAAGACTTGCGCCCACACCTCCCCCCTCACCTCCCTCCAAGGCCCCAAAGGAAACTTCCATATCCGCCACAGATTCACCTGTACCTCCACACATATCATCTATTGCATCCTTTGCACCCGATGTGGCCTCCTCTATATTGGGGAGACGGGCCGCCTACTTGCGGAGCGTTTCAGGGAACACCTCTGGGACACCCGGACCAACCAACCCAACCACCCTGTAGCTCAACATTTCAATTCCCCCTCCCACTCCACCAAGGATATGCAGGTCTTTGGACTCCTCCATCGTCAGACCACAGCGAAACGACGGTTGGAGGAAGAACGCCTCATCTTCCGGCTAGGAACCCTCCAACCACAAGGGATGAACTCGGATTTCACCAGTTTCCTCATTTCCCCTCCCCCCAGCCTGTCTCAGTCAAATCCATCAAATTCAGCACCGCCTTCCTAACCTGCAATCTTCTTCCCGACCTCTCCGCCCCCACCCCAGTCTGACCTATCACCCTCACCTTGACCTCTTTCCACCTATCACATTTCCGACGCCCCTCCCCCAAGTCCCTCCTCCCTATCTTTTATCTTAGCCTGCTAGACCAACTTTCCTCATTCCTGAAGAAGGGCTAATGCCCGAAACGTCGATTCTCCTGTTCCCTAGATGCTGCCTGACCTGCTGCGCTTTTCCAGCAACACATTTCCAGCTCCATTGTTTAGCCTCTTTTTAGTCTCCTTTTAATCTCCTCCTGTCCTAGTAGTATCCCCAGAAATCTCTCTGTCCTTCCAATCCTGCCCATTTGTGCATCCTCAATTTTAATTGCCCCCACGATCAATAGTTAGACCTCCAGGTTTATTAAATGCTTTGTGGAGGACGTTTTGTGTTCATTCAAGGGGTGGGAGTGACACTGGCTAGGCCCAACATTAATTGCCCCTCCCAAATCCCCAACTAAGAGACAATAACTTTGCTCTCATTCCACATTCATATGTAGGCTTTGGACAGGGTAAAGTTGGCAGATTCCCTTCCCTGAAAGAACCAGATGAATTTTTAGAACAATCGACATGGTCACCTCGGTCCAGCTTTTAAGTTAATTTATATTTCACCATCTGTCATGATGGTATTTGAACCCATATCTCCAGATATTAGCCTGATGTTCTGTATTACTGGTCTCATAACAATGTAATTGCATCCATTGTTAATTTGCATAAGAAATAGCTTGATATTACTTTAACTTTGAAATCAATATGAATAATAGCTTACAGTCAAAGTGGGAGGCAGGGTTAAAATTTGGCTGTAATATTTAAGAGTGCCACATGGTGGCACTGAATGTCTTTGGCTGAGATCTCAAGCCTCCTTTCAGCCAGCTCAATATCTGACTTTCTGAAATGATGAACTAAAATACTTGCTCATCAACTGTGTGACGTTGGAGAAGTGACTTTCTGGCACTGGACAGTACAATTTCCATGTCAGCGCCAGAGACCTGAGTACAAAGGTGCTACAACCTGCATGGTTTCTAAAAGAAGGATCGCTCCTTATGAAGGGCGATACACAGCAGCCAATTTGGGACTAATTTGATTTAGATTTAGATTACATTACAGTGTAGAAACAGGCCCTTCGGTCCAACAAGTCCACACCGACCCGCCGAAGCGAAACCCACCCATACCCCTACATTTACCCCTTACCTAACACTACAGTAACACTACAGGCAATTTAGCAAGGCCAATTCACGTGACCCTGCACATCTTTGGATGGTGGGAGGAAACCGGAGCACCCGGAGGAAACCCACACAGACATGGGGAGAACGTGCAAACTCCACACAGTCAGTCGCCTGAGGCGGGAATTGAACCCGGGTCTCTGGCGCTGTGAGGCAGCAGTGCTAACCACCGTGCCACCGTGTCACCAATCAAAAAAAGAGTAACAGCAGCAAGCATTTTGATTGAAACACGTGTGTCCAACTCCAATGAGAGAGATTTGGGAGATGTTTTGCTTACCAAGAAAAATTCCATAATGGTATAAATTGAAGAAAAGAGGCTGCATTTGTGATAACTGCTACCTTTTCAGATCCTCATTTAACTCACTTCATAGGCTTATGAAGGATATTTGTGCAGAGAATCATGACAACCAATTATAGCTAGCTCTAAACACAGTAATAATGTCTTTGATAATCTTACTTTGATGTGATTCTTTTAGAGGTATAAACAGTGGTCAAGTCACACTCGTCTGAAGCATTGTGGAATGCAAGATTCTTTTCTACCTGGGTTCTTTTCTCAGCTGCTACTTCTGCACCAACAGGCATGAGCAGCAGTGACAGATAGGCCTAAGCAAGCCCACAACCAACAGATCAAATCTAACTTCTGCCATATCTAGTTGTGAATGATGGTGGACAGTTAAGTAAATCACCACAGAAGGATGCTCCACAAATATCCTCATCCACATCAGCTCCAAAGATAATGGTGAAGCACTTGCAACACTCTTCTGTCAGGAGTGCCAAGTGGATAATCCATCTGAATCTCCTCCAGAGGTCCCCAGCATCACAGATGCTAGTCTTCTGCCAATCTGATTCTCTCCATGTAATATCAAGAAACTGTCTAAGGCACTGGATACTACAAAGACTATGGGCCCTGACAACAATCCAGCAATAATATTGAAAAGATCTGATGAAGAATTTGCTGAACACTCCGAGCCAAGCTATTCCAATACATACCTGTTGTCCAGGTATGTCCTATATACAATAAGCAAAACAAATCCAAACTGGCCAATTACCACCCATCAGTCTAATCTCAATCATCAGTAAAATGATGGGAGGTGTCACTAACAGTGTTATCACTGCTCAGCAATATACTGCTTGGTGACACCCAGTTTGGGTACTGCCAGGGCCACTCAGCTCCTGACCTCATCACAGCCTTGGTTCAAACATGGACAAAAGAGCTGAGTTCCAGAGATGAAATGAACAGTGACTGCCCTTGACATGAAGGCAATATTTGGCTGAGTGTGGTATCAAGGAGAAAGTGAGGACAGCAGATTAGATTAGATTACTTACAGTGTGGAAACAGGCCCTTCGGCCCAACAAGTCCACATCGACCCTCCAAAGAGCAACCCACCCAAACCCATTTCCCTACATTTATCCCCTCACCTAACACTATGGGCAATTTAGCATGGCCAATTCACCTGACCTGCACATTTTTTGGACTGTGGGAGGAAACCGGAGCACCCGGAGGAAACCCACACAGACACAGGGAGAATGTGCAAACTCCACACAGACAGTTGTCTGAGGCGGGAATTGAACCCAGGTCTCTAGCGCTGTGAATGCTAACCACTGTGTCACCGTGCTACCCACAGATGCTGGAGATCAGAGTCAAAAAGTGTGGCACTGGAAATTTCAGCAGGTCATATAGCACCAGAGGAACAGAAGAGTTCGATGTTTCAGACATAAGCCCTTCATCAGGGCTTATGCCTGAAACGTTAATCCTCCTGCTGCTCGGATACTGCCTGACCTGCTGTATGTTTCCAGCACCACACTTTTCGACACAGAATGTGGTATCAAGGAGTCCTAGCAAAATGTCATCAATGGGGATCAGGAAGAAAACTCTCCACTGGTTGGAGTCATGTTGGCATAAAGACAGATAGTTGTGTTGAAGGTTAGTAATCTCAGCTCTAGGACATCTCTACCAGAGTTCCTTAAGGTAGTGTCCCAGGCCAAACCATCTTCAGCTGTTTCATCAATGAACTTACCTTCATCATAAGGTCTGAAATGGGGATGTTCATTGATGATTGTACAATGTTCAGCACCATTTGCAACTTCTCAGATACTGAAACAGTCCATGTCTAAATGTGACAAGACCTGGCCATTATCCAGGCTTGGGCTGACAATAGGGAAGTAACATTCATGCCACACAAATGCCAGGTAATGACTATCTCCAATCTAACCACTTGCTCTTGACATTCAGCAGCGTTACCATCACTAAATCCCCACTATCCACATCCAAACACTCAACTAGACTCATCCGTATAAATATAGAGCAGGTCAGAGGCTACTGGGACAAGTAACTCATCTCCTAATACCCCAAAGCCTGTCCACCATCTACAATACGAAAGTTAGGAGTGTGATGGAAGACTCCCCACTTGCCTAGATGAGTGCAACTCCAAGAACATTCAATGAGCTTGATACAATCCAGGACAAGGCAGCAAGCTTGATTGGCAACAATTCCACAAACATTCACTCCCTCCACCACTAAAGCTCAGTCGCAACAGTGTGTACCATCTGCAAGAAATACTGCAGAAAGGCTCCTTAGACAGCATCTTCCAAACCCACAACAGCTATCATCTAGAAGGCAAGGCCAGCAAACATGTGGGAACATTAACATTTCCATCCTGACTTGGAAAGATATCACCATTCGTTCACTGTCACTGGGTAAAAATCCTGGAACTCCCTCCCTAACAACATTGTGGATCATGATGTGGAGAAGCCAGTTTTGGAGTGGGGTGGA
This sequence comes from Chiloscyllium plagiosum, assembly GCF_037043375.1. Taxonomy (NCBI): domain Eukaryota; kingdom Metazoa; phylum Chordata; class Chondrichthyes; order Orectolobiformes; family Hemiscylliidae; genus Chiloscyllium; species Chiloscyllium plagiosum. Next base: position 91,030,185 of record NW_028270151.1, read on the forward strand.
CAAAATTAAAAATCAGGGAACAGGAGAATCGACGTTTCGGGCATAAGCCCTTCTTCAGGAATGAAGAAGGGCTTATGCCCGAAACGTTGATTCTCCTGTTCTCTGGATGCTGCCTGACCTGCTGCGCTTTTCCAGCAACACATTTTCAGCTCTGATCTCCAGCATCTGCAGACCTCACTTTCTCCTCAAAGTTAAAAATCACAAAGTTAAAAATAGGCAACGCAAAGTGGCCGAGCAGAGGCTGATCGCCAAGTTTGGTACCCATAAGAATGGCCTCAACCAGGATCTTAGGTTCATGTCACTCTACAGGTAACCCCACTATACGATACACTCTCTCTCTCACACATGCACTGCACGCACACACGCACTCTTACATACTGACTCACTCATGCAGACCCTCTCTCATACACATGCTCTTTCTCATACACACACACATACATCCCCCACACTGACACCATGCATGCACCCTTTCATAGGCTTTTAGGACAAAGAAAATTACAGCACAGAACAGGTCCTTAGGCCCACAATGCTGTGCTGAGATTTAATCCTAATGTAAAATATTGTAACTTAATCTACGTACCCCTCAACTCACTGCTATCCATGTGCATGTCCAGCAGTTGCTTAAATGTCCCCAATGACTGTGCTTCCACCACCACAGCTGGCATCTTATTCCATACATTCACAACTCTCTGCATAAAGGACCTACCTCTGACGTCTCCTTTACACCTTCCTCCTAATATCTTCAAACTATGACTTCTAGTACCAGTCAATCCTGCCCTGGGGAAAGGTCTCTGGCTATTGACTATCTATTCCTCTCATCCTCTTATACTCCATCACAACCTCACACACACTTTACCAAGCTTTCACACACGCAAACGTACACTCTCTCACATACACACACTGTCTCACGTGCATTCACACTCACACATACACACTCACATTCATTTTCTCTCTCTTTCTCTCTCTTTCTCTCTCTCATGCATGTGCACACACATAGAAGACTATGGGGTGAATTTGTATTTGCAGACTTATATTTGCAGATGCATTCTATTTTGCTCAAAAATGCGCATTCTGCAGGCAGCCAATACATGTAATATTGTGTAAATTCCACTTTGCAAATAGAACCAGTCTGACTTAAGATTGGACTACAGATAGACTCTAGCCTCACAACCTTAATGCATTGTCTGAGCTGAGATGTCACCTTTTATTATAAAACCTTAAACTATCTTGAGAAGATGATTTAAAATAAGTTCTGGGATTTACATATTAATGAACCGAAACCTGCAACCCATTCTAAAAGATGAAAGACTGAACAACAATCCAGGTTTGTTCAATATATCATTTCAGTTGCATCACACTGTAATCTTTTGCTGTAAATTCTATGTCTTATGTCTTATGCTCCATAATCACCTGATGAAGAAGCAGCGCTTCAAAAGCTAGTGCTTCCAAATAAACCTGTTGGACTATAGCCTGATGTTGTGTGATTTTTAACATTGTGTACCTACACCACATGGACTGCACTGATTCCAGCTTACCACCACCTTCTCAAGGGCAATTAGAGATAGTCAATAAATGCTGACCCAGCCAGAGACATTCACATCCCATGAATGAATATATTGTCTGAAACCATTTTGCTGCTATACTCTCAGCCCCTATTCCCTCTACCCCCAGCACTTTGGACCTAATCCCTTGGACCTCTAACCTCTCATCCTATGTGCTATCAACACTTGGTACCTAGCCATGATCCCTCTGCTCCAGTTTCAAAGCTATTAACTGGAAGTAGCAATCTCTTCAATCTATCCCTACGGAGTGTAATAATTCAGGGAGGTGGAGGTGTAATGGTGTTGACACTGGGCTGGTAATCCTGAAGCCAGATTAATATTGAGGACAAAGGTTCAAACCGTGCCATGGTGGCTGGCAAAATGTAAATTCAATTTATAAATCCGAAATTGAAAGCTTGTCTCAGAGTTGGTGACCATGACAACTGTCTTTGACTGTTGTATCAACCATGTTGTTCACTAATTTCCTTCCGGGTAGAAAACCACAATCCTTTATCTGGTCCAGGAACATTTTAGGAATCTGCTAAAACCCTCTTGAAGAGGTTAACGATCTCTTTTGAGACATGAAAGACTGGTTTGCGATTAACTAAAATGGAGCAGGTTCATTTAAGAAGGCACCAAGCAGGGAGGGACTTTGTCAAGAGCATACACAGGCAAAGTCCAGACATCGGAGGTTCTGCACACACCTTCAGACAACTCTCCCACCCACCCTTCACCTCTGACCTGTCACATATCTGGCAGAATCTGCAGATCATGCTTTGGATTTATTGGCCAGCTCAGAAACCATCAAACGGGTGTGGAAGCAAGTTATTCTCCCATGAGGCTAAGATAAAAGGTAGGGAGGACGGACTTGGGGGAGGGGCGTCGGAAATGTGATAGATGGAAAGAGGTCAAGGTGAGGGTGATAGGTCGGACTGGGGTGGGGGCGGAGAGGGCAGGAAGAAGATTGCAGGTTAGGAAGGCGGTGCTGAATTCGATGGATTTGACTGAGACAAGGTGGGGGGAGGGGGAATGAGGAAACTGGTGAAAGCCGAGTTCATCCCTTGTGGTTGGAGGGTTCCTAGGCGGAAGATGAGGCGTTCTTCCTCCAGCCGTCGTTTTGTTGTGGTCTGGCGATGGAGGAGTCCAAAGACCTGCATATCCTTGGTGGAGTGGGAGGGGGAGTTAAAGTGTTGAGCCACAGGGTGGTTGGGGTTTGGTTGGAACCTACACGCCCACAACGCCGCATGTGTCTCCGCTCCCACGCCAATCTCCACGCCTAACCCCGGCCCCCCGGCGAGATCCGTCACCACGCCTAACCCCGCCCCCACAACGATCTCCGTCACCACGACTACCCCGCCCCTTCGCCGATCTCCGACTGCATGCCTAACCCAGCCCCCACGCATATTTCCGTCACCACGTCTAACCCCGCCCCCACGCCGATCTCCGTCCCCGCCCCCGCACCCAGCTCCAGCCCCACACCAGGTCCTAGCTCCCAGCCCTGCCGTGTTTTCACCATCCCTCCAGACCTACCCCTCTCTGAGGACGAAAGATCAGTCCTCAGCAGAGGCCTCACCTTCATTGCCCTACGCTCTCGGATTAATGAGTTCAACACGCGGCGTGACATCGAACAATTTTTCCGCCGCCTTCGCCTCCGCGCCTACTTCTTTAACCAAGACTCTCGCCCACCCTCTGACGACCCCTTCTCCCGCGTCCAACACACCCCATCCACCTGGACACCCCGTGCTGGCCTCCTATCTGCCCTCGACCTCTTCATAGCCAACTGCCGCCGCGATATTAACCGCCACCTGAACTCCCCCACCCCTCTCACCCACTCCAACCTCTCACCCTCAGAACGCGCAGCCCTCCACTCCCTCCGTTGCAACCCCAACCTCACTATCGAACCAGCAGACAAGGGAGGTGCGGTAGTAGTTTGGCACACCGACCTCTACACCGCTGAGGCCAAACGCCAGCTCGCAGATACCTCCTCCTACTGCCCCCTTGACCATGACCCCACCCCCCACCACCAAACCATCGTCTCCCAGACCATCCATAACCTCATCACCTCAGGGGACCTCCCATCCACCGCCTCCAACCTCATAGTCCCACAACCCCGAACCGCCCGTTTCTACCTCCTGCCCAAAATCCACAAACCTGACTGCCCCGGCTGACCCATTGTCTCCGCCTGCTCCTGCCCCACCGAACTCATCTCCGCATACCTTGACACCGTCCTGTCCCCCTTAGTCCAAGAACTCCCCACCTACGTTCAGGACACCACCCACGCCCTCCACCTGCTCCATGATTTTCGCTTCCCCGGTCCCCAACGCCTTATTTTCACCATGGACATCCAGTCCCTGTACACCTCCATCCCCCATCACGAAGGACTCAAAGCCCTCCGCTTCTTCCTTTCCCGCCGTACCGACCAGTACCCTTCCACTGACACCCTCCTTCGACTGACTGAACTGGTCCTCACCCTTAACAACTTCTCTTTCCAATCCTCCCACTTCCTCCAAACGAAAGGAGTAGCCATGGGCACCCACATGGGCCCCAGCTATGCCTGCCTCTTCGTAGGATATGTGGAACAGTCCATCTTCCGCAACTACACTGGCCCCACCCCCCACCTTTTCCTACGCTACATCGATGACTGTATCGGTGCTGCCTCGTGCTCCCACGAGGAGGTTGAACAGTTCATCGACTTCACCAACACCTTCCACCCCGACCTCAAATTCACCTGGACAGTCTCAGATTCCTCCCTCCCCTTCCTTGACCTTTCTATTTCTATCTCAGGCGACCGAATCAACACGGACATCTACTACAAACCGACCGACTCCCACAGCTACCTGGACTACACCTCCTCCCAACCTGCCCCCTGTAAAAACGCCATTCTCCCAATTTCTTCGACTCCGCCGCATCTGCTCCCAGGAGGACCAGTTCCAAAAACGTACAACCCAGATGGCCTCCTTCTTCAAGGACCGCAATTTCCCCCCCGACGTGGTCGACGATGCCCTCCACCGCATCTCTTCCACTTCCCGCTCCTCCGCCCTTGAGCCCCGCCCCTCCAACCGCCACCAGGACAGAACCCCACTGGTCCTCACCTACCACCCTACCAATCTCAATGTACAGCGCATCATCCGCCGTCATTTCCGCCACATCCAAACGGACCCCACCACCAAGGATATATTTCCCTCCCCTCCCCTATCAGCATTCCGTAAAGACACTCTCTCCGTGACTCCCTCGTCAGATCCACACCCCCCACCAACCCAACCTCCACTCCCGGCACCTTCCCCTGCAACCGCAGGAGGTGCAAGACTTGTGCCCACACCTTCCCCCTCACCTCCCTCCAAGGCCCCAAAGGAAACTTCCATATCCGCCACAGATTCAACTGCACCTCCACACACATCATCTATTGCATCCTCTGCACCCGATGTGGCCTCCTCTATATTGGGGAGACAGGCCGGCTACTTGCGGAGCGTTTCAGAGAACACCTCTGGGACACCCGGACCAACCAACCCAACCACCCTGTGGCTCAACACTTTAACTCCCCCTCCCACTCCACCAAGGATATGCAGGTCTTTGGACTCCTCCATCGCCAGACCACAACAAAACGACGGCTGGAGGAAGAACGCCTCATCTTCCGCCAAGAACCCTCCAACCACAAGGGATGAACTCGGATTTCACCAGTTTCCTCATTCCCCCTCCCCCCACCTTGTCTCAGTCAAATCCATCAAATTCAGCACCGCCTTCCTAACCTGCAATCTTCTTCCTGACCTCTCCGCCCCCACCCCAGTCTGACCTATCACCCTCACCTTGACCTCTTTCCACCTATCACATTTCCGACGCCCCTCCCCCAAGTCCCTCCTCCCTACCTTTTATCTTAGCCTGCTGGACAAACTTTCCTCATTCCTGAAGAAGGGCTTATGCCCGAAACGTCGATTCTCCTGTTCCCTGGATGCTGCCTGACCTGCTGCGCTTTTCCAGCAACACATTTTCAGCTCTGATCTCCAGCATCTGCAGACCTCACTTTCTCCTCAAAGATTCTCCCATGAGGCACTGCCCAAGAAGAATAAAATGGAATAATGTTTGATGTTGTGTCTTGAACATGTTGGTGAGACAAAGTTAGATGTGTATGGTAGGGAACATGGTTGTCTCAATGGCCCAATAGTTCCTGTAATTAGTCACTGACCAATCACATCGTTTTTTCCAGGTTATCTTCCTTGACATTTAATACCACAAGTTGCAAAGGGAGAGATGTAAGTGGCACAGAAATCTCTATACTATGTCTAGGATCAGAACAAGCGAGGTAACCAACAATATTGACACTTCAGTGTTAACCAGTGTAATCCTTGGGGTGTTTGTGCACCCACAATGCAGTTAGGTGGGGATTTCCAGGATTTTGACCCAGCAACGCTGAAGGAATAGTGATGTATTTCTGAGTCAAGATGGTGAGTGACTCAGAGGGGAACTTGCAGATGGCCTTGTTCCCATGTACTAAGACCCTGTCTAACCTCTCAGGATTAGATTAGATTACATTACATTACATTACATTACAGTGTGGATGTAATGCAAGATCCTGTGGCCATTGATAGGTTGGTCAGATGGGCTGAAGAGTGGAAAATGGAATTTAATCCAGACAAGGTGCATTCAGGGATAACTAACAAGGCAAGGGAGTACACAATGAATGGTAGAACCTTGGGAAGTACAGAAGATCAGAAGAAGCATGATGTACCTCTCCATAGATACTTGAAGACAGCAGGACAAGTAGATAAGGTGTTACATAAAACATAATAAAGTACAACACAGGAACAGGCCTTTTTTCTCATCATGGGCGGCACGGTGGCACAGTGGTTAGCACTGCTGCCTCACAGCACCAGAGACCCGGGTTCAATTCAGGCGACTGTCTGTGTGGAGTTTGCACATTCTCCCCGTGTCTGCGTGGGTTTCCTCCGGCTGCTCTGGTTTCCTCCCACAGTCCAAAAATGTGCAGGTTAGGTGAATTGGCCATACTAAATTGCCCGTAGTGTTAGGTGAAAGGATAAATGTAGGGGAATGGGTTTGGGTGGGTTGCTCTTTGGAGGGTCGGTGTGGACTTGTTGGGCCAAAGGGCCTGTTTCCACACTGTAAGTAATCTAATCTAATCTATTGTCTATACCTACCATGATGCTATTCTAAGTTAATTCCATCTGTCTACACTTTGTCCGTATTGTCTGGCTGTCATATGTCTGTTGAAATGCCTCTTAAACTTTGCTAACATTTCAGCTTCTACCACCTCCCCTGGTAGCAACCTCAGGCACCTACCACTCTCACAGAATCCCTACAGTGCGGATAGACCCCATTCAGACCATTGAGTCTGCACTAACAAAACAGCATTCCATCCAGACCCACCTCCCCCCATAACCCTGCATTTATTATGGCTAATTTACCTAATCTGCATAACGCTGGATATTACAGGGCAATTTAGCAAGGCCAATCTATCTAAACTGCACAGCGTTGGACTAAGGGGGGGAGCCAGAGCATTCGGCAGAAATCCACGCAGAAACAGGGAGAACGTGCAAACTCCACACAGACAGTCACCCAGATTTAGAACCAAACATGGGTCCTTGGCACTCTGAGGCAACAGTGCCACCCCCTTGGTGTAAAAGATTTTGCTTGCACATCATCTTTAAAAGTTTCCCCACTCACCTTAAACATAAATCCCCTAGTATTTGACATTTCTATCTTGGGAAAGAGGCCAGGACTATCTACCCTTTTCCATGACTCTAATAATTTTATCTATTTCTATCAGGTCACCCCTCAACCTCTGACACTCTAGTGAAAGCACTCTAATTTTGTCCAACCCCTCCTTATAGTTCCAATCTAGACAACACTCTGGTAAAACTCTGTTGCCCTCTCTCCAAAGCCTCAACATCCTTCCTATAATGCAAGAACCAGAACTGCGCACAGTATTTCAAATGTGGCCTGATCAAGGTCTTATACAGCTGTAACACAACTTGCCAAATGTCATACTCAGTCACATGACTATCGCGATTGTAATGAGGTCAGCCAGATGGACATCACAGAAGATGAGTTCCCTGATTCGGCTGTTCCAATCAGGGAGTACTGGGTGACAGATAAGAACAGGAATGCCAGACATCACCATGTTCAATAAAGAGTGACCTGGTGATGGGATAGCAGCCTCTGTGGAGTTTATTTGAGTGGCAACAAGACGAAAATACTCTCCTGAAGAAATTCAACACGCAACAGTCATAGAGTCATAGAGATGTACAGCACGGTAACAACTCGTCTATGTCGACCAGATATCCTAACCTAATCTAGTCCCATTTGCCAGCACTTGGCCCATATCCCTCCAAACCTTTCCTATTCATATACCCATCCAGATGCCTTTTAAATGTTCTAATTGTTAGGGCCTCCATTACTTCCTCTGGCAGCACATTCCATACATGCACCATCCTCTGCGTGAAAAGTTGCCCCTTTGGTCCCTTTTAAATTTTTCCACTTTCACCCTAAACCTATGCTCTCTAGTTAAGTTTGCAGATGACACCAAAATTGGAGGTGTAGTGACAGCAAAATAATTTACCTCAGAGTACAACAGGTCCTTGATAAGATGGGCCAATGGGCTGAGAGTGGCAGATGGAGCTTGATTTAGATAAATGCGAGGTGCTACAATTTGGAAAGGCAAATCAGAGCAGGACCTATACACTTAACGGTAATGTCCTGAGGAGTGTTGTTGAATAAAGAGCCCTTGCAGTGCAGGTTCACCGTTCCTTGAAAGTGGAGTAGCAGGTAGATAGGATAGTGATGAAGGCGTTTGGTATGCTTTCCCTTATTGGTCAGAGCATTGAAAATGGGAGTTGGGAGGTCATGTTGCTGCTGGACAGGACATTGGTTAGGCCACCTTTGGAATATTGTGTGCATTTCTGGTCTCCCTCCTGTCAGAAGGATATTGTGATACTTGAATGAGTTCATTAAAAAATTACAAGGATGTTGCCAGGGTTGGACGATTTGAGCTTTTGGGAGAGGTTGAATAGGCTGGGGCTGTTTTCCCTGGAGCATTGGAGGCTGAAGGTGACCTTATTGAGGTTTATAAAATCATGAGGGGCATGGATACGATTAATAGATAAGGTGGGGGAGTTCAGAACTAGAGAGTAAAGGTTTAGGGTGAGAGAAGAAAGGTATGAAAGAGGCCTTAGAGGCAGCTTTTTCATGCAGAGGATGGTATGTGTATGGAATGAGCTGCCAGAGGAAGTGGTGGAGGCTGGTACAATTGCAGCATTTAAAAGGCACCCGGATGGGTATATGAATAGGAAGGGTTTGAGGAATATGGGCCGGATGCTGGCAGGTGGGACTTGATTGGGTTGGGATAGCTGGTCGCTGTGGTCGAGTTGGAGCGAAGGGTCTGTTTCGTGCTGTACATCTCTATGACTCTATGACTCTTTCAAGAGTTGACTGATTTAGTTAAGGAGTACTGCGACCCTAAACTTCCTTTAATTCTGAGGATCCTATCAATCAGTTTTACTCAGCAATTTGAGAACCAGGGAATCTGTATGAGGATTTTTGATTCGGATTAGACTGGCAGAGGCATGTGACTTTGATTTAACCTTCCATAATGTGCTGAGAGATCATTTGGTATTTGAAGTTAATGTAAACATGGAAAAGTGCCTACTAGTTGAAGTCCAACTGGTCTTCAAACAGGTTCTTCAACTGGCTTTACAATTGGAAAATGCAGCAAGTGGAACATATGAGTTGCAGAGTATTCTGATGGAATTGGATACCTTTGCCAGTCCGACTGAGCTTGGGAAACATCACTTGAGCGAAGGCAATTGCATTGACTCCCTCAGGGCATAGCCTGAACAGACGCACTTCAGATAAGCCCACAGCAAAACCTCAAAACAAAGCCAAACCTTGGGCAATTAGTTAAAGTTTTCTTCAGGATCTAGGCCAGCAATTATTTGCTGCCAGCATGTGGACTTGAGACAGCAAAAGAGTCCCATTCTACCTAAATTTAGTAAGAGAACTCATAGGCTAGCATCAAGAAGAATGCACACCCTGAAAACTCACTTACATCTGGTTTGGAAGAGTTAAATTGCTTAGTGACATCCAAATCCAAATGGTTAACCGGTCACCTGGTTCTAATGGAGGCCAATGCTGGTGCAGCCATTTCAGTGATTGTAGAACCAGTCCTTAACAACATTTGCTCTGGACACCAACACTTCAGTTTGCACATGACCTCGGCTAGACTGAGAACTTCTGCCAGGGAGCCATTACAGATTAAAGGTACAACTTCGGTTCTGGTCTCAGTTACCACTGAATGCTGTAATAGTGATTGGGACCTCTTTGACTACGAGGTTCTTGATTGGGGTTGTTAATGTGGGCCAAACAGTAAAGCCTTGGAAGTTTAAGAATGACTCCAAGCTGGCTGGCCATACAGCCAGTGTGAAGAAAAACTTAAAAAATAAAAGATATATATAATCTGGGAAATAGGAGCACTACTACTGTGTGGCAGTGGTGGGGGTGGAGGTGGGGGGGTGCTGTTGGAGGGAAGAGATAAATGTATATATACCAGCGATTAGAATCTCCTCAGTTAAGGACTGACTCTGAGCTGGCTGACCACTCAGCCAGTCTACTGCAGGGAAAAGTCCTCTCACTTAGGAGATATTGCCTTTTTTTTTGTGTTTTTGTTTTGTTCTGTTTCTCTGTGTTCAACTGCACCTGACCACCATCACCACCACTACTAAAAATATATATAAAACCAGGGGAAATATGAGCACTGCTGCCAATCAGGAAAGCCTTGGCTAATTCATGGGAAACATAAGCAGTACTACTATATGGCAGTGGTGGCGGTTGGGGGATGGTGGGGTGGGTGAGGAGCATGAAGAGAAAAGATTATATATGCCAGGAGATTAGAATCTCATCAGTTGAGAACTGACTCTGAGCTGGCTGGCCACACAGCAAGGGTACTGCAGGGAAAAGTTTTTTTGGGAAAAGAAATATAACTATGAGATTAAAATCTCTTCAGTTCAGAGGACTGACTCCGTGCTGGCTGGCCACAGCCAGTGTACTGTGCAAAAAATATATACAAGCAGGGAAAATGTGAGCACTACTGCTGTATGGCAATACTGTTGGGGCAGGGGTTGGCAGGGTGCAGAAACATACATAAATCTATCAGGGGATTAGGATCCCCTCAGTTGAGAACTGACTCTGATCTGGTTGACTGCAGCCAGTGTACTGAGCATTACTAAATAAAGGGTGACATGGTTATGTGACCTGACCTCTGTGGTGATGGAAGAAAACAATCCATTTTCTTGCAACTGTCATCTTGGAGTTGGGGTAAGCATTTCTGGCATCTTGCCTTTATTTGGGAAGCGTGATTTATTTGACCCTACTGTTGAAGACTGGGCCATGTATGTAGAAAGAATTTGATATGTTTTCCGGACAAATAAAAAACAATGAATAATCCTTCTGGCTGCACGCGGACCTGCAGTACTTTTGGTTATAAGGATCTTAATTTTCCCAGAGGTACTAGACACTAAAACCTTCCAAGATTTGACAGAATTAGCTAAGCCGCCTCTAATCCTGAGATGCTATTGCTTTTACTTGGCTGTTAGAGGACCAGGGGAAATCTATATTGGGATTTTTCACATAATTACGACAACTGGCAGAGGCATGTAATTTTGGGTTTACCCTGAATGAGATGCTGAGAGACTGTTTGGTACGTGGGTTTAATGACAAAACCATGAAAAAGTGCCTACTAGCTGAAGCCAAACTAGACTTCAAACAGGCACTACAGCTGGCCTTGTCATAAGAAAATGCAGCGAATGAAGCATGGGAATGACAGGGCATCGCAATGGAAGTGGATACCGTCACCTGTCCAACTGAACTTGGAGAACACCACTTGAGTATAGGCAATCGCAGAGCTTCACACAGAGCATGTCCTGAAGGAGCCTAGGCCAACTCACAGCAGATCCCCACAACAAAGCCAAGCCTCGGCCACAATACTAAAACATTCTTCAGGATCAGTTCCAGCAAGCCACTGTAGTGCACTTGAGACAGCAAAGGGGTCCGACAAGGCCTGACTGGAGTAGGAAAATTCATAGGCCGGTACCCAGGAGAGTGCACATTTTGGAAGTTCCCTACATGTATTGGAACAGTTAACTTACTTAGTGATACCCAAATCAGAGCCAATTAAAATTAAGATCTGGTGAAATTGTCACCAAGTTCCCATGGAGGTAAATACCAGTGCAGCAGTATCTGTGGTTACAGAATCTGTCCTTAATAAGATTTGCTCAGACTCCACCTTTAAAGCTGGCGCAAGACCTCAGCCAGATTGAGCATGTACACTGTGGAGCCTCTGCAAATGAAGGTTATGACTGGTTCCGGTCTCCAATGAGAAGCATATCCTGAAAGAGCCTAGGCCAACTCACAGCAGATCCCCACTCTGATGGTAGTAAAAGGCTCAGGCCCAAATCTACGGGGAAAGTTGGTTGAGAAAGATTCACCCTAGATTCACTCAATATTTTTCTATTGGAAAATAACTGTCTTTGTGAAAGTCCTAGTTAAGTGCCCAGCAGTTTTTCAAGAAGGCCTTGAGATTACCAAAGTGGCCAAAGTCACTTTATATGTAGACCAGGATGCAATTCCAAGAGTTTGCAAGGCCCACCCAGTGCCATTTGCCTCGCAGGCAAAAGTAGAGGTAGAAATTAGGAGGCTGGAAAGTGAAGGAATCATCAAAGCACTGCAGTTTGTAGAATGGGCAGCACTGGTCATACCGATGGTAGAGCCTGATATCTCAGTTCACCCTTTGTGGGGTTTTAAGCAAATGGTAAGTCGCTTATTGGAGCTGGATAAATACCTGATCACCTGGTATGCAATGTTGGCAGCTGGGGCTGTCCTTTCCAAAACTGGACATGAGCCATGCCTACTTGCAATTGCAACTTAATGAGGAGTCCTAGAAGTATGCAGCAATTAATACCCATAAGGGTTTATATCAAGATACAAGACTGCCATTTGGAGTATTATCAGTCTGCATTCTTTTCCAGCGGACATTGGAGAATATTTTACAAGGGCTACCACAGGTTTTTCCATTTATCTGGATGACGTTAATAATAAAAGGGAAGACTGATAAAGAGCACTTGACGAACTCGAACACAGTGCTTAAGTGTATCTCCCACATGGGTGTAAGCCTTAGGCAGGAAAAATGTGTGTTCCAGGCAGCCCAAGTGATCTTCTTGTGTTACAGTGTCAACAAAACCAGGTTACACCCGCTGGAAGAGGAAGTGAAGGCAATCAAAGGCTCCACCAGAGCTGAGGCCTTCCTTGGGTTAGTGAATTATCACATAACCTGACCTCGATCTTGGCACCCTTACGCCTGATGCTGAAAAAGGATCAGCCTTGGAAATATTTGTGAAGCTAAGAAGCAGCCTTTAGCGCAGTGAAAAAGCAGCTTTCATCATCTAACTTGTTAGCCCACTACAATTAGAAGTGAGAAGTCGTACTGACATACAATGCCTTCCCATACGGTACCAGGATAGTGTTGGCTTTCCGGTGACCCAACAGAGAGGATCGCCCAATAGTGCATACTTCCCAGACTTTGGCTGATGCCGAATGTGTATGCCCAGCTAGAGAAGCAAGGTATAGTAGTCATCTTTGGTGTGAGGAAGTTACAACAGTACCTTTGCAGATGAGAAGTTGCCATAGTAACGGGTCACAGCCCCCTGTTAGGATATTGTAAGGAAGACAAGACATTGCCACCCATAGCTTCTGGTAGAATTCAGCATTGGACCCTTATTGTCAGCGCATACAAGTTCAAGTACGAACATCATCCAACAGATACTCCACCAGTGCTGCGTCCCCTGGAAGAGCCACCCTTCCAGTCACCACGGACAATATCCAACTGTGGTCACAAAAAGATGCTATCCTAACAAAGCTGAAGTAGCTGGTGATAATGGGGGAAACAGAAGGTCCATCGTGACCAGGATTGAAACCTTTTTGGATGTGATGAGAGTAGATCACTTTAAAGGACAGCATATTATTGTGGAGAGCACAGGTGATTGACCCGAGTAAAGGTCACTGCCAGCTAGTGCCTGATCTCCACCAGGGTCATCCAGAGGTTTCAAAGGTGAAGATGCTGGCAAGAAGCTCGGTGGCCAGTTTTGAATAGTATCATAGCTGCATTGGAGGGGCAGTGCCTAGAGTGCCAACCAAGACAAAAATTACAACTTGCAGGACCCCCACATTTGTGGGAATGGCCGGGTAAACCGTGGGCTCGGTTGCAATTTGACTAGTCCAGTCCTTTCATGAGTCATTGTGGATGCCCATTCAAAGAGGTTGGACGTGCATTAAAGTTGTACATCAAAGTCAGGAATGGTGATTGAGAAGCTGCAAGCATCATTTGCGATATTCAGATTCCTGGAGGTATTGATCATGGACATTGAGACATCATTTACCAGCAGGGAATACAACTATTTCCAAAAGTCCAATTGCATTCGGCACCTTAGGAAAGCTCCATACTCTCCATCGTCCAATGGTCTAGTGGAAAGATCAGACCAAACGTTGAAGGAAGGCTGAAAGAAACAACCTACAGCATCATTTGATACCAAACTGTCCCAATTCCTGTTCGTTTACAGGACCACTCCACATGCAACAACAAAGATAACTCCAGTAGATTTGCTGATTGGGAGAAGATTCTAAACTAGGTTAAACCTGATATTTTCAGACCCGGGGGAAGGGGAGGGTGAAATGGCAGCCAGAACATCAATGCTAACTAAATGCATCCTCGAAGCAAGACAGACAATTTAATTCAGGGGATGAAGATTGGTGCCTGAAGCATGGAAGTATGGGTACAAGGCGAGGTTGATGCGAGGTCAGATCCAATGACATGCAAAGTTTGGGTAGATGATGCAGTCCTGAGCAAACATGTGGATCATCTGAAAGCTGTTGCCTTGCAAACGGGCAGGAGCAAAACATACTTGGCCCATCCAAACAGCCAGAAGGCTAGGTTTTCCCCCAGCATCTCGTACAGAGAAAACCTCGGGGTCCCAAATAGATGCAGCCTTGATGACATTACCTCCAGAAGAAGAGGAGGAAACTCTCCCAAGACATTCCAGATGCAAGAGATTGGCTACGGTTCAATATACACCACCTGTGTCTGAGTCAGAGGAACCGAGCCTGGGGTGAAAATGTCAGAAGAGAAGCTACAAGCGAAAGACCAGGCGTGCATCCCTGGACTTGGGGGTGAGGAATATTGTGATTGGGACCAGGTGGACCTTGCTGACTATGAGGTTCTTGATTGTCCCAGGTTAACAATCCCAAACAGGAAAACCTTGGCTGACCAATATAATCAGGAGATTAGAAAGTCCTCAGTTGAGGACTGACTCCAAGCTGACTGGCCATAGACAGGGTACTGTGAACTAGCAAATAAAGAGTGGCTGGGACACAGTCTCTGCAGTTATTTCAGCTGTAAAGTGCTTGGGCCCAATCTTGATGGAGTGAAATTGGTTGAGGAAGATTCACTTAAATTGACTCCACATTTTTCAGCTGGAAAGTGAAGTCCTAAATAAATATCCAGAAGTTTTTCAGGAAGGTCTAGGGACTATCAAAGGAGCCAATGCAACTTGCATGTTGACCAGGAAGCCATTCCATGATTCTGAAAGGCCTGCCCAGTATCATTTGCTTTGTGGGCAAAAGTAGAGGTGGACATCAGGAGGCTGGAGAGGGAAGGAATCATCAAACCAGTTTGAGGAACAAGCGGTATTGGTCCTACCGACTGTGAAGCCCGCTGTATCAACTCGCCGTCATGGGAATTTTCAACAAGGTGGCAGGTGGGCAATCCATGATAAAGCTGGACATGAACCATGCATACTTGCAAATGTGGTTAGAACAAAGAACAAAAAAAATTACAACACAGGAACAGGCCCTTTGGCCCTGTGCCAATCCAGATCCTCTATCCTATTTTCTAAGGATCTGTATCCCTCTGTTCCCTGCCCTTTCATGTATCTGTCCAGCTACATCTTAAATGACACTATCGTGCCCGTCCCCACCACTCCACTGGCAATGTGTTCCAGGCACCCACCACCCTCATTGTAAAGAACTTTCCATGCAGATCTTCCTTAAACATTTCCCCTCTCATCTTGAACTGGTGACCTCTAAGTAATTGAGTCCCCCACTCTGGGAAAAGGCTTCTTGCTATCCACCCTGTCTATACATCTCATGAGTTTGTAGACCTCAGTCAGGTACCCCCTCAACCTCCATCTTGCTAATAAAAATAATCCTAATCTACTCAACCTCTCTTAGGTGAGGACTCTGAGAAGTATGTTACAATTGATACCCATAAGGCTTTGTATGAGACTGCCATTTGGGCTACCATCAGCTTGTCCAATGTTTCAGAAGATGACGCAAAACATTTTACAAGGGCTACCTCAGGTGGCCATTTATGTAGACGATGGGCTAATAATAAAGTCAAATATGGAGCGTGTAAAGAACTTCGGATATAGTCCTTAGTTTCTCCCAGGTGGGTGTACACCTGAGAAGGAAAGAATGTGTGTTCCAGGCACTGCAAGTGACCTACTTGGACTACAGGCTCAACAAGTCTGGGTTACACCCTTCGGAAGATAAAGTGCAGGTGAAATAAAGGTCCCTCAACTCCCACGTCCGTACCGGAGGTGAGGTGTTTCCTTGGACTGAAAAACTATTATAGAAAGGCCATGCATAACCTAGCCTCCATCCTGTCACCTTTGCATCCACTTTTAAAAAATGATCAGCTTTGAAAATGGTTACATAGATGAGCCATAGCCTTCAGGAAGTAAAGAAACAGATATCATTGTCGAAGGTGTTAGCACACTATGACAACATCTTGTACCGACATGCAATGCTTCCCCATATT
This sequence comes from Chiloscyllium plagiosum, assembly GCF_037043375.1. Classification (NCBI taxonomy): domain Eukaryota; kingdom Metazoa; phylum Chordata; class Chondrichthyes; order Orectolobiformes; family Hemiscylliidae; genus Chiloscyllium; species Chiloscyllium plagiosum. The sequence goes on from NW_028270151.1 coordinate 91,046,598, forward strand.
GCATCGGGGTAATCTTGGCTCATAGGTGGCCTAGTGGAGTAGAACGCCCAATAGCATATGCATCCAGAACTTTGGCTAATACGCCCAAATAGAGAAGGAAGATTTGGCAGTCATGTTTGGAGTCAGTAAGTTCCATCAGTACTTTTTTACTTACGTAAATTTGTATAACAGATGACAAACTGCTGCTAGGTCGACTTAAAGACAACAAGGCAGTGCTGCCGATAGATTCAGGCCAAATTTAGCGATGGGCTCTAGTATTACCATCAGGGAGGCCAAGTAGTAAGTGCGGGTGCATTCAGCCTCCTCTGCTGGCAGATACACCACTAGTGATGCCGCACTCTAAAGTATCTGCAATGATTTTATATTTTCTAGACATACTTTCAGCCACAGCTAACAATATCAGATTTTGAATGCAGAAAGAACTGGACCTGGCAAAACTTAAACAGCTGGTGGGGTAGGAGAAGCCATAGGGCCTTGACAAGCCGAATTGAAACCTTTTTGAACCTAGTGAGACGAGATCACAGTAGATGAGAGCATATTAGTATGGGGAGCAAGAGTGATGGTCCTGAGCAAAGATTGCCACCAGATACTGGCTTAACTCCACCAGGGTCTTCCAGGGCTTTTTAAAATGAAGACGTTGGTGAGAAGTTATGTCTGGTGGCCAGCACTGAATGCAAACATAACCATATCGCTGGGGCAGTGCTCAGAGTGCCAACGAGGACAAAACTCGCCGCTAGCATCTCCCCCACATTTGTGGAAATGGCCAGGTAAACCCTGGACTCGGTTACACGTCAACTATGCAGGTCCTTTCATGGGCTTAATGTTCCTAGCCATTGTGAATGCCCACTCACTAAACAACAAATGAGCCAGTCCATCTCAAAATGCTGCTTGTGGAATCCATTGATAACAAATAAGCTTCAATTATTATAACTGTGATTACAGATCAAATGTATATCTTTGACTATAAGGCAGCTGGAACATCCAGAGCTTGCAGAAGGTGCTACATAAATGCAAGATCTAGCCTGATAGCCGTAAGGAGTGGATGACCCTGATCTTTAGTTTACATGTTTTGAAAGCAGATAGCAGTGAGAATCTCTGCTGTTAACTGAGCAGAGAATTGACATATTGTGTCCAAACTCAGTCGTGGTCTTTGGCTCACTTACTAATGCAGCGAGCCGGAAAAATGATGGGGTGAAAAAGTGAAGCGAATTCATGAGAAATGATGGTGCATCAGTCTTCTGAGAGCACACTTATTTAAAATACCTTGAACTTTCACACAAAACAGAGATAACTTCGAGATAATCACATTCCTCAAATTTAATTCAAGTGCAAGCTTTCCTTTGGTGTCGACTGCCAAGATTTTTGAAAGTGCTCGAATTCCATAAGAACTTGAAAAAAACCCTGAAAAATGTTTTGCAATTTGCTGAGCTCCAGCACATAGCAATGGGGATTTTTGTTTTTCCCAGAAACTATTTCAGTTCTATTTATAAAACCACTGATCATTGTGCTTCGACATAGTTCAACCCTGTTTGGGTTTTGCAGCTTCGAATAAATAAAATGCAATACTACACATAAAAAAAGTCAGATTGATTCAGTTTTGATCTTGAGATAAAGAATGAAGTACATTTATATAGCATTGCTTGTGACCTCAGCGTATCCCAGACTGTTTCACAACTGAAGAAGCAGCCCTGACATGAGCTCTGGCCTCATATCTGCTCCAGGATCTAGACTGCCTTTTCCACAGTTGAAACTCCATTTCTGTCTCAATTCATCTGCTGCTATCTCCTTACTCATGCTAGTGTTGTCTTTGGACTTCATTAGTGCATTATTGTTCTGGCTGGTCTCCCACCTTTCACCGCAACAAAACCTGAACCCATCTGAACCCTGCTGATCACATCTTAACACATACCTAATCCTGTTCATGTATCACGCTGGTGCTCACTGATCTAGATTGGCTCCAGGTTTTGTAGCATCTTAATTTTAAATTTTCACCCTTATTTTCAAATCCCTCCCCCTGGTCTCGCCCCTCCCTATTTGTGTAAACCACTCTAGCTACACAAGGACCTACCACTTGACCTGACCTCTCTCAAATTCTGGTCCCTTAGGAACAGGAGTAGGCTATTCATTCCATAGAGTCTGCTCTACCATTTCATATGCTCATGGGTAATTGAACACTTAATGACCTTTACCAACACGACTTCCATATTCCTTTACACCATTGACTATGTCTAATAGGGCTTATAAATGATCTGTGAGACAAAGTCAACACCAACATCTCATACCCATCCAGCTACCCACCAAGGAGAATCATCCTTTGCGTAAAGGGTTGCTGATGATCATAATGTAAAAGTCAGATACCCTCCTAACAAACACTTATTGTGGCACTCACCTCCAAACTAGAGATTATTTACTGACTGAGATTCAGATGCAATGGGAATCATATACAGCCAGACCTGACCTCCTACAGATGAGATATTAAATGAAGGTTCTGTCTGCCCTATCAGATAGAACTGAAATGTCTTTTCATTGACTATGCCCAATCACATCATGATCATCCATGTGTCCATTGATAAGCCCTATCTTAGCCTTATCAGCCATGATTGTATGGTGGAGCAAATTTAGTACACTGAATGGCCTAATATTGCTTCTCTATCTTATGGTCTTATAGACTCTCCTACAGTAAAGACACTCGTGGGCTGATAGAGATGTTAATGACTTTTGACTTGAGCGCCTACTAACTCCAGTCTCCTGTTGTTCTTTCTCAATGGCTACTTTTGTTTTTTGGAAGGTCTTGAAGCCATTTATGATTTACGTTTGTCCTTGGGCATCTGCTTCCCATGTGTTGACATTAATGAAACAGACTCTTTTGGATGTTTTGAATCTGTCTTTGAAACTTTTCTTGGGATTCTGATATGAAGAAGATCCCTGACACAGCTCTGAATAGATTAGTATTTGGAAACTCTTGTCTCAGGCATTCATCTATCTCTCACATTCCCAACTACCTTCCCCCCAGCCCCACCCCCATCCCATTTATCTCTCAGCCCCCCCAGGCCCACAAGCCTTATTCCTGATGAAGTGCTTCCACCCGAAACGTTGATATTCCTGCTCTTTGGCTGCTGCCTGACCTGCAGTCTTTTTCCAGCACCACACTCTCGACTCTGATCTCCAGCATCTGCAATCCTCATTTTCTCTTAGTTGATTCCAACAAGATGTCTACCTGTGAGGATGTGAGATGATCATGGCCTTTTTACCCAGTTTATCTGCCTCATGGAAGATGCTCATGTTTCTCTTTTGATTTCCCAGCAGTAGTTCTACGGTGTTGGTGGTGTGTCTCTAAGTTGTTCAAACTTCAGCCCCACCCAGAAATTTGTGGAGATTCACTACCCAACACACTTGGAGTTTACTGTAAGATCTCATGTCATCATTCACTGTTCAGTAGCAGCAGAGCATACCATCTACAAGACTACTGCAGAAATTCATCAAAATTCCTCATACAGCATCTTTCCAACACACAATCACTTCCATTTAAAAGAACAAGGACTGCGGATACATGAGAATACTGCCATCTGCAAGTTCCCCTCCAAACTACTCACCATCCTAACTTGGAAATATATTGCCGTTCCTTCACTGTCACAGGGTCAAACTCCTGGAATTCTATCCCTAAGGGTATTGTGAACCCACCTGAGGTAAAGGGACTGCAACGGTTCAAGAAGGCAGCTCACCATATGGCCAGTCAGCAATGCCCACATCCCACAATCGTCATTAAGGAGATACATGGTGCTTGTGAACTCAGCTGGTTATCCAATATCACCATGGCACCTTCCAAAGAACGGTTTGACTCACCATGTCAGAGGTTTTTGTCAGATTGAGGAAAGTGATGGATAAAGAGATGTTTTACTCTTTACATTTGCTCCAGTCTATCTCCATTCATAGTCCTTGACAGGGACACTGCTCAGTATTGCAGTCTTAGTTCTGGTCACTGCCTCATGCCACAACCAGCTGAGAGCACTTTCACTTTAATCAGGGAATCATCGAGTTGGTTCACGGAAACGTTGCTTATAAAAAGAAGCGTGTTCCTTTTGAACTGGCTGACATTTCTTAAAGGGCTCCTGAGTACTGACTGTTGTTCCTAATTTCACTATTATCACTATACTTTATAGTTTAGAACTGTTCACAGCTAACATCCTATACACTCCCATACTGAGATTAACGTGTGGGTTCGGCTCCAATGTTAGGTGTGAGCTGGCTCTTATCCTCTCGGAAGCATGTTGTTCACACAACGTAGATTTCACAAAAAAAAAATTTAAAGTAAGTTGGAGGAACACAAAGATTTACAGGACTCTTCTGAATAACAAGGAAGGATTGTAGTGGTAATTTGCAGAGAAAATTTGCTTTGTTTTTTGGCTGGCTGCTTTTGATGGGGAAATAAACTCCAATAATGGTTTAGTCAGTGGCCTTTCACTTTTGAGAGTTGGACTTGAAGGGCCTCTAGATGAATAGAAGACTGGCACTAAATTATTTAACCATTAAAAATATATCAAATCAAAACAGGGGATATGTTTCCATCAGTACTTCTAGTGGGAAACTGGTGGAACCTTCTGGAAAATGGGAAGAAGGGTTTTAATTTCTCGGAATGTCATGGTGTCCTTGTCTGAGTAAATAGGAAAGCTAACAAAATGTTGTCATTTATAATGAGGGGAATTGAATACAAAACTGAGGAGGTTGTCCTTCAGTTATATAGGGCATTGATGAAATCATATCTGGAATGCTGTGTACATTATTAGCCATTGTATTAAGACAGGATGTAAATGTGTTGGAGGTAGTTCAGAGAAGGTTGACAAGAATGAGAGGAATGGATTTATGAGGAAAGGTTTGGCAGGCTAAACTTATATCAGCTGGAATTTAGAGCAGTAAGCGATGACTTGATTAAAACATGTAAGTTCCTGAGGGCTGTTGACCTGACAGGTGTGGAGAGGATGTTTCCTATTATGGGCAAATCTACAATTAGTGGTCAATGTTTATTATTCATTCGGTAGGTGAGGTGAATTTTGTTTTTGCTCAGAGGGTCATAAGTCTGAGGAACTCTCTGAAGAAAAGCTGATGGAAGGAGAGTACAGTTCATCTGTTTTGATTCAAAATCTTTGAAGATTATGGAAGTGAGAAAATAGAGGAATATTTGAACATAAATAAGAAACTAAGAGGGATAGAGTTTCTGCTCAGTCACGCTGTTTTATCAACAACATTTGAACTTGGTTGAATGTTAAGCACAAATGACATTTGGTGCAAGTCCAGATGGTTTAAGCCAATCATGCAAAAAATAAGCCGCATCCAAAATAAAGCCAGCTACCTATCTTGAATTAATCACTATTATGTTTGTTTGTAAGTTTTCAAGGAAATTGTGAAAAAAAAAATCTGGTTCTATAGGAACTAAGAAGTTAATAGTCATGTTTTAAAAGGGTTTGACTATATCTTCAATTCACTCAGAATTGACAACTGTGCCTCAATGTAAGTAGGAAATGTGAAGTTTACAAAAATCAGTTTTGAGCTTGGTAAATCCTGACAGAGAAGTGAATCCAACATAATAGACAACACTTGGTGCCAAAAACTTGAATGTTTTAGGGCAGATATAAAATAGATTCTTGTTCAGCAAGAGGTTTTTTGGAAGTTAGGTTTAGGGTGAGAGGGGAAAGGTTTAAAAGGGACTAAAGGGGCAACTTTTTCACGCAAAGGATGGTGAGTGTATGGAATGAGCTGCCAGAGGAAGTGGTGGAGGCTGATGCAATTATAATATTTAAAAGACATCTGGGTGGGTATATGAATAGGAAGGGTTTAGAAGGTTATGGGCCAAGTGCTGGCAAATGGGTCTAGATTAATTTAGGATATCTGGATGGCATGGGCGAGTTGGACCAAAGGGTCTGTTTCCGTGCTGTGCATCTCAATGACTCAATTTATTCATGGGATGAGTGTGTCACTGACTAGGCCAGCATTTATTACCCGACCTTAATTATGACAATCAACAATGGTTTCATGGTTATCATTAGACTCTTAATTCCAGGTGTGTTATTCCAGATAGGAATTCATTTGAAGTTTACAGTCAGATGGCTACTATCTTGTGAATTGCAGAGCAGACTCAAGGGGCTGAATGGCCTACTCCTGTTCCTGGTTCATAATCTTGTATGTACCTAGAATGTAGAGTCATAGAGATGTACAGCACAGAAACAGACCCTTTGGCCCAACTCGTCCACACCGACCAGATATCCAAACCTAATCTCGTCCCATTTGGCCCATATCCCTCTAAACCCTTTCTATTCATATATCTGCTCTCCAGATCTCATGGCTGAGTTGGACAGCTTGCACCAATGGATCAAGAATTGGTCTATATAGTCCACAGCAGAAGCTCACCATTCCGGTTAGGCATCTTGAACTGAGGGACAACTGACAACATTGAGTGCCATCCTCAAAAATATCATTCCTCTGGATCATGGGCTGGATGGGTGAGGGTAAACGATGTGGCACTTTCTCTGTGCCATATCTTTGGAGTGTCAACAATGACACAGTTGGAAGAACTTTGCATCAGAAGTATATGGATTCAAGACTTTAGCCTAAAAACTAAGCTGACCCTATAGTGCAGCACTGAAAGAGGTGCTGTCTTTTGGATGAGGCACTTATTTGGAATCCCGTTTGCCTTTGAAAAGATCCCTTTGAAGAAAAGCAGGCAAATTATCAGCCAATCAGTTTCACTAGGAAGCAACTTGGTCAATTATCACATTAAAGTTTGTGAGTAGCTGCTGTCACAATTGACTCCCATATTTCATACTCTCCGACAGTAACTAGACTTTGAAAAGCACTTTATTGGCTTTTTTGGGAAGTCCTGATGTCATGACAGATATTCATATGAACTTAACTCTTTCTTTTCTACTTTTCACTGTCCTTCAATATCATTTAGTCAAGTTTGGAAACCTTTTAAGAGCAAGAGATGATTTTTGTCTCAGATTTTCGGAGGAATGGGACAGTTTGAGGGATCAAACTATGTTTACTGTTTCTCTGTAATTCTTCATCACTGAAAGCCCAATGACCATTATCTTAAAACTTGTTTTTTTCTTTTTCATTCCCATTTCTCTTGCACTGCTGATATGCATAAAGATACAAAGATTCACCTGCCAATTTTTAGTTGATTCAAACACTGGTGTTAGAGTCAGACCATGAACTTTTCTGTAAGGTGTGAATGAGATAGTCAGTGGCCAATAGTTCAACACTGGCACTCACGGTGGAGGCTATATTCCAGGTTGAGATAGACAGATGTTTGATCAGTGTGGGAATCAAGATTTACAAGGAGAAGGCATGAAAGTGAAGTTGGTGACTATCAAAGCAGCCATGATCTCATTGAATGTTAGAACAGGGGCGGCACGGTGGCACAGTGGTTAGCACTGCTGCCTCGCAGCGCCAGAGACCCGGGTTCAATTCCCGACTCAGGCGACTGACTGTGTGGAGTTTGCACGTTCTCCCCGTGTCTGCGTGGGTTTCCTCCGGGTGCTCCGGTTTCCTCCCACAGTCCAAAGATGTGCAGGTTAGGTGAATTGGCCATACTAAAATTGCCCGTAGTGTTAGGTAAGGGGTAAATGTAGGGGTATGGATGGGTTTCGCTTCGGCGGGTCGGTGTGGACTTGTTGGGCCGAAGGGCCTGTTTCCACACTGTAATCTAATCTAATCTAATCTAAACAGATTCGATGGGCTGAACAGCCTACTTCAGCTCCACATCTTCTGGTCTTATGGTTTCACCATAGGTGGAACTGGATATGGCTTAATGGGGGTTTGAAATTCAGCAAAGCTTACAATCTGTATTCTTTGTGAATTGTTCAAAATCAACACTTACAATAAACAAAAGTACTTCACACTGGAGGAAGAGGAAGAGAATATTGTTTCTTTGTGATGACTTAAAAAGAATTAATCCCTCGAGTACTACTAATCTGTTTCACATTTTAAATCAGGAAACAAAACTCTGGCAGCCTTTCATGATCTGTTACCTGTGAAAAATAACTCAATATCAATTTTGAGTTCACACTAACTGTTACCTATTGCAGCTAACAGTTTAAACTTTAGACACTTGTAATGAAGCAAATATCACCCAGAAAGTAAATTCAGTCATTATTATTTGATGTACAGCGTTTGATTGTTCGCTAAGCAGAATTTACACTTTTCGGCTTTGATAAATCGCATATGTTCCTCACTAACACTCATTCCCATAAGTGAGCAGAAGTGGATTTTAGCCCAAAGGAGATTTCTGTGAATGGAGTGGTGTGCAGAGGAGGGAAGGGTATAAATATAGATAGGAAAATGGAAGAACGTTAGTCCCAGAAAACCTACAGAATTGAATGACAGGGCTATTGCGATTATTTTTGGGGTGAACTAAACAGCTTTTGAATTGAAAGCCTGCCTTAAAGGCCAAAAGCCTATGAGAGTGTGTAGATGTATCGAGTCTGAGGAGATCATGGGGTATGGTGTGAAATGTGGGGAGCGAATCTAAGGTGGGTCTGTAAGGTGGGTCTGTAAGGTGGGTCTGTAAGGTGAGGTCCTTAAGGTGGGTCTGTAAGGTGGGTCTGTGAGGTGAGGTCCTTAAGGTGGGTCTGTAAGGTGGGTCTGTGAGGTGAGGTCCTTAAGGTGGGTCTGTAAGGTGGGTCTGTAAGGTGGGTCTGTGAGGTGAGGTCCTTAAGGTGGGTCTGTAAGGTGGGTCTGTAAGGTGGGTCTGTGAGGTGAGGTCCTTAAGGTGGGTCTGTAAGGTGGGTCTAAGGTAGGTCTGTAAGGTGGGTCTGTGAGGTGAGGTCCTTAAGGTGGGTCTGTAAGGTGGGTCTGTGAGGTGAGGTCCTTAAGGTGGGTCTGTAAGGTGGGTCTAAGGTGGGTCTGTAAGGTGGGTCTGTGAGGTGAGGTCCTTAAGGTGGGTCTGTAAGGTGGGTCTAAGGTAGGTCTGTAAGGTGGGTCTGTGAGGTGAGGTCCTTAAGGTGGGTCTGTAAGGTGGGTCTAAGATAGGTCTGTAAGGTGGGTCTGTGAGGTGAGGTCCTTAAGGTGGGTCTGTAAGGTGGGTCTGTGAGGTGGATCTGTGAGGTGAGGTCCTTAAGGTGGGTCTAAGGTGGGTCTGTAAGGTGGGTCTGTAAGGTGGGTCTAAGATGGGTCTGTAAGGTGGGTCTGTGAGGTGGATCTGTGAGGTGGATCTGTGAGGTGAGGTCCTTAAGGTGGGTCTGTAAGGTGGGTCTGTAAGGTGGGTCTAAGGTGGGTCTGTAGGGTGGGTCTGTAAGGTGGGTCTAAGGTGGATCTGTAAATAGGGTCTGTGAGGTAAGGTCCTTAATGTGGGTCTGTGAGTGAGGTCCTTAAGGTGGATCTGTAAGGTGGGTCTGTGAGGTGGATCTCTGAGGTATATTCCAATCATGAAGGATTCTCGATCTTGTACTGTTGGCAATGACAGGTTTCCAAGGTGATCTGGTTGCCCCAACCATAGGGTAAGGGTCCAAATTTTGGGAGGTTCCTAGTCGCAGGGCACATCTAACTGTGGTCCAATGGGAATCTCAATGGCAGGAGTAGGATCCACAGCTATTTTGTTTGGAGATGTAAATCACAAAAGTAAACACAGTAACAGAAAAATGATTCAGGAAACGTTTAAAAAAGCATTATAAAAGCCCATTCTCTTCCCTCATCACAGTAACACCTATCGTGATGTCAGGCTGCTGCTTCTGTTTGGTTTTGGTTTGTTTTCTTTTCGGATGTGTCAATATGAATCTGGGTCTACATCTCACAGACCTCTCTCTCACCCTCACCTCCTTCCTTCTCAGGTGCTGGCTACAGCACAGACAGGCAGGTGTGTGGGGGGTTTTCTTAATGATTGACAACACAAATGGAATGGCAAAGCTGATGGGACATTAGGACAGGAATTATGTTTAAATAGGCTTAAAGAGCAGGTAATGAGAGCATCCAGGTGATGCATAAGGCTATCACTATTTACAAGACAGCCTATTATTAACAGCACTCAGTTTCATGGAACAGAGTGCAGGTTTCAGTATGGGGCATGTGATCGCATTTAAGTAGCACCGTCTACCAGGAACAAAGTTAAAAATCACGCAACACCAGGTCCACCTGAAAGCACTTAGCTTTCGGAGCGCTACTTTGTGGACAGTCACCTGATGAAGGAGCAGCGTTCCGAAAGCCAGTGCCCTCAATCAAATCTGTTGGACTACAACTTGGTGCTGTGTGATTTTTAACCTTGTACACCCCAGTCCAACACTGGCACTTCCAAATCATGTCTACTAGGGATAGACCTGTTCCAAAGCACATCCAGCAGCCAGAGCCTTGACAAACTCCATAGTTTGTCTTTGAACTTGGGACCTTTGCCCACCAGTATTCCAGACTGCCTTGCAGTGACACTCATCTGGTCAAGGAAGATTTGAAATCTGGAAATAAATCAGACTAAAGCAGTGCTGGGGACAAAGGAGTAACTGACAGTCCAATAACCAGAGCTTGTTTATTAGGCTGGAGCTGGGGACATGTGCTTAACTTGGAATCCTGAGCCAAAAGTGGCACCACGGCTTATAACTTCTGTCCCTGACCCTGGACTAAAGTGTCAATGTACAGACTCAACATGCACATTGATGATATGTTTCAAGATCACAGAGAGAATCCAACCTTTAACATCCCACCTACCATACCTCAGACTCTAAAGGAACCATTGCTTTGTGCAATGTGAGATTAAATACCATCCTATTGATAGGGGCTTCTGCACAGACACTGGCTCCTCCTGTGCTGCTCAATGTAGGTGAAGAGTCATCGATCCTCTGCACTGAGCCGGGCCAACATTGATCCAGTGAGATCGACAGCCTGGTGATCTCTCAATGTTCATTTGTTTCAGCTGGCACTCAAATCCAGCCACATGGTGGCTTGGTGGATGCAGGCCTCAGCACTGGGAAATGTACTTTTGGAGACCAGAACATCATTGTCAAAGGCTGGAACTACGGACAATAACCTGGCTAGTCCTACCCCAAGAGTCTGGCAATGATTCTTGTCATGCTGCAGTCACAGTACCATTGGAATAACATCTTAAACATCCTTGAATCCACTGGTGGGCTTCAGCTTGCTGGCAATGCCTTATCAGTTGAATGGTATCACAATGACCTTTAACACAGGATGCTGATCTGTCACTGTGCTGGGTTAAGAGCACTGGCTATAAATACTATAGCACTGGACTGAGAAGATCCAGCTCTATATTTGAGGGGAAGAGTACTTCCTGGGTCCCACCCCTCACCTTACTAGTTTAAATCCTCCTGAGCAAGTATATTAGTCACCTTCCAATTTAGGTGCAATCCATCCTTCTTGTACAGGTCACTTCTATACCAAAAGAGATTCCAATGATCCAAAAATGTGAATCCTTCTCCCATATACCAGCTCCTCAGCCATGCATTCATCTGCTCTATCCTCCTATTCCTGCCCTCACTAGCTCGTAGCACCAGGAGTAATCCAGATATTACTACTCTCGAGGACCTCCTTTTTAAATTCCTGCCTAACTCTCTGTAATCTCCCTTCAGAATCTCAACCTTTTCCTTCCTATGTAGTTGATTCCAATGTGGACAATGACCTCTTGCTGGCCCCTCTCCCCTTTGAGAACATTCTGCACAATTGGCCAACAATCAGCATGGTAACCCTGCATTTTTAGAATGAGTCCCACAGCGTGGGACCCAGCTGTAGGTTGTCACCTTCCATGGTCATGGAACTCTTATTTTCTTTGTTTTTGGAATGTTGGTAAAGCCAGCATTTACTGCCAATGCCTATTTGCCCTTGGGGAAGTGGTGATAAGCCATCTATGATGAGGAAAGATAAGAGTTATTTATATTGCTGTGAGTCCTGAAGAAGATCAATGAACTAGATGTCTTCAATCTGGAAAAGGAGAACGGAGATATGGAATTCAGGAAAAGGAATTGTGAGGGGCCTTGGAGGGACGTGAGGGGGGAGGCGTGGGCGCAAGTTTTGCACTTCTTGCGGTTGCAGGGGAAGGTGCCAGGAGTGGAGGTTGGGTTGGTGGGGGGTGTGGACCTGACCAGGGAGTCGCGGAGGGAGTGGTCTCTCGGGAATGCTGATAGGGGTGGAGAGGGAAATATATCCCTGGTGGTGGGGTCTGTTTGGAGGTGGCGGAAATGACGGAGGATGATACGATGTATCCGGAGGTTGGTGGGGTGGGAGGTGAGGACTAGTGGGGTTCTGTCCTGGTGGCGATTGGAGGGACGGGCTTCAAGGGCGGACGTGCGGGAAGTGGAGGAGATGTGGTGGAGAGCATCATCGACCACGTCAGAGGGGAAATTGGGGTCTTTGAAGAAGGAAGCCATTTGGGCTGTTCGGTATTGGAATTGGTCCTCCTGGGAGCAGATGCGGCGGAGGGGAAGGAATTGGGAATATGGGATGGCGTTTTTACAGGGGGCAGGGTGGGAGGAGGTGTAATCTAGGTAGCTGTGGGAGTTGGTCGGTTTGTAGTAAATGTCTGTGTTGAGTTGGTCGCTCGAGATAGAAATGGAAAGGTCGAGGAAGGGGAGGGAGGAGTCTGAGACGGTCCAGGTAAATTTGAGGTCGGGTTGGAAAGTGTGAGTATAGTGGATGAACTGTTCAATCTCCTCGTGGGAGCACAAAGTAGCGCCAATACAGTCATCGATGTAGCGGAGGAAAAGGTGAGGAGTGGTGCCAGTGTAGCTGCGGAAGATGAACTGTTCCACATATCTGATAAAGCGGCAGGCATAGCTGGGGCCCATGCAGGTGCCCATGGCTACTCCTTTGGTTTGGAGGAAGTGGGAGGATTGGAAGGAGAAGTTGTTAAGAGTGAGGCAATCATCTTGACCGCCCTCTTGACCTGCAATCTTCTTCCCGACCTCTCCGCCCCCACTCCCTCTCCGGCCTATCACCCTCACCCTCACCCTCACTTCCTTCCACCTATTGTATGCCCTGCGCCCCTCCCCCAAATTTCCCCCCCCCCCTCCCCACCTTTTCTCTCAGCCCGCTTGGCACACCAGCCTCCTTCCTGCAGAAGGGCTTATGCCCAAAACGTCGATTCTCCTGCTCCTTGGATGCTGCCAGGCCTGCTCCCCTTTTCCAGCACCAGACTTTTCAACTCTGGTCTCCAGCATCTGCAGTCCTCACTTTCTCCAGGGTGTACTGGCTGGATGCATTGAGAATCAGCTGGGCAACAGGAGGCAGAGAGTAGTAGTGGAAGGGAGTTTCTCAAAATGGAGAACTGTGACCACTGATGTTCCACAGAGATCCATGCTGGGACCACTAGTGTTTGCTATATATATATATATATATATATATATATACATATATATATATATAAAAATATATATAATGATCTGGAGGAAGGTGTAGGTGGCCTGATTAGTAAGTTTGCAGATGAAACTAAGATTGGTGGAGTAGCAGATAGTGAAGGGGGCTGTCAGAGAATATAGCAGGATATAGATAGATTAGAGAGTTGGGCAGAGAAATGGCAGATGGAGTTCAACCCGGATAAATGCAAGGTGATGCATTTTGGAAGATCCGATTCAAGAATGAACTATGCAGTCAATGGAAACGTCCTGGGGAAAGCTGATGTACCGAGAGATCTGGGTGTTCAGGTCCATTGTTCCCTGAAGATGGCAACACAGGTCAACAGAGTTGTCAAGAAGGCATACGGGTGGGGTATTGAGTACAAGAGTTGGCAGGTCATGTTACAGTTGTATAAGAGTTTGGTTCAACTAGGAGAAAGTGAGGACTGCAGATGCTGGAGACCAGAGTTGAAAAATGTAGTGCTGGAAAAACACAGCAGGCCAGGCATCCTCGGATGCTGTTTGGCCTGCTGTGTTTTTCCAGCACCACATTTTTCAACTAAGAGTTTGGTTCGGCCACTGCATGCATACATATTACCAAAAGGATGTGATTGCTTTGGAGAGGGTACAGCGAACCAGGATGTTGCCTGGTATGGAGTGCATTAGCTATGAAGAGGGGTTGAGTAGGTTAGGATTATTTTCATTAGAAAGATGGAGGTTGAGGAGGGACCTGATCGAGGTCTAAAAAATCATGGGAGATATAGATAGGGTAGACAACAAGATGCTTTTTCCAAGAGTGGGAGAATCAATTACTAGGGGTCACGAGTTCAAAGTGAGAGGGGAAAAGGTGAGGGGAGATGTGCGTGGAATGTTCTTTATGCAGAGGATGACTTGTGCCTGGAACTCATTGCATGTGGAGGTGCTGGAGGCAGGCACGATAGTGTAATTTAAGATGTATCTAGACAGGGAGCAGAGGGATATATTCCCTTAGAGAATAAGCACGGCGGCACAGTGGTTAGCACTGCTGCCTCACAGCGCCAGAGACCCGGGTTCAATTCCCGACTCAGGCGACTGACTGTGTGGAGTTTGCACATTCTCCCCGTGTCTGCGTGGGTTTCCTCTGGGTGCTCCGGTTTCCTCCCACAGTCCAAAGATATGCGGGTCAGGTGAATTGGCCATGCTAAATTGCCCATAGTGTTAGGTTAAAGGGGTAAATGTAGAGGTATGGGTGGGTTGCGCTTCGGCGGGTCGGTGTGGACTTGTTGGGCCGAAGGGCCTGTTTCCACACTGTAAGTAATCTAATCTAATCTAATCTAATAAGCGACAGGTTTAGATAGAGGATCTGGATTGGTGCAGGCTTGGAGGGCTGAAGGGCCTGATCCTGTGTTGTGAATTTCTTTGTTCTTTGTTCTATGTCTTTCCTTATTATGATTACTGAGGCTAACTTGTCATTCCATATTTATTGATTTTTGAATTTTAAATTTTACAAACCACCATTAATTTCAAATTCATGTCTCTGTAGAATTCATTTAGTCAGTTGACCTACTCACTCAGTAACATAACTTAAATCTCACCACTCCCTGACAGAGGCTCTTTTTTCCAATAAAGGCACAGATCGTTGATCATGGAGGCTGTAGGAGAGCAGAAGCATTGAACACATTGAAGTTTTAATGGGAATGGATGAAGAATTTGTTTAACTCTTCCTAGCACCTAGAAAATTGGCTGCAAATGTAATCCAGGAGAAAATTCAGGAGAGTGAATCTACCATAAATTAAAACAAAACAAATGCTGGAGAAAGGCTGAAAATGTGTTGCTGGAAAAGCGCAGCAGGTCAGGCAGCATCCAAGGAGCAGGAGAATCGATGTTTCGGGCATGAGCCCTTCTTCAGGAACCTTGGATGCTGCCTGACCTGCTGTGCTTTTCCAGCAACACATTTTCAGCTCTGATCTCCAGCATCTGCAGTCCTCACTTTCTCCTAGAAAGTGCTGGAGAAACTCAGGTCTGGCAGCATCTGAGGAGACAGAAGCAGAATCAATATTTCAAGTCTGGTACAACTTTTCTTCAAAACTCCAATGAATTTATTATTCAATACCCCCATCCAAAGTATAGTAAAGACTAATGTCGGACAAACATTTTTTTTGCCTTGTGTTGAGCACTAAAATAGCAAGGAGAAAAAGCAGTCAATAAAAAAAAGCACTGAACTGTTTCCTGGGATTTTCAAATACCAAGCTCATTAATCCAAACCATGTGTGGTGTGTATTGTAATTCAGAAATTGGGACGAGTTCACAATATTGTGACGTATTCCCTGGGTAAATGTACTTTCAAAATTGGTAGGCAGGGAGAAATCTAAAGAGATTGAAAAATGATTTTTTGCTTTAAATGGTGCAGTGGAATTTTAGTTGTATTTAGTTTGGCCAGGCACTCACCCAAGTAAAGAAGAGGAATTTTGTTTCCATGGATACCTGCTGTGTGGACACCAACAAAGTTAGTGGAACAGCCAGGCTGCTTGGAATAAGAAACCTTGCAAAAAATGTTAAACTTGTGGAAGAGTAACTCCTTAATGACTAAAGTTGGCTGTTCAAGCAGAGAAGGAAACTCGAGGTTGAATGAGAGATTGGAGGCATCTGTAACAACCTAAGGGTCCTATCAAATAGTCTACTATGACGGTAGAAGTTGAACAGTTTGTAAAACGATCTCCCTGTATTTGTAAGCACACAACCACATTTTTTATGTTGCAAGGTTTTATGATTTGGAGGTGCTGGTGCTGGTGTTGGACTGGGGTGGACAAAGTTAAAAATCACACAACACCAGGTTATAGTCCAACAGGTTTATTTGGAAGCACTAGCTTTCGGAGCGCTGCTCCTTCATCACGTGGCTGTGGAGTGTAAGATCGTATGACACAGAATTTATAGCAAAAGTTTACAGTGTGATGTAACTGAAGTCAACCTGCCCATTCTAAAAGATGAGAGACTTAATAAATAATCCAGGTCTTTTCCAATATATAATTTCAGTTATATGTTGGACTATAACCTGGTGTTGTGTGATGTTTAACTTTATAAAAATGAAGGTCGAGAAATGATGCTAGAGGCTGTGCTTGCCACTGTGGAATCAAACAGCACACAAACTTGATGCTACCATCTCTTTATTCTAGTTCCAACATTGATCCAAGTTACTCCCATACCATTGGCTGCCTTAGTGTTCAGGTGGAGGCTAAACAACATGTAATAACAGTGAATGGTGCAGTCAGTCTACAGTTCTTAAAATGGTCTGTCCCATTTTAAGGGAAGCTGTACTAAATTACAGGAGAATTGTGCTAAATATTATTGCTGCAATTCTGAACAAGAAGGATGGAATAAGGGCTCCCAATTCACAGATTTGCATGCCTTAGTGATAGAGGTGCATTGGAAAGAAAGCCATCAAGCATCAACCTCAGTGGGTTTGGGAGCAGGTACCAGGGCCAGTCCTGATTCATGGTGGAAAGACCTGGATCACAAAGAGTGTAATAAATAATATTCCTCACATGATGTTTGTACACAACACACCACTAGCCTCACACACTATACTCCAAACAATCACCCTCACAATCTGGACTCATCCTGTACTCATCCTGGACTCATCCTTCTACCAATGCCAGCCATACCTCTTTCCACCTATCACATTTCCAACGCCCCTCCTCCAAGTCCCTCCTCCCTACCTTTTATCTTCTCCTGCTGAACACTCTCTGCTCATTCCTGAAGAAGGGCCTGTGCCCGAAACGTCGTATCTCCTGTTCCCTGGATGCTGCCTGACCTGCTGTGCTGTTCCAGCAATAAAGTTTCAACCCAGCCATACATTCACCTCCCAATGCTTCTACATACCTCCCAGCTATTCAGCTGTGACAAACACATAACATATTTCGTCCTTCTTTAGGAAGGTGAGGAGATCCATAACAAAAGGGAGCAGAGCCAGTGGGGACAAGGATGTTTTTATGCTCTGAGCGCTAAATGGGAGATAGTTCTCTAATTTATGGGTCCAGTGGTGATGGAGCAAGGGGCATATTAAGAATACTGAGGATGTACATGACATTTTCTACTTCTCGACTCACCGCTCACCCTCAACTTGCTACCTGACACGATACGCTGATGATGTGACAATGGATCCTCTCATTCTGTACTCTGGCCCGATTCCCTCACACCAACCTGCATTCTCTCACCTTCCCCAACCAACCACAAGAGCTGAAGAAGGGGTAAAGAGAGCAAGACCAGGCCACTGATGCAGAAAGCCTGTCACTCAATCTGGCACTTGCAGTGTGTGTCCTACAGGTTAGCATGGACTCAGAATTTGCAAATGGTGAGTCACTTTGCACAAACATCAGGTAGAAAGTGGCTTGAGTGCCAGCTTGCTTGAGGGCAAGGCCATAGGTGAGATTTGTTGCAGAGAGTTCAGCTGAGGACCTGGATTGGTCAACAGACAGGAAAACATGAATGGGAGTGAGATGATTGGCCCCTCAGCTGATCTGTCAGACAGCCTCGCTGTCATTGTCTCAGAGTGTGGAGAGGTCTACCTCCAACTTAGCAGAGAACATCAACCAGAATGTCCCATCTCCACGTCATGCCGCAGAACCAAACGCATTGCCACTGTCCCCTCCAGCCATCTTCAATACCTGTTTTTTTTTAGATTATATTAGATTACATTACAGTGTGGAAACAGGCCCTTCGGCCCAACAAGTCCACACCGACCCACCGATGCGCAACCCACCCATACCCCTACATTTACCCCTTACCTAACACTACGGGCAATTTAGCATGGTCAATTCACCTGACCCTGCACATCCTTGGACTGTGGGAGGAAACCGGAGCACCCGGAGGAAACCCACGCAGACACGGGGAGAACGTGCAAACTCCACACAGTCAGTCGCCTGAGGCGGGAATTGAACCCGGGTCTCTGGCGCTGTGAGGCAACAGTGCTAACCACTGTGCCACCGTGCCGCCCACAGGTGTAGCCTTTTGTGTTGACAGACCCCAACCCACCCCCAATTCTCTGCCCTCTCTGTGAGGAAGCTGCTGCACTCCCTGTCAAATCTAGAAAATCAGCACAACACCACTCTTTACCATCCTCACCCCGCCCACAGAAGCACAATATGGTATCTCAAGATGTTTCACAAAGGCTGAACTTATAATCTGTGGCGGCAGTGAGAGCGGACAGCCTGAGGTCTCCAGGCAGCTGCTGCGGAGTCGGACGGTGGAGAGATCAAGAGCAACATGGAAGTGATCGAGCGCAGCATGGAGGAGATGGAACCCTTATTGGGATTATGAGCCCAGTCTGACTAAGTACCTAAGAAGGACTATAATGTTGCACTTTTAACTTCATTTCTTTAGTTTTCTACTTTATAGATAAGATTTTGTACCTAGATTTTGTCATCTTTGTACGTAAGATGACACTGGGAATGGTGACATTGTAGAGTTTTCACCGTACTCATTTATCCTTGTACTTGAATATATGGGAATAAAATCTAATTCTATTTCTATTCTATGTTACCTTCTTTACTAGTTGGACCTACCTGTCCTTCAATGCTAGCACTCAACTCTGTTGTAGCTCAGTGCTTGATCTTTGGTCAATGCCAAGCGATTCATCCAATGTACTGGCCAGTTTCACGTTCTAGGTTTGGTTTATCACCTCAGCTGGTAGAGCTAGTAGTATCATGACAATATCATTCTCACTTGCTTCCAGACTGCACACCAACTTGCATGACTAGGACTTCATGAGACAGGTAGGTCCTTTAGTTCCTGAAAGCTGTTTCACTGTTCAATGACATTATAGTTCATCTGTAAAATAACTCACCTACATCCATCTTTGTTCTGTATCTGTTAGTAAGTCTGGTGAACAAAAATCCACCAATTGCAGATTTAAAATCCATAATTCATCTAATGGGAAAAAAAATTCCAAAACCATTATCACTTTTTGTCTGGAGAAGTTTCCTAATTTTACTCCAGAAATGTCTAATTCTAATTTTCAGATTACATCCCAAACCTTAGACTCCTCATCTGATGGAGGTAGTTTTGTGTCTATCTACCATATCTGCTCCCCTTCATATCTTGAAAACTTTGTTCCTATAACTCTGTAACTTCCATATTCCAGAAAATGCAAGGCCTCATTTGTGTATCTTTTTTTCTTAGTTTAATCCTTGGCATCCAGAAACTGGTGTTTCCTTCCCAAATCTGGAACATAGGAAGATTGGAACTAGGAGTGAGAGTAGGCAATCCAGCCCCTCTAAGCCCATTCTGTCATTTAACATGATCATGGCTGATCTTATCCTGGTCTCAACTTCACTTTCCTGTCTGTTCCCCTAAGCTTTTGTCCTGCTTTACATCAGAAACATATCTATATCTTTCTTGAATCTGTCAATTGATTCTGCGTCCACTGCACTCTAGGGCAGTGAGTTCCACAGACTCATAACCGAATTAGAGAAGTGGTTTTCCCTCATCTCAGTTTTGAAACTGGAAGCTGACATCAAGACGATTTTCAAGTCCAGACCCCACATCACCTCAGAGGTAGACCCCAAAGTGATTTCTTAGCACCTGGCTAATTAATCGCCAAATGGTGCACTCACCATCCTGTTAAAAATAGCAAGGCTCCCTGTGAGTGTCAGGAGGAGTAAGGAGACCCAAATACCCAAGTGGGAGCCGCTGATGAATGTTAGAAAGAGGGAGAGAGGAAGAGTCACTTCTGCCTTGAGGTGCATGCCAAAACCTCTTTAAAAAAATGTGAAAGTAGAAAGTGGCCACCATTCCAGTCTGTCCCTGTGGAGCAGCAACCCCTTCTTGTGGCTGTAACTATGGTCATCACAGGGGGTGGAGCATAGAGACCAGATCTGCAATCATGGCTGCACTGACCATGTTCCAGTCACCTGCTCACTGGAAAATCCCAGTCACTATGGAACTGAGGCCTGAATGTGCTTTTTTAATTCACTTTAATATCTGCCTGCCCCTTGTGGACCCTTGATGCAGCCTTATTTTAAAATTGTGTTAATTTATCCTTTAACAAAGGTGTAGTGATTGGAACAATATCAGCCAAGTGAATTTCATAGGATATGAGTTTCCTGATTGGATCAGGTAAACAGGCCCAATCAGGTAGTCCTGGCTGACAGATATAGACAGGGGTATCAGGGATTCTGATCAATCTAGGAACCAGCTCAGTGTGAGCTGGGTCAGTGTTAAGTACTATGCACGTGTAAATAAAGAGCGACTTGGTGACGGAATACCAGCCTTTGTAAAAGGGAGGTGTGAATTCTCTGGATAGCTGTGAATATTTAACTATGATTTGGAGATGCTGGTGTTGGACTGGGGTGTATAAAGTTAAAAATCACACAACACCAGGCTATAGTCCAAAAGGTTTAATTGGAAGCACACTAGCTTTCGGAGTGATGCCCCTTCATCAGGTGGTAGTGGAGGGCTCAATCCTAACACACAGAATTTATAGCAAAAATTTACTGTGTGATGTAACTGAAATTATACATTGAAAAATTGATTGCCTGTTAAGCATTTCATCTGTTAGAATACAGTGATAGTTAACAGTAATATTTAACTAGGTATTCGCCTGAGAATTGGAACTAACTGAAGCTCAAATACCAGGTTCCTGTGATTTGCAAGAGCCACTTTAATCATCTATTTGTGTCCAAAGTTAAGATGCTGACTGCAAGTTCACAAGATACTTGGCAAATCAAATATCTAGGGCTGTTGAGAGGGCTTTAAACAAATTTAGGGCTTTAGAGGTGAGAGGGAAGAGTTTGGGAGACGTGGAATGTAAGCATGCATAGTGTACATACCCAGGTACCCAAAGCTGGACAGACTACATAAACATAGAAAAACACCAGTAAATAGTATCAAAAGGGGAAATAATGGCAAAAAGGCAAAATTAGGGTTTTACTTGAATGTATGTTGTATTCGTAACAAAATAAATGTGCTCATGACATATATACAGGTTAATGCATATGATTTATGGTGTTCACTGAGACAGTTACAAGGAGATCCAAGTTTGAAACTAACTATTCAGGGGCATGTGTATGGACAGGAAGGAAGAAGATGGTAGTGTGGTAGCATTGTTAGTACAGGATGGAAATGGGATGACAGCAAGAAATGATCTTTGATCAAAAGATGTAGAATCTGTATCAGTGAAGGTAAGTAATAATAAGGGGAAGGAGTTAGAAGTAGTCAATAAGCCCCTGACAGTTACACAGTGGGACAGAGAATAAATAAGGAGGCAATGAGGGCGACATGAAAAAAAAGGCAGTACATTAATCATGAGTAACATTCATCTTTATGTAGACTGGGGTGGTCAGATTGACAGAGAAAGATGGGTGTATACTGTGTATTCAGAACAGTTTCGTAGAACGATATGTTGTGGATCTAAGCATGTATCAGACTATTTTGGATTTGATCATGCATCATGAGCCAGATTTAATAAATGATGTCAGAGGAAAATATCCCCTCAGAAACAGCGACCATAACATGGTAGAATTTAGAATTTAGTTTGCTGGGTCTGAAAGAACTATTCTAAGCTTAAATGAGGGTAATAAAATCAGAATGAGGGCTGAGTTAGGTGGAGTGAACTAGGAAAGGACAGTTGAGGAACAATGGCAGATGTTTAATAAAATAGTTTATGATTCAATACTAAGGCATGTTCCAGTGAGAAAGAAGGTTATAGGAAGGGGATAGCCGACTATACCTAGCCAGAGAAGTTAAGGTTAGCATCAGATTGAAAGAGAAAAAGCACACAATGTGCAAAAGATTGTAAGCCTGACAATTGGGAAAATTTTAAAAACTAATAAAAGATGACCCAGATAATTAAAAAGGTGAGGATAAACTTTGAGGATAAACTTGCAAGATAGCCAGTAAGAGCTTATTTAAATGTATTGCAAGGAAAGGAAATAATGAGTATAAGCTACTTAGAAAAAAAGGCTGGTGAAATAATAATAGGGAAACTGGAAATGTCAATGGAGTTGAATGAATGCTACAAATTGAAGAAGAGCTGGGCAATTATCCTGTCTGTGAATACTTTTCCCTTAACAGGTTATTCATCCAAATGCTGTCTTTCAGCATCACTGTGCAAATTGTGTTCTGAACATCCTACATTGTTGTTGACAATTTAAACATGTATTTCTAATTTTGTCTCTCCAATGAGGGCTGTAGTTTCAGGCTCAGCAATAAATGGAGAAAAGTATGTTTTTACCTCCCTTGCTGCTTTCCTACCACTGATTTTATGTGACAGGGAATCTTAGGCAGTCATTTGTTCGTTCAGACAATTTGCAAGGAATGCCAAAGTAAAGGAAATACAACTTTTATACTGCCTCGGAGGAGAGTGCTGATTGAGTGGCCAGTGGTATGTGATTTATAGATGAGGATGCACCAGTTAATGATGTCTGACAGTTAACTGCTAAGATTTGTTTACATTTTTAGAAAGGCTGGCTGATTATGACCAGTTAATGATGTCTGACAGTTAACTGCTAAGATTTGTTTACATTTTAGAAAGGCTGGCTGATTATGATTGGTTAAGACTTTGCCCAAAACAGAAACATAACCTCAGCCCTTTTTGTCTCTGTAATTTCCGCTCAACCTCTGAAGAGTCATATATTCAAAACATTAATTTTGTTTTTCTCTGTCTGCAAATGGTTCTAGAACTGCTGAGTTTCTCCAGCATTTTCTGCTTTTATTTCAGATTTCTAGCATTTACAGTATTTTGCTTTTAAATGATTGACACCTTCTTTGTTGCATCAGTGCTGGTGCAGTGAATATACACGCTCTTTTGTCTGCAAAGAACATAGCTCTGTGTATTAACATACAGTATGTGTTTATATATGTGGTAGAATGTTAAATTTGCAGTGAAATTCATTGGAGAGGGAATAACTGCCAGTGTGTGCTCCAGATCTCGGTTTACTTTGGAGACATTATTCCCAGTGCCAGAGGTTTTATTACAGTTAAATATCTGGCCAATGTATTCTCAGAGTAAATCTGGCACTAATATGCAAGACAGGAGCCATAGATTCAAGAGAAACTTTATACTGGAATTCTGGCAAATTAATCTCTCATGTCCAAGTGTCTAACAAGATTCATGATGTGTATTAAATATTATACAATGGTTGACATGGTAACAAGTCATTTCTCATAAAGCTCAGAATGAACTCATTCCTGTATATGAAATTGTAAGTCTGAAGGGTGATCTGATCTAAGAGCTTGGAATGCCGAAATAGTTTGCCACAATAGATGAAGAGAAGTTATTTCCTCTGGTGGAAGAATCCAGATTAAGCAAAGCACAGCTCTAACATTAGAAGGAGGTCATTCAGGAGTGATGTTAAGATGCCCTTTTTACCTAGAAGGCAGACAAAGCTGGAATAGTCTTTCCCATAAAAGCTGAGAATGCTAGGGGACAATTTGAGGCTAGAAGACTGAAATAGATTTTTACTGTGAAGAGGTGGAGTTCAGGTACAGATCGGCCTTAATCAATGATAAAATAGCCTTTTGTCCTTCTCCAATTCATATGTGCCCTTAAACATAGAACATTACAACACAATACAGGCCCTTCGGCCCTCGATATTGTGCCGACCTGTGGAACCAATCTGAAGCCCAACTAACCTATACTGTTCAGTTTTCAGAGCTTAAAAATGTGTTGCTGGAAAAGCGCAGCAGGTCAGGCAGCATCAAAGGAGAAGGAGAATCGACATTTCGGGCATAAGCCCTTCTTCAGGGCTTATGCCCAAAACGTCAATTCTCCTTCTCCTTTGATGCTGCCTGACCTGCTGCTCTTTTCCAGCAACACATTTTTAAGCTCTGATAAAACTCCAGCATCTGCAGACCTCACTTTCTCCTTGTTCAGTTTTCATCCATATGTTTATCCAATGACCATTTCAATGCCCTTATTGTTGGCGAGTCCACTACTGTTGCAGGTAGGGCATTCCACGCCCTTACTACTCTCTGAATAAATAAACTGACATCTGTCCTATATCTATCACCCCTCAATTCAAAGCTATGTCCCCTCATGCTAGCCATCACCATCCGTGGAAAAAGGCTCTCACTGTCCACCCTACCTAATCCTCTGTTTATCTTGTATGCCTCTATTAAGTCACCCCTTAGCCTTCTTCTCTCTAACAAAAACAGCCTTAAGTGTCTCAACCTTTCCTCACAGGAACTTCCCTCCATACCAGGCAAAACTGTAGTAAATCTCCTCTGCACCCTTTCCAATTTTTCCACATCCTTCCTATATTACGGTAATCAGAACTGTATGCGCCCGCACCAGAGTTTTGTACAGCTGTAGCATGATCTCATGGCTCCGAAACTCAATCCCTCTACCAATAAAAGCTAACACACCGTATGCCTTCTTAACAACCCAATCAACCTGGATGGCAGGTTTCAGGGATCTATGCACATGGACACCGAGATCTCTCTGCTCATGCACACTACCATTTGCTCAGTACTCTGTATTCCTGTTACTCCTTCTAAAGTGAATCACCTCACACTTTTCCGCATTAAACTCCATTTGTCACCTCTTAGCCCAGCTCTGCAGCTTACCCATGTCCTTCTGTAACCTGCAACATCCTTCCACCTTGTCCACAACTCCACCAACTTTAGTGTCATCTGCAAATTTACTAACCCATCCTTCTACGCCCTCATCCAGGTGATTTATAAAAATGACAAACATCAGTGGCTCCAAAACAGATCCTTGCAGTACGCCACTAGTAACTGAACTCCACGATGAACATTTCCCATCAACCACCATCCTTTGTGTTCCTTTAGCTATCCAATTTTTGATCCAAATCGCTAAATCACCCGCATTCCCATGCCTCTGTATTTAAGGTGATCATTGTCCATGCACTTTATCAACCAATGTTGAGAACACTTCAGATTTCATCAGAGATGCTGTGACAGCTAAAAGCCAAGCAGTCTGCCAAGGTGCTGGGTGATGAGGAAGGTGTTTCTCTCAGAAAGAGCAGCTTTCTGTTCCATATTTGGACTGTTATCAACTCTCGAGATTGTGGGTAACATAGACCAGATTGGTTTTCTGCGGATGAGTCATGGAATCTCCCATGAAGCAGTAATTGTGGTTCCCTGAATTTTTTCACATAAGTCATTTGTTCCAGTCTGACACCTGATATTGTGAGAGTATATTGTTGGCAGAACTAGGAGCAACGTGGTACTTGTTGGCTGTATCGTCAAGGTCATTATTTGATAACCGTTGGTTTAACTCTACATTAACTAGTTTTGTGCAGGAAGAGTTTAGCCACAGAAAAGCATTGTCTTTTTTAATCAGTAGAAGAGGTGAATCACTGGCCAGGTTGAGGCTGCAAACTGTCTCAGCAGATTATTTCTGTTCTTGACCTCCTCAGATACCATGGCAGGGGGTCTCGTGGCTAAGTGTGCCACTAAAAGTTACACCTGGATGACTCAAGTGTTAGCCATTGTCCATTTACGAAAATGGATGCAACTGCACTAATTGACTAAAATTCTGCAGTCCATATCTTAAATTATAGCAAGCCCCATGTACCTAGCAGCCCTGTGCTCATTGACTTAATTAGGCCCTGAAATAGCAACACATTAATTTTCAAAGTTATCATCTTGTCTTTTGGCGTCCTCTGTAGCCGCAGTTTGTTCTGTCCCTGCAACCTCCTCTAGACCTACAACACCCTAGGATTTTTGCATTGCTCCAACGCTGGCCTCCTGGTGTCTCCATGAGTTCCTTTGCTCCGTCTTTGCAGCTACTGCAACTCCAGCTGCAAAAACACCACACTTATAAACACCACCTCCAATCACATTTACATGTCTCTTCTCTAGCAAGTCACTTCTTCAAGTGTCATTCTTAGACAAAGCTGTTGATCTTCTAACCTAAGTTTGTTTTAAAATAGTGCAGTGTTAGGGTTAGGCTTCCATTCCCTTAATGTAGTGGAGTGTGACCATTTGTCTGCTAATAACTGGTAAAGGGTTGGTGACAATGGGTTTGCCACATTAATAGTGCAATGGACACAAATACTGCTTTCTGCATTCCCTGATGCCTCCTGCAGAACTTTAATTCTATTCCACTGGATCTAGTTCCACCTGTACCTGATGTATCCATTTTGTAACATTTCCTGTTAAGTGTTTGACTGATATATACCTGAGGAAGGTGGGAATCAAAAGCTGAAGATGGGCAGGGTAGTTTAGGATAATTAGACTGTGAAGAGACTTGTGTGTAATGTATTCACTGGAGTTTAGGAGATTGAGGGAGGATGTCGTAGAAACTTATGGAATTCTAATAGCACCAGGCAGGTTAGATGCATGAAGAATTTAGGCAATGATGGGGGAGGACAGGATTAACCTATTGAGCTGAATGATCAGCCATGATCGTATTGAATGGTAGAGCAGGCTTGGAGGGGCTGAATGGCCTATTTTTGCTCCTATCTTTTATGATTCTATGTAGTGAACAACACAGACCAGCAACTCTGAACAGCTTGTTTCCAACACACACACATTTGGACCATTCTGACTAGTAGCTGGAAAACGTTCCTCAATTTCTTACGGTTCCAGATAAGAAATTCCAAATTGTTTCACTTCCAGGTGCTAGGGATGGACATTATTTACTCCTTTCTCAAGATTAAACCTACAAACAAACCCATTTCGATACTTTTCTCCCAGACTGAAATGAATTTTGTCTTTAAAATGGTGCCAATATACTTGCGTTATCGAAAGTGTAAGTTTATGAGTTACTAATACGGGAAATAATAATGTACACAGATTCGTAATAAGAAGTGAGTCCAAACAAAAAACAGTAAAAACAAAACTGAGTCATCCTCGGAGTCATTTGTGATGTAGCAAACTGGGAAACAAATTGGGGAACTGTGTTCAGCTACTGGTCAGAACAATTGATATGTTTGACTGTTAGAAACGGGCCATTCAGGCGTGTGCCAGTCATATCGCCTCACACTCTCATTATCTTAAACTATCCTACCCACACTGACATTTTTCTAATCAACCAATTCAGATATGTCATTACACATCTCTGGAGCAGGTGGGACGTGAATATGGGTCTCTCAGTTTACTACTACTGTGCCACAAGAGAAGCTTCCACAATTACCTTTTATTCCCACTCCCTCAGGTAGACATCAAACAAATCCCCTACTCTTTACTGGCAGTAATTTTCAATTTCTGTCTGGCCTTAGGAGAGGGCTGGAGGCTAGATAATGTGGTACTATTATTTAACAAGGGAACAAGAGAGAATCACAGAATTTCTACTGTGCAGAGAGGCCATTTGGTCCATCATGCCTGCACTGACCCTCTGAAAAGAATCTCACCCAAATCTAGCATCCCACTCTACCCCATAACCTCACATTTACCCACTTATGCAACTAGCCTACACATCTCTGGATGCTATGGGCAATTTAGCATGGCCAATCCACTCAACATTGGCAGGAATGATGTAGTGGGCATTACGGAAATGTGGCCATAAGGGGATCAGGACGAGGAGCTGAATATCCAAGGATATACATCCTATTGAAAAGACAGGCAGATGGGCAGGTGGGGTGGAGTTCCCTTAATAGTAAGACATGAAATTAAATCAATAGTAAGAAACAAAGTACGTTCAAGTGGTGTGGAATCTGTGTTGGTAGAGTTGAGGAATTGCAAAGGTAAACAATGTCATAGTTGGAATTATGTACAGGTCTCCAAACAATAATCAGGAGTTGGGGTGCAAGATAACCAGGAGATAGAAAAGATGTGTAAGAAAGGCAAAGTTACAGTGATCATTGGGGATTTCAATCTCCAGGTGGACTGGGAAAATCAAGTTGGTAGAGGATTGCAATAAAAGGAATTTGTGGAATTTCTATGAGATGGGTTTTTTTTGGAGCAGCTTGTGGTGGAACCCACTGGGGAACAGGCAGAAAAACAGGATTTAGTGTTGTGCAATGAGGCAGACTTGATGAGGGAGCTTAAGGTGAAGGAACCCTTAGGAGGCAGTGATCAGGTGCAGTTTTAGGCACCATATCTCAGGAAGAATATACTGGCCCTGGAGCAGGTTCAGAAGAGGTTCCCTAGAATGGTCCCAGGAATGAAAAGCTTAACATGTAAGGAACATTTGAGGACTCGGAGTCTATACTCAATGGTGTTTAGAAGGATGAGGGGGGAATCTAATTGAAACTCACAGAATACTGAATGGCGTTGACAGAGTGGATGTTGTGAAGACGTTTTCATTGGTAGAATAGACTTAGACCCAAGAGCACAGCCTTAGAGTAAAGGGAAGACCTTTTAGAACAGAGATAAGGAGAAATGTCTTCAGCCAGAGAATGGTGAATCTATGGAATTCACGGCCACAGAAGGCTGTGGAAGCCAGGTCATTGAGTATATTCCAGATGAAGTTAGATAAGTTCCTGATTGTCAATGGGATCAAGGGTTATGGGGAGAAAGTGGGATAATGGGCTAAGAAACTTATGAGCCACGGTTGAATGGCAGAGCAGACTCGATGGACAAAAGTCCTATTTTCTGCTCCTCTATCGTATGCTCTCTAACATGCACATCATTTGACTGAGAGGAGAAGCCGGAGGACCTGGAAGAACTCACACAGACACTGGGAGAATGTGCAAACTCCACACAGATAGTCATCCAGGGCTGGAATCTAACCAAGGTCCATGGCATGTGAGGCAGCAGCATTAGCCACTGTGCCACTGTGTCACCCCAGGAAACCACAGGCTGGTCAATCTAGTTTCAGTGGTGGAGAAATAATTGGAAGCAATCCGAAGGGACAGAGTTAATGTGTTTGGAGAGGCAAGGACTAATCAAGAACAGTCAGCATTGTTTGATTTAGAGGAAGTAATGTCTGACCAAGTTGACTGAATTTTTCGAAGAGTGGTAAAAGTGAGGGCAATGCTTTTGATGTAGTCTACTTGGTCTTCAGCAAGGCTTTTGTTCAGGTCTCATATGGGAGATGATAGCAAAGGTAAAAGCCAATAGGATCTAAGGAAATCTGGTAAATTTGTTCCAGATTTGGCTGAGGGGCAGGAAGCAAAGGCATGCAGATCTGGAATCACCATTATAGGAGGGATGTGATAGCACTGGAGAGGGTGCAGAGAAGATTTACCAGGATGTTTCCTGGACTGGTGAGTTTCAGTTACAAAGGGATTGGTCAGATTGGTGCTGTTTTCCTTGGAGGAGAGGAAACTAAGGAGGATATGATTGAGATGTATAAAATTATGAGGAGCATGGATAGAGTACACTGGATGGAACTTGTCTCCCTGATGGAGCAATCAATGACCAGGAAGTGTAGATTTAAAGTACAGAGCAGAGAGTTTCGAGAAGATATGAGGAAAAGGATGTGTTCACCCAGAGGGTGGTGAGAATCTGGAACTCACTGTCTATAAGGGTAGGAGAGGCAGAAACCCCCATAACATTGAACATAACATTGTGGGCGGCACGGTGGCACAGTGGTAGCACTGCTGCTTCACAGTGCCGGAGACCCGGGTTCAATTCCTGCCTCAGGCGACTAACTGTGTGGAGTTTGCACGTTCTCCCTGTGTCTGCGTGGGTTTCCTCCGGGTGCTCCGGTTTCCTCCCACAGTCCAAAGATGTGCAGGTCAGGTGAATTGGCCATGCTAAATTGCCTGTAGTGTTAGATAAGGGGTAAATGTATGGGTGGGTTGCGCTTCGGCGGGTCGGTGTGGACTTGTTGGGCCGAAGGGCCTGTTTCCACACTGTAATGTAATTTAATCTAATGTAATCTAATCTAAAATAGTTAGATCACTTTAAATTCGAAGGCTGGAAATGGGATTTGAATAGTTAGGTGGTTATTTGTGGACATTTAATCTCACTACTCTCTTTAATCTCTGAAAGCTCTCTGTCTCTTCTTTAAAAAGTGACCTGAGTAGATTCCATCCACTGCCACCGTCCTTCACCTGACTGAGCCCATTCTCATTTCGAACAACTCCACAAAAAACAATCTGAAGAGGTGCCATACCAGACGCACAATGTTAACTCCGTTTCTCTCTCCAAAGATTCTGCCAGACCTGCTGAGTCTATTCAGATTTTCTGTGTTTGTTTCAACATCCACAGGAGTTTGCTTTTATAGAGTCAGAGTCATACAGCACAGAAGCAGACCCTTCAATCTAATCAGTCCATCCAAACCATAATCCCAAACTGGTCCCGCCTGCCTGCACTTGGCCATATCCCTCCAAACATTTTTTATTCATGTACTTATCTAAATGTCTTTCAAACATCGCAATTCTACTCATATTCACCACTTCCTCTGGAAGGTCATTCTACACACAAATCACTGAGTAAAAATATTGCATCTCATGTATATTTTAAATCATTCTCCTCAGTTTGTCCCCCGAGTCTTGAAAGCCTCCACGCTAGGGAAAAGACACCTGCTATTCACTTTATCCATACCTCTCAGGATTCTATAAACCTTTTTTAGATTAGATTCCCTACAGTGTGGAAACAGGCCCTTTGGCCCAACAAGTCCGCACCGACCCTCCGAAGTGTAACCCACCCAGCCCCATTTCCCTCTGACTAATGCACCTAACAATACGGGCAATTTAGCATGGCCAATTCACCTGACCCACACAGCTTTGGACTGTGGGAGGAAACTAGAGTACCCGGAGGAAACCCACGCAGATACGTGGAGAATATGCAAACTCCACACAGACAGTCGCCCGAGGCTGGAATCAAACCTGAGACCCTGGTGGTGTGAGGTACCAGTGCTAACCACTGTGCCACCATGCCGCCTGTAAACCTCTATAAAAGTCACCTCTCAACCTCCTATGCTCCAGTGAAAATGTCCCAGCCTAACCAGCCTATTCTTATTACTCAAACCCTCCAATCCAGGCAGCGATCGGGTTGATACTTGTAAAGATTTGTGAATGTATATACCCCTTTAAGTATTAAGATGGTGATACTGAGCTCAGTAACATCAGTCTTTCGACTGGGATATCTGATCTTTCTTTTGATCCCATCCTAGTATAGCATGTAACCAGCTTGAATTTGTGAGCTAGGGTTACACCTGGAAGTTTAAGGGATAGCTTGAGCCTGCAGCATTCCCCTGTTTCTCCACTCCTTACTCGCTGCTGTGCTCTGCGTTACACAAATAACAAGTGATCTGCTCTTCTCACCCTTTTTCATTGAATGAGTTAACATTTATGTGCATTTGCTCTGAGGAATTTGCTGCAGCTTATCTGATACACCACCATCTATGCAAAGCAGCTTGCCTTTCAGTTATTTCAGCAGAAACACTAATGAGCTGGACATTCCACAAATATTTATACAAATGAACAAACAACCAGGGCTCTTTTAAAAGTCAACAGCTTGCTTCTGACAGTGGGAACAATGTGAATAACCATCAGGCCCAATTTGAGGAGATAAGGAGACAGCAGTGACCCCTCAGTTAAGAAGACCCTGCCAATCATTTACTACAAGGTTACAGACGTGGAGGAGATACTGGATGTGAACAAAAAGTAAATCTTGGAGCAACATACGTCTATCCAAGGAAGTGGGAGGACAGGAAGGAAATTTTTAAGCAATATGTTTTGGCTATTACTTGATAATACAGATCCAGTTCAGGGAATAATACCATCATGTTGCCAAAACAAATATGCCAACAACATATCAAGATGCTTGTCATATTTCTGTTGTTTGCACAATACCTCAAATAGTCCGGGTAAAGTCCATTTTCTTTCTTGTAAAATTCAATTAGCTTTAAACTTCCATTTTTATCTGGGGTTTTGGATGAATACAAAAAATGGGCACAGGAGGAGACCATATGGAACGCTGAATACTGAAACCCCCAACCCCTTTCCCAACCTCCCAATGTCAATGTCAAAGAATGTGTTAGACAGATGGTTGTCAGAGAGGAGAATATATAGATTCAGGGAGAAGGGAAATCACTGGATGAGGAACTGTGTGGAACAGCATGAATTGGGTGGGCTCAGTGGCCTGTTTCTGATGGTGTAATTTCTGATAACTCCATGTAACAGACTCCAATCAAGTTTCTTATATTCTGGATTCATCTGTTTGATTATTCCAATGCCAGGTTAAAATATCTCTTGATATAAAATTGAATGGTGGGATTTAAGTTTGTTGGTTCCCACTCTGCTGTTCCTTGATCCCACACAGAGAAGGGTAGCCCAGCTCAAATAGAACCACAAGTTTCAGCATTAATCAACCCAGGAGATTCATTTACAGGTTAAAACTCAGAAGCTGCTCTGGCACATGAGTGTTTACATATTTGATTTATATCCACCGCTCCAGTACTTAAGGGGAGACAATATCGGAAAATAAATAGAAAAGACCTTGACTTTGGACATAAGTGTAAAGCTGGTGATAGCAAGTTTGTAATAAAAACAGAAAGTGCTGGAATCACTCAGCAGATCTGGCAGAGTCCCTGGAGAGGGAAATATAGTATTTCAGAACTGAAGAAGTAACAAGTGATAAGTTTAAAGATTAAAGAAAGGAGGGGAAGAAAGAAAACAAAATGAAGGTGTGAGATAGGGTAGGGCAGAAGAGTTTAAATAATAACGGTGTCATGGAACAAAAAGTAAAGGGAGTGGCAATATTTATACCAAAGAAACAAAGCATTTTTCTGAAGCATCTGTGTTTGCAGAAATGGTATTCACATTCAATCATGCAAAAATTGTCCAATCTTCAAACCAAGCCGAGTACAATCAAAGGGCATGAAGCTGTGGGTTGTGACTCTACCTTTACTGAAGACTCTAAACCTCTGTTCAGGACAAGAACTGCAACATGGCATGAATTGCTTAGAATCCCTACATCGTGGAAACAGGCCCTTCAGCCCAACAAGTCTACACCAACCCTCCGAAGAGTATCCTACCCAAACCCATTGTTCATTATCCTATATTTACCCCTGACTAATACACCTAACCTCCACATCTGTAAACACGATGGGCAATTTAGCTTGGTCAATTCACCTAACCTAAACATCTTTTGGATTGTGGGAGGAAACTGGAGCATCCAGAGGATACCCACGCAGACATGGGGAGAATGTGCAAACTCCACACAGTCACCCAAGACTGGAATCAAACCCAGATCCCTGATGCTGTGAAGCTGCAGTGCTAACCACTGAGCCACTGTGCCACCCTCATTTGCAAGATAAGTTTGGTCGCACAATTAGCAGCAAAAGACTGAAGTTGTGTATCAACCTGCTGTACAATGTCAACTGTTTGAAGCCAGCAGTTAGTGTTCATGTTCAAAGTCAGTGACAAATTTACCCCCCTCAGTGGCACCTTCTCCAGAACCCTTCACATTGATGGTGAGATCATTGTCAGAATAGCCAAGGCCAGGGCTCCCTATGGCAAGATACTAAAACTGTCTAGGAGCAAATAGTCTAGCAATTAAAATGACAGTAGATAGATGACTATCGTGCTCAACCCCTGTTCACTTGTGACATGAGGGCAGTTTACTCCAGGCACACAAAAAATTTAATTTTGCAGGATCTGTGTTCAGAGACTATTCTCGATGCAATGGTAAGACAAGGCTCCTCCCACTGATTCTTCCCAGAACCCCAGACTTGTTACCCACACTCGTCTGAAGAGAGTTCAGTTAAAATATAACGGATTTCCAAAGAGACTCTTCTCCAGTAAACATTCAGATTGAGTCCAAGAGAACTGAATATGAGACAAATGGAGGGCATCACGGAAGGATTTTAGCGTCACTTCTGAGACCCCTTACTCTGTATGGCAGAGACTCAAAGGCTCCACCTCCTATTATTATGATCACAGACAAGATTATCACAGTTATGATACAATCTGGTTGGGGGCCAGTATTGTTTTTGTTTAAAGTAGGTGCATTTCAAGATCCCAGGTACTTTTGAAGAATAGCACGCCAGAGTTGTGAACAGAAAACTAACTTTTACAAGGCAAAGTTAGAAAAGTCTGGAGGTGTAAATGAGAGCAATGCTTTTGGTCTTGTCTACCTGGAGTTTAGCAAGGCTTTTGTTAAGGTCTCGCGTGGGGTACTAATATTGATGGGAGGATCAAGAGCCTTTAGTAAATTGGATCCACAATTGGCTGGGTGGCAAGAAGCAGAGGGTCGTGGAAATGAGGAACTAAATGCCTGAAAGGGTGGTAGCAGCAAAATCCCTCAGCAACATTTAATAAGCCTTTAAATGTACATTTATGACACTAAGGGATGCAAGACTATGGACCAAGTCCTGGAAAATGGGATTAGAATATTTAGGCCATTGTTCTTGATTAGCGTAGATTCAATGAGCTGAAGGGCCTCTTTGTTACATTACAGACTTATATGATTGCATGATTCCATCTACAATCTATACCGAAACATTCAAAACTAAAGTGAGGTAAATATGAGTTCCCATATAGTTTATAATCACTCCACAAACTTTCTTTAAATGACCAATGTAGTCAGGACAGACCTCATCCAGTTGTTAGTTACACTGTGAGTCATCAGATTTCAGGATCCCTTTTTAAAGAGATTCCAAATCTGGAGACTGCCTCAATGTTATTAATGCCTTTGTTGGTCAATCTCTTCTCCCAAGATGGAGTTCCCCAGAATTTGAGACTGCTCTAGTGTCTAATTATCAAGACAATTTCAGTTTTTCTTTAACACATAGCTCCATCAAGCTGTCACTCAATTCTCTAAGTTTCCATCTTTTATAGCTGCATCAGATTTTCCTTGTGAGCTTCCTTCACCCGACTATCAGCAACACTGAATGATTGATAACTTGAGAGATTTATTCTATTCTAATTGTCTGGAGTTTGCTAACAGTACTATTAGTTCTGCTTCAGCACTTTGCCAGCTCCAAACTGCAACTATTTTCATCCAATCAACACACACCCAGATAAATTAAAACTAGAGAGATTCTTAAACTCCACCCATCTCCATGACGACATAGCCTGCTTTCAGCTATTCTCTAACTGGCCTTTAGGTTAGATATGCCTCATTTATAATTTCTTCTCATGTTTATGAATTAAATGCATTATTACATCTTGAACTTTAACTCCAAAGCAAACAAATAATCACTCTGGACTGTCATTACTGCAAGCAGCACGGTGGCACAGCAGTTAGCACTGCTGCCTCACAGCGCCAGAGACCCGGGTTCAATTCCCGACTCAGGCGACTGACTGTGTGGAGTTTGCACATTCTCCCTGTGTCTGCGTGGGTTTCCTCCGGGTGCTCCGGTTTCCTCCCACAGTCACAAAGATGTGCAGGTCAGGTGAATTGGCCATGCTAAATTGCCCGTAGTGTTAGGTTAAAGGGGTAAATGTAGGGGTATGGGTGGGTTGCGCTTCGGCGGGTCAGTGTGGACCTGTTGGGCCGAAGGGCCTGTTTCCACACTGTAAGTAATCTAATCTAATCAGTATAGTATGGTTCCAGCTCAGAAGCCCAGCACTGTTGCTGATCACCCCTGTCCAGCTGCTGAATTATTAATTAAACATGATCCCAATCTTTTTGGCTTAACAGATGTCCAGGTACTTCAGCTGAATTTATCCAATTGCCTACAGTTAAACTTTATTTTTGAACACTAAACATTCTATCCTAACTGGAATACATGGACGATGGACAGGATATTCATCTAATATAAATAGAACAGAATGACAACAGGATCAACAGGAAATGTGAACTCCACAAGACAGCAGCTGTAAGCATGGCTTTCATACCAGCTATACAAGTGTGTCAGACATGCACCAGATGCTTTTGTCCTCAAATTGGTTAAGGATTATCTTCAAACACATTGCACATAAAACTCCCAATAATATCAGAATCATTTTTGCCTAGGAAAGGCAAGCACATGAGACACATATCAGGGTAAGTGAAATCAAGGTTTATGATGGCAGATTTAGAAGAACAAAGTTGGAGGAGGCTCAAGGGGAGCAGAAACTCAACATGGACGGAGTTAGGTAAAATGTGAAGAGGATAACAGAAGCAATCTCAAGCTTGGAACAGGGAAAAGTCTCATTTGATGTTCTATTCTATTGAGCCCCATGCTGTGGAATTCTTTTCTTGATGTTTTCAAAGCCTGCCATTTTGAGCAAAATTCTGTCACCCCTTCTGTTTAGTTTGGTATCTATTTTTTGGAGTGTTTTTGCCCCTAACAAGCACTCGGCTATCTGTGTGTTTTGCACGTTAAGTCTTGAAGTAGCATTTGAAATCAGAGAACTATGATCCATGAAAGCCAAATAAAACTCAGAAACAGGTCAAAGGGAGATCAAAAAGAACCACATCAAAGGATGACCGAGATGTGAACACTTACCTTAATCCATGACCCAGGCAGGCTCAGGTGGGTATCAGGTACTGCTGGAGTTACAAAAGTTTCCTTGCTCATTGCCCTCAATGATAAAGGTCAAATACCAGAAACACTAATGCAGCTTGTTAGCCCTGGATTCGACAGACATCTGTCTCAGCTGGCCACTGAATACGATGACAATTTTACGTAACTTCTATGACCCTTTATCATCTGTATCAATAGAAGCCACTGCCCATGGGCAATCTCCACCTTTAAACAATGGTGTGATCTACAGCCAGCAATGGGTAAAGCCAATGAAATGGTATCTTATTGCTACAACATATCAGCTTATCCTGGCTAAAACAGAGAAAGACCACACCAAGATATCGTGCATTTCCACTGTCCCTGACATGATCTTGTTATTTACTGAATCATGTTGGTAGCTAATAAATTCTTTTTGTGATCTATTGCTGCTCACATCAGGGCATTGCCACTGGAACAGTGAGCTCAGAGACCAAAAACTGGACCGTGCAGTGACACTCTTGGTCCCAATATCAAACATCTACAGTGGGGGAGCATCAAAAGGTTGCTCCAGTTTCAGATGATCAATACTGAATCAGCACAGCATTGTTGAAGGGTCAGTACTGAGGGAGTGCAGCACCGACGGGGGCTCAGTCCTGAGGGAGTGCAACACCGACGGTGGCTCAGTACTAAGGGAGTGCCACACAGACGGGGGCTCAGGACTGAGGGAGTGCCACACCGACAGGGGCTCAGTACTGAGGGAGTGCCACACCGACGGTGGCTCAGGACTGAGGGAGTGCCACACCGACGGTGGCTCAGGACTGAGGGAGTGCCACACCGACGGGGGCTCAGGACTGAGGGAGTGCCACACCGACGGGGGCTCAGGACTGAGGGAGTGCCACACCGACGGGGGCTCAGGACTGAGGGAGTGCCACACCGACGGGGGCTCAGGACTGAGGGAGTGCCACACCGACGGTGGCTCAGGACTGAGGGAGTGCCACACCGACGGGGGCTCAGGACTGAGGGAGTGCCACACCGACGGGGGCTCAGGACTGAGGGAGTGCCACACCGACGGGGGCTCAGGACTGAGGGAGTGCCACACCGACGGGGGCTCAGGACTGAGGGAGTGCCACACCGACGGGGGCTCAGTACTAAGGGAGTGCCACACTGACGGTGGCTCAGGACTGAGGGAGTGCCACACTGACGGTGGCTCAGGACTGAGGGAGTGCCACACCGACGGTGGCTCAGTACTGAGGGAGTGCCACACCGACGGGGGCTCAGGACTGAGGGAGTGCCACACCGATGGTGGCTCAGGACTGAGGGAGTGCCACACCGACGGGGGCTCAGTACTGAGGGAGTGCTTTTGGTGGTGCATTCTTTTCAGTAATCTGTTAATTCAAAAGCCCCATATGCCCTTAATTAAAAAGGGAATGTCCTAGAGAAAGAATGTCATACCAGACTTGAAATGTTAATGCTTTTTTTCTCTCTCCACAGATGTTGAGACTTGCTGAGCATCTGAAACACTTTCCATTTTTATTTAAGATTTACAGCTTCAGGAATATTTTGCTTTTGCCCAGTATGCATCCTCTGAGGTGGGTGATTAGATAGGTGAAAGGGAAATGGGGAGATGAATAGGGGAGTAGATGAAAGGAATTTGTCTCTCGGGGAGTGGGGGTGTAAAATTATAGATTAGTGAGTATGTGTGTGGCCTATTTTTAGTATTGTGTCTGTTTGGGTTAACTCCAATGAATATTATTGTTGCACTGCAGCCAATTGATCCAAATAATCCCTGGGAATGATGAACAATTTAACTAATGGGCAGAAAGAGTTCAGCAAAGGATTGATCCACAGGAATGTTCATACTGTGATTCTTCCTATCCTAATAATTAATAAGACACTGCAGACACTAAATGAGCAACACAGAAAAAGTCAATGAGAAAGCTGGCTCAGATTAACATCTTGGCAAGATGCAAACATTGGTCAATTCTGGAGAAATGCATGATTTGACACATTCTATCCAGCTGTAGAGCCACATGGTTAATAATCAATAAATTACACCCTCTGATTCAGCTCATCTATTTTGTGCTGTAATGTGTGGAATGCAGAAAGTAAATGCTGGATTCAAAATATCCCTGTCAGTGGAAATCCCAGGGCTCACTAATGTTGCAACACAGAATCCCATTCAAAGAATAGTGTTGTCCTGCACGAGAGAAACATGTGTCAATAACCGCTAATATCGTTCATGATCATGTCGATGAATTGTCCAGCCAGTATAGAATGAGTTGCAGCCTTGTGGTGCCGTAGCCACTGGGAAGGTCTCCTATGTCTGACAGGAATTGAATGATTCTGTTTTCCTTTTAGTGCAGCTGAACGCTGGCACAAGGAACGAGCTCCAGCTTCTTGCTTCTTATTTGACACTGCCATTACTCATCAACAGCTTTGTGACTGTCATCAATAAGGAGTTGTCTACTTCTAGCGAAGTGAGAGAGGGGCAAGGTTACAATAAAATGGATCAGCGAATGAAGAATCCACCAATGTCCAACCTCACTCACTCCTCGTTGCTATTTGTGAAAGAATTGGAAGCTGGGGAAGTCAAGATCCTGAGCAGCTTATTGTTTTAATTTCCTGACTTTGCCATTCACTGGCTGAAATACTGAAACTCACATCACTGTCCACTTTGCCATTTGGAACATAGAACATAGAACATAGAAGAATACAGCACAGTACAGGCCCTTTGGCCCTCGATGTTGCGCCGATCCAAGTCCACCTAACCTACACTAGCCCACTATCCTCCATATGCCTATCCAATGCCCGTTTAAATGCCCATAAAGAGGGAGAGTCCACCACTGCTACTGGCAGGGCATTCCATGAACTCACGACTCGCTGAGTAAAGAACCTACCCCTAACATCTGTCCTATACCTACCACCCCTTAATTTAAAGCTATGCCCCCTCGTAATAGCTGACTCCATACGTGGAAAAAGGTTCTCACGGTCAACCCTATCTAAACCCCTAATCACCTTGTACACCTCTATCAGGTCACCCCTAAACCTTCTTTTCTCCAATGAAAACAACCCCAAGTGCCTCAGCCTTTCCTCATATGATCTTCCTACCATACCTGGCAACATCCTGGTAAACCTCCTCTGCACCCGTTCCAGTGCCTCCACATCCTTCCTATAGTATGGCAACCAAAACTGCACACAATACTCCAGATGCGGCCGCACCAGAGTCTTATACAACTGCAACATGATCTCAGGACTCTGAACTCAATTCCTCTACCAATAAAAGCCAGTACACCATATGCCTTCTTCACCGCACTATTTACCTGGGTGGCAACATTCAGAGATCTGTGCATATGGACACCAAGATCCCTCTGCTCATCCACACTACCAAGTATCCGAGTATTAGCCCAGTACCCCGTCTTTTTGTTACTCTTACCAAAGTGAATCACCTCACACTTACCTACATTGAACTCCATTTGCCACCTTTCTGCCCAGCTCTGCAACTTATCTATATCCCGCTGTAACCTGACACATCCTTCCTCATTGTCATAAACTCCTCCGACTTTCGTATCATCCGCAATCTTGCTCACCCAAACTTCTAGCCCCTCCTCCAGGTCATTTATAAAAATGACAAACAGCAATGGTCCCAAAACAGATCCTTGCGGAACACCGTTAGTAATGGCACTCCAAGATGAACCTTTATCATCAACTACTACCCTCTGTCTTCTTCCAGCCAGCCAATTCCTAATCCAAACCTCCAACTCACCCTCAATGCCATACCTCCGTATTTTTTGAAGTCGCCTACCATGGGGAACCTTATCAAACGCCTTACTAAAATCCATATACACCACATCTACCGCTTTACCCTCGTCCACCTCCTTAGTCACCTTCTCAAAGAATTCAATAAGGTTTGTGAGGCACAACCTACCCTTCACAAAACCATGCTGACTATCCTTGATCACATTATTCCTATCCAGATGTTCATAAATCCTATCCCTTACAATTCTCTCTAAGACTTTGCCCACAACAGAAGTGAGACTCACTGGCCTATAGTTACTAGGATTATCCCTACTCCCCTTCTTGAACAAGGGAACCACATTTGCTAGCCTCCAGTCTTCTGGCACTACTCCTGTACACAACGTGGACATAAAAATCAAGGCCAATGGCTCTGCAATCTCCTCCCTTGCTTCCCAGAGAATCCTAGGATAAATCTAATATGTGAACTGCTAACTCTGTAAACATTACTACAAAACCACACTCCAACCACAACGCCATAAACAAACACATAGATCTAGATGCCAGCTATCTACCCCTCAGAAAACAAACAGGAAATGACATCACCACAAACCCCAGGAACCCCATCCAGGACAAACATATAAATAGAAAGCAGGAGACAACAGCTTCGCTTCAATTGGAGGTTGCCACTGATGATGTTACCATGCCAGGTAATGAAACATCTGGATATCAAACCTACAGCTCAGCGAGCAAACCTACACCCTTAGTACAAAACCATTTGAGGCAGTGCTCTTCAGCCACCTTAACAATCAAGTTTTTCATTTGTGACTTCAGAGACAGTGGGCCTCAAGATTAGATTAGATTACATTACATTACAATGTGGAAACAGGCCCTTCGACCCAACAAGTCCACACCGACCAGCCGAAGCGTAACCCCTACATTTACCCCTTACCTAACTCTATGGCCAATTCACCTGCACATCTTTGGACTGTGGGAGGAAACCGGAGCACCCGGAGGAAACCCACGCAGACACGGGGAGAACGTGCAAACTCCACACAGTCGCCTGAGGCGGGAATTGAACCCCGGTCTCTGGCGCTGTGAGGCAGCAGTGCTGACCACTGTGCCACCGTTCCACCCACGATGTATCTATTGGTATAAATTTGATGATCTGACCATCCTCTCTCTGTTAAAATATAGCTCCCCACCTTGTCTCACTACCCCCATTCACGGCTGAAAGTCCCATTATAAATTCCAATGATGAGGTTATTCACACAACTAGACAGACATCTTGAAGGACTCATCTCCAGTGACAACCATTGTGGCCAACATAAGATCATAAGAGTAATTTAGTATTGTTATTTGTCTAGTAATTGAGTAAGCTGCATTTCTGGCAATGTGTACACCGATTGTAACAATAAGAAACAATACTATATTTGTTAATTAAATATTTTATTTAAGTTGTTAGTTAGTAATGGAATGCTAATGCATATCCACCAGAGACATTGATATTACTGTTTTGCCTTGGTCCTGGTGATCAGACGCAGAATATATTTTTGTTTTTGTTGAACATGTAAAGTCTCACTGCAGTGGTGTTGCACCTTGACAGGTGCCAGTGTTGGACTGGGGTGGACAAAGTTAAAAATCACATGACACCATGTTATAGTTCAAGTTTATTTGGAAGTTCAAGCTTGCAGACAGTTGCTCCTTCATCAGATAGCAAGTGGGGCAGGATCATAGGACACAGAATTTATAGTAAAAGATCAAGGTATCTTACAACTGATGGTAGACTGGTTAGCAAGGTTAGATCTCATGGAATACAGGGAGAACTAGCCATTTGGATACAAAACTGGCTTGAAGGGAGGAGGCAGAGGCTGTTGGTGGAGGGTTGCTTTTCAGACTGGAGGCCTGTGATCATGATGTGCTACAAGGATCGATGCTGGTTCCACTGCATTTCATCATTTAT
This sequence comes from Chiloscyllium plagiosum, assembly GCF_037043375.1. Classification (NCBI taxonomy): domain Eukaryota; kingdom Metazoa; phylum Chordata; class Chondrichthyes; order Orectolobiformes; family Hemiscylliidae; genus Chiloscyllium; species Chiloscyllium plagiosum. The sequence goes on from NW_028270151.1 coordinate 91,088,824, forward strand.
ATAAATAATTTCAATGTGAACATGGGAGGTATAGTCAGTAAGTTTGCAGATGACACCAAAATTGGAGCTGGAGTGGACAGCAAAGGAGAGTATCTCAGACTACAACGGGATCTTGATCAGATGGGCCAATGACCTGAGGAGCGGTAGATTGCGTTTAATTTAGATAAATGGGAGATGTTGCATTTTAGAAAGGTAAATAAGAACAGGATTTATATGCTGAATGTGGAGGTCCTGGGGAGTGTCGCTGAATTAAGAGGGACCTTGGAGTGCAGGTTCATAGCTCCTTGAAACTGGATAGTAAAGAAGGCATTTGGTATGCTTTCCTTTATTGGTCAGAGCATTGAGTGTAACATTTGGGAGGTCATGTTGCAGCTGTGCAGGACATTGGTTTGGCCACTTATGAAACATTGCGTGTAATTCTGGTCTCCTTCTTATCAGAAGGATGTTGTGAAACTTGAAAGGGTTCAGAAATGATTGACAAGGATGTTGTCAGGGTTGGAGGATTTGAGCTACAGGGAGAGACTGAATAGGCTGGCGCAGTTTTCCCCTGGAGCATCAGAGGCTGAGGGGTGACCTTATGGAAGTTTATATAATCATAGAACATAGAACATAGAACAATACAGCACAGAACAGGCCCTTCGGCCCACGATGTTGTGCCGAACATTTGTCCTAGCTTAAGCACCTATCCATGTACCTATCCAATTGCCACTTAAAGTTCGCCAATGATTCTGACTCTGCCACTCCCACAGGTAGCGCATTCCATGCCCCCACCACTCTCTGGGTAAAGAACCTAACCCTGACATCTCCCCTATACCTTCCACCCTTCACCTTAAATTTATGTTCCCTTGTAACACTCTGTTGTACCCGGGGAAAAAGTTTCTGATTGTCTACTCTATCTATTCCCCTGATCATCTTATACACCTCTATCAAGTCACCCCTCATCTTTCTCCGTTCCAATGAGAAAAGGCCTAGCACGCTCAACCTATCCTCGTACGACTATTCTCCATTCCAGGCAACATTCTGGTAAATCTTCTCTGCACCCTCTCCAAAGCTTCCACATGCTAAAGTGAGGTGACCAGAACTGCACACAGTACTCCAAATGTGGCCTAACCAAAGTCCTGTACAGCTGTAACATCACTTCACGACTCTTGAATTCAATCCCTCTGCTAATGAACGCTAATACACCATAGGCTTCTTACAAGCTCTATCCACCTGAGTGGCAACTTTCAAAGATCTATGAACATAGACCCCAAGATCCCTCTGCTCCTCCACCTTACTAAGAACCCTACCATTAACCCTGTATTCCGCATTCTTATTTGTTCTTCCAAAATGGACAACCTCACACTTGGCAGGGTTGAACTCCATCTGCCACTCCTCAGCACAGCTCTGCATCATATCTAAGTCCGTTTGCAGCCGACAACAGCCCTCCTCACTATCCACAACTCCACCAATCTTTGTATCATCTGCAAATTTACTGACCCACCCTTCGACTCCCTCTTCCAAGTCATTAATAAAAATTACAAACAGCAGAGGACCCAGAACTGATCCCTGCGGAACTCCACTTGTAACTGGGCTCCAGGCTGAATATTTACCATCTACCACCACTCTCTGACTTCGACCGGTTAGCCAGTTCTCTATCCAACTGACCAAATTTCCCTCTATCCCATGCCTCCTGACTTTCCGCATAAGCCTACCATGGGGAACCTTATCAAATGCCTGACTAAAATCCATGTATACTGCATCCACTGCTCTACCCTCATCCACATGCTTGGTCACCTCCTCAAAGAATTCAATAAGACTTGTAAGGCAAGACCTACTCTTCACAAATCTGTGCTGGCTGTCCCTAATCAAGCCGTGTCTTTCCAGATACTCATAAATCCTATCCCTCAGTACCATTTCCATTACTTTACCTACCACCGAAATAAGACTAACTGGCCTGTAAATCCCGGGGTTATCCCTATTCCTTTTTTTTGAACAGGGGCACAACATTCGCCACTCTCGAGTCCCCTGGTACCACCCCCGTTGACAGTGAAGACGAAAAGATCATTGCCAACAGCTCTGCAATTTCCTCTCTTGCGTCCCACATAATCCTAGGATATATCCCGTCAGGCCCGGGGGACTTGTCTATCCTCAAGTTGTTCAAAATGTCCAACACATCTTCCTTCCTAACAAGTATCTCCTCTAGTTTACCAGTCCATTTCACACTCTCCTCTTCAACAATACGGTCCCTCTCGTTTGTAAATACTGAAGAAAAGTATTCATTCAAGACCTCACTTATTTCTTCTGACTCAATACACAGTCTCCCACTACTGTCCTTGATCGGACCTACCCTCGTTCTCGTCATTCTCATGTTTCTCACATACGCATAAAATGCCTTTGGGTTATCCTTGATCCTGTCCGCCAAAGATTTTTCATGCCCTCTCTTAGCTCTCCTAATCGCTTTCTTCAGCTCCCTTCTGGCAATCCTCTATCCCTCCAATGCTCTGTCTGAACCTTGTTTCCTCAACCTTATGTAAGCCCCCTTCTTCCTCTTTACAAGACATTCAACCTCCCTCGTCAACCAAGGTTCCCTCACACGACCATCTCTTTCCTGCCTGACAGGTACATACATATCAAGGACACGTCGTATCTGTTCCTTGAAAAAGTTCCACATTTCCACGACATCCTTCCCTGACAGCCTATGCTCCCAACTTATGCTCCTCAGATCCTGTCTTACAGCATCGTATTTACCCTTCCCCCAATTGTAAAACCTACCCTGTTGCACGCACCTATCTCTCTCCATAACCAAGGTGAAAGTCACAGAATTGTGGTCACCATCACCAAAATGTCCACCCACTAACAAGCCCATCACTTGTCCCAGTTCGTTACCAAGTACCAAATCCAATATGGCCTCCCCTCTGGTCGGGCAATCTACATACCGAGTTAGAAAAACTTCCTGTACACACTGCACAAACACCGCCCTATCCAATCTACTTGATCTAAAGAGCTTCCAATCAATGTTTGGGAAGTTGAAATCTACTTCCCTGTGGCTTCTGCACCTTTCCAAAATCTGTTTCCCAATCTGTTTCTCCACATCTCTGCTGCTATTGGAGGGCCTATAGTAAACACCCAACAAGGTGACTGCACCTTTCCTATTTCTGACTTCAGCCCATACTACCTCCAAAGGCAGATCCCCCTCAAACTGCCTTTCTGCAGCTGTTATACCATTTCTAATTAGCAACGCCACCCCCCTCCTTTTTTACCACCCTCCCTAATTTTACTGAAACATCTGTAACCAGGAACCTCCAACAACCATTCCTGTCCCTCTTCTATCCACATTTCTGTGATGGCCACAACATCGTAGTCCCAGGTACCGATCCACGCCTTAAGTTCACCCACCTTATTTCTGATACTCCTTGCATTGAAGTATACACACTTGAGCCCATCTCTGTGTCCGCAAGTATTCCCTGTCAGTGCTACCTTCTCCACAGCCTCCCTACATTCTTGGACATCGTGACAAACAGCTAGCCTACTTGCTGGACTACAAGTCCGGATCCCATCCCCCTGCCAAATTAGTTTAAACCCCCCCGAAGAGTGCTAGCAAACCTACCCCCCAGGATATTGGTGCCCTTCTGGTTCAGGTGCAACCCGTCCTGCTTGTACAGGTCCCACCTTCTCCAGAATGCAGTCCAATTGTCCAAATACCTGAAGCCCTCCCTCCTACACCATCCTTGCAGCCACGTGTTCAACTGCACTCTCTCCCTATTCCTTGCCTCACTGTCACATGGCACCGGCAACAACCCAGATATGGCGACTCTGTCCGTCCTAGCTTTTAGCTTCCAGCCTAACTCCCTGAGCTCTTGAATGACCTCCCCACCCCTCTTCCTACCTATGTCATTGGTGCCAACGTGCACCACGACTTCTGGCTGCACACCCTCCCCCTTAAGGATTCTGAAGACATGGTCTGAGACATCTCGGACCCTGGCACCCGGGAGGCAACAAACCATCCAAGAGTCTCGCCCATGCCCACAGAACCGCCTGTCTATCCCTCTAACTAAAGAGTCTCCTATAACTAGCGCTCTCCTCCTCTCCCCCTTTCCCTTCTGAGCCTCAGAGCCGGACCTCGTGCCAGAGACCCGGTCACTGCAGCTTACCCCTGCTAGGCCGTCCCCCCCAACAGTATCCAAAGCGGTATACTTATTGTTGAGGGGAATGACCACAGGGGATCCCTGCACTGCCTGCTTTCTCCCCTTCCCACCTCTAACTGTTACCCAGCTACCTCTGTTCTCTGGCGTAACTATGTCCCTGTAGCTTCTATCTATCACCCTCTCAGCCTCTCGAATAATCCTCAGTTCATCCAACTCCAGTTCCAGTTCCCTAACGCGTTCTGTGAGGAGCATGAGCTGGCTGCACTTCCTGCAGATGAAGTCGGCAGGAATATCGGTGGTCACCCCTACCTCAAACATCCTGCAGGAGGAACATTCCACTGCCTGCGCTGCCATTACTCTACACTTCGTCTCCAAAACAAGAACACTGAGTAGCTTACTTGTGGACTTTAAAGTTAGGTTAGAGGAGAAGGATGGGAGGGAGGCCCTACTATGTAGGGCCTGGGGTCTAGAACACACCCACTCAAATATCAATCACTTACCTTCCCGACCAGCTCTGCGCTCCAACCTCACTTCCGCCCAGCTCGCGCCGCTGTTTAGGGACATGTTTAGAATAAATAGACAAGACCTTTTCCCTGGATCGGGGAGTCGAGAACTAGAGGGTTTAGGTTTAGGATGAGAGGCGAAAAATTTAAAAGGGACCTAAGGGACAACTTTTTCATGAAGAGGATGGTGTATGTAAAAAGTGGTGGAGGCTGGTAAAAGACATCTGAATGGGTATATGAATAGGAAGGATTTGGAGGGATATGGGTCGCGTGCTGGCCAAGGACTGGATTAGGTAAGGATGTCTGGTCGGCTTGGACAAGTGGACCAAAGAAAAGGGTCTGTTTCTGTGCTGTACTTCTTTTTGACTTTATGACACTATGTCCGCCATTCAGCCTATAGCATCTGTTCTGTCATTCAATCAGATCATGGCGAATCGGATAATCCTCAATTCCACTTCACTGCTTTTTCCTAATTATCCTTGATTCATTTACTGATTAAGAATCAACAGTCTCATCCTTAAGTATATTTAATGACTCAACCTTGACAGTTCCCTGCAGTAAAGAATCCACTAATCTTCGAGAAAAGAAATTACTCCTCATCTCTACCAGCCTCTTCAAGACTCAAGTAGTCTGGAGTTCAAAGGGACTGAGTGGCCAGTACCATTGCCTCACAGCGCCAGGGACCTGGGTTCGATCCCACCCTCGGGTGATAGTCTGTGTGGAGTTTGCAAATTCTCCCATTGTCTCCATGGATTTCCTCCCACAGTTCAAGGATGTTCAGGTTAGATGGATTGGCTATGCTAAATTGTCTGCAATGATCAGGATGTGTAGGTTAGGTGCATTAGCCATGGGAAATGTAAGTTATGGAAATAGGGTAGGGGGTTGAGTCTGTGTGCGATGCTCTTTGGAGAGTCAGTGTGGACCTGTTGGGCTGAATGGCCTGTTTCCACACTATAGGGAATCAAGATGTTCTTTTCATTTTCAGGTCCCATTGAATTAATTTATTTTGAATTTGTCTTGTCAGTTAGTGAAATTCTGTCTATTCATTTCCAGAATGTTGATGTATGTTGAATTATTCAACCCAATATTTCAATGTTTCCCATTTTAATTTTCAACTGAGAAGCAGAAAAAGGTTGCCCTCTGAGCAATTAGACATTGGCATTAAATGCTGGTCTAGTTAGCGACCCCCTCATTCTGTGAATGAATGTTTTGAAAATCTAATGAATTAACAAATAGATTTCCAAGCTTCCTTGCTCTGCCTCTCTGCCACATGCCTCCTTACTGCCCATTGGTTAACACCAAGCTTAAAACATCCTCGCTTTTTTTCTCTCTATACTCTGGTTTTGGTGCCTGCGATTGTCTAGCACTCTGGTCTCTAGTAATTCCAGCACTTTTTCATCTGTTGGTGTGAGTGATAGACTGTTGGTCACCCCTCAATAAGATACTATTAGGAATGGGAACAGCAGTAGGCTGTTTGGCTCCTTCAGCCATTCATTAGGATCATAGCTAATCCAACATTCCTCGTATCTACTTTCCTGTGATTTTTCCATAATCCTTGATTCCCCTACTGATCAAGAATATATCTCTGTCAGCCTTAAAAATACACAAGGTTATGCCCCACAGTGCTCTGTGGCAAGGAGTTCCAAAGGCTCACAACCCTCAGAGAAGAAATTTCTCCTCATCTCAGTCCTAAATTGGCACCCCTTTACCCCTTTACTATATCTTCTGGTTCTAGACTTTTCCATGAGGGAAACAGCTTCTCAGCATTTTACCCTGTTAGGGTCCTTAAGAATCCTACATGTTTCAATGAGATCACCTCTTATTCTTCTGACGTCTAGTGAATAGAGTCCCAACTTAGAACATTGGACATAGAACATAGAAAAGTACAGCACAGAACTGGTCCTTTGGCCCTCGATGTTTTGCCGAGATTTAATCCTAATGTAAAATATAGTAACTTAACTTATGCACCCCTCAACTCACTGCTATCCATGTGCATGTCCAGCAGTCGCTTAAATGTCCCCAGTGACTCTGCTTCCACCACCACCGCTGGCAACGCATTCCATCATTCATAACTCTCTGCGTAAAGAGGAGAAAGTGAGGTCTGCAGATGCTGGAGATCAAAGTTGAAACTTTATTGCTGGAACAGCACAGCAGGTCAGGCAGCATCCAGGAACAGGAGATTCGACGTTTCGGGCACAGGCCCTTCCTCAGGAATGAGCAGAGAGTGTTCAGCAGGAGAAGATAAAAGGTAGGGAGGAGGGACTTGGAGGAGGGGCGTTGGAAATGTGATAGGTGGAAAGAGGTCAAGGTGAGGGTGATAGGTCGGAGTAGGATGGAGGTGGAGAGGTCAAGAAGAAGACTGCAGGTCAGGAAGGCGGTGCCGGGCTGGAGGGATCCGGCTGAGACAAGGTGGGGGGAGGGGGGATCTCTAACACGGACATCTACTACAAACCAACCGACTCCCACAGCTACCTGGACTACACCTCCTCCCACCCCGCCCCCTGTAAAAACACCATCCCATTCTCCCAATTCCTTCGTCTCCGCCGCATCTGCTCCCAGGAGGACCAGTTCAAAATACGTACAACACAGATGGCCTCCTTCTTCAAGGACCGCAATTTCCCCCCCGACGTGGTCAACGGTGCCCTCCACCGCATCTCCTCCACTTCCCGCTCCTCCGCCCTTGAGCCCCGCCCCTCCAACCGCCACCAGGACAGAACCCCACTGGTCCTCACCTACCACCCCACCAATCTCCATGTACAGTGCATCATCCGCCGTCACTTCCGCCACCTCCAAACAGACCCCAGCACCAAGGATATATTTCCCTCCCCTCCCCTATCAGCTTTCCGTAGAGACCACTCCCTCCGCGACTCCCTTGTCAGATCCACACCCCCCACTGACCCAACCTCCACTCCCGGCACCTTCCCTTGCAACCGCAGGAGGTGCAACACTTGCGCCCACACCTCCCCCCTCACTTCTCTCCAAGGCCCCAAAGGAAACTTCCATATCCGCCACAGATTCACCTGCACCTCCACCCACATCATCTACTGCATCCGCTGCAGCCGGTGTGGCCTCCTCTATATTGGGGAGACAGGCCGCCTACTTGCGGAGCGATTCAGAGCACCTCTGGGCCACCCAGATGAACCAACCCAACCACCCTGTAGCACAGCATTTCAACTCCCCCTCCCACTCCACCGAGGATATGCAGGTCATTGGACTCATCCACCGCCAAACCACAACAACCCGACGGTCGGAGGAGGAGCGTCTTATCTTCCGACTGGGAACCCTCCAACCACAAGGGATGAACTTGGACTTCACCAGTTTCTTCATCCCCCCTCCCCCCACCTTGTCTCAGCCGGATCCCTCCAGCCCGGCACCGCCTTCCTGACCTGCAGTCTTCTTCTTGACCTCTCCGCCTCCATCCTACTCCGACCTATCACCCTCACCTTGACCTCTTTCCACCTATCACATTTCCAACGCCCCTCCTCCAAGTCCCTCCTCCCTACCTTTTATCTTCTCCTGCTGAACACTCTCTGCTCATTCCTGAAGAAGGGCCTGTGCCCGAAACGTCGAATCTCCTGTTCCCTGGATGCTGCCTGACCTGCTGTGCTGTTCCAGCAATAAAGTCTCTGCGTAAAGAACCTACCTCTGATGTCTCCTTTATACCTTCCTCCTAATTTCTTCAAACTATGAGTTCTCGTACCAGTCATCCTGCCCTGGGTAAAAGTCTTTGGCTATTGACTCTATCTATTCCTCTCATTATTTTGTACACCTCAATCAAGTCTCCTCACTTCCTCCTTCTCTCCAGAGAGAAAAGTCTGAGCTTATTCAACCTTTCTTCATAAGACAAGCCCTCCAGTCCAGGCAGCATCCAGATAAGCCTTCATTGCACCCTCTCCAAAGCCTCTGTATCTTTCCTATAGTAGGGCGAACAGAACTGGACGCAATATTCCAAGTGTGGTCTCACCAGGGACTTGTAGAGCTGCAGCAAAACCTTACAGCTCTTAAACTCGATCCCCCTGTTAATGAAAGTCAAAACACCATATGCTTTCTTAACAACCCTATCCACTTGGGTGGCAACTTTGAGGGATCTATGTACTTGCACACCCAGATCCCTCTGTTCCTCCACACTGCCAAGAATCTTTAATTCTATATTCAGCATCCGAGTTCGACCTTCCAAAATGCATCACTTCTCATTTTTCCAGGTTAAACTTGTTTAGCTTTTTCTTAAAAGACAATCTTTCCTTAATAGGGATCATGCAGTGAACCTTCTCTGAACTGCCTCCAATGAAATGATATAAGTAAAGGGACCAAAGCTACTCACAGTACTCCAGACATGGTCTCATTAGCACCTTGTACAGTTGCAATAAGACTCCCTGACTCTTATACTCAACCCCATAAAATAGGGGGGATAATTCCATCAACCTTCCTAAATACCTATGCACCTATGTGCGAGCTTTCTGTGTTTCATGAACAGGTACACCCTTATCCCTTCGTGTTGCACTTTTCTGCAGTTTTTCTCCATTTAAACAATATTCTGTTCTTTTGTTCTTCCATCCAAAATGAACATCACATTTTCCCACATTATACACTATTTGTCAACTTTTTGCCCACTTACTTAACCTCACAATGTTTGTCTGTAAACATTTTTATTTCCCTCCCAAAGCCTACTTTTGTGTCATCTATAAATTTGGCGACAGTACATTCACTTCCTTCCCCCAAGTCATGAACATTTGTTGTAAACGGTTTGGTCTCCCTGTGGAACACCACTGGTCATGGGCTGACAATCTGGAAAAAAACTCTCAATACCAACTTGCTTTTCTTGCCCATTAGCCAATTCTCATGCCTGAAACATCTATTCTTCTGTTCCTCAGATGCTGCCTGACCTGCTGTGCTTTTCCAGCACCACACTCTGAGCTCCAGCATCTGCAGTCCTCACTTTCTCCTAATTCTCTGTCCATGCCAATATACTACCTCCATGGACTCTCCTCTTATGACGTTACGTTTTGTGAGGCACCTTGTTGAATACATTCTTTGAAATCCAAATATGACATATTTGGGTTCCCTTCTATCCACTCTAGTTGAGACTTCCCCAAAAAACTCTAATAAATTAGTCAGACATAAATTCTCTTGCCTGAAGCCATGCTGGGTCTGTTTGATTAGATTATGATTATGATTTTACAAATATTCTGCTATTGCTTTTGTGAGAAATGAACCCCACTTAATCAATAATTTTCAGTCTGAGTCAAAGAGTTCCGAAGCAACACATTTATTCGAACATCTTTAAAGATGGGTGGATCTACGAGGAGAGACACACCTGACAGTAAAATACAGATTTTTAAAATACTTTTCTGAGGGGTCTCTTGACACCCCTACACTAAGCAATAAACTTATCATCAGTGTTTATTTCATTCTATCCCCTTATTTGGTTATTACTTGCTCCCATTATTCCTTCATTTGGTAATTCCCTGCGCCCAAGCCTAAGCTTATTACAAGCATACTTATTAATTACCTCACTTGATTTTCTTTAAGTCTGTCTTATTTGGCTGTCCTTGTTTGTTACAGCCTTCCTGTTATTTTGTCCAGTTCCTCTTTTCTTTTCTAACCTTCTGACTTCTGAGATCATCCTTTACTATTTTGATAGTCCAAACAGCAGACCTACAAAATGAGCTTATTACAAAATGCCCCTCATGCTTCTTTTTTATCTTTTGTGGTCAGCTACAACACTCAAAGTTATTTCTTAGCTTAAAACTATTTCTTAAAAGACCCTCTATATTTGTTAAAATCAACATACACCTGACAACCTGAAATGTTTCTCTCTCACTTTCTTTAATAATTGATTCCAATACAATTCCAACTGTAGATGTTAAGCTAATCAGCTTGTGGTTGCCTATGTTTTGCCTACCTCCGTTTTTGAATAAAGATGTCGCATTCATAGTTTTCCAGTCCTTTGGTACTTGTAGTGATTATTGTGAGGTAAGCCACGTGGACCTCATAGAGTATCAGTTCCCTGATTGGGGCTGTTAATCTGGTCAAATCAAAGTGCCCTGGCTGATAGATAAGAACAGGAATGTCAGACAGCTGGCTCTGAGGAAGCCAAATCAGTGTCAAGGGCTCTCCATGTAGAAATAAAGGATGATTTGGTAATGGAATATCAACCTCTGTGGAGTTATTTCAGCACTTCCGCAGAATTCAATGTATCATGCACCAGGCCAGACCCCCTCAAAACATTTTAAGAAAATAGCCCAGTTAGTTTATGACTAACACGAGGGGTCATAGTTTTAAGCTGGTTGGAGGAAAGTATAGATGTCAGAGGCGGGTTCTTTACACAGAGAGTTGTGAGAGCATGGAATGCGTTGTCAGCAGCAGTTGTGGAGGCAGGGTCACTGGGGACATTTAAGAGACTCCTGGACATGCATATGGTCACAGAAATTTGAGGGTGCATACTTGAGGATCAGCGGTCGGCACAACATCGTGGGCTGAAGGGCCTGTTCTGTGCTGTACTGTTCTATGTTCTATGTTCTATCCCAGCTTTTCTAGTTCACTATGGATGAAACATGAACAAAAGAGAACAGAATTTAGGATATCTTAACTTATCTGAAAACCCAACCGACTCAATCGCAACTTAACAAACAGTTGTTCCAATTTCCTGCAACATCTCATAAACACACCTTTGGCAAAAAGGTAAGTTCAAATACAGCTTCTTACAGGACAAAGAGAGATGGCAGAGGGAATCATCAAGGGATCATTTGCTGAAACGTGGAACCTCTTTCCATTGCAACAGCTTTCACTAGGTCCCTAGCTAAAACTAAACCAAAACTAGAAGAATCCCTGAACTGGGACAACTAGCCACTCCCCTTTCATTGTCCAACAGTTTTAAAAAAAAAACTAAAAGCCTTTTCTATGACTGTTGTCTTAGGCAGTCTTTGTTGGGTCCCTTTTCCCAGACAAGTTGGAACCTCTGCCTTTTACAACCCGTCTTGAAAAAAAACCAAGGTCAACATAACCTAGTTAAAGGAGCGTCATTGTCACAAATGATTTTTGCAAAATTACAGCCAATACATCCATTATCTATGTTACTGCCTCTTTTAAGATCCAAGAATGTAAGCCATCAGGGCCAAGTGACTTATCCACCTTTAACCCCACTAGCTTGTCTAATACTATTTCTGTACTGAACGTGATGGTTCTTAATTCCTTTATCATTTTATTACTATAAATGGAATATTCAAAATATGTCCCATAGGATAGACGGATACAAAATATCTGTTTAACTTCACTGCCATTTCTTTATTCCCTGTAACATCTCTTCAGACTCACTTTCTGAGGGGGCTATGTTTACTTTAACCTTTCTTTTCCTTTTTATATATTTTTTAAAATTGTCAATTTTTGTAGTTGTTATGAAGTCAAAAGAGCATCTGGTCACTTTAAGAGAGAGGTGATTTTTCTGAGCTGAGAGATTGTGACAACACATGTATCTGTGACTCGCTGATAGGTGCAGAGAGTGCAGAGAATTGATAATATGCAACACTTGGCTTGGGGTTGTGTTTAATGTTAAGGCGACTGAATTTGAATTTAACCAATTCATTTAAATTATGCCCAGGATACTAAAAAATAACTGAATTTGAGTTTTATTGTATTGACAATGGACCAATGAGCAGATAGGACTCGCAGTTATAAAAGGGAAGGGCATTTCAAAAATTAGTCAGAGCTAACTGCTCAATGAACTGAAGAAAGAAACATCTTGCTCTCAAATAACATCATCTATTGAAGGTACTAAGAAATTGTATACAAAGACACTTGCATAAAAAAGTAAGATTTTTCGGCAAGACACAATTTTCTTGGCCAGTCATGGTTGGTTTATCCCTCTTTTAGAAACTATCCTTACTGGGATATAGTTTTGCTGAGAGTCAATGATTACCTACTTAAATGCCTGTCACTCCTTGGTTTACTGTATTTCCTGCTAATCTATTTGCACAGCCAACTCTATCCTCATTTCATTGTCATCCCCTTTTATTTAAGATAAACACAAATGATTCCGACTCAAGTTTATCACAGTCAAACTGAATATTAAATTCATGTTATGATCACTACTTCCTAGGATTTCTTAATGAGGTAATTGATTACACTTGCCTCATTATCCTTTAGCAGATCCAAGGTAACCTGCTCCCTGCTTGTCTCCATGATGTTGCTTTAAGGTAACTATCCCTAAAGTATTTGAGTCTAAACCATCTCTCAATGGTCCTCACTTCACCTCTCAGTAACAGTGCTACCCCAACATCTTTTCAATTCCTCCCATTTCTCTGAAAGGTCAAATTTAACTGAATGTTAAGTTCCCAGTTTGATCTCCCTGTAATTGTTTCCAGACGGGTTATGGCATCATATCCACTTACCCTGATTTGTGCCATCAATGTGTACCTTATCCTGAAGGATGTATGCATTAAGATACAAAGTCTCTAAGTATGTTCTACTACAGAACTTCCCTAAACTTTTATGGTTACTTGATACAACATGACAGTCTCTCATTCTGTTCCTTCCTTTTATTTTCTGGTAAAAATCAGCCTCATCACAAACCTGCAAACTTACCTTCTCCTTTATCTTTTATCTAACTTTCCATTCAACTGAAACCACACCCCAACTATTCAACTTAAAGCCCTATCTCTGTGATTTGCTAGCACTCTGGTCCCATCTCGATCCCCAGTACTGGTGCCTATGTCCCATAAATTTGAACTCATTTCTCACACATCTATCGTGTCCACTTGTCTCTTCTGTTGGCTATTTTCTCTGGCAGATGGTTGAGGTGAATGATGAACCTCCATACAATGGACTCCATCAGCTGGAATTCCTCCAATGGATGATAGGGCCGCCTGATTGCTGCAACCAGATCGCCATATGCTTAGCACTTGTGCAGCAACAGCATACACTGCTGCCTCATGATGCATTTGCTGTTTACGTTTCTACTTTTTCACTGATTCGCCTGCTGAGGTATGATGGTTCATAACAACAGGGGAGCCACATAATTCTAAACATTCGGTAATGCTCACCCAGCCAGCACAGAAGCATGGGGCACAGAAGGAGCCATTGATTCTTTCCTCGCACTAGACCCATGATTGTTTGTAGGTCCTTCAGCATGGGAGAGATGTAGCAAGAAGTCTTGACTTTATCATTAGTGCGCCCACTTTCTGAATTGGCAATGTGCCAATGTTCCTAGCTCAATACAGTTCAGGCTGATCTGGGACTGGATGTCTAGAGAATGAGCCTGGGCTGCCTTGAGGAAGAGCAGGTGGAATCTGGAGCGAGATCTCTCTGTTTCAGAAACTCTGATGCTATCGGCATGTTGTCACTGCAAATGAGGTCCAAGTGCGATTTTAAAATCATTTATAATAAAGTCACTCCATCAGAATTCAGATTCCTTCTCATGCATGCTTAACTGACCAGGCCTCTCACCTGTCTTTTGGTTAGTTCCCAAATTATCATGGTGAACCTGCCTTACTTGGCACTAGCAGAATGCAGCCACTAAAGGCTCAGCACCAGGTGCTGGGATGGCTAACTCTCTCCCCAAATGTGAGGAGGGGTGTGAAGTACTGGTAAAGTTGTTCTTCTTCAGTTCTCCTCATGGAGGCAAGTCCTCTGATTATTCACCAGACCCAAGATCTTTCACAACAGATGGGGCATGCTGACAGGCCTCTGTTTATTTTGATATATTTCTTGAGAATTTATTTTCTTGTTTGCTTTGTTTTCCTTATTGCTTGTTGATCGATTCCATGATCCCTTTGTACCCTATCTCATCAAGCATCTATTATGTGTCATTTAATGTCTGCCTCTTTGCTAATCCTAGCTTCATCCCATACAGCATTTTCCATAAATTCCAGCTATAGGATCCTTTGCAAAATCCTCCCACTCTGTGTGAGCCCTTTACTGCCACAAATCATACTTCCATACAGTCATCTGTCCCTGCAGCTCACCACCTTCAGTCACCGCAACAGCGGAACTAATTTATTTTCAAATTTTGCCTTGTCAGTCCCAGAATTTCTGGCCACTCATTTCCAGAGCATTATGGTAGATTTGTTTATTCAACGTGGAAACTTCCAGCTTTAGAATCTTCCAGAGTTGATCAATCCCACATGGGAAGGAAAAAAGTGTGAATAATATCATTTACCAAAAAAGAAATTCCCTGGACCAATTGCAGTGATGGAATGTGAATAAAGTCTGGGTTCTGGCTGAAGTGAGATGTCACTGCATTTCCAGTGAATCTTGAAATTCCAGTTGGAATCCATGCTCAGATTTTCCTCCCAAGCCTGTCAGTGCAGAAAGTCCTGAATTCCTTGGGGAAATGATTCCCTTTTATAAACTGAAAAGGTACACAAAAACAGTAAACTTGTGTGCCAAAGAGGCCCTTATCCCAAAGTCCCAGATGGAAAAACCAATAGAAAACAACTTGTACTTGTTGGTTGTATAGAAGAGCTTAGTTTTAATGTAGATGGGATGAGTTGCATCAGTACGCCTGATCTATCTGTTTCACCGGTTCTTACTTCTGGGCTTAGGCAACAGTCTATGGTAGAGTTAGAATTAGGTTTCTTGTCACTTGTACTCACATGAGTGCAGTGATAAACTTACGGTGATTTACAGTGATTTAGCTATTTCATTGTCACTGGAATGATCATCTGACATTGACTAAAGCACTAGAAATGACGAAGGGAATGTTAGTCACTTTGACCCTGCAAGTTCCTCCTTACCAACATCTGAGGCTGAGTGCCATAATTGGGAGAACTGTCTTACACTGCTCCTTGGATGCTGCCTGACCTGCTGCCCTTTTCCAGCAACACATTTTCAGCTCTGATCTCCAGCATCTGCAGTCCTCACTTTCTCCTAGAGCTGTCTTACAAACTAGTCAAGCAATACCGTGACAAAGGATTAGATGGGGTGGACAGTGAGAGCCTTTTCCCTCAGATGGTGATGGCTAGCACAAGGGGACATAGCTTTAAATTGAGGAGTGATAGATAAGGGACAGATGTCAGAGGCAGTTTCTTTACTCAGAGTGTAGTAAGGGCGTGGAATACCCGGCCTGCAACGTTTGTGGACTCGCTATCATTTAGGGCATTTAAATGGTCATTAGATAAGTATATGAATAATGGAATAGTGTAGGTTAGATGGTTTCACAATTCAGCGCAACATCGAGGGCCCAAGGGCCTGTACTGCACTGTAATATTCTATGTTCTGTGTAAAGTCATACTCATGGAATCATGCCTTACAATGACCCAGAAGCCACTTTCATTATTCCTGGTTATTTCCTGTCTCATTAGCAGGACAGATTCAGTAGAAGTGGTGGCACAATGGTATATAGTTGGCAGTGAGTTGCCCTTGGAGTCCTTAACATTGACTCCAGGCTCCATGCAACTTGGGCAAAGAAACCTCCTGCTACCATGTAGCATCTTCCCTTAGCTAAAGAATGATTACTCCTCCACGTTTACACTACTTGGAGGAAGCAGCGAGGGTGGCAAGGACACATAATGTACTCTGGGTACAAGATTTCATTCATCACCTCTAAGATTAGCTTGTCAGCAACTACTGATTGCCCTAAAGAACATAACTGCTGGTTATGCCTTACAATCTTATCCTCCACAACCACTTGATGAAGGAGCAACACTCCAAAAGCTAGTGCTTCCAAATAAACCTTTTGGACTATAACCTGGTATTGTGTGATTTTTAATGGAATCAAGTCAGTATGGGTGGAAGTCAGTGACAGAAAAGGAGCTGTCACTTTAAAGGGGAGGTTTCTACAGACCCCCATTAGCAGCAGAGAGATGAAAGAACAGATTGGTCAGCAGGTCTTGGAAAGATGCAGATATAACAGAGTTGTTGTTATGAGTGGCTTCAACTTTGCCAATACTGATCGGAACTTCCTTAGTGCAGATGGTCTGGATGGAGCCAATTTTATCAGATGTGTCCAGGGAGGAGTCCTGACTCAATATGTGAATTGGCCCATTAGGGAGAGGCCATATTGGATTTGGTGCTTGGCAACAAGCCAGGCCATGTTTCAGATCTCTCAGTGGGAGAGCATTTCGGTGACAGTGACAACTGCCTCAGCTTTACCATAGCTATGGAGAAGGGTATGGGAAGGTATTTAATTGAGAAGGAGAAATTATATTGCTTTTAGACAGGAGCTTTGGAGTATAAATTGGGAACAATTGTTCTACAGGGAATGCACAACAGAAATGTGGAGGCTATTTAAGGAGCACTAGTTGTGAATGTTGGATAACTTTGTCCCACTGAGACAGGCAAGGAATGGTAACGTGAAGGAGCCTTGGATGACAATAGAAGAGGAGCTTCCCATCAGGAGGAAGAATGAAGCTTACTTAAGGTTGAGGAAGATGGGATCTGGCACAGCTTTAGAGGATTACAGGGGTTCAAAGTTTGTGCGAAGATTTGTAGCTCGGGTGCTCGTTGCTGTGGTTCTGTTCGCCGAGCTGGAAGTTTTTGTTGCAAACGTTTCATCCCCTGTCTAGGTGCTTGGGAGCCTCCTGTGAAGCGCTTCTGTAGTGTTTCCTCCGGTATTTATAGTGGCCTGTCCCTGCAGCTTCCGGTTGTCAGTTTCAGCTGTCCGCTGTAGTGGCCGGTATATTGGGTCCAGGTCGATGTGTTTGTTGATGGGACAACACTACCATTATAGGGCAAGCCAAACAAAGAACAGCCAGGGAATTCACTGACAGCGGTGGTAGTAGAGTCAGAGACGATAGTGACATTTAAGCGACTGTCGGACAGCACATGGACGGCTGTAAATTGAGGGGTGTGAAGGTTAGGTTGATCTTAGATTAAGATAAATGCTCGGCACAATATTATGAGCCAAAGGGCCAGTACTGTGCTGTTCTGTTCTATGTGCTATGTCAGTGGTTTCAGAAACCAGACCACAAGGGAGGGATGGGGTGAATGATTCACAGTTATTTTGTATTTGGTGATATCATATTATTGTTCACTGCAGAAGATACTCAGTTCAGTAGCCAGTTACTTGGACCTGGGTCTTTATTTGAGTTAAGAATTCTTCTTTTCAGACCCTTTTAATGCTGTTTTGTTCCCACTTAGAGGAACACAGAGAGAGAGCGAGGTCTGACTTGGTTTGCAAGTTTGAGTGAAATTGCCCTTCAGTTCTACGATAACCTGCAACTTAAAGCAAACCCAAAACCTGTCACTAGGAAGTTTTCTGTCAACTCCAAAACACTTGCTGCCAGACAGTCTCACAAATTTATCAAATCCAGCTTCCTCAAAAATTACATGCTCTTGTGTAACCAAGAAGTGAACACCAGAGCAGAGGTGAGCTCAGTGAATGTTTGAGGGTCACTGAATGTTTCACTTCACGGAGCTGCAAATCCAGTGACAATGAGGCTGATGTGGCTTGGTTTATTATCCAGGTGTGACAATATTCTTCAGTTGATGCCCAATAAGCTTAATGTATGGCAGGCCATCTCAGCCATGTGGAATGGCCATCCTGCAGCATGTGAGAATCATGGACACTTCAAAGAATGAGCGTATGCGCAGGAAGTGTCAACAGCCACAGATTCATGAGTTTTGGGTTTCCGAGCTCGAGCAGCAATTGATATCTCTGCAAGGCAGAAGACTATGTGGTAAGTATGTTCAGGGAGATGGACACACTGCAGGAAAGGGGCATGCAAGGAGATAAAATATTGCAGTCTGAGAGATTTGGGTAGGTAGTGTAGGTCTCTGAGGCCAAGTTTCTTTTCTTGAGACTGATGAGGGCAAGAGTTCCTCAAAGAATTACAGCAAGTACGAAGCAAGTACCATGGATGGCTCCCTGCAGGAAGGAAGGAAGGAAGAAGGTGGAAAAGGGATTTCATGAGGTGAGCTGACAGGTACTTCAGCAGCAGTAGATATAGGGTAATATGTTGCCTCCCACTGCCAGTGTCAAGGATATCAAAGAATGGCTTCAGGACATTCTTGGAGGATAGGTGATAAGCCTGAGCTAGATATAAAATTAAGAATCAGTACCTCTCTGGATTACCCCCAGTGCTACGGGCAACTGAGTCAAGGAAGAGGAGGGTAAGGCAGATGAAGGAACAAAAGGGAGGGTTTTAAATTCCTGGGATACTGGACCTAGCTAGAGAGAGATGGCACCTGTGTAAGCAAATAGATTAGACTTGAACTGAGCCAGGCTTGCGCTCCTTCTGGGAGCTTTTGAGGGTTTAAACTAACTCATCAAGGGTTTGGGAACCAGGACAAAATATAGAGAGCAACACAAGGTTACACAAAATACTAGTTAATAGATGGAATCAAAATAAATGTGAAATTAACACTTTCTAAATCAGACCATGTGTGTGTGTGTAAATAGATTATAGTAAATAAGATCAGTGAGTTACAGACACTATTTGCCATGTGAAAACTTGATGTATCTCAGCAGAGATCCAGCTCAACGAACAGCAGGACTGCGTGTGGATTCAAGCTGGCCAAGAAAGATAAGGTAGTGGGGAAAACAAGGAGGCATGGTGATTTTGGTAAATGAGAGCATTGCAATCGTGGAGAAAGAGCAAGTCCCAATGGGTTCAAGGACATAATCAATTTGGCTAAAGCTAAGGAACAAAAATTGTGCAATTTCATCACTCAATATAGTCTGTAGGGCACCAAATAGTGAGGTGGATCAAAAGGAAAAAATCTGCAGGGAAATCACAGAGATGCATAAGCATTAAAGAGCAGTTATAATGAGGAACTTTAATTATTTGAATATAGACAGGAATAGTGGTAGCGAAGAAAGCAGAGTGGTAATTGTTCCTAGCTTGTATTTAGGAGAATTTCCTATGACAATATTTGTTCAATTCAGTGGCAAGAGGTATTGCTAGGTCTGGTTGTTTAAAATGAGGTAGATCAAGCCACATTGGGGGAATGTTATTGGAACAGTGATTATTGTGTCATCAGGTCTAGGATGTTGGTGAACAATCCAGAAAAAAAATAGTAATTAACTTGAGAGAGCTGACTTTGATTGGGCAAAAACAGAGCTGGGCCAGATAGACTGTGACCAAAGGTTAGCAGGAAGAATGATAGTCAAACAATGGACTACCTTCAAAGAAGTTATAGTTAGGAAACAGTCAAGGTAAACTTCCTCAAAAGTTAAAAGGGGGAATAAAGAAATCCAGAATGAAAAAGGAGATGGAATTTAAGATAAAAATAAAAAATTGTACTTATGCCTGGTGTCAGGTGGAAAATGCAATTCTGAACCTAGCTGCACATGGATGGTTCAGAAGGTAAAAGCAAAGAGAAGAAAACAAGGATTATGAAAAGAGACTAGCAGTTGACATAAAAGTGAACCCTATTGTCCTCTATAGTACAGACATACAAATAGTAACAAAATAGTAAAAGGAAGAGTAGATCTGATTAGGATGCAAAACAAAATTTGCAACCTGGGTACAGGACATGATGAGATATTAACTTAATATTTTTTGCTTTTTTTCTAGGAAATAGATGCTGCCTGATGCACAGTGACAGAGGAAGGATGGAAGTGACCAGAATGATTCAAAATTGTTAATGAAGAAGTGTGGAATAAGCTATTGGCCCTTGAATTTGACAGGGCACTGGAACTAGATTGAATACATACAAGGATATTGAAAGAGGTGAGAGTGGATGTACTGACTATGAATTTTTCAGTCCTCATTAGATTCAGGGTGGTGCCAGGGGACTGGAAAATTGCTTATTTCAATGATGGGGAAACTCTTAGAAACAGTAATTCAGAATTGCATTAATATTTACAGAGATAAATTAAGGATAGCCTACATGGATTTTGTAAGGGAAAACCATGTTTAACTAATTTGCCCGAGTTTTTTGAAGCTGTAACAAGAGAGTTGTTGAGGATAATGTTGTTGCTGAGGTGTACATGGACTTCCAAAAGATGTTTGATACATTACCACACAACAGACATGTGAGTACAGTTAGAGTTCTTGGAGTAGGATAGACCAGGGCAATGTGGCTGCAAACTTGGCTGAGTAATAGGAAATAGAGAGTAATGGTGAGTAGATATTTTTCAGGTTAGAGGAAGGTTTATAGTGGAGTTTCTCAGGGGTTGGTATTAGGACCTTTGTGTTTCCTAAAACATATTGATCTGGATGTGGGTTTGCTCGCTGAGCTGGAAGGTTTATTTTCAGATGTTTCGTCACCATGTTAGGTAACATGGTAACAAAACTCGCTAACATATTAATCATTTAGATCTTTGTGTGCAGGGGAAAATTTTAATGTTTACGCATGAAACAAAGTTTGGAGAATTGTAAACTGTGAGGAGGATAGTGCAGAATTACAAAAGAACAAGACCAAGTTGCCGGAGTGGGCAGATATTTGGCAGACAGAAGTTCAAAGTGGATAACTGCAAAGCGAAGAGTAGAAAGAACTTGAGAGTCAGGATAAAATAAAGGATACTTTTCTAAAAGATGTGTGAGTTATGACGATAGATTGGAGAGGCTGGCACAGTGTTTCTTGGAGAGGAGAAGATTAAGGGGAAATCTGATAGAAGTTTTCAAAATCATGAGGAGTCTGGTTAGATTGAATAAACTCAAACTCACCTCTAGATTGAGAACCAGATGCCACAGTTTTAAAGTGTTTTACAAAAGAAGGAAACACGAGGTAACAAAAAACATTTTCACAGATCAGGTCATTAGCTTTTAGCATGCACTGTCTGGAAATGTGGTGGAGGTAAGTTCAATTGAGGCAATCAAGAGGACATTAAATAATTATTTAAATAGAAACAATGCAGAGGAATGAGGAAAAGGCATAGACTAGCACAAAGTGATTTGCTCATTTGGTGCAACAGTGCAGACACAATGGGCTGAACAACCTCATTCTACACCATAACAATTCTGTTATTATGGGATATGTCTCCAAGGCATATAATACAGATAACAAGATGTAGCATCTCAACATTCCTTTCCTGCAACTCAGGTTTCATTTCTTTGATATCCTTCATTCTGATCGAGCTGATCTTGATTATTTCAATTCTTCTCCAATCTTGTGTGATAATCTGCCTGTGGTATGTGAGCTTTTTTTTTGTATTTTAATACAACTTTTCCATTTCCATATGTCTGGGGTTATTGCTCTGGTATCACTATACTTTGGTCATCTTCACAATCATTCTTAATCCCCATGCTCCTCACACCTTACTTTCACTTTATTTGCTACTTCCTCCCATGTCTCTTCTAACTCTGCAACCAATGTGTAGATGTTTGCATGCTTCACGCTGTTGATCTTCAACCTCTCAACCAAATAGATATTCTCTGTCTTTAAAGGTAGCTTCAGCAAACAGGCTAAACAGTTCTGGGCAGATTACACATCCCTGACATACTTCTGTTTTGATTGTGAAACTTGAAAAGGTTCAGAAAAGATTTACAAGGATGTTGCCAGGTTGGAGGGTTTGAGCTACAGGGAGAGGCTGAATAGGCTGGGGCTGTTTTCCCTGCAGCGTCAGAGGTTGAGGGGGTGACCTTATAAAGGTTTATAAAATCATGAGGGGCATGGGTAGGATAAATAGGCAAAGTCTTTTCCCTGGGGTCGGGGAGTCCAGAACTAGCGGGCATAAGTTTAGGGTGAGAGGGGAAAGATATAAAAGAGACCTAAGGGGCAACTTTTTCACACAGAGGGTGGTACGTGTATGGAATGAGCTGCCAGAGGAAGTGGTGGAGGCTGGTACAATTGCAACATTTAAGAGGCATTTGGATGGGTATATGAATAAGTAAAAACAATGACTGAAGATGCTGGAAACCAGAGTCTAGATTAGAGTGGTGCTGGAAAAGCACAGCAGTTCAGGCAGTGTCCGAGGAGCAGTAAAATCGATGTTTCGGGCAAAAGACCTACCTGGTATTCCTGATGAAGGGCTTTTGCCCGAAACGTCGATTTTACTGCTCCTTGGATGCTGCCTGAACTGCTGTGCTTTTCCAGCACCACTCTAATCTAGACCCTGGGTATATGAATAGGAAGGGTTTGGAGGGATATGGGCTGGGTGCTGGCAGGTGGGACTAGATTGGGCTAGGATATCTGGTCGGCATGGACGAGTTGGACCGAAGGGTCTGTTTCCATGCTGTACATCTCTATGACTATGACTATGACTATGACTATGTTATCAAGACTCTTCATTGCTGCATCCAAGATAAATTCTCATTATCCTTTTGTTATTTCCTTGAATTTCCAGCTTTTCTAGGCATTATATTATTTTCTGATACAAGACTCTATCAAATACCTTCTCCTAATTTACAAAGTAACATATACAGACCTCGTAATTGAAATATTTCAATAACTAATGTCAAGTTAAAGATCTCCTCTCCTGTGCCTTGCTTTGGTCTGAATCCTAATTGGTTATTATCATTCACTTCAACAGCCTAGTCATTTCTTTCCAACAATGTTAGTACAATCTTTTTTATCATGAAACTTATTGCGCTATACTTTGAACAAGTTCTGGCTTTGGCTTCTTAGGAGCTTAATGAACATTAGCTGCATAAGACCCTTAGAAAGGAATTCTCCTCTGATCTCGTTGTTGCATCCCAATGTTAATATTATTCCAAGCTTTCAGACAATCAGCTGAACTCTTAGGTGCTTTCCTTGCTCTTATCTTTTCAATCATTTCACATGCCTCTGCCTCAATCTAAGCTTCTCTCCTCTCTGTTCGTGCCAATTCACTTCTGACTTCATTATCCAGCTACTCCATCCATTACTTCCATTTTCAAAGTTGCCTTTTTATTCCTTATAAAGACACTATTTGATGTTATTCTGTTCTTCATGACAGTTCATAACTTTGCCACACGATGCTGTCAAGTTAAGCCTTTTTCCAGTTCTTCAATTCCTTGCAACATTCTCTGCATCACTTTTCCTTGTCTGTTGTACATGTTTTGCTTATCTGCTCTCTTGTTTTCCTATAATCTTCTTCATTGTTCTTATTCAATGTTTTTGTCTTTCTTAGATTGTGTGGTTTGATGCCACATTGTTAGCTTTGACTTTGAGATAGATTGGTCAAGGAGAAGACAAAATCAAGGAAGGTCTTCAGATTTAATCTTCAAACTAACACTATTACTGCTGTTTCATTCTAAATATTATGAGGTAACAATAACCTTACTCCAAGCTCTGACATACAGCCACATTAAATAAAGAAGAATCAATCTTATCCATGTGCCCTGTATGTGTGTGTGTCTTTCAGATTCTCACTCTGGTCTTAGAGTCACTCTGCCCAGGGGCATGGTTTCAAGGCACCCGTGCATCCCTTCAGGTGCCCCTACATCTCCTCCGAAAGGGACATTCCATTGCATAGCAGGAGAGAAGAGGAACCCCTGTCTGCTACATCTGGGGATATCGGTCAGGTTCCATTGGCTATGAACATGAAGTCATTGAGATTTGCAGCACAGAAAAAGGCCTGTTGGCCCATTTGGTCTGCAGGCAGTCAAAAATGACCACCTAAATATTATGATCCCATTTTCCAGCACTTGAACCATAGCCTCACAGTCTCAACTCCCCTGCCATTGACTCCAGAAACTGTGACTAAGGAGGGTGCATTTGTACCTAGGCAGGATCCTCCCAGCATGATGTGGTCACCAAAATCATCACAGGCTACATGGCCTACTTTCGTAAAAGTGGTCAGACTCATAACATTTGTATGCGTGAGGCTCCTTGTATCAAGGGTATACTCCATTATGTGTATTCAATTCACTCCGCACAATAACAAGAAATAGCTGAAAATACTAGATGCTTAAAAGGCTATGGACCATGACGACATTCTTCAATAATACTAGGGGTCAGTTAGCTCAGTTGCCTGGGTGGCTGGTTTGTGGTGTAATGATGATGACAGCATAGGTTCAATTCCTGTGCTGGTTGAGATTAGAGTGGTGCTGGAAGAGCACATCAGGTCAGGCAGCATCCGAGGAGCAGGAAAATCTACATTTCGGGCAAAAGCCCTTCATCAGGAATGAGGCTGGGAACCTTGGGGGTGGAGAGATAAATGGGAGGGAGGTGGGCCTGGGAAGGTAGCTGAGAGTGCGATAGGTGGTTGGAGGTGGGGGTAATGGTGATAAGTCAGATGGGAGGGGGGAGCGGATAGATGAGAAGGGAGATTGGCAGATAGGACAGGTCATGGGGCCATGCTGAGCTGGAAGGTTGGAGCTGGGGGTAAGGTGGGGGGAGGGGAAATTAGGAAACTGGTGAAGTCCACATTGATGCCGTGGGGTTGAAGTGTTCCGAGGCGGAAGATAAGGCGTTCTTCTTCCACGCGTCGGGTGGCAAGGGAGTGGTGATGGAGGAGGCCCAGGATCTGCATGTCCTCAACAGAGTGGGAGGGAGAGTTGAAATGTTTGACCATGGGGCTGTGGGTTTGATTGGTGCAGGTGTCCCGGACATGCTCTCTGAAATGCTCTGCGAGTAGCCAGCCGGTCTTCCCAATATAGAGGAGACCACATTGGGAGCAACGGATATAATAAATGACGTGTGGAAGTGCCCTCCGTGATACCTCCATATACATCACATCATCCTCCACCATTTCCGCCACCTACAAATGGACCCCACCACCAGAGATATCTTTTCCTCTACACCCCTGTTCATCTTCCATAAAGACTGTTCCCTCTGCAACACTCATCCCCCATCACCAAACCATCATGTCCCATACCATACGAACCTCATCACCTCAGGAGAACTCCCACCCACAGCTTCCAGCCTCATAGTTCGGGAACTCCGCACTGCCCGATTCTACCTCCTACCCAAAATCCACTAGCCTGACCATCCCAGCTGACCCATCGTCTCAGCCTGCTCCTGCCCCACTGAATTCATCTCCACCTGCCTTGATACTGTCCCATCCCCCAGCTCTGGAACTCCCTACAAATGTTTGCTACAACACCCATGCCCTCCACCTCCTCCAAGACCTCCATTTCCCCGGCCCCCAATGCCTCATCTTTACCATGGCCATCCAGTCCCTGTACATCTCCATCCGCCATGACCAGGGCCTCCAAGCCCTCCGTTTATTCCTCTCCCGATGTCCTCACCAGTACCCTTCCATTGACACTTCGATTCATTTGGCTGAACTGGTCCTCACCCTCAACAATTTCCCCTTCCAATCCTCACACTTCCTCCAGAGGGAAGGGCTAGCCATGAGCACCAGCATGGGCCCCAGCTATGCCTGTCCCTTTGTCGGCTATGTAGAACAGTCCATCTTCCATAGTTATACCAGCACCACCCCCCACCTTTTCCTCTGCTACATTGATAACTGCATCGGCACCACCTCATGCTCCCACGAGGAGATTGAACAGTTCATCAACTTCACCAACACATTCCACCCTGACCTTAAATTTACCTGGACCATCTCTGACACCTCTCTCTCCTTCCTGGATCTCTCCATCTCCATAAATGGTGACCGACATAACATTGACATTTTCTACAAACCCACCGACTCCCACAGCTACCTGGACTACACCTCCTTCCACCCTGCCTCCTGCAAAAATGCTATCCCATATTCCTAATTCCTCCGCTTCCGCCATATCTGCTCCCAGGAGGACCAGTTCCACTACAGAACACACCAGAGGGCTTCCTTCTTTAGGGACTGCAATTTCGCCTCCCACATGGTTGAAGATGCTCTCCATCGCATCTCATCCACTTCCCACACCTCCGCCCTCAAACCCTACCCTTCCAACCGCAACAAGGACAGAATCCCCCCTGGTTCTCACCTTCCACCCCACCAACCTCCTTATACATCACATCATCCTCCACCATTTCAGCCACCTACAAACAGACCCCACCACCAGGGATATATTTCCCTTCCCAGCCCTATCTTTTAAAAAGATGACCCACCAGGACGGCATGGGTGATTATAGTTAATGTTTTGAGTCCAGTAACCCTTCTTCTGAAGAAAGGTTCAAGATGAAGGATCACTAGACTTGAAACATTAACTCTGCTTTCTCTCCACAAATGCTACCAGAACTGCTGAGTTTCACCAGCAATTTCTGTTTTTATTTTAGATTTTCAGCATCCGCAGTATTTTCCTTAGTTTAGGCGCAAATGATCAGCCTGGATGTGATGGATTATGGTTCTGAGTGATGACAGTGTTGTTTCTTTCACTGATCCACATTGGATGGCATTTATGCTGTCTCCAGGTTAGCTGTCTGGGAGACTGCAGAGTAGTGGCAAGTTGACATGGCAGTAGGTGAAATGTTGATCTCCCTGAGCTTGGAGATACATACATGGAGTGGCTCGTTAATGGGCTGTGATGATTTGCCATTTAGAAGGGATATAGAGATCCCCTGGAATTGAGATCTACAGCTTACAGTTTGTAAAAGGCACCATCCCTGATGAAATGTAGTATAAGAGAGATCAGACTTTGCTGTATCTTTCCACTGCTCTTACATCCAGTGCAGGAGCCTGAACCTACTGACCAAATGCCTGTGTTCCACCCTCTGTTTCCTCCATGTGCAATTTGGAGTGTAGTCTCTCCAGGAAAATAGCTCCACACTTTGCTGTGCACGACTGTGTTAAAATTCAGCAGATGACAATAATCTGGATAACATACATTGGCACACATTGCCAAGTTCAATTGGAGTGGTGAGAGCAGCAGAAACAAATTTTAGACAAATCTGCTTGACTATCACTCATTGTGATGCATGTCAATTAGTGCGGCACTCCTCACCAGAGACATGAGCCAGGTTCTGAGCAGATAACTCCTCACACAGAATTACATCCATGAAGCCTTTGAAGATGAGTGGTCTAAAATGTGAGCATGATGAGAACAGCCTGCAAACTAAACACCTCAGTGGCAAGGACAGATGCTCCTGGCCTGGGCTCTATCACACCTCCCACCATCCCATCCTGAACGCAGTGGCCTCAACCCACCTTGATCATCCAGGGAGCTCGGTCTCTTACCAGCCTCACCCACCTTCTGAGAATTTACCTAAACTCTATTTGAACCATCTCTTTTTAAAGACATCTGTTTTTTCTGACACAATTTTGCCTGTGATAGAACCACAGAAAATAGGAGCAGGTGTAGGTAGGCCATTCAGCCTTTCATGCCTGATCTGTCATTCAATGCAATCCTGGCTAATCATCCAACTCAATACCCACCTCCCCTTTGATTCCTTTAGCTCTAAGTGCTATATCTAACTCCTTCTTGAAAACATTCAATGTTTTAGCCTTAATCGCCTTACAGAGCAGAGAATTTCACAGGCTCACCACTCTGTGGATGTAGACATTTCTCCTCATGCCAGTCCTAAATGGCCTACTCCATACCCTCTGCAGTCATTGGGAATATCCTGTCAATTGCTGATTCCGATTATCTGAAATTGGCCCACCTCCAATTTTGCATGTTTATTCTGGATTGTCCTTCATCCTTTCCCATGGCATGCTGAATCCTTGTGATGAGATGATTACTGTTTTCTAAATGTTCCCCACTGACATATGATCCACCTGACTCACCACATTGACTGGAACCAGCAACACCTCCTTCTTTGCTGAGCTGGAATTCCTGAGGACATTGTGATGTAGTGGGAATGTAAAAGTAATCCAGAGAATCAGGCTAATGCGCTGGGCTGGAGGTTCAGATCCTACCAAGGCAGCTGGTGGAATTTCAATTCAATTAATTATTAAAAATCTGAAATTGAAAACTTATCTCAATAAAGGTGTCATGAAATTATTGTTGTTTAAAATTAATTTGGTTCACTAAGTTAATTTTCCTGCTAAATCCATTTTTTTTTCATTATTTTCAGTTCCACTTCCTTTAAAATCTGGAGAAAAGGAAAAGGTTTACTGTGCTATCGGGAAAGGACAATGAAATTAGAACTAACTGAGTTACTGTCAGAAAGGGCCAGCCTGGACTGATGGACCGTATGGCCTCTTTTTGTGCTACAGTCCTACATCTTTGAATTGTATGGATTGCTTTCTGTTTCAATTTGTAACTTAATTTGTCTGATGAGCTTCACTTTAATATATTTAGACAAAATTTATCCTTTATTCTCAGTTGCACCTTTTGACAAACTGAAGTGACCACGATTGACATACAATGATGGAGAGGTGATGGTCTCATCGTAATTATTATTGGACTGTTAATCCAGTGACTCAGATAATGTTCTGGGTCATGGATTGAATCCTGCCATGGTAGACAGTGGAACTTGAACTTAGTTTGCAAAAAGCTGGAATCAAGGAGTCTAATGATGGTCATGAATTCATTGTCAATTGTCGGAAAAACCCAACTGGTTTTTGAAGGGTATAGACAGGGTGGATAGAGATAAGCTTTCACCCAGGGTGAACGATTCAATAATGAGAGGTCTCGCTTCCAAGGTGAGAGGTGAAAAGGTTAAGGGGGATACATGCAGCAAGTACTTCACACAGAGAGTGGTGGGCATTTGGAACGCATTGCCAGCAGAGGTGGTAGAGGCAGGCACGGTAGATTTATTTAAGATGCATGACTGGGTGGGGAGCAGAGGGATACAGATGCTTAGGAATTGGGCGATAGGTTTAGACAGTAGATTTGGATCGGCTCAGGGTAGGAGGGCTGAAGGGCCTGCTCCTGGACTGTAAATTTTCTTTGTTCTTTCTCTTTGTTCACTGTCCTTTGGGGAAGGAAGCTGCCATCCTTCCTGGTCTAGCCTACATGTGACTCCAGACCCACAGCAATATGATTAACAATCAGGGATGAGCAATAATGCTGGCCTAGTCAGTGACACCCTCACCCTGGGAATGATTTTTTTTAAACCATGACCTTCAGTGTGCAGATGACAGTGTGATACTTCTGATCTCTTCAATTCTGCATACAAGAAATTTGGACTGTCCTTGAAGTTTGCAGAACCAAATCCAGACTTTCTCAGTCAAGTATTCCACCTCCAGTTTTACGATGATGGAGAGACTCCAGAATATATTAAACAAGATGCTGTAGTTCTTGTTGAAGAGGTGGAAATCCAACATTGATAATAATGACAACTCTCCCAGCAACAATTCTGCAATTGAATGAAATCAGAGATGGACAGAAATCTGTTGAAGAAGGTGCTTTGTTCAAGGACTATTGTGTCAAAGAACACAATCTCACCCAATCCCATTCTCAGTCAAGAATATGGTGCTGGGGAAGCACAGCAGGTCAGGCAACGCACAAGGAGCAGGAGAATCGATGTGTCAGGCATAAGCTCTTCATTGGGAATGCTAATAGATAGAGATCCAGTCGCTGGAGGGTTACACAGTTAAAACTGTAATTACATTGCTAAAGAATGCCTTTACAACACAATCACACCATTGATGGCAGTTTGCCATTGAGTATTTTAGTTATGGCATCGTTTGTCCATAATACCAGCTCACCAACAAACCTCCAAGTCAATGGTGAAACTGAATAAGGAGAGTGTATAGTGAAATTGTTGCTGAAGAGAATGATTGCGTCCAACTTACATTTCTGAGGCACCATTTACCTCCTCCATCATGGTTCCATGTGAACGCCATATGGGAAGGAGACTGAAAACCCAACTCCCTACTCTTTGAAACACACTCAGGCTATGACAGCTTGAAAAAGGTGAGGGAGAAAGATAATGAAGGATGTTCCTGCCAGATGTAAAACAATGGCAAAAATCAGAGGGCATGCCACCTTCCAGACAACAAACAGGGTTGAATTTGAGACCAAGTTCATTGTGATGGTGTGTTGGAACAGATACCCATGGTTTTACTTCATTAAAACTAAAATCCATACAATGCGACAGAACAGAAATGCCCTAGTTTCTGCACGAGGTAAGGTGACCTTTTGTGGGTGGCACGGTGGCACAGTGGTTAGCACTGCTGCCTCACAGCGCCAGAGACCCGGGTTCAATTCCCGCCTCAGGCAACTGACTGTGTGGAGTTTGCACGTTCTCCCCGTGTCTGCGTGGGTTTCCTCCGGGTGCTCCGGTTTCCTCCCACAGTCCAAAGATGTGCTGGTCAGGTGAATTGGCCATGCTAAATTGCCCGTAGTGTTAGGTAAGGGGTAAATGTAGGGTTATGGGTGGGTTGCGCTTCGGCGGGTCGGTGTGGACTTGTTGGGCCGAAGGGCATGTTTCCACACTGTAATGTAATCGAATGTAATCTAATCTAAAAGGTCAGAGCAGTCATCAATACAGTCCCGAGGGCACAGCCTTAGAGTAAAGGGAAGGCCTTTTAGAAGGAACTACATCACCCAGAGGGTTGTAAGCCTATGGAATTCCCTGCCCAGTGAAGTAGTTGACGCTACTTCAGTAAATATGTTCGAAGCTAAGATAGTTTTTTTTAAGAATAAAGTAATTAAGGGATACGGTCAGAGCACAGGTAAGTGGAGCTGGGTCCACGAAAAGATCATGATCTTCTTGATTGGCGAGGCAGGCTCGAAGGGCGGGACAGCCTAGTCCTGCTCCTTATTCTTACGCTCTTATGTTTATGTAACAGACGAGAGGTGCTGCATTCATCCATAGATCCAAATGACCTGAGCGCTGAGCCGGAGTTATCTAACAATTTTCCTGCTCAGCAGAGTCTGAGGGACTACACAATAGTTAAACTGAATTTAACTCAATAAAAAAATTCCTCATATTAAAGTCAAGTCAAATTAACTTCAAGGAGAAAGTGAGGTCTGCAGATGCTGGAGATCAGAGCTGGAAATGTGTTGCTGGAAAAGCGCAGCAGGTCAGGCAGCATCCAGGGAACAGGAGAATCGACGTTTCGGGCATAAGCCCTTCTTCAGGAATGATTCCTGAAGAAGGGCTTATGCCCGAAACGTCGATTCTCCTGTTCCCTGGATGCTGCCTGACCTGCTGCGCTTTTCCAGCAACACATTTCCAGCAAATTAACTTCAACCCCATCAGGTGAGTCTTACAACATTAACAAACTTGAATATTGCTGAAAAAATAGTCCACTTTTCAACCAATCAGTACTCTTCTCTCGTAAAGCATGATGTGGAGGAGCTGGTGTTGGACTGGGGTGGATAAAGTTAAAAATCACATAAAACTAGGTTATTGTTACCTGATGAAGGAGCAGTGCTCTGAAAGCTAGTACTTCTAATATAAACCTGTTGGACTGTGCACTGGTGTTGTGTGATTTTTAAACTCATACAGCATAATGTTGTATTTCCCATTAAAGTGGTGTACATACTAAATGTCTTAATATGTGCAAAAAGCTTTGACAAAATATGTCTTTTTCAGCAGTACACATTCTGTATTATCAAACAATCATTAGTAACGGATCTAGTTACTAGTTCCTTGCAGATTATCCAGGTATTAAGATTTTTACAGGATAAGACTTTAAAAATGAAATCACAAGAATACCATCCAGGCTTTTTTTATATGTGATGCTGTACCACTTCATATGAAAGAATATAGCAGAATGAACAGATGCCAGATTTTCCCAGTCGGACTTTTTTGTATTGAGCAATTCCTGTCTAGTCTCGCTCCCTTGTTGTGTCACTCCCTTGATTCAATTGGAAAAAATGTTGAGGCTCAAGCCTCAAATCCTTTCCCACAGTTGTCATGTTCAGGCACATATTTGGAGCCTGAGTACAAATGTTGAATCAAAAGACCAGTTGAATTTCTGACATATTTGTTTGAATATCTGTGCTCCTTCCCAGCAGTCAGTGCTGTTCCCTTTTAAAAAGCTGCACTGTTGTCAAGTGGTAGGAAATGACTAGCTGCAGATACACCAACTGGTCAAATATTCAGGGTGGATTTTTAGCAAGTCAGGAGAACAAAGAGATATTCTTATCAATAGTCTTGCGTCAAGGCTTTCTGCTGACTGCAAAGGGGCAGGGCTGCAGGAAGGATAAGATGGGGGAGTGTTTAACAATTAAGACACCAGGGCTACTTTTAGAATGGGACAGTGAGAAAACAGATGGACAGAAGAGGTGATAGTCTTGTGGTATTGTCACTCGACTAATAACCTGGCGACCAGGAAATGTCCCAGGCATCTGGATTCAATTCCTGCCATGGTGGAATGTGATTTTGATTTGAGGGAAAACAAATGTGGAAATAAGTTACTTTATTTTCAGGAAAAACTAGGTAAGATGAAATAGCTCCAAAAAGCTTGGTATCCCGTCACCAAGTCACCCTTTATTTACATATTCATGGTACGTGTCACTGACCCAGCTAGCACAAAGCTGGGTCCAAGAGTGGAGATAACCCCTGACACTCCTATTTATATCTGTCAGCCAGGAATCTCTGTTTGAACCAGGATAACACTCCAAACAGGGAACTCATATCCTATGAGATCTTCCGGGCTGACCTTGTTGTAATCACTACATTCCTTCCTCTCTAAATCCTGGGACATAGACGAGATTTCTTTCCTATAGTTTCTCCTGGGCATTTTTGAATACTGGCAGCATGTACCCAACCGTAGCCTGTCACTTGTGCCCAGAGCATCTCGGCCAAAATTCAACTTCTTCTTCAGGCATTAATGGCATTGAGGCTGTGATATCTGCCATAGTGAAGGGGAACAATCCATGGGTTCTGACAGCCTGGCCGGATGTTCAGAGGGGCCGCGTTGGTTTGCTCCTGCCACCTTTGTGAGGTTGCAGCTTCCATATGGTCCACATGCTTGGTCTGGACTGCCTCTCCAGCCTGACCTTTGTATGTTACATGATTTGACTCAGGTCAACCATGCCTCTTACCCATTCAGGGCCATTCCTGTGGTTCCTTACCAGATCGCGGCTCCTGAAGTAAACTGTCTCTCTCATTTAGCAGAGTCTTGTGTCCAGCATTGGTGTTCCTGATACCATTTCACCCTCCCCCCCCCCCCCAATTCCCAGGTCCGGGAAGATCAGATTTAATCTGATGTGGAGTCATCTTCCCATTAAAAACTTTGCTGGAGCTATCCCTCTAGTTGTGAGAGGAGTGGTCCTAAAGTCAAACAGGAATTGAGATAACTTGGTATCAGGTAAAACCATAGGCTGCTTTTATAATCCTGGCTTCAAGGTTTGGACTGCTCTTTTCCACAGGACAAAAGGATGGTTTGAAGCTGAACTTACATGCTGAATGCCATTTGACTTCAGGAAATACTCAATTTCCTGATTGGTAAATGGTGACCCATTGTTGGGACCAAAATCTCCAGGAGTCCATGTATTGCAAAAGATGCTAGCAACTTTTCTATAATCATCCCATGTTTGACAAATGACCTCTAAATAGGTTGAGCCATTGACCCCATGAAAGAACCTGCATAGTCGATGTGTAACTGAGTCCAGGGTTTACCCAGTCAATCCCATGCATGTGAGGGAGCTACTGATTGTAAGTTTTGTCCTAGTTCACACTCTGGGCACTGCCCCACCGAGGCAGCCATGTCGGCATCCAATCCCTGGCACCAGACATTATGTTTCGGAAAGCTCAGATGACCCTGGTGGAGTACAGCCAGTATCTTGCAGCAACCTTTGCTCGGGGCAATCATTCTTGCTCTCATAATAATATGCCATCCTTTACTGTGATCCGATCTTGCCAGATTCAGAAAAGCTTCAGTTTTGGTTGTGATGGCCCTTTTGTTTTCCCCGTCACCACGAACTGTTTTACTGTTGCCAGGAGGGGATCTTTTCACGCCCACTGTCTGATATTGACAGTAGTGTCTGGAAGAGTGTACAGAACATTTAAAATCAGAACAACTTTTCTAGTGTAAATCCGCCAGTGTGAGGCAGCTCAAAGTATCTGTGTTTGCCTCTTAGCCTCCCAGATGGTGTTCCAACTTCTAATTCTACCCGTTCAAAGTAAGACCCCACTGCTGAATTTGACTTGAAGTTGTGGGCAGCACAGCCCTGTCCTCTTTAAGTAGCCCTAGCATTTTTATGTCTGTTACTATGACAAATTAACATCTGTAAAGGTTTGGTGGAGCTTTCTTACATCGAAGATGGCCGCCAAAATGTCCTTCTCTATCTCAGCATATCTTTGTTCGGCTTCAGCCAAAGTCTGGGAAGCATAAGGTATCCACATCTCACTTGGGATGGTAGTGTGCCAACAACGCAAATGACGATAGCTGCTTCTTCATTTCCCTAAAGGCTACATCTTGTCTACCTGACCATTTCCAAGGCTGATCCTTTTGCAATAGCAAACGTAAGAATGGCAGGATGGAGGCCACATTACGTGTGAATTTTCCATAATAATTCACCAACTCAAGAAAACACTGAAGCTCTGGTACAGATGTGGGAGCAGGGACACCTTCATATCACCCTTATTTTAACATGCAATGATAGCAACTCAGTTTTGTCAACTCTGAAGCCCAAATAGGTTCATTTCAAGTGCATGGAATCACATTTCTTTCTCTCCTAAACCATGCCCAACCTTGGAGAAACATGTAAGCACTATGTCCAAATTCTCTAAATGCTTTTTATTGGTCTTCCCAGTTATTAGCATGCCCTCTGGATAAATGGTGACCTGAAGTAGGCCTTGGAAAATGTTCAGGCAGGTCAGGCAGCATCCAAGGAGCGGGAGAATCAACACTTCGGGCATAACCCCTTCCTGATGAAGGGCTTATGCCCGAAACGTTGATCACCCTGCTCCTCGGATGCTGCCTGACCACTGTGCTTTTCCAGCACCGCACTCTGGATTCTGATTTCCAGCATCTGCAGTCCTCACTTTCCCCCTTGTAAAATGTTCTCCAACATCAGTTATAGAGCCATAGAGTCATAGAGATGTACAGCATGGAAACAGACCCTTCGGTTCAACCTGTCCAACCTGCCAGCACCCGGCCCATATCCTTCCAAACCCTTCCTATTCATATACCCATCCAAATGCCTCTAAAATGTTGCAATTGTACTAGCCTCTACCACATCCTCTGGCAGCTCATTCCATATACGTACCACCCTCTGCATGAAAAAGTTGCTGCTTAGGTCTCTTTTATATCTTTCCCCTCTCACCCTAAACCTATGCCCTCTAGTTCTGGACTCCCGCACCCCAGAGAAAAGACTTTGCCTATTTATCCTATCCATGCCCCTCATAATTTTATCAACCTCTATAAGGTCACACCTCAGCCTCCGACGCTCCAAGGAAAACAGCCCCAGCGTATTCAGCCTCTCCCTGTAGCTCAGATCCTCCAACTCTGGCAACATCCTTGTCAATCTTTTCTGAACTCTTTCAAGTTTCACAACATCATTCCGATAGGAAGGAGACCAGAATTGCACGCAATATTCCAACAGTGGCCTAACCAATGTCCTGTACAGCTGCAACATGACCTCCCAACTCCTGTACTCAATACTTTGACCAATAAAGGAAAGCATACCAAACGCCTTCTTCACTATCCTATCTACCTGCGACTCCACTTTCAAGGAGCTATGAACCCTCACTCCAAGGTCTCTTTGTTCAGCAACACTCCCTAGGACCTTACCATTAAGTGTATAAGTCCTGCTAAGATTTGCTTTCCCAAAATGTAGCACCTTGCATTTATCTGAATTAAACTCCATCTGCCACTTCTCAGCCCATTGGCCCATCTGACCAAGGTCCTGTTGTAATCTGAGGTAACTCTCTTCGCTGTCCACAGCACCTCCAATTTTGGTGTCATCTGCAAACTTACTAACTGTACCTCTTATGCTCACATTCAAATCATTTACGTAAATGACAAAAAGTAGAGGTCCCAGCACCGATTCTTGTGGCACTCCACTGGTCACAGGTCTCCAGTCTGAAAAACAATCCTCCACCACCACCCTCTGTCTTCTACCTTTGAGCCAGTTCTGTATCCAAATGGCTAGTTCTCCCTGTATTCCGTGAGATCTAACCCTGCTAATCAGTCTCCCATGAGGAACCTTGTCGAATGCCTTACTCTGCCCTCATCAATCTTCTTTGTTACTTCTTCAAAAAACTCAATCATGTTTGTGAGACGTGGTTTCCCACGCACAAAGCCATGTTGACTATCCCGAATCAGTCCTTGCCTTTCCAAATTCCCTCCAACAACTTGCCCACCACCGAGGTCAAGCTCACTGGTCTATAGTTCCCTGGCTTGTCTTTACCGCCCTTCTTAAACACTGGCACCATGTTTGCCAACCTCCAGTCTTCTAGCACCTTACCTATGACTATCGATGATACAAATATCTCAACAAGAGGCCCAGCAATCACTTCTCTAGCTTCCCACAGAGTTCTCGGGTACACCTGATCAGGTCCTGGGGATTTATCCACCTTTAACCGATTCAAGACATCCAGAACTTCCTCCTCTGTAATTTGGACATTGTGCAAGATGTCACCATCTATCTCCCTACAGTCTATATCTTCCATATCCTTTTCCACAGTAAACACTGATGCAAAATATTCATTTAGTATCTCTCCCATTTTCTGTGGCTCCACACAAAGGCCGCCTTGCTGATCTTAGAGGTGCCCTATTCTCTCCCTAGTTACCCTTTTGTCCTTAATGTATTTGTAAAAACCCATTTGGATTCTCCTAAATTCTATTTGCCAAAGCTATCTCATGTCCCCGTTTTGCCCTCCTGATTTCCCTCTTAAATATACTCCTACTTTCTTTATACTCTTCTAAGGATTCACTCGATCTATCCTGTCTATACCTGACATTTGCTTCCTTCTTTTTCGTAACCAAACCCTCAATTTCTTTAGTCATCCAGCATTCCCTATACCTACCAGTCTTTCCTTTCACCCTGACAGGAATATACTTTCTCTGCATTTTTGTTATCTCATTTCTGAAGGCTTCCCATTTTCCAGCCGTCCCTTTACCTGCGAACATCTGCCTCCAATCAGCTTTCGAAAGTTCTTGCCTAATACCGTCAAAATTGGCCTTTCTCTAATTTAGAACTAATAGAGATCTGGTCTTTTCTTTTCCATCACTATTTTAAAATGAATAGAATTATGGTTGCTGGCCCCAAAGTGCTCCCCCACTGACACCTCAGTCACCTGCCCTGCCTTATTTCCCAAGAGTGGGTCAGGTTTTGTACCTTCTCTAGTAGGTACATCCACATACTGAATCAGAAAATTGTCTTGTACACACTTAAGAAATTCCTCTCCATCTAAACCTTTAACACTATGGCAGGCCCAGTCGATGTTTGAAAAGTTAAAATCCCCAACCATAACTACCCTATTATTCTTACAGATAGCTGAGATCTCCTTACAAGTTTGTTTCTTAATTTCCCTCTGACTATTAGGTGGTCTATAATACAATCCCAATAAGGTGATCATCCCTTTCTTATTTCTCAGTTCCACCCAAATAACCTCCCTGGATGTATTTACGGGAATATCCTCCCTCAGCACAGCTGTAATACTATCCCTTATCAAAAATGCCACTTCCCCCCCTCCCTTGCCTCCCTTTCTATCCTTCCTGTAGCATTTATATCCTGGAACATTATGCTGCCAGTCCTGCCCATTCCTGAGCCATATTTCCGTAATTGCTATGATATCCCAGTCCCATGTTTCTAACCACGCCCTGAGTTCATCCGCCTTCCCTGTTAGTCCCCTTGTATTGAAATAAATGCAGTTTAATTTATTAGTCCTACTTTGTCCCTGCCTGCCTTGACTGACTCACTTCTGTTCTCAGCTGTACCCGTCTCAGATCGATCTCTTTCCTCACGATCTCCCTGGGTCCCATCACCACCTCCCCCCCCCCACCTTACTAGAATAAATCCTCCCAAGCAGTTCTAGCAAATTTCCCTGCCAGTATATTAGTCCCCTTCCAATTTAGGTGCAATCTGTCCTTCTTCTACCCCAAAAGAGATTCCAATGATCCAAAAATGTGAATCCTTCTCCCATGCACCAGCTCCTCAGCCATGCATTCATCTGCTCTATCTTCCTATTCCTGCCCTTACTAACTCGTAGCACTGGGAGTAATCCAGATATTACTACCCTTGAGGACCTCCTTTTTAAATTTCTGCCTAACTCTCTGTAATCTCCCTTCAGAATCTCAACCTTTTTCCTTCCAATGTCATTGGTTCCAATGTGGTCAATGACATCCTGCTGGCCCCTCTCCCCCGTGAGAACATTCTGCACCCTCTCTGAGACATTCTTGATCCTGGCACCAGGGAAACAACACACCATTCTGCTTTTTCTCTCCAACCACAGAAACGTCTGTCTGTACCTCTGACTACAGAATCCCCTGCCACAATTGATCTCTTGGAAGCTGACGTACCCCTCGTTGCATTAGAGCCAGTCTCAATACCAGAAACTTGGCTGTTTGCGCTACGTTCCCCTGAGAATCCATCACCCCCTACATTTTCCAAAACAGCATACCTGTTTGAAATGGGTATATCCACAAAAGACTCCTGCCCTAGGTGCCGATCTCTCTCACCCTTCCTGGAGGTAACCCATCTATGTGACTGTATCTGAGACTTCCCCCCCCCCTTCCTATAACGGCCATCCATCACATACTGTTGCTGTTGCAAATTCCTCATTGCTTCTAACTGTCTCTCCAACCGATCCACTCGATCTGATAATATGCGCATCCAACAGCATTTATGGCAGAAATAATCCGCAGTAACCCTTAAACTCTCTTTAAACTCCCACATCTGACAAGAAGTACATATCACTGCAAAGGCCATTTTTGCTCCTTCACAATCTACGGATCCAGAAAATAACACTGTCTTATTCCTCTACAAACACTGCCCCAGGTTAAATTATTAACTATGGCTTATATTTTAAGTTTAATCAAGAGACTTAGCTCCAAAAACATATAATCAATAAAGAATCCACTGTACTCACTACTGCAGCCTTTCTCTTGGACAGGCTTAAATCAACAATTAACTTATCTGATTCTGTACTGTGAACTTCACCCAACAGTTCCTCCAAGATTAGTTGTGAATTTCACTGTTTGTTAATTTTCCCAGATGCACTCCTTAAAAAGTGGTACAGGCAGATGATACCCCAAAAGGCAGTTGTGTATATTGAAACTAGGCCGTACAACTGGCTTTATTATCAGAAAATGCAGCAAGTGAAGTGGATTTGCCTTTGTAAGTGGCAACCCTCACCAGGTTGACTAAGCTTGGGGGACACCACTTAAGTAAAGGAAATTGCTTGGCCTCACTCGGGACGCATCATGAACAGAGGGACGCTCGGCAAGCCCACAGCAAAACCCCAAAACAAAGCCAAGCCTCACCAAAACAGTCCAAATTTTCTTCAGGATTTGAGCCATTGCAGTTACTGCTGCTTTGCAGACTGGAGATAGCAAGAGTCTTACTAGGCCTGAACTGAGGATGAGAACACATAGGCCAAGCCTCAGCGAAACAGTTAAAATTTTATTCAGGATTTGAGCCATTGCAGTTACTGCAGCTATACAGACTGGAGACAACAAGAGTCTCACTAGGCCTGAGTTGAGGATGAGAACTTGTAGGCCAGTATCAAAGAGAGTGCACATCCTGGAAAATCTACCTACGGGTGGTTTGGAACAGTTTAATTCATTGGTAACATCCAAATCAGAATCAATCAAAATAAACATCTGTTCAAATGATCACTCAGTTCTAATACAGGTTGAAACTAACATGACTGTATCAGTGATTGAGGAACCAGTCTTTCCCAAATTTTGCTCTCAACTCCAACCCTCAAGTTTGCATAAGACTTTGAACAGGCTGAGAATCTATACTCTGGAGCCCCTACAGATTGAGAGTCCAACTTTGGTTCCAGCCTCTTATCAGAAGCAGTTGGTTCAGTTACCACTGATTGTAGTAAATGGCTCGGTCCTGAGGAAAAACCTTCTACAGAGACAGAGACTGAGGAGAACTCATTTCTGCTTTCTAATCTGTTCTGCCCTTCTAAAAGAACTGAAGGCCAATGTTGATAGCACCTCGACAATCTCTCTTTACCACTGATTCTTCATTTGCAATGAGTGCAATTGATTTGGCCTTGAGTTGAAGAACCTCGCTGTCCTCCTGATGCACAAGCTCTGTCTTACTGAAGGAATCAGTCACCAATTTCCCTGGAATACCAGCAACAATTGCTGTTACAAAAAGACATGAAGGAAGATAGAAATGAATCAAGTGATGATAAAGAATAACTAAAGCCATGTAATGACCCTGCTGCAGTAACACTGATTGTTAACGCACCAATACTCAAAAATATCTGGATGGATTCAGTTTTGTGTTTTGATTTCAGCTCTGCTCCACAAACACTCCCATATATTTTAGAAGTTTATCTGGTTTCTTTAACATTCCCAGTCTTAGTCACTTCACTGGTATTAGCTCTGGCTCCACAGGTCTGGAATTAGAATCATAGAATCCCTAGAGTGTGGAAACATGCCATTCCGCCCAACAAGTCCATACCAGCCCTCCGAAGAGTATCCCACCCAGACCCATTCCCTTATCCTATTGCTCTACATTTCCCATGACTAATGCAACCTCCACACCCCCAAATACTATGGGCAATTTATCATGGCCGATTCATCTAACCTGCACATCTCTGGATGGTGGGAGGAAACTGGAGTACCCGGGAGGAAACCCACGCAAACATAGGGAGAGTGTGCAAACTCCACACAGACAGTCACCCGAGGCTAGAATTGAACCCAGGTCGCTAACACTTTAAGACAGCAGTGCTAACCACTGAGCCGCTGTGCTGCCCAATTCTGTCCCGAAACTTTTTAACCTCTATCTCTTTCTAGATGCCCTTTATAACTTATTTCTTTGACTAAGGATTTTGGCTATGTTAGACCTAAAGTCTGAGGCAACATCACTGGTTCAGTGTTGAATATTTGTCTAAATACCATTACTGCCTCCATTAAATTTTTGTCTGAATTAATTCATCATTTCAAACATTAATTGGGGATGCTATTTTTTTTATTTCAGACTAAATCAAAAAAAATGTGCCCAGAGTTTAAATTTAAGCAGCATCAGTTCCATGGTTGGCACTCACCTTCAAGTTGTAAAGTTTGTGAGTTCACCCCCACTAAGAAATCATGAGAAATAACTGAGGCTGATGCTTCCTGAGGGAGTTTTCCTGTGATTGGTGCATCTTTTCAAATAAAGCATCAAACCAGTCCACATCAGGTCAATGTAAAAGAGTATGGGCCATTTTGAAGAAGAGCACAGGAGATGTCCTTGGATGTCCTGACAGATACTTACCCCACAACCAATACTGTACTCACAAAAATTGGATTGTCAGTGTTAAAAAAGCAGCGACTATACTTCAAAAGCACATCACTGGCTGCACAAAAGTCACAGGAGGTGCTATATAGACAGATAATCTTCCTTCACCTTTGCAGAAAGCACTTCAAGTCACAGAGTCTCAGAGATGTACAGCACGGAAACAGACCCATCGGTCCAATTTGTCCATGCTGACCACATCTCCTAAATTAGCATTTGGCTCGTATCCCTCTAAACCTTTCTTATTCATATACCCATCCGGATGCCTTCTAAATGTTATAATTGAACAAGCTTCCACCCCTTCCTGTGGTGACCCATTCCATACACGCATCACCATCTCCATGAAGAAGTTGCCCTTTGGTCCTTTTAAATCTTTCCCCTCCCACCTGAAACATATGCCCTCTAGTTCTGGGCTCCCCCACCCCAGGGAAAAGAACTTGTGTATTTACCCCATCCATGTCCCTCGTGGTTTAAGAAACCTCAATAACGTCACCCCTCAGCCTCTGACGCTCCAAGAAAAATAGCCCCATCTATTCAGCCTCTCCCTATAGCTCAAATCCTCCAACCCTGGCAACATCCTTGTAAATATTTTCTGACCCCTTTCAAGTTTCACAACATCCTTGCTATAGTAAGGAGACCAGAACTGCACACACTATTCGAAAAGTAACCTAACCAATGCCCTGTAGAACCACAACATGACCTCCCAACTCCTATAATCAGTGCTCTGACCAATAAAGGAAATCATACTAAATGTCTTCTTCACTATCCTACCTACCTGTGACTCCACATTCAAGGAGCTATGAGCTTGCTCTCCAACGTGTCTTTGTTCAGCAACACTCCCCAGGACCTTACCATTAAGTGTATAAGTCCTGCCCTGATTTGCCTTTCCAAAATGCAGCACCTCACATTTATCTAAATTAAACTCCATCTGCCACTTCTGAATTGCATTTACCGTAGTAGGCACGATGTGGAGGTGTCAGGACTGGGGTGGGCTTCTGACTGTTTTAGGTGACACGGCAGCTAGAACAATATTCCAAACAGCAATGTGATAATGAGTATTAGTTTTGCAATGTTGATTGAGGAATAACTATTGACCAGAACTTCCCTGTTCTGCTTCAGCAATGTGAAGGACAGCATCTTCAATGCTGCAGCTCTGCCGGAATTCTACAATGGGCAGCATGCC
Source organism: Chiloscyllium plagiosum (assembly GCF_037043375.1). Taxonomy (NCBI): domain Eukaryota; kingdom Metazoa; phylum Chordata; class Chondrichthyes; order Orectolobiformes; family Hemiscylliidae; genus Chiloscyllium; species Chiloscyllium plagiosum. The sequence goes on from NW_028270151.1 coordinate 91,131,571, forward strand.
GAGATTTGTTATGCTGAGAGGTTTATAAAATCGTGAGAGGGATATATAAAGTGAATAGCCAAAGTTTTTTCCCCAGTGTTGGAAAGTCCAAAACTAGAAGGTATAGTGTTGTGATTGTAACAAGGTCAGCCAGATGGATCTCATAGAATAATAGTTCTCTGATTGGGGCTATTAATCAGGTCCAATTAGGGAGCACTGGCTGACAGATAAGATCAGGAGTGTTAGGGGTTCTGCTCACTCTAGGAGAGGACTGCAGATGCTGGAGAACAGAGTTGAAAAGTGTAGTGCTGGAAAAGCGCAGCAGGTCAGTCAGCATCCGAGGAGCAGGAAAATCGATGCTTTGGGCTGAGGAAGGGCTTATGCATGAAACGTCGATCTTCCTGCTCCTCGGATGCTGACTGACCTGTTCTGCTCACTCTGACAGCTGGCTCTGATTGAGCTGGATCAATGTCAAGGACTCTCCATGTGAAAGTAAAGGGTGACTTGTTGATAGGATACCAACCTCTCTGGGGTTATTTCACATCAATTTAAGGTGAGCAGGAAAATATTTAAAAGGGAACTGATGGACAATTTTTTCACCCAGAGGGTGGTGTATATATGGAACGAACTGCCAGAGAAAATGGTTGAGGCAAGTACTATTACAATATTTAAAAGACATTTGGACAGGTACATGCATAGGAAGGATTTAGAGAGATATGGGCCAAATGCAGGCAAATGGGACTAGTTCAGTTTCTGAAACCTGTACAACATGGATGAGTTGGACTAAAGGGTCTGTTTTCATGCTGTATTACTCTATGACTATAATAATTATAAAATAAAAAGCTTAACACGTTGTCAGTAAGTCTTGGTCTACTGCATCTGGTGTAATAGTTCATCTCAGAAATGAGTGTACAATCCAGATTCTCCAAAACGTCAGGCCTTAAAGGGTTAAACTTTGAGGCCAAGTTGCACAAATTTAATTTTCATTCCTTGAGTTTGAAGATTATGTCATGATACAGTTGAGGTGTTTCAGATGATTAAAAGAATCAAATGGGAGAGAATCTATTTCCCCTTGTGCAGAAATTCCAAACAAGGGGAAGAAATTTAAAATACAGGATAGAACAAAGATAAATGATATCAATAATAACTTTTTGATTTAAAGATTAGATTAGATTAGATTACAGTGTGGAAACAGGCCCTTCGGCCCAACAAGTCCACCCGGACCCGCCGAAGCGAAACCCACCCATACCCCTACATTTACCCCTTACCTAACACTACGGGCAATTTAGTATGGCCAATTCACCTAACCTGCACATCTTTGGACTGTGGGAGGAAACCGGAGCACCCGGAGGAAACCCACGCAGACACGGGGAGAACGTGCAAACTCCACACAGTCAGTCGCCTGAGTCGGGAATTGAACCCGGGTCTCTGGTGCTGGGAGGCAGCAGTTCTAACCACTGTGCCACCGTGCTGCCCACAAAGAAAATCTGGAACTCTTCTTCAAAGGACTGGAAAGCAAATGAATGTTCAAAGTTGAAATCAGTTTTTTTTTCCTCAAGAAACTTGAGAATCTTCAACACGTTTTGGTTTTGGACTGGAAGTCTCATTCAACTAGTGACAGATGACTATTGAGGTATTGAATCAGAGGGCAGAATCTCATAGGACACTGAGAGACATGGATATGGGGAGAAATCTGGGAGAAGCAGGTAAGAAGACTATTTCGGCTTTTCTCAATGTTGGGAGCAACCAATTGCATTTCCTAACAAAGTTCCAGGCATTGAATTGAAATTTTGGTGAGACAGTAGTGAGAGTGCTATAAGCAGGAATTACTGCTTATTCTCAGCCAGTAGCAGTGGTGGACTCTCCCTCTTTATGGGCATTTAAGCGGGCATTGGATAGGCATATGGAGGATAGTGGGCTAGTGTAGGTTAGGTGGGCCTGGATCGGCGCAACATCGAGGGCCAAAGGGCCTGTACTGCGCTGTACTCTTCTATGTTCTATGTTCTTAGCCTTGGTAACAGCCCATCTTGCCTGACAAAAACATTGCTTGCAATCCTACCACCCTGAGCAAGGAAACAAGATATCAATAATTCCCATTACGAACATCAGAGAGGGTACCTGAAGACTCCAGCTTGGTTGTTAGCTCCCTAGGCCTCCATCTGGACACCCAGCAACATCATCTCAGGGCACACTGCAGGGCACCAGCCGTACTCACACTGGTATCCGACACCTGCCAGTTCTTCAAGACCCTCACATCATCACTCTGCTGCACTTGCAGAATTTTTCTGCCCTTTAAAATTGCACTTCAGGGTGCACCAGCAACTTGCATTGAGAAAAGAGTTTTCAAGGACACTTTGAGTGCAGGGACAGACACAGCATTCATGCTGTGTCACAGGGCCGCTGCTTCCAATAGCCCAGAATGGCGGTATAGACCTGGCACTTGGTGGGATAGTCTCTTGGTGTAGGGGCCTTGTCCAGGAGGGGTGGTCTCAGCCTGGAGTGGCATTCATGTCCCAGGATGGAGGTCTTGTCCCATTGTGGAGGTCTTCTTCAGTCGCTTCTATGTATTCTAGCAGCCAAGTGTGAAAATCTAGTCCCAGAACGGAGGTCTTGTCCTTGCTTCGGAGATGGCTTCCTGGTCTTCCAAAGGTCCAGTGTGGAGGTCTAGCCCTGACTTGGAGGTCTCGTCTCAGCATGGCAGGGCAGTCTCAACCTCGCATGGCAATTTCAGCCTGGTTTTTCAGCATATCCTGAACCCAGAAGTTGTTAATTGACCTGTAATTAACATTTCCTTTTTTTCTTCTTATTTATGTCTTATGTCATTAATTTAGGTGTCAGGATATGGTGACTTGTAAAGAATTTTCACTTTTTTTATTGAGATAATAAATTGCTGTTTTATTCTGATCTGTTCTATGCTTGGTTGCTGTCTTAGCTCTTACTCACCTGAACTTTCCTGGATGCTCGGAGCATTCCTGCCTTGTATTGCTATTTTGTGATGTATATCTCTCCCAGAGTTACCAGGCTCACATTACTTCAGGCTTGCTGTGCTGTTTAGCATACACACAAAGCTAGGAAACTTGTCATTGTTGTCAGCAAATATGTCTAGTCAAGGGGAAATAGCCTTTACTCAGGTGAGGAGAAAGTGAGGGGATCCTGGTACTGCCAGGGGCTTGGGCATCCTTAGTTGGCTAGTTGGGATGGTCAGGGGCCTGTTGTCATGAGGTGAGGAATTGAATACCTGCCTACCATGCTTCTTTATTCTTTGTGCCTCATGGAGGTAAGTTTTCTCTTGAAATGAGAGATTCAGTGAGATAAAATATGGGGTGAGGGCATAGGTATTGGTGCTGGCGTATGTGGGAGAAAGATGGTGGGTTGTCCTGAGTGGGCAGCGCAGAGGGTGCACAGGATTCAGAGAAGTTAGGGTCAGTGAGAGTGAGAGAAGATGTTGCAGGCATGACCCTTGGTGAAGGTGGGTGCAGTAGCAGTGATAGAGTGCGTGTGATACTGAAGAGAAGGTTATCGACCTTCATCCTGCATTGCTGGGCATTCCTCCAGACACTGAGACTGTACTAAACTGGTTGGCAACTTCAGACCAGGCTGGGTATAGGCTAGTGATATGGTCTCCTTTCCCAAGTCCCAGGGGAAGAGGTCCTGAGATTCCTCTTCTGCATTGTGCCAATGCAGGTCCTTTTGCAAAGTGGGGCACCAATTTCCCCGTATCTGCCACAGCTGGTGCTAATGTCACAAACCATGCCAGGGCAATTCTGGATTCCCTGGATTTGATACTCACATTTTTATATGTGCATGTGTGTATCTGTGGTTTTGTGTTTGTGTGGGTGCTTTTTTGTGTCAGTGTGTGTACATGTTCATCCACATGTCTATGTGCATGTTTGCATGTCTCTGCATGTGTATGTATCCCTGTGTGTGTGTGTGTGTGTGTGTGAATGTGTGTGTGTGTGTGTGTGTGTGTATCTATGTGTCTGTATTTTTATGTACCTGTGAGTGTGTGTGGAACTGTGTGCTGGTGCATTTGTGATTCATTGAAATATATCATATTCTTTCAGGGCTTTACCGGGCAATCAGAGATAAGCTGCTTTACCCAGGCTGGGGATTTAGAACACTGGGTCACAACCACACAATAAGTGGTCAGCCACTTAGAAACCTCTTCACTCAGAGGGATCTGGAACTTTGATGTATTCTACCCTGAAGATCAAGGTGGAGATATTCTGTAATTAAATAGTTCTACATAGAGGCAAAGTTTTTGTTTTCAGGGCAACGCGATAATGCAGGATGGTGAAACTGAGGTGGAGGATCAGTTGAATAGCTGAATGGCTGGAAGGGCTGAATGACCTAATCTTTTGATTTAATGTGTTTTTTTTTCTTGGATTTGACTTCAATTTTACCAGTTTAATTTGTGTATCCCTTTAGTCCTCTTAGATTGAGCAGTTTCCATTTTTGGTGAATTGGTAAATAATTTGCTGTTGGTCTGATCTATCTAAACTTATTTTGGGAAGGCCTCTTGAGAAATTCCTATTCACTATTTCTGAAGTTTTACTGCAAAACATTCTTTCATTTTCAACTGAAGCTGGTTGATGTAATCTGGCGAAGGTTAGTAGTCCGGCCTCAACAATGCCAGAGAACGATTTATAATTTGCAAGCGAAGAAATTGAAAGAATTTCTTGCCACTAATTAAAGCACTGTTTAAAGAAATGTAAATCTAACTCATAAATGCTGGCAGTTGAGTGACAAGTTCCACATAGAATGGGTCATCTCTGGCAGCAGCAAGTGCTCTGAGGGAGATATTAGGCATTTTTCTATCTTTCTATTTGTCTGGAAACTGACATTTTAGAAAGGAAGAAATCATCAAATCTTCAGACTTCTTCACCTGCACATAATGGTGTGCAAGGCAGATGAAATGCACACTCACAATTATTATGAGTGATAATTGTGATTACCTGTAGTTCTTCCCAGCCCAACGGAAACACCAGTAATATCTTGAAATGAATGGACTATCCTTCCTATCGGAAGGACGTTGTGAAATGTGAAAGGGTTCAGAAAAGATTTACAAAGATGTTGCCAGGGTTGGAGGTTTTGAGCTATAGGGAGAGGTTGAATACGCTGGGGCTGTTTTCCCTGGAGCGTCGAAGGCTGAGGGGTAACCTAATAGAGGTTTCTAAAATCACGAGGGGCATTGATAAGGTAAATAGACAAGGGTGGGGGAGTCCAGAACTAGAGGGCATAGGTTTAGGGTGAGAGGAGAAAGATATAAAAGAGACCTAAGGGGCAATTTTTTTAATGCAGACGGGGGTATTTATATGGAATGAGCGATGGAGGCTAGTACAATTGGAATATTTAAAAGGTATTTGGATGGGTATACGAATAGGAATGGTTTGGAGGGAAATTGGCCAGGTGCTGGCAGGTGGGACTAGATTGGGTTGGGATATCTGGTCGAGTTGGACCGAAGGATCTGTTTCCATACTGTATATGTCTATGACTCTATGACTGGAGCTCAAATTTGAAGTATAGAAGATGAGTCATGATAGATGGCACTTGCCAATTACAGGATCAATCAGTTTTGCCACATCACAAACACACCTTCATTAACCATCGAGTCCCAGAGTGGGACTTGAACCAGGAGCATTGGGATCAGAGGCAGTATGTTATACCCATTGTGCCAGAAGATCATCTTGTGCATTCAGGCCCTCATGGTTAAATAGTTAATAATCATCCATCAATGGTTCCGCCTTATGTCTTGTGAGATTATCCATTGAGGATGAAATATAGATTATAATTACTTATTTTTGATTAATGCAGATTCTCAGCTCCAAGATTATCTTGAGAAGCAATGAATGTGAGGCCAGCAAGATACAAACAAAAAAGCAGCATCAGAGGCCACAAATGATCTATGCACTTGTCCTCAGATCTAGTATCAATGCCGGTGACTCCTAATCGATGATCAATGCCAGTTTCTCATGGTGTACTATCAATATCAATGTGTTGCCATGTGTATGATCAATACCTTTACCTCCCACTGTATGATCAATTCTCATGACTCCTGGAAATGGTCAATACCCATGTCGCCTGGTGAATTATCAATACCAACCTCTCCTGGTATATGATAAGTAGCACTGTCTCTGGGTGTATTATCAATATGAATATCTTGTGGCGTATAATGAATTCTAGTATCTTGTAGTGCATGTTCAATACAGTTCTGTCTGCTGTATGGATCTATATTGACACTGACACCCTCCTTCGACTGACTGAACTGGTCCTCACCCTGAACAACTTCTCTTTCCAATCCTCCCACTTCCTCCAAACGAAAGGAGTAGCCATGGGCACCCCCATGGGCCCCAGCTATGCCTGCCTCTTCGTAGGATATGTGGAACAATCCATCTTCCGCAACTACACTGGCCCCACCCCCCACCTTTTCCTCCGCTACATCGATGACTGTATCGGCGCCGCCTCGTGCTCCCACGAGGAAGTTGAACAGTTCATCCACTTCACCAATACCTTCCACCCCGACCTCAAATTCACCTGGACAGTCTCAGATTCCTCCCTCCCCTTCCTTGACCTTTCTATTTCTATCTCAGGTGACCGAATCAACACGGACATCTACTACAAACTGACCAACTCCCACAGCTACCTGGACTACACCTCCTCCCATCCTGCCCCCTGTAAAAACGCCATCCCATTCTCCCAATTCCTTTGACTCCGCCGCATCTGCTCCCAGGAGGACTAGTTCCAAAAACGCACAACCCAGATGGCCTCCTTCTTCAAGGACCGCAATTTCCCCCCCGACGTGGTCGACGATGCCCTCCACCCCATCTCTTCCACTTCCCGCTCCTCCGCCCTTGAACCCCGACCCTCCAACCGCCACCAGGACAGAACCCCACTGGTCCTCACCTACCACCCCACCAATCTCCATGTACAGCGCATTATCCGCCGTCATTTCCGCTACCTCCAAACGGACCCCACCACCAAGGATATATTTCCCTCCCCTCCCCTATCAGCATTCCGTAAAGACCACTCCCTCCGTGACTCCCTCGTCAGATCCACACCCCCCACCAACCCAACCTCCACTCCCGGCACCTTCCCCTGCAACCGCAGGAGGTGCAAGACTTGCGCCCACACCTCCCCCCTCACCTCCCTCCAAGGCCCCAAAGGAAACTTCCATATCCGTCACAGATTCACCTGCACCTCCACACATATCATCTATTGCATCCTCTGCACTCGATGTGGCCTCCTCTATATTGGGGAGACAGGCCGGCTACTTGCGGAGTGTTTCAGAGAACACCTCTGGGACACCCGGACCAACCAACCCAACCACCCTGTAGCTCAACATTTCAATTCCCCCTCCCACTCCACCAAGGATATGCAGGTCTTTGGACTCCTCCATCGTCAGACCACAACAAAACGACGGTTGGAGGAAGAACGCCTCATCTTCCGGCTAGGAACCCTCCAACCACAAGGGATGAACTCGGATTTCACCAGTTTCCTCATTTCCCCTCCCCCCACCCTGTCTCAGTCAAATCCATCAAATTCAGCACCGCCTTCCTAACCTGCAATCTTCTTCCTGACCTCTCCGCCCCCACTCCAGTCTGACCTATCACCCTCACCTTGACCTCTTTCCACCTATCACATTTCCGACGCCCCTCCCCCAAGTCCCTCCTCCCAACCTTTTATCCTAGCCTGCTGGACAAACTTTCCGCATTCCTGAAGAAGGGCTTATGCCCGAAACGTCGATTCTCCTGTTCCCTGGATGCTGCCTGACCTGCTGCGCTTTTCCAGCAACACATTTCCAGCTCTGATCTCCAGCATCTGCAGACCTCACTTTCTCCTCTATATGGATAAACCCTGGTGTATGACAAATACGCAATCAAACGCAATCAAAGACAGTCTTTCTTGGTGTACCATCAATACCACTATGAGAAAGTGAGGACTACAGATGCTGGAGATCAGAGTCAAAAAGTGTGGCAATAGAAAAGTACAGCAGGTCAGGCAGTATCCAAGGAGGAGAGTCAATGTTTCAGGCATAAGCCCTTCATCATGACATTCCTGTGGAACCAATCTGAAGCCCACCTACCCGACACTATCTGAAGCCCACCTACCCAAAACTACCTCTGACATCTGTCATATCTATCACCCCTCAATTTAAAGCTATGTCCACTCATGTTAGCCATCACCGTCTGAGGAAAAAGACTCTCACTGTCCACCCTATCTAACCCTCTGATTATCTTATATGTCTCAATTAAGTCACCTCTCAACTTTCTTTTCTCTAACTAAAACAGCCTCAAGTCCCTCAGCATTTCCCTATAAGACCTCCCCTCCATACCAGGCAACATCCTAGTAAATCTCCTCTGAACCCTTTCCAAAGCTTTCCTATATTCTTCCTATAATGCGGTGACCAGAACTGTCCGCAATATTCCAGGTGCAGCCGCACCAGAGTTTTGTACAGCTGCAGCATAACCTCATGACTCCAAAACTCAATCCCTCAATCAATAAAAGCTAACAAACTGTACGCCGTCTTAACAACCCTGTCAACCTGGGTGGCAACTTTCAGGGATCTATGTACATGGAGACTGAGATCTCTCTGCTCATCTACACAACCAAGACTCTTACCATTGGTCCAGTACACTTTAGTCTTGTTGCTCCTTCCAAAGTAAATCACCTCACACTTTTCTGCATTAAACTCCATTTGTCTCTTCTCAGCCCAGCTCTACAGTTTATCTATGTCCCTCTGTAACCTTCTGGTAAATTGTCAATATCAGCTTTTCCTGTATTTTATACCAACACCTGCATCAATACCAGTGTCTCTGGTTTATTATCAATACCAGTGTCTCTGGTGTATGATCAATACCAGTGTCTCTGGTTTATTATCAATAGTGATGTATCAGGATGTGTGATAAATCCCAGCATATTTAGTTGCATTACCAATACCAGTGTCTCCTGATGTATTTTGATATTTGTATCCTCGCCTCTGTTATCGATACCAGTGTCTCTCAGTAATACCAACGTTTCTAGGCATATGATCCATACCACTGCTGTTGGGTGTATTTTTAATATCATTAACTCCTGGTGTTAAAAACAAAGAACAGTGCAACACAGTACAGTATAGCAAAGAACAGGTCCTATGACCCACCAAGTTTGTGACAACACATGCCTTTCTAACCTGAAAATCTTTTGTCTCTACATGGTCTGTATCCTTCTACTCCCTGCCTAATCATGTGTCTGTCAAGATGCTCTTAAACATTGCTACTGTATCCACGTCCACCACCTCGTGTGGCAGCACATTCCAGGCACTCATCAATTCTGTGTAAAAATGTCTCCTTTAAACGTACCCCTTTTAGCTCTAATCTATGTCCTTTAGTAATTAACATGTCTTCCCTGGGAAAAATGACTCTGACTATCCATTTTATGCATGTCTCTCATAATTTTATGAACTTCTATCAGGTCACCCCCTCATCCTTCAACCCTCAAATGAAAACAAACCAAGTTTTCATAGCTCTTCTCATAGCTAATAACCCCCAAACCAGGCAATATCCTGGGAAACTATTTATATATCCTCTCCACAGCCTCCATATCCTTCTGATAGTGTGGCGACCAGAACTATGCAGAATATTCCAAGTGTGGCCTAACCAAAGTTCTATATAGCTGCAACATGACTTGCCAATTTTTATACTCTATGCCCTGACTAATGATGGTAAGAATGCCTTATGTCTCTTGACAGTCTTATCCACTTGTGTTGATACTTTCAGGGAACTGTGAGCCTGTAAGACCAGATCCTTCTAAATGTTGATGTTATTAAAGGATACTGCTATTTACTGTGTACTTCTCTCCTGCTTTAGATTTTACAAAATGTATCACCTCATATTTGTCTGGATTAAACTCCATGTGTTATTTCTCCATGCAAGACTCCAGCCTAGCTATATCCTGGTGAATCCTCTGGTAATCCTCCTTACCATCTGCAGCTCCCCTAATTTTTAAGTCATCTGTACACTTACTCATCATGCCACCTACTTTCTCCTCCAAATCATTTATATGTATTGCAAACAACAAGGATCCCAGTACTGTCCCCTGAGGAATATTATTGGTCACAGATCTCCAGTCAGAAAAACACCCTTCCACCACTACACTCTATCTTCTATGACTAGGCCAGTTCTGTATCCATCTTACCAGCTCACCATGGATCACATGTGACTTTACCTTCTGGATCTGCTTGCCATGAGGGACCTTGTCAAAGGCCCTACTAACGTCCATACAGACAACATCTACCATCCTGCCCTCATCAACATCTTGGCCACTTCGGCATAAAACTCAATCAAGTTTGTGAGATATGACCAGCACAAAGTCACACTGCCCATCTCTAGTAAGTTCATATTTTTCTAAATATCATTAAATCTTGTTCCTAAGTATCTCTTTCAATATGTTTCCTATCATTGATGTAAAGTTTACCAGCCTTAAATTTTCTGGATTATCCCTGTTGCTTTACTTAAATAAAGAAACAAGGTTGGCTACTCTGCAGTTCTCTAGGACCTCTCCTGTGAGTAAAGAGGAGGCAACGATTTTGAAAAAGGGCCCAGCAATTTCCTCACCTGCCTCACTCAACATTCTGAGATAGCTCCCATCAGGTCCTGCAGACTTGTCTACCTTAATACTCTTCAAAAATACCCAACACCTCCTCCATTTTTATATTGACATGACCTAGAAACTCAATAAACACCCCTAAAAGTCACCACCCACCATGTCCTTCTCCTTTGTGAATATCGATGCAAAGTATTCATTAAGGGCCACACTCACTTCCTCTGGCTCTGCACATAAATTCCCTCCTTTATCCTCATGTGTATGTACCCTTTCCCTCACTACACTTGCAGAGTCGTAGAGTCCTACAGCAGGAAACAAGCCATTTGGCCCAAACTGGTCCATGCCGACCAAAATGTCATTCACGCCAATTGCATTTCCCTGCACTTGGCCCATATCCTTCTAATCCTTTTCTATCTATGTATTTGTCCAAATGCAATTTAAATGTTGTTAATGTACCCACTTCAATCACTTCCACTGGCAGCTTATTCCATATGCATGCCACCCTCTGAATAAAAAAGTTGCCCCTCAATTCCCCACTCCTGGGAAAAAGACTGAGTGCATTCACTCTGTGCATGCCTTTCATGATCTTATTCACTTTTATTAGACTCCCCCCTTCAATGTCCTATGCTCTAAAGAAAAAAGTCTTAGCTTGTCCAACCTCTCACTATAAATTTCTACTGTACTCTTTCCAGTTTAATAACATCCTTCCTATAGAAAGGTGACCAAAACTGAGCACAATCCTCCAAGTGCGACCTCACCAACATCCTACACAACTGCAAAATAGCTTCCCGACTTCTATACTCAATGTCTTCTTCACTGCCCTGTCTACCTGTGACTCCACTTTCAGAGAACAATGTACCTGAACACCAAGGACCCTCTGTTCCATTACACTACTTAAGGCCCTACCATTCACTATGAAACTCCTGTCTTGATTTGACTTTCCAAAATGCAAGACCTCACACTTCTCTATACAGAGAAGTGGATGAGCCCTCCAAGGTGCCTTCCCTCAATACAACTGTGATATTCTCCCTTTATCGGTAATGCAACTCCCTCACTTCTCTATCTCACCTGATTATTCACATTCCAAAACATTAAGCTGCCAGTTTTATCCCTCTCTGAACCAAAACCAAAAAGCAGTGTCTCCAGATATCTTATCAATACCACTGTCTCATGGTGTATGATCACTATCAGTTTCTCCAAGTGTATGATCAATATCAGTGTCGCCTGGCTCATGATCAATATCAGTGTCTCCTGGCATATTATCAATACCAGTGTCATCTCCTGTGTTAGCAATATCAATGTCCCTGGGTCTATGATCATTACCAGTGTCTCCTTCTGTATGATCAATAGCAATATTTTCACTTGAGTTAATTCCCACTCTGCCAAGGACCATTTCAGCATATTTATCAATTTGCAATTAAAAATGTTCCCGTATTAATAACAGCACTTAAGCTGTGAAATCATGAACCTCCTCTTTTCTGATATGTTAGCAAAATCCAAGCTCTGGAAAGGATCTAGTAACAATTGATCCACATGCAGGTCTTTGTGGATTAATCTCTGTCCATGACTAATAATTCAACAAAATCTACATCTCTGCGAAAACTCAAACAGATGGCATAAAGTGAGTCCATGACCTTAGACAGATGGTTTGAATAGACATGAGCATATTAATCAGGGTAGTTACAGGAACAATGATATTTTCCCTTTACATTGAAGAATGATACAGCTCAGAAACTCCCCATTAAGTGCAACTGTTCAATTCTAGGTCACAGAAGACAGACAAACCTGCTTCATACCATATCCCTGTATCCTGTATTCCCCTGCACTCTGTTTCCCCTATGTGTGTAAAGCCTTCACTGTCCCATGCTGGTGGTTAAATCTAATCTGTTCATTTCCAAATAAAAGTTTGGGAATAATGTTACTGGAGTCAATTTTTACTCAGTCTTTCATTTATTTGCAGAGTTAAATATTACATGTATCAACCTCCTAACTTAATTGTTTTATATCAGGCTCGATGCCATTCTCGATTACTTCAGTTTCAAATCAGACCCACATTTGCTGCTCTCTGAATCTTTCATTGTTAACAGCAAATCTTGTAATTAAACACATAAAAGCATCATATTTAATAAACAGGGCTGAAAATGCCTTTACAAGATCATTGGGTTGCAGATTGTATTCAGATCATAAAGCAGTGGATTTTGTAAAGATGATTCAACAGGAAGTAGCCACAATTTCTTCAGAATTGTTTCCCCTTCTTTGTGCTCCACATGTAAGAAATGGAAACAGCTCCTAGGAAATTCCAGACTAAAGGTTTACTGTTTTGGCATCATGTATTAAGCACATGCATCTGTAAATTCTTGGGATGTTGAGGAGCAGAGAAAAGGCTGGGGTCTGGGCCCTGTCAACTACAGTGTTGAAGGGCATCCTGAACTCTGACAGAAAAGCTTACAGGCAGAAACTTGTCAGAGTCTTAGCAATGTGGGCTATTATGGAACTTGTGGTAGATTGGGATGAGGATTCCAGCAAGACCCATCTTGACATTGAGATCATCTCATTTCACATTTTATGCTTTCCACAAGGGTTGAGGTGAGTTTCTCACAAAGCCAGTTAGGGAGGATTGATGTATGTTAAGCACCTTGCTCACATTCTGACTTGCCTTATTAAAATAAGCTTTTGATTTTACCAAATGTGCCATCAAACTCTTTAGATTAGATTAGATTAGATTACTTACAGTGTGGAAACAGGCCCTTCGGCCCAACAAGTCCACACTGCCCCGCCGAAGCGCAACCCACCCATACCATTACATCTACCCCTTACCTAACACTACGGGCAATTTAGCATGGCCAATTCACCTGACCTGCACATCTTTGGACTGTGGGAGGAAACCGGAGCACCCGGAGGAAACCCACGCAGACACAGGGAGAATGTGCAAACTCCACACAGTCAGTCGCCTGAGGTGGGAATTGAACCCAGCAGTGCTAACCACAGTGCCACCGTGCCACCCACGGTCATCTACTATTTCCTGTCACTGAGCTAATTTTGGATCTAACTTGTCACATTACCCTGTATCCATGGGCTTTAATTTTTCTTAACAGCCTGTCATGTGGGGTCTTCTCACAAGATGAATTAAAATCTATGTAGACAGCATCTACTACACTACCCTCAACAATTCTCCTTGTCACATCCTCCAAAAATTCAGTTAACAACTTATGAACTTACCTTAGCAAAACCATGCTGACAATCCTTGATTAATCAAAACTGATTATTCAATTTCTCTTTCTTGATTCCAATAATTTGCCCACCATGAGGTGAGACCAACTGACCTATAATTCTTTGACCATGGACCGTTTCTGAATTATGCTATAACTTTTGCAGACCTCCAATCCTCTAGAACCTCATCAATATTTAGAGAAGTTTGAAGAATGATCCTCAGATCATCTACTATTTCCTCCCTGAATTCCTTTAACAACCTGCGATACATTTCATCTGCCCCATGGTTATTTATTCACATTCAAAGAGGTCAGTCTCTCCAATTCTTCCCAATACTTCCAGTTTATTTTATCTCATTGTTAACAGTTCTCCTCTGGAATGTTTTCATTGTACCTCTCCTTTCCAAAGACAGGGAGAAAATACTAATTGAGAAATTTCCCCACATCTTGTATATCCACACATAAGTGACCATGCACATTTCTGACAAGTCCAACCAGATAACTGTGAGAATCAATTGGCTTGTATTAGGTGGAACATGGAACCCATTGTTAAAGAGATATCTCCAGGAAGGGTAGGTAAGAGAGGTGGACCATGTAAATGTTGGGAGATTGACTTTTATTTATGAGTTAGAATCTTCAGTATTTCCTGGTCCTTTTGAGCTTTTCTGATCATTTGTGCAATGAATGTACATTTAAAAAGCATCTTCCATGGTAGTTCCGAAGAGCTTCACAACTAATTTCCCATACAGGCACTATTGCGGAGTTCTTGTGGTGCAATATGCAGTGTCCTGCCTCTAAACCAGACACTTTAAGTTTGAGTCCCACTCCAGGACTTGGTGCAATGGAAGTTGTGTTTGTAATGTGGCCAACCACACTGTGGATCAGCTTGTAACTCCTTCCAACATCCGTCTGTCATAAGAGCAGGACAGATATCTGTAGAAGGCAACAGCTGACCTCTGCAAAATCTTAGCAAGCACAACTAGGACCAAGGAACATAAGTCATAAAATCCCTACAATGTGGAAGCAGGTCATTCAGCCCATCTAATCCATACCAACCCTCCAAAGAGCATTGCATCTAGACCCACCTCATCCCTGTAACCCTCCATTTCCCATGTTTATTTGTAAATGAGAGCAATCCAAGTTAATAGTCAATAACTACCATTGACTAATATGCCTCAAACTTAGGCTAATCTAACGTGGAAGCGTAGAATCCCTACAGTATGGAAGCAGGCCCTTCAACCCATGAAATCCACATTGACCCTCTCCCCCAGACCCATCCCATCCCCTATAACCCTGCATTTCCCATTGCAAATCCACCTAGCCTGCACATTCCTGTACTCTATGGACAATTTAGCATGGCCAATCCAACTAACCTGCACATCTTTGGACTGTGGGAGGAAACCGGAGCACCCGGAGGAAACCCACGCAGACACGGGGAGAACGTGCAAACTCCACACAGTCAATCGCCTGAGGCGGAAATTGAACCTGGGTCTCTGGCGCTGTGAGGCAGCAGTGCTAACCACTGTGCCACCGTGCCGCCCACTTGAAATAGCAACTGCTACTTAACAGGGACCAGCAGTACAGACCTACTCTACTAATCCACAGAAAGTAATGCAAGTATTCAGATCTACTGTACTAAACCACAGAGTCAAGGTGGGCATTCAGATCTATTGTATTGAACTACAGAATCCATCACAGATCCTGAATCAGACTTTGAGTTATTAGCCCCTTCAACTTTCAGTTTGAGAATTTCTAAATAAGAAAGGCCAACACCAATATTTTAAAAATTGATCCCATAATTCCATCTTCTTCCTTAACTTTTATCCTTACTTTAATTCTTTATATTTTAGCTAACAACTTTATCACTTTTTACCTAAGTAGCTTTTAACAATTATTGTGTAATAAACTTGTTATCTTATTTAAACTGAAGCACTCACCAGCTTCAAGGGGACTACATATGAACTTATACAAAAATTTAGTTCTCAGGTCACAACACAGAATTCTTGGTCACAAAAATTATTTCAAGTTAAAGAAATAAGGGGAGAGAGATATACTCCTGTAATGTTAAAAACATGCAACCAAATTATGTACAGCAAGATCCCACAATCAGCAACGTGATAAAAGATGGGAAAAATGTTTTTGATGTTGCTTGAGGGATACGTGATGGCTAACCATGAACATGAAAAAGCTGTCAAATGAAAAGCAACAGCTCTGACAATGCTGCAGTTTCTTAGCACTACAGTTATGTGTCAGTTTAAGTTATTAGATTATCAACTAGATTTGTCTTCCCCTCAAAGTAAAAACTACAGGGTGATCTAATTGATGCCTCCAAGAGAATTAAAGGTACCAATAGAATGCACAGAGCGATACTTTTTCCTGCATGGGAGAGTCTGGAATAAGATGGAATAACCTCAGACCACAGCTGAAATACTGTAAACAATTTTGGGTGCCTTATTTAAGGTAAGATACACTGACAATGGAGGCAGTCCATTCAGTCCATAAGAGTTGCAATAGACTGATAACAGGAATGGATAAGGAGAAGCTGTGCAATAGAAGCCTGTACTCGTTAGAATATAGAAGAATGAAAGGCCACTTTTATTGAAACATGTAAATTTCTTAAAGAACTTGACAGGGTAGATGCAGATGGGTTTGTTTCCCTTGTGGGAGACAGACAGCATTATCTCAGAATGCAAGTTCCCAAGGTGGCAACGAAGTGGGGCTCCTGAGCCCAGGACTTGTCCCCTCTATCCACATTTCTTTTCATTTCTTATCTTTTTTTTTCTGTTTTTTAATCTCTAACCTTTTTGTACCTCTGGTGCTTTGTGAAGAACTCGGATGACACTGGTAGCAGCACATTATCCCAGCGTGGACTTGTGGTGGAGGAGAGTGAGCCCAGTGTGGATCTGAGGTTATCCCAGTGCAGACTTAAGTAAGCTCAGCATGGATTCTAGTAATCTCTTACTTGCTTTTCCAGAGCATACACAGGACCCAGAATCAATGGCTGCTACATAAGCAGAAATGACATCAGCAAGGTTGGCCCAGCACCAAAAGATGGTGCCTTGAGGATTGGCGACTTCATTGTTGGTTGGGTCTGGTGCTGGCAGTGGTGAAACATTGGTGGAAGCAACAGTGCAGGCAGTTGCAATGCAATGGTGGAGGAGAGTCAGCTCAGTGGTGAAAGGTGGTGCCTGGAGAATGGCGACTTCGACATTGGGTGTGTCCGGCATAGACAGCAGTGAGGCAGTGTATAGTTCTGAGCCGGATCAGGACTCATGTACAAGTCAACAGAATACAGATGGACTTCTCTTTAAGCTAGATCTTTTCATTTTTTTCTTATTCTTAAACTACTCAAACTGACACTGGATCATGGAGACAAATGAAAACCTTTCACTGTATTTCTCACTATCAAACACGTGACAATAAAAACGAAATCTTTATTCATTCACTCACTCATTCATTTCTAAGATTTGCATATTTAAGAGAGGGATGAGGATGATTTCTTTTTTCTCTAAGAGGGCAGTGAATCTGTGAAATTCTTTACCACAGTGTTGTTGAGGCTGGGTCATTAAGTACAGTCACGGCTGAGATAATCAAGAAGAGAATCAAAAGTTATATGGAAAAGGTAGAAAAGTAGAATTGGGGATTATAAAATCAGCCATGATCTCATTGAATGACAGAGTAGACTCAATGGACTGAATGGCCTATTTGTGCTCTTCTATGTGTTATGGCCTTGTGGTGAACTATGGAGAAAAGCTTTGCAGCAGTGAAGAGTCATACAGTCCTTCAGCACAGAAACATGCCCTTCAGCCCAAACTGGTCCATGGCAACTGTTACGGACCAGGCCAGAGCCCTCAAAATATTTTCAGAAGGTAGCCCAGAACCGAACTTTTCTACTTGCTTTAGGCAGATGTAAGGTGGATAGCCCAGGAGTGATGCAGCTGGTCAAACCAGTTGGCTTCAAGTAGAACAGACTTTATTTACACACCATCAAATGAAACACAAACAAAAGAAAACAGAATTTAGAATAATAAAGATTTGGAAATCTAACCGACATGGTATCCCCCGCAATTTAATAAAAAAGCAGTTCCAATTTCCTGCATCATCCCTATAAACACGTCCCTTGCCAAAAGAAAACGTAATTTGAAACATAGGTTCTTACAGGAGAGATGACAGAGAGAGAGCAGATCAGGAAGGGATCATTTACTGAAGCATGGAACCTCTTTCCACTATAGCAGCTTCTCTGTGTCCCCAGCTAAAACCAAACTAAACCAAACTGACCTGTGAGAATTGTCCACTCCACATTGTCCAACTGCTTTTAAAAAAAAACTAAAAGTCTTTTCGCTGATTGTTGTCTTAGGCAATATCTATTGGGTCCCTTATCCCAGATAAATCACAACCTCTGTCTTTTACAATCCCTCTTGAAAATAACCAAGGACAACCTAACCTTGTTAAAGGAGCAGCATCTTCACACCAACAATATGCTCATCCACACTAACCTCATTTCCCTGCACATATCCATCTAAACCTTTCCTACCATGTATTTGTCCAAATGATTTTAAATGTTGTTAATGTACCCATCTCAACCATTCCACTGGCAGCTCATTCCATATACCACCCTCTGTGTAAAAAACTTGCTCCTCACGTTCCCTTTTATTCGTTCCCCTCTAACTTTAAACTGATGTCCTCTAGTCCTCAATTCCTCAACCCTGGGAAAAAGACTGAGTGCATTCACTCTATCCATGTCTCTCATGATTGTGTACACTTCTATAAGATCCCCTCTTAGTCTCGTGCACTCTAACAAAAAAACTCCCAGCTTGTCCAACCTCTCCCTATAATTCCCTTGAGTCCTGGCAATATCCTTGTAAATTTCCTCTGCACTCTTTCCAGTTTAATAGCATCCTTCCTATAGCAAGGTGACCAAAACTGAACACAATACTCCAAGTGCGCCCTCACCAACATCCTGTGGAACTGCAACATAACTTGCCAACGTCTATACTCAATGCCCTGACTGATGAAGACCAGTGAGCCCGAAGCCTGCTTCACTGCCCTGTCTACCTGTGACTCTACTTTCAGAGAACCGGGCACCTCAACCCCAAGGTCAGTCTGTTCTACTACACTCCTTAAGGCCGTACCATTCACCATGAAACTCCTGCCTTGATTTGACTTTCCAAAAAGCAAGACCTCACTTATGTCAAAACAAGGACATGGAAATTTGTAGCTCTCACCCCCAAAATGTTGTAAGGATGCGAATCAATTTAAAATTTCAAGATGATTGGATTTTTGATAGACCCATCCCTAATTGCCCTTGAACTAACTGGCTTGCTAGGCCATTTCAGATCGCAGTTAAGGATTAACCACATTGCTGTGTCACGTGTAGATCAAACCAAACAGGGATGGTAGGTTTCCTTCACTACAGATTGTTTTTTTAACAATAGCTATTGTTAGGCAATCGTTTAATTCTAGATTTATATTGAATTTAAATTTCACCATTTGCAGAGTTGGGATTCAAACACATGCCCCCAGAACATTAAACAGGAGTTTTAAGTGTTCTGGACTAATACCAGAAGGATGCATTTAAGGTAAGAGGGGAAAAGTTCAAAACAGATGCACAGGGCAACGTTTTTACACAGAGTGGTAGATGCCTGCCGGGGTGATGGTGGAGGCAGATCTGAGAGAGGAATTTAAGGGGTTTTTAGATAAGCCAATTAATATGCAAAGAATGGAAGGACAGGCAGAAAGGATTGTTTAATTTGTCATCATGCTCAGCACGACATAACGGGCCAAAGGGCCCATTCCTGTGCTGTGCTGTTCCACGTTCTTCTTTGGTCTAGTGGCATTTCTACTGGACCACTAACTTATCACCAACCATGACAGCTTCGCCCAGAGGCCCACTGAAAATGTTACCTAGTAGGGTGACAAAACGTCTGGAAATGAACCTTCCAGCTTAGCGACCAAACCTACATCTAGAATCTCAACCTGAGCTACAAATCTTCTCAAAACTCACCAATCATGACAGTTTTGGAACCTATAAAAATAAATAGAATTACCTGACAAGTTAGTCATGATTTATTTGAACAGAGGAAGAGGGTTGAGGGTTGGAATAGTCTCCTCCTGTTCCTATGATCATTAGGTTTTGGAGTCAAACTATTAGGTTAGAACCTCCTAACTCAAAACAATACTAACTGAGGCACAACAAACACCTCAGCTCCATCTCCATAACTATCAATAAGTCAGAATACTAAGACCAGAAACTAAGAGCTCATGGGCATGGCATCTGGATCATGCAACCAAAACATAAAAAAGCAATTATATGAAAGAAAGAAAATGCTTGTTCTGTCTATAGAAAGTTTCAGCATTGTTAATCCATTGCCAGTGTTTAACTGTTGATTAAAGCTGTCAGAACAAGAATTCATTGAACTCAAATTTTCAATTTCACCTCGGGATGAGCAATCAACTATTCAATTTATTAATATAAAGGTGGCCTAACAAAGGCAGCTTGCAGCAGCTGCTGGCTCTCTCAGGCTCCTGTTCCAAAGCATGCTTCCCTTGCCTCACTCATTGTTACGGTAAACACTTCCCACTGCTGTGAAGCAGCTGTCCAGCCCTTTCACTTGTAGTGGAATCATCGCCTTCACACATACAATCAATTCCTGTTAAACACAGTCTACTCCTTATAATCCCTGTGGTTAAAGTGAAACCTGAATTGTATCACTCCACATATCTGGCCCCAGGCTCTAAGTGACAACGGGATACAAAACCGTGGACCCCTTTTAGAACTCAGCCTCATCCAAACTCTACAACATTTCCAGTTTACACACTACACAGGTCATTCTGCTCTAACACGTGTTTCACTATAACACAATGACGACTGGGGGAAACTGTTTCTAAAGCGCAAAGTTTTAAAGCATGTACTGGTTATAATGCGATTCCGGCCCCATTAGTTTAAATTGTGCTGCTATTACATGATTTTCTTATAAAATGGGATTGCACAAGAACAGGACTACCATGTTATAGTAGAATTGACTGTAGGTGATGTCAACCCTGGCGTCCTTCCAAGGAGACGGTTCGTTTGCCCCGGATAAGATTGAGACTTTGAATTTCTCCTGAATCCCACTATCCCTGAGAACAAACCCTAGGGAAATATTCCTTTAAATTTCACCGATTTTCTTCCAAACTGATTGCCAGAAATGAAAAGAGATCCATCCCTCGCGGTGACAGCAACAAAGGAAGGAGGAGCAAGCTGTTCCATATCTCACTTTCACTTGCATCAAGTCTGACCTGTAAACTAAATTCCATTTAGATCACTTGAATCTGTGAGTCTTAATTCCCTATCTTAAAAATCTATCAACCTCTCGTTTTAAAACCTTCGATTGACCCTTATTGTCTGCAGCTTTTTGCAGAAAAAACTTTCAGATTTTCTCTGACCGTTGTGAAGCCCCCTTGGGCCACAAGCCTCATTCCTGATGAAGGGCTCGAAATGTCGATTCTCCTGCTCCTTGGATGCTCCCTGACCGGCTGTGCTTTTCCAGCACCACACTCTTTGACTCTGATCTGCAGCATCTGCAGTCCTCACTTTCTCCTTCTTGACATCAACCCATATTTAAGACGTTGACCCTTGTTCCAGAGGAAACTGTTTCTCTCCAGTTATTCGGTGAATTTAAAGTGAGCTCTGTGATTCGCTTCTGTAGTTATATCTTACCTTCTCCTTTAGTCAACTTAAGCATCTCCATTAGGTCACCTCTTAATCCTTTAAATTCCACGCAACACCAGCCCAGTCTGTGAAACCTGCCCTCAGAGTTTACATACCGGTGGCTAATAATCAAAGACAGACCAAAAACTAACCTGGATAATGTCTTAAATCTACACAAGACTTTGCCCACTGTACATGACCCAGATAAAGTTCATGGCTTTCTTAGCCTGAGACAAGAGTACTACTGACTTTTTAAAAAATTCATTTGTACATGACCCAGGGCAGCTCTTTACTGGGATATAGTCCTACTTGAATAGTTCTTCAAAAGTATCACATACAGAGAATGGTTGGCGGGCCCAGAATAAAAACACCGTTCACTCCAGTCTCAAAATAAATCTGAAGCTGGGTCTGAGGGCACAATTTTGATGGATGCTTGAATTTTTTCTGAAGGTTCTCCCAATTGGTTCCACTGTTTTGGTGAGCAATTGAGGGAAGTGTCATTCATTTTCCGAGAAGGCATTTCCACTGAGGTTGTGTCGTAGAGCATTTGACGTCTCACAGTTTAGGAAAGAACACTTCAACACTTCATTTCCGTGGTTGGGATTTTCTCCTGTTTGGTGTCTCTCGTACACTTCTAATAAAATTATAGTAGGTTGGAGGACATTTACTGCCTACATGTCTCTTAACTTAGCAGTTCAGTCTGTGATTCCCCTGGACCTGCATTGCAATCTTGTGAATAGGAACAAATGTAAAATGACAGCTACAGTGCATTCAGTGGGGCAACAGTAAAGTTTGTGCTAATGCCCCTGCACTAATGATCCAGAGGCTGGCGACATGGGCTCAAATCCCATCATAGCAATTGAGGAAATTTGAGTTCAATTAAAAAAAGGATGGAAAAAGCCTAATGATGACCTGTGTTGATTATTGCTTAAAAAAAATCTGATTCATTAATGCCTTTAGGGAGGAAACACTGCATTCCTTACTTTATCTGGCTGACATGAGACTCCAGACTAAAAACAATATTACTGACTCTTAACTGCCTTCTGGGCAATTAAGGATGGACAATAAACATTGGCCTGGCCAGTGACACCCACATCCCATGAATGAATTTTCTAAAAAGTCAGTGGTACTCTTATCTTAGGCTCAGAAAGCCATGAAACGTATTTGAGGGTTACAGCATTTATATGTAAGATGGCACTCCAGAGCCAGATTGAAGACAGAAAAAGGTAGCCTCTCAAATGAAATATTGAACCAAGGTCCCACCTACCTTTTCTGTTAAATGATACTATTTCACAAAAATGCAGAGACACATTTTATAGATTAGATTACTTACAGTGTGGAAACAGGCCCTTCGGCCCAACAAGTCCACACCGACCCGCCGAAGCGCAACCCACCCATACCCCTAACCTAACACTACAGGCAGTTTACCATGGCCAATTCACCTGACCTGCACATCTTTGGACTGTGGGAGGAAACCAATGAAGACATGGGGAGAATGTGCAAACTCCACACAGTCAGTCGCCTGAGGCGGGAATTGAACCCAGGTCTCTGGCGCTGTGAGGCAGCAATGCTAACTACTGTGCCACTGTGCCGCCCACTATAGATTGAAACCTTGGTGGCTAGCCAGAAAGCCAATGAGACCCCTGCATCACCTCTTTTAGGCAGGATTGCCACATTGTGTGTCAAGATTAGAGTGGTGCTGGAAAAGTACAGCAAGTCAGGCAGCATCCGGGGAGCAGGAAAATCGACGTTTTGGGCAGGAGCCCTTCAGCAAGTTCCTGACAAAGGGCTCCTGCCCAAAGGTCAATTTTCCTGCTCCTCGGATGCTGCCTGACCTGCTTTGCTTTTCCAGCACCACTCTATCTTGCCTCTGATCTCCAGCATCAGTACACACTGGGTGTCACTTAAACTTGGACCAGTGAGACTGGTATCTTAAGATCAAAGACACCAGGACACGAAGTCCCATCCACCAACCTATCCAATGCAGTGCCAGTAGGAAGATCTTCACTGGATCCCAGTGCAGATCTGGGGATGATGGTGGGGTTGGGAGTGGGAAAGATTCAGAGGGGTTTGTCAGCAGGTGTAGGAGCATAGGTCAGTGGGCCTCCCCACTCCCTATCCTGTTTTGGGTTCCTTTGATCAGGCACTCTACTTGCAAACAATATTTTCATCAGAACTGTAAACTGATCTTTAGAAGTGCAGTCAGTTTGACTCATTATCGATCCCTCTTAATCATCAGATTATGTATTTGCCTTAAATAACAGAGACTTGATGACTTTTCCGTGCAGTACTGAGGGAGTGCAACACTGTCAGAGGACAGCACATTGAACCATGCTCTTGCTCAGGCAGACATAGAACATCGCATTGCATAATCTCAAAGAAGTGCAGAGGATTATCCAAGTGTTTTGGCCAATATTCCTTCCACAATGGCATCACACAAATTGACCAAGTGGCCATTATCACATTGCTATTTGTGGAAGCTTGCTATGTCGCATATCCAATTACAATAGCACCGCTCTTCAAAAGTAGAGATCCAATGCAGAGTAATACCAACAGCATTGGTTCATTTTATACATAATCATGAAAGGCTCTTCTTCCCAACCTCTCACCTTGCATGAGGTATAGTAACCCTCAGGTTGAAACACTACCAGTCATCCTTCTCTAACGAGAGGACAGCCCTATGTTTTAGTAAGACTTTACCTTTTATGTCAAAAGCATTGCATTGGCTATGATACTGCAAAAGTTGCTTGAAAGATGCAATTCTCCCTTTTATCTTTGGAATGTTGCCACGGCCACTTGGCTTTAGAACACCTACCATTTCCTGATGTGATATTCAGTGAATCAAATTGGTTGCAAATAGCCACCTATGATAATGAGCATCTCAGGAGGAGGAGATTGATTATTTCTTTACCATTTCTGGCTAAAACAAGCTCTCTCTCAGGTGCAGGAAGAATGAGCACATTCATGAACCTCATCCTCCGGACTCTCATTATTGTTAAGGAATCCCTGTTGGAAAGTAAGTCTTGGCTTGAGAAGAAAGGACAAGTTTAGACTTGATAAGTGATTTGCCATCTTTTAGTAACATACGTAGTCGCTTTCCTGGTCCATATCTGATTAGATTTAAACATTAATCTGCAAACGTACATTCATTCTCTAAGCCCCTTGATCAGATAAGATCAGGACAGCAATAGTTTAGTATATATGTTTGTCTGTACCTTTGCCGAGATTTGCTACTTTGTGATAGCAATGGGTTTTCGATTTTCTCATGCCAACCATTTTATCTGCTGATGAGATAATTGGGATATGGCTACTCTCAGGAGCATGCTTTTTCTTATAAATTTAAGGTTAAATGTGTGTGGCTGCAGACAACAGCCCATGGCCCAGAATCTCAGGGCATTGTGACAGTCAACTTTATCTTCCACTGAGGGAGTTGTTGGTTAAACTCAGTGATTAATGGAAGTGGATTGCAAGCTTATTTAGCACTTTGTTGTATGGAGAGAGATCAGAGTGGCCATTTTCACAAACTGCTGGTTTTTAATGGAGAGGCTGTATTTGTGGTTTGGCTCCATAGCTGTGATACATCAGGAAACTTACTTTTTCATTTGACTGGAATATACTCAATTTAGAAACCCTCCAACCGATAGTGTTGCACACCATCTGTCTGAGCTCCTTATATCAAATTAGTTCAGGGGAAGGAACGGGGCGGGGGGAGTGTTTGAGGTGCCAAGGCTCATGGAGAGGTTGGTGACAGGGGAGACTGGGAAATGGAGGTGGATGATGGCCAATAGTGAACCAAGGATGTGAGTGATGGAAAAAAAGGAAAATTCTGTACTTATGTAGCATCTTTCATGACCAGTCATCTCAAAGCACTTTATGGGCAATTAAGTACTTTAGAAGTGTAGTTGCAATTGTAATTTATGAAACATCAGCAAGATTCCACCAATAGCCATGTGATAATGACTGGGTAATCGGTTGATGTAATTTGATTCAAGGTCATGATGTGGAGGTCATCTGCACAGGTCTGACAGCCATTTGATAATGTCTGCAAGATATTTGCCATCAACAGGATTGGTAGCTTCCCTACAAGAGATGAGACTGACTGTGTAAGTATCACTGACAGAAAAGCATAGGCAGGTGAAGAGTTCAGAAGAAATGTGGGAACAAGATGAAAGTTTGATGATGGAGCCTCCCTTACAAATGGCTCAGAATGCACTCTCTCCATCTGCCTCTCATCCCAAATGTACAGCACTGCTGCATCTCTGCGCCAGGGACCCAGGTTCAATTCAAGCCTCAGATGACTGTCTGTATGGAGTTTGCACATTCTCCCATGTCTGCGTGGGTTTCCTCTGGGTGCTCTGGTTTCCTCCCGCAGTCCATAGATGTGCAGGTGAGGTGAATTGCTCATGGGAAATTGCTGACAGTCTTCAGGGATATGTAGGCTAGCTGCATTAGTCAGGGGAAATGTCGATTAATAAGTGTAGGGGAACGGATCTGGGTGGGATACTCTTTGGAGGGTCAGTATGGACTTGTTGGGCCAAATGACTTGTTTCCACACTGTAGGGATTCTAATTCTAATTCAAGCAGATCAAATTAACCTCACGATTACCTATTCTCCAATACTGTGGTTCACTACACGGGAGAAAGATTCATTACATGAGGATTTGACATTGCTCCCAGTACCTTTACCTACTGATGAATACAAAGCAAGAGTTACTCTCCTGCCTCAGACATCATGGCCTGGGACAGGTAACTGAGAATGAACAGAGTCCAGTTTCCTACATTATACTCAATCAGTGAGATTTTTCCCATCCATTTAACCTATATCTCCCTGCAGACTCCTTCTCACAAGTTACTCTTTTGCCTCGCTTTGTATCATCAGCAAATGTAGCTACAATACATTCTATCCTTTTCTTCACTTCTCTTTTCTGTAACTAAGGTTGTACTTAGGTACTCTGAACCTAAGATGGTGGCGTGTGTTGGTGACAATGTTACACTGTAACTGATCTTGTAACGAAAGAAACTTAGGTACCTTTGTGTGTAAGCGAGTGCTGTAAGTGCAACTTATAAACTTTTCTCTGTACTCATTTGAGTACATGTGACAATAAACCTAATTCAATTCAATTCAGTCACTTTATCCAAGGTATTAATACATTTCACTCCATTTGTTATAATTTACCAATGCAGGCAAGTATACCAAACACCTTCTTCACTACCCTGCAACTCCATCTTCAAGGAATTATGAATCTGCATCCCAAAGTCTCTTTGTTTGACAACTCGCCCCAGGACCCTACAATTAAGTACCTAATTCATGCCCTGATTTTCCTTGCTAAATGCAACACCTCACATTTATCTAAATTAAATTCTATCTACCATTCCTTGGCCCATCAACCCATCTAACCAAGGTCTTGTTGTACTCTGAGATAACCTTCTTCACTATCCATGACACCACCAATTTTGGTATTGTCTACAAACTTACTAACCACATCTCCTATACTCACATCCAGGTAATTTATACAAAAGACAAAAAACAAGCAAGACCCAACACCAATCGTTGCAGCACTCCGCAAGTCGCAGGCCGTCATTTCGAAAACAACCCTCCACCACCCCTCTCTGTCTCCTACCTTCAAGCCAACTTTGTATCCAAATGGCAAGCTCTCCCTGGGATTTCATGTATCTAAACTGGCTAACAAGTCTACCCTTTTAACATCCGTTGAGATCATAACTATTCACATGTACATCAACAATCAAAACAAAGGAACTGAGAGAATTGTTGCCAAGATGTGGATGACACAAAGATAAAGAACAAAGAACAAAGAAAATTACAGCATAGGAACAGGCCTCTATCTAAACCTCTCGCCTAAAGATCTTCCAAAGATCTGTATCCATTTGCTCCCTGCCCATTCAAGTATCTGTCTAGATACATCTTAAATGACTCTATCGTGCCTGCCCCTACCACCTTCATTGGTAACACATTCCAGGCACCCACCACCCACGTAAAGAACTTTCCACACATATCTCCCCAAAACATTTTCCCTCTCACCTTGAACTCATAACCCCTAGTAATTGAATCCCCCACTCTGGGGAAAAGTTTCTTGTTATCCACCCTGGTTACATCCCTCATGATTTTGCAGACCTCAATCAGGCCCCTTCTCAACCTCTGTATCTTTAATGAAAATAGTCCTAATCTACTCAATCTCTCTTTATAACTAATGCCCTCCATACCAGGCAAAATCCTGGTGAACCTCCTTTGCACCCTATTTAAAACATCCATATCTTTGTGTAATGTGGCAACTAGACCTGTACAGAGTATTCTAAATGTGGCTGAACCAAAGTCCTATACAACTGTAACATGACCTGTCAAATCTTGCACTCAATAACCCATCCAATGAAGGAAAGCATGCCATATGCCTTCTTGACCACCCTATCAATCTGCATTGCCATCTTCAAGGTACAATGGACTCGAACACCCAGTTCTCTCTGTACATCAATTGTCCCCAGGGCTTTTCCATTTACCGTATAGTTCGTTCTTGAATTGGATCTTCCAAAATGCATCACCTCGCATTTGCCTGAATTGAACTCCATCTGCCATTTCTCTGCCCAACTCTCCAATCTATCTATATTCTGCTGCATTCTCTGACAGCCCCCTTCACTATCTGCTGCTCCACCTATCTTAGTGTCATCTACAAACTTACTAATCAGAGCACCTATAACTCCCTCCAAAACATTTATGTATATCACAAATAAGTGGAGGTAGAAGTGGTATTGATAAGGCAGGAGGCTACAGAAGGACTTGGACAGACTAGGAGAATGGGCAAAGCAGTGGCAGATGGAACACAATATAGGAACAGACCCAGAGTCCTCAACTGCTCCTCATATATCAAGCCCTTTATGCCAGGTATCATACTTGTAAATCTCCTCTGGACCCCCTCCAACAACATCACATCCGTCCTTCGATACGAGTCCCCAAACTGCTCACAATATTCCAAATGTTATTGGACAGATCCTTATACAGCAGCAGCAGTACATCTCTGCTCTTATATTCTTGCCCTCTTAAAATGAATGCTAACATGGCATTTGCTTTCCTAGCTACCAATTGAACATGCATGTTAACTTAAGAGAATCCTGAACTAATATTCAAATTTCTGAAGCTATTCTCTGTTTAGAAGAGAGCGTATGCCTCCAATTTTCTTACCAAAGTACCTAACCTCACACTTTCCCACATTGTATTCCATCTGCCACTTCTTTGCCAAATTTTCTAGTTTGTTCAAGTCCTTCAGCAGCCTTTCTGCTTCCTCAACATGACCTGAACTTCCACATATCTTTGGCTCAAACTTAGCAACAATGGCCTCAGTTCCTTTGTCTAGATTGTTAATGTATGATGTGAATAATTATGGGGAGAAAGTGAGGTCTGCAGATGCTGGAGATCAGAGCTGAAAATATGTTGCTGGAAAAGCGCAGCAGGTCAGGCAGCATCCAGGGAACAGGAGAATCGACATTTCGGGCATAAGCCCTTCTTCAGGAATAATTATGGCCCTAACACAGACCTCTGTGGGCGGCACGGTGGCACAGTGGTTAGCACTGCTGCCTCACAACGCCAGAGACCCGGGTTCAATTCCCGACTCAGGCGACTGACTGTGTGGAGTTTGCACATTCTCCCCGTGTCTGCGTGGGTTTCCTCCGGGTGCTCCGGTTTCCTCCCACAGTCCAAAGATGTGCGGGTCAGGTGAATTGGCCATGCTAAATTGCCCATAGTGTTAGGTTAAAGGGGTAAATGTAGGGGTATGGGTGGGTTGCGCTTCGGCGGGTCGGTGTGGACTTGTTGGGCCGAAGGGCCTGTTTCCACACTGTAAGTAATCTAATCTAATCTAATCTCTGTGAAACTTCACTCATCACTGGTTGGCATCCTGAAAAAGGAAGCTTTATTCCTACCCTGTCTTCTGCCAGTCAGTCAGTCAGTCCTCTATCCATGCCTATACCTTGCCCCTACAATGGGCACTGATTTAGCAGCCTTCTGAGCCTCCTTGTCAAAGGCCTTCTGGGAATCCAAATAGATCATGTCCACTGGTTCTCCTTTGTCTAACTAGCTCATTAATTCCTCAAAGAATTCTAACAGAATTGTCAGGCATGACCTCCCATT
Source organism: Chiloscyllium plagiosum (assembly GCF_037043375.1). Taxonomy (NCBI): domain Eukaryota; kingdom Metazoa; phylum Chordata; class Chondrichthyes; order Orectolobiformes; family Hemiscylliidae; genus Chiloscyllium; species Chiloscyllium plagiosum. The sequence continues at coordinate 91,161,167 of NW_028270151.1, forward strand.
GATGAAGTTATGTTGACTCAGCCCTATTTTACCATTAACATTGAAAGCACTCAACAACCTCATCCTTAATAATTGATTCTAAAATCTTATGAACAACTAAAGTCAGGTTAACTAGCCTATAGTTTCCCGTCTTCTTCCATTCTCTCAACTTAAACAGGGTGTTAAGTGGGTACTTCAGTTGCAAGAAAGCATTTTGAGTAATTCTTAAATCAGCCAAGCAGTGTAAATATAATCGGTTCTGGCAATAGAAAATATGAATTAACAGTAACATACCAAAACAAATTGAACTGACCTAGTGCCTCAAATTAACAAAACACTTACCAGCATTTTACAACAGTATTATTGCAAAAGTTTGGAATTCCTTCCCTCAAAAAGCAAAGGATGCAGAATCTTTAAATATCTTTGAGGCAGAGGTACCAGAAAAAATGGAAAATCTGCGGGCACATCACCCCCCTCACCTCCATCCAGAGAGGTTCACCTGCCTCTCTTCCAACCTAGTTTACTGCATCAGGTGCTCCTGATGTAGTCTTCTCTACATCAGGGAGACCGAATGTAAACTTAGGGAACGGCTCACCAAGCGTCGCAGCCAGGTCTGCAGGGGCCAACCATACCTCCCAGTCAGTGCCCATTTCAATTCCCCCAACCACTCTCTTTCCAACATGATCATCCTTGGTATTCTCCATTGCCAAAACAAACCACAGCGCCTATTGGAGGAACAACACCTTATCTTCCACCTGGGTACCAGACAGCCCGGAGGACTTAACATTGAGTTCTCCAATTTCAAATAACCTCCCTCCCCCGCCCCCGACTCCCTTTCCAGCCCCTCCCCCTCACTGTCACTGCTCCCTTCCACCAGCCGGATCCATTCTTCCTAATGACCAGCCAGGTCGTACCCTCGACCTGTCTTCACCTATCTCCACTCCACCACCCCACCCCCACCACCCCCTTTATCTGCAGCTCCCCTAAACCCACCCCCAATCCTGAAGAAAGGTTATACCCAAAACGTCAACTTCTACACCTACTGTTTCTGCCTGGCTTGCTGTGTTCTTCCAGTGTCCTTCTGCTCATTTGAATGGCCATACAAAATATCAACAGTCGATTCAATTTCGAGTCAACTTCTCCTCAAATACTGTGATTTACCACCATATCCAAGTAGTCAGTTATGGGTGCTAGTGAGAAGGCTCTCTGCTGGTAAATTTTATTTAAGGCAAAGTTGCAATATTATTTAAGTGATTTATCTGTAAATAAAGTGTTAGAGTGTTATATCTACCCCCTGCTTTACGTTCTCAGTACTTAGTGTGTGTTTTTACAGTGATCATGTGGAGCTCCTGATTATCCAGAATGTTTGATCAACCAGCACACTCCTGGTTCCCCTTGGTGTTGGTTAATAAACAATTTGCTGCATTTCAAATCCACTAGAGATTTATATGTGTTATCTCATTCCTTCATTTTTCTTTCCTTATTTCAACACATCCCCTTGATCTGGATTGCGGTACCCCCATCAGGTGGACAATAGCAAAGAACAATATCAGTGATCAATATCAAAGATCAGTGACAATGATCAGTATCGATTATCTGTATTGATGATCTATATCAATGATCTGTCTCAGGATCTGTATTGGTGATTGGTATCGGGTGATCAGTACTGGTGATCTGTATCAATGATTTACATTGATGATCAGATTTGGTGACCTGCATCAGTGATTAGTGTCAATGATCAGTGTTGGTGACCTCTTGCGATGGTCCGTATTGTAATCTGTATCGCTGATCTGTATCAGTAGGCAGTAGCGTGATCAGTATTGGTGAATAGTATTGGTGAATAGTATTGGTAATCAGTATCGATGATCAGTATTGGTAATCTGTATCAGTTATTTGAATCGGTGATTAGGATTGATGATGTGAAAGCTGGCTGTCAGCTCAAACTTGATGTAAGCACTTTTTTTTGCAATTGACCCGCCTTACACAAAAAAATTATTTCACAACAAACTTTGATATTCTTATTATAGATTTCTCTGCAGTTGTGTGCAGCCACATGCAGCAATTCTCACCAGTGTATTAGCAGAAACTGTCCCCAAATGTTATATTCACCTGCAGTTCATGCCCAACCCCCAACCCCACCAATGCATCTAAACTTCTTACAGCTATGCATTTGTGTGTATTGCGATAATGCAATAACCGTTCTTGTTATCACGAACAATGCTTCATCTAATCATTAGGCAGGCTCAAGGCAGAGAAAAGCACAAAGGAGGATAGATTAGGTGAAGTACCTCAATCAGCCATTACCCCAGTGCCATGTACAGGTTGAAATGGCAAATGTGACAAGGTGCATGATGGTCTTCTGGGAAAAGATCACAAGCCAGTCTAAAGTTAAAAATCCCACAACACCAGGCTATACTCCAACAGGTTTAATTGAAAGCACTAGCTTTCGGAGCCCTGCTCCTTCCTCACGTAGTTGTACACAAGGATAAAGGAACAGCACTCCGAAAGTTAGTGTCTCCAATTAAACCTGTTGGGCTATAACCTGGTGTTGTGTGATTTTTTAACTTTATTCACTCCAGTCCAACACTGGCATCTCTAAATCATGAAAAGCCAGTCTAGTAATAGACATCCTCATTTCTCAATCTGAATGGGGACTCATGTATCCTGTACTGGGAAATGGGAGGCAGTCAGCCTTGGTGCTTATAGTCACAACATGTCCCCCAGGTTGGGGTAGGGGTTTGTCAGGATGGGATGGGGGGATGGGGAGATGTCAGGAGGTTGTGTTCTGACCCCTCTGACCTCCACCGTCATGCCACCCCACCAAAGTCTGCTAAAAACATATCCAGTTGAGCTGTCAGACGAAGGAATGACTGTGTATAAATGGGGCATACGGAATGCATTGTACTGGGAAATCCTGCATCACAAAAATCTTCGTGACAGACACAGGCCACATCAAAAGCCAGGGATAGTTTACAATACACACACATACACACAAACACGCACAACACACACACACGCAAAAACAGAAGTCGCTGGAAAAGCTCAGTAGGTCTGGCAGCATCTGTGAAGAGAAATCAGCGTTAACATTTCAGGTCCGGTGACTCATCTTCTCTTCACAGATGCTGCCAGACCTGCTGAGCTTTTCCAGCATCTTCTGCGTTTGTTTCTGATTCACAGAATCCAGAGTTCTTTCGGTTTTTATATAGTTTCCAGTATTCTGCACCACTCTCAGCCCCTTGTCAGGATGGGATGGGGGAATGGGGGCATGGGGAGATGTCAGGAGATTGTGTTCTGACCCCTCTGACCTCCACCGCCACGCCACCCCACCAAGGTCCGCTAAACTTCACCAACACATTCCACTCTGACCTTAAATTTACCTGGACCATCTCTGACACCTCCCTCCCCTTCCTGGACCTCTCCATCTCCATTAATGACGACCGACTTGACACTGACATTTTTTACAAACCCACCGACTCCCGCAGCTACCTGGATTACACCTCTCCCACCCTACCTCTTGCAAAAATGCCATCCCGTATTCCCAATTCCTCCACCTCTGCCGTATCTGCTCCCAGGAGGACCAGTTCCACCACAGAACACACCAGATGGCCTCCTTCTTTAGAGACTGCAATTTCCCTTTCCACGTGGTTAAAGATGCCCTCCAACGCATCTCATCCACATCCCGCATCTCCGCCCTCAGACCCCACTCCTCCAACTGTAACAAGGACAGAACGCCCCTGGTGCTCATCCTCCACCCTACCAACCTTCGCATAAACCAAATCATCCTCCGACATTTCTGCCACCTCCAAAAAGACCCCACCACCAGGGATATATTTCCCTCCCCACCGCTTTCCACCTTCCGCAAAGACCGTTCCCTCCGTGACTACCTGGTCAGGTCCACACCCCCCTACAACCCACTCTCCCATCCTGGCACCTTCCCCTGCCACCGCAGGAATTGTAAAACCTGCGCCCACACCTCATCTCTCACCTCCATCCAAGGCCCTAAAGGAGCCTTCCACATCTATCAAAGTTTTACCTGCACATCCACTAATATCATTTATTGTATCCGTTGCTCCCGATCCGGTCTCCTCTACATTGGGGAGACTGGGCACCTCCTAGCAGAGTGCTTTAGGGAACATCTCCAGGACACCCGCACCAATCAACCACACAGCCCTGTGGCCCAACATTTCAACTCCCCCTCCCACTCTGCCGAGGACATGGAGGTCCTGGGCCTCCTTCACCGCCGCTCCCTCACCACCAGACGCCTGGAGGAAGAACGCCTCAACTTCCTCCTCGGAACACTTCAACCCCAGGGCATCAATGTGGACTTCAACAGCTTCCTCATTTCCCCTTCCCCCACCTCACTCTAGTTCCAAATTTCCAGCTCAGCACTGTCCCCATGACTTGTCCTACCTGCCTATCTTCTTTTCCACCTATCCACTCCACCCTCCTCCCCGACCTATCACCTTCATCCCCTCCCCCATTCACCTATTGTACTCTATGCTACTTTCTCCCCACCCCCACCCTCCTCTAGCTTATCTCTCCACCCTTCAGGCTCTCTGCCTTTATTCTGGATGAAGGGCTTTTGCCCAAAACGTCGATTTTACTGCTCCTCCGATTCTGCCTGAACTGCTGTGCTCTTCCAGCACCACTAATCCAGAATATGGTTTCCAGCATCTGCAGTCATTGTTTTTACCTAAAAACATATCAGTTGAGCTGTCGGATGAATGAATGACTTCATGTTACTTTAGTGGTGACCCTTCCTGGGTATCGGTTCAGTCTAAGCAAGATGCACTTCCTCCTGATGACAGCATCAGTCTACACATTCAAGCTCCTTGCTCTTATCAGTAGAATACAGAGCCTTGCATTGTTTAGTCTGTAACTGAGCCAGGTACGTATGTTCTCAGCACTTTGTGCATTTCATGTACTCAAGGTCAGATTGTTCTATAACTGTGATTATCCTAGTTTAATGGATACGTTACTATTAGTGTAAATCTGATATCCCTGCAACTACAGACATATGTGCTTTCTTGCAAAGTGAGAGTTGTGGGGCATTTCATTTCATTTCAATTTCAAATCAGAAGGATCAGCAGTTTATTGGTGTGCTTGTACTCTCTGGCAGAGAATTGTTAGGGGATGTGGATGTTGTTGGCTGGACCAACGTTTCTTGCCCTAGAGAATGTGGTGGTGAGCTGCCTTTCCTGAACTGCTTCAGATTTTGGACAATATCATTAGGGAGAGGGTTCCAGAACACTGACCCAGCCATAGTGCAGAAAGGCCGGCATCATTCAGATTGGTGAGTAACTTGGAGAGGTAGTTGCTCAGTTCATCTATGAGTTTCTTCACACAGAGAATTCATTAAAATATTCAACATTAGAGAGCCAGGTTGCTCAGTGGGGATCTACATCTGCATTTCAATGAACAATGAGAGGAACCAAATACAACAATGCATTTTGGCTTCAACTTCATTTGGAAAACTAGAAGCATTTTGTGTTTAAGACGGTGAGGGGTCTGGACAGAATGGATAAGAGAAACTGTGAAAGGATTTAGAAACAGAGGGCACAGTTTCAAGTGCTTTACAAAAGAATCAAATGCAAGGTAAGAAAAATCTTTGTGACACAGTGAGTGATCTGAGTTTGGAACACACTGCCTGGAGATCCGCTGGAGGCAGGTTCAATTGAAGCATTCAGGAGGGCATTTTGGATGGATATTTAAATATGAACAGCATGCATGAGAATCAGGAAAACCAGAAGATTAGCACTAAATTAAAATGCCTTCTTGTGGCACAGTGGTGGCATAACCACCACGGATCAGGAGGCCCGGGTTTGAAACCCACCTATGCAAGAGGTGTGTAGTAACATAGAGTCATAGGGATGTACAGCATGGAAACAGACCCTTTGGACATCTCTGAATAGGTTGATTAGAAAAATCAGTTAAATAAAAGTTAAAATGTTCAAAGAGCCAGCGTGAACATGATGGGCTGAAAGCCCCCTTCTGTGACTCTGCAAGTTGTACAGCTTTTCACAACTTACCACTCAAAAACATAAACTCTCCCATGAACAAGCACATTTAGGCAGCATTAAAGAACAGAATTATTATTTCTAAGAAACATCGGAATAGGAGTCAGCCATTTAGTCCACCAAGCCTGCTCTGCAATTCAATGTGACCACTACTGATCAAATATTTTAATGCCTTTTACCCATTCTTTATGTCACTGGCAATCCAAAAATGATCAACCTCTACTTTAAACCTACTCAATGATTGAACTTCAACAGGCCTCTGAGCTAGAGAATTCCAAAGGTCCAGGCCTTCTGAGTTTCTCCTCTTCTCGGTCTTAAATAGCATCCCACTTATTTTTAAGTTTGCCTTCAGGTTCAATACTCCACAACGAGGGTAAACACCTTATCTGCATCTACTCTGTATTTTGTAAGTTTCAATTAGGTCACCTCTCACACTTTGAAACTCTAGAGAATACAGGCCCATCTTGTCCAATCATAGGACAGTCCCACCATCCCAGGCACAAGTCTGGTGTACTGCCTCTATGGCATTATCTTTCCTCAGTTAAGGAGACCAAAACTGCACACAGTATTCCAGATGCAGTCTAACCAAGATGTTATACAATTGAAACAAGACTTCACTGTTACTGGACTTAAATCCTCTTGCAATTAAGGCTATCATTCTATTAGCCTTCCTAATGGCATTCTATACCTGCATGCTTGCCTTCAGTGACTTATTGACAAGAAGACCTAGGTCCTTTTGTGCATCTAGACTTTTCTTACTATTTAAAAAATATCCTGCACGTCTATTCCTCCTACCTACTTACATAGACTCAGAGAGTCATACAGCAATGAAACAGACCCTTTGGTCTAACCAGTCCATGCCGAATATAATCCCAAAATAAACTAGTACCACCTATCTGCTCCTGGCCCATATTCATCTAAACCTTTCCTATTCATGTATCCATCCAAATGTATTTTAAATGTTGTAATTATACCCACATCCACCACTTCCTCAGGACTTTCATTCCACACACAAACCACCGTCTGTAAAAAATTTGCACCTTATGTCATTTTTAAATTTCTCTCCTCTCACCTTAAAAACATGCCCCCTAGTCTTGGAATTCTCCATCTTTGGGAAAAAATAACCATTATCAATTCTACCTATAGTTCTCATTATTTTATAAATTTTTATTCACCTCTCAATCTCCTATGCTGCAATGAAATAAATGCCAGCCTACCCAGCCTTTCTTTATAAATTCAAACCTCCTACACTTGGCAACATCCTAGTAAATCTCTTGTGAAGCGTTTCCAGCTTGATAATATCTTTCCAATAACTGGGAAATCAGAACTGGACACATAACTCCAGAGGAGGCCTTGCCAATGTCCTGTACAACCTCAACATAATGTACCAACTCCTATACTCAAAGGACTGAGCAATGAAGTCAAGCGTGCTAAATGCCTTTTTAACTAGCCTGTCTATATGTGAGCTGGAAATGTGTTGCTGGAAAAGCGCAGCAGGTCAGGCAGCATCCAGGGAACAGGAGAATCGACGTTTCGGGCATAAGCCCTCCTGAAGAAGGGCTTATGCCCGAAACGTCGATTCTCCTGTTCCCTGGATGCTGCCTGACCTGCTGCGCTTTTCCAGCAACACATTTCCAGCTCTGATCTCCAGCATCTGCAGACCTCACTTTCTCCTGTCTATATGTGACACAAACTTTAAAGAATTACATACCTGCACCCCTAGGTCCTTATGTTCTACAACACTATCCAAGGCCCTACTATTAATTGTATAAGCCCTACCCTTGTTTGTTATACTTAAATGCAGTATCTCGAATTTATTCAGATTGAACTCCAACTGTCATTTTTCAGCCAATTGACCCATTAGATCAACATCCCTTTGTAATCTTAGAAAACCATCTTCACCATCTACAATGCCACCAATTTTGGCATTATCTGCAAACATACTAACCATGCCTTCTATATTCTCATCCAAATCATTTATATAAATGACAAACAAAAGAGGACCCCTAATAAATCCCTATGGAATACCACTGGTTACAGGCCTCCAGTATGAAAATCAATCCTCCACCATTACTCTATTTCCTGCCATTAAGTTGATTATGTATCCAACTGGCAAGCTCACCCTGAAACCCACGTGACTTTACTAATTAGCCTACTATGCAGAATCTTGTTAAAAGCTTTACTAAAATCCAAATAAACAAGATCTGCTGTTCTGCCATCATCAACATTTTTGGTAACTTCCCCAAAAAACGCAATCAAGTTTGTGAGACAAGGTTTTCCTCACACAAAACCGTGCTGACTATCCCTAATTAACTTTTGCCTCTCTAAATGCCCATAAATCCCGTCTTTTATAATCATCTCCAACAGCTTACCCACAACAGAAGTCAAATTCTCAGGTTTATAGCTTCCCAGTTTCTTCTTACAACTTTTCTTAAATAAAGGTACAACATTAGTCACATTCTTGAGATAACAAGGTTTAAAAAAAAGTGACATCTCAGCTCAGACAATGCATTAAAGATATGAGGTTATCCCATAATTGGGATACAGACAGATTCTAACCTCACACTTTAATGCATTGTCTGAGCTAAAATGTCACCTTTTTTTAGATAACCTTAAGTTATCTTGAGAAAGTGACTTAAAAGAAGTTCCAGCATTTACATATCAATGAACGGAAACCTGCAACCCATTCTAAAAGATGAAAGACTTAACAGCAATCTTGGTTTGTTCAATATATTGTTTCAGTTGCATGACACTGTAATCTTTGGTTATAAATTCTCTGTCTTATGATCCTGCTCCATAGCTACCTGATGAAGTAGCGCGCTCCAAAAGCTAGTACTTCCAAATAAACCTGTTGGGCTATAACCTGGTGATGTGTGATTTTTAACTTTATTTACCAATGCTATCTCATGTCCCCTCTTTGCCTTTCTGATTTCTCTCTTAAGAATGCCCCAACTCTATTTATATTGATTAAAAAATTCAAATGAACCAACATTGTCTATATCTACAATAAGATTCTCTTTTATTCTTGACTAGAACCTCAATATCTTTATTCATCCATTGTTCCTTACTCTTATCAGCCTTACCCTTCACTCTAACAGGAACAAAATGCCTCAGAACTCTTGTCATTACACTCTTGAACACCTCCCACTTGTCAGACATACTTTTATCTGTGAATAGTCTACTCCAGTCAACTTTTGAAAGTTCTTGTCTCATAAATTTAAAATTTGCCTTACTCTAATTAAAAGCTTTAACTTTTATGGAAGGCTTATCCTTTTCCATAACCATCTTGATACAAAACGAATTATGATCGCTAGACCCAAAGTGTTCCCCCAATTTTACTTCAGTCACCTGCCCTGCCTTATTCCCCAAAAGAAGGTCTAGTTTTGTTCCTTCTCTAGTAGGAGCATCCACATAGAGTCAAAGAGATGTACAGCAAGGAAACAGACCCTTCAGTCCATGCCGACCAGATATCCCAACACAATCTAGTCCCACCTGCCAGCACTCGGCCCATATCCCTCCAAACCCTTCCTATTCATATACCCATCCAAATGCCTCTTAAATGTTGCAATTGTACCAGCCTCCACCACTTCCTCTGGCAGCTCCTTCCTCTGCGTGAAGAGGTTTCCCCTTAAGTCTCTTTTATATCGCTCCCCTCTCGCCCTAAAACCTATGCCCAAGGAAAATTTTCTTGAATACATTTGACAAATTATTTACCATCCAAATCTTTAATACTATGGTACCCCAGTCAATGTTTGGAAAATTAAAATCCCTCATTATTACAGCCTCATTATGCTTACATATATTTGAGATCTCCCTGCATACTTGTTTCGCAATTTCTCTCTTACTATTGGGGGGCCTATAGTAGAATCTCATCCAAGTGATCTTTCCTTTCTTATCTGTAATTCCTACCCATATATTTTCACTGGATGATTTTCCAGAAATAGCTTCCCTAGTTGCAGCTGCAATATATTTCTTAATCAAGAACACTACCCACCTCTCTTGTCTCCTTTTCTATCCTTCCTACAGCTTCTAAAAGCCAGAACATTGAGCTGCCAGTCTTGTCAGGAGAAAGTGAGGACTACAGATGCTGGAGACCAGAGTTGAAAAGTGTGGTGCTGGAAAAGCGCAGCAGGACAGGCAGCATCCGAGGAGCAGGAGAATCGACATTTCGGGCATAGGCTTATGCCCGAATCGTCGATTCTCCTGCTCCTCGGATGCTGCCTTGTCCATCTCTCAGCCAAGTTTCTGTAAGAGTTATGACGTTCCAATCCCACCTTCTTAAACATGTCCTGGGTTCATCAGCTTTACCTGGAAGACCCCTTTGCATTGAAACAAATGCAATTTAGTTCTTCAGAGTTACTACATACTCTGATTTTCTCTTGTCTTTCTTTTCTAATTGCTGTCCTCACATTCAGAACCTTCCCCATCAATCCTTCCATTTACACTGCTGCTTAGAATTCCTCCATTTCCCCTGACTATCAGTATAAAGTCTGCCTTAACAGAATGAGCAAATCTCCCTGCTGAGATATTGGTCCCTTTCCAGTTTAGATTAGACTCATCCTTTTTGAACAGGTCTTTTATATCCCAAAATATCCCAAATGTGGGCGGCACGGTGGCACAGTGGTTAGCACTGCTGCCTCACAGCGCCAGAGACCCGGGTTCAATTCCCGACTCAGGCGACTGACTGTGTGGAGTTTGCACATTCTCCCCGTGTCTGCGTGGGTTTCCTCCGGGTGCTCCGGTTTCCTCCCACAGTCCAAAGATGTGCAGGTCAGGTGAATTGGCCATGCTAAATTGCCCGTAGTGTTAGGTTAAAGGGGTAAATGTAGGGGTATGGGTGGGTTGCGCTTCGGCGGGTCGGTGTGGACTTGTTGGGCCGAAGGGCCTGTTTCCACACTGTAAGTAATCTAATCTAATCTAAAAATACGTTCCCATTGTCCACAAACCTGAATCCCTGAACAATACACCAGCTCTTCAGCCATTGATTTACTTTAACCTTCTGTTCCTTCCCTCATTTGAGTTTGGCATTGGGAGTATACTACTTTTAAGCTTTTATATTTAAATACTCTTCCTAACCTCTTAAATTCATTCTGTACTGCTTTAATTTTTTACATAAAAATGTCATTCCTACCAATATGTACAATAATTTCTGACTTCTCAATCGGGCATCTTTAATCTTAGCACCAGGAAAGCAACAAACAATCCTAAATTTATGCTCACATCTGGTTGAATAGGCTGTGGCTGTTTTCCTGGAGCATTGGAGGCTGAGGGGTGACCTTATAGAGCAGGGATGGGCAATTAATTCTTCCAAGGGGCCACATGAGAAACCTGAGTTGTGTTGGAGGGCTGAACCAACAATAAGTTGAACATAATTCTGCTCAGTATTAATTTTCTCCCATTGTAAAAAGTACTAAATTATATAGTTTTGTACTGAAACTAATAATCAAAAGAATAAGGATATTCTGTTACAATAAAGATATGAAATTGTGGATTAAGTCAAATATAGAAGAAATAAACAGTATAAACAATAATTTTAGTATTTCATTTTATTTTTAACATGTTAATCTCACAAACCAATAATGAAAAGTTGTTTCATTATGGTTCAGTATTACAAACAACAAACAACTCAATACAAAAAGCAATAAGTGCTTTTGATGTTTTTCAGTTCATTTTACTTGTTTAGTGAGAAAAATCCAGTCTGTTTTGGGTTTGAACAAGTGCACTGAAATCTGGTTGAATGTCTGAGGTGGAGATGCGAAGGACAGCTGAGAGGTGATCATCAGTGATAGAGGATCTGTATTTGGATTTGTTGAACTTCATCACTGAGAATGTCTGTTCGCATATATAGGTAGATCCAAAGAGGACTAGAATCTTCTGAGTATGCCTCCTCATGTGTGGAAAGTTCTTCTCTTTGAGGGAAGAGTAAAAATCAAGCAGTGAGACTGACCTAAAGTACTCTGCCAGAAGTGTGTCAGACTGCAGGTCAATGAGTTCAAGCTGAATATCACTAGGTGCATTCTCCACATTGCATGTAAATGGGGAAAAAAATCATGTGCATTTCATTCTCAACAGTTTTAAAGTCTTAAAATTGCCTTGAAAATTCACCATGCAGTGCTTCTAACATAGATGAGTGCCTATGGAGGTGATCAGCTGAAGGTAAGCTTCCTTCAGTGTTGGCAAGTGGGTGAGAATGTTGTCCTCCATTTGTCTTGAGAGAAGTTGCAACTTTCTCAAAAAAGCCTTCACCAAGTTGTACATTTCATGCACAAAAAGGCCTTTGTACAATAGTTTCACATTTAGTTCATTCATAAGTGCAGTCACATCAACAGCAAAACTGTCTGGAATCCATTCTGCATCTGAAAGCTGTGGAATGCCATTCCCTTTCTTCACACAGAAATCTTGAATCTCTTCTCTCAGGTCCCATACACTATTCAGCATTTTGCCCAGGCTGAGCCACCTGACAGCTGTGTGGTAGCCATTGTCACGATGTTCAGTCTCATTTTCCTCCAAAAGTGCAACAAACTGCCTGTGATTCAAACCTCTTGCCCTGATGAAGTTAACTATTTTAGTTACAACATCAACCACTTGGTTAATTTTTAACACTGACTTACACAACACTCCCTGGTCACGGTCAATTTCTGTCACTTTATCCTGCATTCTCTTTAAGAGTCCAACATTTTTCCCGTTAGGTTTGGACAACCATCCTTTGTCACACCCGCCAGCTTGTCCCATTTTAGTCCCAACGTGTCCAAACATACATTAACCTCCATGGATAAATCATTACCAGTTGTTGTTCCTTTCATTGACTGCATGGCTGCCAGCTCCTCCGTGATTTTAAAGTCCGTAGTTATCCCACGTACGAAGATGAGTAGCTGGGCTGTGTCACGTACATCGCAGCTCTCATCCAAAGCCAAAGAAAAAATGGCAAAGTTGACCGCTCTGTGCTGCAGCTGAAACTCCAGATTTCTCGCAATGTCCCCAATCCTTCTCATTACAGTGAGTCGGGAGAGGGGCACATTCTCAAATGCCTCCTTTTTCTCCGGGCATATTAGTACTGCAGAGTCCAACAAGCACTCCTTAATAAACTCTCCAGCAGAAAACGGTTTACTGTTTCTGATGATTTTGTAGGATATGACATAACTTGTCTTGGCGTGAGCTGACATTTTGAAGGCTAGCCAGCAAGCATCACTTTTAACTGTTCACGCACGCACACATACGCGTGTGCATCCATACCTAAATAAAAAAAGCATCCTTTTCAAAACAAAAACAACACGTTTTATATATGTCTAATTTAAGATGAACCTCTTGCGGGCTGGACAGGAACGACCAAAGGGCCAGATATGGCCTGCGGGCCATAAAATGCCCAGGTCCGTTATAGAGGTTTATAAAATCATGAGAGACATGGATAGGATAAATAGACAAAGTCTTTTCCCTGGGGTCGGGGAGTCCAGAACTCAGGGGCATAGGTTTAGGGTGAGAGGGGAAAGATAGAAAAGAGACCTAAGGGGCAACTTTTTCACGCAGAGGGTGATACGTGTATGGAATGAGCTGCCAGAGGATGTGGTGGAGGCTGGTACAATTGCAACATTTAAAAGGCAATGGATGGGTATATGAATAGGAAGGGTTTGGAGGGATAGGGTCCGGTGCTGGCAGGTGGGACTAGATTGGGTTGGAATATCTGGTCGGCATGGACGGGTTGGACCGAAGGGTCTGTTTCCATGCTGTACATCTCTATGACTCTATGACTCTATTCCTTTGCATCATCCATAAGTTTGGAAATATTAAATTTGGTTCCTATCTCTAAATCATAGAGATCCCAACTTTTATGCTTAATATGCTGCCTAATAAAGCGAAGCATACCAAACGCTTTCTTCACTATCCTACTACCTGCAATTCCACTTTCAAGTCATGGAGATATATTCAGTCCAACTCATCCACACTGACCATGTATCCGAAATGGGCATTTGGCCCATTTCCCTCAAACCGCCTTCCTATTCATATACCCATCCAGATGCCTTTTCAACATTGTAATTGTTCCAGTCTCCTCCACTTCTTCTGGCAGCTCATTCCATACACGCACCACCCTCTGTGTGAAAAAGTTGTCCCTTAGGCCCTTTTTAATTCTTTCCCTCCTCACGTTAAACCTATGCCCTCTAGTTTTGAACTCTCCATCCTAGGAAAAGGACCTTAAATATTTATCCTATCTGTGCTCCTAATAATTTTATAATCCTCAAAAAGGTCACCTCTCACCCTCCAAAGCTCCAGGAAAAATAGCCGCAGTCTATTTAGCCTCTCCCAACAGTTTAAATCCTCCAATCCTGGCACTATCCTTGTAAATCTTTTCTGAACCCTTTCAAGTTTCACACATCCTTCCTATAGGAGGGAGAAGGCAATAGCACACAATATTCCAAAAGTGGCCTAACCGATAACCTGTACATCTCCTAACGTTTATGCTTAATACACCGACCAATAAAGAGAAGCATGCTAAATGCCTTCTTTGCTATCCTATCTACCTGCAACTCCATTTTCAAGGAACTATGAACCTGCTCTCCAAGGTCCCTTTGTTTAGAAACGCTCCACAGGACCTTACTATTCAATGCCCTGATTTACTTTTCCAAAATGCAGCACCTCACATTTACTTCAATTAAACTCCATCTGTCATTCCTCGGCCGATTGGCCAATCTGATCAAGATCCTGCTGGATGCTAAGGTAACCTCTTTGCTGTCCACTACAACTCCAATTTTGGTGTCACAGAGTCATAGAGCTGTACAGCACATAAACAGACGCTTTGGTCTAACTCATTCATGCTGACCACATATCCTAAATTACTAGTGTCCCATTTGCCAGCATTTGGCCCATATCCCTCTAAACACTTCTCATTCATATACCCATCCAGATGCCTTTTAAATGTTTCAATGTACCAGTCTCTACCACTTCCTCTGGCAGCTCATTCCAGACACATACCATGGATTGCATGAAAATGTTGCCCTTTAGGTTCGTTTTAGATCTTTCCCCTCTCACCCTAAATCTATACCCTCTAGGTCTGGACTGTCACACCCCAAGGAAAAGACCTTATCTATTTACCTATCCACGCACCTCTTGATTTTATATTCAGCTTCCGACGCTCCACAGAAAAAACCTCCAGCCTTTCAGCCTCTCGCAGTAACTCAAACCCTCCAATCCTGACAACATTCTTGTAAATATTTTCTGAACCCTTTCAAGTTTCACAACATCTTTCCCATAGGAGGGAAACCAGAACTGCATTCAATTTTCCATAAGTGGCCTAACCAATATCCTATACAGCCACAACATGATCTCCCAACTCCTATACTCAATGCTCTGACCAATAAAGGAAAGCATACCAAATGTCTTCTTCACTATCCTATCTACCTGCGATCTACTTTCAAGGTGCTATGAATCTGCACTCTTTGTTCAGCAACACTCTCCAGGACCTTACCATTAAGTGTATAAGTGCTGTCCTGATTTGCTTTTCCAAAATGCAGCACCTCTAAATGGTTACATTTGCCACTCCTCGGCCCATTGGCCCATCTGATTAAGATTCTGTTGTATTCTGAGGTAACCTTCTTCACTGACCACTACACCTCCAATTTTGATGTCATCTGCAAACTTAGTAACCGTACCTCTTATGTTCACATCCAAATCATTTATATAAATGATGAAAAGCAGTGGACTCAGCACCAATCCTTGTGGCACACCACTGGTCACAGGCCGCCAGTCTGAAAAGCAACTCTCTATCACCAACCTCTGTCTTGTACCTTCAAGCCAGTTCTATATCCAAATGGCTAGTTCTCCCTGTATTCCATGTGGTTTAATCTTGCTAACTAGTCTTCCATGAGAAACTTTGTTGAATGCCTTACTGAAGTCCACATAGATCACATCCACTGCTCTGCCCTCATCAATCCTCTTTGTTACTTTTCAAAAAACTCAATCAAGTTCGTGAGACATGATTTCCCACGTACATGATTTCCCATGTTGACTATCCCTAATCAGTCCTTGCCTTTCCAAATACATGTAAATCCTGTCTCTCACGATTCCCTCTAAAAACTTGCCCACCACTGATGTCAGGCTCACCGGTCTATAGTTCTTCCCTGGCTTTTTCTTACCACCTTTCTTAAATAGTGGTGCCATGTTAGCCAACCTCCAGTCTTACGGCACCTCACCTGTGATTATCAATGATCCATGTATCTCAGGAAGTGGCCCATCAATAGCTCAAATCCTCCAACCCTGCCAACATCCTTGTAAATCTTTTCTGAACCCTTTCAAGTTTCACAACATCTTTCCAATAGGATCTAGGACTGATCCTTGTGGTACATCGCTGGACACAGGCCTCCAGTCTGAAAAGCAATCCTCCATCACCCTCTGCCTTCCATCTTAGAGCCAGTTCTCTGTCCGAATAGCTAGTTCTCCCTCTATTCCATGTGATCTAATCAAGCCATCATGAGGAACCTTGTCGAATGCCTTGCTGAAGTCCATATAGATCACATCCACTGCTCAGTCCTCATCAATCCTTTTTGCCACTTCTTCAAAAATCTCAATTATGTTCGGCAGACATAGGAAATATATCACTGTTCCTTCAGTGACACTAGGTCAAAATCCCACAGCTCGCCCTGTGACAGCACTGTGAATGTCCACACATCCTGAGAACTATAGTGGTTCAAGAACATAGCTCACCACCACTTCATAACACTTCAAATGACCTTTCATTTTCTTATTTCTTTTATTGCTTTCAGGCCTCGCTGTTACAGCCAATGTTTTGTGCCTTGAACTTAATGCTTTTTGAGGCCAATTCAGAGGACAGTTAACAGTTGTTCATATTGCTGTGGCTCTGAATCACATGTAGGCCAGACTAGGTCAGTCCCACACATTGCCTCTCAAATGACATTCGCATTTATCACAATAATTGATGGCATTTGTCGGAGCCTGAATGCTGGGGTGAGCTTTTAATTCCAAATTTATTAATTCTATTAAAATTCAACCAGCAAATAGGATTTGAATTTGAGTCCACAAAACACCTCCCTGGGCCTCCAGATTGCTAGTTCAGTGACATAACTACTATGTTGGCTATAACAGCGAGGCCTGAAAACAATGAAAGAAAGAAGAAAATGAAAGGCCATTTGAAGTGTTATGAAGTGGTGATGAGCTATCTTCTTAAACCACTATAGTTCTCAGGGTGTATGGACGTTCACAGTGCTGTCCAGAGGCAGCTGTGGGATTTTGTGAATCTGTGTAAGCTTTCTACAGGGAAGGTTGCACAAACAAGTAGAGAATTTCCATGTTAGAGCAGTCAGCAACCTAAATGCCAACTCCTCCAAAATTATACTTTCTTCAATTAACATTTTTGGTCACCTTTTCACCAAAACCTCCAAACATTTGCTCTTCCAAGAACCTCGCAGTAATCTCTTGAGCCATAGGCAAAGCAGCATAGGGTAAATAGGATCAAAGAACTGGATAGATGGATCAAAGATTGATGTAGGAGCACTGGGCAAAGTGAGAGCTGCAGTGTTAGCAAAGCCTTCACTTGATTTGTGCTGGCATCAATGTTTTGGTGAATTATATAACTAGGATATTAAAGAAGGCATGGTAGCTCAGTGGTTAGCACTGCTGCCTCACAGCACCAGGGACCCAGGTTCAATTCCAGCCTCGGGTAACTGCCTGTGTAGAGTTTGCACATTCTCCCCGTGTCTACGTGGGTTTCCTCCGGGTGCTCCGGTTTCCTCCCACAAAGATGTGCAGATTAGGTGAATTGGCCATGCTAAATTGCCCATTGCGTTAGGTGCATTAGTTAGGGGGAATGGGTCTGGGTGGGTTACTCTTTGGAGGGTCAGTGTGGACTAGTTGGGCCGAAGGGCCTGTTTCCACACTGTAGGTAATCTAAGCTAAAATAAATTGTGGGAAGATGAGTTCACCTCATATAAGATGTGGAACATAAAGGAGAAAGGAACAGGTGATGGTGCAGTATAACTTTATGAATAATGGTAAGCAGAATATACAAATATAAGTGCATCAGCAGATCAGGCTAGAGCAAGCAAAAACAGTAACACGGCATAATTAAAATTCTTTATTTAAATGCTAACACCATTCATAATAAAATGGAAAAATTGTTGGTGCCAACAGAAATAAATGGGTATGATATGATTGCCATTACCGGGACATAATTGCAAATTGACATTTTGGAAAGACAAAAAGAAATGAAAAGGAGATGGATATCGCTGTGAGCAAAGAATGAGATCAGGATAATGACCAGAAATTTTCTTTGCTTCGTGGATCAACACAGAGAAGGGGTTTGAATGGAGATAAGAAGTAGCAAAGAAACCATGGGTGGCATTGGAATATAGGCGCTCTAGCAGTAACTGTAAGGCAGAGTATAAAATAATAGAGAAATAGATTATGGTTTGTCAAAGTTACCGCAATGACCTTCATGTAGATACTGCAAATTCAGCTGGAAAAATATCTGTAAAATGAGTTCACAAACATGTTATAACATTGCATTCAGTTTGAGGGTGAAACATTTGGATCTGAAACCAGTACCTTCCATTCAAATAAAGGCAATTACAAGGCCGTGAAGATAAAGTTAGGTAAAGTGATTGGACAACCAGTTTAAAAGGTAAGATGGTATATAAGCTGAAGAAGATATTTAAGAAGAAATTTCAAGAGGTGACTAAGAAGACAGATGAAGGCAGAGCAGTAAATATTGTCAACATGGACTTTGAAAGGCTCCACAGAGTCGGGTGGCTAATAAGGTTAGATCACTTGGGATTCAGGGAAAGCTAACTAATTGGATACAAAATTGTCTTGATGGTAAGAGTCTGAGGATGATGGTAGAGTGTTGTTGTTGCCCCGTTTTAGTTTTTTGAAGAGGCTACTGTTGAAAATTTAGTTGGGCTTCAGCCCAGCACTCCTGATCTATGAGCACCTGGTGCAGGGTAGAAGTCTGGGAGCCTTCTCATGGCTTTGTTACTGGGTGTGGCCAAGACGGGCCAAGGAGGGAATCATCGCTTCTGACTTTCTGCCCCTGTTCTGTAGTTATGTTCACACTCGAGCGTGCCTGGACTGTACCGGGAGTGATTACCATACAATGGAGGCCTTTCGTGACCGATTCATGCCGCAGGGCTGCAGTGCATTATCAGCCTGGACAACAATATTCTGATTTCTTTGTTTCTGCAGTATAAGTTTCCATTTCATTTTGAGTTTGCATTTGGTTTTAGTTTGTGCCCCAAGAAAAGGGCTGTTTCATTTTCCCAACTTTGGATTCCTTGAAAGAGACAAGGGGACTTTTATTTTAACCCCATGCTGTCCCTGTTCCCTTGATAGGATTGGTGTAATGGGATTTTATTTTCATTTGCAACAGGTAGAGGATCTTTTCTGTCTGACCTTTAGACCATTGTTGTCTCTATCTCAGGAGCATTCAATGGGGACAGAGCTGAGGGTTTGATTTTTAGTTTCCTTTGCGTTAAATTGAGTCAAGGAATGCTATTTTTTGTTTGCTTATTTGTTTTCTCATTTTTTTCGGACAGTCACTGGAATTTTCTTTCATTTCTAGAGTTGGGGAACCTTTTACATCTTCTGTTTTAAAAGAATGAAGTTAGCTTTAGTCTGTGTTTAACCTGGTGCTGACCCTGTTCCAGGAGTATTTGATGGGGGCAGTGTCAGGCAGGGGTGGCTTGACTTTTCTGTTTACATCTTTCATTTAAAAGAGTAGAGGGTTGTTATCAGACTTGAGGCCTATGACTAGTGATGTGCCACAAGGATCGGTATTCATCATTTATATAAACAATGTGGAAGAGAATATTGGAGGCCATGGTTAGTAGGTTTGTGGATGACACTATAATTGGTGGTATAGTGGACAGTGACAAAAGTCAATCAAGAGTATAATGGAATCTTAAACAACTGGGCAGTAGGCCGAGGATTTGCAGATGGAGTTTAATTCAGATAAATGTGAAGTGTTGCATCTTGGGAAGATATACCAGTTGATGCTAGGGTCCTGGGGAGTGTTGTCAAGCAGTGAAACCTAGAGGTGCAGGTACATCATTTCTTGGAAGTGGCATCACAGGTAGACAGGCTGGTGAAGAAGGCATTTGGCATGTTTGCCTTCATCAGTCAGGGCATTGAGTGCAGGAATTGGAACATCATGTTACTGATGTTCAAGACATTGGTACAGCTACATTTGGAGTATGTGTACAAATCTAGTTACCATGCTACAGGAAGGATGTATTAAATTGGAATATTCACAAGGATGTTACCAAGACTGGGGTGTTTGAGGCTGGATAGGACTTCTTTCCCTGAAGCATTTGAGGCTGAGGAGTGACCTTACAGAGGTTTATAAAATCATGAGAGGCACAGATAAGATGAATAGCCAATGTCTTTCCCCCAGGGTAGAGAGTCCAAAACTTGAGGGGATAGGATTAAGGTGAAAGGTGAAGGATTTAGGATGGGCATCAGGGCATATTTTTCACACAGAGGATGGTGCACATATGGAATGAGCTGCTGGAGGAAGTGGTAGAGATTGATACTATTATAACATTTAAAAGATATTTGGACAGATACACAGATAAGAAAGGTTTAGGGAGACATGGGCCAAATGCAAAATCAGTTTAGCAAACCTGGTTGGCATGGACAGTTGAGCCTGTTTCCATACTATATGATTCTATGACTGACATTACGACGGAAGTCAATAGGTTCTTAATTGGTAAGGGGATAAAGAATTACAGGGAGAAGGTAGGAGAATGGGGTTGAGAAACATATCAGCCATGATTGAATGGAAGAGCAAACTCAATGGGCCAGATAGTCTAATTATGGTCCTGTATCTTATGGTACTACATTACTGTTCTATTCAACCTCAGCAAGAAGGTTCTTGTGGGACTTCGATTCCAATACAGTCCTGTTCTGTTTGGATTAGATTGGTGACCATATACTGGAGGAACACGTTATTCAAATATGCAGTTTTGTTGGAGGGACAGTAGTCAGGGTGCGTAGCAGAGATGTTAAACAAAGGCTCTTTCTGTACTCTCAGGTGGATGAAATAGATTCCATAGCATGAGCTTAATGGCGAGCAAAAGACATATCCTGGTGACCTCATCTGCTCCGCAACTAATACCTCCAAACAAATTATCGACTCATCATTACCTTGCCATTTGTAGAATCATGTTCTGTACAAATAGTCTGCTTCCTCCCAACATTACAACAGCATTTTAAAAGCATTTTTTGCCTGCAAAACTTCTCATATGTATGTTTGTAGTGTTTGATGAATTAATTGCAGAATATCTAGATGGTGTTTAAAATACCCTTGGTTCTTGCCTGCTGAGACAGCCTGATGTAAAAGTTGTTTTAGAAACACAAGCTTTTCTTTCTTTCAGATGCTTGAGCCTCATGCTGGCTGATTCCAGTTGTGTTAACCTGTAAACAGCCTAATCTACAAATGTCCAGGTCAGTGGCAGTGCCACCTCATTGTTTCACATTGCTGTTTAATTTAGCAAACTCTCAAAACCATACCTTGTAACTGGCTCCTTCGTAAACTCATACTGTCTGCTGCAGGTTTGAACGGGAGGTTTTGATGACAATGTAATCATGAAACACCCACTCACATCACATGAGAGTGTAGAATTCCACTCCTTTCTCATTTCCTGCACAGTCAACTCATCTGAACAATACACGTTCTGGCACAGTCATAGGACATCAGGAACAGCTCTGATTACACTGAGCTCATCTAAGTCTCACATCGGGTCAGGCCAGTACACGACACGAAAGAAATTGACAATCCCTCCCAATCTGTACCCATCAACCTCACTTTGAATAACTACTTTTCCCATTGAGTGCCTGGGGAATTTATTTCCCATCCCTGGTTCCTGTGCAAATGTGATGACAATTCTTCCCTTTGAACTGTTAGAGTCCTTGCAGTCACACAATCGAAAGTCTCAACCACCGTGCACGGAGGGGTACCAGAAGGCATTTAACAAGGTACCTCATAAAGGTTTAAGACATAAGAGCCCATGGTATTGGAGGCAGTACATTGGCATGGATAGAGAATTGGTTAAGGGGCAGGAAACAGTGAGTGGGTATAAAGTGTTCCTTTTCAGATTGGTAACCTGTAACAAATTGGGGTAACCTGTAACAGGGATCAGTGTGAGGACCGCAAGGCTTTACAATATGTATTAATGACTTGAAGCGAATGTACTGTAGCATCTGACACAAAAATAGATGGAAAGCCTGATTGTGAAATGGATAAAGACATTTTACAGAGAGACATAGATAGGTTAAGTAAGTGAGTAAAAAGTTAACAAATGTATAATGTGGGAAAATGCAAAGTTGTCCATTTGGGGAGAAAAAAAAAATTAAATGGAGAAAAACAGGAGAAATCTGCAACACAAAGGGATTCAGAGATATTTGCATCTGAAACACAGAAAGCTCGCATGAGGTTAAAATGTGTGAGGGTATGTAGATTCTTGATCAGTTGGGAAATCAAGGGTTACAAGGCAAGTGAAGGAAAGTGGATTTGAGGAATGTCAGATCAGCTATGATCCTTTTGATTGATGGAGCAGGCTTGAGGGGCAAAGCATCCTCCTCCTGTTCTTATTAATTAGGGTCTTACAGTCACTCTATGCAGAGAATGCACATCTCTGCCTTGGTCCCAAACATCAAGAGGTGACAGGAGCATGTGACATTGCATTCTTTCCTGCATTGTGTCTCATTAGCATATTACATAGTCAGATTCATCTCTTTATATTACCCCCAAATCTCTGATTTATTCTTATATTAAAGTTAGAACCCAACAACGCTAAGGATATTTTTTAATCTCCCTTCTTGTGTTGATGTAACTGCAGTTCTTACCAGAAATAATTTCTTCAAAATGAGAAACCACTGCTTGCTGCAGGAAATCCTTTGCTGCCTAGATCACTTCATCTGAATAGCTGCAGTGACAAATATACACTTCCTGACACCTGAGAATCACTTTGACACAAAGACTGCAGACAGCGATCTTTCAAAAATAAATATAAATTGCTGTTGATGATGCCTTTTGTGTCTAAAATTGAATTCGTAAGAATCAAATGAATCAGAATTCTAGTGTGAAAGCATCATATATCATTGCCCTGTCATCACTTGTGACTTTGGAGGTGTTCCAAATATTTGCTGCCATCTGTTTGTTGTCAAGTATTCACCCCACAGTTTACATTTCTGGACGTTGCACATGGAATAAATCTGAGTGACTGAAAGAAGAGAATTTGTATTTCACAAGATATTTTGTATTCAAGTAACCATGGATACATTTGGCTTTCAATTGATGATGATTCAACAGAAGGTTTTTTTCCAAAGTGGTGGCAGATGGAATGTGGCCATTCTTGACTGATCGACATTACATATGTCATTCTGACGCAAGCATTGAAAATAAAATGGGTGTGTTACAAAGGATGTTTAATAATACCTTGATTGTTTTGATGTTTAAGATGGCAGAAGAGGTGATCATCATGTGCCTGTTAAAATTAGTCATTGTTGGATGCTGTGATGTCACTGAATGGTATGAATAGAAGAGAGAATGACAGCAGACTGAACCCTCAAACTATTTCTTTCTATTTTCTCTTCAAATCTGGTCTCACTAAGCCCAAAACACACCCTTTGATAATTTACTATTCAGATTATTAAATAGGAATAAGTGAACAAAGTGAATGTTGCACTTATAGAAAGTGAGTTTGTGGGATTAATAGAGCAACATAAGGGGTGAAATCTTCCGGGATCTGAATGATATGAACCATGGCAAGAACTTTGGAAAAATTGCGTGAGAAGTCATTTGAGGCCTTTTTCAATGTCAGGAGCAACAAGTCACATTTTCCAAGTCTTGGATATTGAGACAGTATTTTCATTAGTGAGCAGCAAAAGGCCAATTAACAGTGATTATTGTTTCCCCTATTGTTATTTAATCGTGCTTCATTCATATACATTTTCCCATTCGACCACGTGTTGGATAGAAACTAGACACTGAGAATTCCTGACTGTGAAACACAAAGTGGGTATTGGCTTGCTCACTGCTTGCTCCCCTGGAACTTCAACTTGACCACGTGTCACCAATATCTTAGAGCACAGTCCATGGGCAGCGCCTGCACACACCCCATGTCTGCAGACCCTGACATCCAACACTCCAGCCTCACCACATCATCATGGCACATCTCCAATCCACTTGCCTACCTCAGAGCACACCAGTGCCTTGCATTAGAATGCTGCTTCAAGGACACTTGGTGCACATTATCAGCAACCCAACTCACAGACTGGGCCAGGCTGCATCTTTTGAGTGCTCACTTGCTGTTAGAATGCTCACTCCATTTATATCTACCTGAATCCCCACATCATCCCTATCTTGCCTTGCATTTTAGTGTTTGCCTCCTCAGTTGAACTTTAACTGTTTTTGTTAAGTACTTTGGTCTTGTCTTGTTGTTTAGCAGAGATATAAATCAGGCATCTTCCCTTGCTGGTGGCCTGTGATCAGTCAGGCAATTATACATCTTCCTGTACAGCAGTGTGCTCCATCAATCTCACCCACACCGTGTGCCAACAGCTCACACAGCAAGTCTAAGGGCTGTAGCTGTCATTTAAATCATGGAGACACCATTGGACAGGAAGTCACAGCACTGTAAAGACAAACTCCAATATCAGACTGGGACTTTGGCACGGTTAGTCAGCCACTCAGAGCACTCAAAAACAGGCTGTACCTCTACAGCCAAGGATTTGGGTCACAGTGCTATTAGTTCATGGAGTAATGGGAACACAGAAACTTCTGAGAATGAGCCATGGGAGTAAGAATCCACAGAAATATGGAGATAAAGAAATGCAATTTGTGGAGACAATAACCAAAAAGCAATCTGATCGGGTGAGCTACATTGGAAATGTTCAGAAAACACCATTGAATGACGCTAAACAAATATCAGTCAGGAGTCTGATTGCTCATCGTTCAGGACTACTCGGCTAAGTTTCTGAATAGGGTGGATCATGGTCAGTCATGGATGCACATCCACTAAATTAAGGTGGGATTATCAAGGGCACTTCTGCAAGAGGAAAGCTGGGAACTTAATTGTCAGAATGGAACCAGAATGGAGACAGGGTGCAGATGTAGGTCCCTTATGAAATAACTCCACAAAGGCAGGTATCCCATCAACCTCTTTAAGTAGACCAAGCAGGGGCTTGTGGTCCATTATTATTATGAATTCATATTCATAAAGGTATTGGTGGAACTTTCTGACTCCAAATATGACCACCAAACATTTCTTCTCTCTCTTGAGGCATATTTACGCTCTTCATGAGCTAAAGTCCTGGATAAATATACTATTGAGCATTCCTCTCCATTGGGTCACCTATGAGCGAATACTATCCCGATGCCATACGGGGAGGCATCACATGTCAATACCAGACCTCGTTTGGGATTATAGTGTGCCAACACCAGAGAGGTTGATAACTAATTGAAAGCAATGGCTTGGTTACACAGCCATTTCCAAGGCTGACCCTTTAAGAGTTGTTGCAAAGGTATCAGGAGGGAGGCCAGGTTGTGTATGAAGTTTCTGTAATGATTCCCCAGCCTTATACTCCAGTACAGAAGTGGGATTTGGGGCATCTTTGATCACCCTCATATCATCTCCCAACAGGTGTAATCCAGCCTTGTCGACTCCATAGCCCACATAAGTCACTTAGGGTGCCTGGAACATACATTTCTCCATTTTAAGGTGTGCGGCTGGCTGGGAGAAATGTCTAAGGACCATATCCAAACATTCCAAGTGCTCCTTATTGGTCTTCCTTGTTATTAGCATGTCATCTCGATAAGTGGTGACCTGGAGTAGACTTTGTAAACTCTTCTCCATTGTCCACTGAAAAATTGCACAGGCCGACAACACCCCAAACAGCAGTCCCGAATATCAGTACAAACCTTTATTGGTACTAATTGTAGCACGCTTCAAGGAATCCTCATCTAATTGTAAGTATGCATGGCTCATGTCCAGCTTTGTGATTGACAGCTCTCCTGTCAGCTTTGCAGGAAGTCCTCTAAGCAAGGGGTTGGGTATTCATCCAGTTCCAAAAAGCAATTTACCATTTGTTTTAAATTCCAAAAAGGGGAACCGACCTGTCAGGCTTCACAACTGATATGACCGGTGCTGCTCATTTCGCAAACTGGACTGGTTTGAACATTCTTTTCCTTTCTAGCCTTCTGACTTCTGTTTCTACTTTTGCCTGTAAGGCAAATGACTCTGGGCAGGCCTTGCAGAATCATTGAATTGTTTCCTGGTCAACATGCAAGGTGGCTTTGGCTCCTTTGATAGTCCCAAGACCTTCCTGAAAATCGTCCAGATATTTAATTAGGACTTCACCGTGGCAACCATTTTCTGATCAAAAAATGCTGAGGCAACATAGGTTGATCTATCTAAACCAATTTTTCCCCATCAAGCTTGGGCTTGAGTCTTTTACTCCAGTCAGCGGCCACTGTATCACCTGCTTCTTTTAAGAGACTGGAACCAAAGTTGTACTCTTAATCTGTAAAGGTTCCCCGATATAAGTTCTCAGTCTAGCCGAGGTCTTGTGCAAACTTAAGGGTCAGAGTCCAAAGTGAATTTTGTTAAAGACTGGTTCTGTGATAGTACCAACCTCCATTAGAGCCAGGTGACCATTGACCCAGAGGTTTATTTTGATTGATTCTGATTTGGATGTTGTTAAGCAATTTAACTGTTCCAAAACAGGTGTAAGTGGACTTTCCAGGGTGTGCACTGTCTTGGATACTGGCCTGTAAGTTCTCTTACTCAGTTTAGGTCGAGTGGAACTCTTTCGCTGTCTCGACTCCACATTCCAGCAGCCTGAATCCTGAAAACAATCTTAACTGTTTGTTTGAGGCTTGGATTTCCTTTCAGGGTTTGCTGTGGGCTGATCTAGAGTCCCTCCATTCTGGATATGCCCTGAGTAAGACTGTGCAATTGCCTTCTGTCAGTGTTCCCAAGCTCAGTCAGACTGGTCAGGGTATCCCCTTCCATCATAATACCCTACTCCACTTGCCACATTTTCCAGTGATAAAGCTAGGTGTGGTGCCTCTTTGAAGTCGAGTTGGAGTTCAGCTAGTAGGTACTTTTGCATGGTTTTGTCATTAATCCTACATACCAGTCTCTCAGCATCTCATTAAGGGTTAAACCAAAGTCACACACCTCTGCCTTTCTTGACCTAGTCAAAAATTCCAATATGGAATTCCCTGGTTCTAGAATTGCTGAGTAAAACCAATAGTGTCTCAGAATTAGAGGAGCTTGGTTTCATAATATTCTTTAATTAAATCCGTCAACTTTTGAAAGATTTTAGTGTCTGGTGCCTCAGGGACAGTTAGGATCCTAATAACCGGGGTGGCACGGTGGCACAGTGGTTAGCACTGCTGCCTCACAGTGCCAGAGACCCGGGTTCAATTCCCGCCTCAGGCGACTCTCTGTGTGGAGTTTGCTCGTTCTCCCCGTGTCTGTGTGGGTTTCCTCCGGGTGCTCTGGTTTCCTCCCACAGTCCAAAAATGTGCAGGTTAGGTGAATTGGCCAAGTTAAATTGCCCGTAGTGTTAGGTGAAGGGGTAAATGTAGGGGAATGGGTCTGGGTGGGTTGCGCTTCGGCGGGTCGGTGTGGACTTGTTGGGCCGAAGGGCCTGTTTCCACACTGTAAGTAATCTAATCTAAAAAAAAACTGAAAAGGTTGCAGGTCCACAAGCAGTCAGGAGAATTGCTCATTGCTTTTCATCTACCCCAATGTCATTTGCTCAGAAAGAAATAATGCATTCTTCGCAAACTAGGCCCAGTTTTCGCCAGCAAAATCAAATGTGTGAAGCTTCTCAAATAATGGCATGATGCCAAAAATGCTCACCCAACTCAAAGACAACTTCTGCAAGAAGATTTACCAGGATGTTGCCTGTAATGGAGAATAGGTCGTACGAGGATAGGTTGAGAGTGCTAGGCCTTTTCTCGTTGGAACGGCGAAGGATGAGGGGTGACTTGATAGAGGTTTATAAGATGATCAGAGGAATAGATAGAGTAGACAGTCAGAAACTTTTTCCCCGGGTACAACAGAGTGTTACAAGGGGACATAAATTTAAGGTGAAGGGTGGAAGGTCAGGGGTGGGTTCTTTACCCAGAGAGTGGTGGGGGCATGGAATGCGCTGCCTGTGGGAGTGGCAGAGTCAGAACCTTTGGTGACCTTTAAGCGGCAATTGGATAGGTACATGGATGGGTGCTTAAGCTAGGGCAAATGTTCGGCACAACATCGTGGGCCGAAGGGCCTGTTCTGTGCTGTATTGTTCTATGTTCTATGTTCTAATTTCTTCAGGAGCATGCTTTTCTCTTGTCGCCACTAAAATAACTCCAGAGCGGTTAGCTTCCTATCATCCAGTTGCCTTTTGTTTACTTGTCGAGAATCCTTGACACTGATCCAGTTTCTTCAGAGAGAGCAAAACCACTGACACTCCTGTTTTTTAAATTCTTTTTCTTTTTTTCCCCACACTACCACCTAACTGCTGTAGTGCTTATTTTTTCCCCAGTATCCATGTTGTGTGTGTGCAGGTGTGAGACATAGTGAAAGACAACAAGTGTACAAATCTTTATTCATTTTCCACCACCAGGAAGAAAGGAAACACTCAAGTGGCCAGTGACAAGCAATGCTGCATCATCAAAACAGTGAAGGGGAGGGCAAGGATTAAATTAAAATAGAGTTGAAGGGGGAAATAAAACACTCCA
The DNA here is from genome assembly GCF_037043375.1 of Chiloscyllium plagiosum. Classification (NCBI taxonomy): domain Eukaryota; kingdom Metazoa; phylum Chordata; class Chondrichthyes; order Orectolobiformes; family Hemiscylliidae; genus Chiloscyllium; species Chiloscyllium plagiosum. Next base: position 91,189,901 of record NW_028270151.1, read on the forward strand.
CTCCCTGCGGTGCCCAACTCTCCCTGAACAGCGCGAGGTATTGGTAGACACTGCATGTTCCTTCTCCAGGGACACCAGGGCACAGATGTAACCAATACCCCTGTTTATATCTGTCAGCCAGGTCTCCATCATTGGACTAGATTAACAGCCCCAGTCAGCAAACTCATATTCAATGAGGTCCAGATAGCTGACCTTGTTAGAATCACTACAGTCAGAAACAGGAAAACTTATAATGGAAAACAAAGAGATGACAAGCCAATTAAACACATATTCTGGTTCAGTCTTCACAATGGAGGACACAAATATCATCCCAAAAATGTTGGGAATGCAGAGATTAGTGAAAGCAGAGACACTGAAAGGAAATCAGTAATAATAGGGAAAAGGTGTTGAGGAAGTTAATGAGATTAAAGGCTGATAAATCCCCAGGGACTGATAATCTTCATTTGAGAGTATTTGAGGGAGTAGAATAATGGATTCATTGATGGCTACCTTTTAATATTCTATAAACTATAGAATAGCTGCTATGGATTGGAGTGTAGCCGATGTAACCCCATTGTTTAAAAATGGAATAGGGAGAAAATAGGGACTAACAGACTTGTTAACCTGATAGCAAGGAAAATGCTAGAGTTTATTATTAAAGATCTAATAGCAGAGCACTGAGAAAACAGTGACAAGATTAGATAGACTCAGCATGGATTTATGAAAAGGAACACATGCTTGATAAATCTACTGTAATTTTTAAAAGATATAACCAGTTGAGAAGAGGGAGCACAAAGCCAACCTGCACTTGAGACTTGGGCACATAATCCAGGTTAACTCTTGGTGAGGTACTCAGGGTGTGCTGTGCTATTAAACTGGGCTCTGACTGCCTTCTTATTCTGCAATTCAAAGTCAGGCTGCTAAGCTCACTTTGATGCCCTTGAAAGCATTTATTCCTCAAACACCATCCTGAAAAAATTTCAATTCATGAAAAGCTTTATTGTTATGTCAATGCTATTTGTGGAAGCTTGCTGTGCTCAAGTTGACTAGGGCATTTCCTATATTGCAATGGTAAGTAAACCACAAAAGTATTTCATTCGTTGTGTTTTGGAGCACCCTAATATCATGAAATTTGCTTTTTCCTCATTCCTTTATCTAATGATTGATGGATTAATTCTTGAATATAATTCATATAGTTAAAAATCACACAACACCAGGTTATAGTTCGACAGGTTTATTTGGAAGCACTAGCTTTTGGAGCTTTCGGAAGGAGCAGCGCTCCAAAAGCTAGTGCTTCCAAATAAACCTGTTGGTCTATAACTTGGTGTTGTGTGATTTTTAACTTTGAACCAGTTGGACTATAACCTGGTGTTCCATGATTTTTAACCTGGTCCAGCCCAGTCCAACACCGGCACCTCAACATCATAATTATGTTGCCTCACAGCACCAGAGACCCGGGTTCAATTCCCGCCTCAGGCGACTGACTGTGTGGAGTTTGCTCGTTCTCCCCGTGTCTGCGTGGGTTTCCTCCAGGTGCTCTGGTTTCCTCCCACAGTCCAAAGATGTGCAGGTCAGGTGAATTGGCCATGCTAAATTACCTGTAGTGTTAGGTAAGGGGTAAATGTAGGGGTAAGGATGGGTTGTGCTTCGGCGGGTCGGTTTTCACACTGTAATGTAATCAATATAAATATATTCATTCAATAAACCCACCCTCAGAGTTATTCCTAAGAGGGATTTCTTAACCATAGCATTCATAATGCTCAAAGCTTTAGTACTGACATGGAGACACACAGGATAAAACATTACATAGAACCTGTTACCTCAAGGCAAAGGATGAAGATCAAAGCAGAATCATGGTATTATCCCTGGTCTGCAGTTACACAGTTGTGACAATAGAATATTCCACATGTAAGACTGAAGAGTTCTGTTGCTATAGGAATTTGACACAAATTCCAGTAAAGCATAGAATGATGTAAAATAGACTTCCACTTTATTCTTAGCTCTAAACAAAAGGTATTGGAGAACATTTCAATGTGGTGGTACCCTTGTTCTTTTCAGCTCATGATGACAAAGTATCCATCCCCCATATTATCTTTGATCATCCTAGAAAACTGGTTCACACAACCTCAGGCTGATTGGCAGCTAATGGGCCTTCACTCAGCTTCTCCTAAAGGCATTGTGAGCATTTAAAAACTCTCATGGAGCAGAACTCTCTTCAAAGTGCTCCATTAATTACATACTCAGCATGTGCTGACTGCCACATGAGTCCACGGCTCAAAAGTTTTAATAGGATCTGGCTGACACTCAATTCTTCTGGCCATTTACAGAACTCCAAGTCCTTGTTTTGGAATAGCTTACAGAGGGTGGCATGGCGTAGGGAAGGCTGACCTTCCAGAGAGTGGCCTCACCTCCATGAAACACATTCACCTTGAAGGTGGTGAATGATGTGCCTCACCTTTTGAAATAGTTTCATGCAAAAAGTGAGAGGTTTAGTACTCCAGCTAAGGAAGAGTAAAAAGTGAGTTCATATTTTCAATATTCAGAATATTTAAGATTAGTGAGGTCAATGAGCATCTCACAGGGTGAAAAATAGATAAGCTACCGGCTATTAAGAACTTGACACTGTTGAACATTATTTTGTGCAAAACGATTTTTCCAATACATAGCACCAAATGCATGGACATTTTGGGGAAACTGTAGTGTAGTCTGGTAATGTCTCTGGGCTAGTAATCCAAGGACCAAACAAATTTTCTGGGGTCATTGATTCAAATCCCACCATGGTAACTGATGGATTTAAAAAGTAAATAATAAATCTGGAATTCAAAAGTAATCTCAGTGATGGTCACCATGAAGCTGTTATCAAATGTCGTAAAACCCAGCTGATTCCTGATTTTCTTTTTTGGGAAGAGATTCTTTACCCAGTCTTGCCCATATGTAACTCCAGCACCAAATAATGTGGTTGACTCTTTAACTGCCCTTCGAACTGTCACTCAGGTCAAGAGCTATTTGCGGTATTCAACAGCCAGTAATGCCCTACATCCCATGAAAGAAATTTTAAAAATGGATTAACAAGTTTCTTTTGTCTAATGGGGTTGCACTTTATGCAGTTCCTGTGATGTGAGACAAGCACCAACATGATCTCCTGAGGTACCGCCCATATACCAAGTAGTCATGCAAAAATACATTCACTAAGATGTTAAAAACCAGCAAGAAGAACTACTTTGATTTGTATTCTCTTGAGTTTAGATGATTTGAATGTTGTCTTTTAATAGGTAGACCAACAGGGAAATCAATAAGGTAAATGGGATTAATATGTTTTAGTGTTTGTTGGCTGCTGTAGCCATAGTGGGCAGAAGGTCCTGTTTCTATGTTGAAAGATTCTATGACTCTGTTCCTCTGTTAAGGAGGGGTGAGTGCCAAACAGAGCTATAAAATTTGAGCCAGTTCTCTGCAAGGTGATATTAGAAAGTGTTTCTACTTGCGGAAGTCTCTGCACCAAGAGTTTTAAGGTAAGAGCCAGAAGGTCTAGAGAAGATCTGAGGAAAAGCCTTTTCACTCAAGGGTAGGTGTCAATCTGGAACTCACTGCCTTTCAGGGTGTTAGAGATGGAAATTCTCATAAATTGGAGAAGTATTTAGATGTGCACTTGCAATGCCAAAGCATATTCGGCATAGGTCACGTACGGGAAAAAGGGATTTGAATAGCTAGGTTGACTGTTTTTGACTGACATGGACATGATCAGCTGGAAGGCCTTTTTCTGTGCTGAATACCTTTGAATCTGTGACTCTAATTGGAATCTTTGAAACTGAGATAAATGGCTCCTTGTTGACTATAGAAATGAGGGATAATGGCACTAATACGAGTGATGGATGTATATCGAACATGATGGGAAGAGAATGGAAGCTCAAGGAGTTGAATGGCCTTCATCTTCCCCTGTGTTCCTATATCCCTTACTTTCTTAATTCATGATAGGTCTATCATTGATTTGGAGCCATTTCAGACTCCCAGCAGTTACAGCCCAGGGCTCCACCTTGTCCAGAATCACAAGCTGGAGAAAGTAAACGCAGTGCAGCAGCAAGAATTTTTCTGAAGATTTTCCTGCTCCTCGGATGCTACCTGACCTGCTGTGCTTTTCCAGCACCACTCTAATCTAGACTCTGGTTTCCAGCATCTGCAGTCACTGTTTTTACCGACTCTTGTTGCTCATTTGTATGTGTGGAGTTGTCACAATCACCCGAAGCACAGAATAAAAATCGACCCTGACTTCAGGTGATCAAAATACCAGCTATGCTGTTGTTTGGAATTTTTCTAATTAATAATCACAATCACCAATTAAATCACATGAATTTTAAAATTGGACATGGCTGGTAAAAATGATGGCAGCAGTTCACAGAATCCCGACAGTGTAGAAACAGGCCATTTGGCCCGACAACTTTCAAAAGCTGATTGGAGGCAGATGTTTGCAGGTAAAGGGACAGCTGGAAAATGGGAAGCCTTCAGAAATGAGATAACACGAATCCAGAGAAAGTATATTCCTGTCAGGGTGAAAGGGAAGGCTGGTAGGTATAGGGAATGCTGGATGGCTAAAGAAATTGAGGGTTTGGTTAAGAAAAAGAAGGAAGCATATGTCAGGTATAGACAGGAGAGATCGAGTGAATCCTTAGAAGAGTATAAAGGCAGTAGGAGTATACTTAAGAGGGAAATCAGGAGGGCAAAACGGGGACATGAGATAGCTTTGGCAAATAGAATTAAGGAGAATCCAAAGGGGTTTTACAAATATATTAAGGACAAAAGGGTTACGAGGGAGAGAATAGGGCACCTCAAAGATGAGCAAGGCGGCCTTTGTGTGGAGCCACAGAAAATGGGGAGATACTAAATGAATATTTTGCATCAGTATTTACTGTGTGAAAGGATATGGAAGATATAGACTGGAGGGAAATAAATGGTGACATCTTGCAAAATGTCCAGATTACAGAGGAGGAAGTGCTGGATGTCTTGAAACGGTTAAAGGTGGATAAATCCCCAGGACTTGATCAGGTGTATCCGAGAACTCTGTGGGAAGCTAGAGAAGTGATTGCTGAGCTTCTTGCTGAGATATTTGTATCATCAGGTGAGGTGCCGGAAGACTGGAGGTTGGCAAATGTGGTGCCACTGTTTAAGAAGGGTGGTAAGGACAAGCCAGGAAACTATAGACCAGTGAGCCTGACTGCGGTGGTGGGCAAGTTGTTGGAGGGAATCCTGAGGGACAGGATGTACATGTATTTGGAAAGGCAAGGACTGATTCAGGATAGTCAACATGGCTTTGTGCGTGGGAAATCATGTCTCACAAACTTGATTGAGTTTTTTGAAGAAGATTGATGAGGGCAGAGCAGTAGATGTGATCTATATGGACTTCAGTAAGGCGTTCGACAAGGTTCCCCATGGGAGACTGATTAGCAAATTTCAATCTCATGGAATACAGGAACAACTAGCCATTTGGAATCAGAACTGGCTCAAAGGTAGAAGACAGAGGGCCGTAGTGGAGGGTTGTTTTTCAGACTGAAGGCCTGTGACCAGTGGAGTGCCACAAGGATCGGTGCTGGGTCCTCTACTTTTTGTCATTTACATAAATGATTTGGATGCGAGCATAAGAGGTGCAGTTAGTAAGTTTGCAGATGACACCAAAATTGGAGGTGTAGTGGACAGCAAAGAGGGTTACCTCAGATTAGAATGGGATCTTGGTCAGATGGGCCAATGGGCTGAGAAGTGGCAGATGGAGTTTAATTCAAATAAATGCGAGGTGCTGCATTTTGGGAAAGCAAATCTTAGCAGGACTTATACACTTAATGGTAAGGTCCTAGGGAGTGTTGCTGAACAAAGAGACCTTGGAGTGCAGTTCATAGCTCCTTGAAAGTGGAGTCGCAGGTAGATAGGATAGTGAAGAAGGTGTTTGGTATGCTTTCCTTTATTGGTCAGAGTATTTAGAACAGGAGTTGGAAAGTCATGTTGCAGCTGTACAGGACGTTGGTTAGGCCACTGTTGGAATATTGAGTGCAATTCTGGTCTCCTTCTTATCGGAAAGATGTTGTGAAACTTGAAAGGGTTCAGAAAAGATCTACAAGAATATTGCCAGGGTTGGGGGATCTGAGCTACAGGGAGAGGTTGAACAGGCTGGGGATGTTTTCCCTGGAGCGTCGGAGGCTGAGGGGTGACCTTATAGAGGTTTACAAAATTATGAGAGGCATGGATAGGATAAATAGGCAAAGTCTTTTCCCTGGGATTGGGGAGTCAAAAACTAGAGTGCATAGGTTTAGGGTGAGAGGGGAAAGATATAAAAGAGACCTAAGGGGCAACTTTTTCACGCAGAGGGTGGTACGTGTATGGAATGTGCAGCCGAGGATGTGGCGGCGGCTGGTACAATTGCAACATTTTAAGAGGCATTTTGATGGGTATATGAATAGGAAGGGTTTGGAGGGATATGGGCCGGGCGCTGGCAGGTGGGACTGGATTGGGTTGGGATATCTGGTCGGCATGGACAGGTTGGACCGAAGGGTCTGTTTCCATGCTGTACATCTCTATGACTCTATAAGTCCACATCAACCCAACCAGACCCATTCCCCAATCCTATTACTCTACATTTCCCCTGAGTAATTGGACCTACACATTCCTGAGCACTACAGGCCATTTAGCATGACCAATGTACCTAACCTGCACATCTTTGGATAGTGGGAGGAAACTCACGCAAATTAGAAGAGAACATACAAACTCCACACAGTTGCCCAAGGCTGGAATCAAGCCTGCGTCCCTGGTGCTGTGAGGTAGCATTGCTAACACTGAGCCACCGTGGCCACCATTGACTTATAAGTGAGCAGACATTCAGATCAGTTCAGTAAAGCTCTTCTTGAAATGATGATGGAGAAAGAAAACATAAAAAAGGAGGAATTCTCTTGTTAGGTTGAACCAATACCCTGATCCAACATTCTCACAAATTCCCCTAACAGTACCTCTCAAAATATACCCTGACAACATCCCGCTAAATATGCTAACATTAACCCCTCAAAATATCTCATTGCAATACCCACTTACAATAATTGTTTTAAAATATCCCCTCACAACTCCTCCTTGAAATTTCCATTCATAGTGACCCATCACAATATCCCTTCACAATGTGCTTTCATAACGCACCCTTGAAATAGTCCATCCAATAACTCCCCTCACAATACTTTCCCACTCAAAATTACTTCACCCTGATTATACTTTTTCTCCTTCACTCCATTGAGGATATTGTCTGTGAGATAATAACTGAATCAGAGTTATGATGGTCCACACAGTTGAAGAGTTTGCCGTCACTAGTTACTGACATTTGCGAGTGTGCTGTGTTGAAGGCAAGGGGAGGTTAATGATGAGGCAGGTGTCCTGATGAGTGGTAAGTGTGAGAGTGAGTGGAGAGGTGAAGTTTTGCAGAGGGGGAAGGTGAAACTCGACATATTGCCATTGAGGTCAGCAGCAGGGTAAACAGGGCAGCAGGAGTTCAGGCTGATTTACATTTTCAACATTTGCTAATTACAATAGTCCTAAAGGACAGAAGGATTGCCTAAAGACAAGGAATTTTTAATCTCTGAAAGGCATTAACATGACATCTGCTCAGGGACGAGGAGAGCCATGTAACTCGATAATGAGACTGCGGCAGATGCCATCCTGTAATTGTTGCCTGTAAATGGTGGCTGTCATTCACTGACTACTCCAAATTCAATTGCAAAGTTTTGAGACAGGATCACTTTAAAATCAAGGGCACAAAGGACAACAAAGGCCAGGTTTATATTTCTCCATGAAATCTGATAGCTGGACAGATTGCAATTTCGTAAAGTGAGCATTGCCAAGGTATCTCCCATTCTGTAACTAGTTTCATTAACTTCCTTTTCCCTAACACATTAAATTTAAAAAGCCTCAGAAACATTGTAACACTCAGTTCATATATTGTATGTTACCTCATGGCCCAGCATATCCTCCAATCTATCCATTACCATCAAGCAGGTAGTAAATGTCTCTATCGCGATGTAAATTGGAATCTATTAGTTGACAGACTTACAAGTTCATTAGCAGCAGGAACAGATGAAAGAATAATGGTGGCACAAACACAAGGGAATGACCCAGACTTTAAACAAGTTCTTAGTGATCAATTTTACAATGGATTTGGCATCCCTATCCTTGGCATAATGACAGGGCCATGCCTGCTCCACTCAGCTGGCTCACTCACAGCCTCCATGATAGGCATCCTAACTTAAGGCAGGATGTCTCACAGATGGCCAACAGACCTCTGTTACAGCGGTGCCATCAGAGACTATAAACCTGGAGCCAGGTTTATAATCTCTGGCAAAGGAGCAGAATAGCCAGGATGGACAGGTCCCAGGAGAGTAGGAGTTTAAGGAGAAATGTGGTGTGGAAAAACATTTGAGGGTAACCTCTGATGAGAATCAGGGGACTGTAAACCAGGCAGTGACCCTTTTCCTGGCTACAAATCACCTGGCATTACCTGGTACACTTGGCGAAAATCTCCAGCCTCAACCTGCAGTCAGTTAAAACCAAAGTCAGCTAAAGCCAAGTCAGTTAAAGTCAGTTTACTTTTTCTTTCTCGTCTCATTTTTTTCTCTTTTATTTTACTTAACACTCGGTAAAGAGCTCAGCTGCAGCTAAGACATTGGCAGTGACAAGTATTCCCAGCAGTGTGGATTCATGTTGGCAGCAGCGTGGCCTCAAGTGGGCCCAGCAACGGGTACTCTGGGCAAGTTTGGTTTCCTAACGGCTTCTGTATTGTCAAGATGATCCTAGCACCTGCTCAATCTCAAGTTCATATTACCTTCTTTTGGTGGCTTCGGTGAGAAAGGTGGTTTGAAATGCTATTGCAGTGGAGTGAGTCTGGTTGTTCCTCATGGCTAGGCTGCTTCGGTGCCGGCTTTAGATGAGGTGATCCCAGACCCGGGATTGCAATGGCCAGGGTTTTCTTGAGGCTTTTGCAGCATCTTTGTTGTGCCATGGTTGGTTTGGCCCAGCCTGGGATTACTTCAGGCAGCTTCAGTGGCTGTTTTCATTGGCGTCAGTCTGTGTCCCCTTGTGGCACCTTCTATGACTCCATGTCTCGTTTTCATCGGCACTGTGGTGGGTCCAGCCCAGGATTCAAACTGGGGGAGTTGGGTCCTTGAGCTTAGAGCCGTGAAATGGATTTAATAGCCCTTCTTCAATAGCCCTTCTTAAAATTTCTTTTCTTTATATTATCATGGAACGACTGCTACTCTGAACATGTTAATTATACATTTTTTCTAATTTATTACTATGATTTTGTATTTTGAAGGTCTGAAATGCTCAACTTTTTATTTCTTTATATTTCTGATTTCGTTTCCCTAAGAATTTGTTTTCTAGAATCTGTACCTAAGTACATTTGTAGCTAAGAGACCACCATAAGTGGCAATTGGTAAATTTCTCACTGTGAGTACATGTGACAATAAATCTAACTCAATTCAGAAGACTTTTCTACGGCCATTTGTTGGCAGGTTGAATGGCGCACCAGAGGTCTCCCCCAACACTGCTAACATTGTAATGGAGGCAAATTGGCATGGATAGACAGTGGAACAGTGCCATTGGCATGGTATCTAAGTTTACTCATTCCACCCCACCACCCACCATATGTCACCACAACCCTGGAGAGGGGAACTTGTAAATTTCTGCCATTGTATTGACCTTTAATTTGACCTTTAGAAGTGTGAGGTGATGTTTCAAAACAAAGGACGTGGAGAGTCAGGATAAAATTAAAGGTACTATTCTAAAAGATGTGTAGGAGCAAAGATTTGGGTGCATGTGTACATAAGTCATTAAAGATAGACAGCACAGTTTGAAAGATCTGTTAATAAAGCATACAATATCCTCGGCTTCATCCATAAGGACATAGAGTAGGGAAGCTTTCATGAAATGATGTAGAATACTTGTTGGACCTCAGCTAGAGTATTGTGTGTGGGTATATAGGAAGGATATGAATGCATTGGAAAGGGTGCAGAAGAGATATATGAAAATGGGTTCCAGGGATGAGATGCTTCAGTTATGAGGACACATTGGTGAAGATTGGACTGTTTTTCTTGGAGAGGAGAAGGTTGAGAGGAGGTGATTTCAAAATCATGAGGGGTCTGGACAGCATGGATAAAGAGAAACTGTTCCCAGTCATAAGTGGATAAAGAACCCAAGTGCAGAGATTTAAAATATTTTGCTAAGAAAGCAAATGTGTGGTAAGAAAACATTTTTCACACAAGTAGTTAGGGCCTGGAACATGCTTCTGGAAATGCAGTGGTGGTGGCAGGTTCAGTTGAGGTATCCTAGAGGGCATTGGATGATTTTGGAGAAATGATGTGCAGAATTACTGAGGGAAGGCAGAAATTTGGCACTGTATTAAAATTTTCCAAGGGTCAGTGCAGACAAGCTGGGCATAATGGCTTGCTTTTGCACCATAACAGTTCTGTGGTTCTTCATTTTAGTTGGAGCATGCAAAAACACTCAGGAAATAGTGTGGAGCCAAGCATCTAATGAGAATGAGGAACTTAAAGAAGTTCATGTAGGAAATTATAGATATATATAATCAGCAATAATGAAATAATGAAGTAATGAATGGATGAGATAGCAGCAAATTGCCCAGTCTTTGGATTCACACGTTGTTCTGCAATGTAGCATGCCTGTCAATGGTCAGTCATCATCAAACCGGTGCATTCTCAATGGCAATACCGTAATGAATCAGAGTCTACTTGCCAACCAATCAGCGCTCTTCTCTCATACAATATAAGTGTTGGTTTTCCTGATGTACAGAGCAGGCAGTTCTTGAGTTCAGTGGCCAATGGCTGTCAAGGTCGACGACCTCTATCAAGCTTTCCTCATCCAAGTGTTGTTAATTGGGGCCCAATATTAAAAACAATGGCCTCGATCGCTTGTTGGTTGCATCCAACACCATTAAAGGGTCCAAGCTAGTTTGGGGAACGAAGCCTTGAGATTGACTTCAGGAGTTGAGGAACACCCAAGACACTGTTGCAAACATCTGGAGAAATCAAAATGATCACGATGAAAAAGCGTTTGAAGAGTAAGATTGATTAACTTTAGAGTTAGGAGATATGACAGGGAGGAAGTGGTGTGAAGGAGGTTGAGAATTTCACATGATCAAAGCTCCCACCAGAGTTGACCAATGGTGGAAGTACCAGAAGTGTGTGAGTAAGGTTTCCTACATTCATCGATGTGGGAGCTGATCATTTGATGTTAAAGAGTTTAAGATAGTACCAGATGTTAAGAGGGATATGAACCAAATGCAGGCAAATAAGATTAGTTCAAATGGCGAAAATTGAGTGGCATGGGCAAGTTTGCATGCTGTAAACTGCTATGACTGTAGAAATACAGTGGCTACAAGACCAAGTCAGAGGCTTGAATACTGCGGCAATAACTCACTTCCTGATTCCCAAAGCCTATCCATTATTTACAAGGTGTGGAGGTGCCGGTGTTAGACTGGGGTGGACAAAGTTAAAAATCACACAACACCAGGTTATAGTCCAATAGGTTTATTTGGAAGTGCAAGCTTTCAGAACACTGCTCCTTTGTAAGTTAGCTAGCTATTTACAAGGCATGCCAGGAATATGATGCAATACTCCCCACTTGCTCGGATGAGAGTAGATCCAAAAACACTCAATTGGCACCACATCCACAAGCATCCACTCCTTTCATCATCAACACTCAGTACAAGCAGTCAATGCTATCTACAAGATGCACCACAGAAATTCACCAAAGATCCTTAGATAGCACCTTTCAAACTCATGACCACTTCTATCTGGAAGTGCAAGGGCAGCAGATACATGGAAACACCATCACCTGCAAGATCCCTTCCAAGCCACTCACTTGACTTGGAATATACTGCTGTTCCTTGGAATATACTGCTGTTCCTTGGAATATATCACTGTTCCTTCAGTGTCGCTGAATCAAAATTTTGGAATTCAAGGGCATTGTGAGTCTACCTACAGCACATGGACTACAGTGGTTCAAGAAGAAAGCTCACCACCACCTTCTCAGGGGCAGCTAGGGACAGACAATAAATGCTGACCTGCCAGAAACACCCATGGGTGAATAAAAAAAACACTTCCTGTGCCATGAGTTCCTGAGGTCAAAAATAGGAAGGTAATACAGTTGAATATGTGTCTAAAGTACTGGAGTAGGAGGGCAGGATTCAAATATCTGGATCTTTCGGTTCTCTTCCAGGGCAGAAGGGACTTTTACAAGAAGGATCAGTTGCACCTAAACTGGAAGGGCACCAATATCCTTGCAGAGAGGTTGACTAGTGTCACTTGGGAGTACATAATTACTGTGCCAGAGGGATTGGAGCCAGAGCAGTAGGTCAGCATATGGAGGGTTCGAAGAGAAGATCACTGTTAAATCAAGTAAGTCGAGTAAGAAGAACAGAGAGGGCCAGGTTATTGAATGTGGTGAGACTAGTGGTCCACAACAAGGAGATGTGTAAGTAGAGTCCATGGATGGGGGGAGGGGGGGGGGGGGGGGGGGGGGTTGGCTTCTGTCTGTGCCATGCACACAACCTTCTGTAGTTTCTTACAGTCCTGCACAGAGCAGTTGCCATACCAGGCTGTTATGTACTCAGACAGTGTGTTTTCTATGTTGTGTCTATAAAAGTTGGGAAGGGTCTTATGGACATGTCAAATTTCCTGAGCCACCTGAGGGCCTGCTTCCATACTGTAGGAAATCTAATCACAATAATACCAGTTGCATAGAGCATTTTGGCACCTGTTATTACTGTTTATTAGTTAACAAGCATATATTGTTCTTCTGTAGCACAGAAGATGCAGCAATTCTGCTCCCACATCTCTTTGTTGGATCTGTTGCTAACCCTGATCTCAGAAATAGAATTGTTTCTCTGTCAGATACTAATGCTTGTCAATCACACTGAAATTGGGTATGACCTTCAGTGACCCTGAAACGCAATGAACAGTGAGAATGAAAGGATACCTGAGGATACAAACTCACACTTGCCATCAAATAATCCAAACTCTTTTGATGTATGTCCCTAACCACAGAAAGAGAAGTTCAACCATTTTTTTTCTCTTCCATATGTGAGCTTCATGAATTAAGTTAGTCATCTACTGTTTCAAAGCAAACTAACACTATATACATATATCAATGATAATTACTTAACTAAAATATACTGAATTTTCTCCTGTTATAACAGGAACGGTGTTCTTTTTGATAACATACAATATTGCTCATGGGGGCTCTCTCTCAGTAGGGTGGAATGGTGGCTCAATGGTTAGCAATGCTACCTCAGAGTGCCAGGGACCTGGGCTCAATTCCAGCCTCAGGCGAATGTCTGTGTGGCGTTTGCCCATTCTCCCCATGTCTGCATTGGTTTCCTCTCACAGTACAAAAATGCGCAGGTTAAGTGAGTTGGCCATACTCAATTGCCCTTAGTGTTAGGTGCATTAGTCAAAGGGAAGTGGGTATGGGTGGGTTACTCTTTGGAGGGTTGGTGTGGACTAGTCAGGCTGTAGGGAATCTACTCTAATTCCATGGAATGAAGACATTTGAGGGTGGATGAGCATACAGAGATATAGAATCATACAGCATGGAAACAGACCCTGTGGGCAAACTCATCTATGCTGACCAAGTTTCCCCTTTTGTCTGCATTTGGCCCATATCCTTCTAAACCTTTTCAATTCACGTACCTGTTCAAATGGCTTTTAAATGTTGTAACTGCACCTGCATCTATCATTTCCTCTAGCAGTTCATTCGCCATACAAACCAATCTCTGTGTGAAAAGGTTGTCCCTCAGATCCCTTTTAAATTTTTCTCGCTCATCTTAAAATTATGTCCTTCAGTTTTGCGCAATGCAGAGTGTAGTGCAGTCTGTATTTGAGTGTGTTGCAGGGTGTATTTGGGTGTGGTGCAGGGTGTATTTGGGTGTGGTGCAGGGTGTATTTGGGTGTGGTGCCGGGTTTATTTGGGTGTGGTGCAGGGTGTATTTGGGTGTGATGCCGGGTGTATTTGGGTGTGGTGCAGGGTGTATTTGGGTGTGGTGCAGGGTGTATTTGACTGTGGTGCCAGGTGTATTTGGGTGTGGTGCAGTCTGTATTTGGGTGCGGTGCAGGGTGTATTTGGGTGTGGTGCCAGGTGTATTTGGGTGTGGTGCAGGGTGTATTTAGGTGTGGTGCAGGGTGTATTTGAGTGTGGTGCAGGGTGTATTTGGCTGTGGTGCAGTCTGTATTTGAGTGTGGTGCAGTCTGTATTTGGGTGTGGTGCAGGGTGTATTTGAGTGTGGTTCAGGGTGTATTTGGGTGTGGTGCAGGGTGTATTTGGATGTGGTGCAGGGTGTATTTGGGTGTGGTGCAGTCTGTATTTGGGTGTGGTGCAGGGTGTATTTGAGTGTGGTTCAGGGTGTATTTGGGTGTAGTGCAGTCTGTATTTGGGTGTGGTGCAGTCTGTATTTGGGTGTGGTGCAGGGTGTATTTGGGTGTGGTGCAGGGTGTATTTGAGTGTGGTTCAGGGTGTATTTGGGTGTGGTGCAGGGTGTATTTGGGTGTGGTGCAGGGTGTATTTGAGTGTGGTGCAGTCTGTATTTGGGTGTGGTGCAGGGTGTATTTGGGTGTGGTGCAGTCTGTATTTGGGTGTGGTGCAGTCTGTATTTGGGTGCGGTGCAGGGTGTATTTGGGTGCGGTGCAGGGTGTATTTGGGTGTGGTGCAGTCTGTATTTGGGTGTGGTGCAGGGTGTATTTGGGTGTGGTGCAGTCTGTATTTGGGTGTGGTGCAGGGTGTATTTGGGTGTGGTGCAGTCTGTATTTGAGTGTGGTTCAGGGTGTATTTGGGTGTGGTGCAGGGTGTATTTGAGTGTGGTGCAGTCTGTATTTGGGTGTGGTGCAGGGTGTATTTGGGTGTGGTGCCAGGTGTATTTGGGTGTGGTGCAGGGTGTATTTGAGTGTGGTGCAGTCTGTATTTGGGTGTGGTGCAGGGTGTATTTGGGTGTGGTGCAGTCTGTATTTGGGTGTGGTGCAGTCTGTATTTGGGTGTGGTGCAGGGTGTATTTGGGTGTGGTGCAGGGTGTATTTGGGTGTGGTGCAGGGTGTATTTGGGTGTGGTGCAGGGTGTATTTGGGTGTGGTGCAGTCTGTATTTGAGTGTGGTTCAGGGTGTATTTGGGTGTGATGCAGGGTGTATTTGGGTGTGGTGCCAGGTGTATTTGGGTGTGATGCAGGGTGTATTTGGGTGTGATGCAGGGTGTATTTGAGTGTGGTTCAGGGTATATTTGGGTGTGGTGCAGGGTGTGTTTGGGTGTGGTGCAGGGTGTATTTGGGTGCGGTGCAGGGTGTATTTGGGTGTGGTGCAGGGTGTATTTGAGTGTGGTGCAGGGTGTATTTGGGTGTGGTGCAGGGTGTATTTGGGTGTGGTGCAGGGTGTATTTGGGTGCGGTGCAGTCTGTATTTGGGTGTGGTGCAGTCTGTATTTGGGTGTGGTGCAGGGTGTATTTGGGTGTGGTGCAGGGTTTATTTGGGTGCGGTGCAGGGTGTATTTGGGTGTGGTGCAGGGTGTATTTGGGTGTGGTGCAGTCTGTATTTGGGTGTGGTGCAGGGTGTATTTGGGTGTGGTGCAGGGTTTATTTGGGTGCGGTGCAGGGTGTATTTGGGTGTGGTGCAGGGTGTATTTGGGTGTGGTGCAGGGTGTATTTGGGTGTGGTGCAGTCTGTATTTGGGTGTGGTGCAGTCTGTATTTGGGTGTGGTGCAGGGTGTATTTGGGTGTGGTGCAGGGTTTATTTGGGTGCGGTGCAGGGTGTATTTGGGTGCGGTGCAGTCTGTATTTGGGTGTGGTGCAGTCTGTATTTGGGTGTGGTGCAGGGTGTATTTGGGTGTGGTGCAGGGTGTATTTGGGTGTGGTGCAGTCTGTATTTGGGTGTGGTGCAGGGTGTATTTGGGTGTGGTGCAGGGTGTATTTGGGTGTGGTGCAGGGTGTATTTGGGTGTGGTGCAGGGTTTATTTGGGTGTGGTGCAGGGTGTATTTGGGTGTGGTGCAGGGTGTATTTGGGTGCGGTGCAGTCTGTATTTGGGTGTGGTGCAGTCTGTATTTGGGTGTGGTGCAGTCTGTATTTGGGTGTGGTGCAGGGTGTATTTGGGTGCGGTGCAGTCTGTATTTGGGTGTGGTGCAGTCTGTATTTGGGTGTGGTGCAGGGTGTATTTGGGTGTGGTGCAGGGTTTATTTGGGTGTGGTGCAGTCTGTATTTGGGTGTGGTGCAGTCTGTATTTGGGTGTGGTGCAGGGTGTATTTGGGTGTGGTGCAGGGTGTATTTGGGTGTGGTGCAGTCTGTATTTGGGTGTGGTGCAGTCTGTATTTGGGTGTGGTGCAGGGTGTATTTGGGTGTGGTGCAGGGTTTATTTGGGTGTGGTGCAGGGTGTATTTGGGTGTGGTGCAGGGTGTATTTGGGTGCGGTGCAGTCTGTATTTGGGTGTGGTGCAGTCTGTATTTGGGTGTGGTGCAGTCTGTATTTGGGTGTGGTGCAGGGTGTATTTGGGTGCGGTGCAGTCTGTATTTGGGTGTGGTGCAGTCTGTATTTGGGTGTGGTGCAGGGTGTATTTGGGTGTGGTGCAGGGTTTATTTGGGTGTGGTGCAGTCTGTATTTGGGTGTGGTGCAGTCTGTATTTGGGTGTGGTGCAGGGTGTATTTGGGTGTGGTGCAGGGTGTATTTGGGTGTGGTGCAGTCTGTATTTGGGTGTGGTGCAGTCTGTATTTGGGTGTGGTGCAGGGTGTATTTGGGTGTGGTGCAGTCTGTATTTGGGTGTGGTGCAGTCTGTATTTGGGTGTGGTGCAGGGTGTATTTGGGTGTGGTGCAGGGTTTATTTGGGTGCGGTGCAGGGTGTATTTGGGTGTGGTGCAGGGTGTATTTGGGTGTGGTGCAGGGTTTATTTGGATGTGGTGCAGGGTGTATTTGGGTGTGGTGCAGTCTGTATTTGGGTGTGGTGCAGTCTGTATTTGGGTGTGGTGCAGGGTGTATTTGGGTGTGGTGCAGGGTTTATTTGGGTGCGGTGCAGGGTGTATTTGGGTGTGGTGCAGGGTGTATTTGGGTGTGGTGCAGGGTTTATTTGGGTGTGGTGCAGGGTTTATTTGGGTGTGGTGCAGGGTGTATTTGGGTGTGGTGCAGGGTTTATTTGGGTGCGGTGCAGGGTGTATTTGGGTGTGGTGCAGGGTGTATTTGGGTGTGGTGCAGGGTGTATTTGGGTGTGGTGCAGGGTTTATTTGGGTGCGGTGCAGGGTGTATTTGGGTGTGGTGCAGTCTGTATTTGGGTGTGGTGCAGTCTGTATTTGGGTGTGGTGCAGGGTGTATTTGGGTGTGGTGCAGGGTGTATTTGGGTGTGGTGCAGGGTGTATTTGGGTGTGGTGCAGGGTGTATTTGGGTGTGGTGCAGGGTGTATTTGAGTGTGGTGCAGGGTGTATTTGGGTGTGGTGCAGTCTGTATTTGGGTGTGGTGCAGGGTTTATTTGGGTGCGGTGCAGGGTGTATTTGGGTGTGGTGCAGGGTTTATTTGGGTGCGGTGCAGGGTGTATTTGGGTGTGGTGCAGGGTGTATTTGGGTGTGGTGCAGTCTGTATTTGGGTGTGGTGCAGTCTGTATTTGGGTGTGGTGCAGGGTGTATTTGGGTGTGGTGCAGGGTGTATTTGGGTGTGGTGCAGGGTGTATTTGGGTGTGGTGCAGGGTGTATTTGGGTGTGGTGCAGTCTGTATTTGGGTGTGGTGCAGGGTGTATTTGGGTGTGGTGCAGTCTGTATTTGGGTGTGGTGCAGTCTGTATTTGGGTGTGGTGCAGGGTGTATTTGGGTGTGGTGCAGGGTTTATTTGGGTGTGGTGCAGGGTGTATTTGGGTGCGGTGCAGGGTGTATTTGGGTGTGGTGCAGTCTGTATTTGGGTGTGGTGCAGGGTGTATTTGGGTGTGGTGCAGGGTGTATTTGGGTGTGGTGCAGGGTTTATTTGGGTGCGGTGCAGGGTGTATTTGGGTGCGGTGCAGTCTGTATTTGGGTGTGGTGCAGTCTGTATTTGGGTGTGGTGCAGGGTGTATTTGGGTGTGGTGCAGTCTGTATTTGGGTGTGGTGCAGGGTTTATTTGGGTGCGGTGCAGGGTGTATTTGGGTGCGGTGCAGTCTGTATTTGGGTGCGGTGCAGTCTGTATTTGGGTGTGGTGCAGTCTGTATTTGGGTGTGGTGCAGGGTGTATTTGGGTGTGGTGCAGGGTTTATTTGGGTGTGGTGCAGGGTGTATTTGGGTGCGGTGCAGTCTGTATTTGGGTGTGGTGCAGTCTGTATTTGGGTGTGGTGCAGGGTGTATTTGGGTGTGGTGCAGGGTTTATTTGGGTGCGGTGCAGGGTGTATTTGGGTGCGGTGCAGTCTGTATTTGGGTGTGGTGCAGGGTGTATTTGGGTGTGGTGCAGGGTTTATTTGGGTGCGGTGCAGGGTGTATTTGGGTGTGGTGCAGAGTGTATTTGGGTGTGGTGCAGGGTTTATTTGGGTGTGGTGCAGAGTGTATTTGGGTGTGGTGCAGGGTTTATTTGGGTGCGGTGCAGTCTGTATTTGGGTGTGGTGCAGGGTGTATTTGGGTGTGGTGCAGGGTGTATTTGGGTGTGGTGCAGTCTGTATTTGGGTGTGGTGCAGGGTGTATTTGGGTGTGGTGCAGGGTGTATTTGGGTGTGGTGCAGGGTGTATTTGGGTGTGGTGCAGGGTGTATTTGGGTGCGGTGCAGGGTGTATTTGGGTGTGGTGCAGTCTGTATTTGGGTGTGGTGCAGGGTGTATTTGGGTGTGGTGCAGTCTGTATTTGGGTGTGGTGCAGGGTGTATTTGGGTGTGGTGCAGGGTGTATTTGGGTGTGGTGCAGGGTGTATTTGGGTGTGGTGCAGGGTGTATTTGGGTGTGGTGCAGGGTGTATTTGGGTGTGGTGCAGGGTGTATTTGGGTGCGGTGCAGGGTGTATTTGGGTGTGGTGCAGTCTGTATTTGGGTGTGGTGCAGGGTGTATTTGGGTGTGGTGCAGTCTGTATTTGGGTGTGGTGCAGGGTGTATTTGGGTGCGGTGCAGGGTGTATTTGGGTGTGGTGCAGTCTGTATTTGGGTGTGGTGCAGTCTGTATTTGGGTGTGGTGCAGGGTGTATTTGGGTGTGGTGCAGGGTGTATTTGGGTGTGGTGCAGGGTGTATTTGGGTGTGGTGCAGTCTGTATTTGGGTGTGGTGCAGGGTGTATTTGAGTGTGGTGCAGGGTGTATTTGGGTGTGGTGCAGGGTGTATTTGGGTGTGGTGCAGTCTGTATTTGGGTGTGGTGCAGGGTGTATTTGGGTGTGGTGCAGGGTGTATTTGGGTGTGGTGCAGTCTGTATTTGGGTGTGGTGCAGTCTGTATTTGGGTGTGGTGCAGTCTGTATTTGGGTGTGGTGCAGGGTGTATTTGGGTGCGGTGCAGGGTGTATTTGGGTGTGGTGCAGTCTGTATTTGGGTGTGATGCCGGGTGTATTTGGGTGTGGTGCAGGGTGTATTTGGGTGTGGTGCAGGGTGTATTTGGGTGTGGTGCAGGGTGTATTTGGGTGTGGTGCAGTCTGTATTTGGGTGTGGTGCAGTGTGTATTTGGGTGCGGTGCAGGGTGTATTTGGGTGTGGTGCAGGGTGTATTTGGGTGTGGTGCAGTCTGTATTTGGGTGCGGTGCAGGGTGTATTTGGGTGCGGTGCAGTCTGTATTTGGGTGTGGTGCAGGGTGTATTTGGGTGCGGTGCAGGGTGTATTTGGGTGCGGTGCAGGGTGTATTTGGGTGTGGTGCAGGGTGTATTTGGGTGCGGTGCAGGGTGTATTTGGGTGTGGTGCAGGGTGTATTTGGGTGCGGTGCAGGGTGTATTTGGGTGCGGTGCAGTCTGTATTTGGGTGTGGTGCAGGGTGTATTTGGGTGCGGTGCAGGGTGTATTTGGGTGTGGTGCAGGGTGTATTTGGGTGCGGTGCCGGGTGTATTTGGGTGCGGTGCAGGGTGTATTTGGGTGCGGTGCAGGGTGTATTTGGATGTGGTGCAGGGTGTATTTGGGTGTGGTGCAGGGTTTATTTGGGTGTGGTGCAGTCTGCATTTGGGTGTGATGCCGGGTGTATTTGGGTGTGGTGCAGGTGCATTTTGGTGTGGTTCAGGATGTATTTGAGTGTGGTGCAGTCTGTATTTGGGTGCGGTGCAGGGTGTATTTGGGTGTGGTGCAGGGTTTATTTGGGTGTGGTGCAGTCTGTATTTGGGTGTGGTGCAGGGTGTATTTGGGTGTGGTGCAGGGTTTGTTAGGGTGCAGTGCAGGATGTACTTAGGGTAATGCAGCATGTGGTGCAAGATTTGCTTGGGTATGGTGCAGGGTGTGTTTGGGTGTGGTGCAGAGTGTGTGCAAGATGTACTTTTGTGCAGTTCAGGATGTGGTGCAGGTGTATTTTGGTGCAGTGCAGGGTGTGGTGCAGGGTTTGTTTGGGTGTGGTGCAGGGTTTGTTTGGGTGTGTTGCAGGGTTTGTTTGGGTGTGTTGCAGGGTTTGTTTGGGTGTGGTGCAGGGTTTGTTTGGGTGTGATGCAGGGTTTGTTTGGGTGCAATGAAGGTTTGGATTTGGGTGTGATGCAGGTTTTGTTTGTGTGTGTTGCGGGGTTGGGTTTGGGTGTGGTGCAGGGTTTGTTTGGGTGTGGTGCAGGGTGTGGTGCAGGGTTTGTTTGGGTGTGGTGCAGGGTGTGGTGCAGGGTTTGTTTGGGTGTGGTGCAGGGTGTGGTGCAGGGTTTGTTTGGGTGTGGTGCAGGGTTTGTTTGGGTGTGGTGCAGGGTGTGGTGCAGGGTTTGTTTGGGTGTGATGCAGGGTTTGTTTGGGTGTGGTGCAGGGTTTGTTTGGGTGTGGTGCAGGGTTTGTTTGGGTGTGGTGCAGGGTTTGTTTGGGTGTGGTGCAGGGTTTGTTTGGGTGTGGTGCAGGGTGTGGTGCAGGGTTTGTTTGGGTGTGATGCAGGGTTTGTTTGGGTGTGGTGCAGGGTTTGTTTGGGTGTGGTGCAGGGTGTGGTGCAGGGTTTGTTTGGGTGTGGTGCAGGGTTTGTTTGGGTGTGGTGCAGGGTGTGGTGCAGGGTTTGTTTGGGTGTGGTGCAGGGTTTGTTTGGGTGTGATGCAGGGCTTGTTTGGGTGTGGTGCAGGGTTTGTTTGGGTGTGGTGCAGGGTTTGTTTGGGTGTGGTGCAGGGTTTGTTTGGGTGTGGTGCAGGGTTTGTTTGGGTGTGATGCAGGGTTTGTTTGGGTGTGGTGCAGGGTTTGTTTGGGTGTGGTGCAGGGTTTGTTTGGGTGTGGTGCAGGGTTTGTTTGGGTGTGATGCAGGGTTTGTTTGGGTGTGGTGCAGGGTTTGTTTGGGTGTGGTGCAGGGTTTGTTTGGGTGTGGTGCAGGGTTTGTTTGGGTGTGGTGCAGGGTTTGTTTGGGTGTGATGCAGGGTTTGTTTGGGTGTGGTGCAGGGTTGGGTTTTGGTGTGACGCAGGGTTTGTTTGGGTGTGATGCAGGGTTTGTTTGGGTGTGATGCAGGGCTTGTTTGGGTGTGGTGCAGGGTGTGTTTGGGTGTGATGCAGGGCTTGTTTGGGTGTGGTGCAGGGTTTGTTTGGGTGTGGTGCAGGGTTTGTTTGGGTGTGATGCAGGGTTTGTTTGGGTGTGATGCAGGGTTTGTTTGGGTGTGGTGCAGGGTGTGGTGCAGGGTTTGTTTGGGTGTGGTGCAGGGTTTGTTTGGGTGTGTTGCAGGGTTTGTTTGGGTGTGATGCAGGGTTTGTTTGGGTGTGGTGCAGGGTTTGTTTGGGTGTGGTGCAGGGTTTGTTTGGGTGTGGTGCAGGGTTTGTTTGGGTGTGGTGCAGGGTTTGTTTGGGTGTGGTGCAGGGTTTGTTTGGGTGTGGTGCAGGGTTTGTTTGGGTGCACTGCAGGGTTTGTTTGGGTGTGGTGCAGGGTTTGTTTGGGTGTGGTGCAGGGTTTGTTTGGGTTTGTTTGGGTGTGATGCAGGGTTTGTTTGGGTGTGAAGCAGGGTTTGTTTGGGTGTGGTGCAGGGTTTGTTTGGGTGTGGTGCAGGGTTTGTTTGGGTGTGGTGCAGGGTTTGTTTGGGTGTGGTGCAGGGTTTGTTTGGGTGTGATGCAGGGTTTGTTTGGGTGTGATGCAGGGTTTGTTTGGGTGTGGTGCAGGGTGTGGTGCAGGGTTTGTTTGGGTGTGGTGCAGGGTTTGTTTGGGTGTGGTGCAGGGTTTGTTTGGGTGTGGTGCAGGGTTTGTTTGGGTGTGATGCAGGGTTTGTTTGGGTGTGGTGCAGGGTGTGGTGCAGGGTTTGTTTGGGTGTGGTGCAGGGTTTGTTTGGGTGTGATGCAGGGTTTGTTTGGGTGTGGTGCAGGGTGTGGTGCAGGGTTTGTTTGGGTGTGGTGCAGGGTTTGTTTGGGTGTGGTGCAGGGTTTGTTTGGGTGTGGTGCAGGGTTTGTTTGGGTGTGGTGCAGGGTTTGTTTGGGTGTGATGCAGGGTTTGTTTGGGTGTGGTGCAGGGTTTGTTTGGGTGTGGTGCAGGGTTTGTTTGGGTGTGGTGCAGGGTTTGTTTGGGTGTGGTGCAGGGTGTGGTGCAGGGTTTGTTTGGGTGTGGTGCAGGGTTTGTTTGGGCGTGGTGCAGGGTTTGTTTGGGTGTGGTGCAGGGTTTGTTTGGGTGTGGTGCAGGGTTTGTTTGGGTGTGGTGCAGGGTTTGTTTGGGTTGATGCAGGGTTTGTTTGGGTGTGGTGCAGGGTTTGTTTGGGTGCAGTGCAGGGCTTGTTTGGGTGTGGTGCAGGGTTTGTTTGGGTGCAGTGCATGGTGTTGTGCAGGGCTTGTTTGGGTTTGTTTGGGTTTGTTTGGGTGTGGTGCAGGGTTTGTTTGGGTGTGGTGCAGTGCAGGTTGCGGTGCAGGGTTTGTTTGGGTGTGATGCTGGGTTTGTTTGTGTGTGGTGCAGGGTTTGTTTGGGTGTGGTGCAGGGTTTGTTTGGGTGTGGTGCAGGGTTTGTTTGGGTGTGGTGCAGGGTTTGTTTGGGTTGATGCAGGGTTTGTTTGGGTGTGATGCAGGGTTTGTTTGGGTGTGGTGCAGGGTTTGTTTGGGTGTGGTGCAGGGTTTGTTTGGGTGTGGTGCAGGGTTTGTTTGGGTGTGGTGCAGGGTTTGTTTGGGTTGATGCAGGGTTTGTTTGGGTGTGATGCAGGGTTTGTTTGGGTGTGGTGCAGGGTTTGTTTGGGTGTGGTGCAGGGTTTGTTTGGGTGTGGTGCAGGGTTTGTTTGGGTGTGGTGCAGGGTTTGTTTGGGTGTGTTGCAGGGTTTGTTTGGGTGTGGTGCAGGGTTTGTTTGGGTGTGGTGCAGGGTTTGTTTGGGTGTGGTGCAGGGTTTGTTTGGGTGTGGTGCAGGGTTTGTTTGGGTGTGGTGCAGGGTTTGTTTGGGTGTGGTGCAGGGTTTGTTTGGGTTGATGCAGGGTTTGTTTGGGTGTGGTGCAGGGTGTGATGCAGGGTTTGTTTGGGTGTGATGCAGGGTTTGTTTGGGTGTGGTGCAGGGTTTGTTTGGGTGTGATGCAGGGTTTGTTTGGGTGTGGTGCAGGGTGTGGTGCAGGGTTTGTTTGGGTGTGATGCAGGGTTTGTTTGGGTGTGATGCAGGGTGTGGTGCAGGGTTTGTTTGGGTGTGATGCAGGGTTTGTTTGGGTGTGATGCAGGGTGTGGTGCAGGGTTTGTTTGGGTGTGGTGCAGGGTTTGTTTGGGTGTGATGCAGGGTTTGTTTGGGTGTGGTGCAGGGTTTGTTTGGGTGCAGTGCAGGGTTTGTTTGGGTGTGGTGCAGGGTTTGTTTGGGTGTGGTGCAGGGTTTGTTTGGGTGTGATGCAGGGTTTGTTTGGGTGTGATGCAGGGTGTGGTGCAGGGTTTGTTTGGGTGTGGTGCAGGGTGTGGTGCAGGGTTTGTTTGGGTGTGGTGCAGGGTTTGTTTGGGTGTGTTGCAGGGTTTGTTTGGGTGTGGTGCAGGGTTTGTTTGGGTGTGGTGCAGGGTTTGTTTGGGTGTGGTGCAGGGTTTGTTTGGGTGTGGTGCAGGGTTTGTTTGGGTGTGTTGCAGGGTTTGTTTGGGTGTGGTGCAGGGTGTGTTTGGGTGTGGTGCAGGGTTTGTTTGGGTGTGGTGCAGGGTTTGTTTGGGTGTGGTGCAGGACGTTGTGCAGGATTTGGGTTTGGTGTGGTGCAGGGTATGGGGCAGGGTTTGTTTGGATGCGGTCTCACATTGTATTCTATCTGCCACTTCTTTGTCTACTCTCCTCACCTATCTAAATCCTTCCACAGCCTCCCTGACCCCTTAATACTACCTGTCTCTCCACCTATCTTGTTCTCATTGTGAACGTGGGACTTTATCTCCACAAGGACTGTGCAGTGGTCACTCTTACCGATACTATCATTGACAGATATATTTACAGCCAGCAAATTAGTGAGGATGAGGTTGTGTTTTCCCTCGACATATGCAGCAAACCCAGTTTAACAACTATGTCCTTTACGACTTTACCAGTTCGATCAGTAGTGCTGCTGCTGAGCCACTTTTGTGGTGGATATTAGAATCCCCCACCCTGAGTGCTTCATCCAAGTGTTGTTCAACATGAAGCAGTACTGACTTGTCAGCCAAGGGAGGACATATAGAACATAGAACATAGAAGAATACAGCACAGTACAGGCCCTTCGGCCTCGATGTTGCGCCGATCCATGCCCACCTAACCTACACTAGCCCACTATCCTCCATATGCCTATCCAATGCCTGCTTAAATGCCCAGAATGAGGGAGAGTCCACCACGGCTACTGGCAGGGCATTCCATGAACTCACGACTCGCTGAGTAAAGAACCTACCCCTAACATCTGTCCTATACCTACCCCCCATTAATTTAAAGCTATGCCCCCTTGTAATAGCTGACTCCATACGTGGAAAAAGATTCTCACTGTCGACCCTATCTAAACCCCTAATCATCTTGTACACCTCTATCAAGTCACCCCTAAACCTTCTTTTCTCCAATGAAAACAACCCCAAGTGCCTCAGCCTTTCCTCATACGATCTTCCTACATACCAGGCAACATCCTGGTAAACCTCCTCTGCACCCGTTCCAGTGCCTCCACATCCTTCCTATAGTATGGCGACCAAAACTGCACACAATACTCCAGATGTGGCCGCACTAGAGCCTTATACAACTGCAACATGACCTCAGGCCTCCGGAACTCAATTCCTCTACCAATAAAAGCCAGTACGCCATATGCCTTCTTCACCGCACTATTTACCTGGGTGGCAACTTTCAAAGATGGACACCAAGATCCCTCTGCTCATCCACACTACCAAGTATCCGACCATTAGCCCAGTACCCCGTCTTTTTGTTACTCTTAGTAATGGTAATCAGTAGAAGGTTTCCTTGCCCATGTTTAACATGAAGCTGTGAGACTTCATAGGGTCCAGAGTCAGTGTTGAGGACTCCCAGAACAACTCCCTCCTGACTGTATACTATTGTGCCTTTGTCTCTTTTGGGTATGTCCTCTCAGTGGAACACGACATATACAGGAATGGTGATGGTCCAGGACATTGTCTATTAGGTATGATTCTGTGAGTATGACCATGGCAGGCTGTTGCTTAACTAGTCTGTGAGACAGCTCTCCCAACTTTGGCACTAGACCCCAGATGTTAGTAAGGAGGACTTTGCAGGGTTGACAGGGCTGTTTCAGCTATTGTCATCTCTGGTCAATACCAGGTGGTCTGTCAGATTTCATTTCTTTGTTGAGATTTCATAGTGTTTGATCCAACTGAGTGGCTTGCTAGGTTATTTTAGAGGGCAGTTGACAGTCAACCACATTGCTGTGTGTCTGGAGTCACATGTTGATCATAACAGCTAAGGATGGCAGCTTTCTTTCCCTAAAGGACATTCATGAGCAACTATCTGTGCCTCTACATATTTGAATTTCTAATTTTGAAGATCTAATTTTTCAAACCTATCCCCCCGTTTGTAAATTTTTATACCAGGTGACTGAGCTGAGCTGAAGGAAAAAACAGTTTAAAAAAAAATCTGGCAAATGATCTGTCTCACCTTATATGCTTCAAAATGGAACTTGGGTAAGACCAGTATGTTCATTTTCAAGAATCATTTTGTTTTACTGGTTTTCCCTGTGAGAGAGATTAAAATGGGAGCCTCAGGATTTGTACTGTTCAGTCTGATACTGACCACTGCATTTGCCAAGCAAGTCTGCGTCTCCCTGTTTGAACAGAGCAGAAGGTTGGCCTGCCTGTCGTTACTGAACATGAACTTTAATCGCTGTAGTTCCATTAAAAACTCTGGCACTCTGAGGCTCTTCATATTGTGAATCCCTGATCTTTAATATATAGAAATCAGGGTAAGAGGTAACAGTGTAAGAAGCTGTTATACTTTATACTGATATTAAGGTGTAAGTCGGGTATGAATGAAGTTCTTCCAACAAGTAAACAAACATGCAGGCAGATTAAGCAGAACAATAACAGCAGTGTAAATGAATTATAAATGCATTGACCTAATACTGCTCCAGTTCCCTGAGTAAATAGGATTTATGTGACAGGTGGAAGACTGAAGGTTTGTTTTCAAAGACTGTGAGTGCGGACAAGCTGTGATGAAAGGCAATGAGGAACACACCTGCACTACCCACTGTTTCTCTAACCTTAGCTCCATCCCTCAGGCTAAAGAGCTGCTGTTCAGTTCAGCAAAGCATGTGCTGCTATTGTTTATGCTTCTGAGATGCACTGAGGCCTTTTTCCCACCTGCTCCCTGTGTTATCAGATGGAGAACTGAAAATCATTATCAGCTCAGTTCAGCATAGTAGCTAAGTTACATACTTGCAATCTGCAGTCCAGTATTTGGCGAAGCTGGTCTATGCTGGAGCTTGTGCTAGTTACCAGCGTCCTTCACATTTTAATAACCTGCCCTTCATGCACCTTGATTTCCTTCTCTTGTCAGTACCTGTTTCAGGGGTTCCCGAAGCGGAGGCAGGGACACCAAGTGAAGCTGCATTTTGGGAACATGAACTCGGCAGGAGACAGCAACAGCTGTCTTGGACTGAGTTTATGGTTGCTTGTTCCAGACTCACCCAGAAGTGTAATCTAATTCTTTAGATATGTCTTCCAGAGGGCCTTCATAATTTTACAAACCACAACTGCTCTTATCTTAGTCCACTTTTATTCCAGAGAAAATATTTCTACGTCCTGGGAGCATTCTTGTCATTCTTCTCAGTACTCTCTGCAATGTTTTTCTGTCTGCTGCTGCTGATAATGGCTTCACCTTGAGCTGGAAGAATCTAACCTTGTCTCCTCAATTCACCTCTCTCCATACCTGAATTGTTCAAATAACCCTGCTTTGCCTAGCCAGCCAACAGTCCACTTTGTCATTTCTGCATTCCATCCAGTTCATCAATGAGCAGAGCCTGTTTAAATGTTGAGATAAGGAGCTAAATGATCTGAAAACATTCAATCACTTGGCAATCAACTAATATTTCTGCCACTGTATGAGGTATATGACATTCCTCTAATAAATGTCTCACCTGGTATTGCAATTTAGTTTCTGAAACATTGATATGCTAGTCCGGGGTGCAGCACAGCCCAATTGGTATATATTTCTCAGATTTAAAAGCAGCATGGGAATTTGATGCAATGGGGAAGAAGAACTTTTTGCTTGCTTTTTTGGTTCATAGTATGTAAATAAATAAATTGAAACCCAGGGTTGGGAGTTCAGCACCAAACAGAGTGAAATCATTGGAAATCAGTTCACTTTTTTGATTTATTAACAGGATGATGCTGTGGTTGATTAGATTGATTTATTACCCAGACATCAATTAAAAGTCAACCACATCAGTGTGGATCTGGAGTCACATGGATCTGGAGACCAGGGTAAGCTTGGCACTTTGAGGAGAAAGTGAGGTCTGCAGATGCTGGAGATCAGAGCTGAAAATGTGTTGCTGGAAAAGCGCAGCAGGTCAGGCAGCATCCAGGGAACAGGAGAATCGACGTTTCGGGCATAAGCCCGAAAAAAAAAAAGCAGTGAAGATTTAAGGAACCATTTGGTCACATTTAACTTTCAAACATTTGAGTAATTGAAGTGTGCTGATCGCTGGGAGTGTGTCTGGGAGCTGGGAGTTGCAGCCAGCTGGCCCGGCACAATCTTTACATGCAGCAGGCCCATTAGCGAGAGAAGAGCTGCCATTGTACTGTCCTGAAGAAGGGCTTATGCCCAAAACGTCGATTCTCCTGTTCCCTGGATGCTGCCTGACCTGCTGCGCTTTTCCAGCAACACATTTTCAGCTAAGCTTGGCACTTTCCTTACCAAAAAGATATTGATGAACCAAATGGATTTTTCTGACAATGGATTCATGATCATCATTAGGCTCATTAATTCCATATATTTATTGAATTAATCTTTCACCGTCTACCCTGGCAAGATTCAAACCCAGGTCCCCCAATATTACCCAGGTCTCTAGATTAACACTCCAGTAATAATACCACTAGACAATTGCCTCCCCAGATCACTAGTTGATGATAGCTGCTAATTTGGCTATCTATTATAAATTGCATTCAGATTAAAGTTAAACAGAAGAAATATTTTACAGATTAAAATCTGAAAAAACCAATTTGAAATAAAAAATAACAAATTATGAACTAAATAAATAAATTATAGATGTAAGGTCAGGTACGTGGTGTGGGAGTTGTTGGACCCAATTGTGATTCACAGTGACCACATCTGCAGCAAATGTTAGTTGCTTAATGAACTCTCGCTCAGAGTTGATGAGCTGAAGTCTGAGCTTCCATCACTGTGGCACATCAAAGGTGAATGTGAAGGAAGGTTTGAAGGTTAGTGATTGGGTGGATTGTTATCATAAAATGAAAGCAAGGGACAGAACTGAGGAACCATATAAGTGTTGGGAAATTCGACAGTAGAACAAACTTAGAGACTTTGTATCTTAATGCATGATGCAGCATGAATGAGATAGACAAATTGATGAACAAATTGAGATGAATGGATTTGATGTCATAGCCATTACTTAAACATGGTTACAAGGAGACCAAAACTGGGAACTTAACATTCAAGGATATTTGAGAGACAGGGATAGAAAAGATGGTGAGGTAGCATCATTAATAAGAGATGAAATGGTAGTTGTGGGAGATGAGCTGAAAATGTGTTGCTGGAAAAGCGCAGCAGGTCAGGCAGCATCGAAGGAACAGGAGAATCGACGTTTCAGGCATAAGCCCTTCTTCCTCATTCCTGAAGAAGGGCTTATGCCCGAAACGTCGATTCTCCTGCTCCTTGGATGCTGCCTGACCTGCTGCGCTTTTCCAGCAACACATTTTCAGCTCTGATCTCCAGTATCTGCAGACCTCACTTTCTCCTCAGTTGTGGGAGATGATCAGATGATGTGCGGTCTACTTAGTCTGAGGGATAAATACTGGTGAGGACACGAGGGAGAACTTGCCTTCATTTGTAGACATCTTTATGTTCACATAATGGGCAAGTGGGGCCTCAGATTAACATCTCATTGAAAACTTGTACCCAGAGTAGAACCAGGCTTGAAACCACATTCTTCACACTCATGGACTGTCATGGTTCAGGAAGGCAGCTCACTACTCTCTTCTCCAGAGCATCTCAGGATGGGTGATAAATGCTGACACAGCCAGCAGTGCCCACATCCCATGAACAATTTTTTTTAAAAAAAGCTGATACTGCTACCCATTGAGACACAGGTGACACCTACAAATCTGTGGTCTCACATATTGTGTCCAATATCTGGGCAAGTAAAGTTGAGGAGCAGAAGAAATTGACAGATGAATTTGGGAGATTGAGATTGAGCTGATTGCGGGGTCACTGGGAATGGGAGTAGGTTTTAAAAACCAGGTGCAGAGAAAAAAGGAATTGAATTTCAACCAGCAGCCAGGTTCCAAACCAATATTTTACTGAAAGATCGATAACATTGAAAATGGTTCATTCAGCTTCAGTGCAGGTTAAACTAAGAAGGGAAGATTATAAAACGCCCCTTGGAACTGTTTTAAGCTGCAAGCGAAGTGACTAAATAAATAAAACAGTGGAATGGCATTCTTCTTTTTCTCTCCTTGCTGCCCAGGCTGCAACACGTGTATTTAAATGAAGGGAAGTCTGGACTGAAGTTTTATTTTCTCTCTGCGTGTTAAATAGCTCGAACATTCCTGTCTTTGTGCAGGAGCAAATCTGAAGTGAACAGATGTCCCGGTCTTTGTTTTGACAGGACAATGGCAGCTCTTCTCTCGCTAATGGGCCTGCTGCATGTAAAGATTGTGCCGGGCCAGCTGGCTGCAACTCCCAGCTCCCAGACACACTCCCAGCGATCAGCACACTTCAATTACTCAAATGTTTGAAAGTTAAATGTGACCAAATGGTTCCTTAAATCTTCACTGCTTTTTTTTTCTCTCTCGCGCGCGAACTTGCCTTTTGTAAGTGTCGTCAACTGGGTACAGCTGAACGGCAGTTGGTGTTTTGTCTGAGTCAACAGACCTTTTTTTATTTAAGATCACAAAAAGTCTTTTCATAGCACGGACGGAGTTAGACAGGATATCATGTTTCAATATCATCAAGACTGGTATTAATTTCCAAAATTAAGATTACCAATATTAAGATTACCAGCATATTCAAAGCTAGAGTGTGCTTCATGACTCTCTGTTATTAGCATCACTATCTCCTTTCCTTACCTTCATCGCAATCTGAAATAGAAAATAACATTTAACGTTAGCTACATCCTAATCACCAACCAAGGTTCCTCTTATTCTAACACAAGGCTCTCTAACCTGAATTTGAATCCCGGAACAAGCTAAGTCTATTACAAAAGGAAAATAGTGAAGATTCTGCAAATCTATCACACAATCGCTGGAAAAACTCCACTGCTTGTGGAGAGAGAAACGGAGTTAATGTTTTATGTTGATAACACTTCATCTAAACATCTCTCCTGAATCTCAATAATAACCTTACAACAAAACTCTTCTCTCCCTGATTCAAACCTTAAAAGTAGCCTAATCAAATCTGATGAGACTTGAGCCCCAGTTTCCATTCCCAGGTCAGGAGCACAGAATCGGGATAATTCCCAGCTCTGTGAACACCTGCCTTTACAAATGGCTGCCCACATTTCCCATTTGTGGTTCAGGCCTTTGACCAGGCAGAGCTGATGGCTCCCAATGTGAAAAAAAAGTGCCGAGGAGTTATGTCCAAAGAATACAAGGCAGCACAGTGGCAAAATGGTTCGCACTGCTGCCTCACAGGGCCAGAGATTTGGGTTCATTTCCAGCCTCAGGTGAGAGTGTGAAGTTTGCGTGTTCCCCCAGTGTCTGCTTGGGTTTCGTCCCACAGTCCAAAGGTTTGGTGGATTGGCCATGCTAAATTACTCATAGTGTCCAGGTATGTGTGGGTTAGGTGGAGTAGCCCTGGGAAAAGCAGGGTGAGTCCGGTTGGATGCTCTTCAGAGAGTCAGTTTGGGCTTGTTGGGCCGAATAGCCTGTTTTTACACTGTAGAGATTCTATGAATTATGTTTTTAGCATAACATCATGGGTTGAAGGCCCCAATCATGTGCTGTACTGTCCTATGTTCTAAAACATAAACCAGTCCTCCTGCCCTCATAGAACCGTCATAGCTACATACTTTCCATGCTCTGTCCAAGACATCCCATGTCACTTAATAGCTCCTTTCAGAGAAAAAGCAGTAACAAAAAAACAGTAATATTTGGAAATGAACACACTGGCCATATGGAAGCTGGATTTTGATGTAAACAAGATCGATCGGATCAGTAGATATCATTCACCAGTTTTACTGTTCTTTCCTTCTCACTAATGATCTCTCGTATCTCTACAACACCCTTAACCCAGCCTCCATGTCACTGGTTTCATATCCATTGGGGTGATCTGTGTCTCTGGAAGGGCTCCCCACATGAATCTGCAAAGTCTTCACATCTGCAAACCACCATACGGAGATGCCAAAATCCCACTTTGGTGGGGGCAGCTGCTGGTATAAATGGCTAGCTACTTCTGTAAAAGCTGGACATGCAAGGTCCAACCTGACTGGGGACTGCTGCCCCCACCGACAACAATGGTAGGTTCCACGTGCGGAGTGGATTTTACAATTTCGGGTCACTTCCCCAAGTCAGTAAATGTCTCCGTAGCACTGCAAGTTTGGAATGTTATTTTGAGACGTGCAGTTGTGTAGATATGAGAAGGTGGTTAGAAAGGAATATAAAAGCTACAACTAAGCTGAATTTGGTGGGGGGAGAGGGAGTGATTGGGAGTGCGGGCAGGGAAGGAAGATCAGCTCAATCTTGGTGGTAGATGGTGAAGGGTCATATAACTGTTTCAGCTCAGGATATAATTGGGTTGTACCAAGGTTCCCACTTACTTGTGAGTGATATCACAGATGCTATGCTGTAGCAATATGGGAGAATTGAAAGAAGGGAATAGCACACAAGGAATAGTCCCCTAAGCAAGAGATAACACTTTCAGGAGTGAAAAACAGATTAAAGAAATTCCAAAAATACAACTCCGCAATTTCCACATTCTTTGAAGGTTTTCTAAATGTTTATTGCTATAATTTGTCTGAAATAAACTATAAATAAGAGCAAGTTATTTTGGAGTAAATATTTATTCATCATATCCAGAGTTATAATATTTCCATACAAAATATTTATCTGCAAAATACCATCTGAGTTAAATGTTTTGATCCAATTCTGAGACAATTGTTTAGTGCACAAACCTCCTGGATTAGGGAACACATTTACTATCATGTGAAGC
The DNA here is from genome assembly GCF_037043375.1 of Chiloscyllium plagiosum. Taxonomy (NCBI): domain Eukaryota; kingdom Metazoa; phylum Chordata; class Chondrichthyes; order Orectolobiformes; family Hemiscylliidae; genus Chiloscyllium; species Chiloscyllium plagiosum. The sequence continues at coordinate 91,222,693 of NW_028270151.1, forward strand.
AATTCAGCTGTAAAGGGCAATTAAATTAATGCTGCACCCATTGTTGTGTTTTTCCTCAAATTTCTTCACTGAAAATAACCAGAAAAATTAGGATGTAGCTTTGCTCGCTGAGTTGTAGGTTTGATATCCAGACATTTCATTACCTAGCTAGGTAAATCATCAGTGGCGACCTCCAAGTGAAGCGAAGCTGTTGTCTCCTGCTTTCTATTTATATGTTTGTCCTGGATGGGGTTCCTGGGGTTTGTGGTGATGTCATTTCTTTTAGATTAGATTAGATTACTTACAGTGTGGAAACAGGCCCTTCGGCCCAACAAGTCCACACCGACCCGCCGAAGCGCAACCCACCCATACCCCTACATTTACCCCTTACCTAACACTACGGGCAATTTAGCGTGGCCAATTCACCTGACCTGCACATCTTTGGACTGTGGGAGGAAACCGGAGCACCCAGAGGAAACCCACGCAGACATGGGGAGAATGTGCTAGTTTTCTGAGGGGTTGATAGATGGTATCTAGATCTATGTGTTTGTTTATGGCGTTGTGGATGGAGTGTCAGGCCTCTAGGAATTCTCTGGCATGTCTTTGCTTAGCCTGTCCCAGGATAGATGTGTTGTCCCAGTCAAATTGGTTATTGCAGTCTTATCCAAAGTTATATCTTACTTTTCAATGAAAAACACAGTTAAACCACAGTATGGAAACTTATAGGATCTGAGCAATGTGGGCTATGATGAGATTTGTATCGGAATTGGAGGTATAGTTAGTAAGCTTGCAGAAGACACTAAAATTGGCGGTGTAATTGGAGGTGACAGCGAAGAAGGTTACCCCAGAGTACAACAGGATCTTGATCAAATGGACCAATGGGCGGAGGAGTCGCAGATGGAGTTTAATTCAGATAAATGTGAGGTGTTGCATATTGTAAAAGCAAATCTGAGCAGGACTTATACACTTAATGGTAAGGTCCTAGGGAGTGTTGCTGAACAAAGAGACCTTCGAGTGCAGGTTCATAGTTTCTTGAAAATAGAGTTGCAGGTAGATAGGATAGTGAAGAAAGCAATTGGTTAGCTTTCCTTTATTGGTCAGAGTATTGAGTATAGGAATTGGGGGGTGATCTTGCAACTGTGCAGGACATTGGAATATTGTGTGCAATTCTGATCACCTTCCTATTGGAAGGATGCCGTGAAACTTGAAATGGTTCAAAGAAGATTTACAAGGATGTTACTAGGGTTGGAGGCTTTTAGCTATAGGGAGAGGCCAAATAGACTGGGGCTGCTTGCCGTGGAGCGTCGATGCTGAGGGGTGACCTTATAGAGGTTTATAAAATCATGAGGGGCATGGATAGGATAAACAGAGAAAGTCTTTTCCCTGTGGTGGGGGTATCTAGAACTTGAGGGCATAGGTTTAGGGTGAGAGGGGAAAGATATAAAAGGGACCAAAGGAGCAATGTTTTCACACAGAGAGTTATGAATCTATGGAATGAGCTGCCAGAGGAAGTGGTGGAGGCTAGTACAATTGCAGCATTTAAAAGGCATCTGGATGGGTATATGAATAGGAAGGGTTTCGAGGGATATGGGACAAAGTGCTGGCAAATGGGACTAGATTAGGTTAAGATATCTGGTCAGCATGGACAAGTTGGACCGAAGGGCCTGTTTCCGTGCTTTACGTCTCTATGACTGACATCACGATGAGCCTCACTGAACCTCTAATCCAACTCTGCTAGAAATCACAACATAGAGATTGATAACATTTTAGATATTAAAAGTGTCAAGGGATATGGTAAGAAAGTGGGAATTTGATAGTGAGATAAAGGATCAGCCATGATCATATTCTTTGGCGGAGCAGGCTTGAAGGCCAATTCCTGCTCCTAATTTCAAAATTTCTATGCTTTTATGTACAAGGGCACCCAGGTCTCTTCATACATCATCCTTTTGCAATCTATGATGATTTAAATAATACTCTGTTATTTTGCTCACCCAAGTAAACAACTTCACATTTATCCATGTTATACTGCATCTACTATGTGTTTGTTCACCCACCCAACTTGTCAAATTACCTCAAAAACTCTTCACAACCTCCTCACTAAATACAGTCCCAATTAGTTTTGTGTTTTCAATAAACTTGGAAATATTATAGTGAACTCCCTCACCAAATCAGTGATACAGATTATAAATATAGATTATAAATTATAAATTATGATGTGCTCCAGCACTAAACCCTGTGGTACCCCAATTATCACCCAGAAAAGACCCTTTATCTCTGACACTCTGTTTCCACATGTAAATTGATTCTCAATCTAATCCAATACAGGTATATTACTTTTAACTTTATTTCTTTATTTTTCTAGTTAATATTCAGAGGGACTTTAATAGTAACTATTACTTCATTTCTTTATTTCGCTACTTATTCTATGAAGGTAATACTTAATTTTTTAAACATTGTTTTGTTTATTGTTTTGTATCTATATTTTCTGTAAGAACCTTAGTAACTAAGATGGCGCAGTGTGTGGTGAAATTGCACACTTTTCACTGTGCTGTTATACTTCTGTACTTGAGCACATGTGACAATAAAATCTAAATAAATCTAAATCTAAATCCAATCCTGTTGGCTTTGATTTTGCACAATTGTGTAGGACTTTATCAAAGCTTTCCGAGAATCCAAATGCTTCACATCCATTGGTTCTCCTTTATTTAATCTAGACTTATTCTATACATCCTCAAAAACTCCAGCAGACTTGTCAAACATGACTTCCCTTTTATAAATCCATGTTGACTTTATGTATTCCATTAGTATTTTCTAAGTGTACTAATATCACAACCTTTGTAGTGGACTCTAGCATTTCCCTACCACTGATATTTGGCTAACATGTCTGTAATTCCTGGTTTTCTCTCTGTTCATTTTTTTTAAATAGTGAGGTTATGTTTGTCACTCTAATCTGGAAGAAATATTCCAGAGTGTATGGAATTTTGGAAGATGACAACCAACACATTTAGTATTTCCAAGGCTTCCACTTTTAGTATCCTTGAATATAGATGATCAGATCCTAAGGATTCATTAGCTTTCAGTTCTATTGATTTCTCTGGCATTTCTTTTTTAACTAATACTGAGCTCCTCCAAATCCTCCTTTCCAATTGATCCTTGTTTCTCTAGGATCTCTTTCTGGGAAGTCAGTTGTACTTTTCATAATGAACTTGCTACATTTTTTTCTCTAACTATATATGACTCTTCTTTAGATCTAATACTGGACTTATTTTATTTTGTTAGGCATGGTTGGGTCACTTTTTCTGTTTTTATTTTGCCTATTCCTTAATTAGTTACAATTACCTATCTACTGCCATGCCTTTTAATGGTTTCCTAGTTTATCAGAGCCAACTCACACCTCATAACTTTTTTGTTTTCTTTGTTTAGATTTAGAATCCTATATTGGATTGGACTACTTTGTTTTCAATCACAACGAAAATTCTAACATTTTATAACCATTCTTTCCTAAAGGACCTCTCACAACAAGATAATCAATGCCCAAATTGTTTTTTCAATGTACTGCTCTGAAAATCTGGCTTGTATACATTCCAGGAATTAATCAGTTGTGGTCTGCCCAGTGAACCTTTAGATTAAAGTCACCCTTGTTTACTGTAGCACCCTTGTTGCATGCATGTCAAATGTCCTATTTAATACTATCTCTTACCTCACCACTTTGGAGGCCTATATACACCTCCCACTAATGTTTTCCACCTCTTGTTGCTTCTCCACCCAGACTGATTCCATATTGAGACTTCCTGCACGAATATCCTTTCTCATTTTTACACTGATTTCATTGTCTCACTAAAAATTCTACTTTTTTTCCATAGTATTGAATATTCTTAGATGGCCAGTTTCCAACTTTGGCCACCCAACAGCCATGTCTCTGTAATTGCAATCAAATTGTTCCTGTTTACATCTATTTGTACTGTTAATATTATCTACGTTATTGAGATAGCTCCATGCATTAAGGTATGATGTATACAGACCTATCTTTAATATTTGTACCATTGAGAGTCACAGGCGAGGTGCCAGGAGACTGGAGAGTGGCTAATATGATGTCATTATTTCAGGAAAGTAGTAAGAAAAAGCCAGGGATCTATGGATTGGTGAGCCTAACGTCAATGGTGGATAGGTTGTTGGAGAGGATTCTGAGGGACAAGACTTAATTGCATTTGGAAAGGCAAGAACTGATTAGGGATAGTCAACATGGCTTTACGCATGGGGAAAGTTGATAAAGTAACAAAGAAAATTAATGAAGACAAAGTGAAAGACGTTGGACTTCAGTAAGGTTTTCGACAAGGTTCTCCATGGTTAACAAGGTTAGATCACAGTGGAGTACAAGAAGAACTAGCCATTTGGACACAAAATTAGCTTGAAGACAGAGGATGGTGGTAGGTATTGTTTTTCAGAATGGAGGCCTGTGACCAGTGGTGTGCTGCAGAACTCAATCCTGGGCTGACTGCTTTTTGTCATTTATCTAGGTGATTTCAATGTGAAGATAGGAGATTTGGTTAGTATGTTTGCAGATGACACCAAAATTGGTAATGTAGTGGATAACAAAGAAGGGTCCCTCAGAGTACAATGGGATCTTGATCGGATAGGCCAATGGCAGTGGCAAATGGAGTTTAATTTCGATAAATGTGATGTTTCATTTGGGTAAGGCAAACTGGGGTAGACTTATACAATTAATGACTGGGCCCTGGATAGTATTGCGGAACATAGAGCCCTAGGGATACAGGTGGACAGTTCCTTGAAAGTGGAATCGCAGTACACTGGGTGGTGAAGATGACATTTGGCATGCTTGCCTTCATTGGTCAGACCATTAAGTATAAGAGTTGGGACATCATGTTGTGACTGTATAGGACACTGGTGAGGCCATTTTTCGAATACCACATTCAAATCTGGTTGCTATTTTATAGTAATGATATTTATTAAACTTATTATTCAAAAAAGGTTGACAGGAATGTTGCCGGGATTGGAGGATTTGGGCCAAAGGAGAGGCTGAATTGGTTGGGGCTTTTTTCTTGAGCATGTTGGAAGCTGAGGGGTGACCTTATAGAGGTTTATAAAACCATGAGGGGCATGTATAGGCTGAATAGCCAAGGTCTTTTTCCCAGGATAGGGGAATCCAAAACTAGAACACATATGTTTAAGGTGAGAGGGGAAAGACTTATAAAGAACCTGAGGGCCGACTTTTTCACGCAGAGAGTGGTGCGTGTATGGAATAAGCTGTCAAAGGAAGTGGTGAAGGTGGGCATAATTACAACACTTAAAAGGCACTTGGATGGGTACAAGAATAGGAAGGAGTTAGAAGGATATAGGCCAAATGCTGGCAAATGGGACTAGATTGTTTTAGGATATCTGATCAGCACAGATGAGTTGGACTGGGTCTGTTTCCATATTGTACATCTGTATGCTTCTATGGTTATGACTATAGTACAGCTGCTAGCCCTTGTTGACTTTGTCTTCCATTTTCATGCCCTGTATTTCTACCTTTCATTCTTGTCTCCCTGGTTAGGTTCCTAGCCTCTCTCTTTCTCACCCATCACAAAGATAGCTAATGCTCTTACAGGGATATTGGTCATGATCCTACTGTGGTGCAACCCATCTAGCTTGTAAGGTTCCCATTTTGCCGGGATATCTTTCCCAATGCCTCAGAAATCTAAATCCCTCCCTCCTACATCACCTTCTCCACACCAAGTCATGCATTCAAATGTTCTACTCTCCTATTTCCAATGTTGCTAGTATGTGGTACTGGGAATGACTCAGAGATTTCTGCCTTTGTTATCTTGATATTTGAATGTATTTCCCAGATTCTTGCATTCTGCTTGCAGGATCGCATTCCTCTTTTTTTCCTATGGCCTTGGTATTGACATGGACACTTGTGTTCTCGCTCACCCTTCAGAACATCCACTGGCCACTCAGTGATATCCTTGACCCTGGCACCTGGGAGGCATCACACCATCCTGGAGTCACATCCACTGCCACAGAACTGTCTATATCTGATCTCCCTATGATAACCATTCACCTTCAGATCTGACGGAACCATGTTCAACATTATTTCATCCTGCCCTCATCATGAAAGGTGCTGACATATCTAGGAAGACAAAAGGATGGCAAGCTCCTTGTCTTCACCACTGAATATCTTGGCAAATGACGCTGCCCTGCACCCTCCATCCTCACTGCCAACATAAGGCACACACGACTTTCTGTTACAAAGATTGAAAAGGTCTATTCAGCTGTCTCTACTACTTCAGTCATCTCTCTCCCATTGGGCAAAGCCTCATCGAAGGCTCTTTCCCATCCTATTCTGAGCTCAACATTTTCTGTAATTTCTCTGCCACTTTGGACACAGGAATCAAGCCAGTGACATTCCCCACTCCATCCTCAGTTGAACAAAAGGCAGAAAGAGCAGTCAACACTGGAGTCACTGATGCTTAAGAATCCATGCAGGAAATGTGGGTGGCACAGTGGCTAGCACAGATCATAACGTCAGGGATCCAGGTTTGATTCCATCCTTGGGTGACTGTGCGAAACTTGCACATTCTCCCCATGCCTGTGTGGGTTTCCTTTGGGCACTCTAGTTTCTCTGTGTGCAGGTTAGAGGAATTGGCCATGGGAAATGCAGGGTTACAGGGGTAGGGAAGGTGTATCTGGGTGGGATGCTCTTTAGACGATGTTTGTGGACTCAATGGGCCAAATGGCCTGCTTCTGCACTGTATGGATTCTATAAGGAGCAAACTTCCTCAGGGACAGTGTATGCATCTACATCCAAACTCCAAGGTTTTCTGGACTGGTATCTCAATGGGCAGGTAAGATAGTCCATAAAACCTATCTTTATGGACAGACATTTTTTTACCTTCCTTTGAGCTCTTGCTAAGCACCAAAATGCCTCATGCCAACACAGTAATCCAATGATGTGAACTGTTCTCCAGCCAACAGCTGATCTACACAGGCTGTACTCAGGTGTTCTGTGGTATCACCAAGAACCAATGTTTATTCCACACTAACTAGCCTGTACATCTTCAACTGAGGCACTATTACTCATACCTGAGTTGTAACAAATCAATCCCTGGAGTCAAGGCAACTTACTTCTAATTTTACTGTTACGTTTCTTAATTGCTTGATTCATAATATTTAAATTTTACTTACATGCAAAGAGAGTTTCTTGGTGCTTTTGGTATGACTGAATCAATCTGGAGTCAGGGTGGTTCCTGTCAGTTGGTATTCAGGTCTGATAAAAGATGTGGGAATTTTAACTTTTACTAAAGAGTTGGGACAAAGAGTTGAGATTTTCAGGATGACAAACTTTAACTAGTGTGCCGCAGGGGATGAGTGCTGGAGCTACAAACATTTACAATATAAATTGATGATTTGGATGAGGAAAGTAAATGTACTATAGACAAGTTTGCAGATAACACAAAATAGTTGGGAAAGCAAGTGGTGAGGATGAGTTTGCAAAGGGATACAAATAGGTTAAGTGTGCGGGCAAAAACTTGTCAGATGGAATATAATGTGGGGAAATGAGGTTATGCACTTTAACAGGAAGAATAGAGGAGCTGAATATTGTTTTAATGGACAAAGATGGCAGAAAGTTATGGAACATTCGGCCATGAATTACAAAATATTAGCATCCAACTTCAGCAAGTGATAGGGAAGGCAAATGAAATATTGGCCTTTATTTCATAAGGAATGCATTACAAAATAAAAGGCAGACTTTGCTAAAACTAGAAAGGCACTAGTCAGACCGCAGCTGGAATACTGTGAACGATTTGGTCCTCCTATCTAAGGAAGAACACAGCTACAATGTGTCCAGTCCAGAGAAGGCTCATAAGGTGATCCTAAGATCCGAAGTGTGGAGGGACTGTCTTTTGAGGAGAGGTTGAGTAGGCCTGTGCTCATTGGAATTTCAAAATTAAACATACAAGATTTCTCAGGGAAATTATGGAGACATTTAATCCCTTCTGGGAGAGTAACAAACCAAAGGGCATCATCTCAGAAGAAGAGGTCTCCCTTTAAAGACAGAAATGCGGATTCACTTTTCTCTCAGAGGCGAGTGAATTGTGGAATTCTTTGTCACAGAGAGCAGTAGAGGCGAGATCATTAAGGCTGAGATGGACAGATTTTTAATTAATCAGGGAATTGAGAGTTATGGGGCAAAAGGTTTTGAGGATTATCAGATCATGACTTTATGATGCAGGCTCGATGGCCGAATGGTCTACTTCTGCTGCTAAATATTACTGTGGCTATTCGGACTCTAATATGTCTGGCCGGTGGCTGCTAAGGAAATCCGCAGTCATACAGGTGCTACTGCAGCAATGCTTTGACCATCACACATCAGGTTAGAGTCCGACGGGTTTATTTGAAAACACTAGCATTCCGAGTGTTGCTCCTTCATTAGGTGTTGTGGCACCTGAGCACCATTTCGAAAGCTAGTGTTTTCAAATCAAACCGTTGGACTCTAACCTGGTTTTGGGTGATTTTTTAGTTTGTCCAAGGTCAGTCTAACACCGGCACCTCCACATCCTGGTTACCATTCTGGTTTTTCTTTAATCTTCTGCGATATTCCTTAATAAATTCGGAAATTTCAATTCCACTGACCTGAAGACTGAAAGTTTGGATGGTCCCCAGAATTTTTGGACCAGTTTATAGTCCAACAGGTTCTGGATTAGTGGTGCTGGAAGAGCACAGCAGTTCAGACAGCATCCGAGAAGGAGCCTGATGAAGGAGCTACTGCTTCCAATTAAACCTGTTGGGACTATGACCTGGTGTTATGTGATTTTTAAAAAACTTTGTACACCGCAGTCCAACACCGGCATTTCTAAATCAGGATTTTTGGACAGAGAGTCCCAGTTATGCATCCCTCAGCGGGGGATGGGGAGGGTGGAGGTGTCAATGCAGGCGGTTTCAGTCCCCCCCCCCCCCCATGTAGTTATTTTCCAATAGGCTGAAGTATTGTCAATCTCTGCTGTGCCGTGAAGCTGTGGGACTGTTTGCTCATTGTGTGTGCCCTCTGCAGGTTGAGTCTTGGTGTGCGGCAGGGACGGCCTTTGATAGAGCGAGGAACACGCATTCCTGAAATTCCTGTCGCGGCTGCATCGCCCCGGCCGCAGCTGGGATTCTGCCATTCCACAGCAGGCAAGCAAACAGGCAGCTAGCACTGTCCGCCTCCCAGTTCCCACAGCACGGTCACTTCCAGCACCGAACCCTGAGCCTGAGGCAGAGCTCGGACTCTCTCCCCGATGTGAGCATACCGTTTCAGGTCAGTTTCCCATTTCTCAGTCTATTATTGTGCCCTGATCCAACCTTGGGACAAGCTGAAGGGATTTCATATTTGATTCTAGCGAATAACTTGCAGGAGGTGCAAACTATTTCCTCTGGGTTCCAGGCTTCATCTCCTTTTGGGGGGGGGGGGGGGTGCAACGCGAGTGATTTGCTTGCTACCTGGGAGCAACCAGCCGCGTTTCACAGGTTTCAGTTGAACCTGTACGTCTTTCCGAGCTGTTACCCCCAGTGAGCCGGGTGAGCTGATCCTCCGTCACTACTGGCTGCTGAGCTCACTCAACAAGAATGTGCCGGCGCAAAGGAGCCAGCGGAGGAAATATTCATCGAGTTAGTCACGATTAGATTGTAATGTTCACCCCATGTTGGTAAAGATCTCAGGTTGTAACATTCACCGTGTCGGTAAGGATTTCACATTGTAATATTCACCCTGTGTTGGTCTTGATTTCTGACTGTAATATTCACCCTGTGTGATTTCAGATTACAACAGGATAAATATACCTGAAGGATTATACAGATTATAAAATATTCTCTCTACATTAGTAATTATACTTATGGTATAGTAAATAAATAGTGTACCTTTATTTTATTGTTTATAAGAGAACAAAAATGTCTTAGTTTGATGTAAAGAGGGGAGAGAACTTTATCAAATAATAACTAAACTTTTAAACAATTAGGCTTTTTGATATGCTACAGTCTCTGATGCAGTTGTTAGCACTGAAATTCTTCTATAATCTTTAAAGATGTTAATGGCAGGAAAATCTTTTCTTGCGTGACTTTAGAGCTTTTTGCTGCAATACACATGAAGAATGTATTGAAAATCGGAAAGAGTTTTGGATAATGGGTTAGTGCTGGACATTGAAATGAGCTGGTTTTTGTGTTTGAGTGCTGTAGTGGATTGAGAGATGTTTTCACATTGAGGTGGAATGCACATTTTGCCCCAGGATGTTGCAGGTAGGTGAATGAGCTATTGTTTTGGAAACTTAAAGGAATTCAGTTCCGTTCGCAAGTCTTGTTGTATTTTATTAGTGGCCCCATTCAGGGTAAACCATGCTTTACAAAGGAGGAATGCACCCCAACGTTTTCAAAGTATATTTTTGTTTGTGTATCTTGCTGTTAATATCTGCTGATCTTTTTTTCCCACCCTCTGCAAACGTATGTTGGGAACAGATCTGCTTCCTACAAATTTGAGTGGTTAGAAGTGGTAATAATATTGGTGTTTTAGCGAGAAAAACACTTGCAATTTTGAGACAGGATTCGTGAGAGATGCCTTAAATTCTATCGATCTGTAGTAAAATCAGAACCAGACCTAAATTACAGAAATAATGGGATCCCTTCATTCTTGATCACCCATCCATTCTCGGAATGTCCTAAGTGATTTATGCTTTCATTAGTGCCAGTATTTCCTCAACTTTCAAAAACCTTCCTGCCTGCACCCCTGTGGCCATGCTGCAGGCTGACCTTCCTGAATGTGCTTTGTTTTAATAATCTATTCCTGATAAACAGGATTTAAAACATAAAACAAATTTCTCACTTATGTTGTGAATTTTACTAAAGGTTGTCTGATATAGTTAAACATTTGGAATCAGATAAAATGCAGATGGTTTTAATTATAGAGGTTTTGTGTGGGAATCATTCACAGTCTTTAGCTTTCACAACTTATTGTGGAAGTGTCCTGCAGGATGTTCAGACTAGCAATTGCTCAGCCTGTCAGCAACCATCACCACCGCCCACCCCCGACTACACCTCTCCACCTGCCCATACCCTTGCAACAGTCATTTCATGCTTGCAATTTAATGTCTGACATTCCTCAAATTCATGCCATTATCTTATGATGATAAAACAAGCTATCCTGAGCCAGGGCGGCTGTTTCTTCAGCTGATGTGCTGTCACCAGGGAGACGGTTCCCAGGGACATGCATGTGGGCAGTATTTGGCTGGGGCAGGCACTGGAACACAATGTGACAGAGTTAGTGCTGCTAGATTGTATCCTGTGTCATTTTCTTGGAAGTAGCTTCAGGATTTTTGCTGAGGATGAGGGGGAGTGAGTGTTGGCAGGTTGTGCACATACTGTCCGGGCTTGGAAGAAACACTGAACAATGCAGAGTCCAGAACTCGCCTGTGTATCACTCATTGTGCCCAATGTGGAAACATTCTGCTTTGAGAATTCAATGGGCGTGTGTCGTTTTGCAACGTTACCAATAATTTCAAAATAAATGTATTGAATTTAGAAGATTGTGGATGCAAGGGAGATTCATTAGAATAATATCAAGGCAAAGAACATTAACTGTGTGGAGAGATTAAAGAAGCTGGAATTGTTAGTCAGAGATGGTTAGGGAATATTTGACAGGTTCTTCAAAATGAAGAATTTTTTTTTGAGGAGGTGAAAGGTTCCCATTGGCAGCAGGCTGGATAACCAGAGGACACAGGTTCATAGTAAGTGTTAAAAGAATCTAGATGGAGAATATTTGAATGTTCTGTCATTATCTGCCTGAACGAGCAATAGAATTAGCTTCAAAAAGAACTTTCAACTGAGAATTTCAAAAAAGGAGAAAATATATCAGGAGTGTGTCAAAGCAACTTAGTGAAACTGAAGATCATCCAAAGAGTTGACACAGAGCATAATGGGCTCAATGGCCTCCCTCTGACCTTATGGGTTCTATGAAATATATAAAAATTAATTGATTGATTTCATTGTTTGATATCAAATATCTATACCTTTTTGTGTGAGTAAATATGTGATGTTTGGAATTCATTGCCTGTTTTGTGTTTTAGGAACTAACCATTACCTGAGCAAAAATGAGAACAGCAGAAGATTCATCAGGTACAGTCCTGCACAGACTGATCCAGGAGCAGTTGCGGTATGGGAATCTTACGGATAACCGCACGTTGCTGGCCATCCAGCAACAGGCAATGAGAGGAGGGTCCAGCAGCCCCCGGTCCTCTTTGGAAAGCCTCACTCAGGAGGAGAGTCAAATTGTCCAGCATTCCACCCGGCAGGAGCCACAAGGTCAAGAGCACCAGGGTGACCATGCTCACTCAGAAAACCTGCTACATCGCCTACACCAGCTTCAATTCAATGGAGAAGAACTCCCCTCTTACGAAGAAGCCAAAGCCCAATCTGAGCTCCTGGCTGTGCAGAGGAATCAACAGTCTGTGGGCACAGGTTCTTATGTGGTTGCTGGAACAAATCAGAAGGCCAGCACTGAAGACAAGTCAGTGACACGTGAAGTCAGTCCAGAGCATGTGCTTCACGATGATGCACTGAAGGAATTGAAACATGGACATGTGCGGTCTCTCAGCGAGAGACTCTTGCAACTTTCTCTCGAGAGGAATGGAACCAAAGGCCAGGTGACCATGAGTTCCTCACACAGCTTCCCCCAGCTATCTAGATATCAGAAGCAGCCAGTGCGGGCAGGATCTCAGGTGCCCTGTCATTCCATCGAGGCCCGGGGTCCTCCCCCAGAATACTCCTTCCCCGTGAAGTCTGCAGCTCCTGTGCTCAGCCATTCCCAGCAACATGGTTACTTTTACGATATGTCTGCCACTCCATATTTCAACTCCCAGCAGGATGTGCCTGGTAACTATGGTTACAGCAACCAGATAAGAGCAGAAAGGTAAATATATTCTGCACTATCTCACATTGCAAACCAACTAAGATTCTTCAACATCTTCTGACATAATTGAACTTACCAACTGACTTGTGAGTTCCTGGGTTCACCCACTGAGTAACTGCCCTGCATGGCAGTACTTATTTCTCATGGCCAGCACCATCCCTGCTTTGATTCCTGAACTCAGTTCACTTATCCACTGTACCCTAGGCTCAGTGATGCAAGTAATGTCTGCAGATTTGTTTGGAGGAAGTAGGGACAGTTCCTGAGGAACTATTTCAATCCCTTGTCACTGCAGATATCTATGATGGAGAGGTTGTGTTTTGTGGGAAATGGATACAAGTACATTCAGGCACAACCATGATCTTATTGACTGGCAGAGCATGCTCGAGGGGCTAAGTGGCCAACTCTTGCTCCAGTATTTCATGATCTCAATTTTGGTACTCTTGCTTATTAATTCCCTCGCTGAATAATGCCCAGTGTGAAGCTCAGAAAGGTTTTCAATGTCTAAGGAACTGTACTTCAGTATAATGACTGACTCCAATCACATATAGAGAGAAATACTGTACAGAGTGAGAGATAATGTTCAGGTTTCATGTTGGGGAGTCTAAGTAATAACCTGGGTTTCAGTGAAGAAGCTGCATCTTGTCCATTTTCTTAATTACTGGATTTGATTTAATTATCAGCTGCCTTTTTTCAACATGTAGAAAAAGTAAAATAAACTGACATCTTCAACAATTGCAACCATAAGGGCACTCCTGCAAGGAGAGCGCTTACAGATTGTCAGTCACCAATACCTGAACAATCTTTTTAAGAATGTTTGGTACCATCAATTTTAGTATTCAAGATGTTAACACCATCAACCACTTTGCAAGAACACTTACGCAGAGGTCAGGAGCCAGACAAATTTTTTTTTTCATTGCAAGATCTGTTGTCTCATATAGAAGGCTGCAGAGATCATTGCAGTGACAGATTTGTAGCCTAATCATTGAATGACCCATTGAACTAATCATGTAGCACAACCTTGACAAAAAAATAAGTGTCAGCTTGTAATTTTCCTTAAGCTGATTTCCTTCCTGGCAAGCCCTTCCTTCTTTGGTCATGTTTGAGTGAACACATTGAGAGGTCAAGCAATGTGAAGTTCGTCTGCTGCACCCAGTGTCCAAGTGAGATAACCTCCAAAGGGAAATCTGAGGCTTCCTGTGTGGAAAAAGCAGGCAGCATCATGACCTACATTGTACATTCTATGAACCCTGTACACTTTTGTTTGAGGAGTTTTCTCGGAGTTCCTTTGTGACCTCTATTATTGTCAATTAGTTATCATAAAATCATCTTAAATAATAGAGCCAAAGCCCAGGAAGAAAAAAATAATCTTGACTGTTTGCTATAGATGGGAAGGAATGCCTTGTGCATGAGGTATTGATATTGGACTAATGGCAAACACGTCACAACCTTTTACAAAAGAAACCTGCATTATTACATAAATTACTCTAATAAAAATTACTACTCTGTTTCGCTCTGTTAGCATTTCCATCCTATTAATTTAAAATAATTAAATATTTCAGCTCACCAAAGAGCCGTCAATATTTTTCCAAGTTCTGAATGTATTGATAAGATTTGAAAACCAGCGTTGTTGCTATAGTAAAACAAGTGGCAATGCGAAGGTGTGTCCTGTCACATTCCAGGGAGGTGTATAATTCACATCTTGAATTACCAATGGGAAACTGAGAGATTAAGGCTGGAGGATCATTTGGAGTGAACAATGTTGAGAGTTATAAACCTACAAACAATCTCTGGCAAATAGCAATTTCATTTTGCCAGAGATCATTTTCTTTTGGGAGAAAATGAGGACTGCAGATGCTGGAGATCAGAGCTGAAAAATGTGTTGCTGGAAAAGCGCAGCAGGTCAGGCAGCATCAAAGGAACAGGAGAATCGACGTTTTGGGCATAAGCCTGAAGAAGGGCTTATGCCCGAAACGTCGATTCTCCTGCTCCTTTGATACTGCCTGACCTGCTGTGCTTTTCCAGCAACACATTTTTCAACATCATTTTCTTTTGATCCATCTCTGAACTTCTGGTTGTGTATCTGGCACCTCCTTGGTTTGGGATTGCTAAGAGGTCAATTTGTACTGAAATTTGGAGATATGCTTTTAGTTTATTGCTGGAAGCCAGATCTGCTGAGCAGATGGAATATTATTATAGGCCCATCTGCAGGTTTCTGATTACTGAAAATTTTCCAGAGTTGGCGACTAGAGGTTGTTTAGCAAAGATTAAGATGTCAACCAGAATCTACCCATACCACCCCCAAGGGAAATTATGTACCTAGTTGTTAACAGAATAATAATGTAAAACAGTGAGTTTGAAATACTGTCATTTGTTCAGAAAAAAGTAGGACCACATTCAGAACAATAATTTAGGAGTTATACATGGAAATAAGGAGAGATGTCAGTTTAGAGTTCGGGAGAATACTCAGTTTGTGCAATGCAAAGAAATTCTCATCGATAGGTGATCATCAACCATGATAAGTAACAAGGTTTAAAATGATTTGTGGTGTTAGTCCATCAGTGATGATGTGTCCTCCCAGCTCATACCCTAACATTGCATGGTATAAAAATTCATAAGCTGAAGAGTGGGAGAGATTGGAAAAGTCTAGGACAGTACAATCCTATCATTTGATTTAATATCTGAATACAGAATGTCTTGTACCTAAGAACATTGCATTACAGCTTTGATTGAGGCTGCAGAACATAGTCCACTCATTATATTAATGCTTTCCCTTTGCAAACACGTTAACAACCTTTACATAGCCATTGCAATTCATGATATAAGAATAACTGATTTATGTAGTAGTGAGCCAAGCAATGTTTGTTGACATATTCTGAGTTTTTAACTTTTTTCTATTTTCACTGTACTTGTATAATTTAACCTGGTTAGATTTAATGAACTTGGATAAAGTTTGGCAATTGCTATTCAGGGTTTTTTTTTCCTGAAATAGTGAACAGTGGTTTGGGAACAAGGATGTTTGCATTCAATTTTCTTTATTTATCAAACTTTAAAGTGAGGTTTCTTTAAAGTGCTAGAGGTGACATAGAAACTCAGAGCTCAGTGTAAAATCCTAAAGTAAACAGCAGGTATTTCATACAGCAGGGTTACATTCCTGACAACTGAAACTATTGTGGTGTCTCTTGTATTGTTTTTCTTCAGGATGTCTCAAGCTCAAACAGTACACCCTGGCCAGCCACAGAGGCACAGCTTCCTGCCCACTTCAGCTTCTTCACCCATGGAAGCAGTGCTGGTTACTGAAGCCACTCATGACAGCAGCCAGATGGTGACAGTTGATCATGTGGCACTCATTAACCGTGCTCAACAAATGGTCGAGATGCTACTGAAGGAGAACGAAAACCTGAGGAGGGAGCTTGATGGCCACACTGAAAAATCAGCAAAAATCCAAAAGGTATGAAGGAACATTTTTGTCAAGTGCTTCTTTTTAAGTTAGGATATATGCAGTAGCATCCGACAATATAGCTCCGTATCAATGGGCATACTTTGAAAGTATTTGAATTTAATACCGATTGTGATACAAGTTGTAGTACGATAGAAAAATCAGAAATTTATGTTTCATGAGACAAGGAGACACTGTGTAGATGCTGTTACTGCAAATATTTTGTCATTTGGAAATATCTGACTTACATATCAGATTCTTGGATTAGATAGTTGTGAACAGTTTCCAATGAATTAATCTGAAGGTTCAAAGCCTCTTGGTCACTGCTGCCTATGGAGGTCGTTTACATGTACAGCTGGTAACTGTTGTCTGTATGAGTAGCCCTCAGAGAGCCACCAGTCGTTTTTAATTTGTTCATGGAATGTGAGCATCACTGGCTGGGCTAGCTTTCATTGTCCATCCCTAATTGCCCATGAACCAATGTGTTGCTAGAGCCATTTCAGAGAGCAATTAAGAGTCATTGCTTTAGTTCTTGAGTCACATGTAGGCCAGCCCAGGTGAGGATGACAGTTTCCTTCCCTGAAACCAGATAGGTTTTTCCAACAACTGATAATGATTAATTCTAAATAAAGTTAATAACCAACTTTTGATTCCAGATTTTTATTGAATTTAAATTCCACCATCTGCTATGGTGTGATTTAAACCTGGGTCTCCAGAACATTACCTAGGTCTCTAACTTAATAGTCCAGCAATAATGCTACCAGACCATCGCCTCCTGTAGGTGTGCCATTGCTTGTTATTTTTCTGCATACTTTAAATGATTTCTTGTTTTTACAATCCCTGTGTTATTTTCCACTGCTGAAATTGGGTGGCTGTATTATTATTTTGATTGCATCTAATATGTTCATGAATTTTCATTGACAAATTACCGCCCACAGAAAGAATGCTCTGCAAGAATCTCAAAGGCTAGATCTATGCATTTCATTCCTCTTTCCTCACTGTTTAAGGCTGTGAATTCCAACAGCTTATAATCGGCAAATGACGCACTGTCTACTAAACCCTAGTCAATAAACCAAACGATTGCTTTTTCTCTTAGTTGGGTATTTGATGAGCAATTAAAGTTGTTCAATTTGCAGCAGACTTTTACAACACAGTCCCCGAGAGATAGCTTGTTACATTGCATTTATAAAGACTCGTTTGTCTACGGTTTCACTTTGATAACTTCCTGCAGTGTTCTTAGTCTCATATGGAACTGTCAAACTCTGCACCTGATAAATCGTGTACCATAATAACTGAAGTAAAAATCACTTGAGCTATGTGACAATCTGGTGTCTATTTTATGAATGCATTTGCTGTGACTAGAAAGTTGGCAGAGTCACAGTAAGTTTAAACGTGTGCCATCTCCTTTCTGAGCTCAGCTGTAATGGTTTAGGAATGAAATTTGCTGAGGCTTGAAGGGAGAGACAACAGTTGTTTTTTTTTCCCATGTGAAAGACCCTCTTTCATTTGCTTCTCAGTCAGGTGCAGGGAGGCTTGTCCTTCTCACTAACCCTTGATGAGTTAGAAATAGAAGGCTCTTTGTCAAGGGAGGCCTCCAGTGCAGGCCCCTCCATGCTTTGCTTCTGGCTCAGGAATGCTTTGGGATTATGGGGATTACCAGTTTTCAACAGGCTCAACACAGGTCTGAGCAGAAAGCCTCAGTGAATAACTGAACAATGTTTAACTGGGATTGTCCCAACTTTGATTGTTGGTATGTGCTGCACTGGCTGATTTTAACTAGAGCTGAGGGGGAGTTAGGAATAGCTCAATTGACCTCAAAGTGACTGAAATGAGGGAACTACTACTGGAAAAGCAATTAGGATTCCATACCTCTGATTGTAGTCCACCAGTTTCTGCTGGATGTCTATATTTGTAGGTGTAAGCAACCCAGAGGTGTCAACTGTAAAATACCAGCAATATTTAACAGCCTGCAAAAGGATGGATGAAGTATCACACAAGACCTTACCCCAGCAGCAGAAGGCTGAGAAAAGGGAAAGTGAAATTCTGATTATGAAAGTGTTAACGCCAAATTTGAGAGTGAACTCCCCATTTTCCCAGAGAGATGGGCTCACAGCACTGATTCTGTAGACTATCTCTGACCTCCTGTCCCCTTAAGTGTGCTGCCCTGCCTGTGTGGGTGGACATTCAGCCTTCAGACCCTGATTCTGCTTGGGTAAACTGCTCATTTTCACTGTTATTTCAGTGTATCATTTATAATGGCTTTGTGCAGTATTCCCTTCAGTGATAAGATTTGCATTACTGGTTGTGAAATTATTGCCTGGGATCTGGTTTGGATCAATTTTGTCAGTACCTCCCCGAACTTTAACCAGTTGGTATTGAAAGAAAGAGTTGCCATCTTCCCAATATTAATACAAGCAAATCAAGCATTTAATATGGAGTTTAAACAGATTGTATTCTTAAGTAATTATCGAAAATTCTGATTTAAGAAATCCACTGTATTAAGATAGAAAATAAGCAGGAGAGAGGTGAATTTGACAGCCCTCAGAAAACCTGCATTGACTGAATGGTCTTCTTCTATGAGATATTATTCTGTGAGAATTTGAACAATCAAATCACTTTGGATTGATTTCACATTGAGCATTTCTTATCAGTGAACCATTGCATCCTTGTGTGCATGGTATTGTTGCCCTATATGGCACCAAGTCGTCTGATTGAATTTCGTGTCACTCATGCTGCTAAATCCCATTTCATTATCCTTCGCAATTCAACATGCCCCTGTGTTTGCCCATGCAGTTGGAGAGAGAAATCCAGAGGATTTCTGAAGCCTATGACAACCTCATGAAGGCATCTTCCAAACGGGAGGCCCTGGAAAAGACAATGAGAAACAAAATGGAAAGTGAGATCAGGAGACTTCACGATTTCAACCGTGATCTGCGAGGTAAGCTCATAAATCAGAAGGTGGTGGCGGAAATCTCCATTTTCACCAATTTGCAAAGATATAGATGGTCACAAATTGGAACAATCAAGAGATTTAGTACAAGCAAAAATGAGGATTGCTTATATTTAAGCAAAACTAGAATTGTCAGAGAATTGCATATTTAAAGGGTTAATGGTATTAATTCCACTTAAATATTACTTGCTGTACGTTCCAAAGAAAATGTTTCCAAACATCTGTTGCAATGTGAATTTGGACTTATGCATGTCAATATCTTGGTATATGCAGTTCCAAGAACTGTAGTTGATCAAACTGAGGCACATTGAAAGAATCAGTGGAAGAAGATTGACATTGGGAACATGTTAGATTTTGCCAAAGCAGGAAGTATGGGAGGATTCTGACTGCTTTTTCAATTGCACTTCATAATAATAACTAAACTTAAATATTATCAGATTGAAGATGTTAAGATGTTTGTATTTAGCACAGTGTGGTTTGAAGATGAATTCATGGCTTTTGACTGATACTGTGGTGCATCTAGCTAATTATGGGCTGACAGTTCAATTGATTGTTCAATTCACAGTACTTTTCCCTTTTATAGAAAAGCTTGACTCCGCCAATAAACTGTTGACCAGCAAAGAATGTGAGATCTCAGAAGACGGTCAGAGCATTGTCAGCAGGCTGATTGTCCAAAGTAAGTTTATTATCTGTTAAAATGATACAACCAACCCCATTCCAGGGACACTAAACGAGAACATGTGTTAACAGAATCAGGCTCTCTTGGCTCAAAAAAGGTGCTAGAAATTGAACAGATTTTCTTAAACTTTGAATTGTCAGGCAGGTTTAGAATCATTGCATGTGGAACCTATCCAAAGGAATGGATTTATCTTTTGTCCTTATTTTGAGGGAAGGACTAAATCCCTTCACTGAGGGGTATTCCCTGAACCCTGAACATTACTGCTGACAGCCTTCCTCCACACCCCTGCAAAGTTTCCTAGGCCAGATGGTATATTTCTGGCAGGTTTCAGCTGGCACGAAAGGGAATATTGACAGGTTCTTTTTTGCACTTTCTCGGGTGCTGAGGTTATATTCTCCCCTGCTCAGAGCTCAGAATGGTTCACTCAGCTCTGGATCAATCCCAAGTTCCTTCCTGGTTTTGTCTAGCTCAATCAATCCCAAGTTAACCCTGGTAGAGATGGGCTGTTGATTTTGCCCAGTGCCAGCATTTGTAACAAAATGGAATTATGTGACCTTTGCGTTCAAAGAGTGTACTTTGAAGATTCCTTACTTTTGGTCAGGGGGAATGTGGACTACCACTTTACCGAGGGGTGCTAGTAGTCACTTGGGGGGGCCATAGTTCTGGCCTGTGGGAAGGCTGCGCAGTTTCTCTGGCAACCCATGAGCAAATTGGAATCACCATTAAAGGCACACTCTCAACTTCAAGTGTAATGCTATCAAACAATGGCCTCTGCATCTTTTTCTGTCATGTCCTACCAATGTACCCCATCCTACACGTTTTAGGAGGAGTGCTCAAATTGGGAAAACTCTTCAGGGTTTAGTTCAAATCTACAAGTGACCGTGAAAAGCTAAGGAGAGAGAAACCTGAGCACTAAACAAACTCTTCTTGGCACTGAAATACTCATGCCTTGTGATAATAAAGGTAGTTTAAATTTTTTGCATACCTCAGGTGATTCTGGCTATTGCACTCCTCCCTCCGCCAATCCTCAAAGATTAGTTCGCTTGCTCTTAAGTAACACGGGCAGAGTTAATAGAGTATTGTGCAGTGTAATTAACACGCCACTTGCATGCAGTATATCGCAAGCAAACAGGTTTGCTCTTGCCCTTGCTAATGTGGCCTTACAGTCAGGTCAGGAGAGAGTCAGAGAGAAGGCAGGCAGTGTTCACTGGCTGATTGGAATCTTTCAAATGTTGCAGGGTTCTCCTGGGAGCTGGGTTAAAGCCTGGAAGGCTGCTGCACTTTCCAAAACAAACAGCCAGGCAGATTGAAAGCAGGATCTGAAACAGAGAACCGATCTGCTCTGTTGAGATTCTGTTACTAGGGATCTGTGACATTTTCAATTTAATACACAGTCAAGATTTCTGAGTGTGTAGCTTTTTGGTCGCTAATTAGTTATAACTATCAAATATGAGTGGCACTTTGACCATAAAATATTGCTCTCAGAACAGACATTTGGACAAATACATGAAAAGGAAAGGTTAAAAGGGATATGAGAGCCAAATGCAGGCACTAGTTTAGTTTGGGAAACTTGGTCGGCATGGCGTCTGACTTTTTTTTACTGAGCCAGGTACAAACAGGAGGTGAGGACTTTAATTTTCCCAAGAAGGACTCCTCTTCCACACACACACAACAATGTTTGTGTTATATAGACTTCCCTTGAGTTTTCCAAATTACACAGCTCACATCTGTACTGCCAATTGCTCACTACTATCCATTCACTGATGCTGGAATGTGTGCATGTACCAGGGCAGGACGTGGGTTCTTCGTGCCTGGCAGTGATGCATTCCTCACTGTGATGAACCCCTCCACTCACGACTCCTCTACTCACTACTTTTCTTCACTTTATACTCCTTCACTCAATGCTCCTTCACTCAATACTCACTATACCTCCACTTACTACTCCTCCACTCATTATTCTTTCACTCACTACTCACTACTCCTCCACTAGTCCCTCTTTATTCACCTTAGTGCACTCCCAATGAGCCTGCTGGGTTTTCTCAGGATTGATTGACATTTTGAGTGGAAACTGATCAATGCAGTTGGGTTAGACTTGTGGCAACGGTTTCTCAGCATTCAAACTGAATAGACCAATTCCTAAGAAGTGGACCACGGCATAGTTTTTGCACCTAAGTACAACAGATGCTGCAGTTCCTGCATCTCGATCAGGGAATTGTTGGAGCACCTTCCACCCTGTACAATCCCCTCTGCGGTTTTCTCACGCCATTGGCACACTCCATGACAAGTCCTTGGATCCCTAGTGGAAGCTGGCTGGAAACACCAGTTTAGTTTCTGCTGACCAGGTCAGATTTGGGGAGTCGCAGCAATGTGCTTGGTTTTTCAGTTTCTGACTCTGTCGCGCAACATTTGTTGTATTGAGTGCAGGCTGTGATTCTGTTAGTCATAGTTGAGTGAACATCATGCCCTATGAACAAAGTACAGCATGGAGGGTTTGTTTGCCCTTCACCCTCATCCAACTGCATTCCTTCATTACTGAAAACCCATCTTTCTCCTGACCACTCAGCCAGATTTATAACTGATAACATGAGAGAGAGATTGTGTGTGTGTGTGTGTGTGTGAGAGAGAGAGACAAAATGTGTGTGCGTGTGAGAGAGAGAGAGAAAGATTGTGTGTGAGAGAGACTGACACTGTGTGTGTGAGAGAGAAAGATAGACTATGTGTGCAAGAGAGACTGCATGTGTGAGAGAAAGAGAGAGACTATGGGTGTGTGTTTGTGTATGTGTGAGAGACAGAGAAAGTGTGTGTTTGTGTGTGTGTGAGAGAGAGAGAGACAGAGAGACTGTGTGTGCACGTATGGAAGAGCGCGAGGGAGAGACTCTGTGTATATGTGAGAGAGTAAGACTGTGTGTGTGTGAGAGAGAGAGGAGAGAGAAAGAGACTGTGTGTGTGAGAGAGAAAGACTGTGTGTGGGAGAGAGAGAGAATGTGTATGTGTATGTGCGTGTGTGAGAGAGCGAGGGAGAGACTGTGTATATGTGAGAAAAAGAGACTCTGTGTGTGTGTGAGAGAGAGAGAAACTGTGTGTGTGTGTGTGAGAGAGAGAGACAGAGAGACAGTGTGTGTGTGTGTGCTTGTGTGTGAGAGAGAGAGAGACAGTGTGTGTGTGTGTGTGCTTGTGTATGTGAGAGAGAGAGACAGAGAGACAGTGTGTGTGCTTGTGTGTGTGAGAGAGAGACTGGGTGTGTGTGTGAGAGAGAGAGAAAGAGAGAGAGAGAGACTGTGTGTGTGAGAAAGAGAGACTGTGTGTGTATGAGAAAGAGAGACTGTGTGTGTGAGAGAGAGTCTGTGTGTGTGAGGGAGACAAAGAGAGAGACTGTGTGTGTATGTGTGTGTGTATGTGTGTGTGGGATAGAGAGAGATTGTGTATGCGTGTGAGAAACAGAAAAAGTCTGTGTGTGTATATGTGAGAGAGAAAGAGAGAGACCGTGTGTGAGAGAGAGAGGAGAGACTGTGTGAGTGTGTGTCTGTGTATGTGTGAGAGAGATAGAGACTGTGTGTGTGCACGCAAGAGAGACTTGTGCGTGTGCGCGCGAGAGTGTGTGTATGCGCATGCGAGAGAGACTGTGTGTGTGCGAGAGAGAGAGAGAAAGACTGTGTGTGAGGCAGAGACTGTGTGTTTGTGAGTGAGAGAGAGTAACTGTGAGTGTGAGGGAGAGAGAGAGATTGTGTATGTGTGTGTGTGAGAGAGAGAGACTGTGTGTATGTGTGTGGGACTGTTTGTGAGAGAGAGGTACTGTTTGTGTTTGTGAGAGAGAGAGAGAGACTGTGTGTGTGAGAGAGACTGTGTGTGAGAGAGACTGTGTGTGAGAGAGACTGTGTGAGTGTGTGACAGAGAGATTTGTGAGTGTGTGCATGACAAAGAGACTGAGTGTGTGCGTGTGTGTATGTGTGAGAGAGAGAGAGACTCTGTTTGTGTGTGTGTGAGAGAGAGAGAGACTGTGTGAGAGAGAGAGACGGACACACTGTGTGTGAGGCAGAGACTGTGTGTTTGTGAGTGAGAGAGAGTAACTGTGAGTGTGAGGGAGAGAGAGAGATTGTGTATGTGTGTGTGAGAGAGAGAGAGACTGTGTGTATGTGTGTGGGACTGTTTGTGTGAGAGAGGTACTGTTTGTGTTTGTGAGAGAGAGAGAGACTGTGTGTGTGATAGACTGTGTGTGAGAGAGACTGTGTGTGAGAGAGACTGTGTGAGTGTGTGACAGAGAGATTTGTGAGTGTGTGAGTGACACTCTCCATGTAGTGTGTTTGTGTGAGAGGACACTCAATATGTGACCACATGTGTGAGAGAGACTCTGTGTGTGGGAGAGTGTATGTGTATCAGTGTGTGAAAGAGAGAGTGGCTGTGCGTGAGATAGAGAGTACATCAGTGTGCTTGTTCAGGTGCGTGAGTATGTGTCTGTCTGGCAGAAGCTGTTTTGAAACAAGGCAGTAGGATTGGCTAGACTGAGTGTGTAAAAATAATGCCAGCAGTCTGTCTAAGACACAACCTTGGGAAAAGTGCTGTGACTGGTATGTTGTAAGAATATTTGGACATAGGAACAGAGTGTGGTGGGTTATATCTGCAACAGTCCTGTAAATGTAAACATGGTCAGCTACCTCACTGGACCTGTTGAAATTACAGTACTGATTAAAAGTGAGATGGGTGTAGACCAGGCTGCAGAGTAAATCAACCACTGCACCATTACTGCCAACTCAGTCGACAGAAATGTTCATTCAAGGCTGGTAAGTTACATGCCAAGATCTGCCCCGTTTGCTTCGGTCTGCCCAGCTTTGGAATGGGAAAAGCCTTTTTTCAAAAAGTAAAACTCCTGGGGGTTGCTTAATTGCTCAGCTTCTTGTGGCCTCTGACTACTGGACTGTTTTATTTTCGATGGTGTAAAACATGCTCTCCCATGGTCAGGAAAGTGTTAAATGCAGCTTTACTCTGGGAGGTATGTTGCTGTTGGAATGTATGTGATTGTGAAGTATGTAGGTCAGGAGGGATTTGTCCCATGACTTGCATCAACAGCCGAGCTTCCCCTCCTCCCATCCTCAAGCGCATTCTTTACTGAATACTCGAACTTTATAGCAGGAAGTTAGGAGCCTATCAAGGTCTCTCAGTCATTCCCTTGGGGTGTGGAAAGGGGAAAGGAATGTGGAATGTGGGTTTCTGTTGATATTAATACATAGAGCTTTTACGGAAGAGTTAAACAAAAAACAATGCCAGGATTTGTGATGCTTTCACACAATTATTTGCAAAGTTGCCGAAGACGGACTGTGATTTGGAACATAAGGCCTCTCTCTAGAAAGTGGTTTCATGTTTTCAGTTGTGTCTGTGCGGCAGTCAGCATTACTGGGCTGGCTGCTATTTCCTTGTTGCATTGCAGGAATTCATCATGTTTCTCAACCTTGGGCAGGCACAGTTCTGCATCGATATCAGTTTTTTCTGTGATTGTGTTCAGGGAGCAGTTGATGAAGAAGACCTGTTCAGGCAGGACCCCATTCATAACTCCTTCCTGTGGGAACCATTCTAAAGGCATTATACAGCCAAAGCTGGATTTAATAATCAGGGTGATTGGTCTCCACTCTCAGTAAACGATCAAGTAGACGTGAGTGTTGGTAAGGGTGTGCTGCACAGTCAGAGGGGCAGTACTGGAGTGTGCTGCTTGTCAGAGGGGCAGTACTGTGGTATGCTGCAGTGTCAGAGGGGCAGTACTGAGAGTGTGCTGTATGTCATGGTCAGTACTGAGAGTGTAACTCATTGTCAGAGGGGCCGTAGTGGAGTATGCTGCTTGTCAGAGGGGCAGTACTGAAGGTGTGCTGCATCTCAGGGTCAGTACTGAGGGTATACTGCATGTCAGGGTCAGTACTGAGGGTGTACTGCATGTCAGGGTCAGTATTGAGGGTGTACTGCATGTCAGGGTCAGTACTGAGGGTGTACTGCATGTCAGGGTCAGTACTGAGGGTGTACTGCATGTCAGGGTCAGTACTGAGGGTGTACTGCATGTCAGGGTCAGTACTGAAGGTGTACTGCATGTCAGGGTCAGTACTGAGGGTGTACTGCATGTCAGGGTCAGTACTGAGGGTGTACTGCATGTCAGGGTCAGTACTGAGGGTGTACTGCATGTCAGGGTCAGTACTGAAGGTGTACTGCATGTCAGGGTCAGTACTGAGGGTGTACGGCATGTCAGGGTCAGTATTGAGGGTGTACTGCATGTCAGGGTCAGTATTGAGGGTGTACTGCATGTCAGGGTCAGTACTGAGGGTGTACTGCATGTCAGGGTCAGTACTGAAGGTGTACTGCATGTCAAGGTCAGTACTAAGGGTGTACTATGCTGTCAAGAGGGGTAGTGCTGTTGGAGTGCTGCGCTGTCAGAGGGTAAGTGTTGAGGGATGGCTACACTGATGGATGTAACATACTTTGAATTAGATCATTCAGTTTAATTGAGGTTTTTTTTAAATAACTAAATAAAGGTTGATGTGTTTTACATGGACTTCGGTAAGCCTTTGACAAGTTCCCATGTGGAAGTCTCATCTGAAAGCCCATGGGGTTCCAAGACAAGTTGGCAAACTGGATCCAAAACTGGCTTACAAGCAGGAGACCCAGAGTGAAGGTGGAGGGTTGTTATTGGAATTGAAAGCCTGTGACTAGCAGTGTACCCCAGGGATCAGTACTGGAACCCTTGCTGTTTGTTCTGAACATGAACAACTTGGATATGAATATCCAAGGTATAATTAGTAAGTTTGCAGATTACATGAAAATTGTTATTGTTATTTATCATGAAGAGGATGGTCTCAGGCTAGAGTCTGATATTGATCTGCTAGTAAATTGGGCAAAGCCATGACAGATGGGGTTTAAGTCAAGATGATGCATGTTTGATGGCACAATGAATGGTCGCTGCTGAAAGAGTATTGAGGAGCCAAGGCCATCGATCTCTGAAAGTGTGAGCACATGTAGATAGGTTGGTGAAAAGGGCATACAAGATACTTGCTGGAGTGGTAAATATAGGAGCAGGGAAGTTACAACTTTATAAAACATTGGTTGGCCACAGATGGAATAATACATACGATCTAGTCACCACACTATCAGAAGGACATGATTTACTAGAGAGGGTGCAGAGGAGGTTCACCGTGATGTTGCCTGAGATGGAAAGTTATGAGGAGAGTCTGGATAGATTGCGTTTGTTTTCCCTGGAGCAGAGGGGGGATAATGAGAGGCATAGACAGGGTACCATGCAAATCTCTCCCCCATGGCAGACATGTCTATCACCAGCCGGCATATGTTTAAGTTGAGAAGTGAGTAGTTTAGAAGAGATCTCAGAGAAAAAAAAATTCCCTCCAGAGGATGAGAGAGATATATGGAATGTTTTGCTCGAGAGGGTGGTGGAGACAGGTACTCTCACAACACTTAAGTGTCTAGATGAGCACTTAAAATGCCAAGGCATAGTAGGCTATGGACGAAGTACAGACAAATGGGATTAGAGTAGCTTGGTGTTTGTTGCTTGGCACAGACATGGTGGGCATGTTTTGATGCTATATGACTCTAAATTATCTGGTCAACGTCTCTCTGAGATCTTGCTGCGCACAACCTGGTCACATTTGGCACATTTAGCAATACCTGTAATTCAAAAGCATTTTGTTGGCCATAGCTGGATCCTTAACCAGTGCTATAGAAATGCTTTCCTTTGTTCTTTATGTAAGTGATGTCCCTCCTTTCTCCCCAACACATACATAAATATAGCCTGTGGTTGATGCTAGATTTCTAGTGTATGTAATGAGGGACATAAGTGATGAATCCTGTATCCATTAGATTAGATGATTAGATTACATTACAGTGTGGAAACAGGCCCTTCGGCCCAACAAGTCCACACCGACCCGCCGAAGCATAACCCACCCATACCCCTACATTTACCCTTTACCTAACACTACGGGCAATTTAGCATGGCCAATTCACCTGACCTGCACATCTCTGGACTGTGGGAGGAAACCGGAGCACCCGGAGGAAACCCACGCAGACACGGGGAGAACGTGCAAACTCCACACAGTCAGTTGCCTGAGGCGGGAATTGAACCCGGGTCTCTGGCGCTGTGAGGCAGCAGTGCTAACCACTGTGCCACCATGCCGCCCACCATTGGGGTTTAGAAAAATGAGAAGTGGCCTTATTGAAAGATATAAGATTCTGAAAGACCTTGACAGCGTGGATGCTGAAAAGCCATTTCTCTTGTGGGAGAGACTCAGACTGCAGGACACAGTTTAAAAATAAGGTGTTCTCCATCTAAGATGGAGACCCAGAGACAATTTTTGAGAGCCATTAGTTTGTGTAATTTTCTTTTTCTGGAGAATACCAAAGGCAGGGTCACTAAATCTCTTGAATGCTTAGTTACAGAGATTCTCGACTAACCGGGGAGTCAGATGGTATCAGAGTAAGTCAGGAAAGTGGAGTTAAGACCAATGTCAGATCAGCCATGGTCTGATTGTCTCACTAAAGAGGTTCAAGAAGCAGAATGAACTGCTCCTAACTCAAAATAAAAACAGAAAGAGCTGAGAAAACTTAGCAGATCTGACAGCACCGATGAGATATATATATATATATATATATATATATATAATATATAGAGAGAGATAGAGAGAGAGAGTTAATATTGTAACTCTTCGTCATGTGTTGCCGTTTGGTAATGATTGCTTTATTTACCAACAGATCGAGAACAGCAGCAAGAAAAGGAGCAGCTTCGAAGGGAATTAAGCTTGTCCCGTAACAGGAATGAAGAACAACACAAGCGAATGGGGCTCCTCGACCAGGCACTCAACAGCACCCAGTCCAAAGTAGTACAGTTAGAAGATGAGGTACTTTGCCTAAATTCTATCCAAATGAATTAAAAGCATGATTATGAGGAAGTAGGACACTAAATCCTGGTGTGTTTCTCGTCTCTCACTCTCTGTCAGCTGCGGAAGAAGCAAGCATATGTGGAAAAGGTGGAAAAGCTCCAGCACGCACTATCACAGCTGCAGGCAGCCTGTGAGAAACGGGAACAGCTAGAACTGCGATTGAGGAACCGACTGGAGCAGGAATTGAAGAGTCTGCGAACACAACAGGTAAAGGAAAGAGCGAAACTTTAACACAGGGGTTCATCCTGCCTTTCAGATTGTGTTTAAACATTTAAGTTCCTTCGCGGTGTAGCATATGGGGACATCGGTGTATAAACAGATGGGTTTACTGGTTAAAAATTAGATTGTTGCCAGCCAGCAAGGGGTTGATTTCTGCAGCTTGTTGCCAGGTCCTTGGCTTTGTGCATTGGATTTAACAGGTAAGAGTTTGTTTAGAATTTCCCAGAATCACAAATCTTTGGTGCGGCCGCACTTGGAGTATTGTGTACAGTTCTGGTCACAGCATTATAGGAAGGATGTGGAAGCTTTGGAAAGGGTGCAGAGGAGATTTACTAGGATGTTGCTTGGTATGGAGGGAAGGTCTTACGATGAAAGGCTGAGGGATTTGAGCTGTTTTCGTTAGAGAGAAGAAGGTTGAGAGGTGACTTAATTGGGACATGTAAGATAATCAGAGGGTCAGATAGGGTGGACAGGGAGAGCCTTTTTCCTCAGATGGTGATGGCTAGCATGAGGGGACATGGCTTTAAATTGAAGTGTGATAGGTATGGGACAGATGTCATAAGTAGTTTCTTTATTCAGAGAGTAGTAAGGGCATGGAACGCACTGCCTGCAACAGTAGTAGACTCGCCAACTTGAAGAGCATTTAAATGGTCATTGGATAGGCATATGGATGAAAATGGAATCGTGTAGGTTAGGTGGACTTCAGACTGGTTTCACAGGTCGGCACAACATCGAGGGCCAAAGGGCCTGTACTGCGCTGGAATGTTCTATGTTCTAATCACCACATCATGGGATTACCTCAAAGTAAAACTGAGTTTTGCAAAGTAGCAGCTAGCTCCAAAAAAAACAATATTCATGTATTTGTATAGCATCATTCACATCCTCAAGACAGCCAAAAGTGTGGTTGCAGAAGAGCTTTTGATGTGCAGCCACTGTTGTAAAGTAGCAGGTGCAGCAGCCATTTTGTACATTCCTGCAAGCTGCATTGTGATCGCGATCCCATCACCTTATACGTGAACGTGGTTAGTTGAGGGATCTCAGGCATTGCTCTCCTTCCTATTTTCAAAATGTGATATTTTACATCCGTCTTGAGTGAGCAAGCATCTCCCCTTGGTTTAACATCCCATCTGAAGCATTGTAGCATTCTCTCAGTATTGCACTGAAGCATGTGCCTGCGGTTGAACTTGAACCCAAAACTGATAAAAGTGCGAGACACTGAGCCAAGACTGAAAGCTGTACATGGAATTCTGACAATTTAGATTAGATTAGATACCTTACAGTGTGTAAACAGATCCTCAGCCCAACAGGTCCATACCGACCCTCTGAAGCGTAACCCACTCAGACCCATTTTCCCTAATGCACCTAGCACTATGGACAATTTAGCATGGCCAATTCACCTAACCTGCACATCTTTGGATTGTGGGAGGAAACTGGAGCACCCGTAGGAAACCCACACAGACACACGGAGAATGTGCAAACTCCACACAGACAGTCGCCCGAGACTGGAATCGAACCTGGGTCCTTGTGCTGTGAGGCAGCAGTACTAACCACTATGCCACCGTACCACATACATTAGCAATGACTCCATTAGTTCGTTCTCCTGAGAATTAACAGTGGCTTCTCTCTGCCCCCAACAGCGTCAGGCAATGACCCACAACTCAGGAACCACAGAATACAGTGGTCCCGCTCTGATGGAGCTGCTCAGGGAAAAGGAAGAACGGATCCTGGCCCTGGAAGCTGATATGACCAAATGGGAACAGAAGTATTTGGAGGAGAGCACCATGCGGCAGTTTGCAATGGATGCTGCAGCCACTGCAGCTACCCAGAGGTAAATGCCATGTTTGCAGAACTTTTTGCACTTAACTACTCCTCATCAGTGAGTTGCTAAATAAATCATCCCATCTCAGTATGTCATTGCTGAAAACACATTGAGAGTTATCATGCTGAGAGCTGGAAATCCCATGATTTTAACAGCACATCCCCCTCTTCAGTTGTTCCACTTTGTTCTTTCACTGCCCTTACTTTCAAAACCCATTGTTCGCTCTTTGAAAAGGATGCCAGAAAGCAAATGATAAATCTGGGATTTTATTTTTTAGCATTGAATTACATCGAGATTCCAGGGCAGTAACAGGCTATTCAGCCCACCTCATCTGTGCCAGTGTTTCTCCAAACGTGGCCAACATTCACCCAACTCCACCTCACCCTATCACTGTATGCTTCCCTTTCTTTCTCCCTCATTATCCTTCCAAATATTTGCCTCTGCTGCTCTTTGTGGTAGCAAATTCTACCACAGATAGGGACATTTCTCCAGAATTCCCAGTTGGATTTATGACTGACTTTATTATTTGTTGACACTTGGGTTTTAGATACCTGTCCTGATATCTCACCTATGTCCACATACTTCTGACCATGTTCATCCTGTCGCCCCTCAGCTTTCCCTCAATAAATGAATGGTTTCACATTTCTCCGACAGAGACACCACAATTATCAATCATTCCCCTCGACACTCGCCAAACAGCAGCTTCAATGATGGCTCCTTGGAGAAACCTGTTTGCTACCAGAGGGGAGAGATCATTGTGAGCAGTCATCGAGATCAAGAGATGGAGAGCAGGTAGAGCTATTAATGTGGGGGCCTGATTGGTGATGTGTTTAAGTGACCTAGTTAGAGTCAGAGTGTGTATTTCTCCGTTGGTAAAGATAAGCCTTGGGCTAGCTCCTTCCTAACAAGAGGAATGTATGGAACTTCTATTTTTGGTCACAGTGACTGAACTGCTTACTGTCTGGGTTATACTGGGTGATAGCTGGTCCCAGTGACTGAGTTGGTCACTATCTGGGTTATACTGGGCGATAGCTGGTCACAGTGACTGAGCTGCTCAGTATCCTGGTTACTACTCAACAATTGCTGGTCCTGTGGGAGTGGCAGACTTGAAGGATGGACTGACATCCATCTGGAGATTATCATCTTGATGCCACGCTGGCTATCTCAATGCCAGGTCAATGGCTGCTCAATGTGCCAGGTCAGAAAACTCTACCAGAACACAGGCCTCAGTTCCAACTTGCAATAGATCTGGAAAAGTTATGCTGTTGTGGTACCAGAGACAAGATTGAAATCTAGGTCCAGTGTGTACCTCCGGTAAGACTGTGTACCTCTGGTTGAAGTGTGTTGAATTAAGCATCTTGAACACGACAATGAATAGTTTTTGTAAAAAATGAAGACACATCATTGAATTAATTGTTAATAGTCTAAAGTGGCTGCACAGTTTGCAAGATTTTCTGTGCAATTTGCAGCAGTTTTAGAGCAGTCACTGGCGGTCAGTAACTCTGTCTGTTTCCTCTGCCTTCAGGATCAAAGCCTTGCATGCCCAAATCCTGGAGAAGGATGCCATCATCAAGGTGCTCCAGCAGCGCTCGAGAAGGGAACAGGTAAAAGCTGAGCAGCCTGCTCTCCGCCCGGCACGCTCTGTTCCATCCATCACATTGGCTACAGGAGTGAGCCACGCCAGTTCTGTCAACCAACTGAACAATGAACAATTTCTTGACAAAACAACAAGAGGCATGTCAGGTAAAGAAATGCTAGAAATGTTGTTATTCTTCTAACATGACGTGAATGTTTTCTCATTTCATACGATCATCAGAAGTAGGAGCAGGGATAGACTATTCAGCCTATTGAGCCTATTTTAAGAATGCTCTTGACTCCCTTGTGGACTCCCTGTTTAACTGAGCCTTGGGTATATTCAATAGCTGAGCCTCCAGCACTCTCTGGGAGAGAGAATTCCAATCTCAAACTCTCAGAGATAGTCCTCACCTCTACTATAAATGGGTGCTCTATTATTTATAACTGGGCTTCAGTTTGACATTTTCCCCGCTAGTGGAAACTCTCTGCATCTACCTTGTCAAACCCACCCTCAGAATCTGACATGAGATCAATCTCATTCTTACAAATTCCAATGGAATAAGCTCAATTTGCTGCTGTTCCTCATGATTCCGTGTTTAAGGATGCCTTGTGGATTTGTTCGGTCCTGTTTCCTAACATGAATGATAAGTGACAGTATGATATAGCACAGATGGAAACCATTCTGCCCATCATACCATGTGCTGGCTCTTTCAACGAGCTATCTGGTTAGTTTCATTCACTTTCTATGTTCCCATACCCCCAATAAGCTCCTTGTTTTTTTAAGTGTATCTAATCCTCTTCTTTTAAAATTATTACTGAATCTGTTTCCACCATCCTTTCTGCTCATATTAACTCTGTGTTAGAACAATTCTCCTCATCCTCCCAGGCCTATCACTTTTTGCCCTTGCTTATAGTCAGATCCCATTGGTTAAACCCAGGGAACCCTCTGCCCAGGGAACAGCATCTCACTTCTTTCAAAAACTCTCCTAGCTTTGAGCACCTTGATGAAATGGTGCTGGACAACTCATCATAGTCTTGTACCATTTTTATACATCACTGGGAACTGGCTAGCCAACAGCTCCTTCTCTTATGGAAAAGATTAGGCAAGAAAGATTGCGTGGTGTGGGCTCTTGTGTAAAGTTCTGTGACAACGGTAAACTTGTCAATTTCATTGTGTGCTGCCGCCAACAAACACAGGCTGCCAAGTCAGTCAGCATCCGGGATGTTTTCAGTCAGCTTTATAGAGAGTGAGTTGTTAGACTCATGAAAGCATTGTGTTGACCCACAACTTTGTACATCAGTTTGAACCTTACTAATGAGTTTGTTTCATGTGATCTGCAAAAAAACTACATCGAAACAGCGAGCAAAGATGTTACCAAAGTTTGTATAATGGGTTGTTACTGTGTAATAAAATTAAGGCTCAGTGCTTAAAATCTTTACATCTTCCTAGGTACTTTCAGCAAAGGTCCGATAGAGGATCCAGCAGCCACTTTGGCCGTGCACTCAGTGACATTCCATGCCAAACATGGGAGCAGGGACGGTAGCACACAGACTGAGAAATTGGTAGAGATTGAACATACAGCCTCAGGCCAGGGAAACCCAGAGGATAGCGAGGCTGGAATCTGCTTGCAAGTAACCAAATCTCCAGCCACTTCATTAGGTGAGTGCCTGTGGCTAGTGATAACACCAAGTGATAGAGGGAGACAAGACAGGAGGTGGAAAATTAGTCTTTCAACATAGAGGTGGGTGGAGATGGGCAAACTGACTCAAATGTCACTGAACAGTAGCCAACCCATAGACTTATAAACTTGGAGAGTGTGTCAATTCCCACTTCTGGCCTCTTCAAATTAGGCACCCTCCCCCCACCCCCCACCCGTAGACTGGTCTAATCTCAAGGAATTCTGGCTATGCCGTTTGGATCAGATATAGGTGATTCTGAAGCTCTGGGGGCTGTGGCCGTAGGAGGAGTTTCTGGTATCTGAGATTGAAGAGAAGAAAATTGATGAATCTTAACTTGATTTTTGATACTCACAGATACTTCGCAGCCAGTGACACAGATGGTCTCCAGCAATAGTAGAAGCCAGGAATCATCAGACAGCGAAATGGTTGAAATTCTTATCTGAACAAGACTCTGATGGCAAGAAACAGAGGACTTTGGTGAAACATAAACATTTCCTTCTTTGGAAAGCCTTTCTTTTCCCTCAGCCCAGATGTCAAAACAATGGAAACAAGAAGAAAGCTCTGTGCACTTTGGGACGGAGCTTTATACTTGGACGAGGGGGTGGTGTAGAATGCAGGGCTGGGGAGATGTAGCCTTCAATAACCATATGCATAAGCTGCTACGAAGACTGTTGTACACGTGGGAAGAGCTGTGCTATCCATTGTGCCAAGTGTGTACCTACCCTGAGTGACAGGTGACACTCACGAACTAACTTAAAATGAGTCAACCTGCTGTGAAGCTGCATTTTGTGATGGACACAAACATTTCGTAGGAGGTGACAGTATTTTTTCACACAACTGCCAAGTAAAAAGCTTCACAGCAGCATAAATATATAAATAAGTATGAATATACAGTACTAGATGGTGCTATTACAGAATATATACTGTATGTAAAGCTGTAATTCCAATTTGTTTAGCACCTGTTTTGTTTCAGCTTTAGACACTGTGCAATTCTCTGCTGTTACTAAAACATCATTTAAAAGCTAACTTCAGTTCTCTACTGGCAGCTGATACTTTCACTCCAACATTATCATTGCTCAGCTGTTTGCTTTCTTCTCTTGTCCATATACCATGGGACTATTGCTTAACAGTTACATTTAAAGTGCATAAGTTCCACTCAGATCTGAACACTTCCCAAACTTTCCATTCTTGACTTGGAGATTCTTGCATACACTTTTTCCTGGACAGGAATCAAGCAGCTTTCTCCTTTGTTACACACTGTTTATGACAGAGCACACACTGTTGCTGCTGCTAAATCTCAACACTTAGTCACAATCACACTTCATAGAACATCATCCTTTTACAAGTCTTTGTAGTGGCCAAGTGTTCTGCCATTGTGCCGGTGCATGCAATGAAATGTCTTCACTCACAGTGCAGTGACACTGCAATACACACCTTCCTCAATAAGATAGACATTTTTTATAAGAAAAGAATGAATCTGTCATCTGATGCCATGTGCAAGGGTCTCCAAGTAAGAGCTAGTTGGTTCGATGCCAGTCTTTGTACAGAATAAACCCCTGGTTGGCAAGCCCTCTGTAGGTGCACCGTACCTGGCAGAGCATGCTCCCATCAGCAGACAGTCCTGTGCTCCTTTTAATTAAATATCATAATGGATGTGTATGAGCATCTGATTCTAGGACTTGGACAGTCAGGCCTCTGAGCCAGAGAATGTGATGGTCCCAGCTTGCCCGCGTTGATTGTATTCAAGAAAACACTGCTCCTTCTTGGGGCAGTGGGGGGAGGTCCTCTGTCAACTTGTGCTTCCAGATTGATATAGAAGGGGAGGCAATAGTGTAGTGGTATTATTTCTGGACTGTTCATCCAGACACCCAGGAAATGCTCTGGTGACCAGAGTTCAAATCCCACCATGGAAAATGGTCGAATTCGAATTCAATCAAGATCTGGAATTAGGAGTCTAATGATGACCACGAAACCATTGTTGATTGTTAGA
Organism: Chiloscyllium plagiosum; assembly: GCF_037043375.1. Classification (NCBI taxonomy): domain Eukaryota; kingdom Metazoa; phylum Chordata; class Chondrichthyes; order Orectolobiformes; family Hemiscylliidae; genus Chiloscyllium; species Chiloscyllium plagiosum. The sequence continues at coordinate 91,258,875 of NW_028270151.1, forward strand.
AAAACACATCTAGTTCTGTCATGGTGTTGGGGAAGGAAACTGCTGACCTTACCTGGTCTGGCACTTGATGTGACTGCAGACCCACAGCAATGTTGTTGACTCTCGACTGCCCTCTGGGCAATTACAGATGGAAATAAATTTTGGCCCATAAAGTGATACCCTCATTCCGTGAATGAATAAAAAAGATATCTTTCTGTGGTCCCAGCCACTGACATTGCCACTCCAACAACTTGGGTGATGTCTGGATGTGGGAACTGCAATTTCTAGGTGGAGGTCTCATTCATATTGTAACCACAACGGAAATGTGAAAGATCCTTTTCAGAGTGGATCCTTTCCCCTACAAGTGAAGGTATAACTCTTGTAATTGACTGTCCATGTGGGTCCCATTTATTATTGGGATTGACATGTGTATCTGTGCTCTGTGGCCACTTGCTGTGAATGTGTCTCACTTCCCTGGGGATATAGCAGACTTCACCAGGATGATATAGGGCACTACTATAAGGCAGGAGGTTTAACTCAGTGGTAGCTGGTTTCTGCCACAGTTATTATTTTCACTCATTTACAAAACTAGACAAATCTTGGAAGCCTGGATTGTGGACCAGGATCAAAAGCCTTGGTTTGATTATCTAATGTTTCATTTCTCACTGACTGAAACTGGACTAAGGCCAAGAAAATACCAGGGATAATTCCAATTCTTGGTGGCTGTGCCCTGACACATTCCAGGAAGCCTGAGTTTGGAGCTATCAGACGGGAGGGGACAGGTGATGCCACACCTAGGTAGTTGGCAAACATCTGGGTTTATGACCTGAGTGGCTGAGGATCCAAAGCAAATTATTGGATATTCATCCAAGCAAGAGCCACAACATGCAGAAAGGGATGTGGATGGGAAACCAGATTTGGGGTATTAATTTTCACTATATATTTCAGCTTGTGTGGGCTGTGACACTATCAGAAGTGACTGGGATCTGGACAATAGAGAGAATTGACTTTGTTCAGGAGTTGGAATGGCTGAGTTACTTAGATAAAGACCTTTCTCCAATAATGTGCAATTGCTGGCCATTGCCTATACTTCATTCGTGACAGCATTCACACCGTTTACAAAAAAAATTGTGAAGCAAAAATAAGAAAAAAATGTTAATATATTTTGTATGAATATTTGTACCTGACACCGGCTATATTTTAGTGCCATTGAACTTCATGCCAAAGATGACAAACTGCATTATTAATGAGTAAGTTATGTAAGTATTTAAGTGTAAACTCAAGATTTGTGTTAAGGCACCACATCCTGGGATTGTTGCACATTCTGTATGGTTGTGCATTTGTTTGAAATTATTGATGTGAACTTGCAGACTTGAGGATTTTTGTATTGAAATGTCAGCATACATTTCAGTAATAAAATCGGAAATTAGCTATGACTTTTCTTGTTTGCATCTGATTCTTTCTTGATTTTACACAATGAAAACTGAAGTTTATAACCAAAGAAACAAAATGCTCCGAGCACCATTTTTCTGCCTGCCTGGGAATGGAGAGTATAAGAGGCCATTCAACCCATCCTGCACTTGCCAGCTCTTTCACAGGCTATCCAATTTGTCCCAGTCCCCTAGCGTGCCCATGTTATTCTGTCAGTTTAAACTCCAATTCTATTCTGAAAGTTTAGGCAGCATGTTTCAGACCATCGTCATTGTATGCAAATAATGTTTCTTCAGGTCGCATTTGATACACTTGCCAATTCCCTTGACTTCATCTCCCCTGGTCACCAACCCTTCTACCAACATGCTCTATATTTACATTTTCAAATCCCCTCAGGACCTTTGTGAATAATTCTCTCAAATCTGCTACAACTTTCTCCATTCCAGTTACTCCAGTTTCTGTCTCTCCACATTAACAGAAGTCCATCACCCTGACTCCATTCTGGTAAATCTCTAGGCCCTCCTCCGAGGAGCTGCACATATTATACAGGGAGGCCTGAGAACTAAGCGTGAATCAATCCTCTCTTTACTGGACAATTTGACACTGGCCAGATATACTCCAAATGATACAGATAAATCTGCACACGCCAGGATCTGGAACAGGAGGAGGCCATTTAGTTTTTAAGATTGTGTTCCACTGCATATTTTGAGCATGCCTGATCTGTATCTCATTGTTATTTACACGATCCTTATTCACACCTTCCTCACCCCCAACCTGAAATCCCAACCAACAAAAATCTCTCAATCTTGGACCCGAAAGCTCCAATTGTGTCAATGTTTCCACAGTATTTTGGAGCAGAGTTACCCATTTTCATTGCCTTATATGTGTTAAGGTGCTGCATGATTTTGTTCCTGAATAATCTTCCAAGCCCATGATCGCTACCCACTGGAAAGACAAGGGCAACAGATATGTCGGAACATCAACACTTGCAAGTTCTCCTGACTTGGAAATATATTGCTGTTCATTCAGTGTCACTGAGTCAAAATCCTGGAACTGCTTCCGTAACTGCATTGGGCGGCACAGTGGTCAGCATTGCTGCCTCACATCGCCAGACACCTGTGTTCAATTCCCGTCTCAGGCAACTGACTGTGTGGAATTTGCACATTCTCCCCGTTTCTGTGTGGGTTTCCTCCGGGTGCTCCAGTTTCCTCCCACAATCCAAATATGTGCAGGTTAGGTGAATTGGCCATGCTAAATTGCCCATAGTGTTAGGTGAAGGGGTAAATGTAGAGGAATGGATCTGGGTGGGTTGCTCTTCGGAGGGTCGGTGTGGACTTGTTGGGCCGAATGGCCTGTTTCCACACTGTAAGTAAGTAAGTAAGTGTATACCCATTGCCTTAGACTTGCAGTGGTAAAAGAAGGCAGCTCACCACCATCTTTAGGATGAATTTGGAATGGGCAATAAATGCTGTTCCAGCCCCTGATGCCCAGATCCCCATGAACAAATATGAAAAAAAAACGCAAGGTCTCTTTTATGATGCAGCTGCCCTGCTCATCTCTAATTATTAACTTGGCTGTGTAAGCAGACAATCCCTGACAATGGGTGCTTGACAGCGATTGAACTGATTGTGTCGTGCAGCCATTGCTCAGTGTGCTGCTGGTGGCTACACAACTGAGAAAAGCACCAAGTTAAACTGGCCTGCCCCTCTTACTCAGTGCATTCTGACTGGAGCAGGAAGTCATCAATACTGAAAGTGATTTTATACGTAATTTTGCTTACGTAGCTGAGGGAATGGCCTGCTGCATCTCAAGATGTTGATGCTATAGTGATGTAAACTAATAGTATTAACATGGTAAATATGCATAACACTAATGATGATGTCTGAGTCCATGATTGCACAGTGTGAGTTGGAGGAAGTAAGAGCCTCATGTGAAGAGAGGGCGCATATAGATCAAGATTCCCTGCAAGGATGCTAGCAATTTTACTTGGGTGATTAAACACTCAACAAAACAGAAGAAAGTGAGGACTGCAGATGCTGGAGATCAGAGTAGACAAGTGTGGCACTGGAAAAGCACAGCAGGTCAGGCAGCATCCAAGGAGCAGGACAAGTGACATTTTGATGATCATCACGATTCTTCTGTTCCTCGGGTGTTGCCTGACCTGCTGTGCTTTTCCAGTGCCACACTTTTCGACTCATCAAAACAGTCCATGTCAGGCTTGTGTAGCAGGCAGGTCAGAATGTGGCGCACCATTGGGTCTATCCAATCCATGGCCCATCTTCCCCATGCTATGAATACAGCTGGAGGATTCTGCAAGGAGCTGCTCCTCCAATGACCACCAATCCTCTCCCCAATTCTTTGAGAGATTCACTGGTGAGTCTATCAGATGCTAAATTGGGAAGAAAAGTGCCCCAAATTGTGAGAGCAGTGGAAGCCTGATCATTCCTCCTTTCACTCATTCCAAGAACTGGGCTCTGGAATTGGGGGCCAGTGCACTGTGTTTGAGTTCATAGAGTCATGCAGATGGACAGCACAGAAACAGACCCTTCAGTCCAACTTTTCCATGCTGATCAGATATCATAGAACATAGAACATCACAGAGCAGTACAGGCCCTTCGGCCCTTGATGTTGCACCAACCTGTGGAGCCAATCTATCCTACATTATTCCATTTTCATCCATATGTTTATCCAATGACCATTTAAATGCCCTTACAGTTGACAAGTCTACTATTATTGCGCGCAGTGCGTTCCACATCCCTACTACTCTCTAAGTAAGTAAACTACCTCTAATATCTGTCCTATGTCTATCACCGCTCAATTTAAAGCTATGTCCCCTAGTGCTAGCCATCACCATCCAAGACAATAGGCTCTCACTGTCCACTCCATCTAACTCTCTGATTATCAATCAAGTCATGTCTCAATAAAAGCAAATTACTGCGGATGCTGGAATCTGAAACCAAAAGAGAAAATGCTGGAAAATCTCAGCCAGTCTGGCAACATCTGTAAGGAGAGAAAAGAGCTGACGTTTTGAGTCTAACTGACCAGCTTTGACAAAGAGTCAGTTAGACTCGAAACGTTAGCTCTTTTCTCTCCTTACAGATGCTGCCAGACCTGCTGAGATTTTCCAGCAAGTCACGTCTCAACCTTCTTCTCTCAAACGAAAACACTCAATCACTCAGCCTTTCCACATAAGACCTTCCCTGTATACCAGACAACACCCTAGTAAATGTCCTCCGGACCCTCTCCAAAGCTTCCACATCCTTCCTATAATGTGGTAACCAGAACGACACGCAATACTCCAAGTGTGGCTGCACCAGAGCTTTGTACAGCTGCAACATGACCTCGTGGCTCCGAAACCCAATCCCTCCACCAATAAAAGCTAACTCACCGTAAGTCTTCTTAACAACCCTATCAACCTGGATGGCAACTTTCAGGGATCTATGTACATGGACACTGAGATTTATCTGCTCATCTAAACTACCAAGAATCTTATCATTAGTCCAGTACTCTGCATTCCTGTTACTTCTTTCAAAATGAATCACCTCACACTTTCCACATTCAACTCCATTTGCCACCTCTCAGCCCAGCTGTGCAGCTTATCTATGTCCCTCTGTAAACTGCAACATCCTTCAGCACTGTCCACAACTCCACCGACCTTAGTGTCATCTGCAAATTTACTAAACCATCCTTCTGCGCCTTCATGCAAGTCATTTATAAAAATAACAAAAATCAGTAGCCCCAAAACAGTGGTACACCACTAGTAACTGAACTCCAGGATTAACATTTCCCATCAACCACCACCCTCTGCCTTCTTTCAGCAAGCCAATTTCTGATCAAAACCACTAAGTCACGCCTAATTCAATGCCTCCATATTTTGTGCAATAAACTACAGTGGAGAACCTTACTGAAATCCATAATCACCACATTAACACTTTACCCTCATCCACTGTTTTGTCACCTATCTTAACGAACTCAATAACATTTGTGAGGCATGACCTACCCTTCACAAAACCATGTTAACTATCCCTATCTCCCTATCTCTATCTATCCTATCTCTCATAACCATTTCCAACAGTATACCCACAACTGAAGTAAGGTTCACTGGTTTATAATTAGGAGGATTATCTCTACTCCCCTTCTTGAATAAGGGAACAACATTTGCTATCCTCCAGTCTTCTGGCAATATTCCTGTAGACAATGATGACATATAGATCAAAGCCAAAGGCTCGGCAATCTCCCTGGTTTCCCAGAGTATCCTAGGATAAATCCCATCTAGCCCAGGGGACTTATCTATTTTCACACTTTCCAGAATTGTAACACCACCTCCTTGTGAACCTCAATCCGGTCTAGTCTAGTAGCCTGTATCTCAGTATTCTCCTTGACAACATTGTCTTTTTCCAGTGTGAAAATATTCATTTAACACTTCTCCTAACTCCTCAGACTCCACGCACAACTTCCAACTTCTGTTCTTGATTGGCCCTAACCTTACTCTGGTCATTCTTTTATATCTGATATACCTACAGAAAGCTTTAGGGTTTTTCTGGATCCTACTCGCCAATGACTTCTCAAGTCCCCTCTTAGTTCTCTCTTTAGGTCTTTCCTGGCTAGCTTATAACTCTCAAGCACCCTAACTGAGCCATCATATCTCTTCCAAACATAAGCCTTCCTCTTCCGCTTGACAAGCGATTCAACTTCTTTAGTAAACCACAGCTTCCTTACTCAACCACTGCCTGCCTGTCAGGTACATACTTATCGAGGACACATAGTAGCTGTTCCTTGAATGAGCTCCACATTTCAATTGTGCCCATCCCTTGCAGTTTCCTTCCCCATCATATGCTTCCTAAAACTTGCCTAATTGCATCACAATTGCTTTTTCCCCAGTTATAACTCTTGCCCTGCAGTATATACCTATCCCTTTCCATCACTAAAGTAAACATAATCGAATTGTGATCACTATCATCAAAGTGCTCACCTACCTCCAAATCTAACACCTGGCTGAGTTCATTACCCAGTACCAAGTCTATGGTTATTGGCCTGCCTGCACACATTGGACAAAACCTGACCCATCTAAAGTATTCAAACTATAGTATTTCCAGTCAATATTTGGAAAGTTAAAGTCCCCATACCAACTACCCTGTTACTTTCGCTCCTATCTAGAATCATCTTTGCTATCCTTTCCTCTACATCTCCGGAATTATGTGGAGACCAACAGAAAACTCCCAAAAGCGTGAGCTTTCCTTTCCTGTTTCTAACCTCAGCCCGTACAACCTCAGCGGATGAGCCCTCAAACATCCTTTTTGCCATCGTATTACTGTCTTTGACTAACAATGCCACACCTCCCCCTCTTTTACCACCTTCCCAGTTCCCACTGAAACACCTAAATTCCAGAATCTGCAATAACCATTCCTGTCCCTGCTCTATCCACGTCTCCAAAATGGCCATAACATTGAAGTTCCAGGTACCAAACCATGCTGCAAGTTCACCCATTCTGGATGCTCCTGGCGTTGAAATAGACCCACTTCAAATTACTTTCCTGTCTGTCTGTGCACTCTTGTGACCGTGAAACCTCATTGCTGACCTCACTACACTCAATCTCCTGGACACTGGAGCTTCAATTTGGTTTCCCATCCTCCTGTTGAATTAATTTAAACCCTCCCAAAGAGCATTAGCAAATTTCCCCCACCCTCAGGATGTTGGTACCCTCTGGTTTAAGTGTAGACCATCCGGTTTCCTCCCACAGTCCAAAGATGTGCAGGGCAGGTGAATTGGCCATGCTAAACTGCACATAGTGTTAGGTGCATTAGTCAGAGGGAAATGGGTCTGGGTTGGTTACTCTTCGGAGGGTCGGTGTGGACTTGTTGGGCCTGGTTTCACACTGTAGGGAATCTACTCTAATCTATATCTTTCCCCTCTTACCCTAAACCTATGCCCTCTAGTTCTGGACTCATCCATCTCAGAGAAAAAAACCTATCCATGCCCCTTATGACTTTATAAATCTCTATAAGGTCACCTACTGGCAAGTAACACATACCTGCTGGATGCATAAGGCAGCATATTGCAGACCATCATCAATGTTCATGAATAATGTTTCTTCAGATCACATTTGATAGTTTTGATGAGAATTTACAAGTGGATGAGGGGAAGGGCTGAAAATGTGTTGCTGGAAAAGCGCAGTAGGTCAGGCAGCATCCAAGGTGCAGGAGAATCCACGTTTCGGGCATGAGCCCTTCTTCAGGAGTCAGGCATCTGCAGTCCTCACTTTCTCCTGATCAGGGGAAGGAGCTCAGTTTTGGGGAAAATCTCGATGGGAAGACAAGACACATTCCTCCCTGTACAGGTATGCTGACTGATGAACTACAGTCAAGATTGAAAATCTCATGATACCAGGTTGTGCCTGGTTGATTTTCAACTTTGCCCGCCCCAGTCCAACACTGGCACCTCCACATTATAGTGAAGATGGAGGAGCAGGTCTCTCAAATGTCTCTAGTGTATGTTAGGGAAAGAGACAGAGTGAGAAAGAGTGAAGAGAGGGACTATGAAGTAGAGACAGTATGAGAGAGAGCAAGTGTGTAATGGTCAGAGACTGCAAGGGAGAGTGACTGAGAAGGAGTGTTAGGGAGATAGAGAGGGAAAGAGAGAAAGTGAGAGGGACTTTGACGTAGAGAGAGCATATGAGGGAAAGATAATGAGGTTCAGAGAACATATGAACGAGAGAAAGCGAAGATAAAGAGTGAGGGAATGAGATTAGGGGAGTGAGAGCGTGTGTGCACGAAGAGGTCAGAAAGGAGGAGTGTCTGAGTGAGGGAGGAAGCATACGCATGAAAACTGATATTGAGTGAGCCAGACACAATCACCTTGACCCCCTCCTCCTCCTGCTCCCACATCCCTGCCCCCAAAAGAGCCACGACAGGAGGAAATCCCACATCCAACCCCACAGTTGTATGAACTTAGTTAGTGCCCACATTCTTCCCTGATGATCAAGAACTGGGGCCTTGTCCCTCTAATGCTCTGGCTTTTAATCAGATATTTCAATCGTGAGCTTGGCTGCTTGGCAAGTTTTACAGATCACTCTCTTTTTAATTAGTTATTTAGTTAAATTCCAAAGTGCTAAATTGTTTCTTTTTGAACAGTCACATTTACTGTCAAACCTTATTTATCTGAAATTTGTTTACAGGTCTCCAAGCAAGAAACCCATTGAAGTGTGACCTCCTCCCATGCAAAAGATAGGACAAATCTCCTCTCCAGGCTATGACCAATGGCCTATGTATGGTGTCTTTCATCAACTCCAACGACACTCTGCGCAAGCACCCCACAACCCCCACTCCCCTCCACACTGCAACACGTTTATCTACATGTTCATCACCAGCTGCAGAGGACAACAAGATTGCCCAAATTCCCTTTAAGATCTGCTGTCTTCTTGAAATGTTCTGTCTTTGGTTCTACCTTTAAGACTCCTTAACTTCTGCCTCATGTTGATTATGTGCTCTAATGTTTCCTGTGCAATGTGTTGTCATGATTTTTTTTTGGTAATGTTCCTGGTAAAGCAGGTTCATAGTAATTTCCTCTAACCCTGTACTAGCAGTGATGAGCGGGTATTATTATGGGCTGGGTTTGTCTTCCAAATGGGAGCCATGGTGTTCTATGCCCTGACAACAATGGCAGCATTTCCTGGCTCACATTGCCTGTCCAACAAGATAAGTTATGTCTCGTCATGAAGATAGAACACACCTTCAGCCTGAATATACTTTTCAGTTCCTCTGAAACCTGCTGTCAAAGGTTTGGATCTTTCGGCTGCAGTTATGTGGATTGCAATGAGAATACTGCTGTTTCTTCTTTGTACAATATATTGTGGCGGGGACATGCCAGTTCCAGCCGTGTTGTGCCTTTGCTGCTGTGTTACACAACCTGACAGAGGGGGTTTTCAAAACCACGGATATTTATAGCTTTTTATTTATCAAAACTGTGTGGGAACGTTGAGTGTAGTAATAAAACTTTACAACAGTGAAGATTTATAGCACAGCATCTGAGCAGAGGCCAATCCCAATGAAGCCAGTTCTATATTACAGTCTGAAATTATCCGTGACATATTTTGCATATCACTCACCTCTCAGTTGATCCCAGGATGGGTTTTACTGTAAACCAGGTGATAGCACATGTTATTTCTCTCCATTTAAATGAGTAGCAATTAGCTATGAATGCTACTGAAAACACAATCCGAGACATCACAGTCCCTGGCACCTGGGAAGCAACTCACCCAATGCTGGAAAAAGCACAGCAGGTCAAGCAGCATCAGAGGAGCAGGAGATTAGGTGGAGCTCTTGAGATGAATAACCTGTTTCTATATTTTGCATTATTCTATGCAAACTTCCCTTCTGTAGCTCAACCTACCTTTCTGGCTATTTTAAAATGATTTTGCTGCTACTTTCAGAACACATGAGAACATAAGAAATCAATGCAAGAGTTAGTCATTCAGCTCATCGAGCCTAATCATTGCTGAGCATACTGAACATCAGGGTCAACTGGCACAGTTCTGGGGTTAAGAAAGAAAGAAAATGCTTCTCTGGCATGGAATGCGCTGCCCGTGGGAGTGGTAGAGTCGGAATCATTGGCGACCTTTAAGCGGCATTTGGATAGGTACATGGATGGGTACTTAATCTAGGTTAGAAGTTCGGCACAACATCGTGGGCCGAAGGGCCTGTTCTGTGCTGTATTGTTCTATGTTCTATGTTCTATGTTCTCATTGCTTGTGGAACCTCAGAGGATTTGGTGTCCTTGGAGAGCAATAGCTAGGAAAGGATATGACACTAAATGTGAAATAAATTGGTTTGGGTAAATGTCATTTGTTGATAAAATGTGGAGCTGGAAAAAGCACAGCAGGAGCGGGAGAGTCGATGTTTTGTGCAGATCTGTCCATCATGATTGTGGGGGGGGGGGAAACGGGGCTGAGAAATGAAAAGGAGGAGGGTGAGGCTAAGGAAAAGATCGATAGGATAGCGATAGCTGGATGCAGGTATGAGGTGATTGAGATTGGTCAGTGGGAAGGGTAGAGCGGACAAGTGGGAAGAAAGATGGACAGATTAGATTAAGTCAAGGGAGCGAGGTAGTGAGGGAGGGCTGGACTTGGGATCAGGTACGGGATGGGGAGATTTGGAAGCTGGTGAATTCTACATTGAGGCCATAAGGTTGTACACTCTGAGGAGAAGATGAGGTGTTCTTCCTGCAGTTTGGATGTGGCTTTATTTTGAGGCCACCCTTCCCAATGACCAATCTCAATCTCCTCCTGTCTGTAAGCACCTATCACCATTCCACCTACCTTTTCCTCAGCCCCACCCTCCTCCATTTATTTCTCAGCACCCTTCCCCTTCCCCAGCCTTGATGAAGGATCCTGCCTGAAATGTCAACTCTCCTGCTCCTCTGATGCTGCTTGACCTGCTGTGCTTTTTCCAACATTGGGTGAGTTGCTTCCCAGGTGCCAGGGACTGTGATGTCTCGGAGTGTGTTTTCAGGATCCTTAATGGGGAGGGGGAACAGCTCAAGTCGTAGTCCACACAGGCACCAATGACATAAGTAGGCAAAGGGATGGGAATGTAAGGCAGAAATTCAGGGAGCTAGGCTGGAAGGTTAGTGCTAGAACAAACAGAATTGTTATCTCTGGTTTGTTACCCGGGCCACATGCTAGCAAGGTGAGGAAAAGGAGAGACAAGAGTTGAACACAGGGCTACTGAGATGGTGCAGGAGGGAGGAATTCAGATACCTGGATAATTGGGGCTCATTTTGGGATAGGTGGATCTCTACAAACAGGATGGTCTACAACTGAACCAGAGGGGTACCAATATCCTGGGAAGGGGGAATTTGCTAATGCTCTTTGGGAGAGTTTTAACTGATTCAGCAGGCGGATGGGAACCTGAACTGTAGTTCCAGTGTCCAGGAGGTTGAGAGTAGTGAGGTCATAAATGAGATTTCAAGATCGCAAGAGTGCACCAGCACGCAGGAAGGTGGTTTGATGTGTGTCTACTTCAACGCCAGGAGCATCCGAAATAAGGTGGTGAACTTGCAGCATGGATTGGTACCTGGGACTTCAATGTTGTGGCCATTTTGGAGAAATGGATAAAGCAGGGACAGGAACGGTTGTTGCAGGTTCCAGGGTTTAGATGTTTTGGTAAGAACAGCGGAGGTGGTAAAAGAGAGAGAGACTAGGCGTTGTTGGTCAAGAACAGTATTACGGTGGCAGAAAGGATGTTTGATGAGGAGTCATCTACTGAGGTAATATGGGCGGAGGTTAGAAACAGGAAAGGAGAGGTTTCTACAGGCCTCCGAATAGTTCCAGAGATGTAGGAAATGATAGCAAATAATTCTGGATAGGAGCGAAAGTAACAGAGTAGTTGTTATGGGGACTTTAACTTTCCAAATATTGACTGGAAATACTATAGTTCAAGTTAGATGGGTCAGTTTTTGTCCAAAGTGTGCAGGAGGGTTTCCTCACGCAGTATGTAGACCGGCCAACACGGGGCGAGGCCACATTAGATTTAGTCGTCAAGAATGAACCCAGCCACGTGTTAGATTTGGAGGTAGGTGAGCACTTTGGTAATAGTGACCACAATTTGGTTATATTTACTTTAGTGCTGGAATGGATAGGTATATACTGCTGGGCAAGAGTTATTGCTGGGGGGAAGGCAATTATGATGCGATTAAGCAAGATTTAGGAAGCATATGATGGGGAAGGGAACTGCAGGGGATGGGCACAATTGAAATCTGGAGCTTATTCAAGGAGCAGCTACTGCGTGTCCTGGACAAGTCAGGCAGGGAGGAAGTTGTTGAGCGAGGGAACCATGGTTTACTAAAGAAGTTGAATCTCTTGTCAAGAGGAAGAAGAAGGATTATGTAAAGATAAGAAGTGAAGGCTCAGTTAGGAGTTATAAGCTAGCTAGGAAGGACCTAAAGAGAGAGCTAAGAAGAGCCAGGAGGGGACATGAGAAGTCATTGGCAGGTATGATCACAAAAACCCGAAAGCTGTTTATAAATATGTCAGGAATAAAAGAATGACTAGAGCAAGGTTAGGGCCAATCAAGGACAGTAGTGGGAAGTTGTGCGTGGAGTCTGAGGACATAGGAGAGGTGCTAAATGAATATTTTTCATCAGTATTCACACTAGAAAAAGACAATATTGTTGAGGAGAATACTGAGGTACAACTACTAGACTGGATGGGATTGAAGTTCACAAGGAGTAGGCGTTAGCAATTCTGGAAAGTGTTAAAATAGGTAAGTACCGTGGGCCAGATGAGATTTACCGTAGGATTCTCTGGGAAGCCAGGGAGGAGATTGCCAAGCCTTTGGCTTTAAGACCATAAGACCATAAGACATAGGAGTGGAAGTAAGGCCATTCGGCCCATCGAGTCCACTCCGCCATTCAATCATGGCTGATGCGCATTTCAGCTCCACTTACCAGCGTTCTCCCCGTAGCCCTTAATTCCTCTAGACAACAAGAATCTATCAATCTCGGCCTTGAAGACATTTAGCGCCCCGGCTTCCACTGCACTCCGTGGCAATGAATTCCACAGGCCCACCACTCTCTGGCTGAAGAAATGTCTCTGCATTTCTGTTCTGAAATGACCCTCTCTAATTCTAAGGCTGTGTCCACGGGTCCTAGTCTCCTCGTCTAACGGAAACAATTTCCTAGCATCCACCTTTTCCAAGCCATGTATTATTTTGTACATCTCTAGTAAGTCTCCCCTTAATCTTCTAAACTCCAACGAATACAATCCCAGTATCCTCAGCCGTTCCTCATATGTTAGACCTGTCATTCCAGGGATCATCCGTGTGAATCTCCGCTGGACACGTTCCAGTGCCAGTATGTCCATCCTGAGGTGTGGGGACCAAAACTGGACACAGTACTCCAAATGGGGTCTAACCAGAGCTTTATAAAGTCTTAGTAGTACATCTCTGCTTTTATATTCCAACCCTCTTGAGATAAGAGACAACATTGCATTCGCTTTCTTAATCACGGACTCAACCTGCATGTTTACCTTTAGAGAATCCTCGACTAGCACTCCCAGATCCCTTTGTGCTTTGGCTTTATTAATTTTCTCACCATTTAGAAAGTAGTCTATGCTTTTATTCTTTTTGCCAAAGTGCAAGACCTCGCACTTGCTCACGTTAAATTCCATCAGCCATTTCCTGGACCACTCTCCCAACCTGTCTAGATCCTTCTGTAGCCTCCCCACTTCCTCAGTACTACCTGCCTGTCCACCTAACTTCGTATCATTGGCAAACTTCGCTAGAATGCCCCCGGTTCCCTCATCCAAATCATTAATATATAATGCGAACAGCTGTGGCCCCAGCACCGAACCCTGCGGGACACCGCTCGTCACCGGCTGCCATTCTGAAAAAGAACCTTTTATCCCAACTCTCTGCCTTCTGTTAGACAGCCAATCCTCAATCCATCCCAGCAGCTCACCTCGAACACCATGGGCCCTCACCTTACTCAGCAACCTCCCATGTGGCACCTTATCAAAGGCCTTTTGAAAGTCTAGATAGACCACATCCACTGGGTTTCCCTGGTCTAACCTACTTGTTACCTCTTCAAAAAATTCCAACAGGTTTGTCAGGCATGACCTCCCTTTACTAAATCCATGTTGACTTGTTCTAATCAGACTCTGTTCTTCCAAGAATTTAGAAACCTCATCCTTAATGATGGATTCTAGAATTTTACCAACAACCGAGGTTAAGCTGATTGGCCTATAATTTTCCATCTTTTGCCTTGATCCTTTCTTGAACAAGGGGGTTACAACAGCCATCTTCCAATCATCCGGGACCTTTCCTGACTCCAGTGACTCTTGAAAGATCTCAACCAATGCCTCTGCTATTTCCTCAGCCACCTCTCTCAGAACTCTAGGGTGTATCCCATCGGGCCAGGAGATTTATCAATTTTAAGACTTTTTAACTTTTCTAGCACTATCTCTTTCGTAATGGCAACCATACTCAACTCAGCCCCGTGACACCCTTTAATTTTTGGGATATTACTCATGTCTTCCACTGTGAAAACTGACGCAAAGTACTTGTTAAGTTTTAGATTAGATTACATTACAGTGTGGAAACAGGCCCTTCGGCCCAACAAGTCCACACCGACCCGCCGAAGCGAAACCCACCCATACCCCTACATTTACCCCTTACCTAACACTACGGGCAATTTAGCATGGCCAATTCACCTGACCCTGCACATCTTTGGACTGTGGGAGGAAACCGGAGCACCCGGAGGAAACCCACGCAGACACGGGGAGAACGTGCAAACTCCACACAGTCAGTCGCCTGAGGCGGGAATTGAACCCGGGTCTCAGGCGCTGTGAGGCAGCAGTGCCACCCACTGTGGCACCGTGCCGCCCAAGTTCTCCTGCTATTTCCTTATCTCCCATCACTAGGCTTCCTGCATCAGTTTGAAATGGCCCAATGTCTACTTTTGCCTGTCGTTTGTTTCTTATGTACTGAAAGAAACTTTTACTATTATTTCTAATATTACTGGCTAGCCTACCTTCATATTTGATCCTCTCATTTCTTATTACACTCTTTGTTATCCTCTGTTTGCTTTTGTATCCTTCCCAATCTTCTGATTTCCCACTGTTCTTAGCCACTTTATAGGATCTCTCTTTTTCTTTAATACATTTCCTGACTTCCTTTGTCAGCCAAGGTTGTCTAATCCCTCCCCGGTTAATCTTTCTTTTCTTGGGAATGAACCTCTGTACAGTGTCCTCAATTATACCTACAAACTCCTGCCATTTTTGCTCTACTGTCTTCCCGGTTTGCCTCTGCTTCCAGTCTATTTTAGTCAGTTCCTCTCTCATGCCCTCATAATTACCTTTATTCAACTGTAACACCATTACATCCGATTTTGCCTTCTCCCTTTCAAACTCCAGACTGAACTCTACCATATTATGGTCGCTACTTCCTAAGGGTTCCCTTACTTTAAGATCTTTTATAGAGTCTGGTTCATTGCAAAGCTCTAGGTCCAGAATAGCCTGCTCTCTTGTGGGCTCCATGACAAGCTGTTCCAAAAAGCCATCCTGTAAGCATTCCATGAATTCCCTTTCTTTAGATCCACTAGCAACATTATTTACCCAGTCCACCTGCATATTGAAGTCTCCCATGATCAATGTAACCTTGCCTTTCTGACATGCCTTCTCTATTTCCCGGTACATGTTGCGTCCCTGGTCCTGACCACTGTTAGGAGGTCTATACACAACTCCAATTATGTTTTTTTTGCCTTTGTGGTTCCTCAATTCCACCCACACAGACTCCACATCATCCGACGCTATGTCATTCAATACCATAGATTTAATTTTGTTCTTAACTAACAAGGCAACCCCACTCCCTCTGCCCACCTCTCTGTCTTTTCGATAAGTTGAAAAACCATGGAGGTTTAACTGCCAGTCCTGACCCCACTGTAACCAAGTCTCTGTGATGCCTACTACATCATAATCATTCA
Organism: Chiloscyllium plagiosum; assembly: GCF_037043375.1. Taxonomy (NCBI): domain Eukaryota; kingdom Metazoa; phylum Chordata; class Chondrichthyes; order Orectolobiformes; family Hemiscylliidae; genus Chiloscyllium; species Chiloscyllium plagiosum. Next base: position 91,274,760 of record NW_028270151.1, read on the forward strand.
CTATTATCTGTGCCATTAGTTCATCGGCTTTGTTATGAATGCTACAAGCATTCAGGTAAAGTGCCTTAATGCTAACTTCCTTATCATTAGAGATGTTGGAAGTCATATGTCCTAAGTTATCCTTGCTTTTTACTGCATTCTCAGTCTGCCTCAATTTTAAATCCACCTGGAAACGTTCTATCCTGCTGCTTATCTTGCCATTTACCTCCATACTCCCTGTTGCTTTCACTTTCCCTTCCCCCCAACTCAGAAGTTTAAAGTCCTACTGACCACCCTACTTATCCTCTTCGCTAACTTTAACTTTCCGTGGGAGCAGGTGTATCTGTATTAGCCCCTTAAAGTCTGAGTAATTAGATCAAATGTAGTTGTATTTATTGTAATCACTTGTACTTGTTACCTAACAATAGCCTTTTCTATGGATGTTTGTGCTTTACTCATAGGCACTGACTGCCACCATGTTACATTTTGTGGCACCCAAATGTTTTCACTAATCACTCTTTTACACACAGAATTCTCCAAATATATTTCACAGATTCTCAAAATCATTCAGATCAGCAAGAACGAAATAAATAAATTAATAACTATAAATCTCCAGGAAACGTTTCATCCGCAGCACTGAATAACATCTTCCTAGTTCTGAATATTCCAGAATAAAGTCAAAAATCACACAGCATCTGATTATAGTCCAAATGTTTATTTGGAAGCACTAGTGTTCCTGTAAACGTGAAAGAAAATGGATATCCAGAGAGTGATATTCTGAAACTGATAAAGGTCATGCTGACAGTGCAGAGGAGAAATGAGATTTGACAGTTAGGAACTTCTGATTGCTAAGTACTTTAGAGGAGAAAGTGAGGTCTGCAGATGCTGGAGATCAGAGCTGAAAATGTGTTGCTGGAACAGCGCAGCAGGTCAGGCAGCATCCAGAGAACAGGAGAATCGATGTTTCGGGCATAAGCCCTTCTTCAGGAGTACTTCAGAGGGACAAGCATGGTAAAGTATGTTTACTGAATGTTCCACATCACTGAAACAGGTGACCGTGCTAACCTTTGGTTGAAGAGTTGCAAAGAGCTGTGGAAGATCTCAGGAAACAAAAACTTGAAGGATGTGTCACTGAGGGGTGAAAATAATGTGCACCCTCTGATCACAAGCAAGAAAGAGATTGCCAGCGTCACTAAGCCTACTGATTGGATGAATTCCATTATTTTAAGATAATATGCCAAACAAAATGAATGCGTTGCAGTCAGTTAATGCGATTTACAGAGACAGTATTGACAGACAGAAGCAGATCCTGATGGAAAAGAAAAGAGACCTCATTTGGAAATTTTAAGCAGATGCAGAAATACATTTCCCAAAATTTATTCCGACATTGAAAGTTAGATCCAGGGAATAAAGTTGATCACCTGGAAAGACTGACAGTTGAGCAGACATAATGTCACTCCGAAAGTAAATATCGAAGGGAAACTGTACAATTCACAGAGGAGACATCCAAAAAGGAGATCTATAAACTTAGGTCACAACTTCAATAGCAAATGTTTCAGTATGAAACAGCCAAAAATTAAATATATTACATTTCTAAGTACAGAAAGCAAACCAAATCGCAGTGGCTACAACTTACTGTCATAGCTGGAGAATGAGTTACAAGGAGCCTCCAATTAACAAACATCTAATTTAGAATTGCATGCTCATACTTACGAAAGCAATCCCATAAAGGGGTGTAATTTTAAAGATCTGACATACAGACGTTTCCTGGACTTACAAATGCTTGTTTTCCATTGTCCTGCATTGTGTTCTGACTTGCATACAAATCAACTTGCTAATGGACTCAAGAATGGAGTGCATTTGTAAACTGAGACTGCTTGTAATGGCGACCAATAACAAACTGTACCAAATTCTAGATCCTTTTAAATTGTATTTCACAGATCTCACAATCTCATTGATTGATCATTAACTCTTGATTGTCAAAGCTCTGACTGAAGCCATCATCCACAGCCTGCAGCTGTCCCATGCCTGTTGCACTGACAGTACCGATTGAGCTAGTTTGTAATCACCCACTCCCAGCAAACAGCCAACCATGTCTCCCACTGCTTGAGCAAAATCTCAGAACAACCAGCAAGTAGCAGCTTGCATGTAGCAGTAGTAGTATATTCATCAATTTCTTTTTTCATATCTTGAATTGAATGTGACTGATACCACGTGCCCATATATTACATAAAACCTTCAATGTTGGTCTCTGCTGAATCCTGAATTTTAATTGCTATAGTAGTGCTCACTGCACATTCCATTGTTTAAGCAGTGAAGCGCGAGAATTCCTTCACTGTTCTAGTACTTATTGCTTTTAAAATGGTGCTTAAACCTCCATCTTTGACCAAGAATTTTGTCTCCATGTCTCACAGAACTTTCTGCTTCTCAGCATCTATGCTGTCCAATTAGACTCTTGCAAAGTGCCTGTTATCATATATGTGATAAAGAACCGGAAGTTATAGAACATAGAATATAGAAGAATACAGCGCAATACAGGCCCTTCGGCCCTCGATGTTGCGCCGATCCAAGCCCACCTAACCTACACTAGCCCACTATCCTCCATATGCCTATCCAATGCCCGCTTAAATGCCCATAATTATAATTTAAAATGAGTCTGAAATATCCTCCATGGAGACAAACATGGAGGGTTAACAATGTGGGCATAAAGGCCGGTGCGTGAGGGAGGATTTTTATTCATTCATGGGATTGGGTGCCATTGGTTGGAGCAGTATTCATTGCTGATCCCTAATTACCCTGGAGAAGGTGGTGGTATTGGGGCACACAAAATGATGTTAGAAAGACAGTTCTAGGATTTTGACCCAATGATAAATTAGCAATATAATTCCAGATTATAGGTTGTAGATTTGGAAGGTGCTGTTAAAGGAGCCTTGGTGAGGTTATGTAGTGTATTGTGTAGATAGTTCACACCACTGCTGCTGAGTGACTTTAGTGAAAGCACTGAATGTTCGTGGATATGATGCCAATGAAGTGGGCTGCTTTGTCCTGGATAGTGTCAAACTTCTTGGGTGTTTTTGGAGTTGCACTCATCTAGCAAGTGGGAGTATTCCATCACATTCTTTGCCTGTGCTGTGCTAATGGTTAACAGACTTTGGGAGTCAGGAGGTAAGTTATTCACTGCAGGATTCCTAGCCTCCAACCTGCCCTTTTTGCCACTGTATTTATATTGTGAGTCTAGTTCAATTGTGGGTCAACAGTGGATGTTGATCGTAAGACATTCAGTGATTGTAATGTCAACGGGAAATGGTTTTGAGTTACTGGATCAGTTCTGAATTGTATCCTATTAAACACAGTGGTAATTCCACATATTCAATGCTTTGACCAATGAAAGCAAGTATCCTGAAAGCCTTCTACACCATCCTGTCTACCTGTGACTCTACTTTCAATAAGGGAAAGATTAAAAAGGACTTAAGGCGCAACTTTTTCATGCAGAGGGTGGTGTGTATATGGAATGAGCTGCCAGAGGAAGTGGTGAAGTTGTACAATTATAACATTTAAAAGGCATCTGGTTTGGTGCAAGGAAAGGTTTAGAGGGATATGGGCCAAATGCTGGCAAATGGAACTAGCTTAATTTAGAATATCTGGTCAGCATGAATGAGTTGGACCGAAGGGTCTTTTTCCATGCTGTGTATCTCTATGATGCTAGTATAATTGACTTAGATGACAGAAGTGAAAGTACTATCACCAAGTTTGCGGGTGATAGGGAAAACAACTAGACTGTATCATAACAATGATATTAAACCAAGAACTGCAGATGTTGAAAATCTGAAACAGATTTTTAATCAGCCAGGGAATTAAGGATCACACAACACCAGGTTATTGTCCTGATGAAGGAGCTGCACGCCAAAAGCTAGTACTTCCAAATAAACCAGGTGTTGTGTGAGTTTTAACTTTGTCCACCTCAGTCCAACACCCAGCACCTCCACTTCAGGGAATTAAAGGTTACAGGGAAAAGGCGGTAAAGTGGAGTTGAGGAAGAGCTATGATCCTACTGAATGGTGGAGCTGACTCAACTGGTGAACTTCTGCTCCTCCGTCTTATGATCTTCTGATCTAACAGCAAGCTCAGGAAACTTGAAGTCAAACATGAGAAACTGGAGGCATGTCCTTCACATATGGTTATTAGTACACATAAAGGTAGGAAACCTGCAGTGCTGGTGCTGTCAAGCAATTTACGTGCTATGGCAAACTACAATGTGATAATCACCATAAAACCAGTCAGAGTTCAAATGCATCTGCCAAGGCCTAAACTTAGAACTGTTCACTCCTTCGGCCCAACAAGTCCACACCGACCCGCCAAAGCGTAACCCACCCATTCCTGTACATTTACCCCTATACCTAACACTATGGGCAATTTGGCATGGCCAATTCACCTGATGTGCACATCTTTGGACTGTGGGAGGAAACTGGAGCACCCGGAGGAAACCCACGCAGACACGGGGAGAACGTGCAAACTCCACACAATCAGTCGCCTGAGTCAGGAATTGAACCCGGGTCTCTGGCGCTGTGAGGCAGCAGTGCTAACCACTGTACCACCGTGCCGCCCACTTTTTTTTTTCAATTTTTTTTTCATTTTTTTTATTTTCAGGCATTGTATAAAATATAAAAATGTACACAAACTACATGGCTATAAATATTTTGGCTTATATCAAAAAGTGATACAAAAAAAAGGGAGATTAATGTACGCTTTGTGTTGGAAGCACAAGAGTCAGTGTTCATTTTGTTTAACCTATACATAACTAATTGTGTCATTGCAAATAATTGGTTTCCTACTTCTGCTTTTCATCAAAGCAATAAATTTATCAAAGTCTGTTGTTGATGCTTCATGCGTCTGGGGTAGGTTAGAGTGAGAACGATGCAGATAAGAAAGCTTTGGCATGTAATTACCCAAATTTGTCAGACAGGAGAGTCTCTTTGATTGCAAATGTGCGTGGCTGTTGTCTCTGTTGCTTTGGTGCTTTGGATCTGTACTCTTTGACCTGTCAGATCGCGAGATGTTGGCCAGTTTACGCCTCACATTTCCAGAGATGTTCAGGATGAACTCGTGAGGCTTCCCCAACCATCTGCCAGAGTGATCCTTTGCCTTTGGTTCCATTGTAACATTCCCTTTAGTGTGAAACTTTTCAAATGTTTTCAAAAGATTCTGACTACTGCAAGATGCTCAGTGCTTCAGATGAATTACATTCCTGATTAATGAGTCAGTAGGGAGGTGGACAAGTCTTTGTCAGCCTGGTGTGTGTCAATGTGTTTGCAGTAGATGGTGGAATGTTTGATTGAATGAGGTATGCCATTCTCATTGTCTATCTCAGCAGGTGGTAATGGTGGCTTGGCCTTAAGTTGTTTGAAGGGAGTTTTGTAACAAACTACCTTGACACCAGAATGACATGACGTGGCAGGGTTCAGGAATGTGTGGGATGGGATGGGAAGGGACTTGAAGCAGAATAAGTGAAAATTTGTTGTTTGTTTGCAAAACTAAATGCATTGTGTGTTAAGTAACTTATGCAATGGTAACCATGTCTAATCTACACATTCCTGGACGTTACAAGGCAATTTAGCATGGCCAATCCACCTAACCTGCACATCTTTGGACTGTGGGAGGAACCATCAGACAACATGCAAACCCCAAGGCTGGAATCTGAAGAGTATCCCACACAGACCCATTCCCCCTGACTAATGCACCTAGCCTATACATCCCTGAAAACTATGGGAAATTTAGTAAGGCCAATTCACCTAACCTACACATCTTTAGACTGTGGGAGTGAACCGGAGCAAACCCATGTAGATATGGGGAAAATGTGCAAACTCCACACAGACAGTTGCCCGGAGGCTGGAATCAAACCTGGGTTCCTGGTGCTGTGAGGCAGCAGTGCTAACTACTGAGCCACCGTGTCACCTCAATTAGTTGACTAATCTTCTATGCATGCTAAAACCATAGACACTTCTTTTATTAATTTGCTTAATGTATGGTGCGTTGTCAGATGCCTTCTGGAAATCCAGATGTATTTACATCCTCTGCTTCCCCTTTATCTATCCTGCTTAGTACCTCCTCAAAGAATTCAAATGAATTTGTCAGGCATGGTTTCCCCTTTGTGAAGTCACATTGACTCTGCTTGATCACATTATGTATTTCTCAATGCTCTGCTATTATATCCTTTATAATAGACTGATATGATCCCAATAACATACATTATGCTAATTTGACTATAGTCACCTGTTTTATGCTTTTCTCCCTTTTAAATAATCACAGAATCCCTACAGCATGGAAACAGGCCATTTGGTCCAACAAGTCCACACCAACCCTCTGAAGAGTATGCCACCCAGACCCATTCCCCAACCCTATTACCCTACATTCCCCCTGACTAATGCACCTAGCCTACTCATCTTTGAACACTATAGGCAATTTAGCATCGCCAATTCACCTAAACAGCACATAGAGTCACAGAGTCATAGAGATGTACTGCACGGAAACAGACTCCTTGGTCCAACTCGTCCATGTTGACCAGATATCCCAACCGAACCTAGTCCCACTTGCCAGCACTTGGCCCATATCTCTCTAAACCCTTTCTATTCATATACCCATCCAGATGCTTTTTAAATGTTGTAATTGCACCAGCCTCCACCACTTCCTCTGGCAGCTTATTCCGTACACGCACCACCCTCTGTGTGAAGAAGTTGCCCCTTAGGTCCCTTGTATTTCTTTCCTCTCTCACGCTAAATGTATGCCATCTAGTATTGGACTCTCTTACCCTATCCATGCCCTTCATGATTTTATAAACCTCTGTAAGACTAGATTAGATGCCCTACAGTATGGAAACAGACCTTTTTGCCCAACAAGTCCACACCGGCCCTCTGAAGAGCAACCCACCCAAACCCCTTCACCTACATTTACCCCTGACTAATGTACCTATCAATATGGGCAATTTAGCATCACCAATTCACCTACCCTGCACATCTTTGGATTGTGGGAAGAAACTGGAGCACCCGGAGGAAACCCACGCTGACACGGGGAGAATGTGCAAACTCCACATTGACAGTCACCCAAGGTGGGAGTTAAACCTGGATCCCTGGCACTGTGAGGCAGCAGTGCTAACCACTGTGCCACCGTGCCATCCACTAAGCCTCAGAAACTCCACGGGGAAACAGCCCCAGCCTATTCAGCCTCTCCCTGTCGCTCAAATCCTCCAACCCTGGCAACATCCTTGTAACTGTTTTCTGAACTCTTTCAAGTTTCACAACATCCTCCAATAGGAAGGAAATTGCAAGCAATATTCCAAAAGTGGCCTAACCGACATCCTGTACAGCCGCAACATGACCTCCCAACTCCTATACTCAGACCAATAAAGAAAAGCATACCAAACGCCTTCTTCACTATCCCATCTACCTGTGATTCTACTTTTAAGGAACTATGAACCTGTACTCCAAGGTCGCTTTGTTCAGCAACACTTCCCAGGACCTTATCATTAAGGTGTATAGGTCCTGCTCTTTGGAGGAGAAAGTGAGGTCTGCAGATGCTGGAGATCAAAGTTGAAACTTTATTGCTGGAACAGCACAGCAGGTCAGGCAGCATCCAGGGAACAGGAGATTCGACGTTTCGGGCACAGGCCCTTCTTCAGGAATGAGCAGAGAGTGTTCAGCAGGAGAAGATAAAAGGTAGGGAGGAGGGACTTGGAGGAGGGGCGTTGGAAATGTGATAGGTGGAAAGAGGTCAAGGTGAGGGTGATCTGTGCAGAGGAGATGACCTGGGGTGTGCAGTGAGAGAGGGACTCACTGAAATCTTTGTAGAGAGAGGCAGAGAGCTTCTTCAAGGAAGGCATCCTTGTAAGAGGATTCGCAGTAGGTTGAAATCTTCGAGGAGAAAGTGAGGTCTGCAGATGCTGAAGATCAAAGTTGAAACTTTATTGCTGGAACAGCACAGCAGGTCAGGCAGCATCCAGGGAACAGGAGATTCGACGTTTCGGGCACAGGCCCTTCTTCAGGAATGAGCAGAGAGTGTTCAGCAGGAGAAGATAAAAGGTAGGGAGGAGGGACTTGGAGGAGGGGCGTTGGAAATGTAATAGGTGGAAAGAGGTCAAGGTGAGGGTGATCTGTGCAGAGGAGATGACCTGGGGTGTGCAGTGAGAGAGGGACTCACTGAAATCTTTGTAGAGAGAGGCAGAGAGCTTCTTCAAGGAAGGCATCCTTGTAAGAGGATTCGCAGTAGGTTGAAATCTTCGAGGAGAAAGTGAGGTCTGCAGATGCTGGAGATCAAAGTTGAAACTTTATTGCTGGAACAGCACAGCAGGTCAGGCAGCATCCAGGGAACAGGAGATTCGACGTTTCGGGCACAGGCCCTTCTTCAGGAATGAGCAGAGAGTGTTCAGCAGGAGAAGATAAAAGGTAGGGAGGAGGGACTTGGAGGAGGGGCGTTGGAAATGTGACAGGTGGAAAGAGGTCAAGGTGAGGGTGATCTGTGCAGAGGAGGTGACCTGGGGTGTGCAGTGAGAGAGGGACTCACTGAAATCTTTGTAGAGAGAGGCAGAGAGCTTCTTCAAGGAAGGCATCCTTGTAAGAGGATTCGCAGTAGGTTGAAATCTTCGAGGAGAAAGTGAGGTCTGCAGATGCTGGAGATCAAAGTTGAAACTTTATTGCTGGAACAGCACAGCAGGTCAGGCAGCATCCAGGGAACAGGAGATTCGACGTTTCGGGCACAGGCCCTTCTTCAGGAATGAGCAGAGAGTGTTCAGCAGGAGAAGATAAAAGGTAGGGAGGAGGGACTTGGAGGAGGGGCGTTGGAAATGTGATAGGTGGAAAGAGGTCAAGGTGAGGGTGATCTGTGCAGAGGAGATGACCTGGGGTGTGCAGTGAGAGAGGGACTCACTGAAATCTTTGTAGAGAGAGGCAGAGAGCTTCTTCAAGGAAGGCATCCTTGTAAGAGGATTCGCAGTAGGTTGAAATCTTCGAGGAGAAAGTGAGGTCTGCAGATGCTGAAGATCAAAGTTGAAACTTTATTGCTGGAACAGCACAGCAGGTCAGGCAGCATCCAGGGAACAGGAGATTCGACGTTTCGGGCACAGGCCCTTCTTCAGGAATGAGCAGAGAGTGTTCAGCAGGAGAAGATAAAAGGTAGGGAGGAGGGACTTGGAGGAGGGGCGTTGGAAATGTAATAGGTGGAAAGAGGTCAAGGTGAGGGTGATCTGTGCAGAGGAGATGACCTGGGGTGTGCAGTGAGAGAGGGACTCACTGAAATCTTTGTAGAGAGAGGCAGAGAGCTTCTTCAAGGAAGGCATCCTTGTAAGAGGATTCGCAGTAGGTTGAAATCTTCAAGGAGAAAGTGAGGTCTGCAGATGCTGAAGATCAAAGTTGAAACTTTATTGCTGGAACAGCACAGCAGGTCAGGCAGCATCCAGGGAACAGGAGATTCGACGTTTCGGGCACAGGCCCTTCTTCAGGAATGAGCAGAGAGTGTTCAGCAGGAGAAGATAAAAGGTAGGGAGGAGGGACTTGGAGGAGGGGCGTTGGAAATGTGATAGGTGGAAAGAGGTCAAGGTGAGGGTGATCTGTGCAGAGGAGATGACCTGGGGTGTGCAGTGAGAGAGGGACTCACTGAAATCTTTGTAGAGAGAGGCAGAGAGCTTCTTCAAGGAAGGCATCCTTGTAAGAGGATTCGCAGTAGGTTGAAATCTTCGAGGAGAAAGTGAGGTCTGCAGATGCTGGAGATCAAAGTTGAAACTTTATTGCTGGAACAGCATAGCAGGTCAGGCAGCATCCAGGGAACAGGAGATTCGACGTTTCGGGCACAGGCCCTTCTTCAGGAATGAGCAGAGAGTGTTCAGCAGGAGAAGATAAAAGGTAGATAGGAGGGACTTGGAGGAGGGGCGTTGGAAATGTGATAGGTGGAAAGAGGTCAAGGTGAGGGTGATCTGTGCAGAGGAGATGACCTGGGGTGTGCAGTGAGAGAGGGACTCACTGAAATCTTTGTAGAGAGAGGCAGAGAGCTTCTTCAAGGAAGGCATCCTTGTAAGAGGATTCGCAGTAGGTTGAAATCTTCGAGGAGAAAGTGAGGTCTGCAGATGCTGGAGATCAAAGTTGAAACTTTACAGCATATGAGATACCCAGGAGTGAGGGAGAGACTGAAATCTAATCGAGGGGTTCGGGGTGGTTTACATACAGCATATCAGATACCCAAGAGTGAAGGACAGACTGGAATCTAATCGAGGGGTTCAGGGTGGTTTTTTTAGAGCATATGAGATACCCAGGAGTGAGGGAGAGACTGAAATCTAATCGAGGGGTTCGGAGTGGTTTATATACAGCATATCAGCTCTTTGGACTATGGGAGGGGACTGGACCACCCAGAGGGAACCCAGGCAATTATGGAGAGAATGTGCAAACTCCACACAGTTGCCCGAGGCTGGAATCAAACCTGGGTTCCTGGTGTTGTGAGCCCGCAGTGCTAACCACTGAGCCAACGTGTCGCCTCAATTAGTTGACTAATCTTCTATGCATGCTAAAACCATAGACACTTCTTTTATTAATTTGCTTAATGTATGGTGCGTTGTCAGATGCCTTCTGGAAATCCAGACATATTTCCATCGACTGGTTCCCTTTATCTATCCTGCTTAGTACCTCCTCAAAGAATTCAAATGAATTTGTCAGGCATGGTTTCTCCTTTGTGAAGTCACAAAGATGTTACATTGGCAGTTTTCTAATTATCTGGGACTTTTCCAGGATCTAAGGATTCCTGAAAGAATACTACCAGCACATCCACTATCATTGTAGCTATTTCCTTTAATATCCTAGGATGTATTCTAGCAGTTCCAGGGTCCAGTCATTCTTTATCCCAATTAGTTTCCCAGATATATTTTCTCTAGGCAGTGGTTTCCAAAGTTTTCAGTATCAAGGCACACAGACTACATAACCAAATGGATTTCCCTTCTCCTACACATGCTCTGACAAATTACTGCCTTCAATAATAGACAGTAAGGCTCCAGAGGAGGTTGGCAGCTCAGACGCAACAATTCTTTTAGATTAGATTAGATTACTTACAGTGAGGAAACAGGCCCTTCGGCCCAACAAGTCCATACCAACCCCGCCGAAGCGCAACCCACCCAGACCCCTTCACTTAACACTGCGGGCAATTTAGCATGGCCAATTCACCTAACCCGCACATTTTTGGACTGTGGGAGGAAACCGGAGCAAACCCACGCAGACACTGGGAGAATGTGCAAACTCCACACAGTCAGTTGCCTGAGGCAGGATTGGACCCAGGTCTCTGGCGCTGTGAGGCAGCAGTACTAACCACTGCACCACCATGCCATGGCACACCAATTGAAACCTCTGCTCTAGGGAATGATTTGGAGATGCCGGTGTTGGACTGGGGTGTACAAAGTTAAAAATCACACAACACCAGGTTATAATCCAGCAGGTTTAATTGGAAGCACACTAGCTCTCGGAGCACCGCTCCTTCATCAGGTGATTGTGAGCCTGTTGGACTGTAACCTGGTGCTGTGTGATTTTTAACTCTAGGGAATATTATTCTACTTGTTGCTTTCATCCTTTTGCCCTTTGATTAATTTGCATTTTTGAATTGTTATTAATGTCCATTATCCTGACAATTGATGCCAAGTACTTATTCAGCTCTTCTGCCATTTCCTGGATGGAGTAGTAACAGATTCTGAGCCATTTAAAATCTGAATTGATTATCTCCTGGTAGTTATTGTAACTTCCAACACCTAAGCATGTTTCCTACATTTAAATGTATTGATGGCCACATATGTTGGGTTCTTCTATTGTTATTTCCCGAGCTTCAATATCTAAGGCTCCGACATTAACTGTAGGTCTCTTTTCCTTTCTATACATTTAAAGAAGCACTTGCTGTCCACTTTTATATTGTACAGATCTGGTCAGATCAGGAGGAATGCGATAGACACCTGAAGGTGCTGAAGGATGCCCTCATAAGAAAAGGATACGATGCTCAACTCATCGATCGCCAGTTCTGACATGCCACAGTGAGAAACGGTCATGACCTGCTCAGGATAGACACAGGATGCAACGATAGGGTACCCTTCATTGTCCAGTATGTCCTGGGAGCAGAGCAACTATACCATGTTCTTCACAACCTGCAACATATTTTTGATGGGGATGAGCACCTCGCCAAGACCTTTCATATGCCTTCACTGCTCACTTTAAACAACCACCAAATCTTAAACAGATCATTGTTTGCAGCAAATTGCCCAGCCTTCAGGAAAATATCGACCACAACACCTTACAGCACTGTCATGGCAACTCACTGAAAGACATGTCAGAGTGACAACATGGTTACTACCATTACACATGGGGACACCATCCATCATGTGTGTGGCAGGTACTCAGCCATAGTTGTCTATTGGTACATTGGCGAGACCAAGCAGATGCTATGACAATGGATGAATGGACACCGAGTAACAAATGCCAGACAAGCATGTTCCCACCCAGTTGGGTAACACTTCAGTGGTCAGCGACATTCAGCCTTGGATCTTCAGGTGACCATCCTCCAAGGTGGATTTTGGGATATGCAACAATGTAGAGTGGCTGAGCAGAGGCTGATAGACAAGTTCAAACCCTTGAGGATGGCCTCAACCGGGACCTTGGTTTCATGGCACACTACAGGTGACCCCACTAACTATAGGAGAAAGTGAGGACTGCAGATGCTGGAGATCAGAGCTGAAAATGTGTTGCTGGAAAAATGCAGCAGTACAGGCAGCATCCAGGGAGCAGGAGAATCAACGTTTCGGGCATGAGCCCGAAGGGCTGAAGAGGGGCTCATGCCCAAAATGTCGATTCTCCTGCTCCTTGGATGCTGCCTGACCTGCTGCACTTTTCCAGCAACACATTTTCACCACTACACTATACACCAATACAAACACACACACACATACGTAGAAGCACACATATACACACACTCTTACATACTCACACACTCACGCTGACCCTCTCTCATTCACTTGCTCTCTCTTATACACATAGACACACAATCTCTCATTCTCTTCTTCACATGCACTGACACACATATATAAGCTTGTGGGGCGAATTTGCATTTGCAGATTTATCCTTGCAGATCCATTCTGTTTTGTTCAAAAATCACACAATCTGTAGGCAGTCAATCCATGTGACATTTTATAAATTCCTACATTGCAAATACAACAAGTCTGACTCATGATTGGAATACAGACAGACTCCAACCTCACACCTTTAATGCATTGTCTGAACTGAGATGTGATTTTTTTTAATATAAAACCTTACATTATCTGGGGAATACGAGTTGAAAGAGTTCTGGGACTTACATATTAATCAATCGAAACCTGCAACCCATTCTAAAAGATGAAAGACTTAAAAGCAATCTAGATTTGTTTAATTATATCACGTCAGTTATATGACAATGTGATCTTTTGCTACAAATTCTGCATCCTATGATCCTGCCCTACTGGTTACCTGACAAAGGTGATGCGCTCCGAAAGCTAGTGCTTCCAAATAAATCTGTTGGATTATAACCTGGTTTTGTGTGATTTTTCACTTTTAGATTGCAAGTTTACCCTTATGTAATTTTCTCTCCCGTTTATAGGTCTTTTTAAAAACATTTCCTAATTCCTGGTCTAACACATTGTATTTTTTTTTTCATTTTAATTCAATATTATCCTTAATTTCCCTGATTAACCACAGTTGGCTTATCCCCTTCTGAGAATCTTCCTTCTTCACATCTTTGCTGTGAGTCATGAACTATTTTCTTAAACATCTTTCTGGCTGAACCTCTTTGCCAATTCACTCCAGCTAATTCTGCACTGATTCCTCTATAGTTATCTGTATTTATGTTAAACACCGTTGTTTCCAAACAAAATTTCTCACACTCAAGCACAATGCTAAATTCTACAATGTTATGGTCACTGATTCTGATGGATCTTTTATTCTGAGATCTTGTATGAAATTTGCCTGATCCCTGGTTGGATCCACAATGTATTGTTCTTGGAATCTGCCCCAAATACACACTATGAATTATTCCTTGCAGCGACTTCAACCAATTTATTTTTTCCAAACTACATGTAGATTAAAGTTACTTATTATTAATGCAATACTTTTTTTTACATGCCCTAGTTTATTCTCTGTCCCACAGAACAGCAACTGATGTGGGGGGGAGGGGTGGTGCCCATAGATTACTGAGTGGCTAGAGCTATGCCATAGATTATGGGAATTTCCCAAAGTGTCCATTCCAAAGATTTCTTTCCTTTACTGTTGCATTGAATGCAGGCAAAAATCCCTAAATGCCTCTTGAACTGCATACTCACTAAGCAATTTCAGAGAACAATTAAGATTAATAATCAATTAGAGTCATGGAGTCACAGAGATGTACAGCAAGGAAACAGACCCTCTGGTCCAACTCGTCTGTGGGCTGATTTTGAACTACCCTCTGAAATAGCCCAGTAAGTCATTCAATTCAAGGACAATTAGAGAAGGACAGCAAATGCTGGCCCAGTGAGTGACAGCTAGATCCTATCAACAAATAAAATATAATGCAGATCAAACTGACTATTGATGTTAACTGTTGGGGCAGGCATTTTCCTGAGGAAGTCTGGCTTCCAATGCAAAGGTTTATCATCAAGGAAGTACAATTAGAACGTTTAAAAGGCATATGGATAGATACATTAATAGGAAGGATAAGAGGAGCACGGTGGCTCAGTGGTTAGCACTGCTGCCTCACAGCGCCAGGGACTCGGGTTTGATCCCAGCCTTGGGTGACTGGCTGTGTAGAATTTGCACAGTCTCCCCGTGTCTGCATGTGTTTCCTCCGGGTGCTCCAGTTTCCTCCCACAGTTCAGAGATGTGCAGGTTAGGTGGATTGGCCATGCTAAATTGCCCATAGTATTCAGGGATGTGTAGGTTAGGTGCGTTAGTCAGGGGTAAATATAGGATAGGGGAATGGGTCTGCATGGGATACTCTTCAGAGGGTTGGTGTGGACTTGTTGGGCCAAAGGTCATATGGATTCTATGATTTGGAGGGATATGAGCCAAATGCTGGCAAATGGGATTAGATTAATTTAGGATATCTGGTCAATGTGGATGAATTGGACCAAAGGGTCTGTTTCCATGTTGTACAACTTTATGACTCTTTGAGTCTATGTGGAATTTGCTCACCAGATAGTTGTCTTTTTGGAGCCTACTGCAGAAACTACTCTGAATTAGCTTCTGATAATGAATCCCTTCTCTATGGCTACATGGAGCTGTCAACTGGTTTCTGAGAAGGTCTCATTGAACAGCTCCTTCAGCAGTACCTCTTGTCACCCAGATGCTAATCATGGGCCTGTCCTGGGATCTGGAAAGTGCCGAAAATTCTTCAGTATGAAAGAGTGGTGGCATATTTTTGGATACTATGCTCAGTGTGCAGTCTGTAATGCACACACCACTTGGATGTTCAAGGAGAGGAACAATTTCCCATTGAAGAACGGGTCTGAATGACGTCTTGCAGTCCACATGGTGATGGAATGCAGTTGATGGCCTCCTGTACTTGGCAAAACCAATCCCCTCGTCAGATCTGTGCACCTCAGACATCACAAGCAATGGAAAGTTTATGTGATTCCTCCAACCCGAGACCATCAGTAACTACCCAGATGCAGCTGCGTGTGGCTGTGAGGGAAGAGCCGGCAGCATCAACATTCTGAGCTCTGCCATATTCAGTGCCATTCACAGGATGTGAGGATTACAGAGCCATAAAGCTATAGAGACGCACAGTACAGAAACAGACCCTTCAGTCCAACTCGTGCATGCCAAACTGACGTCCTAAATCAATCTTATCCCATTTGCCAGCATTTGGCCCATATCCCTCTAAACCCTTCCTCTTCATATTCCCATCCAAGTGCTGTTTAAATGTTGTAATTGTACTCGCCTCCACTATTTCCTCTGGCAGCCCATTCCATACACACACCAGACTCTGCATGAGAAAGCTGCCCCTGAGGTTCCTTTAAATGTTGCCCCTCTCACCTTAAACCTATGCCCTCTAGTTCTGGACTCCCTGAGTCCACGGAAAAGACCTTGTCTATTAATCCTATCCACACCCCTCATGATTTTATAAACCTCTATAAGGTCAGCCCTCAGCCTCTGAAACTCCAAAGAAAACAGCTCTGGCATATTCAATCTCTCCTGATAGCTCAAACGCTGGCACATCCTTGCAAATCTTTTCTGAACCCTTTCAAGTTTCACAACATCCTTCCGATAGGAAGGAGACCAGAACTGCATGCAATATTCCAAAAGTGGTCTAGCCAATATCCTATAGAGCCGTAATGTGACATCCCAACTTCTATACTCAGTGCTCTGACTAATAAAGGAAAGTATTCCAAATGGATTCTTCACTACCCTATCTACCTGCCACTCCACTTTCAAGGAGCTATGAACCTGCACTCCAAGGTCTCTTTGTTCAGCAACACTCCCTAGGACCTTACCATTAAGTCCTGATTGGCATTTTCAAAATGCAGCACCTCACACTTATCTAAATTAAACTCCATCTGCCACTCCTTGGCCCATTAGTCCATCTGATCAATATCCCACTGTAATCTGAGGTAACCTTCTTCACTGTCCACTACACCTCCAATTTTTGATGTCATCTGCAAACTTATTAACTATACCTCGTATGTTCACACCCAAATCATTTATACAAATGACAAAAAGCAGCAGACCCAGGTCACAGGCCTCCAATCTGTAAAACAATCTCTCAGCCTTTACTTGTAACACCTTCCCTCCATACCAGCATCATCCTAGTAAATCTCCTCTGAGTCATTTCCAAAACTTCCAAATCCTTCCTCTCATGCGGTGACCAGAACTGTACACAATACAATGTGGCTGCACCAGAGTTTTGTACAGCTACATCATGACCTCATGGTTCTGAAATTCAATCACTCAACCAATAAAAGCTAACACACCATATGCCTTCTTAACAACCCTATCAACCTGGATGGCAACTTTCAAGGATCTATGTACCTGGACACCGAGATCTCTCTACTTACCTACACTACCAAGAATCTTACCATAAGCCCAGTAATATCTGCATTCCTGACTTGATCAAGTCCTGGGGATTTATTCACTTTTATGCATTTTAAGACAACCAGCAGCTCCTTCTCTATAATATGGACATCTTTCAATATGTCACCATTTATTTCCCCACATTCTGTATATTCCACATACTCCACAAAAAAAATTGATGCAAAATACTTGTTTAGTATCTCCCACATTTCCTGAGGCTTCACACACAGGCTGCCTTGCTGATCTTTGAGGAGTCCTATTGTCTCCGTACTTGCCCTTTTGTCCTTAATGTATTTATAGACTCCCTTTAGATTCTCCTTAACCTTATTTGTCAAAGGAGTCTCATGTTTCCTTTTTGCCCTTCCCTTTTATGTGTGCTCTTACTGCCTTTATATTCTTCTAAGGATTGACTCAATCTCTGCTGTTTACACCTGCTGTATATATCTCTAGACTCTGATTTTCTCATTTTTGAAGGCTTCCCATTTTCCGGCCATCCTTTTACCTGCAAACATCCACTCCCAATTAATTGATGAAAGTTCTTGCCTAATACCATCAAAATTGGCCTTCCTCTAATTTAGAACTTTGACTTTTAGATCAGGTCTATCTTTTCCCATCACTATTAAAATCAATAGAGTTATGGTTGCTGGCGCCAAAGTGCTCCCCCATGACATTTCAACCACCTGCCCTGCGTTATTTCCCAAGAGTAGGTCAAGTTTTGCACCTTCTCTATTAGGTACACACTCTATTAGGTTTACTGCCCCAGTGAACCACAAATGGACAAGGAATGTCCCACTCCAGTACCTTTCAGCAACCCTGGTGAAAAGTGTGGGTGTCAGATTCAGGGGAGAGAACTGATGGATTCTGGACACTGGCACCATTTCTGCCTAAGGCGCATCTCCACCAAAGTGCAAGGCTTTGTTTACTCTACTTATTATCCTCAAAAAGTCCTCTCATTGCAAGGACCAATCTAGTGAACTTTCACTGTACTACCTCCAATACAGCTATATCTGTCTTTAAATATGTAAACAGGATTCGAAGCATTGTCTCACCAAAGCCCTGTATAAGTATAGCAAGAGTTTTTATTCCTGTGCACCAATCCCTTGGCAAGAAAGGCTGACATGCTTTTGTCTTCCTAATTGCTTGACGTACTTGCATGTGAACTTTCTGCATACCTTGTATGAGTACACTCAATCCCCTCTGACTGCCAATTCTTTTTAAATCTTCATTATTATTTTCATCATTACTTTAGCTTGGATCAACCAAACAGCAACCTAACCTCGCTCTTGTCCAGATGCTCAGTGCTAGCAGGTGAAAGCCTTGTGTGAAATGGGAACATATTAAGACTCAATGTTTCAGAATGCAAGGTGACTATAGCCAGGGTGAGGGCTGTTATGGATAATTTATACAAAGAAGCCCGGTATTCAAAATAGGAGAAGAATGGTTATGAGACAGATATTCTGTTCGCTCTTAAAGGAAAGAGATATTATTTGGAGAACACATTCTCTACAAACAATTGCGTTACAAGTTTCTTTCCTTGTGGAGTAATTTGGTTGATAATATTCACAGGTAAAATTCAAGACATCATTGTGAAAGCTTCCACATAATCAGAAATGTGGTTTGGCCACACGTCCTCCACATAGTTGACTGACTATGTGGAATTATAATGGATTTGTCTAAACAAAATGCCTTGCTCCCAAGCTGTGGTTTTGTGGACAGAGAACAGAATGCTCAATATTTGCCACTGCATTTTGGACTGTGGGAAGGACAGCAATCTGACCTGTGAGTGCACATCTGAAATCTGATCTACACTCAAGTATACCACATTCTCTTAGAAATCAGTTACTGGAATTCACAAGTAAATGATAATGGGAATTGATGCCAAAAAAGAATGGAATAGTTCCTAATGCAGCCGTACAAATGTTCTTCCTGGCAGCTACAGGACCACAGAGCTGACATTGAGGAACAAATAGAGATGATCATGTCTGTTGAGAAATATGTGGCTGATGCCTTGATGTGAGAAATTAGATCTTTTATTCCTCAAAATGTGGGGACAGCATTTTGATATAGCAAGGTCTGATGCAAACATGTACAAAGGCTGCTAGCAATCAAAAAGATGGCATGGTGGCTCAGTGGTTAGCATTGCTGCCTCACAGTGCCAGGGACCCAGGTCAATTCCAGCCTTGGGTGAATGTCAGTGTGGAATTTGCACATTCTCTGTGTGTGTGTGGGTTTCCTCTGGGTGCTCTGTTTTCCTCCCACAGTCCAAAGACGTGCAGGCCAGCTGAATTGGCTGTGTTAAATTGCCCATAGTGTTAGGTGCATTCGTCAGAGGGAAACGAGTCTGGGTGGGTTGCTCTCAGGAGGGTTGGTGTGGACTTGTGGGGCTGAAGGGCCTGTTGCCACACTGTAGGGAATCTAAACAAATCGAGGTGTCAGCATGACATTAGATTAATTAGTGAGCTTTGAGAATATTTGTACCTCAGATTGAGGCTTTGGATGTAGGTTTGCTCGCTGAGCTGGAAGGTTCGTTTTTGGATGTTTTATCACCATATGAGGTAACATCTTCAGTGAGCCTCCAGATGAAGCACTGGTGATACAATCCAGTTGCTATTTATGTGTTTGCGTTTCCTTGGGTTAGTGATGTCATTTCATGTAGTGACATCATTTCCTATGGTGATGTCATTTCCTGTTCTTTTTCTCAGAGGGTGGTAAATGGGATCCATGTCAATGTGTTTGTTGATAGAGTTCCGGTTGGAATGCCATGCTTCCAGGAATTCTTGTGCATGTCTCTGTTTGGCGTGTCCTAGGATGGATGTGTTGTCCCAGTCAAACTGTTGTCCTTCCTTATCCAAATGTAAGGATATTAGTGAGGGTGAGTCATATAAATTATTTGGATGTGAGCTTAAGAGGTACAGTTAGTAAGTTTACAGATGATACCAAAATTCGAGGTGTAGTGGACAGTGAAAAAGGTTACCTCAGATTGCAACAGGATCTCGATCAGATGAGCCAATGGGCTGAGGAGTGGGAGATGGAATTTAATTTAGATAAATGCGAAGTGCTGCATTTTGAGAAAGCAAATCTTAGCAGGACTTATAGACTTCATGGTAAGGGTTCTGGGGAGTGTTGCTGAACAAAGAGACCTTTCAGTGCAGGTTCATAGCTCCTTGAAAGTGGAGTCGCAGGTAGATAGGATAGTGAAGAAGACGTTTGGTGTGCTTTTCTTTATTTGTAAGAGTATTGAGTACAGGAGTTGGGAGGTCATGTTGAGGCTGTACAGGACATTAATTTTGGAATATTGGAATATTGCATGCAATTCTGGTCTCCTTTCTATCGGAAGGATGTTGTGAAACTTGAAACGGTTCAGAAAAGATTTACAAAGATGTTGCCAGGGTTGGAGGATTTGAGCTATAGGGAGAGATTGAATAGACTTGGGCTGTTTTCCCTGGAGAATCAGAGGCTGAGGGGTGACCTTATAGACGTCTATAAAATCATGAGGGGTATGAATAGGGTAAATAGACAAGGTCTTTTCCCTGGGTTAGGGGAGTTCAGAACTAGAGGGCATAGGTTTAAGGTGAGACGGGAAAGATATAAAAGAGACCTAAAAGGCAACTTTTTCACATAGAGGGTGTTACGTATGTGAAATGAGCTGCCAGAAGAAGTGGTGAAACCTGGTACAATTGCAACATTTAAAAGGCATCTGGATGGGTATATGAATAGGAAGGGTTTCGAGGGATATGGGCTGCATGCTGGCAGGTAGGACTAGATTTAGTTGGGATATCTGGTCGGCATGGACGAGTTGGACCAAAGGGTCTGTTTCCATGCATACATCTCTATGACTCTATGACTCTATATCTTTTTGTGGCTAGTTGATATTCATGTATCCTGGTGGCTAGTTTTCTGTCTGTTTGTCCAATGTTTGTTACAGTTCTTGCAAGTTATTTTGTAAATGACATTAGTTTTGCTTGTTGCTTGTATAGGGTCTTTCAAGTTCATTAGCTGTTGTTTTAGTGTGTTGGTGGGTTTGTGGGTTACCATGATACCAAACAGTCTGAGTAGTCTGGCAGTCATTTCCGAGATATCGTTATTGTAGGGGAGAGTGTAGGGGTTTTTGGACTTGTTTTGTCTGCTTGTTTGGGTTTGTAGCTGAGAAATCAATGGACTGTGTTCATTGGATACCTGTTCTTTTTGAATACACGGTATAGGTGATTTACATCAGCTCTGCGTAGTCCCTCTATGCTGCAGTGCATGGCGGCTTGTTGAAATAATATTCTAATGCAGCTTTGTTTGTGGGTGTTGGGATGATTGTTTCTGTAGTTCAGTATTTGGTCCGTATTGTGTTGTGTTCCTGTAGACTCTGGTTTAAAGATTCCTATTGGCTGTTCGCTGTACTATGACATCTAGGAATGGCAGTTTGTTGTTGTTTTCCTCCTCTTTAGTGAATTTTATGCCAGTAAGGATATTATTGATGGTCTTGAAAGTTTCATCTAGATTATTTTGTTTAGTGATGACAAAGGTGTCATCCATGTAGCAGACCCAAATTATGGGTTGGATGGTTGGCAGAGCTATTTGTTCGAGTCTCTGCATTACTGCCTCTGCTAAGAGCCCTGATGTCAGAGATCCCATGGGTGCACCGTTGGTTTGTCTGTAGGTTTTGTTGTTGAAGGTGAAGTGAGTGGTAAGGCATAGGTCCACTAGCTTGACGATATTGTCCTTGCTGATGAAATTGGTGGTGTTTGGTGCATGTGTCTTTGGTTATTCTAAAGTTTAGTCATAAAATCCTACACCCAGCAATGTTAGTGATACTGGGGAAGAATCACCTATTCTTCTTTGAATAGTATTGTCGAATTGATTTTTCATCTTCTTCAAAAGAGAGCACTTCCAACCGTGTAGCACTTCCCCACTACTGTGTCGGTATGTTCACTGAAGTTATGTGCTGTCAACCCTGGCCTCTGTCTGAATTCATAAACTTCTAATTCAGAGATGAGTGCTACCGCTGGGTGACAGAAAAATTGCCTAAGGATGTTACAGGTATAAGCTTTCACTTTTATCAAGGACAAATGAATCAAGAATACGTTTCCACAAACAAATCAAGCCACAATTCACAATTTCCATGTTTCAGGGCAAATCTCAACTCCAATAATAATTGTTTTTTTTATATTCAATTGCATTAACATCACTGAACCCCCCCACATTAAACACACAAGCCTGATGGGATGTCATTGACCAGAAACTCACTGGACATATAAATACTGGAGGTAAAAGAGCAGGTCAGAGGCTGCAAGTGATACATGCTCTTATTCCTAAAGCCTGTCTACCATCAACAAGGCAAAAAGTCAGGAGTGTGATGGAATACTCCCTATTTGCTTGGATGATTACAGTTCCAAAACACTCAATAAATTTGATACCATCCAGGGCAGCAGCCTAATTGAATGGCACAACATTCAAAACCATCCAATCTATTCACCACCGAAGCTCAAAAGCAGCAGTGTGTACCACCTGCAAGATGCATTGCAGAAATTCATCAAAGATCCTTTGACTAGACCTTCCAAACCCATAACCACTGCCAGTTATATAAAGGAAAAAGGCAGTAGATAAAGTGGAACACCACCACTTGCATATCCCGTCCAAGCCACTCCTCATCCTGACTGGGAAATATATCACAATTGCTGCTGTTGGATCAAAATCCTGGAACTCCCTCCATAATAGCATTGTGGGTCTGGCTACACCCAAATGGACTTCACAGTTCAAGAAGGCAGCTCATCACCACATTCTCCAGGGCAAATAAAGACAGGTAATAAATGTTGGAGAAAGTGAGAACTGCAGATGTTGGAGCTCAGAGGCAAGAGTGTAGTGCTGGAAAAGCACAGCAGGTCAGGCAGCATTCGAGAAGCATGTTTTGGGCATTCCTGATGAAGGGTTTATGCCCAAAATGCTGATTCTCCTGTTCCTTGGATGCTGCCTGACCTGCTGTGCTTTTCCAGCACCACACTCGCGACAGGTAATAATTGTCGGCCCAGCCAGCAACTTCCATGTCCCATGAAAACAATCTGATTTTGAATTAGAGCATTTTCTCATCCTAAAGCCACGAGACATCTACTCCCCTGTGTACACTGGCTGCACTCTTTCCTCCATTTCAACCACCGCTCCACTTGAGACAAATTTTTCAATGGCCATGCAATACTTTGGAAAACCCTGAGAAGCGAAAGGTGTTAAATGCATTTTTTTCTTTCTCCAAATTTGTTTCAAATCACACATCATGTGGTTGAGAATCAAACTAGCAACGAAACTAGGAGAAAGTGAGGACTGGAGATGCTGGAGATCAGAACTGAAAAGTGCGGTGCTTGAAAAGCACAGCAAGTCAGGCAGCATCCGAAGAGCAGATGAACAGATGTTTTGGACATAAGCCTTTCATCAGGAATATGGGGGTGGGGAAGGGTGCTGAGAGATAAATAGGTTGGGGGGATGTTGGAGCTGGGGGCAAGGTAACTGAGAACTCAAAAGGTAGATGCAGATGAGCGGGGGGGTGATGATGGTAATAGGTCAGAGCAGAGGGTGGAGTGGATCGATACAAAGGGCAGATAGACATAGGACAGTTCAAGAGGGCGATGCTGAGTTGGAGGGTTGGATCTGGGATGAGGTGGGGGAGGGGAGATGAGATGCTGGTGAAATTATTGTTGACACTTTGCGGTTGGAGGGTCCCAAGGCAAAAGATGAGGCTTTCTGAACTCTGTGGACCAGGGCAATAGGCTTGAACAGATTGATATTAAGAAAGTGAATGTGCTGGAAATCCTGGGAAGCATCAAAATAGAAAAGTCCACAGCGATGGACCAGATATATCCAAGGTTACTACAGGAAGTGAGGAAAGAAATGACTGCGCCTCTGGCGATGATCTGTGTATCCTCACTCTCCGTGGGAATAGTACCGGATGATTAGAGGGAGGCGAATGTTGTTCCTCTGTTCAAGAAAGGGAACAGGGAAATCCCTGGGAATTACAGACCAGTTAGTCTTATGTCTGTGGTAAACTAGGTGCTGGAAAGGAGTCTGAGAGATAGGATTTATAAATATTTGGAAAAACATAATTTGATTAAAGATAGACAGCATGGCTTTGTGAGGGGCAGGTCATGTCTCACAATCCTTATGAATTCCTAGAGGATGTGACGAGTCAAGTTGATGAAGATCGAGCAGTGGATATGGTGTTTATGGATTTCGGTAAGACATTTGATAAGGTTCCCCGTGGTAGGCTCATTCAGAAAGTTAGGAGTTATGGGATACAGGGAAATTTGGCTGCCTGGATACAGAATTGGCTGGCCGAAAGAGTGGTAGTCAATGGGAAATATTCTGCCTGGAGGTCAGTGACCAGTGGTGTTCTGCAAGGATCTGTTCTTAGGCCTCTGCTCTTTGTAGTCTTTATAAATGACTTGGATGAAGACGTGTAAGGATGGGTTTATAAGTTTGCCAATGACACAAAGGTCAGTGGTGTTGTAGATAGTGTTGCAGGGCTGTTGCAAGCTGCAACAAGACATTGACAGGATGCAGAAGCTGGGCTGAGAAATGGCAGGTGGAGTTCAACCTGGATAAATGCAAAGTTATTCATTTTTGAAGGTCGAATTTGATTGCTGAATATAGGGTTAAAGACAGGATTCTTGAGAGTGTGGAGGAACAGCAGGATCTTGGGGTCTATGTACATAGATCCCTCAAAGCTGCCATCCAAGTTGATAGTGTTGTTAAGAAGGCATATGGTATTTTGGCTTTCATGAATAGGGGGATTGAGTTTAAGAGCCGCGAGGTTTTGCTGTAGCTCTGTAAAACCCTGGTTAGACCACATTTGGAATATTGTGTCCAGTTCTGGTCGCCACATTATAGGAAGGATGTAGATGCCTTACAGAGGGTGCAGAGGAGATTTACCAGACTGCTGCTTGGATTGGAGGGCTTGAATTATGAAAAGAGGTTGAGTGAGCTCGGGCTTTCCACACTGGAGAGAAGGACGAAGAGAGGTGACTTGATGGAGGTGTACAAAGTAATGAGAGGCATAGATTGAGTAGATAGCCAGAGATTTTTCCCCAGGACAGAAATGGCTCTCACAAGCGGTCATAATTTTCTGGTAATTGGAGGAAGCTATAGGGGAGATGTCAGAGGTAGACTCTTTACACAGAAAGAGGTGAGTGCATGGAATGCACTGACAGTGGTGGTAGTAGAGTCAGAGACATTAGGGACAGTAAAGCAACTGCTGGACAAGCACACGGATAACAGTAAATTGGGGGTGTGTATGTTAGGTTGATCTTAGCCTAAGATAAGTGCTTGGCACAACATTGTGGGCCAAAGCGCCTATACTGTGCTGTACTGTTCTATGTTCTATGTTCTGTGTTCTATGTTCTATGTACAGACCTCAGTACCCAGAAAACAAAAGACTAAAGGATGAGATAGTGATAGCCTGCATCCATGATTTACTTAAACAGTGAATTCCTGACCTCAACATCAGGGGTAACTGGGAACTTCAGCAATTCTGTTTGGTAATGGATCATCTCTTACACATCCTGAAGAGGTGGCAGAAAAATCGACAATGCACAATGGAAATATATGAAAAAGAGGAGCAACGGATAACGTCAGGAGTGTCTCAGCTGCAACAGGCTATTAAAGACAAATTCTCCATTTCTATTGAATCTTGAAAATACAAAAAGATTGTTGTGGTTCTGTTCGCCGAGTTGGGAATTTGTGTTGCAGACGTTTTGTCCCCTGTCTAGGTGACATCCTCAGTGCTTGGGAGCCTCCTGTGAAGCGCTTCTGTGACCTTTCCTCTGGCATTTGTAGTGGTTTGAATCTGCTGCTTCCGGTTGTCAGTTCCAGCTGTCCGCTGCAGTGGTCGGTATATTGGGTCCAGGTCGATGTGCTTATTGATTGAATCTGTGGATGAGTGCCATTCCTCTAGGAATTCCCTGGCTGTTCTCTGTTTCGCTTGTCTGACTGACATTTCTGAACTGACAGCCAGACTACTGCGACCACTAGGACTCATAACATCACACAAACCAACAGCCACTCTCAGACAACAACTCACCAGGCCGAAGGACCCGATACCCAGCATGAGCAAAACCAATGTAATGTACAAAATACCATGCAAGGACTGCACAAAACACTACATAGGACAAACAGGAAGACAGCTAACGGTCCGCATCCATGAACACCAACTAGCCACGAAACGACATGACCAACTATCCTTAGTAGCCACACACTCAGATGACAAGCAACATGAGTTTGACTGGGACAACACTACTATTATAGGACAAGCCAAACAGAGAACAGCCAGGGAATTCCTAGAGACATGGCACTCATCCACAGATTCAATCAATAAGCACATCGACCTGGACCCAATATACCGACCACTGCAGCGGACAGCTGGAACTGACAACCAGAAGCGTCAGGTACAAATCACTATAAATGCCGGAGGAAACATCACAGAAGCGCTTCACAGGACGCTCCCAAGCACTGAGGATGTCACCTAGACAGGGGACGAAACGTCTGCAACACAAATTCCCAGCTCGGCGAACAGAACCACAACAACAAGCACCCGAGCTACAAATCTTCTGCCATACTTTATACAAAAAGATTCACATGGCTGATACTAAAAATGTGATTTTTAAAATACTTTCTCATGACGAGGACCAGCATTTATTGCTCACCTCTAATTACCCAAAGACCAATCAAGAGTCAACTACATTGGTCGGGCTCTGAAGTCACATGTAGGGCAGTCCAGGTAACAATAGCATTTTATTTCCCAAAAGAGCATTATTGAACCAGATAGGTTTTCCCAACAATCGACAATAGATTCATGGTCATCATTAGACTCTTAATTCCAGATTTTTATGGAATTCAAATTGCACCATCTGCCCTGACTATCAGGAAAGTCTAAATTTAATTGAGGTATTCAAATGGGCACTGGAGGATGATTTGGATAAAAAACAATGTGTAAGGGTATGCAGGAGTTTGGCACTAGGTAATAATGCCCAATTAATGAGCTGGTGCAGGCACAATAGGCTGAAAGGCCTCCTCCTGAACACAACACCTCTGTGATTCTGTTTTATTGCCAAAAAGACAAAGCTGAGGCAACCTAAGTAAAATCTTCTAAATTCTAAACTGGTTTGATAGGGTAGATATGGAGAATGTGTTTCCAATTTCGAGGAGTCCAGAACGAGGACCAAAACTTTAAAACAGCCATTACAAACCGAGCAGAGAACTCAGGAGAACATTCCTTACTCAGAGAATAGTGAGATTGTGAAAGTTACTCCCACATGAAAATGACAGGAATGGAATGCATACATTGAAATGGATTAGAAGCTTGTAAATTGGTTTGTCAGGAGGTTCTTGTGAAGAAGAAACACCATCACAAGCCAACTCAACTGCATTCTGTGCTGTAAAAATTGTCTGTAACTCTCAGCTTAATTCTTCTTTCACCTTGCTGAGCATCAGATGTTTTTGTGTCCTTATGCTGTAAGCATCAGACAGAAAGCATGTTTGTGAAACGTGTTTACAAGAACCTCTCCGGAAGACCACAGTGTGATCTCTGTTAAGGACATGAATTTCAAGTCCTGTTGTTAAGAATGTGCCTTTGAGTTCGAGAGGTGTTACACAACATTCTACAAATACCTGTTAGAATTCAGCAGCAAAGAGAATGTTTACTTTTGGTGAGGCACTGTGAATTTTGCCATATTGAGGTATAAACTAAATCAGGTTACATTGTTCACCTAGTTGTTACTGCCTCTTGACAAGCTTTAGGTGGTGAAGTCACAATCACTTAACTCACAATCTCTTCACTCAGCTGATAAAGATGATGATGGACAAAACAGAATTGAAAAGCATTGTTGAATCATTGTAAACACTTCAAACCATTCAAACATTTAATGAGATCATAGCTGATTGCTATTTTAATTCCATCCAACAGCCATTGTTCTATATCATTCAAAAATCTACAATTCTCACATTTATCATTATTAATTGAACTGGAAATTTCAATTTTTAATTGGAGAGATTTCACAGTTTTCCTTGTCTTTGTGTGAAGTGTTTTCATTATTCTCTCCTCTGAACAGAGAACAGTACAGCACTGGTCGTGGGCTGAACATGATGTTAAATTAAACTTGTCCCTTCTGTCTGCCTTTGATCCATATCCCTCCATCCCTTGCATACCAAGTCTCCACCCAGTCTCAGTTGCTCCAGGGAAACAACCCGAGGTTTTCTAGCCTCTCCTTATAGCTCATGCCCTCTAATTCAGGTAGCATCCTGGTACACCTCTTCTGAACCCTATCAAAGCCTCCACATCCTTCCTGTAACATGGCGACCAGAATTGAACACAATACTCTAAGTTTGTCCTAACCAAAGTCTTACAAAACTGCTCTGATATTTAGTTAAAAATCACACAACACTATGGTTATAGTCCAACAGGTTTAATTGGAAGTACACTAGCTTTCAGAGCGACGCTCCTTCATCAACCTTCATCCTTCATTCTTCATCCTTTGTCAACCATCTGATGAAGGAGCGTTGCTCTGAAAGCTAGTGCTTCCAATTAAACCTGTTGGACTATAAGCTGGTGTTGTGTGATTTTTAACTTTGTACACTCCAGTCCAACAACGGCATCTCCAAATCATGACTGATATTTACATCTGGATGCCTCCACTTGTGGGTAATATTTGTCTCTGTATCCCTTTCAAAGTGACCAAAACATCAACCAAACGACTGCAGTATTCTGGAAATTATCTGTAGTTATGACATCAATCTAATAAAATGTTTTGAGGGCTTCAGGAGAGCTGTATCTACAACAATTTGACGCAGAGTGTGGAAGAATAAAATGGGGGCAATAATGAAGGATAGAATGGCTCGAGGGTTGGGTTCGGTATTGCTGGTGGCTAGTGGACAGAAAGCTGCTGCTTAAACAAGCAGACATATTTTGTCCAGAATCCATGGGAAAGGCAGATGGCCTGGGAAACAGACAGTCCCAGTGAACTACACTGGCATTCATTTCCTACTGGTAAGGCTCATTAGTGCAATTTTGTACTTATGGTTTAGCAGAATAATCACAGAGAGAATTTTCCATGTTTATGTTGTTACCTATGAGGTGAATAGGTACTCTCCCCTTGCGTGCAAGAGAAAAAATAAAGATTGGTTTAGACAAATGAATTATTTGTCTAGATTAGTGTGGTGCTGGAAAAGCAGAGCAGGTCAGGCAGCATTTGAGGAGCAGGAAAATCGATGTTTCGGGCAACAGCCCTTCATCATGAATGAATGAAGGGCTTTTGCCCGAAACGTCAATTTTCCTGCTCCTCGGATGCTGCCTGACCTGCTAGACTGTTCCAGCACCACACTACTGTAGACTCTAATCTTCAGCATCTGCAGTCCTCACTTTTGCCAAATGAATCATTTGCCTGATTCTTGTTTCAGATTAATAAAAGATTTTGACACAGACCTACACAAGGAAATATTAAAGCATCCCCATTCCAAAATCTGACGGGTTTATCAACAACATTCCAGCATTTAAGGCCTGGACATCTAGAGGTACTAACAGACAACACACCCTAGAAAAGACATAATAGTCTTGGAGGGGGTATAGAGTAAATTTACTGGAGTGATACCAGGACCCAGAGGGTTAAATTATGAGGAATGTTAAGCTTCATTGAGACAGTGTGATGGAAACCAAGCCATGTTATTTGATATTTCTGGAGTCATTAAAAAGGTTAAAGATTTTACAAAGTATAGAAAGTTCCCCAATTTATCTGCCTTTTAGACCTAGGTTGACAGAAAACATTGACCATGTTTTTGTACTTTAAATGTACTTCTTTTAAGTACAAATAAATAAAGTCTAGCTGCAGGTAAACAATTATAAACCATCAACTCTACCAGGTAAACCTCTAACCCCCATTTACAAAACTTCCTCTAATTATGCATACAGACACAAACAAAGTGGGTATTATGGGTGAAGGGAAAGACTGGGAAGGCAGTTCAATAAGCATTTTCCCCAGGATTTGCTGAGATGAGGTGAAAACCAAAAATGCTGAAGATCACAGTGGATCAGGCAGCGTCCATGGAGAAAAAGCAAGTTAATGCTTCGAGTCTAGATGACACTTCATCAGAGATGATGGAAGGATGATCCTTTCAGCTGTCAGGTCATGCTGCTCCTCAGTCTTGCTTCTCCACTCGCTGTCCCTACCCTCATACTCCTAACCTCGCTAGTTTAAAATCATACAACACCAGGTTATAGTCCAACGCGTTTATTTGGAAGTACTAGCTTTTTGACCGCTGCTCCTTCATCAGGTAGCTGTGGAGCAGGATCATAAAATACGGAATTTATAATAAAAGATTACAGTGTCGTGCAACTGAAATGATATATTGAACAAAACTAGATTGCTGTTAAGTTTTCCACCTTTTAGAATGGGTTCCAGGTTTCCATTCATTGATATGTAACTTTTTAAAAAAGGGGACAGCTCAGCTCAGCCAATGCATTAAAGGTGTGAGGTTAGAGTCTGTCTGTATCCCAATCTTGAGTCAGATTGGTTCTATTTCCAAAGTAGGAATTTCTAAAATATTACATGGCTTGACTACCTGCAGATTAGAACAAGTCAACATGGGGAGGTTGTGTTAGAAACCTGTTAGAATTCTTTGAAGAGGTGACAAGTAGGTTAGACCAGGGAAACCCAGTGGATGTGGTCTATCTAGACTTCCAAAAGGCCTTTGATAAGGTGCCATATGGGAGGCTGCTGAGTATGGTGAGGGCCCTTGGTGTTCAAGGTGAGCTACTGGCATGGATTGAGGATTGGCTGTCTGACAGAAGGCAGAGAGTTGGGATAAGAGGTTCTTTTTCAGAATAGCAGCCGGTGACAAGCGGTGTCCCACAGGGTTCAGTGTTGGGGCTGCATCTGTTCACGTTATATATTAATGATCTGGGGGCATTCTAGCAAAGTTTGCCGATGCTACGAAGATAGGTGGACAGGCAGGTAGTACTGAAGAAGTGGGGAGGCTGCAGAAGGATGTAGACAGTTTGGGAGAGTGGTCCACGAAATGGCTGATGAAGTTCAACGTGAGCAAATGCGAGGTCTTGCACTTTGGAAAAAAGAATACAAGCATAGACTACTTTCTAAATGTTGAGAAAATTCATAAAGCCAAAGTACAAAGGGATCTGGGAGTGCTAGTCGAGGATTCTCTAAAGGTAAACATGCAGGTTGAATCCGTGATTAAGAAAGCGAATGCAATGTTGTCATTTATCTTAAGACGGTTGGAATATAAAAACAGCGGTGTGCTACTGAGACTTTATAAAGCTCTGGTTAGGCCTCATTTGGAGTACTGTGTCCAGTTTTGGGCCCCACACCTCAGGAGGGACATACTGGCACTGGAGCGTGTCCAGCGGAGATTCACATGGATGATCCCTGGAATGGTAGGTCTAACATACGAGGAACAGCTGAGGATCCTGGGATTGTATTCATTGGAGTTTAGAAGGTTAAGGGGAGATCTAATAGAAACCTACAAGATAATACATGCCTTGGAAAGGGTAGACGCTAAGAAATTGTTTCCGTTAGGCGAGGAGACTAGGACCCATGGGCACAGCCTTAGAATTAGAGGGGGTCAATTCAGAACAGAAATGCGGAGACATTTCTTCAGCCAGAGAGTGGTAGGCCTGTGGAATTCATTGCTGCAGAATGCAGTGGAGGCCGGGACGCTCAATGTCTTCAAGGCAGAGATTGATAAATTCTTGATGTCACAAGGAATTAAGGGCTACGGGGAGAATGCGGGTAAGTAGAGTTGAAATGCCCATCAACCATGGTTAAATGGCGGAGTGGACTCGATGGGTCGAATGGCCTTACTTCCACTCCTATGTCTTATGGTCTTATGGTCTTATTAGAACATAGAACATAGAAGAATACAGCGCAGTACAGGCCCTTTGGCCCTCGATGTTGCGCCGATCCAAGCCCACCTAACCTATACTAACCCACTATCCTCCATATACCTATCCAATGCCCGCTTAAATGCCCATAAAGAGGGAGAGTCCACCACTGCTACTGGCAGGGCATTCCATGAATTTACGACTCGCTGAGTGAAGAACCTACCTCTAACTTCAGTCCTATATCTACCCCCCCTTAATTTAAAGCTATGCCCCCTTGTAATACCCGACTCCATACGCGGGAAAAGGTTCACACTGTCAACCCTATCTAACCCCCTAATCATCTTGTACACCTCAATCAAGTCACCCCTAAACCTTCTTTTCTCTAATGAAAACAGCCCCAAGTGTCTCAATCTTTCCTCATACGATCTTCCTTCCATACCAGGCAACATCCTGGTAAACCTCCTCTGCACCCGTTCCAGTGCCTCCACATCCTTCCTATAGTATGTGCTTTTTGAGCAAAATCTGCAAATACAATTCTGCAAATGCAAATTCACCCCATTGGCCAAGCAGTGGCTGACAGCCACGTTCGGTACCCATGGGGATGGCCTCAACCGGGACCTTGGGTTCCTGTCTCCAGGTGACCCCACTACACTATACACTCTCACACACAAGCACACATACACACACACTCTTACATACTCACACACTCATGCAGACCCTCTCGAAGACATACACTCTCTCTCATACATCACCCACACTCACACCCATGCGCACACCCTCTCACAGACTTATACTCCGTCTCACACACGCACACACTCTACCAAGCATGCACACATGCAAACACACACTCTTTCATGAGTACTCACACTCATATGCACACACTCAGTTTCATACACACGCCTGTGGTGTGAATTTGCATTTGCAGAGTTGTATTTGCATATAATCCTACTTTGCTCAAAAAGCACTCAATCAGCAGGCAGTCAATGCAGACTTATCCACTCCACCTCCTCCCCCACCCCCCACACCCCGTGTTTTTTTCTTTTCTTCTCCCTCTTTTGAATCACTTATTGTCAAATGTATTCAATATAAAATACAGTGAAAAGTGTGTACTGTCACCATTATAATAAATGTCATTCTCATTAAATTTACATAAAGTAACAAGTAAAGAAAGGTAACTAAAAGAGAGTCTGATGTTTCCTTCTTTACTGCTATAGTGTCCCTGTTGATCTTCCAGCTGAAGGAGTTGACCCCGACTGAGTGTTGCAGATTGGCACATTCAAGGTTCAGGACTACGTGTTGAGGGACGCGCTGAAGCTTGGGGCAGCTGCCGCCAAGGCGCGGTGGGGAAAGACCACCATGTAACATCTGCCTGACTAAGAAGAACAGGGGGCCCACGCCTCAGCTAAACATATGGATATATGATTGGTAAACATACAGACCTGTATATACAAATGATAAATTCTGATCTCTGTATGCAAAGAAATGGAATGTATGGCATGACCAATTGTACAGATCATCAAAATATTTTTATGAATGAAGTATATTTTTGAAATAAAAAAATGTTTCCTTCTTTACTGCTATAGTCTCACTTCACGCTTCACCAGCCTATGCCTTTCTGCTACCAGAGTCTCACTGTGAGCTATACCAGCCCCTTCCACATGGAAGTGGTGAGGGTCCACAACTCAAAGCTTCACAGGCCAACCAAGTCCATAGCCACACTGCCTCTGAAGATGCCACTGCCCCTCTGGAATGTATCAAAGCCATCTTCCTGCCAACAAACTCTCCTTATAAAGCAATTTTGAGTGAAAGCTAAGCAAAGGTGAAAAAAGATGAAGGGGGAGAAAAGGAAAAAGAAAGAAAAAGCAAACAAAGACAACAAGACAAATAGGAGCCTGTACACTGCCTTCTCCGCCGTCAACATGTTGACCGTCTCCTCTCTTCTGTAGTTTTCTTCTCTTCTGTCTTCTCAGACTCTTGATCTCGGACACCCGGCCCTGACCTCCAATCTCAGCAGCTGAAGAAAGGTTGGCGGTCAGTGACCAGTAGCGGGGAACGCCAATGACCAGCAGCCCAGTGCAGAGCATGATGGCAGCTAGTGGTCAGACCACCCGGTCTGTTGTAGAGAGCCCTTGGAGAAGGACTGTGAAGTTTGTCTTTTTAACTTTGTTTCTTGTTTTTCTGACCTATCACTGTGGAAAGCCGGAATATAAGTTTGTTTTCCTAATTTTTCTATTCTGTAACTAAGGATTGTACTGAGGTCCTCTATACGCAAGATGGCACCATGTCTTGATGACAATGTTACACTGTAACTAATCTTGTAACTGAAGAAGACGTACTTAGGTACCAAGGCACAGGAACGGTGATGTATTGTGTGGGCTGTGTGGGTGTCTAACCTGAGAGAGACTGTGGGTTTGTACCACCCAGAGGAAACACCTGACTGGAACATTCCTGTACTTCACAGCTGCATGGGGGGAGGGGATGAGGGGGAGCACTGAGCTTCCTCTGACCATAGTGACGGGGTGGGGGGGAGGGGGGACAGTGAGCTTTCCCTGGCTAGAGTGATGGAGAGGGGACAGACCTAGGTACCTTTGTGGGATGTAAGTGGTGACTTATAAACATTTCATGTACTCATGTGACTCCGTGGCAATAAAGTTATTTCATTCATTCATATGTATATGAGTTTGTGCACATGCGCGTAAGTCTGTGTATCAGTAAGTCTACATATATGAAAGTTTGTATGTGCAAGTCTATATGTATAAATGTGTGCGTGTGCACGTGCATGTGTGTATGTGAGAATGTGTGTGTAAGAGTGTGTGTGTGTGTCTGTATGTGTGTGTATATGTGTATTTATGTGTGTATGTGTATGTATGTGTGTGGGGAGGTACGTGCATGTATGTGTGTGTGTGTGCACGTGTGTGTGTGAGAGTGTGTTTGTAAGTATGTGTGTGTGTATGTATGTATGTATGTGTATGTGGAAAAGCACAGCAGGTCAGGCAACATCCGAGGAGCAGAAAAATTGATGTTTTGGGCAAAAGCTTTCATCAGGAATATTCCTGATGAAGGCTTTTGCCCAAAACATCAATTTTTCTGCTCTTCGGATGCTGCCTGACCTGCTCTGGTTTTCCAGCACCACTCTGATCTAAATTCTGGTTTCCAGCATCTGCAGTCCTCACTTTTGCCAGTATGTGTGTGTGTGTGTGTGAGAGTGTGCATGTGTGTGTGTATGTGCACGAATGTGTATGTGTGTGTGAGAGAGAGAGAGAGTGTGTGTGTATGCGTGCGTCATCTCTGTGCTCTAGTTTGAGTATTTGTTCATCTGTACACAATTCCATACAACAGTCCAGGGCTGTTCTTCTCTAATCCAGATACAGTATTATTGTTGAACTTTTAATTGTGGCAACAGCCAAAACAAACTCTAGTCCTAAAACTGGGCTAGTTTATTGGCTATGCTGACCTTATACAAATGTAAGCGAAGACTGTTCCAGAAGTATTTTAAGCAATTGAAGAAGTACCTGAATTAGAAAGCACATTGCAAAGCTGAGGTTGTGCCAACAGCTCTCTCGCAGTCATTGCTGTGAACGCTTCTGTCACGAATTATTGTTTTTAATAGCCCATTCAAAATCCATCCACCTCAAATATTCAAAGAAAGTATTCTGGTTGGTTGATGCAGAATGATTTAAATAATGCAAATCATTGGGATCAAACAATTCCTGTTCAATATTCTGACCCCTTATTTATTCAAAATATTTAGCTTTCAGAAGTTCCACAAAATGTTTTATTAAACAAGACTGATAGCAATGTCAAGGGTAAAGGAAATGGAAAGGGGTTTCTGTTCTGTTCCTCCTGTCTGTTATATCATGTAATCTGCTCGCTGTACTGTTAGGAATTTAGCATGGCCATTTTACCTGTCTAAGAAACGCATCCAGTAAAGAGTGACCGAGAGGGAAACATATCACTTTGGCATATACATTATAGCCTGGAAGCAGTTACCTAGGGGAAGCGATGGCGAGTGACATTATCACTGGACTGTTAATCCAGAGACCCAGGTAATGTTCCCGGGATCCGGGTCTGAATCCTACCATGGCAGATGGTAGAATTTGAAGTCAAGAAATATCTGGAATTAAGAATCTAATGACCACTATAAATCCATTGTCAATTGTCTGGAAAACCCATCTGGTTCACTAATATCCTTTAGGGAAGGCAACTGCCATCCTTACCTGGTCTGACCTACATGTGACTACAGACCCACAACAATGTGGTTGGCTCTCAACTGCCCTCTGGGCAATTAGGGATGGGCAGTAAATGCTGCCTGGTCAGCAACACCCTCATCCTATTACAGAATAAAGAAAAAATGTCTCCTGCACTGATGAGGGGATCGTCTGGCAACAGCCTGCATGATCAGCAGCAGAAGGAGCATCCAGAAGAGGGTGACTCAGAGCAGAGAGCATCCATTTGGTATGTACGTTGGAGCCTGGAAACAGTCACCTGCACTGAAGGCTGAATCAAGTCGTTGTGGGTCTGGTATCAAGGAGTGTTTAAGCCCCAAAACATACATTGCTATCTTGATTCCCTCCTTTCCCCCCTCCTCTAACCAAAAAAAGTGATGGGGGTAGAGAGACGTGCTATTGCAAAAAGTGTTGGTAGCAGAGTAAACAGTAAGGCTTTGGAGAGCCGTGGCTCAGCAAAAGTACAGGTAAGCTCAGCTAAAGTCCGTTTAACTTTCCTCTTTAATCTTACAGCAGCTGAGATGGCAGTCGTACGTTCCTCCTGGGAGCTCAGGGAGATTTCCAACATCCCTGGTGATGTGTGGGAGGTGCATCCAGCTGTAGCACCTGGGAGACTGTGTCAGGAAGCTGGAGCTGAATTATCTCAGGATTATGTGAGGTGCTGAGCACTTCGTAGCTAAGAGTTTTAGTGAGGTGGTCACACCCAAGGTGCAGGCAGAGAGTAGCTGGGTGACCACCAGGAAAAGCAAAGGGAGTAGGCAGACAGTGTAGGAATCCCCTGTGGGCATTACCCTTGAAAACAAGTGTACCGTTTGGATACTGTTGGGGGATGGTGGTGGTGACCGTTCAAGGCAAAGCAGCTGCAGCCAAATCGGTGGCACTACGACTGGCTCTTGTGTACAGTGGGAAAGGGGAAAGGCAAACAGGACCTTAGTGATAGGAAACTCAATCGTTAGGGGGACAGACAGGAGATTTTGGGGCTGCAAGTGGGAATCCAGGAAGGTGTGTTGCCTCTTGGGTGCCAGGGTCCAGGATGTCTCCGGAGTGGCTGCAGAACGTTCCCAATGGAGTGGGTGAGCAACTATAGGTTATTGTGCAGGTTGGCAGAAATGACATAGATAGAAACAGGCATGAGGTCCTGCAGAGCGATTACAGACAGCTAGGGAGAAAAATAAAAATCTCCAGCATCTGCAGTCCTCACTTTCTCCTCCATTTAGGTAGTAATCTGCCTTCCTGCTCTTGCCACCAAAGTGGATAACCATACATTTATCCACATTAAACTGCATCTGCCATGCATCTGTCAATCACCTAACCTGTCCAGGTCATCCTGTAACCTCCTGACATCCTTCTCACATTTCAGCCTGCCACCCAGCTTTGTATCATCAGCAAATTTGTTAATGTTACTATTAATACCATCTTCTATATCATTAATATATATTTCAAAAAGCTACAGTCCCAGCTCTGATCCCTGCAGTACCTCACTGGTCACTGCCTGCCATTCCGAAAGGGAGCCGTTTATCACTACTCTTTGTTTCCTGTCAGCCAACCAATTTTCAATCCAAGTCAGTACTTTGCCAATACCATGTGCCCTAATTTTGCTCACTAACCTCCTATGTGGGACTTTATCAAAGGCTTTCTGAAAGTTCAGGTACATTACATCCACTGGATCTCCCTTGTCCACCTTCAGAGTCACATCCTCAAAACATTCCAGAAGATTAGTCAAGCATGATTTCCCCTTCATAAATCCATGCTGACTCTGACCTATGCTGTTACTGTTATCCAGATGTGTCATAATTTCATCCTTTATAATTGACTCCAGCATCTTTCCCGCCACTGAGGTCAGACTAACTGGTCTATAATTTCCTGCTTTCACTCTCGCTCCTTTCTTAAAAAGTGGTACAACATTAGTCATCCTCCAATCCGCAGGAACTGATCCTGAATCTATCGAACTCTGGAAAATAATCACCAACGCATCCACGATTTCTAGAGCCACCTCCTTCAGTACCCTGGGATGTAGACCATCAGGTCCCGGGGACTTAACAGCCTTCAGACCTAACAGTCTCTCCAACACCAATTCCTGGCAAATATAAATTCCCTTCAGTTCAGGTCCTTCAGCCACTGTTACCTCAGGGAGATTGCTTGTGTCTTCCCAAGCAGGTCAGGCTGGAACACGACAGTGAGCAAGGAATGCCAGTTGGATTAAATTGCAACTATTTCAATGCAAGATGGCTGGCAGGTAAGGCCAGTGAACCCAGGTCATGGATAGATATGTGGGACTGGGATATTATAGCCATTACAGAAACATGGCTAAGGGAGGGACAGGACTGGCAGCTTAATGTGCCAGATTACAGGTACTTTAGGCAGGACAGAGTTGGTGGAAAGAGGGGAGGGGAAGTTGAAGTTTTGATTAGGGTGAGGATCACAGCAGTAATCAGAGTCGAACTAATTGAAGGATCATCCAGTGAGTCTTTGTGGGTGGAGCTAAGAAAAAAAAGAGGATTGTAACGTTATTGGAGTTGTACTATAGACCACCAAATAGTCAAAGGAAATTAGGGGAACAATATGCAGAGAGATTGGCGAAACTTGCAGGAGCAATAGGATTGTCATAGTAGGGGATTTTAATTTTCCTAACATAGACTGGGAATTAAATGGGGTAGAATTTGTTAAGTCTAGATTAGAGTGGTGCTGGAAAAGCACAACAGGTCAGGCAGCATCCGAGGAGCAGGAAAGTCGACGTTTCAGGCAAAAGCCCTTCATCAGGAATAGAGGCAGGGTGCCTACAGAGTGGAGAGATAAATGAGAGGGGGTGGGGGTGCGGAGAAAGTAGCATAGAGTACAATAGGTGAATGGGGGTGGGGATGGAGGTGATAGGTCAGAGACGAGGGTGGAGCGGATGGGTGGAAAGGAAGATAGGCAGGTAGGACAGGTCAGGGGGACAGTGCTGAGCTGGAAGATTAGAGCTGAGGTGAGGTGGGAGAAGGGGAAATGAGGAAACTGGTGAAATCCACATTGGTACCATGGGGTTGAAGTGTTCCGAGGCAGAAGCTGAGGCATTCTTCCTCCAGGCATCGGGTGGTGAGGGACCGGTGGTGGAAGAGGCCCAGGATTTGCATGTCCTTGGCTGAGTGGGAGGAGGAGTTGAAATGTTGGGCCACAGGGTGGTGGGGTTGATTGGTGCAGGTGTCCTGGAGATGTTCCCTGGCACCCTCTCTGACCTATCACCTCCATCCTCACACCCCTTCACCTATTGTACTCTATGCTACTTTCTCCCCACCCCCACCCCCCCTCTTATTTATCTCTCCACCCTGCAGGAACCCTGCTTCTATTCCTCTTGAAGGGCTTTTGCCCGAAACGTCGATTTTCCTGCTCCTCGGATGCTGCCTGACCTGCTGTGCTTTTCCAGCACCACTCTAATCTAGACTCTGGTTTCCAGCATCTGCAATCCTTGTTTTTACCTGGAATTTTTTAAGGGCATACAGGAATGTTTCCCCAAACAGTATATAGAGGGTCCTACTCAGGAAGGGGTAAAACTCAACCTACTCTTCAGGGGCACGGTGGCACAGTGGTTAGCACTGCTGCCTCACAGCGCCAAAGACCTGGGTTCAATTCCTACCTCAGGCGACTCTCTGTCTGGAGTTTGCACATTCTCCCCGTGTCTGCGTGGGTTTCCTCCGGGTGCTCTGGTTTCCTCCTACAATCCAAAAATGTGCAGGTTCGGTGAATTGGCCATGCTAAATTGCCCGTAGTGTTAGGTGGAGGGGTAAATGTAGGGGAATGGGTCTGGATGGGTTGCGCGTCGGTGTGGACTTGTTGGGCCGAAGGGCCTGTTTCCACACAGTAAGTAATCTAATCTAAAAATGAAGCAGGACAGGTGACTGAGGTAACAGTGAGGGATCACTTTGTGAACAGTGACCTTCGATCTATTAATTTTAAAATAGTTATGTAGAGGGACAAACCTAGTCCACAGATTGAAATTCTACATTGGGGCAAGGCAAATTTTCATGGAATCAGACAGGAGCCAGCAGGCATTGATTGGAGTAGTTTGTGTACAAGCAAAGGGACCTCTGGCAAGTGGGGGGCCTTTAAAAGTGAGATAGCTAAAGTTCAAGGTCTACATGTTCCTGTGAGGGTGAAGGGCAAGGTTGGTAGGAATAGGGAACAATGGATGACAAGAAATATTGAAGCTTTGACCAAACTAAGAAGGAGGCATGGTTCAGGTACAGGCAACTGGGATACGGGAATCCCTGGAGGTAGGGGATAAAGGAGTTTACTGAAGAAGGAAAGCAGGAGGGTGAGAATGGGGCATGAGGTAGCCTTGGCTGAGAAGATTAGGGTGAATCCAAAAAGGTTCTTAAAGTGTATCAAAGGAAAAAGAACAACTAGCAAGAAGCTAGGGCCCCTCAATCACCAAAGTGGACATGTATGTATAGAACTGCTGGAGATGGGCAAGGTCCTCAATTAATATTTCGCCTCTGTGTTTACCACGGAGAAAGACATGAAGACTTGGGAACTTGGAAAAGTTAGTAGTGATATACTGGGGATAGTCCGTATCACTTTAGAGGAAGTGTTGGATGTATTAGAATGTATGAATGTGGAAAAATGCAGAAGAAATTTACAAAGATGTTGCCTGGACTCAATGGTCTAAGTTATAGGGAGAGGTTGGACAAGCTAGGAATGTTTTTATTTAAAGCATAAGAGACTAATGGGGGAACCATATAGAGGTGTCTAAGATCATGAGAGGCATGGATTGGGTGAAGGTATTAAATCTTTTTCCCAAGGGTTGGTAAATCAAGGAATAGAGACCATTAGTTTAAGGTTCAAGGGGAAATAATGAAAGAGAAGCTGAGGGGCAGTGTTTTTACCCAGAGGCTGGTACGCATTTGGAATGAGCTGCTAGCAGAAGTGGTTGATGTGGGTACATTAGCAACACTTAAAAGGCATCTGAACAAATACATGGATAGGAAAAGTTTCTAAGGATATGGGCCAAGTGCAGTGAAATGGGATTAGCATTGATGGACAGTTTGGTCGGAATGGAACAGTTTGGACCAAAGAGCCTGTATCTACACTGTAGGACTCCGTGACTGTAATTACATGGATAGGAAAGGCTTCTCGGCCTTTTGGCTAAGATCAAGAGTCTGTTCTTATCAGGACAGGGGTCGAGTTGCGAGTCATCAGAGCTAGTGGAGATCATCGCTGGATCGTGATTGGACGTTGGAGGATCGCTTGGTTGTGCTGATCTGCTGCTGGCTTCGGCCTAACGCCAATTCAGGGACCAGCCAACCTCAGAGCTATGGCCTCAACAGCTGCCCGCACCCCGGGCCAGGGCATTCGCAACACAGTCCGGGTGACTGTCAAGAAGGTGGAAGAGTGTACACTGGTCGATCGGACGGTGTTCGTCAAGAAGGTGCTGTTCGAGTGCTGTGGGTTCGCCGCAGCAGACATGTACTGCCTGCAGGATTTCCATGGGGGAGGCCACTTTGACGTCACCTCCAGGAGGTCTTCAAGGAAAAGGAAGGGGAGCCGCTGTTCTCCATCTTGTCGGCGGTCCCCTTGTGTGTGCTTCCTGCACAGAGGAGTCGGGTTGTTACGATCCACATGTACAACTCCTACATGCCAGCAACTGATGTCCTGACGTTCCTGGGAAGATATGTGCAGGTTGAGGGACAAAGCACCGATGTGGTTGACCCTTTTGGGATCTGGACCAGCAAACGACAGGTCAAGGTAACCCTGACGGTTGATGCCAGCGGGAATATCCTCCACCCACTCTCCAGCTTTGCTATCGGAGGGAGCAGAGGGCACCTGACTTATGCAGGGCAGCCGAAAGTGTGCCGAACCTGTGGGAGGTCAGACCACATGGCGGCGGACTGCAAGGTCACGATCTGTCGCAATTGCAAGAAGGAGGGCCACCCGACCAAAGAGTGCAAGGAGGAAAAGAACTGCAATCTGTGCGGGGAGGCGGGCCACGTGTACAGGGCCTGCCCAAGACGAGGGGCCGCCACCTACGCGCAGATGGCCGGAGGCGGGCCACAAAAGGACGGCAAGGCACCGCAAACCGGCAAGGGAATGGTGTCAGGGGGCACGCAACAGGAAGGACAGGCCAGAGCAGAGCAGATGACAGCTACCAGGGAGGGACAGCTGCCGAGCGAAGCTCTGACAGGACAGGCGGAGGAGGAGGAGGTGGAGAAGGGAAAGAAGGAGGCAGAGGAATGGACCGTGGTGCAAAACAAGAGGAGGAAAACCCACCCGGCCACCAAGACCTCCCAGAAAAAGGGGAAAAGGCAGCTGCATGGGGAAGACACGGACAGCTCTTCGGAGGGTGAGGACGGGCGTAAGGAGGGCCGTCACCAAAAGAAGAGGCAGAGCGCTGCGAGGAGAAAGGAGAGCAGCAACTGCCAACCAAGGGACGAGCCTCCTGAGGAAATGGGAAACCACCACCCCCCACCAGGTGAAAGCCAGGAGGGCCCCGCCGCCACACAACTCCAGACCACTGGGAGCAGCGACCCTCTGACAGCCCCGCTGTCAGATATAGAAACAGACAGCGTGGACTCTGGTCTCAGCCCGATGACACCAAAGCGGACAAATGGGTCGAGGGAGGAGCTGGACAGCTACCTCAGCCCTGCGAGGGTCCAGCAGTTTGTGTTCTGCATGGGGATACAGACAGCTACCCCAGAGGGGCAGGACCAGCGACAATCGGACATGGGTAACCTTACAACCTGTTAACAAAATGGGGTTTAAAATTGCAACTATCAATGTGCGCAGCATAAAATCTACTGCGCGATGTGTTTCAACACTGGCCTTCCTGGCCAACGTGAAAGTCGATGTCCTGTTTCTGCAGGAGTGTGGGATACCGCACCTCAGCAGTTACAGGAGATGGTTGAGCTTGTGGGCCCATGGGCCGTCAGTGTGGTCGGGGGGCAACGATAACCGCTCCTCAGGCCTGGGTATCCTGTTGCGAGGAGGCAACTTCACCACCTCCGAGGTTAAGGAGGTGGTGGGCGGGCGCCTCCTCGTCGCCGACGTCATGTACAGAATGCCCCCCTGAGACTGATTAATGTGTATGCCCCAGTGGGTAAGAGTGAACGGTTGGCCGTCCTGCAGCCACTGTTGCTGGCTACGTCCAGGCCGGTCATTCTGGCCGGAGACTTCAACTTTATCATTGATGCAGATGGACGATCCGGCGGGGGGGACAGTAAACTGGACACCTCGTCCAGAGCCCTGATGGACACGGTCAAAGATGCCAAGCTGCACGACGTCTTCAGCACCCCTGCAGACGGAGCGAAGTGTAGATACACCTGGTCACGGGCAGACAGGTCTATCCGCTCAAGGATAGATTACCTGTTTGTGTCCCGAACGCTCTCGGTCAGATCCACCGACGTCAAGCTGGTGTTCTTCTCTGACCACTGCCTCCTGCTGGCCGACTGTCACCTACAGGATGAGCAGCGGGCTGGTAAGGGAACGTGGAAACTGAACACCAAGCTGTTGACCCCGGGAAACATCGAGGAGCTCAAGAGGGATTACGCAGGTTGGAGAACCGTGAAGCCCCTCTTTGAATCTTCAGAGGACAGGTGGGAAACAGTAAAAGGGACCATCAAGAGGTTCTTCATCCTCAAAGGTGTTCAGGAGGCGAGAGAGAGGCGGGGAAAACTGGAAAGTATGCAGAACCTGCTCCTGCTGCAGACGATGGGGGTGGATGTCACGGAGGACCTCCAGGAGGTGAAGGGCCAGCAAGCCTCGCTCTTTGCTTCGGAGGCCTCCAAGATAATCTTCCGGTCCAGAGTCCGCTCCGTGGAGCAGGACGAGACGTGCTCACGTTTCTTCTTCCAGAAGGTGCATAAAGAGAGCTCTGTGCTCAGCAGCCTGAAGGAAGAAGATGGCTCGATAACGTTATCTCAGGCTGACGTCATGAGGATCAGTAAATCCTTCTACGCCAGTCTGTATGACGCGAAGCCGACCGACAGCGCGGCCTCCCAGTCGTTCCTGTCCTCTATCATGGAGGTCTCAGACAACAGAACACGCGAGAGGCTGGACCAGCCGCTATCTCTGGGTGAGCTGACCAAGGCCTTCGAGTCCTTCGAAAAGAATAAAACTCCCAGAAGCGACGGCTTACCGGTCGAGTTCTATTCCGCTCTGTGGGACTTGATTGGCCAGGACCTGCTGGAGGTGTATGTCAGTATGCTTCGGGCAGGTACCATGAGTGAATCCATGAGGAAAGGCATCATCACCCTCATCTACAAACAGAAGGGGGAGAGGGAGGAAATTAGAAATTGGAGACCAATCTCATTGTTAAACACAGACTACAAAATCTTGTCAAAGGTCATCGCCAACCGGGTCAGGTCTGCTCTGGGATCGGTGATTCACCCTGACCAAACCTGTGCTGTGCCGGGCAGGAAGATCACTGAGAGTCTCGCACTCCTCAGGGATACGATCGCCTACGTGCAGGACAGAGGGTTGGACACCTGCCTGCTCAGCCTGGACCAGGAGAAAGCCTTTGACAGGATATCACACAAGTATATGAGAGAGGTTCTCTCCAAAATGGGCTTTGGGGAGTGAATCTGCAATTGGATCAGACTGCTCTACACCAACATTGTCAGTGCAGTCTCAATCAATGGGTGGGAATCAGATAGCTTCCCAGTCAGATCTGGAGTCAGGCAGGGCTGGC
This sequence comes from Chiloscyllium plagiosum, assembly GCF_037043375.1. Taxonomy (NCBI): domain Eukaryota; kingdom Metazoa; phylum Chordata; class Chondrichthyes; order Orectolobiformes; family Hemiscylliidae; genus Chiloscyllium; species Chiloscyllium plagiosum. The sequence continues at coordinate 91,319,559 of NW_028270151.1, forward strand.
CTCTCTCTCCTGCCTTGTTTGTGTGCTGCATAGAGCCATTTGCCGAGTCCATCAGGAAGGATGCGAGCCTGAGAGGGGTGACTATTCCTGGCAGCGGGGGCCTGCAGGTTAAGGCCTCCCTGTACATGGATGACATCGCCATTTTCTGCTCGGATCCGCTGTCCGTGCGCAGACTCATGTGCATATGTGACCAGTTCGAACGGGCCTTGCGGGCCAAGGTAAACTGAGGCAAGAGTGAAGCCATGCTCGTAGCATTCATAACAAAGCCGATGAACTAATGGCACAGATAATAGTGAATGATTATGATGTAGTAGGCATCACAGAGACTTGGTTACAGGGGGGTCAGGACTGGCAGTTAAACCTCCATGGTTTTTCAACTTATCGAAAAGACAGAGAGGTGGGCAGAGGGGGTGGGGTTGCCTTGTTAGTTAAGAACAAAATTAAATCTATGGTATTGAATGACATAGCGTCGGATGATGTGGAGTCTGTGTGGGTGGAATTGAGGAACCACAAAGGCAAAAAAAACATAATTGGAGTTGTGTATAGACCTCCTAACAGTGGTCAGGACCAGGGACGCAACATGTACCGGGAAATAGAGAAGGCATGTCAGAAAGGCAAGGTTACATTGATCATGGGAGACTTCAATATGCAGGTGGACTGGGTAAATAATGTTGCTAGTGGATCTAAAGAAAGGGAATTCATGGAATGCTTACAGGATGGCTTTTTGGAACAGCTTGTCATGGAGCCCACAAGAGAGCAGGCTATTCTGGTCCTAGTGCTTTGCAATGAACCAGACTCTATAAAAGATCTTAAAGTAAGGGAACCCTTAGGAAGTAGCGACCATAATATGGTAGAGTTCATTCTGGAGTTTGAAAGGGAGAAGGCAAAATTGGATGTAATGGTGTTACAGTTGAATAAAGGTAATTATGAGGGCATGAGAGAAGAACTGACGAAAATAGACTGGAAGCAGAGGCTAACTGGGAAGACAGTAGAGCAAAAATGGCAGGAGTTTGTAGGTATAATTGAGGACACTGTACAGAGGTTCATTCCCAAGAATGGAAGATTAACCGGGGAGGGATTAGACAACCTTGGCTGACAAAGGAAGTCAGGAAATGTATTAAAGAAAAAGAGAGATCCTATAAAGTGGCTAAGAACAGTGGGAAATCAGAAGATTGGGAAGGATACAAAAGCAAACAGAGGATAACAAAGAGTGTAATAAGAAATGAGAGGATCAAATATGAAGGTAGGCTAGCCAGTAATATTAGAAATAATAGCAAAAATTTCTTTCAGTACATAAGAAACAAATGACAGGCAAAAGTAGACATTGGGCCACTTCAAACTGATGCAGGAAGCCTAGTGATGGGAGATAAGGAAATAGCAGGAGAACTTAACAAGTACTTTGCGTCAGTTTTCACAGTGGAAGACATGAGTAATATCCCAAAAATTAAAGGGTGTCACGGGGCTGAGTTGAGTATGGTTGCCATTACGAAAGAGATAGTGCTAGAAAAGTTAAAAAGTCTTAAAATTGATAAATCTCCTGGCCCCGATGGGATACACCTTAGAGTTCTGAGAGAGGTGGCTGAGGAAATAGCAGAGGCATTGGTTGAGATCTTTCAAGAGTCACTGGAGTCAGGAAAGGTCCCGGATGATTGGAAGATGGCTGTTGTAACCTCCTTGTTCAAGAAAGGATCAAGGCAAAAGATGGAAAATTATAGGCCAATCAGCTTAACCTCGGTTGTTGGTAAAATTCTAGAATCCATCATTAAGGATGAGGTTTCTAAATTCTTGGAAGAGCAGAGTCTGATTAGAACAAGTCAACATGGATTTAGTAAAGGGAGGTCATGCCTGACAAACCTGTTGGAATTTTTTGAAGAGGTAACAAGTAGGTTAGACCAGGGAAACCCAGTGGATGTGGTCTATCTAGACTTTCAAAAGGCCTTTGATAAGGTGCCACACGGGAGGCTGCTGAGCAAGGTGAGGGCCCATGGTGTTCGAGGTGAGCTGCTGGGATGGATTGAGGATTGGCTGTCTAACAGAAGGCAGAGAGTTGGGATGAAAGGTTCTTTTTCAGAATGGCAGCCGGTGACGAGCGGTGTCCCGCAGGGTTCGGTGCTGGGGCCACAGCTGTTCGCATTATATATTAATGATTTGGATGAGGGAACCGGGGGCATTCTAGCGAAGTTTGCCGATGATACAAAGTTAGGTGGAGAGGCAGGTAGTACTGAGGAAGTGGGGAGGCTACAGAAGGATCTAGACAGGTTGGGAGAGTGGTCCAGGAAATGGCTGATGGAATTTAACGTGAGCAAGTGCGAGGTCTTGCACTTTGGCAAAAAGAATAAAAGCATAGACTACTTTCTAAATGGTGAGAAAATTAATAAAGCCAAAGCACAAAGGGATCTGGAGTGCTAGTCGAGGATTCTCTAAAGGTAAACATGCAGGTTGAGTCCGTGATTAAGAAAGCGAATGCAATGTTGTCTCTTATCTCAAGAGGGTTGGAATATAAAAGCAGAGATGTACTACTAAGACTTTATAAAGCTCTGGTTAGGCCCCATTTGGAGTACTGTGTCCAGTTTTGGTCCCCACACCTCAGGAAGAACATACTGGCAGTGGAACGTGTCCAGCGGAGATTCACACGGATGATCCCTGGAATGACAGGTCTAACATATGAGGAACGGCTGAGGATACTGGGATTGTATTCGTTGGAGTTTAGAAGGTTAAGGGGAGACTTAATAGAGACGTACAAAATAATACATGGCTTGGAAAAGGTGGATGCTAGGAAATTGTTTCCATTAGACGAGGAGACTAGGACCCGTGGACACAGCCTTAGAATTAGAGGGGTCATTTCAGAACAGAAATGCGGAGACATTTCTTCGGCCAGAGAGTGGTGGGCCTGTGGAATTCATTGCCACGGAGTGCAGTGGAAGCCGGGACGCTAAATGTCTTCAAGGCCGAGATTGATAGATTCTTGTTGTCTAGAGGAATTAAGGGCTACGGGAAGAACGCTGGTAAGTGGAGCTGAAATGCGCATCAGCCATGATTGAATGGCGGAGTGGACTCGATGGGCCGAATGGCCTTACTTCCACTCCTATGTCTTATGGTCTTATGGTCTTCGGGAACTGGGCCGACCAATCCTCGATCCCCTTCACCGTCAGGACCGACCACCTGAAGGTGCTGGGTATTTGGTTCGGGGGGGCCGGGGCGTGCGCCAAGACCTGGGAGGAGCGGATCAGGAAGGTGAGACAGAAACTGGGCAGATGGAAGCTACGGTCGCTCTCCATCGCGGGTAAAAACCTGGTCATCAGGTGTGAGGCACTGTCATCGCTGTTATACGTGGCACAGGTCTGGCCTATTCCCAGAACCTGTGCTGCCGCAGTCACCCAGGCCATCTTCCACTTCATGTGGAGATCAAAGATGGACCGGGTCCGAAGAGACATAATGTACAAAGACCGGTGCAATGGGGGAAAAAATACACCCAATGCTACCCTCACCCTGATGGCCACCTTTGTGTGTGGCTGCATCAAGCTGTGCGTGGATTCCCGGTACGCCATCACCAAGTGTCATTACGTACTGAGGTTCTACCTGTCCCCGGTATTGCGAAGGATGGGCCTGGCCTCGCTGCCGCGGAACGCTCCGAGTAGTTGGACCGGTCCGTATCACCTGTCCTTCGTGGAGAAGTTTATGAAGAAAAACACCTTTGACCACAAGTCCATCAGGAAGTGGTCAGCACATAGTGTCCTCGAGACCCTTTGGGAAAAGGAGAGGGCAGATCCTGTCGGGCAGTTCCCTGAACAGACTGTCAAAGCCATTTGGCAGAATGCCTCATCGCCAGAACTTTCCAACAAGCACCAAGACATGGCTTGGCTGGTGGTGAGAAGGGCTCTGCCTGTGAGATCCTTTATGCACACCCAGACTCTCAGCCGCACCGCACGCTGCCCTCGAAGTGGCTGCGGGGGGGGGACGAGACTGTCACACACCTCCTTCTGGAATGTGCCTATGCAGAAGAAGTCTGGAGAGGAATGCAGTGGTGTTTGTCGAGGTTCGTTCCGAGCAGCGCCGTGATGCGGGACTCCGTGCTCTACGGTCTGTTCCCCAGGACGCACACCGAGACGAACATCAACTGTGCCTGGAGGATCATCAACTCGGCGAAGGACACTCTCTGGGTGGTCCGAAACCTGTTGATCTTCCAGCTGAAGGAGTTGACCCCGACTGAGTGTTGCAGACTGGCACATTCCAAGGTCCAGGACTACGTGTTGAGGGACGCGCTGAAGCTTGGGGCAGCTGCCGCCAAGGCGCAGTGGGGAAAGACCACTGTGTAACATTTGCCTGCTTAAGAAGAACAGGGGGCCCACGCAGTCATTTGGGCTCTGCTGGTGCCTCAGCTCAATGTAATTGCACCAACCTGTAAATAAGAATGATTACTCTGTTTCGAAAAGCAAAGAAATGGAATGTGTACATATGTATGACATGTCCAGTTGTATAGATCAAAGTATTTATGAATAAAGCTGAAAATGTGTTGCTGGAAAAGCGCAGCAGGTCAGGCAGCATCCAGGGAACAGGAGACTCGATGTTTCGGCATAAGCCCTTCTTCAGGAATGAGGAAAGTTTATGAATAAAGTATATTTTTGGAAAAAAACATGGATAGGAAAAGTTTGGAAAGATATGGGCCAAGTGCAGGGAAATGGGGCTAGTATGGATGGACATTTTGATCAGTGTGGACCAGTTTAGGCCAACAGCCTGTCTCCATGCTGTTGGACTCTGACTCTATGACTCTATAACTCTCATGAAAAAGCTCCAGGAACTGATGTTAACCTAATTGAGGTTTACAAGACTGAAGAGAATGTCAGGTCAAGACACTGACTGAATTCTTTCTTACTTAATGTGTGTTTTTACATTAATTATGTGGACCTCTTGATCAACTGGAATATTTGATCAACCAGCACTTCTGGTCCCATAGGCGCCGTTATTAAAAAGTTTGCAATTCGTCAGATACTGAAGCAGATTCCAACAAGATCTGAACAATAAGCAGGCTTAGACTGACAAGTAGCAAGTGATATTTGCACCACGGGCAATGACCATCTCCAGTAAGAGACAATGTAACCACTGCCCTTTGACATGCAATGGCATTACCATCACTAAATCCCCCACTATCAATATCTTGGGGGGTTACCATTGACCAGAAACTCAACTGGACTCATCACATAAACATAGTGGCTGCAAGACTAGGTCAGAGGCTGGCAATACTGAGGTGTATAACTCACCTGCTGACTCCCCCATAGTTCAACATCTAGAAGGCACGAGGCAGAAGTGTCATGGAGTACTCCCCACTTGCTGGATGAGTACAGCTCCAACTGTGAACACTCAAGCTGTGAAACGTTATATCAGGCAAGCCATAAACCATGTATGGATCAAAATAAACATGCTTGTTCAAATCAGATAACAGGCAACATGTTATAAACTTGAATCAAGTATGGAGTCCATATGATTAGATTCCCTTCAGTGCGGAAACAAGCCCTTCGGCCCAACAAGTCCACACCGACCCTCCGAAGAGTAACCCACCCACACCCATTTCCCTCTGACTAATGCACCTAACACTATGGGCAATTTAGTATGGCCAATTCACCTGACCAGCACATCTTTGGACTGTGGGAGGAAACCGGAGCACCCGGAGGAAACCCACGCAGACACGGGGAGAATGTGCAAACTCCGCACAGTCAGTCACCTGAGGCGGGAATTGAACCCGGGTCTCTGGCGCTGTGAGGCAGCAGTGCTAACCACTGTGCCACCCACAGATGTTTGCTTTTGACCGGTGTGGTGCAAAAGAGCTGAAGGGCCTTTTACAGTGCTGTAGATCCATATGACACTAAGGAGTACACAAAAGATTAATATGAATGATAACAGTTCATGGGGTTGGGGTTAATACACTAGCATGAATAGAAAGTCAGTTAATGAACACAAAGCAGGGAGTAGATAAATTTGGGGAATTTTCAAGCTGGCAACCTGTAACCAGTGGAATAATGTACAGATCAGCTGTCAAGGCCAGAGGGCATGAAGAGAAATCCTGAAGTTCTTGAATTCTCTTCAATAGTTTGGAATTTAAATTCCATTTCTTTCAAAATTAGTCCATCTTGTTAGATTCACAACATGATCAAGCTGATCACATGATTTTAGAACATAGAACATAGAAAAGTACAGCACAGAACAGGCCCTTTGGCCCACGATGCTGTGTCGAGGTTTAATCCAAATGTGAAATATAATAACTTAACTTACGCACCTCTCAACTCACTGCTATCCATGTGCATGTCCAGCAGTCACTTAAATGCCCCCAATGACTCTGCTAACTTTCAGAAACTCTGAATACCTGATATTGTAAAGAGATTCCAACTAAAGCTGATATTGAAACACACAAGCGGCTTCCAGCTTCAAAACCCACAATGCTAAAATAACCACTAATGCTTGTACAGTTACCTTGTAACAGGAACTCTAAAAGAGAAGTAAAACTTCACTCTATAACCTTCCAATTAGCCTTCTGAGATGAGCTATAAGCATCTGAAATACTTGTATTTATCACATGACTAAAATATGAACTTTTTGAATTATTTAAATACATTTCTGGAATTCTAGGTCAGTTACTGCATGACCTCCAGAGGGAGAGGTCTATTCCCAGCTGAGTTGGAAACTTGCCTCATACTCTCCATCTTTGTCTCCAAGTTACTGAATGGAACACAGGCCTCAATTTGCCTACAAGAAGAAAAACTATTGGCCCAGCTTATAGTAGAAACTACTATTGGTCACTGACTTCTGGGAAATTGCGCTTCACATGAACTGACTTTAATTCCATCTGGATTTAACAAATAATATAATTGATATCTGTCTCCAGTTTTCTTTAATTTCCTGCATATTTGTATATGTGAATGGAGTAGTGAAGCAATTCACCACTATTTTGAATGTTTTATTAATAAATCCACTCTTTGATCTCTTCTTAAAGGATTTTGCTGTGAATTTATTTCAATTGTTGAAGTCTGAAAACCAGAGGTTGAGGCCTGCCTAAGTAAAGGATGGAACTACAACGAGGAATGAATAAATCAAACAATACCTCACAGTCCCATGCTTATTAGGGCAACAATTAACACAATTTAAATTCCATCTTTATCCTTGAGATAATGCTGGGGCCTCAGTTATTTACAATTTATATTAATGACTTAATTGATTTGACAGAAACTAATCTGTCTAAGTTTGCTGACTGTACAAAGTTAAATGGGAATGTGGTATGGAGGACACAAAGACGCTGTGAAGAAAGAGGTTGAGTGAGTAGGCAACAAAATGTAGTATAATTTGGGGAAGTTTAAAGATATTCATTTCGGTCACAAGAACAAATAAGCAGAATTTTTTTTAAAAGGTGTGAAAATGGTAAATGTTGATGCTTGTAGAGACTTGGAAAGAAAAAATCCTGCTGTGATTTGACAGCACCTTGGTGAAACCACAACTGAAATACAGCGTGCAATTTTGCTCTACATGCTTAAGGAAGAATATACCTACACTGGAAACTATTAAGCAAAGGGCTCTTAGTTTGTCCCTGAGATGAGAGGATTGTCCCACAATGGAAGTCTGAGTAAACTGCATCTATATTCACTGCAGACTAGGAGAATGAGAGGTGATTGTATTGAAACATACAAGATTCTGAAGGGGCTTGATGGGGTGGCATTGAGAGGTAGTTTGCCAATGGTTAGGGAATCTAAAACCCAGGGGAACAGTCTCAGGGTAAGGGACCGAGATGAGAAGAAAGATATTCACTCAAAGTGTGAATCTTCAGAATTCTCTGCCTCAAAGAGTTGAATATGTTCCACCGATGAATGTTTAGTGACTGGGACAGACAGTCCTTTAGTCTTTTGAGGAATCAAGGAGATGAGGAGAAATCAGGAAAACATGGTTAATGTTGGAGATCAGTTATGATTGAATAGTGGAGGAGAATGCTCCATTCTGCCTTCCATTCATATGTTCTTGTGTTGTGATTTTACTCCATCTAGAAATGCTTGGTGTTAAAATGTAACAGGTCTGCATGCTTCACTCTTCACTTTTACCCTTTGAGTAATAAGTGAGTATTATAGACTCCACTACAGGAGCCTCCTACACCATATCTTCAGGATTATTGTGGAGGACAGGATTTGCAAAGAGAGATATAGGTTAAAAGTCACATCGAGGGGAGGAAATGGAGCAGGTGAAATGATTGTGATAACAGTCTGGAAGAGCCAATGCTGTTGTCATGGAAACAACATTCCAGTGGTGAGAGAACTATGAGCAAGCCACAGAGGGGATTGTGTTTTATTTCTAATGAAGGTGTTCTCCAGACAGATCCTAATGTTTCTTAATTGCCTACTTCAGACATAACCTTTCTCATGCAACAAGAATTTTTTATTCAACAAAGATTAAGTGTTCAAAAATGTGGGCCCTTTAGGTATATCCGTCTTCAGTGATGCACCAGACTTTCCCACTGTCTGGTGCATAGGTGCAGGTATTATTCACTAAGAAGCTACCTTTAAATTTACTACCCAGTGGCTGCATCTCTGCTCTGGGGCAGTATTGAACAGCAGGACCATTGGGCGAGGTATAGAAATATTCTTCTCAAGTTTCCAATGGAAGGGAAGTCTGAATCCCTGCCTTAAACTAGAAAGATACCACTCATTCAATTTATCAAACTGTGTTGAGTTCCCTGACATTTAAGCCTATTCTTCCCACTTTCTGCACAACACATTTACATACAGTGAGCATGAATTCTGTACTCTCAAAAAACATCAATCTCAGCATTGCCTCGTAACTCTCACAGGAAGTGCTGTGCACAAGACTTTGTCAACTCTTGCCTCAGAAACAGGAGGTTGTGAACTGAAATCACACTTAATAGACTTGAATCTATAATGTACATCATGTTTCATCCATACCTTACCAACAGGTGAACTAAATATGAATTGTAAAGATAAACAGGACACTTGTTATGAAATAGAAAGGAGTTAAGAGGTCAGGTGATGTTTTCTTTCCTCTAATACACATGAAACTCCAAGAACTCTGAGGTAATCTTCAATTCTGGAATAAACTTGCCAGATGATTAAGAACTGAACGGCCATACCTTTGTGAAAGTACAGTTAACAGATTCGTTGACTCCAATTTTGGAATCCATAGAATGATGTAAAAGGGTCTATTTTACTGTGGTGGTATGCGAATGGATGGTACTCAGACTCCAGATTTTGACAACAGTCTAGCTACCAGAAGTAATTTGCCAGAAGCTTGGAACAAGGTTGCCCATAACTTGACAGATCCTAGGTTTCTAATAAAGACATTTCTAAAGAGTATTTTTAGGGCAGACAGGGTAGGACCAACATCCTCTCTGAGATACACAAATAGGCAGAGACTTATGTTTACCTTGATCTCTCTATCTGAGGAGCAGTACCATGACTTGATGGGGAGAAAGCAGGAGAATGGTGTTGAAAAACCTATCCGCTATGTTTGAATGATGGAGCAGAGTTGATGGGCTGAGTGGCCTAATTTCTGCTCCTGTATCTTATGTTCTTACTGCTAACTGGAGTGGCACAGCAAAACTCTGCTGCTGCAAACAATAGATGACTTCCCAAAGCCTCCTAACTCTTTTCTTCAGCAGATTATTGGCCTGCATCATTTTAAGTCTTCACCCCAAATAAATACAAGGGTAACAGAGAACTCTTGAATTTTCACAACTGTTACATGTATTACAGTTGCAAATCACAACTGATTCAGCATGTCCATAAGGACCCTCACCAACTTCGATAGATGCACCATAGAAAGTATTCTACCCGGGTGCACAGTGACCTGGTATGATAATTGTTTAGCCTAGGTTGTTAAAAAACAACAGAAAGTTGTGTCCACAGCCCAGATCATCACGGAACAAACCTCCCATACATGGACTCCATTTACTCTTCTTGTTGCCACAGAAAGGCTGCCAGCATCATCAAAGACTCCTCCCACCCGGTGATGCTCTCTTCCAGCCTCTTCCGTCAGACAGAAGATAAGAAGCTCGAACATATGTACCAATAAGTTCAAGAACAGCTTCTTCTCTGCCATTATTAGACCGATGAATGGAGCTCTCTAACTTCAAATAACGTTGATCCTGTTAATGGTGGTCTTGCTTTATACACCTCTTGTGCAGCTTCAACCTTATATGCCTTACATTGTCTAAACATGCTATGATCTGTATGTCCTTGATTGTTATGATCTACCTGTTCTGCTTGCAAAACAAAGCTTTTCATTGTATTTAGGTACATGTGACGACAATAAATCAAATCAACTCAAGTCAAATCATGTTTCAAAAAAGACAAATCTTGTTAATAGTTCAACCTCTTCATGCCAATAAGCTAAACCCATGTGCAATTAGTTTAAAATCCAAATTCTATAAAATATTTATATTATATTTATATCTACACTTTTCAGCACGTTTCCAGGTTTATATATGAGTTTGAGAGTCCTGAAATTATGCATATATTCAGGTATTGAATCATAAAGACTTACTTTTTTTCAAAACTTCCAGAAAACCTGTCTTTTGTTTGTTCCAGCCTTTGTCGAAATACATTGTTTTTGAAAAAAACTTGTTGTCCATCGTTAACCCAGAGGTAGAAGAAGCAGCAGTTAACCCTGTCATTTCTCCCCTGTCTATAACAATAAAACCATGAGGAACTAGAGCAAATGTAGATCCCTCCTGCTTTCTCCACATTCAATCTGATGATGGCTGATTTTGCCCAAGCCCACTGACATTCCAGCACTGCACTGAAGGATTGCCACACTGTTTGAGATGCCATCTTTTGAATAGGGTCTTAAACTGAATGCCTGTCTGCCCTGTCAGGTGAGTATAAATAATTCTAAAGGTGCAACTTTGAGGAAGAGTTGGGCGCTTTTATTGGTCCCCGAGGCAATGTGTATCCTTCCAGTGACATCACAAAATACAAAGTTAATCAGTCTACTCATTGCATTGTATCTCCCCCAAACCTTGGTCAAAGATGTCAGCTTTAAGGAGGGTCTTGTAGGGGCAAAGTGAAGTGGGGAGTCAGAGGGGTTTACAGAGGCATTTCCAGAGCTTAAGGCTCAGACTACCAAAGATGTAGCTATGGTAAACAGAAGGAATCAAACTGTTTAATCAGAGTCTTCACCATGGGTGACGATAAGGTATAGAATTTAGGATGAATAACTTGAAGAGATACAATTCTCTTGCTTAGACAGTCCTTGCTGTTTAATAATACAAAAATTAGTGACGCTAATGATTCTGTTGGTATGAATCATAGACAATTGCTTGTGTGGTTTTAGTGTTTGCATCTAACGTCAACATATCTTGACAATTGTTCCACAAGCACCAACAGGCATCTTAAGAACCAATGCAGGATAACTTGAATAAACCTGTTCCATACAGACAGTCATAAAGCTTAATTATGACACAGTGACTGACCAAATTCAAATGGCAGAAACTGTCGAGTGGATCATACAGGAATACAACATTGGAACAAGTTCATGGGAGAGATTGACAGCGAAAGAAAGCCAAGTACATTCAACAGCCCCAAAGCCCAACATTGAAACACTCTAGAGGCACAACTGGAAGATGCAGACCATTCAGTTTCTATGTGTAATTTCAGTAAATATTTCTGTTCTGTTTTTCTTTTAATTTGAATGCCAATACTGTTTGGAATCATGCTACGAATGTTATCTTCTTTTGAGGATCATTGCTATTGGTAATTTCTTTTAGATTTTGCCAAAATCTGACATATCAATGACATTCAATGAGTCTAATTGAAAAGGACTGACTTCACCGAGGTGTCTATTGATGGCTTCTTTCAATAAGTCACTGCACATTGGGCCTTCAACCAGATCCGTCATTTAACAAAACCATTCAAATAAAACCTAGAAATGAGGGACACTGGGCAGAACTTTATAGGATTCTGGATTAGTGGTGCTGGAAGAGCACAGCAGTTCAGGTAGCATCCGAGGAGCAGTAAAATCGACGTTTCGGGCAAAAGCTCTTCATCAGGAATACAGGCAGAGAGCCTGAAGGGTGGAGAGATAAATGAGAGGAGGGTGGGGATGTGGAGAAAGTAGCATAGAGTACAATAGGTGAGTGGGGGAGGGGATGAAGGTGATAGGTCGGGGATGGGGGAGGGTGGAGTGGATAGGTGGAAAAGAAGATAGGCAGGTAAGCTTTATAGGAGTCTGAGCAACTAGGGCTAGGGTGAGATTTGTGGCAGAATGAGAGAGAGGCCATGCAAGGCCCAGCTCAATGTAGAGTTCAATTCCCCCTAACTTGTGTCATTTTACCAAGCAACAAGGTGAGTTTCTAGCTCAGCAGTAGCTATTTATCAATAAGGGGGAATTATTGCTTGTTCAACACCTTGTTAATGACCCAATTCACCTCAGTAATTTTGTACCAAATGTGCAAGCAAGCTTGATGTTGAGAAAACTATATATGGAAATGTGAGCAATTATCTGCTTGCTCTGAAAGACCACCATGTTCTGGAAGACCAAACTGCAGCTCAGGGCATAATCCACGTTGTCAAAATTTCAACTCCAAGTTTCACTCTTAACAAACAGACACACACATACACCATCAGATTGCAGCTTCTTTTATTTTATTTGTATGCAAGGCGAGAGGGCTGTCACAAAAGCTAGGCTAGCAACTTCAATGATCATCAGTTACAGCAGCATTTTTATACACTCATGTATGACCATGTGTAATGGTTCTTCATAATGTGATTAAAGCAGCTTGCATCATAGTGCAGATTTTCAACAGCCTCCACAATATTGTTATTCTTATCTGTTAATTGTTATCCAATTAACATTCATTTTTAAAAAACATCTTTTTATGGGGACTAACTTTCCTTTGCCTCCTTTGCTATATTTCAGTGTCTGATGCCAATATTACGCACTCACGTTGATTACACTTTAAGCTAAGAACGTAGATGGCCTTTGTTGCTGCAAGATATTGCAAAACATAGCTCCAACTGGTGACAGCTTGTTTGAAGTAAGCTTTAATTCTAAGCTGACTAAACATAATGTCCCAGCAAGCCTAATGATCTCTACTGGTCTTTTTTTCTGTATTTCCACAATGCTTACCAGCCACATCTACATGTCATCCATGGTCATTGGTATTTGGCATTTGCAAACTCCAGGTGATCATCCTGACACCTCGGTGATACACTGGCAATGCATTCTGGAAACACAGGTTTGTATGACAGGACATACTAGCAATCAGTATTGCAAGGATATATTGGGGACGTTTGGTCAGTTACCCCATGGCTGGATTGGACCAGATTGAATCTCAGAGTAGCTCATTTGCTGTCTTAGCACTTGGCCACTTAACACTCTATTGAGGATATGGCATTGAACCTGCATTCTCTTCAGATACTGTGTCCTATGGCTCTCCATGAGCTGGGTTACTCTTGCATGGGAGAGACCTGAGGCCTGGTCAGGCTCACCTCCTCCGTGGGCTTATTCATTCCGAGAAGACAAGTGCGCAGTGCTCCAAGGAATACAATACTGGTCAAATACTGAGCCTCACACTGTGACTCCTGAACTCCTTGCTCATTGTCCCATGGAGCATCTGTGACTAAGCTCACCCAGGTCCCCCTCTGCCAATCCCACCCAATCTCGCCCCTGCACACTAAAGCCGTGCTTCTCACAGACTCAGAGCCACCCGTCTACCTTCCAGTGCCTCAACACTCTCATCAAACAGCCCCCTCCCCAAAATATGACCATTCCTCAGAATTCACGAATATAAGAGCTCTGGATGCTGGAAATTAGAAACCAAAACAGAAATTGCTGGAGAAACTCAGGTGGTCTGGTAAACTCTGTGGAGAAAAAGCAGAATTAACATTTCGGGTCCAGTTCTGAAGACTGGTCACTGGATCCGAAATGTTAATTCTGCTTTCTCTCCACAGCTGCTGCCAGCACTTTGGATGTACCATCATCAAGTGTACAAAGAAATGTCTCACAAAGAACTTTGTAAGGGCAGAGGACCATGTACTAAAATACTGACCTTGCCAGCAATGCTCAAACACTGCTGGGCGCATCAGAATTCTGCACTGTGACTCAGGAGAACTTATGGAACAACTTAAGAAGAGCTATCATTTATCTCTTTACTTGTCTTATTATATCCCGTTTTGCCCTACCACCATCAAACTTTTTTGACTCACACTTAACCCAAATCTCCTTGTCTTCTTTGAGAGTAATGCAGCATTTTCCAGGCACGCACATCAAGAAGCTCACAGAAAGCCCACATTTCTGAGGACAGCATGAAACAGACTGATTGATGTTAGGAAGGGGGATGTGCTGAAAACTTTGAAAAACATAAGGACAGGTTAATCCCCTGGGCCAGACAGGATATAACCTAGATAACTATGGAAAGCTATAGAAGAGATTGCTGTGCCTTTAGCGATGACCTTTACATCCTCACTGTCCACTGGAGTAAATGCCAGATGATTGGAGGGTGGCAAATGTTATTCACCTTGTTCAAGAAAGGGAATAGGGAAAACCTTGGGAATTAGAGACCAGTCAATGGTGGGCAAAGTATTGGAGAGGATTCTGAGAGGATTTATGATTATGGAAAACCATAGTTTGATTAGAGATAGTCAGCAGGGCTTTGTGAGGGACGAAACTTATTGAATTATTTGAGGATATGACAAAACACAAAGATGAAGGTAGAGCAGTGGATGTGGTGTATATGGATTTTAGCAAGGCATTTGATAAGGTAGGCTCATTCAGAAAGTTAGGAGGCATGGGATACGGGGACATTTGACTGTCTGGATACAGAATTGGCTGGTGTATAGAGGACAGATGGTGGTGGTAGATGAAAAGTATTCAACCTGGAGCTCGGTGACCAGTGGTGTTCCACAGGGGTCTGTTCTGAGACCTCTGCTTTGTGTGATTTTTATAAATGACTTGGATGAGGAAGTGGAAGGATGAGTTAGTAAATTTGCCAATGACATGAAGGTTAGTGGAGCTGTGGATAGTGTGGACCTTCATATGGTCATCTGATTTCCTTTGTACCCTACTTGTAGTCGCCATTTCTACCATTAAGTCCTAGGTCATTACTCATTACTGTGTAATGAGATTGAACTGAAAAATTGAAAATAGCCTCACTAAGAAATCAAGATGAAAGACTAAAGTCACAAAAGACAAATGGAAAGGTCACAACTGTAAATGAGAGACAGTCGTAAATAGGGGAGAGTTAACTCACTGTAACAATATTCAGCCCAATTCGTTACCAAGTTGGGTGGCTGAATGTGCCTTCATGTGCTCAATTTATACTCCAAGAATTACAAAGAGTTACATCGAGAATATGGCCCAGGAACAGGCTTTTCGCCCAAAACTGCGATATGGCTGCCCCAATCTAGCTAATCTCCCTTGCTTCAATGAATCCTATCAACAGACCCTTGATATTCTGTCTTCCACATCTAGTGCATGGATGCACTGCACACCCATAGCCTGTGGTAGGCAAAGTGGATTGGGATTGACGGCTTTTGCTTGTAATATTATCAATAATTAGAGGTTATTGATTTCAGGTGATTCGTAAAATGGCCATCTGAGAGAAATAGAGGACCTGAAAGAGAGAACAGGGAGTGAGAGAGAGAGACAGAAAGCTGGGTAATAGAGTGATGGATCCAATGTGTCATAGTTATAGAATCATAGAGATGTACAGCATGGAAACAGACCCTTTGGTCCAACCCGTCCATACCGACCAGGTATCTCAACCCAATCTAGTCCCACCTGCCAGCACCCGGCCCATATCCCGCCAAACCCTTCCTATTCATATAGCCATCCAGATGGCTTTTAAATATTGCAATTGTACCAGCCTCCACCACTTCCTCTGGCAGCTCATTCCATACCCATATCACCTTCTGCATGAAAATGTTGCCCCTTAGGTCTCTTTTATATCTTTCCCCTCTCACCTTAAACCTATGCCCTCTAGTTCGGGACTCCCCAACCCCAGGGAAAAGACCTTGTCTATTTAACCTATCCATACCCCTCATGATTTTATAAACCTCTATAAGGTCACCCCTCAGCCGCTGATGCTCCAGGGAAAAAAGCCTCAGCCTTTTCAACCTCTCCCAATAGCTCAAATCCTTCAGCCCTGGCAGCATCCTTGTAAATCTTTTCTGAACCCTTTCAAGTTTTACAACATCCTTCTGATAGGAAGGAGACCAGAATTGATGCAATATTCCAACAGTGGCCTAACCAATGTTCTGTACAGCCGCAGCATGACCTCCCAACTTCTGTACTCAATACTCTGACCAATAAAGGAAAGCATTTTAAAAACCTTCTTCACTATCCTATCTACCTGTGACTTCACTTTCAAGGAGCTATGAACCTTCTCTCCAAGGTTTTTTTGTTCAGCAACACTCCCTATGACATTACCATTAAGTGTATAAGTCCTGATAAGACTTGTTTTCCCAAAACGTAGCACCTCACATTAATCTGAATTAAACTCCATCTGCCACTTCTCAGCCCATTGGCCCATCTGACCAAGATCCCATTCTAATCTGAGGTAACCCTCTTTGCTGTCCACTACACCTCCAATTTTGGTGTCATCTGCAAACTTACTGACTATTCCTCATACGCTCACATCCAAATCATTTATATAATGATGAAAAGTAGCGGACCCAGCACTGATCCTTGTGGCACTCCACTGGTCACAGGCCTCCAGTCTGAAAAACAACCTTCCACCACAACCCTCTGTCTACTACTTTTGAACCAGTTCTGTATCTAAATGGCTAGTTGTCCTTGTATTCTATGAAATCTAACCTGCTAACCAGTCTCCCAAGGGGAACCTTGTTGAACGCCTTATTGAAGTCCATATAGATCACGTCTACCACTCTGTCCTCATCAGTTCTCTTTGTTACTTCCTCAAAAAACTCAATCAAGTTTGTGAGATATGATTTCCCATACCCAAAGCCATGCTTCCTATCCCAAATCAGTCCTTGCCTTTCCAAATACATGTACATCCTGTCCCTCAGGATTCCCTCCAACAACTTGCCCACCACCAAGGCCAGGCCCACTGGTCTATAGTTCTCTGGCTTGTTCTTACCCACCTTTGTTAAACACTGGCACCATGTTAACCAACCTCCAGTCTTCCGGCACCTTGCCTGTGACTATCGATGATACAAATATCTCAGCAAGAGGCCCAGCAATCACTTCCCTAGCTTCCCACAGAGTTCTCGGGTACACCTGATCAGGTCCTGGGGATTTATCCACTTTTATATGTTTCAAGACACCCAGCACTTCCTCCTCTGTAATATGGACATTTTTCAAGATATCACCATCTATTTCCCTATATTCTATATCTTCCATATCCTTTTCCACAGTAAATACTGATGCAAAATACTCATTTAGTATCTCCCCCATTTTCTGTATCTCCACACAAGTGTCGCCTTGTTGATCTTTGAGGGGCCCTACTCTTTCCCTAGTTATCTTTTTGTCCTTAATGTATTTGTAAAAACCCTTTGGATTCTCCTTAACCCTAATTTCCAAAGCTATCTCATGTCCCCTTTTTGCCCTCCTGATTTCCCTCTTAAGTATCCTCCTACATCCTTTATATTCTTCTAAGCATTCACTTGATCTATCCTGTCTATACCTGACATATGCTTTTTCTTAACTAAACCCTCAATTTCTTTCATCATCCAGCAGTTCCTACACCTAGCAGCCTTTCCTTTCACCCTAACAGGAATACACTGTCTCTGGACTCACGTTATCTCATTTCTGAAGGCTTCTAATTTTTCAGCCATCTCTTTACCTGTGAACAGCTGCCCACAATCAGCTTTTGAAAGTTCTTGCTTCCTACCATCAAAATTAGCCTTCCTCCAATTTAGAACTTCAACTTTTAGATCTGCGTAAAGAACCTTTCACACATATCTCCCTTAAACCTTTCCCCTCTCACTTTGAACTCACAAGCACTAGTAATTGAGTTCCGCACTCTGGGAAAATGCTTCTTGCTATCCACCCTGTCTATACCTCTCATGATTTTGTAGACCTCAATCAGGTCCCCCCTCTACCTCCATCTTTCTAATGAAAATAGTCCTAATCTACTCAACTTCTCTTCATAGCAAGTGCCCTCCATACCAGGCAACATCCTGATGAACCTCCTCTGCACCCTCTCCAAAGCATCCACATCCTTTTGGTAATATGGTGACTGGAACTGTATGCAGTATTCCAAATGTGTCTATGAACCAAAGTCCTATACAACTGTAACATGACCTGCCAATTCTTGTAGTCAATACCCTGTCCAATGAAGGAAAGCATGCTGTATGCCTTCTTGACCTCTTTACTGACCTGATGCAGCTTAAATGTTGCACGCATATCTGACTCTCCCAACCTTCCATTGTTCCATAGTTCTACCATCCTCTGAGTAAAAATATTCTTTCACATATCTACTCTTAAAATATTTGCTGCTCACCTTAAACTTTTGTCCTTAGGTCTTAAACACGTTTGCCTTGGGCAATCTATTCTGTCTATACCCCTCATAATTTTATATACCTCAATCAGATCCCTCCTCAGCCTTCTCTGCTTCAAGGAAAACAAACCCAGCCTATTCAGCCTCACCTCATGACTGAGATTTTCCTGATGAAGGGCTTTTGCCCGAAATGTTGATTTTCCTGCTCCTCGGATGCTGCTGTACTTTTCCAGCCCCACTCTGATCTAAACGCTGAGATTTTTCAGTCCAGGCAACATCTTGGTGAATCTCCTCTGCTCTGTCTCCAATGCAATAATTGGATAATGTGATGACCAGAACTACACATTCCATCTGTGTTCCTAACCAATGTTTTATAAAGTTATAATCAGAATTTCTTACTCCTTTATTCTATGCCCGCCTAATGAAAATAAGCATCCCATATGCCTTCTTCACCACCCTGACTATATGTGCTGACACCTTCGGGGCTTTATCTATACCAAGGTCTCTTTGATCCTCATCACTCCAGAGGGGCATACCATTCATTGTGTCTGTCCTTCCCTTATTAGACCTCCCAAACTGCATCACTTTGCACTTGCTGGGATTAAGTTCCATCTGCCATTGTTCTGCCCAATTTGCCAGCTGATCGATATCAGACTATAGCCTGAGACAATCCTCCTCACTATCAATAACACCACCAACTTTGTGTCATCTGGAAACTTACAAATTGTGCCTTCTACATTCAAATCAAAATTGTTAATTTACATAGCAAACAAAATGTTTCCAGCAGCAATCCATATGGAACACCATTTGTAACAGACTTCCAATCATAAAAACAACCTTCCACCATCACTCTTTGCCTCTTATTTGTGAGCCAGTTTTGGATCCAGTTTGCTGACTTGCCTCAGATCCCATGGGCTCATTCCATTTGATCAGCGTTCCATGTTGGACCTTGTCAAAGGATTTACTGAAGTCTGCATAAGACACATTAATTGAACTACCGTCATTACTACATTTAGCTACCTTTTCAAAAACTCAACTAAATTATTCAGACAGGATCACCCCTCAACAAATTTGTGTTGACTATTGTTAATCAATTCCTACCTTCCCAAGTGTTGATTAATCCTGTCCATCAGAATTTTTTCAATAATTTCCCGACCACTGACGTCAGACCAACTAATTACCTGACCTATCCTTGCTGCCATTCTAGAACAAAGACATTAGCTTTCTTCCAGTCATCTGGCGCTTCACCTTTGGTCAGAGAAGTATCAAATATTTCCACTAGGGCCCCAACATTCTCCTCCTCTCCTATAACAGCCTGGGATACATCTGCTGTGGTTCTGTTCGCCGAGCTGGAAGTTTTTGTTGCAAACGTTTCGTCCCCTGTCTAGGTGACATCCTCAGTGCTTGGGAGCCTTCGGGTGAAGCGCTTCTGTGGTGTTTCCTCCGGCATTTATAGTGGCCTGTCCCTGCCGCTTCCAGTTGTCAGTTTCAGCTGTCTGCTGTAGTGGCCGGTATATTGGGTCCAGGTCGATGTGTTTGTTGATAGAGTTTGTGGATGAGTGCCATGCTTCTAGGAATTCCCTGACTGTTATTTGTTTGGCTTGCCCTATAATGGTAGTGTTGTCCCAGTCAAATTCATGTTGTTTGTCGTCTGCGTGTGTGGCTACTAGGGATAGCTGGTTGTGTCGTTTCGTGGCTAGTTGATGTTCGTGGATGCGGATCGTTAGCTGTCTTCCTGTTTGTCCTATATAGTGTTTTGTGCAGTCCTTGCATGGGATTTTGTAGACTACATTAGTTTTGCTCATGCTGGGTATCGGGTCCTTCGTTCTGGTGAGTTGTTGTCTGAGAGTGGCTGAGAATATCTCCTCCTCCTTATTGATCTTAATGTGTTCTAGAACCTCACCATCCCAACTGAAATCTCCAGCTACAACTTCTTCCCTCTCTGTGAATACAGATGAGAAATATTCATTCAACACTTTACCCACATCTGCTGGCTCTATGCAGATGTTGCCCCATTGGTCTCTGATAGGTCTGACCTTTCCCTGGTAATCCTCTTACTTTTAATATACTTATAAAACACTTTGGAGTCTTCCTTGATCCCGTCTACCAAAGACATTTTGTGGACGCTCTTTCCCCTCCTAATTTCCTTTTTAAGTAAGCTCCTACACTCTCTACTTGAAAACAAAAAATGCTGGAAATCACAGTGGGTCAGGCAGCATCCATGGAGAGGGAACAAGCTAATGTTTTGAATCTAGATAACCCTTCATCAGATATCAGCCTTCATTATGTTGCGAGACATTCAGCCAATGGCAGGTTTTTCCATCCCACCCCACCCCACCCCACCCCACCCACTCTTCATTTATAAATACAAGCAGACAGTTGTTCCATATTGTCCACCCATCTCCCCAGTCCCTGTCAGGCCTGAAATAGCAGTGGAAATAAAGCTGAACGGAGGAATGGGACTTCAAGAGGTCTTTCCCCCATCTGCAAAGTGCCATACTGATTGATGATGTCTTGTGTGACTTGTTGATCATTGAAACCAGATTTGAAAGCTGGATACCCACATTGTTGACAGGCAGTTGACATCTACCCCAAGCACCAATGATTCAACTGAATAGTTAGCATATGCAGTAGTATGGGATGTGAACACAAAAACAGAAGGTGGTCATTCAGCCCATTGACTCTGTTTCATCATTTAATTAGACCACAGCAAATCTGTACCTCAACATTATGTGCCTGACTTCACTTCATTCTCCTGGCAGTCTTCACAAGAATAATCTATCCATCTAATTTTGAACCTTTCCATTGATTACAGCATTCTCAGCTTTTGTTTAATCCAGCCCAAATTCCTGCCCTCCCTCACTCCTCATACATTCCAAGAGCAGTGCTCATGGCTCCCCAACTTCCACATCTTTGATAATGGCCAACATGTTGCCAAATCTTTTATTTGTGGTTGGTGTATTTCCTACTTGTTCACCATCTGACTCCTAATGTTGCAAACTTCTATTAGGTGTTCTAATTTTTCTCTCCTAATTTGTTGTCTGCAGTCATCAAATCATAGAATCCCTACAGTATGGAAACAGACCATTTGGTCCAACAAGTCCACACTGAGCCTCCGAAGATTATCTCACCCAGATCCATTCCCCGACTCTGTTACTTTTACATTTTCCTCTGATTAATACACCTAACCTACATTTCCCTGATCACTATAGGCAATTTAGCATGGCCATTTCATCTAACCTGCACATCTTTGGATTGTAGGAGGAAACCAGAGCATCTGGTTAGCAAGTTTACAGATGACCTAAGACTGGTGGAGTAGCAGATATTGAAGGGACTGTCAGAGAATACAGCAGAATATAGATAGATTGGAGAGTTGGGTGGAGAAATGGCTGATGAAGTTCAATCTGGGCAAATGCAAGGTTGTGCATTTTGGAAGATCCGATTCAAAAGCGAACTATAGGGTCAATAGGGAGAATGTACAAACTCCACCCCAAAGCCTTGGTGAAAATTGATGTACAGAAAGATCTGGGTATTCAGGTCCATTGTTCCCTGAAGGTGGCAACGCAGATCAGTAAAGTGGTCAAGAAGGCATAAGGTATGCTTTCCTTCATCAGATGGGGTATTGAGTACAAGAGGTGGCAGGTCATGTTACAGTTGTATAGGAGTTTGGTTCAGCCACATTTGGAATACTGCATATAGTTCTCGTTGCTCCATTACCAAAAGGATATGGATTCTTTGGAGAGGATGCAGAGGAGGTTCACCAGGGATGTTGCCTGGTATGAAGGGCGCTAGCTATGAAGACAGGTTGAGTAGATTGGATTATTTTCATTAGAAAGATGGAGGTTGAGGCAGGACCTGATTGAGGTTTACAAAATCATGAGAGATATAGACAGGGTGGATAGCAAGAAGCTTTATCCCCCAAAGTGGGGGACTCAATTACTAGGGGTCACGAGTTCAAAGTGAGAGAGGAAAAGTTTAGGAGAGATATGTTTAGATTAGATTAGATTACATTACAGTGTGGAAACAGGCCCTTCGGCCCAACAAGTCCACACCGACCCGCCGAAGCGCAACCCACCCATACCCCTACATTTAACCCTTACCTAACACTACGGGCAATTTAGCATGGCCAATTCACCTGACCAGCACATCTTTGGACTGTGGGAGGAAACCGGAGCACCCGAAGGAAACCCACGCAGACACGGGGAGAATGTGCAAACTCCACACAGTCAGTCGCCTGAGGCGGGAATTGAACCCAGGTCTCCGGCGCTGTGAGGCAGCCGGATGGTACTTTCAAAGGATTGATGGTACTTTTCAAAGGTCTTGAGAGTCGTCTATACATAGTGCCGCCCACATTCTTTACGGAGAGGGTGGTGGGTGCCTGGAATGTGTTGTTAGCAGAGGCAGGCACGATAGCGTCATTTAAGATGTATCTAGACAGATGCATGAATGGGCAGGGAGCAGAGGGATATAAATCCTTCAAAAGTAGGTGGCAGGATTAGATAGAGGATCTGGATTGGTGGCGGCACAGAGGGCCGTAAGTTTCCTTATTTATCCGGAGGAAACCCATGCAGACACGGGGAGAATGTGCAAACTCCACACAGACAGCTACCCAAGGCTGGAATCGAACCCAGGTCCTTGGCGCTGTGAAGAAGCACCATGCTGCTGTCCTCACTAGTTGACAAGTATGATTGCTTGTCGATGAAATTCCATGTCAGTGTTCATGGGTTCTGTGGCTGATAGGTCCTTGAGCTGCATCTTCCATCACAGATTTGGCCAGCATTTTGGGAGGTAGAGGTAGTCCTTGGCCTTGAGATCCTTGGCATTCCTTTTTTAGATTAGATTCCCTACAGTGTGGAAACAGGCCCTTTGGCCCAACCACTCCACACCAACCCTCCGAAGAGTAACCCCACCCAGACCCTTTCTCTCTGACTAACGCACCTAACACAATGGGCAATTTAGCATGGCTAATCCACCTGATCTGCACATTTTTGGACTGTGGGACACGGGGAGAATGTACAAACTCCACACAGACAGTCACCCAAGGCTGGAATCGAACCTGGGACCCTGGTGCTGTGAGGTAGCACTGCTAACCACTGAGCTACCGTGCCACCCTTTCTCTCATTCCTTTTTCAATATCTCCTCTTGCTGCTGAGTGTTCTCAATGAATTGTGTCCCTTCATAGAGGAGTTTACACCAAGTAAACTTCTTCTGAATGAGCATTGACATCTATGTTGCTTTTCATGAGGAAAGCCTTCAAGAAGTCTTAGAAATGTTTCCTTTGTCTTCTTCTTGTTCGAGTTTCTTCCTTGAACTGAACAAAAAAAGACTTGCTTTGGTCGTTGGAACTCAGGCATCCTAAGCACATGGCCCAATGGAGTTAGTTTTGGATTATCATGACCTCAATGTTGGTGGTATTGGCTGCTTCAGGAAGCTGACATTAGTACACCCATCCTCCCAGCTAATCTGGTGAATCTGTCTCAGATTGATGGTACTTTTCAAAGGTCTTGAGAGTCGTCTATACATAGTCCAAGTTTCGGAGCGATATAGAAGGTTTAGAAGGATGACTACCTTGTAAACAAGGATATTGGTATTAGCACTGACGCCATGGTCGTTGAAATCTCTCATCCTGAGGTTCACTAGGTTGATCCGAGAGTTAAGCGAGTTGGCTTATCAGGGGAGGCTGAGTAGACTGGAATTATATTCTTTGGAATTTAGAAGAATGACGGAGGATCGGATGGAAATATGTAAAAGTATGAAGGGAGTAGATCAGATTGAAGTAGAGGGGTTGTTTCCACTGGCAGGTGAAACTAGGACAAGAGAGCATAGTCTCAAAATTAGGTGAGCAGATTTAGGACTGAATTGAGAAGGAACCTCTCCACCCAGAGAGTTGCAAATCTATGGAATTCCCCTGCCCAATGAAGTGGTTGAGGATTCCTCAGTAAATGATATTTAAAGCTAAGATAGATAATTTTTTTGAACAGTTATGGGCGGCACGGTGGCACAGTGGTTAGCACTGCTGCTTCACAGCGCCAGAGACCTGGGTTCAATTCCCGCCTCAGGCGACTGACTGTGTGGAGTTTGCACATTCTCCCCGTGTCTGCGTGGGTTTCCTCTGGGTCCACAGTCCAAAAATGTGCAGGTTAGGTGAATTGGCCATGCTAAATTGTCTATAGAGTTAGGTGAAGGGGTAAATGTAGGGGAATGGTTCTGGGTGGGTTGTGCTTCGGAGGGTTGGTGTGGACTTGTTGGGCCGAAGGGCCTGTTTCCACACTGTAAGTAATCTAAGTAAAAGGAATTAAGGGGTATGGTGAGAGGGCAGGTAAGTGGAGCTGATGCCACAAAAAGATCAGCCATGATCTTCTTGAATGGCAGAGCAGGCTGGGAGGGCCCGAGGCCTACTCATGCTCCTAGTTCTTATGCTCTTGTGTTGTTGTCCTTCAGTGCCCAAGGGTGGTGCTGACAGATTGTAAGAATTGTATGATTGCTGAATCTCTCCATTGACCTTGGCTTTAAATGAGAGGTAGCTTCCTAGATAGGGAAATGTTCCATGTGTGGGGAGATATCTCCATTGATTAGATTAGATTTTTAGATTAGATTACAGTGTGGAAACAGGCCCTTCAGCCCAACAAGTCCACACCGACCCGCCGAAGCGAAACCCACCCATACCCCTACATTTACCCCTTACCTAACACTACGGGCAATTTAGTATGGCCAATTTACCTAACCTGCACATCTTTGGACTATGGGAGGAAACCGGAGCACCCGGAGGAAACCCACGCAGACACGGGGAGAACGTGCAAACTCCACACAGTCAGTCGCCTGAGTCGGGAATTGAACCCGGGTCTCTGACGCTGCGAGGCAGCAGTGCTAACCACTGTGCCACCGTGCCGCCCACTAATCTCAATGGAAGACTGGACCAGAACTTGACCTGAGATGGGTTGGTAAAAAATTTGAGTCATCTTGAGTTTGAGGCTGAGACCAATACTTCGGTATACTTCTGCGAAGGCATTAAGTGAAGTTTGATAATTCTCTTCTGAAAGAGCAGAAATAATATTGTCATCCACATTCTGAAGTTCCAGGAGCGAGGTCAACATCATTTTCTTTTTGGATTTCAACCTGTTGAGGTTAAAAAAATTTCCATCCACCCATTAGGCAATGTTCTTATAACTGGGAAACTTGTTGATGACAAGAAGAATACAGATAAAGATGAAGAAAAGGGTGGGAGATGATGGCACATTCCTGCTTGGCTCCTGTCTTGGTTCAAAGAATGTTGTCATTTTACTGTTGCTGGCATCTTCTTGAGTAGGAGATGGAGAATACTGATGAATTTACTAAGGTAAATGACCTTTGGCAAGATCTTTCATTGCACTTCCTAATTGACTGAATCAAAAGCCTTGATCAGATCGATGAAGGCCACAGATTGATTAGCCTTGATCCTGCCCTTTCTTTAGGTCATAGAGCCATAGAGATGTACAACATGGAAACAGACCATTCGGTCCAACCTGTCCATGCCGACCAGATATCCCAACCCAATCTGGTCCCACCTGCCCATATCCCTCCAAACCCTTCCTATTCATATACCCATCCAAATGCCTTTTAAATGTTGCAGTTATACCAGCCTCCACCACTTCCGCTGGCAGCTCATTTCATATATGTACCACCCTCTGTGAAAAAGTTGCCCCTTAGGTCTCTTTTATATCTTTCCCCTCTCACCCTAAACCTATGCCCTCTAGTTCTGGACTCCCCGACCCCAGGGAAAAGACTTTGCCTATTTACCCTATCCATACCCCTCATGATTTTGTAAACCTCTATAAGGTCACCCCTCAACCTCTGATGCTCCAGGAAAAACAGCCCCAGCCTGTTTAGCCTATCCCTATAGCTCAAATCCTCCAACCTTTGCAACATCCTTGTAAATCTTTTCTGAACCCTTCCAAGTTTCACAACATCTTTCCGATAGGAAGGAGACCAGAATTGCACGCAATATTCCAACAGTGGCCTTACCAATGTCCTGTACAGCTGCAACATGACCTCCCAACCCCTGTACTCAATACTCTGACCAATAAAGGAAAACATACCAAACGCCTTCTTCACTATCCTATCTACTTGCGACTCCACTTTCAAGGAGCTATGAACCTGTACTCCAAGGTCTCTTTGTTCAGTAACACTCCCTAGGACCTTACCATTAAGTGTATAAGTGCTGATAACATTTGGTTTCCCAAAATGCAGCTACTCGCATTTATCTGAATTAAACTCCATCTGCCACAGTGAAAATCATGTCTAAAGTTCCTGAATTGGCCAGAAGCCACACTTGCTTTCAAGATGGATTTCCTCCAAGACTGAGAGAAGGCGGTGATGAAGAAGAGGGAGATTCCTTGGTTGTTCTTTCTTGAAGACAGTGGCAAATGCAGCATCCCTGAGATGGGCAGGGATTTGTCCTTTGACCCAGATTTTCAGGAACAGTTGATGAGATGACAGATAAGCTTTGCTCTTCTGAGTTTGAATATCTCTGCTTGGAATCCAGTCTACACTTGCTGCCTTTCCATTCTTCATGCACCTAATTAATTGATTAATTGATGAATTAATACGTCTAATCTTTCCTAATTATGTGTCCAAGGAATTTTCGTTGTTTCTCAATGATCATCTGCAGTAGTTCTTCTATTATGCAGGCTTTCCTCAAAACTTCTGCATGTGGGGGCCCAACTAATCCTCATCACATGTTTCAGAAACCACTTTTCTGCTGCCTTGAATTATCTACCATTGTCTTATTCATGTCCATTGTATAGTCACAGATACGAGATAGAACATTCTGGTCATTTCATTCTGTTTTCCATACAAATGTCTTTCATTCTAAAGCAGTATGATATTTTTATGAAGGGTTCATTTTTGCAAGTGTCATGTGCTTCCTGATCACTTTGCTTATCAGATGTTAATTGGCTACCCATATAAGAGAATGATTCTAATGTTCAAAAGACCCTGCTATGCTGTATAAAATAATGGTTCTGAAAGAGTTAATGTCGGAGATTGCATTCAGTTTTATCCAATCTGATGCTATCACACGGACTTGAATGGAGTCCAGCTCTAGGTCCTGAAACTGTCAGACGTGTCATTTCTGGCACCTGATAATCTCTTCCAAACCAGCAAAGTAAATGTGTACCTATTGCCATCATGCAGTGAATTGCATTTTGATGTTAAATCAAGTGGCTGTTTTTGTTAAGACTCACTAATGGTTCATACTTATCGCTGTTAACCAAATGGGCACTGAGAGTTGGGATAGCAAGGAGGAATGGTGGCCGCAATCTCCCTGACCCATTAGCTGGAAGTAGTTGTTTCTTCTGTGTTTTTAATGATAATTAATATGTTTTAAAATTTGTTAAGGGTGTATCCAGGAATCCTTGTAGATTTTGTGTTGTATTTGCTATGATTAATGTGTCATCCATATATTTCAGCTTGTTTATATTCTGCCCGCTTACAAATTTCCTGATGGGTTCTTGTAATCATTTCACTGTACAGATCGAAATGATCTGGAGACCTCGTCATACTCCTCCACGTCCTATTCATGTTGTTTGTTCTGACTGGTTGGTATCAGTTCTGAAGAAGTCTTTAGTCTTTCCCTTCTGTGTCCAAGTACCATTTCAAACTCCTGTTGATGTTTCACTCTGTCAGATGCCTTCGAATATAGAACAGTACAATGTTGTGCCAAGTATTTACCTTAATCTAAGATCAACCTAACCAACACACCCCTCAATTTACTACCATCCATGTGCTTGTCCAGCAGTTGCTTAAATGTCCCTAATGTCTTTGCCTTGATTTAATCTATATGTAGGAGAAAGTGAGGACTGCAGATGCTGGAGATCAAAGCTTAAAAATGTATTGTTGGAAAAGCGCAGCAGGTCAGGCAGCATCCAAGGAGAAGAAGAATCGACGTTTTGGGCATAAGCCCTTCTTAATCTATATGTAGGTTTACATATTTACATGTTAAATATTTATATATTTCTGGAGTTCTGTTCTCTCCATTCTAATTTAACACAAATATTGAATTTTTCTTTTTCCCCATTTTACCCTGTTCCACATTTCCTCCTCTCCGATAGCATCTATTTCTGAATGAACTTTCTTTTAAATCTTCCCCATTCCCAATCTCCTATTCAATGCTGCATCTTGGTACCTCTCTCCCTGTCTCATTAATTTAAAACCGCCTTCACAATGCTAGCTTGACTACCTACACGGAGCTGAAAATGTGTTGCTGGAAAAGCGCAGCAGGTCAGGCAGCATCCAGGGAACAGGAGAATCGACGTTTCGGGCATAAGCCCTTCTTCTTTGTTCATAGCTCAGTTAAAGTGCAGTCCGTCCTCCTGTTTCATCTGTCACAGATCCTGGAAGTCTCATCTCTTGAAACATTTCTCTAGATATATATTAATCCATTTTTCTCGAAGTACATTGAATTTACAGCAGAAAAACAGTGCAAACAACTGGCATTTAGGCTACAAAAGATTCTTCACCTACCCCAAACTCACCTGAACCTATATTCGTACACCTTCCTTTATCTCTCACTCGTGTTTGCGATGCCAATTTCACATTTCCAAACAAAAACAGGAGTTGCTGGAAAATTCAGCAGGTATGGGAAGCACCTGTAGAGAGAAATGAGAGTTAACATTTCAGGTCCAGTGACCCGTCCTCAGA
The DNA here is from genome assembly GCF_037043375.1 of Chiloscyllium plagiosum. NCBI lineage: Eukaryota > Metazoa > Chordata > Chondrichthyes > Orectolobiformes > Hemiscylliidae > Chiloscyllium > Chiloscyllium plagiosum. The sequence goes on from NW_028270151.1 coordinate 91,348,681, forward strand.
ACTGAACAAACTTGCAACGTTAACTCTGATTTCTCTCCACAGATGCTACCGGACCTGCTGAGCTTTTCTAGCAGTTTCTGCTTTTGTTTCTGATTTCCAGCATCAGCAGTTCTTTTGGTTTTTATTCACTTGTCCAAATCCCTAGATTCCCAATCTTGCCTTTTCTCAAGCATCCAAATCCCGAGTCTCCAATTCCTGATCTTCTATTTCCTAAGCTTTTGATTCCCAGCATCCTGATTTCCCAACTTTTCATTTCCAATGTGCTTAATGTCCCCATCCCATTATTTATGATCAACTTCCAATTCCTGAACTCCTGCAGTTTTGGCATCATTCCCCTCCCCCACCCCCCAAAAGAAGCCCTCTCATTTCTTAGGACATGATAACATGTAAATAGTGGGAGCAGGAACTGAATGGAGGGTGATGTCTCACTGGTGGGTTTGGAGGCAGTGTTGGGGAAACAGGAAAGATGATTGCTGATGCCATCACCAATAGCAGGGCTGACACCATTGAAGGTGATTATATCCTCACCCGAATTACCACATCTCACAATCTCATCTGATTTACAAGCTGCAGACAGTGTGAGAATACGACTTTCACTGTCATACCCTCAATGCACCATTGTCTCAAATCTAGGTCTTTTTCCTTTCTGATCAACAACAACTGATGTCACAGAGTATGCGAGATCCAGTAACATAAGGCTGGCTTTTCCCAGAGCTTGGAGTCTGTCTTTTCTGATATGACGGCACATTCTAGCACCCCAGAGGCTCCCTGCCTTCATTCCTGATGAAAGGCTTTTGCCCAAAACGTCGATATTCCTGCTCCTCGGATGCTGCCTGACCAACTGTGCTTTTCCAGCACCACTCTAATGTAGACTCTTTTCTCACGTGAACCTGATCATTGAGCCCATCAGCGCACTTTGTGAACACAAGCACATCCATCGAATGATCCCCATCTCCCATCATAACACAAGTGAAAACTAAGAACTGAGCTTTGGGAAGAGAGTGGGTCAGGAAGAGTAGTGGAAGAATCACTCATTATATTAAAAAAAAAGTGGGCGGCACGGTGGCACAGTGGTTAGCACTGCTGCCTCACAGCGCATGAGACCCGGGTTCATTTCCCGCCTCAGGCGACTGACTGTGTGGAGTTTGCACATTCTTCCCGTGTCTGCGTGGGTTTCCTCCGGGTGCTCCGGTTTCCTCCCACAGTCCAAAGATGTGCAGGTCAGGTGAATTGGCCATGCTAAATTACCCGTAGTGTTAGGTAAGGGGTAAATGTAGGGGCATGGGTGGGTTGCGCTTCAGCGGGTCGGTGTGGACTTGTTGGGCCGAAGGGCCTGTTTTCACGCTATAATGTAATCTAATGTAATCTAAATCTAATCTAAAATCTAATGAGACAATCAAGGTCAAGTTACTGCTTTGTGAGTCCAGTCAGTCACCATGATGGCTTCCAGAACCTCAAAACCATCCAACGTTCTATGTCACTGCAGACCACAAATGTAGCTGACGTCTTAGAGATCCTCAACATGGAAAAGGGCCATCCAGCCCTGAGACTCTGTGCTGTTTTTCCAACTATTCTAATCACAGTTTCCATCATTTGGCTCCCTTACCTGTATGTCTTGGCATCACAAGTGCACATCTAAATACTTCACAAATGTTATGAAGGTTTCTGTCTCTACCATCCTTGTAAGAAGTGAATTCCAGACTCCCAACACCGTCTGGATAAAAAGGTTTTACTCTCACATCACCCCCAAACATTCTGTGCTTTATTTTAAATCTACGTCCCCTAATCATTGATCCTTTTTACCAAAGGGAATGGGTCTTTCCTGTTTACCTAATATGGACCCCTCATAATTGTATACTGGTCCCCTTCCAGGCTCTCCTGCTCTAAGGAAAACAACCCCTGTCTGTCCAATCTCTCTTCATAACTCAAACTCTCCAGACTAGATAACATCTCAGTAAATCTCCTCTCACCCACTCCAATGTTTTCACACCCCCCTTAGAATTCCACAGCTGCATATAGAACTCTAGCTGTGACATAACTAACGTTTTATACAGTTCCTGGTTAGCTATAGAAGGAGCCCACTGGTCTCACTGGCGATGACACTATTCACTGCCAGCCCACCAGTGCACTGCAGTTGCCTGTAACCAACCCTGACAGCCGCTACCCACACCAAACTGGCACAGTTTGAATCCAGGCCCACGGAGACTGCTTAAGGTCAGCTTGAGTCCTGCCCAGTGACATCCAGAAGTGTGCATGAGTCCCAGTGCAGCAATTGGGGTAACAGCAATAAGACTGGCAATGGCACAGGGAAGAAAAAGAACTAAAGTACAAGGGCAATTAGTTTTGTCTTGTTTGCAAAGAGGATGCTCAGGTGGGGGAGGTTAAGAAGCAGCACACTGATTAACCTCATCTTCTGTCTCTGATGAATGATCTTGGGGCCGTGTACCCCACAGACAATTTTACTAATGTTTCAGGACAGAAATATATGTATGTACTCTTTTGCTATTTTGGAACCCTAATAACACTAGTAATGTTCACCTCTGATCATCAGCCCCTTGTGTGCCTTAGCATCATGTTTTGATAATGTCCTGTGCAGCACCCTGGGGCACGCTTCACTTCACTGAATCCATTGCTGGATTCAGTGCATGAATCTACAACAAAGTCAAGGGTTATGTGAGCCAAGCAGGAAACTGTAGTTAAAGCCATCACGAGATAACATCTTCAGAGCTCCATCAGTGTTTTGAACTGCAGTTTTGAAAAAGAATCATACTGGACTCTGTTTCTCTCTCGACATGTTACCAGAGCTGCTGATTTTCTCCAGCACTCTGTGTTTGTACTAGACCACATGTAATTGAATGGCAGGGTAGGTTCAAGGGCTGAATAGCCTCCTCCTGCTCCTAATGTTTTTTCTATGATTTCATGTCCCTTCTGCAACTGGAAAAGGCTTGAATTGGGTCTTCCAGCTTTCACCTCATCAGTGTCACCGTCCCTCTTGGGCTGGGCTTCGTTCTTGACCAGCTCTGTTTGGAACTGTGATTTCTCAGAAGGCTCTAGACATGTGAACTTAAACAATATCAATGCACAGATTCTAACTGCAGGTTCTTGAAGATGGGCAGTCCTACTTGAGGGACAGAATGTGCCATTCCTGAAGAGTGGTACAACCCCTCTAGAAGCAGCTCAGGGTCCTGAAGAGCTGTTCATTCATCCTTGGCACCAGTATACTACCTCAGCTCACTGGTGAACCCAGCAGCAGGAATGTCATATGCATCCCAGCACCTGTAGCTGTCTCTCAGAGCTGCCTCAATGCTTGCGATTGACTGCCAGAGTCTCAGTAATTTCAGCAGATCCAGTGAGAGGGCACAGACCATGCAATCAGCAAATGAACTAGCCATGCAGTTCCTGACAGCTGTTCTTAATGATTTTTAGCATGAAATAACTCACTTCTGTCAGAGTTACATCATTTGCTCATTACATACATTCCACAAGAGAAACATGGTGATTAAAATGTCAACATAAGAACTGCAGTGTGGAAATAATGACAGTGCCAAACTTTTAGGCTCACTCTCTGAGTTAAAATCAACTCTCTACATCTGAAGTCGGCATTTGATGCATCTATTTTTAGCAAATTACCCCAGATTGAAAGACCTGTCAATATGTCCCAGCCTGCTCCTGCCAAAAAGCTGATTAAAAGGAACGGGAACAGGAGAGAAGTAACTAATCTTTTTTTTAATGACTGACTGGTTATTAGGAATATGATTCATGCCATTTGTTGATTTTATTCCCTGATTTGACTTTCTGCCATATGTTCACATGCTGCCATGGTGAGGCAGCTTCTGTTGTGTCAGTGTAACCTTAAGAGACATTGCATCATCCCTATTACACAAGAATTACGTGGCACCATGGTAGTATTGCTACCTCTCAATCAGGAGACCCACATTCACCAGCCACCTGCCATAAAGATGTGTTATAGTATCCCTGAACAGTATCAGTACCAGTGATAAGTAAATGGGATTATTTGAATGTAAAATGATATTGTTGACAAAAGGGTTGATTCTTAATTTTTTAAAGAGGGCGTCACATGATTATTTGGGTAGAAATGATATGCAGGGACACGGGGAAAAGGTAAGGGATTAGGTAATAGAACGAGTGCAGACATGATGGGCTGAATGGCCTTCTGCACCTATGACTCTGTGATCACAGCATTTGAACTTTGGGTACAGAGATCTCATTTAACTTTGAATCACTTGAAGCATTGATACGACTGAAGGCATGTTGTAATATAATAGTTTAATTTTAACCATAGGAATATTGAAAATAGGAGCAGAAGTAGATCATTTGGCCATCTGAGCTTGCTCCACCAATCAATCCACGGCTGATCATCCAACTCAGTACCTTGTTCCCACTTTCTCCTCATACCCGTTCACCTCTTTAACCCTAAAAACTCTACATAACTCAAAACGTTTAAGTTTTGTCCTCAACTGTTTTCTGTGGAAGAGAATTCCACAGATTTGCCACTCTCTAGATAGAAATTTCTCCTCATCTCAGACCTAAATGGCCAACCTCATATTCTTAGTCTGTGATCACTATTTCTGGACTCCCCAGTCTTTGGGAGCATCCTCTGGTATTTACCATGTCAAGTCCTGTTCGTTTTCTATAGGTTTCTATGAGATATCTCCATTTTTCTCAACTTCACTGAATATAATCCTAACAACCCATTCTCTCTTCATATGTCAGTCCTACCATCCCAGAATTCAGTCTTATTGCACTCCCTTCATGGCTAGAACATCTTTCCTGAGATAAGGGAACCAAATCTACACACAATACTCCAGGAGTGGCCTCCTCAAGGCCTTAGAGACTTACTGGTCTTCCAGAGCAAGAAGTTATCCTTGAGGGTGGAATGGTGGCTCATGGTTCACACTGCTGCCTCACAGCACCAGGGATCTAAGTTCGATACCACTGTTGGGCAACTGTCTGTGTGGAATTTGCACATTTTCCCCCTGTCTGCGAGGCTTCCTCCAGTTTCCTTCCACAGTCCAAAGATTTTCAGGTTAGGTGAATTGGCCATGCAAAATTGCCCAAGGTGTCCAGGGATGTGTTGGCTAGGTAGATTAGCTGTGGGAAATGCAGGGTTACAGGGATAGGATGAGGGGAGGTCTGGGTGGGAAGTTGTTTGGAGAGCTGGTGTGGACTTGATGGGTCACATGGCTTCATTCCACACTGTACGGATTGCATGAATCTATGTCCTAGTATTGCAGACTAGCATATTCGATGGTCCAGGTTATGTGCTGAGAGATACATTAAAGCTTGGAACATCGGCTGCAGAGGTGCAATGGAGAAAGGTCATTGTCTCAGGCCTTTCAGCTATCAAGAGGATGGGCACTGTAGAACATCTCAGGTGTGTGCCTTACAAGAATGTATGTTGTTGATCAAGGTGGTTGGAAATGCACGTCAGAGTGCTGTTTGTTCATAAAGAAAATGTTATTTCTGTTTCACTTTCTGTAATTTCTAACTTGAAGTGATTTGTGCCAATGGATTGGAAACCTGACATAGACATTATTTTCTAAATATTATGACTATTATAATTATATTGAGTGGAATATGCTGCATGGGGCCAAGTTGAATTTTATTGCATAGTTTGTAATAATTTATTTGAAAGAATTTCTATTTTCATTGAATCATGCAATCCCTACAGTGTGGAACAGGTCATTCAGCCCAACAAGTCGACACTGACCCCCCGAAGAGTAACACACCCAGACCCAATCCCTTATCCTATTACTCTACATTTACCCCTGATTAATGTGCCTAACCTGCACATCCCTGAACACTATGGGGAATTTAGCATAACCAATTCACCAAACCTGTACATCTTTGGATTATGGGAGAAAACCGGAGCACCCGGAGGAAACATGCAGTCACGGAGAGAACGTGCAACCTCCACACAGAAGGTCACCTGAGGCTGGAATCAAACCTGGATCCCTCGTGGGATCCCTGTGAGGCAGCAGTGCTACCCACTGAGCCACTGTGCCGCCCCGTGGAATATTTACAAACATTATGAATAATGTATACTTTTGGGGAATGGAAAAGATCCCAGATCTAACCACTGCTTTGTGTAGAATCAGCAAACCACAGTTTAGGGCAGCAACTACCTGGAGTAGGGTAAAGAGTCAGTGTAGGGTCATCCTCCTTGCCTTGGTTTGGGACTCATGCTATGTACTTGTGGTCAGGATTAGAGAGGATAAGTGTTTACTCTGGTATTCTCCACAACTGGATTACCATTCATCCCCCTCACTCTTGTAAAACTTTGGGCAAAAATCCCCATCATATACCCTAGGCGAAAACCCTCTGAACTTGGGCCATGAGTTTGTTGAATTCACATTTGAACTGAAAGTCACTGAGCTCTCTAGCTGCGACAGACTAGCAGTATGCAAGCCTAAGGGCAACTGGCTGGAACAAGGGCTTAGCTTGCAAAGCTGAAGGAAGACTCCCGCAAACACCTCAGCTGAAGACAATGAACTTCCAACCTGCAGAGCAAACAACTCAGACATTCTGGGCCCAACCAAAATACAAAAGCGTTCAACTTTTAATCAGTCTGCTCGGACACAGAGATACTGAACATTTCACGTCATTATACTACATGCAAACCCGTTTGCCCTTTGAATGTGAAGGCCTTCACACTACCAGTAAAACTTTATTGTACATCCAGCTAAGAGAACTAGTGGACATTCAAAACTATCAGAAACCGATTTACTTTAATCAGAGAACCATTCACACCTCATCCAGTAAACAACTGGTGGGTGGTGATAGTGCAGGGACTCCAAGGGTAGGAAGCCTGAAGAAAGTATCTGTGATTAAAAGTGCTGTTTAGCTTCAAATACTGTTTTAGCCTCTGTTTAATTTGATAGTATACCTAATTACTGTCCTATATATAACTGTGTCAATTTCACTGTTTTATTGCATTTGCCTTTTTTGTTCTTGTTAAATAAATATAGTGATTGTTTTGCCCTGAAACACCTGTCTACTGCCTTCTTCATTTCACATTCCCTAGGTAAGACCAGTGTCAGAACCAGGGATCTGGGGTGATTTGAACCCAGCTAAAAATCAGCAAATTGCCGATCGCAAACCAGAAATCCTGCAATCTCAAAGTTAGTCCACAACTAAAGAGCGGAAAACTGGAGAAAACCCATTCTAAAAAAGTGTGTAAATAAGGAAATGGAGTATGAACTTTGAACCTATTATATCAGAGACACCAGTTGTTCAGGTGGCCTTCGCGTTATCTAATTAGCCTAGGTCTGTACAGTAGCATTTCTTTTAGCTATTTTGGGCCAGGATCCTCACTAACCATTCCCTTGCTCCCAGATAGTGTTATCTCAGCACAGAGCAGGGAGTGCAAGTAACAATCTCACCATTAAACATAGTTCTGCCATATATTGAGTCTACATTCATATTAACCAGGTCTATATTGGTGTATATGAATGAATGAATGGATTAACTTTATCATCAAATGCACTCAAATGAGTCTGTAATGTTGCCTCTTTGGCACCATCTTAGGTGCAGGGTACCGAGTTATAGATACTAAAGTACAGACTTGAAAGAATAATAAATAAAAGTTCAGCTTAAAAATAAAGAAGCTTTTTTCAGAAGAAGTACTCAAATTTTAGACTATTCACCAAGTTCATGCCAGTGCTGAGCCTGTACATTGCCTAGGCCAAGTCTCTAGACCATGCTGGGCTTCAAACCTCCAGGCCACAAGAGCCTCACCTCCAATCCAGGACTTAGTTCCCCCACATCAGCTTCCACATCAGTCTCCTCTTGCCCCACTACATTTCAAACAATAAGCCTGTTGCTACAGTCCTTTTTCCCTTAAGTAACATCCTTGAAAATATTTCTACTCTATTCTGCTCTTCTAATTTCTAATGATGCTGCTTTCTAAGCAATGGGGTGTTTGTTCTTAAGCTATCTGTATCTTTCTGATAGCTTCTTGGTGCCTGCACCCAGTATCATCTGGATGTTAGTTTTATTTTGGTAACACATTTGAGAGTTCAGCCACCAAAGGGCTAGTTAAAATGCTTGAAACAGTGCTACTGGATATTGATGCATCAGAGCAACAAGACATGTCTTCAGTAAGTGGATGTGAATGCTGTTGGCAAGGCCAGCATTTGATACATATCCCTAAGTGCCCTTTAGAAGGTGGTGGTTGTAGACTGGTGAAAGCACCACAGTTGTCATCTCTATGAATTGGAAGTGTAGTTAGAAATTTGAGGAGAGTGGAATTATAAATAAGGAGATGGTTCTTTCAAGCAGTTTTGTGGCAGAGCTAAGGTTGTGGCCTTCAGGTTCTTAGTTTTTACTATGTTAATTTGAAAAGACAATATTTGATTCTACATCAAAAGATTCCTGCAATGTATACCAACCTTTCTCCCATTCCTAAGCGTGGTATGGTGGTGAGTCACTTTCTTGAACCCCTGCAATCCACATACACATGTGGTGACTTTAGAGAGAACGTTCCAGGATTCAGATCCAGCAATAAAAATAAATGGTGATATACTTCTAAACCAGGATGGTGTGTGACTTGGAGAGGAACATGCAATGGTTAGATTAGTTTCTGCCTTGCTGGAGATGGTCATTGCCAAGCATTTGTTTCATTCAAGTCTGTTCAAACCAAGCTGCATGTGGACTTGGATTGCTTCAATATTTGAGGTGTTGAAAATGTGCAGATAGATTGATAGTTTGCAATCACTCACAAACATTTCCACTTCAGAACTTATGATTGAGCAAAGGTCATTAGTGAAGTAATTGATGAACCTTCATATCCTGAGAAATACCTGTGTTGCGATCCTGGTACTGGATTTTCAGCAGCAATAGTAATCTTCCTCTGTATTAAGTAAGATGCTACTGATCAGCTGAGGTTTCTGGGAGTGACAATACCCAACTTTAACCCAACTTGACAACACACAACTCTACAAGACACAACTGATTTTCCTCTAACTCAACACTACTTTATAACACCCAAATCTACAAGGAACAAAATCTACTCTCACCCAATTCTCAACACCCAACTCTACATGAACCTGGTTCTAAAACACACAAGGAGAAAGTGAGGACTGCAGATGCTGGAGATCAGAGCAGAAAATGTATTGCTGGAAAAGCGCACAACTCTAAAACACACAACTCTATTCTAACTCAACTCTATAACAAACAATAAACTCTACTCTAACCCAATTCTGCTACACAACACACAACTCTAATTTAACCCAACTCTACTCTGTATGTGTATAATAGTATGTATGCATGTGAGTGTGTATGTGTGACAGACAGCGTGTGAGAATGAGTGTGCATGCCCGTGTGTATGTGAAATTATCCGAGTGTGTGTATGTGAGAGACGGTATGTGCATGTGACAGAGTGTGTGTGTGCATGTTTCTAAGAGAATTGTGTAGAGAATTGTGTTTGTGTAGAGAATATGTGCATGAGAGTGTATGTGAGAGAGTGTGTGTGTGTTGAGAGTGTGCTTGTGTGTGAGGGTGTTTTTATGTAAGACAGTGTATCTGAGTGGAGAGCATGTAAGAGACACAGTGTGTGTGTATTTGTAAGAGAGTTAAAAATCACACAACACCAGGTTATAGTCCAACAGGTTTATTTGGAGCACTAGCTTTCGGAGCACTGCTCCTTCATCAGATGCTTTCAAAAGATCATTGGATGATTTTTTTGGATAGAATCAGTGTGCTAGGATATGAGGAAAAGGCAGGAGATTGGCACTTGGTACTGGAGCCATACGAGATAATAGAGCTGGTGCAGGCACAATGGGCTGATTGCCCACCTTCTGCACTGTAACAATTTGGTGATTCTGTGAGTCAAACACACAGACATATGCACTGGTATATGCACACACAGACACAGCACAGAGATATACACATACATACATACATAGACACAGACATGTGCACACAGACACACACAGAAATATACTCATGCACATGTGTACACACACACCAGTTACTGATAAGCAGAACAAACAAGCTGGATATGGGATAAATTGCATTTGCTGTGAAAGGTGAGTACTGAGAACTTAAGAGCTGTTCTGTGATGAATTGTTACCAAAACACAACATGTTTTAAGATCGTTCTGGTAGAGTTACTGCCACCATCCTTTTCCTGGTATTGATTTACGGGTCTTGCTTGCTGTAGTATTCCACAGGAAACGTACCTCATAGTACAAGACAAAGAAACTCTTGCCTAAACAAGATGTATGTTGCTATATGGCAGCAACTAGGTACATGTACATTAATAGTATGGACATTGGTAAGGAGATTATGAGGAATACCTCAATGTTAGGTTTTTCAACACACAAAGTTGTTCATCATTAAAATCCATGTGGTATCATGACATGGGTCAGCTGAAATGTATCCCAAATTATTGATTGAGGTTAGGTAAGAAATAGCAGGAATGCTTGCAAGAATCTTCAATTCCTCTCTAACCACAGGAAAGGTGCCAGAGAACTGGAGGACAGGCAATGTGGTACCAATATTCATGACTGGAGCAAGAGATAAACCAGGAAACTACAGACCAGTCAGTCTAAACTTGGTGGTGAGGAAACTACAGGAAGGAATTCTGAGGGACAGAATTAACCTGCACCTGGAGACGCAGAGATTAAACAAGAATAGTCAGCATGGTTTTCTAAGGGGAGGTCATATCTGACCAAGTGGATTGAATTTTTCAAAAAGGAGACCAGGTGTATAGATGAGAGCAATGCTTTTAATGCAGTGTACTTGGATTCACGCTCTTGATAAAGTTCCATACAGGAGACTGATTGCAGAGCCCATAAGATCTAAGGAAATTTGGCAAATTGGATCCAGTATTTGTTGAGTGGCAAAAAGCAGAGGGTGATTTTTGGAAGTCTGTGTCCTTTCGCAGCGACACAGGGATCAGCGTTAGGGCCCTTGCTGTTTGTGGTTTATTTAAATGATTTAGACTTGAAAGTAGAAGAAATGATCAGTAAAGTCACAGATGATAGAAAAATTGGTGGGATGATAAATAATAAGGAGGATAGCTTGGATTACAGCAGGATGTGAATTGACTGGTCAGTGGCGACTGAAATTCAATCTAGATAAATGTGAAGTGATGACCTTGGGCAAGACGAATGCGGCAAGGGAAAACATGATGAACAGTCGGATTCTGGAAAGCACTGAGAATCAGAGTATCCTTGATGTGCATGTACAGCGGTCCCTTTAAGTAGCAGGGCAGGTGGACAAAGTGGTTAAGAAAGTATATGGTGCACTTGCCTTTATTAGCCAAGGCATTGAGTTTAAGAGGGGGATGTTATGCTCGAATTGTATAAAACATTGGTTATGCTGCTGCTAGAGTATTGTATTCTAAATTATAGGAGGAATGTCGTAGCATTGGAAAGGGTGCAGACGAGATTTACGAGGATGTTACCTGGGCTGGACAGTTTCAGTTATGAAGACAGGTTTGACAGACTGGGATTGTTTTCAGTAGGACAGAGGAAATTGAGAAGGGACATGGTTAAGATGTTTAAAATTATGGGGGGGATAGAAAGGGTAGCAGGAAGGAACTTTTCTTCTTGATGGAGGGATCATTGACCAGGGAGCAAATTTAAAGTAAGGAGCAGCAGATTTAGTGGACGTCTGAGGAAAACATTTTCATCTAGAATGTGGTGGAAATCTGGAACTCACTATCTGTAAGTGAGGTAGAGGCAGAAACGTTCATAACATTGATGAAGCATTCAGAGTCATAGAGTCAAAGAGTCATTTGGCATGGAAACAGACCCTTTGGACCAATCAGTCCATGCTCGCCATAATCCCAAATGAAACTAAGCCTGTACTTGGCTGTTATCCTTCCAAATACATTTTATTCATGTATTTATCCAAATGTCTTTCCAATGTTGTAATTGTACAAATCACTGTCTGTGTGAAAAAGTTTTCTTTTTTAAATCTCTCTCCTCTCACCTTAGAAAATGCCCTCTAGTCTTGAAATCCCCAACTTTAGGGATGCCTGCCATTCACCTCATTTTTACCCCTCATGAATTTATCAACCTCTTTCAGGTTACCCCTTAATGTTCCAAAGAAATTTGTGCCAACCTGTCTAGTCTATCTTTAAACTCAAACTCTCCATTCCCTTCGACATCCTAGTAAATATTTTCTGAACCCTCTCCAGCTTAATAGGGCCTCACCGTCATCCTGTGCAATTTCAACCTGATCTCAAGTTCACCTGGACACTGTCCTGTCCCCCTTGGTCCAGGGGGGACTCCCCACATACATTCGGGACACCACACATGCCCTCCACTTCCTTCATGACATTTGTTTCCCTGGCCCCCAATGCCTCATCTTCACCTTGAACATCCAGTCCCTGGACATGTCCATTTGCCATGGCGATGGCCTCCAAGCCCTCCGTTTCTTCCTCTTCTGCCAACCCAACCAGTACCCCTCCACCGACATACTCGTTCGATTGGCTGAACAAGTCCTCACCCTCAATAACTTCTCCTTTGAATCCTCCCACTTCCTTCAAACTAAAGATGTAGCCATGGGAACCCGCATGAGCCCTAGCTATGCCTACCTGTTCGTTGGATACGTGGAACAGACCATCTACTGCAGTTACACTGGCATCATTCCCCACCTTTTCCTCCATTACATTGATGACTGTATCGGTGCCACCTCCTGCTTCCATGAGGAGGTTGAACAGTTCATCAACTTCACAAACACCTTCCACACTGACTATAAGTTCACCTGGACTATCTCGGACACCTCTCTCCCCTTCCTGGACCTCTCTGTGTCCATTTCCAATGACCGACTGAACATGGATATCTAATTCAAACCCACGGACTCCCGCAGCTACCTGGACTACACTTCCTCCCAAACCTCCTGCTGTAAACACATTATCCCTTACTCCCAATTCCTCTACCTCCACCATATCTGTTCCCAGGAGGAGCAATCTCATTCCAGAAGGTCCCAGATGGCCTCCTACTTCAAGGACCGCGATTTCCCCTCCCTCGTGGTTAACAATGCCCTCCAGCGCATTTCCTCCACTTCCTCCACTTCCGCCCTTGAACCCCATCCCTCCAATCATAACTAGGATAGAACGCACCCCACTTCCCTACCCAGTCTTCACCTTCCACTCCAACATTTTCCGGATACAGTGCATCATTCTCTGCCATTTCTGCCAACTACAGTCAGACCCCTCCACCAGAAGTATATTTCCCTCCCCACCCCTATCAGCATTCCACAGAGACCATTCAATCTGTGACTCCCTGTTAGGCCCATGCCCCCAATAACCTACCCTCCACTCCCAGCACCTTCCCCTGCCACCACAAGAATTGTAAAACCTGTGCCCATACCTCCCCCCTCACCTCCATTCAAGGCCCCAAAGGAGCCTTCCATACCTATTAGAATTTTACCTGCACTTCCACACATGTCATTTACTATATCCATTGCTCCCGATGCAATCTCGTCTACATTGAGGAGACAGGATGCCTACTTGCAGAGAGCTTCAGAGAACATCTCTGGGACACCCACACCAACCAACCCCACTGCCCTGTGGCCAACTACTTCAACTGCCCCTCCCACTCTGCCGAGAATATGCAAGTCCTGGGCTTCCTCCACTGCCAAATCCTAGCCACCTGATGCTGGAGGAAGAATGCTTTATCTTCTGCCTTGGGACCCTCCAACCACACGGTATAAATGTTGATTTCACCAGTTTCCTTATCTCCCCTCCCCCCACCTAATTTCCCCCACCCTCTAACTCAGCACTTGAACTGTCCCACTTGAACTGTCCCACTTGTTCATTTTCCTTCCCACGTATCCACTCCACCATTCCCTCTGACCTACCACCATCCCCCCCCCACCTGCATCCACCTATTGCCTTCTTGGGCTCCCTTCCCCCCAGCCCCAGACCCTCCCCTATTTATCTCTCAGACCCTTATCCCCGTTCCCCAAAATTTCTGATGAAGGGCTTATGTCTGATATGTCGATTTTCCTGTTCCTCGGATGCTGCCTAATCTACTGTGCTTTTCCAGAGCCACACTTTTTGACTATGACAACCCAAATCCCATACTCAAAGTTCTCAGCAATGAAAGCAAACATACTAAATGCCTTCTTAAACATCCTGTCTACGTGTGATGAAAACTTCAAAGAATGATATCCATGAACCCCCTCGGTCTCTCTATTCTACAACTCTGCACAAGGCTCTATTTTTAATTAAATAAGTCCTGCCCTTGTCTGTTTTACCAAAATGCAATACCTTGCAATTATCCAAATTAAACTCCAACTGTCACTCCTCAGCCTATTAACCCAATTGATCAAGATTTCATTGTAATGTTAGATAACCTTCGCTGTCCACTATAGCCCCAATTTTGGTATCATCTGTAAACTTAACTAACCATGCCTTCTATATTCTCACAGAAAGTCAGAGAGTCCTACAGCACAGAGACAGATCCTTTGGCCCAAGCTGGTCCATGCCGACCAAAATGTCCTTCCAAACTAACCCCATTTCCCTGCACTTGGCCTATATCCTTCTAAACCTTTCCTACCAATGTATTTGTCCAAATACCTTTTAAAGATTGTTAATGTACCCACCTCAACCACTTCCTCTGGCAGCTCGTTCCATATGCGTACCATATGCTGTGTAAAAAAGTTGCCCCTCAGTATCCCTTTTATTCTTTCCCCCTAACCTTAAACTGATGCCATCTAGTCCTCAATTCCATAACCCTGGGAAAAAGACTGAGTGAATTCACCCTATCCATGCCTGTCATGATCATATTCACTTCTATAAGATCTCCCCTCAGCATCCTCTGCTCGAAAGAAAAAGTCCTACCTTGTCCAACCTCTCCCTATGACTCAGACCATTGAAACTTGACAACATTATTGTAAATTTCTTCTACACTCTTTCCAGTTGAACAACATCCTTCCTATAGCAAGGTGACCAAAACTGAACACAATATTCCAAGTGCGGCCTCACCAACATCCTGTACAATTGCAACATAATTTACCAACTTTTATACTCAGTGGCCTGACTGATGAAGGCCAGTGTGTGAATCGCCTTCCTCATTGCCCTGTCTACCTGTGACTCCACTTTCAAAGAACTGTGTGCCTGAACTCCAAGGTCCCTCTCTTCCACTACACTCCTTAAGACCCTGCCATTCACCATGAAACTCCTGCATTGAATTGACATTTGAAAATGTAAGATCAATATTAAACTACATTTGCCTTGTCTTGGCCCACGTTCCAAGCTGATCAAGGCACTGCTGCAATTTCTGACAACCTTCTTCAGTCTCCATGATACTATCTCTTTTAGTATCCTTTTATGTTAATTTAGGATATTTGGTTGGCATGGACGAGTTGGACCAAAAGGTCTGTTTCCTTGCTGTATATCACTGTGACTCTATGATTCTAAGTAGGGTTATGTTTACTGAGATTTGTCTCTTAATCAAACTTTTAACATTAAAAATATGTATTAAGTTATCCCTGACCAGTGTTTTTGAGCATTAAGACTGTGCGAACACTGAGTTTATTAGAAAGCGTGTTGTGTTTTTTTTGGATATGTTCTGGGTCGCAGGTTGTATAAGGAGCAGAGATGGCCTTTAGTAGAGTGATATGCTCTTCTTGTAAGATGCGGGGGATCGGAAAGAGTTTTAATGTTCCTGATGATTGTGTCTGAGAAAGTGTGTTTGGTTGTGAATTTTATCGGATCGCAGTGGCAGTTAGAGGCAGTGAGGAATTTGCAACAACCAGCAGTGTGATGGTTGGCAGTTTCAAGAAGGTAGAAAAACCACAGATACAGTCAGGTAGGTGGATTACTACTAGGAAAGGGAGGCCAGAAGTGCAGGAATCTCTGAGTGTGGCTATCACCATCTGAAGAAAGCATGCTGCTTTGGATACCCTGTAGGGGTGATGCCCACTCAGGGGAAGAAAGCACTGTCAGCCAGGTTTCTGGTACGGCAACTGGCTCTACTATAATGTGGGGTATGCTAGATTTCAAGCGACCGATTGTGATAGGAGACTCTGTCGTCAGAGGCACAGACACATGTTTCAGCAAGACATCAATGTGGTGTGTTGCCTCCCTGGTGCCAGGGCTAAGGATGCCTCAGATAGGGGAGAGTGACCAGCAGAAGATCGTTGTATACTTTGGCCAATGACATAGGAAGAGCAAGGGAATAAGTTGTGCAAATAGAATATAGGAAATTAGGCAGAAGGTTAAAAGGTTGGTCACCGAGGGTAGTAATATCTGGATTATTCCTGGTGCCATGTGCTAGTGAGAGTAAGAGTGGAAGGATAGAACAGATGAATGCATGGCTGAGGGGCTGATGCAGTGGGCAGGGAATCACATTTTTGGATCATTGGGTTCTCTTCTGGGGTAGATGTGACCTGTATAAGAAGGATGGGTTGCACCTGAATTGGAAGGGTACAAATATCCTTGCAGGGAGATTTACTAGTGCTACTTGGGAGGCATTAAACTAGTAATGGAGCGCAAAGCGATTGTGAGAAAAGAGATGGGTCTGAGCGTGGTACAATAGAGAAGAGGCGCAAGTTTTTTTTTATTTCAAAAATATACTTTATTCATAAAATACTTTAATGGTCTGTACAGTTGGACATGCCAAACATATGTAAACATTCCATTTGTTTGCATACCGAAAACAGAGTAATTATTCCTATTTACAGGTCTGTACAATTACATTGAGCAGAGGCGTCAGCGGAGCCCAAATGACTGCGTGGGCCCCCTGTTCTTCTTAGGCAGGCAGATGTTACACAGTGGTCTTTCCCCACCGTGCCTTGGCGGCAGCTGCCCCAAGCTTCAACGTGTCCCTCAACACGTAGTCCTGGACCTTGGAATGTGCCAGTCTGCAACACTCAGTCGGGGTCAACTCCTTCAGCTGGAAGATCAGCAGGTTTCGGACCACCCAGAGAGTGTCCTTCACCGAGTTGATGATCCTCCAGGCACAGTTCATGTTCGTCTCAGTGTGCGTCCCGGGGAACAGGCCGTAGAGCACGGAGTCCCGCATCACGGCGCTGCTCGGGACGAACCTCGACAAACACCACTGCATTCCTCTCCAGACTTCTTCTGCATAGGCACATTCCAGAAGGAGGTGTGTGACAGTCTCGTCCCCCTCCGCAGCCGCTTCGAGGGCAGCGTGCGGTGCGGCTGAGAGTCTGGGTATGCATAAAGGATCTCACAGGCAGAGCCCTTCTCACCACCAGCCAAGCCATGTCTTGGTGCTTGTTGGAAAGTTCTGGCGATGAGGCATTCTGCCAAATGGCTTTGACAGTCTGCTCAGGGAACCGCTCGATAGGATCCGCCCTCTCCTTTTCCCGAAGGGTCTCAAGGACACTACGTGCTGACCACTTCCTGATGGACTTGTGGTCAAAGGTGTTTTTCTTCATAAACTTCTCCACGAAGGACAGGTGATATGGAACAGTCCAACTACTCGGAGCGTTCCGCGGCAGCGAGGCCAGGCCCATCCTTCGCAACACCGGGGACAGGTAGAACCTCAGTACGTAGTGACACTTGGTGATGGCGTACCGGGGATCCACGCACAGCTTGTTGCAGCCACACACAAAGGTGGCCATCAGGGTGAGGGTGGAATAGGTGTATTTTTTCCCCCGTTGCCCAGATCTTTGTACAGCGAGTCCCTTCGGACATGGTCCATCTTTGACCTCCATATAAACTGGAAGATGGCCCGGGTAACTGCAGCGGCACAGGTTCTGGGAATAGGCCATACCTGTGCCACGTATAATAGCAATGACAGTGCCTCACATCTGATGACCAGGTTTTTTCCTGCGATGGAGAGTGACCGTAGCTTCCATCTGCCCAGTTTCTGCCTCACTTTGCTGATACACTCCTCCCAAGACTTGGCACACGCCCCAGACCCCCCGAACCAAATACCCAGCACCTTCAGGTGGTCGGTCCTGACGGTGAAGGGGATTGAGGGGATTGGTCGGCCCTGTTCCCGAAGAGCATGGCCTCACTCTTGCCTCGGTTTACCTTGGCCCCCGAGGCCCGTTCGAACTGGTCACATATGCACATGAGTCTGCGCACGGACAGCGGATCCGAGCAGAAAATGGCGACGTCATCCATGTACAGGGAGGCCTTAACCTGCAGGCCCCCACTGCCAGGAATAGTCACCCCTCTCAGGCTCGCATCCGTCCTGATGGACTCGGCAAATGGCTCTATGCAGCACACAAACAAGGCAGGAGAGAGAGGCCAGCCCTGCCTGACTCCAGATCTGACTGGGAAGCTATCTGATTCCCACCCGTTGATTGAGACTGCACTGACAATGTTGGTGTAGAGCAGTCTGATCCAATTGCAGATTCACTCCCCAAAGCCCATTTTGGAGAGAACCTCTCTCATATACTTGTGTGATATCCTGTCAAAGGCTTTCTCCTGGTCCAGGCTGAGCAGGCAGGTGTCCAACCCTCTGTCCTGCATGTAGGAGATCGTATCCCTGAGGAGTGTGAGACTCTCAGCGATCTTCCTGCCCGGCACAGCACAGGTTTGGTCAGGGTGAATCACCAACCCCAGAGCAGACCTGACCTAGTTGGCAATTACCTTTGACAGAGTTTTGTAATCTGCATTCAACAGTGAGATTGGTCTCCAATTTCTAATTTCCTCCCTCTCCCCCTTCCGCTTGTAGATGAGGATGATGATGCCTTTCCTCATGGATTCACTCATGGTACCTGCCCGAAGCATACTGACATACACCTCCAGCAGGTCCTGGCCAATCAAGTCCCACAGAGCAGAATAGAGCTTGACCGGTAAGCCGTTGCTTCCGGGAGTTTTATTCTTTTCGAAGGACTCGAGAGCCTTGGTCAGCTCGTCCAGAGAAAGCGGCTGGTCCAGCCTCTCGCATGTTCTGTCGTCTAAGACCTCCATGATAGAGGACAGGAATGACTGGGAGGCCATGCTGTCGGTCGGCTTCGCGTCATACAGGCTGACATAGAAGGATTTACTGATCCCCATGACGTCAGCCTGAGATGATGTTATCGAGCCATCTTCTTCCTTCAGGCTGATGAGCACAGAGCTCTCTTTATGCACCTTCTGGAAGAAGAAACGTGAGCACGTCTCGTCCTGTTCCACTGAGCGAGAAGAGGCTCAAGTTAAATAGTCAAGGCAGTCAAGACCGAGGCAGAGAACGAGGTAAGGCTGAGAAATTAAACTGCAAGAGGCGTGACAGGTCTCTTTATTGTCACATGGACTCAAATGAGCACTGTGAAAAGTTTACAAGTCACCACGTATAGCGCTATCTTTAGTACAAAGGTACCTAGGTAAATATTCTTAAGTACAAATTCTGAGGGAAAAACAAAATTAGAAAAGCAAAGAAATAAAAGTCCAGCGTTACAAGAATGAATTAGAAAAATAAATGAATGAAAAGTTCAAATTACAGTCTCTAAGGTCAGCTGTGAATTTCACTGTTCATTTTTCAGGGCAGCTGACCTTGGAGAAACCTATGTGGGAGAGCTCACAGCAGGGGAGCAGCTAAGTGGATAGTTTTTAAGTATAATCTTACTGTTCTTATTTTTGTAAGTTTATAATAGTGAGCACAGTGGGTTTTTTTAGATTATATGTTTTATTGAGATGTGTCTCTTAATTAAAATTTTAAAAATATAAAGCATAGATACTAAGTTAGCCTGGAACAGTGCTTTTTAGAGCAGTAAGGCTACTATTTTCTGGGTCTGTAGTTTATTAAGGTGTAAAGTTTATTAAGGTGCCTTTAGTCAAATAATGGGCTCTTCCAGTTGGATGTGGGAGATTCGGGAGACTTTCCATGTTACTGATGATTATGTCTGCAGGAAGTGTACTTGATTGCAAATCCTATCGGATTGGAGTGGCAGTTAGAGACAATGAGGAATTTACAAAAGCTCCTACGTTTACCTCCAGGCAAGGTAGGAGACGGTGGCAGGTCATGCAAGCTATCCTGTGGCTCTTGCCTTCTCAAATAAGTACGCTGTTTTGGAAAATATAGGGAATGATGGACTCTCGGGGGAATGTAGCACTGACAACTGGGTTTCTGGTACTTGGTGTGACTCTAATGCAATGAGGAGTACATCAGATTTCAAGCGACCAATTGTGATAAGGGTCTCTCTAGTCAGAGTCACAGACAGATGTTTCTGTGACCAACACTGAGAAATTAGAAATGGTGTGTTGCCTCCCTGGTGCCAGGATCAAGGATTTCTCAGATACGGTGCAGAATATTCTCAAAGGGGAGAGGGTTGTTGGGCACATTGGAATCAACCATATGACAAAAGAAGCAGACAAGATTCTGAGGAGAGAATAGGGAAAGTTGGGCAGTAATTTAAAAAGGAGGTCATCGAGGGTAGTAATATCTGGATTACTCCTGGTGCCACAAGCTAGTGAGGATAGGAGTAGGAGGATGAATGCCTGGCTGAGGAGCTGGTTCAGTGGAGAAAGATTCACATTTTTGGATCATTGGAATCTCTTCTGGGATAGCAGTGATCTGTATAAGAAGGACAGATTGCACCTGAATTGGAATGGGACTAATATACTGGCAGGGAGATTTGATAGAGCTGCTCGGTAGAATTTAAACAAGTAAGGTGGGGGGATGGGACCCAGGGAGATAGTGAAGAAAGAGATCAAGCTGAGACCAGTACAGTTGGGAGGAGGAACAAGTCAAACAGTCAGGGCAGGCAGGAACAAAATAGAGAACGAGTAAACTGTTTGTTTGAAAATAGTGATGGAAAACAGTTGACTGGACATAAAGTTAAAGTTCTAAGTTGGAGGAAGGCCATTTTTACCATAGAGTGTCGGAGGCTGAGGGGTGACTTTATCGAGGTTTATGAAATCATGAGGGGCATGGGTGGGGTAAATAGAAAGTTCTTTTCCCTGGGTTGGGGAGTCCAGAACGAGAGGGCATAGGATTAGGGTGAGACTGGAAAGATTTAAAAGGGACCTAAGGGGCAACATTTTTATACAAAGGGTGGTGCATGTGCTGGCAGAGGAAGTGATGGGGGCTGGTACAATCACAGCATTTAAAAGGCATCTGGATGGGTATATGAATAGGAAGGGCTTAGAGGGATATGGGCCAAGTGCTGGCAAATGTGACTAGAATAATTTAAGATATCTGGTTGGCATGGACGAGTTGGACTGAAAAGTCTGTTTCCATGCTGTACAGTGAGCGGCATGGTGGCTCAGTGGTTAGCACTGCTGCT
The DNA here is from genome assembly GCF_037043375.1 of Chiloscyllium plagiosum. Taxonomy (NCBI): domain Eukaryota; kingdom Metazoa; phylum Chordata; class Chondrichthyes; order Orectolobiformes; family Hemiscylliidae; genus Chiloscyllium; species Chiloscyllium plagiosum. Next base: position 91,369,848 of record NW_028270151.1, read on the forward strand.
TCACAGCACCAGAATCCCAGGTTTGATTCCAGCCTCGGGCGACTATCTGTGTGGAGTTTGCACATTCTCCCCGTGTCTGCGTGGGTTTCCTCCCACAGTCCAAAACATGTGCATGTCAGGTAGATTGGCCATGCTAAATTGCCCATAGTGTTAGGTGCGTTAGTCAGAGGGAAATGGATCTGGGTGAGTTACTCTTCGGAGGGTCGGTGTGGACTTGTTGGGCTGAAGGGCCTGTTTCCACACTGTAAGTAATCTAATCTCCATGATTCTATAACAGGTAAAGGGATGGCTGGAAAATGAGAAGCCTTCAAAAATGAGATAATGAGAGTCCAGAGACATTATATTCCTATTAGGGTGAAGGGCAAGGCTAGCAGGTATAGGGAATGCTGGATGACTGGAGAAATTGATCAAGGAAAAGAAGGAAGCATATGTTGGGTATGGACAGCAGAGATTGAGTGTATCCTTAGAAGGCTATAAAGGCAATAGTAGTATACTTAAAAGGCAAATCAGGAGGGCAAAAAAGAGGCATGAGACAGCTTTTGCAAATAGGGTTAATGAGAATCTAACACCATTTCTGTCATCGCCACAGCCACTTCCGCCCCCTGGGTTGCCATCGCCTCAGCCACTTCCGCCCCCAGTGACATCACTAACCTGCACAACCACCACGCCGCATGCGTCTCCATCACCACGCCTAACCCCGCCCCCACGCTGATCTCCGCCTCCATGCCCAACTCCGCCCCCACTCCAAGCTCCAGCCCCACACCAGGTCCTAGCTCCCAGCCCTGCCGTGTTTTCACCATCCCTCCAGACCTACCCCTCTCTGAGGATGAAAGATCAGTCCTCAGCAGAGGTCTCACCTTCATTCCCCTATGCTCTCGGATTAATGAGTTCAACACCGCGGCGAGACATCGAGCATTTCTTCCGCCGCCTTTGCCTCCGCGCCTACTTCTTCAACCAAGATTCTCGCCCACCCTCTGACGACCCCTTCTCCTGCCTCCAACACACCCCAGCCACCTGGACACCCCGTGCTGGCCCCTTACCTGCCCTCGATCTCTTCATAGCCAACTGCCGCCGCGACATTAACCGCCTCAACCTCTCCACCCCTCTCACCCACTCCAACCTCTCACCCTCGGAACATGCAGCCTTCCACTCCCTCCGTTCCAACCCCAACCTCACTATCAAACCGGCAGACAAGGGAGGCACAGTAGTAGTTTGGCGCACCGACCTTTACACCGCTGAGGCTAAACGCCAGCTCGCGGACACCTCCTCCTACTGCCCCCTTGACCATGACCCCACCTCCCACCACCAAACCATCATCTCCCAGACCATCCATAACTTCATCACCTCAGGGGATCTCCCATCCACCGTCTCCAACCTCATAGTCCCACAACCCCGCACTGCCCATTTCTACCTCCGGCCCAAAATCCACAAACCTGACTGCTCTGGCCGACCCATTGAACTCATCTCTGCTTACCTCGACACAGTCCTGTCCCCCTTAGTCCAAGACCTCCCCACCTACGTTCACGGCACCACCCACGCCCTCCACCTCCTCCATGATTTTCGCTTCCCCAGTCCCCAACGCCTTATCTTCTCCATGGACATCCAGTCCCTGTACACCTCCATCCCCCATCACGAGGGACTCAAAGCCCTCCGCTTCTTCCTTTCCCACCATACCAACCAGTACCCTTCCACTGACACCCTCCTTCGACTGACTGAACTGGGTCCTCACCCTGAACAACTTCTCTTTCCAAACCTCCCACTTCCTCCAAACCAAAGGAGTAGCCATGGGCACCCGCATGGGCCCCAGCTATGCCTGCCTCTTCGTAGGATATGTGGAACAGTCCATCTTCCGTAGCTACACTGGCACCACCCCCCACCTTTTCCTCCGCTACATCGATGACTGTATCGGTGCTGCCTCGTGCTTCCACGAAGAGGTTGAACAGTTCATCCACTTTACCAACACCTTCCACCCCGACCTCAAAATTACCTGGACCGTCTCAGACTCCTCCCTCCCCTTCCTAGACCTTTCCATTTCTATCTCGGGCGACCGAATCAACAGGGACATTTACTACAAACCGACTCCCACAGCTACCTATACTACACCTCCTCCCACCCTGCCCCCTGTAAAAACGCCATCCCATATTCCCAATTCCTTTGTCTCCGCGCATCTGCTCCCAGGAGGACCAGTTCCAATACCGAACAACCCAGATAGCCTCCTTCTTCAAAGACCGCAATTTCCCCCAGACGTGATCGACGATGCCCTTCACCGCATCTCCTCCACTTCCCGCTCCTCTGCCCTTGAGCCCCGCCCCTCCAACCGCCATCAGGACAGAACCCCACTGGTTCTCACCTTCCACCCCACCAACCTCCAGATACATCATATCATCCGTTGTCATTTCCGCCACCTCCAAACGGACCCCACCACCAGAGATGTATTTCCCTCCCCTCCCCTATCAGCGTTCCAAAAAGACCACTCCCTCCGTGACTCCCTTGTCAGGTCCACACCCCCCCATCAACCCAACCTCCACTCCCGGCACACCTCCCCCCTTACTTCCCTCCAAGGCTCCAAGGGATCCTTCCATATCCACCACAAATTCACCTGCACTGCCACACACATCATTTACTGCATCCGCTGTACCCGATGTGGCCTCCTCTATATTGGGGAGACAGGCCGCCTATTTGCGGAACGTTTCAGAGAACACCTCTGGGACACCCGGACCAACCAACCTGACCACCCCGTGGCTCAACACTTCAACTCCCCCTCCCACTCCACCAAGGACATGCAGGTCCTTGGACTCCTCCATCGCCAGACCATAGCAACACGACGGTTGGAGGAAGAGTGCCTCATCTTCCGCCTAGGAACCCTCCAACCACAAGGGATGAACTCATTCTCCAGTTTCCTCATTTCCCCTCCCCCCACCTTGTCTCAGTCCCAACCCTCGAACTCAGCACCGCCTTCCTAACCTGCAATCTTCTTCCTGACCTCTCCGCCCCCACCCCCACTCCGGCCTATCACCCTCACCTTGACCTCCTTCCACCTATCGCATTTCCAACGCCCCTCCCCCAAGTCCCTCCTCCCTACCTTTTATCTTAGCCTGCTGGACACACTTTCCTCATTCCTGAAGAAGGGCTCATGCCCGAAACGTCGATTCTCCTGCTCCTTGGATGCTGCCCTACCTGCTGTGCTTTTCCAGCAACACATTTTCAGCAGTTAATGAGAACCTAAAACATATTAAGGACAGCAGGGTAAGTAGGGAGATAATAGGGCAAAGGTTAAAGAACGGCAAAGCTAACAATGTGTGGAGCTGCAGGAGATGAGTGAGATACAAAATTTTGCATCAGTGTTTACTGCGGAGAACGATATGGAAGATATAGAATTTGCGGAAATAAATAGAAACACCTTGAAAAATGTCCACATTACAGAGGACAGGGTGCTGGACATCTTAAAACATCAACAGTGGATAAATCCCCAGGACCTGATCAGGTGCACCTTAGAACACTATAGGAAGCTAGAGAAGTGATTGCTGGGCCCCTTGCTGAGATATTTGTCTCATCAGTTGTTACAGGTGAGGTGCCGGAAGACTGGAGGTTGGCTAACGTGGTACCACTATTTAAGAAAGATGGTAAGGACAAGCCAGGGAACTATAGTCCGGGGAGCCTGACATTGGTGATGGGCAAGTTGTTGGAGGGATTCCTGAGGGACAGAATTTACATGTATTTGGAAAGGCAAGGACTGATTAGGAGTAGTCAACATGGCTTTGTGTGTGGGAAATCGTATCTCACAAACTTAAAAAAGTAACAAAGAGGATTGATGAGAGCAGAGCAGTGGACGTGCTCTATATGGACCAGTAAGGCATTCGACAAGGTGCCTCATAGTAGACTGGTAGCAAGGTTAGATCACATGGAATACAGGAAGAACCAGCCATTTGGATACAGATATAACTCAAAGTCGGAGGGTAGTGGTGGAGGGTTGATTTTCAAACTGGAGCCTGTAACCAGCGATATGCCACAAGGATTAGTGTTGGATCCATGCCTTTCATCATTTATATAAATGATTTGGATGTGAGCATAGTAAGGACGGTTAGTCAGTTTGAGATACAGAGAACAGCGAAGAAGGTTACCTCAGCAAACAACAGGATCTTGATCAGATGGGCCAATGGGTCGAGGAGCGGCAGATGGAGTTTAATTTAGGTAAATGTGAGGTGCTGCATTTTGGAAAGGCAAATCAGGGCAGGATTTATATACTAAATGGGAAAGTCCTGGAGACTGTTGCTGAACAAAGAGGCCCTGGAGTGCTGGTCTACTGTTCTTTGAAAGTGGAATCGCAGGTAGATAGGATAGTGAAGTAGGCATTTGGTATGTTTACCTTTATTGGCCAGTGCATTGAGTTGGGAGGTCATGTTGTGGCTGTAAGGATTAGGCCACTTTTGGAATACTATTGCAATTATGGTCTTCCTGCTATCAGAAGGATGTTGTAAAACTTGGAAGAGTTCAGAAAAGATTTACAAGGATGATGCCAGGTTTAAAGGGTTTGAGCTATAGGGAGAGGCTCAATAAGCTGCATTACTTTCTCTGAAGTGCCGGAGGCTGAGGGGCAACTTAATAGAGATTTATAAAATCATGAGGGGCATGCTATAGGGTAAGTAGACACCTTCCCTCAGGTGAGTGTGTCCAAAACTAGAGGGCATAGGTTGAAGATGAAAGGGGAAAGATTTAGAAGGGACCTAAGGTGCAAACTTTTCACGCAGAATCTGATGCGTGCATGAAATGAGCTGCCAGACAAAGTGGTGGGGGTGGTACAATTACAACATTTGAAAGGCATTTGGATTGGTACATGAATAGGAAGGTTTTAGAGGGGCCAAATGCTGACAAATGGGTCTAGATTAATTTCAGCTATCTACCTTTATTGGTCAGTGGATGAGTTGGACCAAGGGTCTGTTTCTGTGCTGAATATCCTTATGGCTTTATGACTTTAACAGTCCTTCCAACTCAATGCACGCCAACACCTAACCTCCTGTCTGTGCTGGGCCTTGACTCTAGATCGTGTCAGGCCTCACCTTGAGAATCTTGATGCTGGAACACTGCTCTGGAATCATCTTGAAGCTGGAAATCCACACTGAGGCCATGCTGGGCTGAAGGAATGCTGAGAGACTGCCTTACTGCGCTGCCGAGAGACCACAACACTGCACTGCCAGGAGATGATGATTGCCATGCCCAGCCGAGAGAGCCCAATGCTGGGCTGCCAAGAGTCTGTTATGCTGGGTCAGGAGACTTCCATGCTGGGCCAGGAGACAGCCATCCCAGGTCAACAAGGCCTGCCACGAGATGCCGAGAAGCCTCCACAATGGCCGAGAGATTGCCACACTGAGTTGAGAGTCCGAGGTCATACTGATGCCAGGAGTACAAGTCAGCGCTGAAGCTGGGAGTTCAGGACATTGCCAAATAAGGAAGAAGGAAAAGAATCACATAAAGAGAAAAAAAAAGAAAAAATAGAAAAGAAAAAGGCGGAGCGGACAAACTCTGGCTGGAGTCTTCTACTCCACTGGGATCTGGGATCTCTAAGGCAGATGAACTGGTTGGGAACATGGAACTGGGATATTATAGCTATTATGGAAAGATGGCTGAAGAAGGGGTAGAACTGGCAGCTTAATGTTCCAGGGTATAGATGCTATAGGAAGGATAGAAAGGGGGGTCAGGAGAGGAGGGGGAGTGACATCTTTGCTTAATGATAAAATCACGGCTGTATTTGGTCAGGATATTCCTGGGAGAGTGTCTAATTTATCCTCAAGTACAACGGGACCTTGATCAGATAGGCCAATGGGGCAAGGAGCGGCAAATGGAGTTCAATTAAGATAAATGTGAGGTGTTGCATTTTGCTAAGACAAATCAGGCAAGAAGTATACAGTTAATAATGTCTTTAGAGTCCAGTGACGTGTTGCCAAACAAAGACATCTTGGGGTGCAAGTTCATAGTTCCTTGAATGTGGAGTCACAGGTAGACAGGGTAATGAACAAAGCTTTTTGTACACTTGCCTTAATTGGTCAGTGAGGTGAAAGTGAATACTGCAGATGCTGGAGATGAGAGTCAAGAGTATAGTGCTGGAAACACACAGCAGGTCAGGCAGCATCCGAGGAGCAGGAAAATCTATGTTTCAGGCAAAAGCCCTTCATCAGGAATTGGTCAGTGAATTGAGCAGAGGAGTTGGGATGCCATGGTGTGGCTGTACAGGACATTGGCTAGGTCACTTTTGGAATAATGCATGTGATTCTGGTCTCCCTACTAGGGGAACAATATTGTTAAACTTGAAATTGCAGAAAAAATTTGCAAGGATGTTTACAAGGATTGGAGAGTTTGAGGTTTTATGGGTAGAACTGAGAAATAAGCAAGGGATAATCACATTATTGAAATTGTACGAAAGAAGGTTTGAGCTATAGGGAGAAGAGCACAGTTCTGGAAATAAGGTATGCAATGAAAGTGACAAGTGTATGAAATACTTAAATTTTCTTTATAAAGCTCTGAGGGAATTGTGCTGCTGTGAGAGATTGTGTTAAAACATTGACTTTTACTCTCATGGTCATTTTACACACCAGAAGAGATCTCAGATTGTCAATATTTATGCTAGGGGCTTTTTTTTCTGAAGCATTTGAGGCTGAGGAGTGACTTTATAGCAGATTATGAAATCATGAGAGGCATGGATAGGGTAAATAACCAAGGTCTTTTTCCAAAGGTAGGGCAGTCCAAAATTAGAGGGCATAGGTTTAAGCTGAGAGTGGAAAGACTTACATCTTCTCCAGGATTGCATGGACTCAAGTACTCAATGGAAAACTTAGATGAGTATGCCAGCAATGTCATGGTCTTCATTAGTAAATGTGTGGAGGACTGTGTGCTGCAAATGGCAATCCAGGTGTTCCTCAACCATAAATCTTAGATGAACCAGGAAATCCGCTCCCCACTGAAGACCAGACGTGCATCATTCAAGTTGAATGACCCAGACCTATACAGCAAATCCAGATATGACCTCTGCAAAGCCACCAGGGATGCCAAGAGGTAGTACCAGACCAAGTTGGAGGCCCAAACCAAACATACAGATCAACTGCCACCTATGGCAAGGCTGAAACAACATAAAAGGAAAGCAAAATGAAACAGAGCAAATAGCAGACAAAGACACATCCTTCCCTGATGCAATCAATGCTTTCTGCACTCGGTTGGAGCAGAACGCCAGCAGAGTGGTGTCACCTACCCCGACAGTCCCGGATGAACCTGTGACCACTATGACCACTGTCAGATTGGTCTTGCTGGGAGTCAGTCCAGGAAAGTGATGGGCCTGGAAGGAGTCCCCAGCCAAGCACTTGGATCCTGTGTGGACCAGCTGGCAGATGTATTCACTGACATCTTCAACTTCTCCCTCCTACAGCCTGAGATTCATTACTAATTTATGCTTTTGCTAATTACATGCCACGTGCTAGTCAGAGTAGGAATGATAGAATAAACAGGATGAATGCGTGGCTTGAGAGATGGTGCAAGAGGGAGGGGTTCAGATTTTTGGGACACTGGGACCGGTTTTGGGGAAGGTGGGACCATTACAAATTGGATGGTCCACGCTTGGGTAGGACTGAAATCAATGTCCTAGTGGTGCTTTTGCTAATGCTGTGGGGGAAGGTTTAAAATAATGTGACGGGAGGATGCAATGAAATGAGGAGGTTAGTAGACAGTAAGGAAGTAGTAACTAACTGTAAGGAACGAGATAATGAAGTCAGTGTGATGAAGGGGAAGAGTAAGCAGAGAGCAGATGATGAACACAAAGGGACAGGTGGTCTGAGGTGCATTTGTTTGAATGCGAGAGGTGTAGTAGGTAAAACAGATGAATTTAGGGCTTGGATTAGTAGATTATAGATTTTATAGATTACATTACAGTGTGGAAACAGGCCCTTCAGCCCAACAAATCCACACCAATCCGCCGAAGCGCAACCCACCCATACCCCTACATTTACCCCTTACCTAACACTACAGGTAATTTAGTATGGCCAATTCACCTGACCTGCACATCTTTGAACTGTGGGAGGAAACCGGAGCACCCGGAGGAAACCCACGCAGACACGGGGAGAACGTGCAAACTCCACACAATCAGTCGCCTGAGGCGGGAATTGAACCCGGGTCTCTGGTGCTGTGAGGCAGCAGTGCTAACCACTGTGCCACCGTGCTGCCCACCGTACCTGCGAGTATGATGCTATTGCTATTGCTATTACAGAGACTTGGTTGAGGGAAGGGCATGAGTAGCAACTAAATATCCCAGGATATAAATGCTTCAGGTGGGATAGGGAGGGAGGTAAAACAGGTGGAGGAGTTGCATTACTGGTCAGAAAGAATATCACAGCTGTGCTGAAGGAGGGCACTATAGAAGACAGTGAGGCAATATGCGCAGAGCTCAGAAATAGGACAGGTGCGATAACAAGGTTGGGGCTGTACTACAAGCCTCCCAACAGTGAACATGAGATAGAGGTACAAACATGTAAACAGATCATGGAAAGATTTAGGAGCAACAGGGTGGTGGTGATGGAAGAATTTAATTTTCCCAACATTGACTGGGATTCACTTAGTGTTAGAGGTCTAGACGGAACATCCAGGAGGATTGTTAATAGTCCTACTTGGGAAGGGACCTAGTGTTGGGAAATGAGCCCACACAGGTGGTTGAAGTTTCAGTAGGGGATTACTTTGGGAATAGCGATCACAATTCCATGTGTTTTAGAATACTCATGGACAAAGACGAGAGTGGTCCTAAAGGAAGAGTTTAAATTAGGGGAAGGCCAACTATATCAAAATTGGGCAGAAACTGGGGAATGTAGGCTGGGAACAGCTGTTTGAAGGGAAATCCACATACGATATGTGGGAGGCTTTTAAAGAGAGGTTGATTAGAGCTTAGGAGAGATGTGTTCTTATGAAACTGAGGGATAGAAATGGCAAGATTAGAGAACCATGGATGACAGGTGAAATTATGAGACTAGCTAAGAGGAAAAAGGATGCATACATAAGGTCTAGGCGACTGAAGACAGACGAAGCTTTGGAAAAACATTGGGAATGTAGGACCAATCTGAAATGAAAAATCAAGAGGGCTACAAAGGGTCATGAGATATCCTTAGCAAGCAGAGTTAAAGAAAATGCCATTGCCTTTTATTCATATATAAGGAGCAAAGGGGTAACTAGAGAAAGGTTTGGCCCACTCAAGGACAAAGGAGGAAAGTTATGTGTGGAATCAGAGAAAATGGATGAGATTCTTAAAGAGCACTTTGAGTCGGTATTCACCGAGGAAAGGGACATGACGAATGTTGAGGTTGGGATAGATCTTTGATCATTCTCGGTCACATCGGCATAAGGAGGGAGGAAGCATTGGGTATTGTAAAAGGCATTAAGATGGACAAGACCCCAAGTCTAGATGGAATCTATCCCAGGTTACTGAGGGAAGCAAGAGGAAATAACTGAGGCTTTAACGGATATTCCAAAAGTGGTCGAACAAATGTCCTGTATAGCCAAAACATGACCTCCCAACATCTGCACTCTATGCTCTGTCCAATAAAGAAGCATACCAAACACCGCCTTCACTATCCTATCGACCTGTGACTCGACTTTCAAAGAACTATGAACCTGCACTCCAAGGTCTCTTTGTTCAGCATTGCTCCCCAGGACCTTACTGTTAAGCATATAAGTCCTGCCCTGATTTGCCTTTCCAAATTGTAGCACCTCACATTTATTTAAATTAAACTCCATCTACCACTCCTCAGATCCTGTTGTACTCTGAGGTAACCTCCTTCAGTGTCCACTACACCACCAATTTTGGTGTCATCTGCAAACGTGCGAACTATACCTCCTATGTTCACTCCCAACAACTGAAAAATATTTGCCTGCAGTCCACTCTGGCCAGACTACAACTTCTGTTATTTCCTCCAGTTTAGAAATTTGATACCTAACACAACAACCTTGAATTTAAAGGAGTTATGATTGCTGTTTGCAAAATGCCACCCCACTGGTATTTCAACCAATTGTCTGGCTTTGCTACCTAAAATTAATGCCAGGACTGCCTGCTGTCTTATAGAGCCTTCTGTGTATTGGCTTAAGAAGCTGTCCTTGATGCATTTTAAGAATTCCACTGAATATAAACTTTTGATGTTATAACTGCCCAGTTACTGTTGAGGAAGGTGAAATACCCTATTCTCATTATGCTAGTAATTTTACACTTCTCTGAAATTTACCTACATTTCTGTTCCTTTAGTTCTCTGGTTGTTGGGGAGTCTATAGCCTACTCCCAACAATGTGCTTTCTCTTTGGCTTTTAAGTTCCTTCTATATTTGTGCAGCAGTATAGTGGCTTAGTGGTTAGCACTGCTGATTCAGGACTCAGGTTCAATGCTACCCTTGGGTGACTGTGTGGAGTTTGCATATTCTCCCAATATCTGCGTGGGTTTTGTCTGCGTTCTTTAATTTCCTTTAATAATCTAAACACGTGCAGGTTAGGTGTATTGACCATGGGAAATGCAGGCTTACAGAAATAATGTTGGGGAGACAGTGTTTCTTTGGAGGATCGGTATGGACCCAGTGGGTGGAATGGCCTGCTTCCGTACTATATAGGGATTCTGTGATTCTATGGCTTCATTCCAGGAGCCTTCTAAGGTTTCATGTGTCCTAAGATATCACCCACCCGAGAGCATCAATTAATCATGTAATTGATTAAAAAGCTTGACACCATCTGGAACGAAGCATCCTGCTTGTTTAACACCACATTCACTCCCTTTGGGGTGGCTCATGGCTTAGTGGTTAGCAATACTTCCTGGCTCGGGTGACTGTCTGTGTGGAGTTTGCATGTTCTCCCTGTGTCTGCGTGGGTTTCCTCCAGGTGCTTCAATTTCCTCCCACAATCCAAAAGATGTGCAGGCCAGGTGAATTGGCCATGCTAAATTGCCCATAGTGTCAGGGGTAAATATGGGGAGATGGGTCTGGGTGGGTTACTCTTCGGAGGATTGATGTGGACTTGTTGGGCTGAAGCACCTGTTTCCACACTGTTGGGGATCTAATCTAATCTAATCTAATATCTTTGCAGCATCCTTGAACATGGGTGAGATCCCAGAGGACAGGAAAATTGCTCATGTTGTACCCTTGTTGAAGAAGAGTAGCAGGGATAATCCAGGTAATTTTAAGCCAGTGAGCCTGATGTCAGTGGTAGAGAAGCTGCTGGAGAAGATACTGAGGGGCAGGATCTACTTAGGATTTGAAAAAAAATGGGCTAATCAATGAAGGGCAACATGGTTTTGTGCAGGGAAGGTTGTGTCTTACAAGTCTAATTGAATTCTTTGAGGTGGTGACAAAATTGATTGATGATGGAATGGATGTGGATGTTGTTTACATGGACTTCAGTAAGGGGTTTGATAAGGTTCCCCATGGTAGGCTGTTGGAGAAGGTGAAGTTGAGTGGGGTTCAGAGTGTACTAGCTAGATGGATAGAGAACTAGCTAGACAGCAGAAGACAGAGAGTAGTAGTGGAAGGAGTTTCTCAAAATGAAGACCTGTGACCAATGATGTTCCACAGAGATCCGTGCTGAGACCACTGTTGGTGATATATATAAATGATTTGGAGGAAGGTATCGGTTGCCTGATTAGCAAGTTTGCAGATGTCACTAAGATTGGCGGAGTAGCAGATAGTGAAGGAGACTGTCAAAGAATACAGCAGAATAGAGATAGATTGGAGAGTTGGGCAGAAAAATGACAGATGGAGTTCAAACTGGGCAGATGCGAGGTAATGTATTTTGGAAGATCCAATTCAAGAGCGAACTATACAATAAGTGAAAAAGTATTGGGGAAAATTGATGTACAGAGAGACCTGGTTGTTCAGGTCCATTGTTCCCTGAAGATGGCAATGCAGGTCAGTAGACTGGTCAAGAAGGCATATGGCATGCTTTCCTTCATCGGACAGGGTATTGAGTACAAGAGTTGGCAGGTCATGTTACAGTTGTATAAGACTTTGGTTCGGCCACATTTGGAATACATTTGGAGTTCTGGTTGCCACATTACCGAAAGGATGTGGATGCTTTGAAGAGAATGCAGAGGACATTCACAAGGATGTTGCCTGGTATGGAGGGTGCTAGCTATGAAGAGAGGTTGAGTAGATTGGGATTATTTTCATTAGAAAGATGGAGGTTGAGGGGGGACCTGATTGGGGTTTACAAAATCATGAGAGGTATAGACAGGGTGGATAGCAAGGAGCTTTTTCACAGAGTGTGTGACTCAATTACTGAGGGTCACAAGTTCAAAGTGTGAGGGGAAATATGCGTGGAATGTTCTTTATACAGAGGGTGGTGGTTTCCAGGAATGTGTTGCCAGGGGAGGTGGTGGGGCGGGACGATAGCGTCATTTAAGATATATCTAGACAGATACACATTTGGGCAGGGAGCAAAGAGGTACAAACCTTTCGAAAATAGGCGACAGGTTTAAGTAGAGGATCTGGATCGGCGCAAGCTTGGAGGGCCGAAGGGCCTGTTCCCGTGCTGTAATTTACTTTGTTCTTTGAAATCCCTTCCTTCTTTAAGAAGACCACCATCATCCTTGTACGAAGAAAGCACATGCAATGTGCCTTAATGACTACCACTCAGTGACTCTGACCTCCATAATCATGAAGTGCTTTGAGAGGCTGTTCATGGACCACATCAAGTCTAATCTTCCAGCCAGCTTCATTCCCCTACAATATGCCTACCGATATAACAGGTTCACAATGGAATCTGTTTCCCTAGCTTTGCACTCATCCCTGGAACATTTGAACAACAAGGACACCTACGTCAGACTCCTGCTTAACGCTCCGCATTCCACACTATTATCTCCTCCAGACAAATCTCAGAACTTAGGTCTTGGCTCTGCCTTCTGCAACTGGATCCTTAGCTTTCTGCTCCATAGACTACATCAGTGAGGATAGACAACTGCACCTCCCCCATAATAACACTTAACATTGGAGCCCCCCCACAAAGGATAGGTTTTCAACTCCCTACTGGACGCCCTGTACACCCATGACTGTATTGCCAAATTCTGAACGTGTGTCATCTACAGGTTTGCTGACAACACCACTGTGGTAGAATATCAAACAAAGATAAGTCAGAATGCAGGAAGGAGGTAAATGGCTTGATGACATGGTGCAATGATAACAACCTCTCTCTCAATGTCAGCAAAACTAAAAAACTGATCATTGTCTTCAGAAAGAAAGGAAGGGAACACACTCCCATCTACATCAACGGAGCGGAGGTGGAGAGGGTTGAGAGCATTAAATTTCTAGGAGTGACGATAACCAAAACTGTCATAGACTTCCCATTTTAGATGCGATGATCATAAACGCACGACACCTCTTCTTCCTCAAGCGGCTCAGGAAGTTTGGCATGTCCATAAAGACTAGGTGAAAGTGAGGACTGCAGATGCTGGAGATATGAGTCGAGAATGTGGTGCTGGAAAAGCACAGCAGGTCAGGCAGAATCCAGGGAGCAGGAGAATCGATATTTTGGGCAAGAGCCCTTCATCAGGAACATCCATAAAGACCCTCACCAACTTTACAGATGCACCATAGAAAGCAAACTGTCCAGGTGCATAATGGCCTGGTACGGCAACTGCTCTGCCCAGGACCGTAGAAAACGACAGAAGGTTGTGTGCATAGTCCAGACCATTATAGAAGCCAAACTTGCATCAACGGACTCCATTTACTTGGTTTGGTGCCACGGACAGGCCGCCAACATCATCAAAGATCCATTATACCCCAGTAATGCCCGTCTACAACCTCTTCCTTGCTGTTATTAGACTGATGAATTGACTCTTGAACTTTAAATAATCGTGATCTTGTTAATGTTGCTCTTGCCTAGCGCACGCCCTGTGCAGTGTAACCTGAATGCCTCTGCCCAAGTTTTTTTCACCTTATGATCTGTATGTCCTTGGTTACTATGATCTGTTTGTACTGCTCTTAAGCAAAGCTTTTCACTGTACTTAGGTACACTTGACAATAAATCACATCAACCATCAAATCAAACTTAGAAGCGGCCTGAGGGGCAATGTTTTTACGCAGAGGGTGGTGCGTGTATGGAACAAGCTGCCAGAGGAAGTGGTGGAGGCTGGTACAGTTGCAACATTTAAAAGGTATTTGGATGGGTATATGAGTAGGAAGGATTTAAAGGGATATGGACCAAATACAGGCAAAAGGGACTAAGATCAGTTTAGGATATCTGGTCAGCATGGATGAGTTGGACTAAAGGGTCCGTTTTCATGCTGTTTAATTCAATGACTCGATCACTCTATGACATGGCCCATTGCGAAATTTGAATGCAATAAAAATCTGGAATTTTAAGTGGGTGGAATGGTAACTGGGTAACCAATGCCTATTGTTGCAAAAATCCATCTGATTTACAAATGTTCTTGAGGGAAGGAAATCTGCTATCCTCACCTGGTGTACTCTACGTCTGATTCTATACCCACAGAAATGCAGTTAATTCTGAGCGATAGGGATGGGCAATAAATGCTGGCCTGGTGTGGCCTGGCCATCAATGCTCATGTCCTGTGAGTGAATAAAAAAAGAGTGCGGTGTGCCTGAGCAGTAATGTGTACATTTGAAGGGGAATGCCACTCTGGTCTATGTAGTTTTATCATGTAATGTTTTTAGCTTCAGTATCACTCTGTGGAATGTGCTTGGCACCTCTTCACAACAAGAGCACAATCATCTGGAGAACTCAACCCAGTCTCCGAAACTGGGTGTAACCACAGCTTTAACTGGACCATAACATCCAGCCTTTGTATAGTCCAGCCCTCACTGGAGTATCACATGAGGTGAATGGAATTGATGTGGTATTTCTCCTGGTTTCTATGTTCTTCAGGTGTCAGAACATCAAGTAATAGGAACATGAATATTTACAATCTGAGGTCACTTCTAGTGTGCAAAATGTTCGTGAGAGTAAAAGTCAATGTTTTAACACAACCTCTTACAGCAGCTCAACTTCCCCAGATTTGAAAACAGAAATTGGTAAGTATTTCATGCACTTGTCACTTTCATTGCTTGTCTTATTTCCAGAACTGTGCTTATCTCCCCAGACACAGACATAATAGATTGATGTGAAAGTAAAAATGAAGCAATCAATAAATTCTCCCCCTGTGATTCCATTCCAAAATACTTTGCATTTCTATTTGATTTGCTAAGCAAATTCAGACTGAAATTTCACTAAAATTGCTGTTCTATAGGCCAGGAGAAACAGGATGCCAACTTGCGGAATGTTTCAGAGAAATCTCTGGGACACAGACACCAATCAACCCCACCGCCTTGTGGCTGAGCACTTCAACTCCCCCTCTACTCTACCAAGGTCATGCAAGTCCTGTGCCTCCTCCACCGCTGCCTGGAGGAAGCACAGCTCATCTTCCGCCTTGGGACCCTCCAACCACATGGGATCAATGCTGATTTCACTAGTTTCTTGATCTCCCCTTCCCCCGCCTTATCCCAGATCTGATCCTCCAACTAGGCGCTGCCCTCTTGAACTATCCTACCTGTCCATCTACCTATCCGCTCCAACCTATCACCAACACCCCCCACCTTCATCTACTTTTCGCATTCCCAGCTACCCTCACCCCAGCCCCAACCCCCACCAATTTATCTCTCAACTGAATTATGCCCACCCCCCACACATTCCTGATGAAGAGCTTATGCTCAAAACATCGATTTTCCTGCTTCTCAGATGCTGTCTGTCCAGTTGTGCTTTTCTAGCACCACACTCTTTGACTGTTCTGTGGGCCACCTAAGTGCCAGATGTGAGGATTGAATTGTGACACCATGTTTATATGGTTCAAAGTAAATGCTAAGTAATCCAGACCAGTAAAGTCCCCTTTCACATTAGAATATAGAATATGGAACAGTACAGCACAGGAACAGGCCCTTTCGCCCATGATGTTTTGCTGAATATGACACCAAAGTAAACTAATTCCTTCTGCCTGCCCTTAGTCTATACTGTATTCATCCATTTCTTACATATTCATATGCTTATCAAAAAACCCCTTAAACACCCCTAACATATTTGCCTCCACCACCACCCCTGGTGGTGCGTTCCAGATACCTACCAATCTCTGTGCAAAAAGCTTGTCCCTCACATCTCCTTTGAATTATCTCCCCTCACCTTAAATGCCCACACCCTAGTATTAGAGATTACAACTCTGGGGAAAAGATCATGACCTATCTGTTACGACAGAATCCCTACAATGTGGAAACAGGCCCTTCGGTTCAACAACTCCACACCGACCCTCTGAACAGTAACCCACCCAGACCCATTCCGCTACCCTATTACTCAACATTTACCTCTGACTAATGCACCTAACCTACACATCACTGAATACTCTGGGCAATTTAGTATGGCCAAGTCACCTTATGTGCACATGTTTGGATTATGGGAGGAAACCAGAGCACCCAGAGAAAACTCACACAGACATGGGGAGAATGTGCAAACTCCAAGCAGACAGTAGCCCGAGGCTGGAATCGAACCCAGGTCTCTGGCGCTGTGAGGCAGCAGTGTTAACCACTGAGCCATTGTGCATCTCATAATTTTATTGACTTCTATTACCTCTCTCTTTAGCCTCTGCCACTCCAGAGAGAAAACAACCTTAGTTTTTCTAGATTTGGAGATGCCAGTGTTGGATTAGGGTGTACAAAGTTAAAAATCACACAACACCAGGTTATAGTTCAACAGGTTTAATTGGAAGCACTAGCTTTCGGAGCGACGCTCCATCATCACGTGATTGTTTTTCATCAGTTTTTCTAGCCTTTCCTTATAGCTCATACTCTCTAACCCAGGCAGCATCCTGGTAAACCTCTTCTGTACCCTCTCCATATCCTTCCTCTAATGTGGTGACTATAATTGAACACTATATTTTAAGTACGACGTAACCAAAGTCCCATAAGTCTGCAAAATGACATCTTGACTCCTGTGGTGTTCCGACCAATAAGGGCAAGTATGCCATACACCTTCTTTACTACCCTATCGACTTCATTCCAGGTGATTCTGCTACTCAGGCCAAGAATCATTTAACCTGTAAGGCTGAAAGCCACTTAGTCATGAATTAATAGAATATTTGAGGGTCCTTCTATTTAGCTGCAGTAAATTTTATGGAGAATGTTCAGACTTCCACTATCGGTATATATATAAATCATGTACGTGACAGGGACCATAGGTATATCTTTTGCTGTGCAGAGTCTGGAAAGTGTGCGACACATTCTCCAGAAATTGCAGAAAGCACTCACCATTCTTGTGCTTTGAATGAGACTGATGTTCCAGTCCCATGATTTTTCGGTGGTTTACTGCAAAGAAAAGCATTCTCATGATTGAGGGGTAGAGAATGAGACAACTTAAAAGTCGCTTGTATGTTTTGTACAGACAACCTTGAAATTGGCATGGTCACGTGCAGCTGAATGTGGTGTCTAATATGGAGCACATTCAGGGGCATCCAGCTTGACACCGGCTACATTTGCTTGTGCTGCTGCTGTGCTGTGCCCATGTGATATGGCCTCTTCAGCTAATATTGGTCTTAACTGTTGGTTTTGCTGATGACCAACAAACAGGAGTAAAGTAGTTCGGTCGTCCACAAGGTTTACACAGTTCACCAAGAGTAGGATATTCTGTTGAGTGTGGGAAAACACCACCATAGACAAAACATTGTCTGGACTAATCACAGCTTGGTATGTGTGCCAATTGGCACAGGAGTGATTAAGAGCTTATGCCTGAACGTCAATTCTCCTGTTCCTCGGATGCTGCCTGACCTCCTGTGCTTTTCCAGCTCCACTCTTTTCGACACAGGAGTGATAAACCATGTCGACAGGAATGGAACTAAGAGTGCAGGAACTAAGATTGCCAATCGCAGTTTCGGCAGCTCGGCACTCTGAAGATGATAAATAATCTTGCGAACTCCAGCTGCTTTCACAGCTTCCCATGTTTCTCAACTGCTTTTCAGTGGCGAGAGTGACCTTCCATTACTCCTGCTTTAATTTTTCATTTGGAATGCTCAAAATCACTCCAATCACATTTCATTGTTAGTTCTCCTATTACTATGCAATATTGACCAATTGTCTCTTTTGCTTTTCATAGAATCCCTACAGTGCAAGAAGAGGCCATGAGGTCTGCGCTGACACTGAAAACATTCCACCCAGACCCAAAACCCTCACCCTATCCCAGTAACCGTGCACTTACCATGACTAATCTACCTAGATTGCATACCTCTGGACACTGCAGAGCAATTTAGCAAGGCCAATCCACCTAAACTGCACATCTTCGGACTGTGAGAGTAAACCTATTCAGGCAACAGGAGACCCAGAGAGTAGTAGTGAAGGAGTTTCTCAAAATGGAGAACTGTGACCAGTGGTGTCCCTCAGGGATCCATGCTGGGACCACTGTTGTTTGTGATATACACCAATGATTTGGAGGAAGGTATAGGGGATCTGATTAGCAAGTTTGCAGATGACACTAAGATTGGTGGAGTAACATATAGTGAAGGGGACTGTCAGGGAATACAGCAGAATATAGATAGATTGGAGAAATGGGCAGAGAAATGGCAGATAGAGTTCAATCTGGGCAAATGCGAGGTGATGCATTTTGGAAGATTCAATACATAGGCGATCTATATAGTAAATGGAAAAGTTGTGGGGAAAAATTGGCAAACACAGAGATCTGGATGTTCAGGTCCATTGTTCCCTGAAGGGAACATGAGGACATAGTAAGCATGAGGACATAGTAAGCTCCGGACCATGTAGAGGTAAATGGGATTAATGTAGTTTGGGGTTTGTTGTTCAGTCATGGTGGGCTGAAGGACCTATTTCTATGCTGTATGAATTTATAAATCTAAGGCAAGAGGATTCACCACGTCTTGCTCCCCCCGGTCCCTAATAGTATACATGTAAAGTTTCTGAGACCCAGAGCTTCCATTGGTTATCTTAGGTGAGGCCTTCAGTGAAAACATATCATTAGAGGAAAGATTTTCACAATCCCTGCAGGCTGGTGGAATGTGACAAATCCTTTTGCTGCCAGAAGTACAGTATTGGTACATAAAATACAGTTTCAATCAGACTGATCTGACGGGCCCAAGAGTCCTCCTTTTCAACCATGACATCCTGTCATCATGGTGCAAGGAATACTTGCACATTTTGTCACCTCCAGTCAACGCACTCCGACAGGAGGAATTTCACCAAAGTTATATGTGTGGTTGTTTTTGTATTTTTGCAGTTTAATGCGGATAAATGTATGGTTATCCAATTTGGTGGCAAGAACAGGAAGGCAGATTACTAGCTAAATGGAATCAATTTAGGTAAAGGGGCAGTACAAAGAGATCTGGGTGTTCTTGTACACCAGTCAATGAAGGTAAGCATGCAGGTACAGCAGGTAGTGAAGAAAGCTAATAGCATGCTGGCCTTCATAACAAGAGGGATTGAATATAGAAGCAAAGAGGTTCTTCTGCAGCTGTACAGTGCCCTGGTGAGACCACACCTGGAGTATTGTGTGCAGTTCTGGTCTCCAAATTTGAGGAAAGATATTCTGGCTATTGAGGGAGTGCAGCGTAGGTTCACAAGGTCAATTCCTGGAATGGCAGGACTACCTTACGCTGAAAGACTGGAGCGACTGGGCTTGTATACCCTTGAGTTTAGAAGACTGAGAGGGGATCTGATTGAGACATATAAGATTATTAAAGGATTGGACACTCTGGAGGCAGGAAACATGTTTCCGCTGATGGGTGAGTGCTGAACCAGAGAACACAGCTTAAAAATATGGGGTAGACCATTTAGGACAGAGATGAGGAGAAACTTCTTCACCCAGAGAGTGGTGGGTGTGTGGAATGCTCTGCCCCAGAGGGCAGTGGTGGTCCAGTCTCTGGATTCATTTAAGAAAGAATTGGATAGAGCTCTCAAGGATAGTGGAATCAAGGGTTATGGAGATAAGGCAGGAACAAGATACGGATTAAGGATGATCAGCCATGATCATATTGAATGGTGGTGCAGGCTCGAAGGGCAGAATGGCCTACTCCTGCACCTATTGTTTATTGTATTGGAAAGTCTCACATTTGTATCAAAATGGTTGCTAACCAAATGAATAATTTTCCCAGGTGTTACTGTTGTAATGTTGCAAACACTGCAACTAATTGGGGCACAGCCAGATACCATGAGCAATAACTTGATAATGGCCTGACAACTTACTGGTTGATTTGGAGATAAATGTTGATGTGAACACTGGACAGAATTACTCTGCCCTTTGTGAAAGAAGATTGCTGAGAGGTTTTATTGCCACCTGAGCAGGCAGCCCAGATTCAGTGTAATGTCTCATTCAATAATGCAGCACTCCCTTGGTGTTGTACTGTCAGCCTGGGTTACATACTCAATTCTTGAAATGAGACCAACTCCACAACCTACTGCCTCAAATGTGCCCTACTGAGCCACGCGCGATACCAGTGATTATAGAATGACAGGATGCTATGGTGCAAAAGGAGACATATATTGTCTGACATACCCCTCATCAATGAAACACACACTCTCCTATATACCCCACACCATCAGATTTCATTAGCAATAAAACCTGCCAAAACCTCTGGTTTATCAGTTCCAAAATCAACAAACTGCGGCGGTCTGACAGGTGGTGTCCAACTGTCACGTTGTGCAGCTAATACTTCCTGGTGAGCAATGAACACAACACAACTAGCACATCATAAAAATAAGATAAGGTTATCATTTTATTATTTTCACAAAGTAAGGTTAATTGTGTCAAATTAATCATAAAGTTTTGTTGTTAATCTCTGCAATGTTTAATTCCATTGTTTTCTGATCTATCATTTGAAGAATTCAGTTAAGGAGTATCATGTGTGTAATTTGCATAAGTAATGTGTTCACATGTCTCTAAGTGCGTGCATACAAATGTTATATGGACATATTGTGTGAAAGCGTCGATATATACCCATGCATAAGTGTGTGAGCAGTGTGTGAAAGTGTTTGTACATGTACAAGTGTGTGAACATGATACTTGTGTGCATACATGTGCATGAAGGTGTAAGCTCTGTGTGTATGTGTGTGAGTACAGTATGTGTATACGTGTATATGTATATACACATGAATGTATAGTCTGTGTGCAGACATGTAAAAACATTTAACCATCAGCCATTAATGATTTATGGAGTATCCTCCTTGTGTTTGGCAGCCCTGAGATATTTGTCTTCGTGCTGTGACAGCACCACCACATCAACAATCTCAATGAGGTCTGTGTTCAATGAGTCTATGCTATTTCATTGCTCCATTTTCCTCACTGCACATCATTTCCAGCAAGTTTGCCAGAGGCATGGAAATAACTTGAGTCCATGTTGATGTTGACTCTTTCACCAAGGCTGACAAGAAAATAAGACATTCATTCAACATCTGTAAAAAATGGAGAAAGAGAGTCAAAAAGGGTGGTACTGGAAAAGCAAAGCAAGTCAGACAGCATCCAAGGAGGAGAGTCAATGTTTCAGGCATAAACCCTTCACATGGAATGTGGAGGAGGAAGGGGATAAGAGATAAACAGGGGGGTGGGGGTGGGGTTGGGGGAAAGATAGGTGGGAAGGCGACAGGTAAATGAAGATGGGGGGTTATTGTGATAGGTTAGTGGGGAGGGTGGAGCAGATAGGTGGGAAGGAAGATGGACAAGTCAAGAGGGCAATGCAGAATTGGAGGATTCGATCTGGGATGAGGTAGGGCAGGGGAGATTTGGAAAATAGTGAAGTTGATGTTGATGTTGATGCTGTGTGGTTGAAGAGTCCCAAGGTGGAAGATAAGGTGTTCTTCCTCCAGTTGGTGAGTGAATAAGGCCTTCTTCCAACACCAGGCACGATTCCTCCAATTGATTAATATAATACAAACTGTTACCCTTTCCTCAGCAGTTTCTTCCCAACCACAAGACAAGGATGACAATAAAATTCATTGTTAAAAACCACACAACACAAAGTTATAGGGTTTATTTGGAGGCACTAGCTTTTGAAGCGCTGCTTCTTCATCAGGTGGTTGTAGAGCAGAATTATATGACACAGAATTTGTAGCAACAAGATTGCAGTTCATGGAATGTAATATTAAACAAATTTAGATTGAGTCTTTCATCTTTTAGAATGATCATGTTAGTTTTGGTTCCTTCATATGTAAATCTCAGAACTTTTTAAAAGTTACATTTTCAAGATAGCTTTTAACAATAGATGCCATCGCAGCTCTGATAATGCATTGAAGGTGTGAAGTTAAAGTTTCTTTGTGTCCCAATGTTAGGTTATTTGATTCTTTTTCTAAAGTGGGATTTACAGAATTTTACATGGATTTATGCAGTTTTTGAACAAAATAAAATATAATTCTGCAAGTACAAATTCACCCCACAAATTTGTGTGTGTGCAGAGGAAACTGAATGAGTGTATGCATGTGTGTGTTGTTGTGACTGTATGTGACAGAATATGTATATGTGCGTAAGTGTAATGGGTATATGTTTCTGAGAGGGTGCGTGTGTAGCTGTGAGTGTGCGGGGTGTACGTGAGCGTATAAGAGAGAGAGCTTGTGTATGAGAGAGGATCTACGTGGGTCTGTAGAAATGTGTGCACGTGTGTGTGTGTGTGAGAGAGAGAGAGAGAGAGAGAGAGAGAGAGAGAGAGAGAGAGAGAGAGAGAGAGATAGATAGATAGATAGACAGATAGATAGATAGATAGAGCGAGCGAGCGGTGGAGTCATCTGTAGTGTGATCTGAACCCAAGGTCACGGTTGAGGCCACCCCCACGGGTATCGAACTCGGCTACCAGCCTCTGCTTGGCCACTTTGTATTGTTGAGGAGAAAGTGAGGTCTGCAGATGCTGGAGATCAGAGCTGGAAATGTGTTGCTGGAAAAGCGCAGCAGGTCAGGCAGCATCCAGGGAACAGGAGAATCGACGTTTCGGGCATAAGCCCTTCTTCAGAAAGGGCTTATGCCCGAAACGTCGATTCTCCTGTTCCCTGGATGCTGCCTGACCTGCTGCGCTTTTCCAGCAACACATTCCCACTTTGTATTGTTGCCTGTCCCAAAGTCCGCCTTGGAGGACGGTCACCCACAGGTCCGAGGCCGAATGTCCCGGACCACTGAAGTGTTCCCTGACTGGGAGGGAACACTCCTGTGTATTGATTGTTGTGCGGTGCCCATTCATCCATTGCTGCTGTCTCTGCTCAGGCTTGCCAATGTACTACCCTTGACTGCAGCGTATGAGATAGACAACTTTAGCCGAGTTGCATGAATACCTGCCACGTACATTGTGGGAGGTGTCCCCATGTGTAATGGTGGTATCTGTGTCGACACTCTGACACGTCTGGCAGCGTCTACCGTGACAAGGTTGTATGGTGTTGTCCGGCAGGCCAGGCAGTTTGCTGCGAACAATGGCCTGTTTAAGGTTTGGTGGTTGTTTAAGGGTGAGAAGTGGAGGCATGGGGAAGGTCTTGGTGAGTTACTATAAATTCTGTGTTGCATGATTCTGCTCCACAACCATCTGATGAAGAGGCTGTGCTCCGAAAGGTAGTATTTCCACATAAGCCTGTTGGACTATAACCTGGTGTTGTGTGATTTTTATCTTTGTCCACCCCAGTCCAACACCGGCACCTTCAAATTAATAAAATTCATCATCACCTTCAAGGTGCTAGCTCAGTATTTAACTGACTAAGAGGAACTAAGGTCCAGGATATTCAGCCTGAAACTAATATTGTGGCTTATTAGGGAACATTGATTCCCACACTCTTATAGGCTTTGGAAATTGAAACAAAGAACAAAAAACAGTACAGCATAGAATCAGGCCCTTCAGTCCACCAAGACTGCGCTGAAATGTGATACCGTTCAAAACTAAAACCCTTTGCTTCTATGAAGTCAGTATTCCTCTATTCCCTGTTTATTCATGTATATATCTAGATGGGTCTTAAACATTGCTAATGTATATGCTTCTAACACTTCTTCTGGCAGTGCATTCAAAGAACTTCCTACTCTCCGTGTAAAAAAATCTAACTCTCACATCACGTTTTACCTTATATCTATGCCCCCTTGTAATTGACATTTTTACCTGAGAAGAAAGACTCCGACTATCCATTCTATCGATGCCTCTCATAATTTTGAAAACTTCTAAGAGCTTTCTCCTCATTCTTTGACATTCAAGTGAAAACAAACCAAGCTTCTCCAAACTCTCCTCATAGCTAATATCTTCCAAACCAGGCAACATCCTACTCAATGTTTTCTGCACCTGTCCAAAGCCTTCACATCCTTCTGGTAATGTGTTGACCAGAATATTCCAAATGCAGTCTAAATGAAGTTGCAAAATCAATAGCAGCCATCAAAACAGCCTCAGTAGGAAAAAAGTTGGTCTGACTCCAACAGCTACATTGAAGCCAGCTTGCCCATCACCAAGGTGTTAATCACTCAAGTAAGTCCATAGAGACCTATATCCTTTCACCAAGTCACCCTTTATTTACAAATGCACAGTGCATGGATTCTGACCAGTTAGCTCAGTGCCAGTCCCTAGAGTGAGGAAAATCTCAGACTCCTGTTTATATTTATCAGCCAGGGCTCCCTGAGTGACCCAAGTTAACAGCCCTCAACAAGATCCAATTACTAAAATCTCAAACCTCGCTCCCACTGGACAGGATATGTTGTTCCCGTGCTTGACAACAGAGTCTTGATGTGACTGATATACTTGGAATCCTGTTGAAACAGGAGATTTACAAGAGGATTGTGGAGAGATTGGCAGATGTCCTCGAAGATATTTAGCAATAGGATTACCACTGGAAGCAGACAAGTGGCTAAGGAAATTCAATATGTCCAAAAGGACCCTGACTAACCTTTACCGTAGAAAGCATTGTATCACGGCCTGGTACAGGAACTGCTCTGCCTAGCACCATAAGAAACAACAGAAAATTGTGTACATAGCCCAAACTATCCCAGAAGCCAACTTTCCATCCATTGACTCCATCTACATTTCAGCCAACATTATCAAGACCCTTCCCACCCTGGTTATAATCTCTTCAACCTCTTCCATGAGGCAAAAGATACAAATGCTTAAACACAGGTTCCAACAGGTTCAAGAACAGCTTCTTCTCCACTGTTACTAGACTGTTGAATGGACCTCTTAAATTTCAAATCTAATGTTGATCTTGCTTTTTGTACACCTTTGGTACAGCTGTAACTTTGTATGCTTTACTCTGTTCAATCACCCCACAATCTGTAGGTCTTTGTTTGTTATGATCTGTCTGTACTACACATAAAACAAAGCATTTCACTGTACTTAGGTACATGTGAGAATAATAAATCCAAATAAAATTCATAGAGATGATGATAATGACATTGATATGGTGTGGATATGGTGTTCACAGGTGTGGATGAGAAAACTGGAAGATTGAAGAAACTCTTAACGAACATTGAAAGAGTGTGCGCATGGATCAATCTGTAAAGAAAGCATGCTTCTGTAAAACTCTTGGACTCCAGCAACAATTCTCTGAGAGACTAAACAGAGATACCTCCCAAACAGGCAATAAAACATGGTGGCAGCAGGAAAGGCAAAAGGAAGATTCAAAGTTAGCATCTGAAGTCATATTCAAGAAGAACAATAAAAATCTTTTGAACACTCGTTAGAATATCAGGAACAATTTGCGAGCAGCAGAAAACAACCCAGAGACCCAGACAGCACAGGGCACTAAACCAAAATAAGGAGCAGACACAGAAAGGAGGAACAGCCTGAGATTCAGGTGAGGCCTGGAAACCACTTTCCATTCCTAGAATCATTCCAGGAAATCGAGGGGCCACACCAGGCCTGGGAATGGGAGAATTAGGTTTATTGGGTGCAGCAATGTTTACAGGATTAGATATGAAAGGTTAGAAGGTTCCACTCAGTACTAATATTGTCTTACATGTTCTTATTGTCTTATTGTTCACATGGGTGGCATGGTGGCTCAGTGGTTAGCACTGCTGCCTCACAGCACCAGCATCCCAGGTTCGCCATGGGCGACTGTCTGGAGTTTGCACATTCTCCTCGGGTGCTTTGGTTTCCTCCCACAGTCCAAAGATGTGCAGGTCAAGTGAATTGGCCATGCTAAATTGCCCATAGGTTCGGTTAGTCAGAGGGAAATGGGTCTGGGTGGGTTACTCTTCGGAGGGTCGGTGTGGACTTGTTGGGACGAAGGGCCTGTTTCCACACCGAAGGGGATCTAATCTAATCTACTTTGAGAGAACCATTGATAACTGCATATGAGCACAATGAGGACATTTATGAGAATGTTGTATAGGCATTCAACACTTATTGTAGTGTGCATCAAACTTCATTATTAAATGGGAACATTTTCAGAGAAAGAGAGGCCAGGGTGAGCACATGCTCATTCATTAATGATCTGTTTAGGGTGATGGCAACTTGCTCTTTGAAGGCAGTATTTATTTACAAAATCACAGTGGCAAACAAGAGCTTGTCAGGTCTTTTACAAGACAGAATATTAGAGAAAGCAGCACAACTTGTTCAGCAAACAGAACTTTGGAAACAGAATCGGGTGTTCAATTAAGGGGAATCTAATGAATCATTGTTTCATTATCCTTGAGCAAATGGGGCTGCTCAATGATGATTATGGACAATTAATGCAATACTGAGGGAAAACAAGTGATCTAAATATGGCACTGTTAAGTTATTGATCCTTACCATTCCAGACTGGGTTATCACTACCAGAGTTACTAGTGGGCAGGAGCTGGAGAACACAACATCCATTTCTGTCCCATCTTTAAACCAAGTTCCTTATGATAAAGCATGAAGAGGAACAGAGGGACAATAGGCTGGAAACATTCAGAAATGGTGCAAAGCACAAGATGTATTTGAGTTGATCAGGCAGATCGACCAATAGAAGTGAATAACAAATCCATACAAAGATAGGACTATCTCACAGGAAAAGAGGAAGGACCAAGTTCAATAGCCATCTGTGAAAGGACCATTTGCCAAGGAGTAAAGGTGAAGGTCATCCTGGTCCTCAGATTGAAACTGGAACTAGATCAGAGAGATTGTCAAAGCATCACAGAGCTTAACTCTGTGAACCTAAGACTGTGTGGAGAGATATTTGTAATGTGAATATGATGGGGATAAAGAATTGGGTGGAGATATACTTTAATAGAATTAATGTCAGATGCAATGATGATGATGATGATGATGATGATGATGATGATGGGCGGCACTGTGGCTCAGTGGTTAGCACTGCTGCCTCACAGCGCCAGAGGCCTGGGTTCAATTCCTGCCTCGGGCAACTGTCTGTGTTGAGTTTGCACATTCTCCCCGTATCTGCATGGGTTTCCTCCAGGGTCTCTGGTTTCCTCTCACAGTCCAAGGATGTGCAGGTTAGTTGAAATGGCCATGCTAAATTGCCTGTAGTGTTAGGTAAATGTAGGGAAATGGGTCTGGGTAGGTTGCTCTTCAGAGGGTCGGTATGAACCTATTGGGCTGAAGGGCCTGTTTCCACACTGTAGGGAATCTAATCTAATCTAACCTAATGATGACATATTGATGCGGTTAAGTATAGATAGCAGAAGATAGCAGAAACTGCACCTAGTGAGAAGAGGAGTCATATATTGGTCAATGTTGTCTTATAAAAGTAATAGTTCTGAAAGAGTTAATGTTGGAGAGTGCAATAAACTTCACATATCTGATAATGTCTTACAGCCTTGGTGGAGAAAGAGGAGTCTAGCTAGAGGTCCTGACAGACAGATATGCCAAGAATGTCTCCTGATAGTCTTAGTTATTGTATCTAATTAATCAATATATCTTTTATCTATTGCTATGATGCATTAAGCTGGATCTTATTGTTAAGACAAGTTCCCCTTCTTGTTAAGGCTGACTGATATCTCTTCCTTTCGCATTGATAACCAAATAGGGCTTTGAGCTAGTACAGAAAGGAGATCTCGTGACAGTTAACATAATTTGTAGCACATATGACAAATCAGGAAGTAAAGAGTTCCTGCAGACAGTTCCATGGAATCCTGCAACATTATTTTGGGAGGCTGAATAGACCCAAGCCACAAACAATCAGCAAAACAGAAACATCCCTGGAGATATCAATATAAAACATCCAGTTAACTCAGAGGGGACCATGGCTTGTGACTGAGCAAAATAGAGACGGTTGATTCAGGAAGGTTGATTCCAAACACTGGAAGACTTTGACAGGAACACATGAAGGTGAAAATGAGGCTTCTGATTGTGCACACAAACCTCAAAAGCTTATCTACCCAAACCTCCAAGTAGTATATGCCCAGCAAGGGCCAGAGCACATGCATTTAGATGTAGCAACTGTCTCGGGACACATTGATTAAGAATGGAAGCATATTACTCTCAGTCCTGAAGAAGGATCTCACTGATGAGTGTGCTCATAGGTGTATGTGTGAGTTTTGTGTGTGTACACATTGCGTATCTATATATGTGGGTGTGTGCGTATTTGGGTAAAGGTGTAAAGATGTGAGATTGTACATATGTATATGTGTGTAAGAGTATGTCTGTATCTGAAGGTGTGTGTAGGTGTCTGTGTGTATATGTATGTATCTGCATGAGTGTCTGAGGGTGTGGGTCATAGAGTCATAGAGATGTATAGCATGGAAACAGACCCTTCAGTCCAACCCATCCATGCCGACCAGATATTCCAATGCAATCTAGTCCCACCTGCCAGCACCTGGCCCATATCCCTCCAAACCTTTCCTATTCATATACCCATCCAAATGCCTCTTAAACATTGCAATTGTACCAGCCTCTACCACTTCCTCTGGCAGCTCATTCCACATGCACCACCCTCTTCGTGAAAAAGTTGCCCCTTAGGTCTCTTTTATAACTTTCCCCTCTCACCCTAAACATCTAGTTCTGGACTCCCTGACC
Organism: Chiloscyllium plagiosum; assembly: GCF_037043375.1. Classification (NCBI taxonomy): domain Eukaryota; kingdom Metazoa; phylum Chordata; class Chondrichthyes; order Orectolobiformes; family Hemiscylliidae; genus Chiloscyllium; species Chiloscyllium plagiosum. Next base: position 91,398,757 of record NW_028270151.1, read on the forward strand.
CCAGGGAAAAGACTTTACCTATTTATCCTATCCATGCCCCTCATAATTTTGTAAACCTCTATAAGGTCACCCCTCAGCCTCTGACGCTTCAGGGAAAACAGCCCCAGCGTGTTCAGCCCCTCCCTATAGCCCAAATCCTCCAACCCTGGCAACATCCCTGTAAATCTTTTCTGAATTCTTTCAAGTTTCACAACATCTTTCCAGTAGGAAGGAGATCAGAATTGCATGCAATATTCCAACAGTGGCCTAACCAATGTCCTGTACAGCTACAACATGACCTCCCAACTCTTGCACTCAATACTCTGACCAATAAAGAAAAAGGGATACTAAATGCCTTTTTCACTATCCTGTCTACCTGCAACTCTACTTTCCAGGAGCTATGAACCTGCACTCCAAGGTCTCTTTGTTCAGCAACACCCCCTAGGACTTTACCAGTAAGTGTTTAAGTCCTGATAAGATTTGCTTTCCCAAAATGCAGCACCTTGCATTTATCTGAATTAAGCTCCATCTGCCACTCCTCAGCCCATTGGCCCATCTGGTCCAGATCCTGTTGTAATCTGAGGTAACCCTCTTCGCTGTCCACTACACCTCCAATTTTGGTATCATCTGCAAACTTACTAACTGTACCTCTTATGCTCGTGTCCAAATCATTTATATAAATGATGAAAAGTAGTGGACCCAGCACCGATCCTTGTGGCACTCCACTGGTCACAGGCCTCCAGTCTGAAAAACAACTGTCCACCACCACCTTTGAGCTAGTTCTGTATCTAAATGGCTAGTTCTCCCTGTATTCCGTGAGATCTAACCTTGCTAATCAGTCTCCCATGGGGAACCTTGTCGAACGCCTTACTGAAGTCGATATAGATCACATCTACCGCTCTGCCCTCATCAATCCTCTTTGTTACTTCCTCAAAAAACGCAATCAAGTTTCTAAGACATGATTTCCCATGCACAAAGTCATGTTGACTATCCCTAATCAGTCCTTGCCTTTCCAAATACATATACATCCTATCCTTTAGGATTCCCTCCAATAACTTGCCCACCACCGACATCAGGCTCACTGGTCTATAGTTCCCTGGCTTGTCCTTACCACCCTTCTTAAACAAGGGCACCACGTTAGCCAACCTCCAGTCTTCCGGCACCTCACCTATGATTATCGATAATACAAATATCTCAGTAAGAGGCCCAGCAATGTCTTCTCTAGGTGTATGTATATGTATTTGTGCGTGTGCGCATGTATATGTTGTGTCTGGGAATGTGTGTGCATGTGTGTTATACATGTGAGAGGATGTATCTGCAAACATGTATGCATGCACACAGGGTTACATGTGTGTTTGTGTATGTGCATGTTACTGTACACAGGTAGACACCTGCAAAAACATCTGCCAAAACACACATGCTCCTGTATGCACAGATACTCACAAAAATATACACAGTGTAAGTCCTCCCTATCGGGGTGGGAAAGTGGAGAACTGTACTGGTCAGAGGAGGCCATGTGTGATGGGAGCATCCCCTGAAATATGAGGAGCTAACAAACGGAGAAGTCATCAGCATTAACATTGAATGAAATTCCAAATATTTGTCCTTGGATATTCGCCCAAAACGCCTTCCAAAATTCCTTGTAAGAATGTCCTTGGCTTGCAGCTGCCAAACCTACACTTTACTGATACTGGGGCATTACAAGGTTGCAAAGCTTGACACCATCACTGTAGAAGACAACAATTCTCCTGCTTTCACTGGATAATCATCATTGTCTGCCCTTGAGGAATATTTGAAATGTCACTGTTAAGTCACATTGCACCAGCTCATAAAAATTCCTCCTATCATTCTTGTGAAATATTTCTTCCTGCTGTACATGAGACATCAACTCTGATTTATATTCCTAGATAAGCAAACATAGGTCACTTGCTATGTGTGAGTTTATAGGATGCATGGTGCCAAGCTTCCTACTCAACCATTTATAGTACAGAATTATCCTAAACCAGGCACCCTGGGAGCACTCAGCAAGAGAAGGTGGCTCTGAACACTGCCTTTTATCAGAAACACCATCTAATAAATTATTCCAGAGAATAGCTTCCTCTTCTACTTGACTGCAGAAATTGAGTTTTAGAGTGGTGTGCACATTGGGTGTGCGTGGTATGTGTGTACAGACGTGTATCTAGATATGTGAATGTGTGTGTACTTGGGTAAAGGTGTGAGATAGTACATATGTATATACGTGTACGTGTGTGCGTCTGATGTGTGTCACATCAAATCACACTGAATCAACAGATTTCATGCACCTGCTCAGTACCTAGGCTTGAGCTCCACTTGAGCTTGTATTAGAGCTTTCACTTTGCCCTGTATCTGTGTAATGAGTCCTGAAGGATGCAAGAGTCCTCTTGAACCACTCAGTGCACCCTGTTTCACCAACTCTGTTCATCATCTCTGGATCAAAGACTCGGAACTCGCTTCTGAACAGAACCCACATCCCATGGAATTCAGCAGTTCAAGAACGCAACTCATAAAAACCACCTTCTGCACGATAAGGTAATAATAAAAAAAAACTGACTGAACATCCTGAGAATGAATAACGTGCACAGTGCTGTAATTGCTTGTACTCTGCTGCTGGAACAAGGTTTGTTCGTGTTGGTCCACAAGATTGTGCCATGATTAACAATTGGGTGGCTGGCTGGCAATTGGGAAGGCTTGCTAGCCTTTATAGTGAGAGAATTTGAGTGTGGAATACAAAACATAGAACAATACAGAACAGTGAGATGCTGTGCTGAATGTGACACTAAATCCCTTCTACCTGCCTGTGATCCATATCCCTCCATTTCCTTGCATATTCATCTGCTTATCTAAAAGTCCCTTTCATGCCCTGATTGGATCCACTGCCACCACCAGTGCGGTTCAGACTCCTACCATTCTCTGTATAAAAAAACTTGCCCCTCACAGCTCCTTTGAACTTTCCCTCTCTCACTTTAAATGCATGCTCCCCTCGTATTAGACATTTCAACTCTGTGGAAAAGATTCTGACCGTCAACACCATCTATATATCTTATAATTTTATAAACTTCTATCAAGTCTCCCCTCAGCCTCTGCTGCTCAAAAGAAAATATCACAAGGTTTTCTACGCTCTCGTTATAGCTCATACTCTCTAGTCCTGGCAGCATCCTGGTAAACCTTTTCTGCACCCTCTCCAAAGCCTCCACATCATAGAATGCCTAGAGTGTGGAAACAGGCCATTTGACCCAACAAGTCCACACCAACCCTCCAAAAAGTAACCCACCCAGACCCCATTCCCCTACCTTATTACTTTTACACTTTCCACTGACTAATGCACCTAATTTTCATCCTGAACTCTATTGGCAATTTAGTATAGCCAATTCACCTAACTTACATGCCTCTGGACAATGGGAGGAAAATGGAATACCTGGAGGAAACCCAGACAGACACATGGAGAATGTCTGTGTGGAGTTTGCACACAGTCTCCAGAGGCTGGAATCCAACCTTGGGTCCCTGATACTGTGAGGCAGCAGTGCTAACCACTGAGCTACCGTGCTGCCCCTGTAATTTACATCCTTCCTGTAATGTGGTGAGCACAATTGAATGCAATACTCCAAATGCGGCCTAACCAAAGTCTTTTAAAGCTGCAACATGACATCCTGACTCTTGTATTCAGGGCTGAAGAAGGGCTCATGCCCGAAACATCAATTCTCCTGCTCCTTGGATGCTGCCTGACCTGCTGCGCTTTTCCAGCAACACATTTTCAGCTCTTGTACTCAATGCCCCAACCAATAAAGGCAAGAATGCCATACGCCTTCTTTACCACCTTAGATACCACTTTCAAGGAGCTATAGACTTGAACCCCAAGATCCTTCTGTACATTAATGCTGTTCAGAGTCCTGCCATTAGCTGTTGAATTTTCCTTAATATTTGATCTCTCAAAGTCCAGCACCTCACACTTACCTGGATTAAACGCCATCTGCCAATTCTCTGTCCAGTACAGGAGAAGGGAGGTCCTGATGCAGTTATAAGGGCCTTTATGAAGCCACATCTTGAGTGTTGTGTGCAGTTTTGGTCTCCGAGTCTGAGGAAGGACATTCTTGCTATTGAGGGGGTCATATGAAGAAAGACTGGATAGATTGTTCTTGTGCTCACTGAAATTTAGAAGAATGAGGGAGAGGTTGGGATCTTAGAAACATAAAATCTTGGTTGGACTGGACAGGCTAGATGTGGGCAGAATGTTCCTGATTTTGGGAACCACCTGATGAAGGAGCAGTGCTCTGAAAGATAGTGCTTCCAAATAAACCTGTTGTACTATAACCTGGTGTCGTGTGATTTTTAACTTTGTGCACCCCAGTCCAAATCCCGATTGTCCAGAACAAGGGGTCACAGTTTAGGAATAAGGAATAAGCCATTCAGGACTGAGATGAGGAAGAATTTCTTCACTCAGTTGTGAACATGTGGAATTCTCTACCACACACAACTGTTGGGGTCAGTTCGTTAGATAAATTCAAGAGAAGGCTGGACATGGCCCTTGCTGTTAAAGGGATCCAGGGAGAGAAAGCGGGAGTGCCATGCTGAAATTGCATGATAAGCCATGATCACATTGAATGGTAATATAGCTCAAAAGGCCGAATGGCCTACTCCTGCACCTATTTTCTATGACTGTGGTGTGGTGGTGATGACACTGGATTAGCAAGCTAATATGCTGGAATCGTGGGTTTGAATCCTACCATGGCAGATGCTGAAGGTTAAATTCAAAAGCATCTGGAGTTAAATCTAACCTAATTATGAGCATTGTCATAACAACTATAACCAGATGATTGTTTCTGCAGATGGATGGGGGTTATACATTAGGACCCTGCAGAACCACTAAATTGATGCTTATTGCACTGCAATTCCCCTGTTCCTAGAACTTCGGAAAGTATCCATTCAGTTCAACTACTGTCAATTCTTTCTCATTGGCCCTAATGGTAGCTTTGGATATACTGACTGGACTTGGGTTACCTCATTCACAGTCCACAGCAAACTGAAGTCAGTCTGCCTGATGGTAACAACAGAGACACACAAATATCAGGCGCTGGATATCCTTAGAGTCAGAGAACTAACCGAGTCATTGCATGTTATATGGTGTCTCTCTAACATCCTAATGTCACGGGAGCAATGGAATACTGGTGAGAAGCTGGTATTGCCAGTCATTTATTACAGAAATCAATCAATTTCATTCCATTCAAATTAAAGGTTGAAAAGGCATCTGGGAAGTTTCAGCTAGTTTGCCAGTTTAGGCATCAACAAGGCAATTTTGTGGTTTGTTTAACCTAAAGTATAAATAATTAAACAATTTGGGGAAATGTTAACCTCCAGACCGAGTGGATCTGCCTGAGTGAAATGTTAGAAATATAACATTTCAAACCTACCACGAACCTTTCACTTCTCATTTTAATGCAGACCAACTGGAGAGAGTCATAGAGATGTACAACACGGAAACAGACCCTTCGCTCCAACCCAATCTAGTCCCACCTACCAGCACCTGGCTCATATCCCTCCAAACCCTTCCTATTCATTTACCCACCCAAATGCCTCTTAAATGTTGCAATTGTACCAGCTTCCACCACTTCCTCTGGCAGCTTATTCCATACACGTACCACCCTCTGTGTGAAAAAGTTCTGGACTCCCCGATCCCAGGGAAAAGACTTTGCCTATTTACCCTATCCATGCCCCTCATAATTTTGTAAACCTCTATAAGGTCACCCCTCAGCCTCCGACACTCCAGGGAAAACAGCCCCAACCTGTTCGGCCTCTCCCTATAGCTCAAATCCTCCAACCCTGGCAACATCCTTGTAAATCCTTTCTGAACCCTTTCAGTTTTTACAACATCTTTCTGATAGGAAGGAGACCAGAATTGCACGCAATATTCCAACAGTGGCCTAACCAATGTTCTGTACAGCAGCAACATGACCTCCCAACTCCTGTACTCAATACTCTGACCAATAAAGGAAAGCATACCATACGCCTTCTTCACTATCCTGTCTACCTGCGACTCCAGTTTCAAGGAGCTATGAACCTGCACTCTAAGGTCTCTTTGTTCAGCAACACTCCCCAGGACCTTACCATTAAGTGTATAGGTCCTGCTAAATTTGCTTTTCCAAAATGCGGGACCTCGCAATATCTAAATTAAACTCCATCTGCCACTTCTCAGGCCATTGGCCCATCTGATCAAGATCCCTTGTAATCTGAGGTAATCTGTCCACTACACCTCCAATTGTGGTGTCATCAGCAAACTTACTCATATCCAAATCATTTATATAAATGATGAAAAGCAGTGGACCCAGCATCGATCCTTGTGGCATTCCACTGGTCACAGGCCTCCAATCTGAAAAACAACCCTCCACCACCACCCTCCCATTACTGTTAGAGGGTTAGATGGATCAGAATTTCTAAGGACCATCCAGGAGGGTTTTGTAGAGCAGTATGCAAATAGTCCAACTCAGGAAGGAGCCATACAGGACCTGGTGTTAGGGAATGAGCCCGGCCAGGTGGTTGAAGTTACAGTAGGGTATTTCTTTGGGAATAGTGATCACCTTTCCGTAAATTTTAGAATACTCTTGCACAAAGGTGAGAATAGTCCTAAAGGAAGAGTGTTAAATTGGGGGAAAGTCAACTATAGCAAAATTTGGCAGGAGCTGGGAAATACGGATTGGGAGCAGCTGTTTGATGTTTATCCGCATTTGATATGGAGGAGGCTTTTAAAGAGAGGTTGATTAGAGTTCGGGACAGACATGTCCCTGTGAAAATGAGGGATAAAAATGTCAAGAATCATGGATAACAAGTAAAATTGTGAGACTAGCTAAGAGGAAAAAGGAAGCATAGGTCTAGGCAACTGAAAGCAGATGAAACCTTGGAAGAATATTGGGAAATAGGACCAATCTGAATGAGGAATTAAGAGGGCTAAAAGGGATCATGAAATAGTTTTAGCAAACAGGGTTAAGGAAAATCCCAAAGTCTTTTATTCTTATATAAGCAGCAGGAGGGTAACTGAAGAAAAGGTTGGCCCACTCAATGACAATGGAGGAAAGATATGCATGAAAGTCAGAGAAAGTGGGTGAAGTTCTTAATGAGTACTTTGCAGGAGTATTCACCGAGGAGAGGGTCATTGACGGACAACATCGTGAGAGGTATAGCCAGGGTGGATAGCAAGAAGCTTTTTCCCCAGAGTGGGGGACTCCATTACTCAAGGTCATGAGGTCAAGGTGAGAGAAGAAAAGTTTAAGGGTGATACATGTGGAATGTTATTTACGCAGAGAGTGGTGGGTCCCTGGAATGTGTTGCCAGTGGAGATGTAGAGACAGGCATGATAGCGTCATTTAAGATGCATCTGGACATATCGATGAATGGGCAAGGATCAGAAGGATACAGATCCTTGGAAAATAGGTGACACATTTAGATAGAGGATCTGGATTGGCTTGGATTGCCAAAGGGCCTGTTTCTGTGCTGTAATTTTCTTTGCTTTTGATTCAGCTGGGGTGTGACGGCTAATCCCATCCCAAAACTTTGGTTAGACCGCACTTGGAATACTGTGTCCAGTTCTGGTCGCCCTATTATAAGAAAGATGTGGATGTTTTGGAGAGGGTTCAGAGGAGGTTTACCAGGATGCTGCCTGAACTGGAGGGTTTATCTTATGAGGAAAGGTTGACTGAGCTCGGACATTTTCATTGGAAAAAAGGAGGAGAAGAGGGGACCTAATTGAGGTATACAAGTTGGTGAGAGGCATAGATAGAGTCGATAGCCAGAGACTATTTCCAAGGGCAGAAATGACTAACATGAGGGGTCATAGTTTTAAGCTGGTTGGAGGAAAGTATAGAGGGGATGTCAGAGGCGGGTTCTTTACACAGAGAGTTGTGAGAGCATGGAATGCGTTGCCAGCAGCAGTTGTGGAGGCAGAGTCATTGGGGACATTTAAGAGACTCCTGGACATGCATATGGTCACAGAAATTTGAGGGTGCATACATGAGGATCAGTGATCGGCACAACATCGTGGACTGAAGGGCCTGTTCTGTGCTGTATTGTTCTATGTTCTAAGATTCTGAGGGTGAGGGATAGCCAATTCTTCCCAGTTCTCTGGAATGAGGCAGTCAATCTGCTTTCAGGAATGATTTGGAGCACAATCACCTGATGAAGGAGCGACGCTCCAAAAGCTTCCAAGTAAACCTGTTAGACTATAACTTGGTGTTGTGTGATTTTTAACTTTGCTTTCAGGAGGTTAGAGTGTGGGATGGGGTCAGACAGTGACAAATTCTAAAGAGACCGTGAGCCTCCATTTTAAGAGGATTTTTTTTACCTTTAACGCATTTCAGCTACGTTCCCGACTGCCTTCAGAATTTATGCCAATTAAAGGATGTGAGAAGGATTGCTTTCTCAAAGAATAAGAGGCTTTGCTGCACTCTTTAAGAGAATACCACCACATTCAAGTTCCCCACCAAGCCAAACATCATCATTTGGAAATATATTGCCATTCCCTCAGTTGATTGCCCTAGACCCCATGGATTCAAGAAAGACCTCAAAAGGCAGCTCACCATCATCTACTCCAGGACAACTGGAGATATATTATGAAGAAAAAGTAACCATGTTAATCACTTGCAAAATCTACTCTCCACTTTGAGGCCTAAACAGTCATTACTAACTGTAGTCCAATGCTCACTCGAATTTCTCACCATCAGCCTCACGATCTCTACTCCCTCCAACTATGAACTCTGATCCTCTGAATATCACCTGTAACTACTTCCCCTGCCCTAAGTACACTTTCTGCTCCCTCAGTTTCCTGCTGCCTTCCAATCTGCACTCTATTCCCGGGTATGATTTTATTCCACAATTCAAAGTTTGGGTGAAGATTTGTAGCTCGGGTGCTCGTTGCTGTGGTTCTGTTCGCCGAGCTGGAAATTTTTGTTGCAGACGTTTCGTCCCCTGTCTAAGTGACATCCTCAGTGCTTGGGAGCCTCCTGTGAAGCGCTTCTGTGGTGTTTCCTCCGGCATTTATAGTGGCCTGTCCCTGCCGCTTCCGGTTGTCAGTTTCAGCTGTCCGCTGTAGTGGCCGGTATATTGGGTCCAGGTCGATGTGTTTGATGATGGAGTTTGTGGATGACTGCCATGCTTCTAGGAATTCCCTGGCTGTTCTTTGTTTGGCTTGCCCTATAATGGTAGTGTTGTCCCAGTCGAATTCATGTTGCTTGTCGTCTGCGTGTGTGGTTACTAAGGATAGCTGGTCGTGGCGTTTCGTGGCTAGTTGATGTTCATGGATGCGGATCGTTAGCTGTCTTCCTGTTTGTCCTATATAGTGTTTTGTGCAGTCCTTGCATGGGATTTTGTACACTACATTAGTTTTGCTCATGCTGGGTATCAGGTCCTTCATTCTGGTGAGTTGTTGTCTGAGGGTAGCTGTTGGTTTGTGTGCTGTTATAAGTCCTAGTGGTCGCAGTAGTCTGGCTGTCAGTTCTGAAATGCTCCTGATGTATGGTAGTGTGGCTAGTCCTTTGGGTTGCGGCATGTCCTCGTTCCATTGTCTTTCTCTTATGCATCTGTTGATGAAATTGCGGGGGTATCCGTTTTTGGCAAATACCTTGTATAGGTGTTCCTCTTCCTCTTTTTGCAGTTCTGGTGTACTGCAGTGTGTTGTGGCCCTTTTGAATAGTGTCTTGATGCAACTTCGTTTGTGTGTGTTGGGGTGGTTGCTTTCATAGTTCAGGACTTGGTCTGTGTGTGTGGCTTTCCTGTGTACCTTTGTGGTGAATTCTCCGTTCGGTGTTCTCTGTACTTTATTCCACAATTTTTGTTGCTGTTGTACAAATAGCCAGCTTATCGGCCAACCGCACTACTTCTCTACCATCTCTCTCTACACTTTGTCTTTAATATTTTATCAATCAGCTTTTGTTAATTTTCTTAGTTCAAGGCATTGTATAAATCCAGGTTGTAGTCCCGAGTAGCAACCAACTGTTTTCCTGAATGACATATGGAATAAATGTCCCAGTCTGTCTCACCTCTTCTCAAATGACAACCCACTTATTTCAGGTATCAATCTCGTAAACTTACTCGTCATTGTTCCTTAAATAAGGAAACCAAAACTGCACAGGATAGAAGATGAAATCTCACCAATGCCCTGTACAATTTAAGAATAACACTGTTGATTTTGTGTTCAGTTTCTCTTGTAATAAAGGCTTCTATCCCGTGAGCCTTCCATGTTGCTTGCTGTACCTGCATACTAACATTTTGTGTTCACTAATTCCATTTAGGGAGGAAAACTTTATCAGGTCTGACTTCTACGTGACTCCAGATCCACAGCAATTAAGTTGACACTTACCTGTTCTCAGTTCAAAGGAATGGACAATAAAGAGAGGCCTTGCCAGTGATCGCCTCATTCCCACGAAACAATAGATCATAAAAATGTTTCTGAAATCAGGAACTACAGGTGGGGTTCAGCAAACTGATGAAACTGGGGGAGGCAACAGTAAATACTGACCTTCAAAAAACCTGTTTTAAAATGCAAAGTGTTAAAGTGTTAAATCCTGTGTTGAGATACTACACAGCACGAAGGCTCTAAGTAACACCATACCATACCACACCACCCAACAGAGCTCCTGATTTCTGCAGCACTCTTATTAAGTGGGAGGATGTCACAGGAGAACAAGTCATCTACATGCACTTGTGTAGTTCCCATTATCTAGTTACTCCCAACAGCATTACATTGCCCCCATAGACATTACTCTTTTCTGAAATAAAACGGCCCAGCCTAGTTCCCAGATATATCTAAGTCAGGGATGCTCAATTAATCTTGAAGTGAGCTAATTTGCTTACAGATAGAAGAGAGAAATGTGGGCTTAGTTGAGAGGGAGAGAGCAAGGTTCCAGTGAGTTAGTATTCAGGATCAATCCTGCCAAGAATAAATTGAACTTATCTGGAGAATGAAGAATATCCAGAATGAAAGATTGGTTATCCTGGCACTCCAGATCCTGGAGAGATAGACAAGAGGTCACCACTGCTTAATAAGCCAAGGCTTTACTCTGCTGCCTCAGAGCTGATGGTTTTGTGTTGAAGGAATCTACCGGACTCAGACCTTGAACATTGATAAACTTTATTGCATGACATCATGGGGAGCACACCTTCCCTTAGTATAGTCCGGTGCTTCTCCAGAACATTCTAGATCACTGCGGATTTATATAGTACTGACAGTTGCTCAGACACAAAGCTACAAGATATTCACTAGATGGCCTACGTGAGCTTCACCAGGCAGAGTCCGAGTTTGGACTTGCCTAGGATTGTACATAACGAGCTAATGATCTCAGACCTTGAGTCAATGCACACCCCAGATACTACATTCGCCCGATGGTAATGCACAAAAGAATAAATTGCGCTTTTGCTTAGGTGGGAGATAAATAGTTCATGAGTTGTGGGAAAACCACAAGTTATGTGGTTGTTACAGAATGTTCTAACAAGCTAGGGGCCACCTAGGGCAAGGGGCAAAGCTAGGTAAGAGCAATATCATGACTGAGCAAAATGGCTACAAACACATAGACCAGCAAAAATAGCTTCCACATTTTGTAATCCACAAATACCAGACTGAAGGAGACTCATAGGATATGATCAGATTACGATTATGCTGTTGGGCTTGTAATCCAGCCGAATGATCAATGACCTGAAATGTTAATGGCATTAATACCAGTCTCACATGCTACCGAGAGTATAAATAACAAGATTGATAGGTGGCTGGACAAATAGGTGGGAGGACAGATTTGACTCAAGTAGGAAGGGTTGCACCTTAGCAGAATAGGGAACGTTGTCCATGGAGGTGGGAGAGAGGCAGATATTGCTGTTTGTTAGTATTGCTGAGGAGGATTTAATCTAGAATACAAGGGGAATGGGAATCTGAGTATGAAGACAGAAGGGGCAAACAAGGATAGAAACAATAGACCAGAAAGGTTAGAATCAAAAGAGGAATGCAGGAAAAATATGGGTGCAACACATATCGAGCCATAGTGCAAAATAAGTTAAAATGGTTAACAAGGTTAAGAAGTCAAGTTTAAAAACTGTGTGTCTTAATGCACAAAACATTCACATAAGGTAAATGAATTATCATTACAAAATTGATACAGTTATTCTATAGTCACAGTTGCGGAGACGTGGTTGCAAGGTGACAAAGGATAGCAACTGATCATCATTTTGGAAGGATAAATAAAGGGAAAGGAAGTGGGGCACCACTGTTAGTAAACAAGTAGATCAAAGTAATAGTGAGGAAGTATGATGGCTTGGAAGATCATGTGGAATCTATATGGGCAGAGATAAGAAACAACAAGGACAATTAGATGTTATTGCCGGTTGTCTGTCGGCCCCCACCATGGTGGAAATGTGAGGGAAGGCACTAAACAGAAGTCTAAACATGCAACAAGGGTAAACTGCAATCAAGGGTGACTTTAAATCGACATAGATTGGACAAACCAAACTGCCAATAACACTCTGGAGGAAGATTTACTGTAGTGTGTAAGTATTAGCTTTTTACACCAATACACCGAGGAGCCAAATAGAGAACAGACTGGGTACTGTGCACTGAGTAAGGATTAACTATCAGTCTTGAGGTGTGGGGCCCCTTCCAGAAGACTGACCAGAATAAGACAAAATTTGTGATTCAGTTGGAGAGTGAACGAAACTATAGTTGAACTCTGTAGTAGGGTCCTGAATTTAAATAAAGGAAACTATAATGGTATAATGCATGAATTGGCAAGGATGGATTGGGGAACCTTATGAAAAGGGCTGCCGGTGAATTTTTACTGGAAATGTGTATGAACTATATCAATCATTCATTGCTGACTGGTGCAAAAATAAACCATAAACGTGGCTCAACCATGACTTACAAAAGAAATCGGGGATAGTATTAGATCCAGGGAGGAGCCATATAAAATTGCTAGTAAAAGTAGCAACGCTGAGGATTGGGAGCATTTTTGAAATCAGCAGAAGAGAACAAAAAAGGTTCAATCAAGAGGGTGAAAATAGAGAATGAGGGTAAAACTATAAGAAACCGAAACTGACCATAAAAATTTCCATAAATACATGAAGAGAAAATGATTAGTAAACAAATGTAGGTCTCCTACAATCAGAAGCTGGTGAAATTATACTGAGAAAGAAAGAAACAGCAGAAGATTTGAATTCACATTTTGATTCTGATTTCACAAAAAGTGATACAAAAAAAACCTCCCAGAAAAGTTATGGAACTAAGAGTCATGTAACAGGACAGAATTGAAGGAAATCAGCATTAGTAAGAAAATGGTGCTGGGGAAATTAATGGAGTTAGAGGTTGTTAAATCACTGAGGCCTGATAATCTACATCCCAGAATACCAAAGGAAGTGGCCCCGGAAATATTGGATGCATTGTTGGTCATCTTCCAAAATTGTATAGACTCTGGAGCAGTTAGAGTCATAGAGTCCTATAGCATAGAGTAGGCCCTTTGCTCAAGTTGGTTCATGCTGACCAAAATGTCTGTTCACGCTAACCGTATTTCCCTACACTTGGCCCATGTCCTTCTAATCCTTTCCTAACCATGCATGTGTCCAAATGCCTTTTAAAAATCATTAATGTACTCACCTCCATTTCGGCTGGCAGCTCATTCCATATTGTGTACCACCCTCTGTGTAAAATAATTGCCCCTCAGTTCCTGCAGACTGGAGGGTGGCAAGTGCAACCCCAGTATTTCGAAAAAAAAAGGAAGAGAAAAATCAGAAATAGAAACCAGTTAGTCAAACACTAGTCGTGAGGAAAATGCAGCCTACTATAAAAGAGGTGTTAACAGAACATTTGGAAAGTACTAACGGGATTGGACAAAGCCAACATGAGTTTCTGAAAGGCAAATTATGCTTAACGAATCCACTAGAGTTTTTTGCTTATAGAACTGAGGTTATAACTACTAGAATAATAAAGGGAGAAACAGCGGATGTGGTTTTTAGCTTTTCAGAAAGTTTTTCAGAAGTTCCCTCCTCATAGGTTAGTGGAAAAAGTAAACAATTAGAGGCTGTATATTAAACCATAAGATAAAAGGAGCAGGAATAGTCCTTCAGCCATATCAGTGGATGTGTTTGAAAAACCCCATTCTCCTGCCTTCTCTCCATAATCCCTGATCACCTTACTAAACAGGAACCTACCTATCTCTGTGTTAAATACACTCAATGATTTTTACTCCACAACCTTCTGTGGCAATGAGTTTCACTAATTAATCACCTTCTGGTTGAAGAAATTCATCCTCATCTGTTCTAAATAGTTGTCTCTTCACTCTGAAGCTGTGACCTCAGGTACTAGTGAAAACACTTTCTCCACATCCATTCCATCCTGACCTCTCGGACACTGTAAGTCTCAATGAGTGCCCTCATTCTTCTAAACTCCATTGAATACAAACTCAGAATCCTCAACTCCTCCTCAAATGCCAAGCCCTTCATCTCTGGGATCATTCTTGTAAACCTCTTCTGCATCCTTCCAATGCCAGCACATCCTTCCTTAGACAAAAGGAAACTGCTCATGATATTACAAATGTGGTCTAACCAGAGGCTTACACAACCTCAGCAGTACATCTGTGCTCTTGTATTCTAACACTCTTGAAATCAATGTTAACATTGCATTTGCCTTCCTGACTGCCAACTGAGTCTGCATGTTAAGATAATACTGAACTAGGACTCCCATGACCCTTTGTGCTTCAGATTTCCGAAGCCTTTCTCTGTTTAGAAACAGTCTATGCTTCTACTTTTCCTACCAAGATGCAAAACCTCACACTTTCCCACATTGTATTCCATTTGCCATTTCTTGGCTAAATCTCCGAGCCTGTCCAAGTCCTTCTGCAGGCTCCCCACTTCCTCAATACTACCTGCCTCTCCAATTATCTTTGTTGGATCTGCAAACTTAGCAACAATGTCATTAGTTCCTTCATCCAGATCATTTATAAATAATGTGAATAGCTGTGGTCCAAACACAGACTCCTGCATAACCCTGCCACTAGCTGATAACCAGAAAGAGACCCCTTTATTCCCCACTGTCTGCCTCTTGCCATGCAACCAATCCTCTATCCATGCCAATGTCTTGCCTCTAGCACCATAGGCTCTTATCTTAGTTAGCAGCCTCCTCTATGGCACCTTGTCAAAGGCCTTCTGGAAATCCAAATAGAACATATCCACTGGCTCTCCTTTGTCTAACTGGCTTGTTACCTCCTCAACGAATTCTAACAGATTTGTCAGGTGTGTCTTCCCCTTGACAAAGCCCTACTGACTCAACCCTATTTTACCTTGTATTTCCAAGTATTCTGCAATCTCATCCTTAATAACGGACTTTAAAACCTTACCAATGACTGAGATCAGGCTCAGCGGCCTATAGTTTCCTGTCTCTGATTCCTTCCCTTCTAAAACTAGTGTATTACATTAGCCATTTTCCAGTTTTCTGGGACCCTTCCTTGACCCCAGTGAATCTTGAAAGATAACAAACAATGCCTCCACAGTGCCCTCACCTGTTGCCTTAGAATTCTAAGGTGTACTTCACCTGGTCCAGATGATTTATCGACCTTCAGATCTTTTAGCACTTTTGCCTTAGTTCTGGCCATCAGATTCAAGCCTGCTCCTTGACTCTCTTGAAGTTCTGGTATGCTGCTGTTGTCTTCCTATTTGAAAATTGATGTAAAGTACCTATTCAGTTCCTCCATCATTTCTTTGTTCCCCATTACTATTTCTCCATGTCATTTTCCAGTGGTCCAATGTCCACTCTTGCCTCTTTGAGTATCTAAAAAAATACTTGCAAAGTATATCGCCACGGATTAAGAATTAGTTGACAGCCAAGCATCAGGAGAATGGGAATAATTATTTTTCCTCCAGTGGCAGACTCTTGGAGTACTACAGGAATCAATACTTAGATCCCAGCTATTCATGATATATATAAATGAGCTGAATGAGCGAACATGATGCAATATTTCCAAGTTTGCTGATGACACAAAACTGGGTGGGATTCTGAGTTGTGAGGAAGATGTAAGGATGCTTCAAGTTGAATTCGACATGTTGAGTGAGTACGCAAATAGTGGATTATGTGGCTAGATGCGAAGTTATATACTTCGGTGTGAAAAACAGTATTATTTAATTGGTGATATATTGGGAAGTGTGGATGCACAAAGAGATCTAGGTGTCCTTGAACACTGCTTAAAGAAAATAAACAGGCAGGTGCAGCAAACAATTAGAAAGGCAAAAGACCTGGATTGCCAGAAGATTCAAGTTTCTTTTCAATTCAGATGTAGGGATGTCTATTGCAATTATACAGGATTTGGTGAGTCCACAGCTAAAATTTTGCATGCAGTTTTGGTCTCCCCATCTAACAGAGGATATCTATTATAAAGTGAGTACAGGGGAGGTTCACTAGACTGATACTGGGGTTGGTAGCACTAACTTATGAGATTTGACTGGGCCTGTATTTACCAGAGTTTAGAAAACTGAGAGGTTACGTGATTGAAAAGTATCTTCTAACAGGAGATGGACTAGATGCAAAGAAGATGTCTTCCCTGTTTAGGGGATCTGGAACCAAGGGACACAATTTCGAGATACAGGATAGACCGTTAAGGACTGAGACAAGAAATCATTTCCTTACTCACACAGTAATGGATCTGAGACTGGTGAACCTGTGGAATTTGCTACTACAGATGGCTGTGGAGGTCACATCACAGAATATATTCAAGAAAAAGGTAAATACATTTTTAGATTTTATAGGTGTCAATGTATAAGGGTAGAAATGGGGAATGTAGGATTGAGATAAAGGATCAGCCATTGTGGAACACACTCAAAGGGCTGAATGGCCTTCTCCTGCTCATAGTTTCTATGTTCCCTCTCTCCACAGATATCTCCTGACTTTCTGGCTATTTCCAGCAGTTTTAGTTAAATTTTACATTTGTAATCTTAGACAAACGATCCAGATATGTGTGTTCTACCATGGAGCAGCGTTAGAATTTAAATTCAATTAACAAAGTCATTCTGGAATTAAATGCTATTCTCATTGATAATGATCCTGAAACTACCAGATTATAATTAAAAACTCATCTGGTTTTCTAATGTCTTTAAGGAAGGAAATCTGCCATCCTTACCTTGGCTGGCCTCCACCTAAATCCAGATTCACAGTAATGTGGTTGACTCTTAACTGCCTTCTGAAATGACCCAGCCAGCCATTCAGTTCAAATCATGTTGAAAAAGTGTGATAACAATAAACTTGGATAGACCACCCAACATCAAAGTAGGCACCAGAAACAACAAAGCTACATCCAGTCCTATTGACCCTGCAAAATCTTCCTCACTGACATCTGGGAGCTTGTGCCAAAACTGGGATGACAACTTACAGACTTAAAAGCACTCACCTGATATAGTCATATTCAAAAAATCATACCTTTCAGTCAATGTCCCAGACATCGTCATCAGAAACCCTGTGGCAAGCTCTGTCCCAGAGGCAGGAAGATTCAATAGAGTTCATGACACACTGGCATGCAACAACAACAACAACAAATGCTCATGTGTGCCTTTTTCAAAATAAAATGTCCCAAGACACTTCACAGCAGTATTATAAACAAAGTGTGTCCCAGGCCACACTAGGAGATATTTGGTGAAGTGGCCAAGGCTTTGTGAAAGAATAGGTATTAATTAGGACAGTGACGATGTGAGGTGGAGAGGTGAGGGAAGGGGATTCCAGAGCTGAGGGCCAAAATAACTGAATCTACGGTCACCGATGGTGGAGCAATAAAAATTGATGCTGGTCAAGAGTCCAGAATTAGAGAAATGTCATAATCTCTGAGGGATATGGGTTGGAAGAGATTACAGCTAGGTAAGGAATTGGAAACAAAGGTGTGAATTTTAAATTTGTGACATGACCCAATAGGGATCAGCGCATGTGAATGTCAACAGGAATGAGGAGAGACAGGGGCGTGGTGTGTGTTAAGGTATGAGTATAAGATTTTGATGGCCTCAAGTTTATGAAAGAGGGATTGTGGCACAGATGGTTGGAATTGTTCAGCCTGGAAGTAACCAAGATAAAAGTTCCAGAAACTGATGAACTGAGGCAGGGCTAACCTGGGTAACTTTACAGAGGTGGAAGTAAGCATTTCTAGTGATTGTATGAATCTGAGTTTGAAACTCATTTCGGAATTAAGTATGACACCAAGATTAAGTTCACTTCTCTGGCGAGGACAGTGATACAAATGGAGAGTTTCAGATGAGAAAAAAGAGCAAGTCAAGGATTAATAATTTGGATACACCAAGGCTACAGAGCTGGAGAAGGAAGAGAAGCCATTGGAAATGGCCCTTTGGCTATGTTAAGGTAAATAATAATGGAAGCAGGTGAATGCCTAGGCTGGTGCGAGTGGAAAGAGGTTGTCTAAGAATGCAGACAAGTTGAAAAGGGAAAGTTTACCTTTGTTACAGTCACATACGATGTTATTGGTCAGTTTGATAAGAGCTGTTTTGGTCTGAGGGCTGCCTGGAACCATGTGTAGAGTGATTCAAACATGCAGTTCCAAGAAAGATGAGAATGGATTTCAGAGGCAAAAACACATTCAAGGATTTGGAGAGGAAAGGGAAGCTGGAGATGGGACAGTTTGCCAGGATACTGATGTCAACGGTTAATTTTCTGTAAAGAGGGATGATAACTGCAGATTTAAAGCAAAAATAGACAATACTGAAGTTGTGTCAGCAGTTCAGTGGGATTAATATTGAGGGGACAGGCAGTGGATCTCACAGGTGAGATCAGCTTAAACAGAATGTTAGAGAGGACATGAGACAAACAGGTTACAAATATACAAGTTCAGAGCTATGGCAGAGGGAGTTTTCAATTTGTCCAGGTGGGTTAAGGGATGAGAAGAAATCAGCAGAGACAGAAAATTGGCTTGTCTCAATCTCAGAGGCAAAAATGTTGATGAGTTTCTTACACTTGTTGGTTCATACAGGTTCAGGGGTTGAAGAGAACATGAGAGGGATTATGAAGAAAAAAATAACCTCAGGTGCTGCAAATTAGAAACACATCAGAAATTGCCGGAAGAATTTAGCAGGTCTAGTAGCATCAGTGAAGTAAAAGCAGAGTTATTATTTCAGGTCCAGTGACCAGTGTTCTAAAGAAGGGTCACTAGACCCGAAACATTAACTCTGCTATTGCTTCACAGATGTTGCCAGAGCTGCTGAGGATTTTCCAGAAATTCTTGTTTGTAGTTATGAAGACTTTTCACAATTGTGAACAAAAACTGGAAGTTATTTTTGCATTTCAGGATAATTCTTAAAAGGTGATCAGTTTTAAGAGATGAGTTTAGGACTCAATATGTTCCAACCAGATATGGTAATGAATGGTCATCACAGGATCACAGAATTGTAGGATGTGAAAAGAGGCCATTCAGCCCATTGTGCCTGCATCAGCTCTGTCGTAAATCTCCTAACCTTTCCCCTTTTCTGCACACATTACAATCCAAATAACCATCAGATGCCCTCTTGAACCTACCTTCCAAGCAGTGCTTTCATTAACTATTTGTGAAAAGGTTTTTCTCATATCGCCTTTGCTTCCTTCACACATTACTTTAAATCTAGGCCTTCTCATCCTTGTTTCATTTACAAACCTGAATAGCGTCAGCCTATTGTTATGAAGTTGAAGGTGTGAACTGTACCTTTAAATGAATGCTGTTTAAGCCCCTGTGTGATATGACTAGATAGCAGTCTCAGTGTACTGGAAAATTGAAAATATGTAACAGTTGGCTTTGAAATGGATGCTTGAGTTGGTTGCTGTTTTGACAACAATTGTACTCTTAGATAACCTTCTTCACAGTTGACTATACCACCAATTTTGATGTCATCTGCAAACTTACTAACAACGTCCCCTGTATTCTCACCCAAATTGTTTATATAAATGACACTAAACAGTGGATCTAACACCGATCCCTGCGGAACACTGCTGACAGAGGCCTCCAGTCTGAACAACAATCCTCCACTATTTAAAATGTCAAACAGAATGCTGGCCTTAATATCTCGAGGACTGGAATACAAGAATGCAGAAGTTGCATTGCAGTTATACAAAACCCTGGTTAGATTCCACTTGGAGTGCTGTGAGTAGATCTGGGCACCACAACTAAAGAAGGATATATTGGCCTTGGAGGGAGTACAATGTAGGTCTACAAGAATAATGTCTGGACTTCAGGGTTAAGTTATGAGCAGAAGTTATACAAATTAGGCCGCTTTTCTCCTGAATTTAGAAGGTTAAGGAGTAATCTGATCAAAGTCTTCAGGATATTAACAGGAAAAGACAGAGTAGATAAAGATAAACTATTTCATTTAGTTGGGGATTCTAGAACGAGGGGGCATTGTCTGAGAATTAGGGCCAGACCATTGAGGAGAGATGTTAGGAAGCATTTATACATAGAAAGGACAATAGATATATAGAATTAGGTCACTGATCAGCCATGATTGATTGAATTGTGGAATAGGCTCAAGGAGCTGAATGGCCTATTCCTGTTCCTATGTCACTCACATAATTCCCCTCAAAAATGGGACCACATGTGATTCCAACATTCTTTCACAGTCTCTGTTATGTAGGATTACTCACTTTTCCACTTAATCTATTCAACCCTCAAGTTGGTTTCATCAATAGCTGTTTCATCCATGAAACTAGGAGATGATTGTCACCTGAGGAGCACACTCCTTATCAAGCTCCACACCAGTCTTGATAGCAAACATTTCCCAAAGACTCCTTTCTCCTTTAATAAAACTTGTTATATGGTCTGGTATGCTTTGACAAAACTGAAGCAGCAAAAGTAAAATTGTCAAAAGCACTAAACCTTGCATGAATGCTGTGTTCAGTTTTTGACCCTCCTTAACTGTAGTATATAGACACACAGCTCCAAATGTGCCTTCTCTGCTTTAGCTCTCCTTTGTGTCTAGCTACACGGCCTTTATATGCTAACTTCCTTTCTGTTGGTACTGCTTTCAGGTTAAGGGTCATTACTCACATTACACAGTATTCAAAAAGATTAAAATTGAACCTTACTGTACTGTTTCTGGGTCAAAGGTAGTTTGGTAGTATCCTCACTTACAGGTCAACATTTTTGGATTAAAACTTTGGATTAAGACAGCCTCATCTGAAATTCTTGGTTGGTATGTGATAGGGTACTTAGCCATGGTCACCCTCGCACTCATTGTGATGTTGAGGCATGAAATGTATTTTCCTGTCCCAGACTGTTTTTCATTCTGAGGATCTGCTGTTACTCTACTATTCTCCAAGGGGAAATTCTAAGGTAGGAATATATTAAAGCAGATCATTTTGAGTTGAGTCGATTAATACACATGAAAGCAGGGCAGTTATTGGCAGAAATAAATAAGCATTTTTGCTTGAAAGAAGAAAATCTAAGAAGTTCTTCACTGTCTTCCAATGGTCTGAGATATGTATTGCTGCCTAGCAGACTGGTTCACAAGATAATTGCAGTGCGTATGAACTCATTGGTAAACATAAAATGCTTACTACATTTGCTGTTGAATCCATAGATTATACAAATAGGAAGTGACTTGTGTGAGCTATTAGAATAAGGCAGGTTTAGTTCAAAGGTTTAAAAGACAGAGATTACATTTAGAAATAACTCTAAACCAAGCTTAAACATGGTAGCTAAATAGCCTTCATTTACTTGGTTCAGTTCTGAACTGGATTAACACTGACCTCTGAAACATTATGCCATTGTCTACCAATCTTAGACACCTCTAGAACTTGTCCCCTCTATCCTGGAGGAGTCATTTGAGTAAGTTGAATCAGTAACCATTGTTTTGCACGGAGACGAGATTGTGCTGTTTTAATGGAATCACTGAACAGAGGAATTTGATGGAAGTTTGATGACAGTATCTTCTGGTGCTTGTGCTGAGAATGTCATGTGAGTAGCCAATGTTCTTACTGGTTTTGCTGAAAATTGCTCAATAAAGGGGGTGCTCTTTTTTCATGGGAACTGAAATGGACTTGTATATGAATTCGACATAGATCACAATTTCCCGTCTCTGAGCTCCAACCTTTGGGAGTAGTCAGCCCACCATCATGTGTTAGAAATAGCTGAGATGACTGTTGATGTCTCTCTGCTATTGATGTCTTTGCAATCAGTAGAATAGATCAATGAAATATTTGCAAAAAAATGTTTATCAATCAGATCTCATAAACAAAACTCTTTTACTGTTTCTTATCCATACCTACACACTTGGTGCATGGCCAGACCAACCCTTTGCTCTTTGTGAATAGCTAAACAGGGCATGTGGGCATTCCTTGGCAAGATATCTGTTCACTGCAGTATCTAATCTTTTTCTGCCCTTCCTTCACTCACATCTCTCAACATGAGCTCTGGAATCAACTACTGACCGAAAGTACTTTGACTTCCAAAAAAGGCAGACAAAAATGAAAGCATTTGCAAACTATAGATATAGATAATCACGCTCCATGGAGCATCATTTCCAACTCTACTCGATCCATGGGAATGTCACCTGAGGAATGTAAACATACAGCATTGAATAACTTAGATCATAATGTTAGATGAACTTGCTGAAATCTGTGTCATTGCCATCAGAGAGCTGAGAAATTTCCATTTTTCTTTCACTATTGCTCACTTCTCACTGAAGTTAGAAATATAGAACCCACCAAAATGTTAAAATGGGAAAAGAAACGTTGAACATGCACCAAGCCAAGAAGTCTCAATTCCAGGCTATCCCAGAATGCTGTTAGGTTCATCTGACAGCTTACTCTGATCATTAAAGTGTTCTGACCCACTTCATTTCTCCCCCAGTTTCTTAGTCTATTGACTCAAAGCTCATCAAGTACTGTTGTATGTAACTGAAACCTGTCATAGTCACTAAACGTAAAACAAAGAACTATCGATGCTGAAAATCTGAAACAAAACAGAAATAGCTGGAGAAACTCAGCAGATGTAGAGAGAAAGCAGAATCAACATTCCGGGTCCAATGATCCTTCTTCAGAACTCAGTCACTGTTGTTTCAAATGGTCAATTCCCAGAGGGTCAGTGAGTTATGGGAATAAAGGAAGCAGAAGAAGCCAGTCGTGGGCGGCACGGTGGCACAGTGGTTAGCACTGCTGCCTCACAGCACCAGAGACCCGGGTTCAATTCCCGCCTCAGGCGACTGACTGTGTGGAGTTTGCACGTTCTCCCCATGTCTGCGTGGGTTTCCTCCGGGTGCTCCGGTTTCCTCTGTGCGGGTCAGGTGAATTGGCCATGCTAAATTGCCCGTAGTGTTAGGTAAGGGGTAAATGTGAGGGTATGGGTGGGTTACGCTTCGGCGGGTCGGTGTGGACTTGTTGGGTCGAAGGGCCTGTTTCCACACTATAATGTAATGTAATGAAATCTTGGCTCTATTTCATTATTTACATCGACTGTTGCTGACTTTATTGCATTTCCATACCTTTACTCCACATTTCCTAATTTCCTTAATCAACTGGAATCATCAATCCTAGTCCAACGAAGACTCAGCTTCCTCAGTTATTTTGAGCAGAATTCCTGATTTCCATGATCATTTGGGAAAACAGCTCCCTGATTTCATTACTCAATAAACTGGTTCTAATTTAAAAGACTTTTTCCCTTTGTGCCATTTCGTCCATCACAGAGATAGTTTCTTTGTAACTACCTTATCAGAACCACCTTATTTAAACACCTTGCTCAGATCATTCATAATGAACATACGAACAGGGAAAAACAGTAGGTTACTAAACCCTTTGAGGCTGCTCCACAATTCAATAAGATCGTGGCTGATCTAATTTTAACCTCAACTCCATCCTCCTGCATACCCCCAATAACCTTTCATCCTTTTGGTAATCATAAATCTATCTAGCTCTGCATCTACTGCCTTTTGAGGAAGGAAATTCCAAATACAAAATTAGGAGGTATCGTTCATAGTGAGGAAGATTATCAAAAATTCCAGAAGGATCTTGATCAGATGAGTAAATGGATTGAGGATTGGCAGATGCAATTCAATACAGATAAGTGTGAGGTGTTGCACTTTGGAAAGTCAAACCAAGGTAGAATTTATACAACAAAATGGTAAGATCCTGAGGAATATTGTGGAACAAAGGGGCCTAGGAATATAAGTATATAGTTCTTTGAAAGCGGTGTCAGGGTGGTGAAGAAGGCATTTAGCATACTTGCCTTCATCAGTTGAGGCACTGTGTATAGGAGCTGTGACATTATGTTACAGTTGTAGAAGTCATTGGCAAGGCTGCACTTAGCGTATCGTGTACAGTTTATGTCACAAGCTATAGGAAAGACATAGTCATGGTGGCTCAGTGGTTAGCACTGCTGCCTCACAGCGCTAGTGACCCAGGTTCGATTCCAGCCTCAGGCAACTGTCTATGTGGAGCTTGCACATTCTCCCCATATCTGCATGGGTTACCTCTGGGTGCTCTGGTTTCCTCCCACAATCCGTAGATGTGCAGGTTAGGTGAATTGGCTATGCTAAATTGCCTACAGTGTTCAGGGATGTGTAGGTTAAGTGCATTAGTCAGGGGTACACGTAGAGCAATAGGGGAGGGGGAATGGGTCTGGGTGGGTTACTCTTCGGAGGGTCAGTATGGACTTGTTGTGCCAAATGGCCTGGTTCCACACTGTCAGGATTTTATGACAGTTAAACTGGAAAGAGTGCAAAGTAGATTTACAACGATGTTGCCAGGTCTAGTAGGCCCGAAGCTATAGGGAAAGGTTGACCAAGACAGGACTTTATTCCTTGGAATTTAGGAGAATGAAAGGTGACCTTATTGAAGTGTATAAAATCATGAGGGGCATTGAAAGGATGAATGTATATAGTCTTTTTCCCAGGGATGGGGAATTGAAAACTTGAGGGCATAGGTTTAAGGTGAGTACAGCTCTTGTCACCACATTACCAAAAGGATGTGGATGCTTTGGAGTGGGTGCAGAGGAGGTTCACCAGGATGTTGCCTGGTATGGAGGGCACTAGCTATGAAGAGAGGTTGAGTAGATTAGGATTATTTTCATTAGAAAGATGGAGGTTGAGAGGGGAACCAATTGAAGTCTACAAAATTATGACAGCTATGGGACAACGTGGATAACAAGAGGCTTTTTCCCAGAGTGGAGGACTCAATTACTAGGGGTCATGAGCTTGAGGTGAGAGGGGAGAGGTTTAAGGGAGATATGCGTGGCAAATTCTTTATGCAGAGGGTGGTGGGTGCATGGAACACGTTGCCAGCAGAGGTGGTAGAGGCAGGCACAATAGCGCCATTTAAGATGTATCTAGACAGATACATGCATGGGCAGGGAGCAGAGGGATATAGATCCTTAGAAAATAGGTGACAGGTTTTAGATAGAGAGGTTTAGACAGGTTTCGGGCTGAACCATAAAGTCATACAGCATGGAAACAGGCCCTTCAGCCCAAAGTGGTCAATGCTGACCATGGTGCTCACTCAGTTAGTTCCAATTCCCTGCATTTGGTCCTTATCCTTATAAACCCTTCCCATCCATGTACCTAACCAAATGTTATTTAAATATTGCTCTTGTACCTGCCTCAACCACTTGCTCTGGCAGCCCATTCCAAATATGTACCATTCTCTGTGTGATTAAGTTTCCCCTCAGGTCCTTCTTAAATCTTTCCCCTCTCAAAGAGCAAACAAAGAAAATTACAGCACAGGCTTGAAGGGCCAAACCCCGCCCCCAACAAGTTTGTGGGGTGAATCTGTACATTTTATTTTTCTCAACAACTGTATGAATCCATGCAAGATTCTGTAAAATCCTTTTTTTGTAGTAATAGAATTAGTCTGAACATTGGAGCACAGTCAGCCTCAACAGGGCATCTCACACGTTCAATGCATTATCTGAGCTGACATGGCACCTATTGCTAAAGTTCACTTGAGAATGTAACTTTAAAAAAATGTTCTGGGATTTATGTACGAAAGAACTGAAACCAACATGATCATTCTAAAAGATGAGAGACTTAACAAACAATCCAGGTATTTTTCAACATATAATTTCAGTTGCATCACACTGTAAACTTTTGCTATAAATTCTGTGTCTTATGATCTTATACTCCACAACCACCTGATATTGTCCAGGCATTGCTGGATTTGGACAGTGACAGCTTCAGTGTCTAAGGAAGACAAACAGGAAGCTGGAAGAACACAGCAAGTAAGGCAGCATCAGGAGGTGGAAAATTCAATGTTTCAGGTATAACCCTTCATCAGGACGTCCTGAACAAAGGACTCACATTCGTGGCCCTTTGCCCCACCTCAAAACCACTCTACCCTCTCTGCACCTCCATTCCCTCTTTTCATCCCTCCCCCAGCTCAAGGCCTCCCTTTCCCAAATGTGTGAAAGACCTCCACTCTTCTATATCCAATGCAGAATCCACCAGCTCAAACGCTTTTTCGGTTTCATATCTGATATAAAAAAATCAGAAGTTTGCAAAACTCTGCTCCACTTACCTTCAGTTGGAAATCACGCTCACTCTCTGAAATCCGTGCCCTGATTCCTGCCACCTACAGGTCCCTACACTACCGCCGCCATTATCCACGTGAAGGCTTCACCCAGCAGCGAGCCTCTCCAGTCCAAAGTCAGACGCCACTTCTTGGAGGAGCACCATCTCAGATCGAAAGACCCTACAGTGGATAGTGAGGAAAGCTGAGAAGATCATCGGGATCTCTCTTCCCTCCATTACAGACATTTACACCACACGTTGCATCCGAAAGGCTAAGAGGATTGTAAAAGACCCCACACACCCCTCACTCAAACTCTTCTCCCTCCTACCATCTGGCAGAAAATACTCGAGCATTCGGTGTCTCACGGCCAGACTGTGCAACAGTTTCTTCCCCCAAGCCATCAGGTTCCTTAACACAGTATGATCAGACTCTTTCCCATCTGAAATTGTTTGCATGACTTTGAACTGCTGTTAGAAAAATGTCTATTGTTTATCATTCTTGTATTGCACTGTAACTTGCATATTTTGTATCTCTTATGCATTTTATGTCACATATGATTACGTAATTTGTATCATGTAGCACCCTCAGTCCTGGAGCAATGCTGCCTTGTTTTTATTGTATCAGTTGTATGTGGTAGAAATGACAACTAAAAAGCTACTCTCTACTCCACTCCTGGTTCCAGGTCAGTGCCCAGATCTTTGCAACCACCTAGCGGGACTCCAAGGAACTTTCCTGTAACCTCTGTCTCCAATCCGCACGTCTCCTCAAACGCTGCCCTAGATTCTGCCAACAAAAAAACGCGGACCGGCCTTAACTTTCCTCCAGCTTCCGCCTCCACTTCTGACTCCGCCCACTTTGTAATCAAGACTTGGAGTCTAATTCCCAGAGTCACTCCAGGTCTTTCTGCTTATCTATAACACTTTTCACTGTATTTTGCAGCAAAATACATGTGACAATAAATAAAACAAATCAAATCAGGCAATGACATTGGGCAAGGCTGACAGTTTCTGGCAATGTGGCCTGCCCTGCAAGTCTTCCAGGAAAAGGACTCTTGTCCTCTGCATCAGCCCCACAGCCAGTATCTCTAGGTCCTTCTCAGAGGATCACGGCACATACTCCCCTTCTTTAACATGTTCACATGCTTGTCCTTTACTTTGAAAGACAGTTTCAGAATGTCAGCGCTTCTCTAGGTGCGCAGCAACTTTTTAAAAATGACGTTAGTGCCAGGGATGCTAGCCTTTTGGCAGATATCTCTAAGAGGTATGCTGTTCTGGGAATGGCAGGTGGTAAGATATGGATAGAATCAGACGAGAGGGATGCCATATAGGCTGATGGAAAACTGATAAGGCAAGTTTGGCATGATACAGAAGAAATCTCACTAGGTGTCATGGTGAAAAGCTTTCCAAAAAACTCTCCACAACTGGCACTTAACCAAAAAAGTATGAGTGTCAGCTCCATGTACAGAATGCTAATGGGACACTCACATTCCAGATGTTACAAGTTGCTGGATGTCCAACAGGAGTATTGTGGAAACTGTGGGGTCTGGATAGCCCTGTTGGAGAGTAAGTGAATTCCCAGCATAGCTATCCACAGCCCCAAATCCCTCCTTAGTTCACTTAGCAAGTTGAGTGGATGGAATGCAATTGACGGCGGATCAGTCAATCGCACAGGTTTTGGCTGTAATCAAGGCAATCAGACACACAGAAATTCCATTTGGTTCTGGCAAATGTATAGATACCAGGCTTCAATTAAAATGGTGGACAATTTTTATGTCCACAGTGTATCTTTCTTCTATATGATTCTTGTGGATATTATACAAGTCTGAACTCTTCCTCAGTTGTTCCAAAAGATGCTCCAATTTCAACAGATACAGGTCTTAAAAAATTGATGCAGTAATCACATTAAATTGGATGTGTTAACTCTGGGTAACAGTGCAGCCTTTGAGGTAGAAAGCTATGAGTTCAAATTTCATTTGAAGAAGTTGAACAGTTGGTACTGAGGCAATGCTGCACTGCTGCATTTCTTTAAGGGGAGGTGTTCAACTGACCTGCCTTCTCAAGCTGATGTAAAAAATTGCACTCCTCCATTTGAAGGCGAGCAGGAGAGTTCGCCCACTGGTCAGACCAATATTTAACCCTCAACCAATTACCAGCTAAAACTGATGTTCATGTCATTATTGCATAGTTATTTTTTGGATCTTGCTATGTGCAGACTGCCTGTTGCGTTCCCTACTTTATAACACTTTATGAATATGAGAGGAGTAAAAGTTTGCATTACTTGGGTGAATGGAGGGAGGAGGCTCTGGTGCAATATAAACACTAGCACAGGCCTTGGACAACATTGGAAAGTCTGTGTAATCCTCTGTAATTAGTTGTGAAGTGTTTGGAATGTCCTGTGGCTATGAAAGGCACTGTACCATTGCCAGTCTTTTTTCAAATGTTGACCACATTTGGAATAATTGACTGGGTGTTACACCCATAGTGGAACAAGTGAAGCAGTCTGAGGGAGATTGCGAGACCTACTGCCTGGGGCTAATGGGATGGCATAATTGAAAGGTTGTTATAAACACCTCCATCTCAATCTCAAATGGACCCCCAAAAAGTAATAGCTCCATTAATAGTTCATTTTAGGCGTGACCAGTGAGCACCTGGAATAGGAACAATGACCACACAGCAAGAGAACTAAGAGGATCAATCCATTTCCAGGCACTGGGATCAACATAGATTCCAGGCATTATAGATTCTGGGTGTTGGGATCCACAAGGATTCTGTAAGCATTATCAACTGGGATCTCAAGCATAGGATTGACAGGGATTCTGGGAACGTGATCGACAGAGATTCTGGTCATGATGTTGACAGGGAAGATGGAAACTGTTCTGGTGGATAGTTTTCACGTATGCAGAGCTGGGACTGAGTTCTTTGTAGTGCATTTGCTGGTGCTTTTGAGTATGATTTAAACTAACTCAGCAGAAGTATGGGAGCCAGGAGAAAATATTAGAAAGTATTACCAGGGTGCACAGAATATTGCAAGAAATAGATACGACTGGAGTAGATTTTGGTAAGCTAACAGAATGGGTCCACGTAAGGGAGAAGGTGGTAAGTTTAAATTAAGTGAAAGTGGTAAAAAAGACTAGTGAGGTACGGGTGCAGATATTGCCAAGTGGAAATATCGTCTTGTAACTATAACAGAGAACTAGCTCAAGGAAGGGCAGGATAGAGTATATGGCAACCGTACCATTTAAGATCGGAAACGGTTACAGAGAGTGGTGAACTTGGTCCGGAAATCACAAAGGCCAACCTCCCATTTACCAGGCCCGCTGTCAAGGAAAGGCTGCCAGCATTCTTAAAGATCCATCCCACCTTGGCAATGTTTTTTCTACAACCTCTAACATCAGGGAGAAGGTACAGAAACCTGAACACATGCACCAGTCGGTTTCGTAACAGTTTCTACCCTACTGTTGTTAGAATACTGAATGGACTCGCAAGCTCTTAACATTCACCGATACCTGTGTTTTTGTTTTTGCTGCTGTTTGTCTATTATTTACTTATCTGTGCTACTTAACTCTGTGATCTGCCTGTATTGCTCCCAAGACAAAGTTTTTCACTGTCCCTCCGTACACGTGACAATAAATTCAATTCAGAGTAAATATTCCCTAATACAAGGTGTTCAGGGGAATAAAAATAAAGGTTATTACAGTGCGAGAGAAAGAAAATGTTTCTATGAGGTCTAGGACAGAATCTATTTGGGTTAAGCAAAAGAACAAAAAGGGAACAATTACATTGCTTGGGGCAATCTATTTCTGACTTCAGTAGCTCATTTACTATTGCAGGAGTTTTGTGTGCACCGTGTGACATTACTCTTCATATTGGACTACTCTCCATGCCTTCAGTATCCGTGTTTCTCCAGTTGAGATTTGTTTTCTATATATCTGCACGGAATTTGCTCAATATCTCCATGATTCCTTTGGTATTTTAACTATTGCCTCCGACTTTTCATTTTAATGGGGTTATTGTGGAGGTGATGTGGGGTGTTTAGTTTCCTAAACTTCAAGAAGCGACTGAAATCTTCACTCATGAACTGAAGGCTATGGTGATGACTGGAATGCCAAAATGTCTGAAATGTGCTCTTCAGTATTCACAAATCTCAAAAGTTGCCATCAAAGTTAAACAGTCCACTTCCCAGTAGTCAGAATAATAATCTATTGTCACAAAACAGTCAGTTTATGCGAGTGTGAAGTGATTTACTTCATCTTCATCCATGTTCTGTCTCGGAACAAAAAAAAAGGAAAATTACAGTACAGGAACGGGCACTTCGGCCCTCCAAGCTTGCACCGATCCAGATCTTCAATCCAAACTTATCACCTATTTTCTAAAGATCTGTATCCGTCTGCTCCCTGCCCACTCATGTATCTGTCTAGATACATAAGTCTGTAATTTAGCTCGCTGAG
This sequence comes from Chiloscyllium plagiosum, assembly GCF_037043375.1. Taxonomy (NCBI): domain Eukaryota; kingdom Metazoa; phylum Chordata; class Chondrichthyes; order Orectolobiformes; family Hemiscylliidae; genus Chiloscyllium; species Chiloscyllium plagiosum. Next base: position 91,429,662 of record NW_028270151.1, read on the forward strand.
CTTGAAGGTTTGTTTTCAGACATTTTGTCACCATACTAGGTAACATCATCAATGAAAGTCTCTGGTGAAGCGCTGGTGGTATGTCCTACCTCTCTTTTTATAGATCTTGGTTTCTTAAGGTGGGTGATGTCATTTCTGGTTCTTTTTTTCAAGGGAAGGAAGATAGGATCTAAGTCAATGTGTTTATTGATGGAGTTCTGGTTAGAATGCCACGCCTCAAAGAATTCTCGTGCATGTCTTTGTTTTGCCTGTCCTAGGATATGCATGTTGTCCCAAAGTTGTGTCCTTCCTTGTGAGACTGGCTTGTGTCTTTTGGTAGTCAGTTGATGTTCATGTGTTTTGGTGGCACGTTTCCTGCTAGTTTGTCTGATGTACTATTTTTTACAGTTCTTGCATGGTATATTGTAAATGACGTTAGTTAAAAGATCCTTTAAGTTCATTTGTTGCTGTTTAAGTGTGTTGGTAGGTTTGTAGGCTACCATGATGCCAAGGGGTCTGAGTATCTGGCAGTCATTTCTGATATGTGTTTGTTGTAAAGTAATGTGGCTATAAAATGATGCTATCATGCCAGCCTCTATCTCCACTGACAATGTGTTCCAGGCACCCACTGCCCTCTGCATAAAGGACTTTCCACGTATATCTCCCTTAAACTTTTCTCCTCTCGCCTTGAACCCGCGACCCCTAACAATTGAGGCCCCCACTCTGGGAAAATGCTTCTTGCTATCCATCCTGTCCATACCTCTCATGATTTTGTAGACCTCAATCAGTTCCCCCCTCAACCTCCGTCTTTCTAATGAAAATAATCCTAATCTACTCAACCTCTCTTCATAGCTAGCACCCTCCATACAAGGCACCATCCTGGTGAAACTCCTTTGCACCCTCTCCAAAGTCACATCCTTTTGGGAATGTGGTGACCAGAACTATTCCAAATGTGGCTGAACCAAAGTCCTATACAAATGTAATATGACCTGCCAACCTTTGTACTCAATACCCCATCCGATGAAGGAAAGCATGCCATATGCCTGCTTGACCACTATATCAGCCTGCATTGCCACCTTCAGGATAAAATGGACCTGAACACCCAGATCTCTCTGTGCATCAATTTTCCTCAGGGCTTTTCCATTTATTGTTTAGTTTGCTCTTGAATTAGATTTTCCAAAATGGATCACCTCACATTTGCCTGGATTGAACTCCATCTGCTATTCCTCTGTCCAACTCTCCAATCTACCTATATTCTGTTATATTCTCTCACAGTCCTCTTCACTATCTGCTACTCCACCAATTTTAGTGCCATCTGCAAACTTGCTAAACATACCACCCATTACTTCCTCCAGATCATTTATGTATATCACAAATAACAGTAGTCCCAGCATAGATCCCTGTAGATTAGTGATAGATGTTTGATTACTCTAGGTCAAATCGACAAAAGGAGGGAGGAAGTGTGGGTATTCTTAAAGGTGGACAAGTCCCCAGGACCAAATGGGATATATCCCAGATTTCTGGGGGAAATGACAGAGGAAATAGCTGGGGCCTTAGCAGATAGCTTTGCAGCATCCTTAAACATGGGGGAGGTCCAGGAAGTCTGGAGAATTGCTAAAGTTGTCCCCTTGTTTAAGAAGGGTAGCAAGGATAGTCCAGTTAATTATAGACCGGTGAGCCTGACGTCAGTAGTAAGGAAGCTGCTGGAGAAGATACGGAGGGACAGAATCATCTGGAAGAAAATGGGTTTATCAGTCATAGGCAGCATTATTTTGTGTGTATAGAATAAGCTGCGTGAAAAAGTTGCCCCTTAGATCCCTCTTAAATTTTTCCCCTCTCACCCTAAACCTATGCCCTCTGGTTCTGGACTCCCCACCCTGGGGAAAAGACATTGCCTATTTACCCTATCCATGCCCCTCATAATTGTATAAGCATCTATAAGGTCACCCCTCAGCCTCTGATGCTAAAAGAAAAAACAGCCCAGCCTATTCAGCCTCTCCTTATAGCTCAAATCCTTCAATCCTAGCAACATCCTTGTAAATCTTTTTGCAACACCCTTCTTATAGGAGGGAGACCAGAATTGCACACAATATTCCAAAATTGACCTAACCAATGTCCTATTCAGCTGCAACATGACCTCCCAACTCCTATACTCAATGCTCTGACCAATAAAGAAAAGCATACCAGACGCCTTCTTCACTATCCTATCTACCTGTGACTCCATTCTTAAGGAACTATGAATCTGCACTCCAAGGTATGTTTGTTCAGCAACACTCCCCAGGACCTTGCCATTAAGTGAATAAGTCCTGCTCTGATTTGCCTTTCCAAAATGTAGCACGTCATATTTATCTAAATTAAACTCTATCTGCCACACCTCAGCCCATTGGACCATCTGGTCAAGATCCCATTGTACTCTGAGGTAACCTTCTTCACTATCCACTACCCTTTCAATGTTGGTATCACCTGCAAACTTACTAACTCTACCTCCTATGTTCACATTCAAATCATTTGTATAAATGATGAAAAGCAGTGGACCCAGCACTGATCCTTGCGGTACTCCATGGGTCACAGGTCTCCATTCTGAAAAGCAACTCTCCACCACCACCCTTCTACCTTTTAGGCAATTCTGTATCCAAATGGCTAGTTGTCCCTGTATTCCATGAGATCTAACCTTGCTAATCAGTCTACAATGAGGAACTTTGTCAAACATCTCACTGAAGTCATTTGGATCATGTCCACTGCTTGGCTCTCATCAATAATCTCGGAGCGACTGTGTATGTGGAGTTTGCACATTGTCCTAGTACCTGCTTGGGTTTCCTTCAGGTGTGCTGATTTCCTCCCACTGTCCAAAGATGTGCATGTTAGGTGGTTTGGTCATGCTAAATTGCCTTTAGTGTGCAGGAATGTGCAAGCTGGGTGGTTTAACCATGAGAATTGCAGGATTACAGGGATAGGATAGGGAGGTGGGTCTGGGAGGGATGCTCTTCGGAGGTTTGGTGTGAACTTGATGAACTAAATGGCCTGCTTCCATGATTTTCTTTTAAGCAGAGTTTTCACTGTAATTTTCATTTCTTTTGGCAGCTCTCTAGGCGTGCTGTTTATTTCAGCCGTGGACACATAACCTATTATCTCTACTGAAACTTTATTTCGAGTATGTTCAACACAATGGCTTTATCGAAGTCAAGTCTAAGTCTGTCCACAGGTGTGACCGTTATGGTAGAGGCCACATGATTTTGCTGACTAGAACAGACATTCTCCCTGATTACATTTCAATCCAAATGTCATGATTAACAGGTGCAACCCCTAACCAGGCAAGAGGTCACATCTCCTAATCTCTCAGGATAGTGAAACATACTCACTGACAATAAGCACTAAAACATTCTACAACGTTTCAAATAATATTTAAATATAACCAAAAATACATGAATGACTAAGTATGGAAGCCAAAATAATCATTCCCTCATTCTGCATCAAATTCCCTCTGACATCAGATCCGTGACTGTTATACTCTGTTCATCATGCATTTATAATCATTTTCATAGACTGTGTCCTTTTGTAATCCAGTTACCACTTGCTTAATAATGGATTGCAGCACCTTCTTAATAACTGATGTCAGGATATCTGTGGTTCTGTTTTCTTTCTCCCTCCTTCCATGCATACAGTGTTACATTTGCTAACTTCTACTTCAGGAATATTCCAGGACCTAAGAAATTTCGGAAGATCATTACTAATATATTGCTAACTTTTCGTGCATCTATTGTCTTTTTCAGTACCCAAGGATGTATCCTATTATGTTCTGGAGATTTGCCAACTTTTAGTCCTGTTCAATTCTCTAGCTTTTATTTGACCATTTCTTTACGAAATACTATTTTTTTAAGTTCCTCACTCTCAGTAGATCTTCAATTTCCCCACTATTCTGAATGTTTTTCGCTGTTTTTTTCCTGTGATAATAGATTAAAACTTACATCTTAACGTTTCTTGTATAGAGACAAAAAAAACTGCAGATACTAGAATCCAAAATAGACAGGCAGGAGGCTGGAAGAACACAGTGAGCCAGGCAGCATCAGGAGGCTGGGGGAACACAGCGAGCCGGGCAGCATCAGGAGGCTGGGGGAACACAGTGAGCCAGGCAGCATCAGGAGGCTGGGGAACACAGCGAGCCGGGCAGCATCAGGAGGCTGGGGGAACACAGTGAGCCAGGCAGCATCAGGAGGCTGGAAGAACAAAGTGAGCCAGGCAGCATCAGGAGGCTGGGGGAACTCAGCGAGCTGAGCGGTGTCAGGAGGCTGGAAGAACACAGTGAGCCGGGCAGCATAAGGAGGCTGGGGGAACACAGCGAGCCGGGCAGCATCATGAGGCTGGGGGAACACAGTGAGCCAGGCAGCATCAGGAGGCTGGGGGAACACAGTGAGCCAGGCAGCATCAGGAGGCTGGGGGAACACAGTGAGCCAGGCAGCATCAGGAGGCTGGGGGAACTCAGCGAGCCGGGCAGCATCAGGAGGCTGGGGGAACACAGTGAGCCAGGCAGCATCAGGAGGCTGGGGGAACTCAGCGAGCTGAGCGGTGTCAGGAGGCTGGAAGAACACAGTGAGCCAGGCAGCATCAGGAGGCTGGGGGAACTCAGCGAGCCAGGCAGCATCAGGAGGCTGGGGGAACACAGTGAGCCAGGCAGCATCAGGAGGCTGGGGGAACTCAGCGAGCTGAGCGGTGTCAGGAGGCTGGAAGAACACAGTGAGCCAGGCAGCATCAGGAGGCTGGAAGAACACAGTGAGCCGGGCAGCATCAGGAGGCTGGGGGAACACAGTGAGCCAGGCAGCATCAGGAGGCTGGGGGAACACAGTGAGCCAGGCAGGAAACCCTCCTGCACACATTGAACAAACACTGACCCATCTAACAAACTAGAGCTATAGCTTTCCCAATCAATATCAGGAAAGTTAAAGTCCCCTATAACAACCACCTTATTACTTTCACTCTTCTCCTGAATCATCCTCGCAATCCTTTCTTCTACATCTCTAGGACTATTAGGAGGCCTGTAAAAAACTCCTAACAGGGTGACCTCACCTGTCCTATTCCTAACCTCAGCCCAAACTACCTCAGATGGCGAGTCTTCATCCATCGTCCTTTCCACTGCTGTAATACGATCTTTGACAAGCAATGCCACACCTCCCCCTCTTTTACCCCCACCTCTGACTCTACTAAAACATTTAAACCCTGGAACCTGCAACAGCCAATCCTGTCCCTGTTCTACCCATGTCTCCGTAATAGCCACAACATCGAAGTCCCAGGTACCAACCCACGCTGCAAGTTCACCTACCTTATTTCATATACTTCTTGCATTGAAGTATACACACTTCAAGCCACTTTTCTGTTTACAGGCACCCTCCTTTGAGATTGATGCCATGTTCCTAACCTCCCTACACTCCAGGTCCTGCACCCTTAAGCTACAGTCTAGGTTCCCATGCCCCTGCAGAGTTAGTTTAAACCCCCCCCAATAGGAGGTTAGTGAGCAAAATTAGGGCACATGGTATTGGGGGCAAAGTACTAACTTGGATTGAAAGTTGGTTGGCTGACAGGAAACAAAGAGTAGTGATAAACGGCTCCCTTTCGGAATGGCAGGCAGTGACCAGTGGGGTACCGCAGGGATCAGTACTGGGACCGCAGCTTTTTACGATATATGTTAATGATATAGAAGATGGTATTAGCAATAACATTAGCAAATTTGCTGATGATACTAAGCTGGGTGGCAGGGTGAAATGTGATGAGGATGTTAGGAGATTACAGGGTGACCTGGACAAGTTAGGTGAGTGGTCAGATGCATGGCAGATGCAGGTTAATGTGGATAAATGTATGGTTATCCACTTTGGTGGCAAGAACAGGAAGGCAGATTACTAGCTAAATGGAATCAATTTGGGTAAAGGGGCAGTACAGAGAGATCTGGGTGTTCTTGTACACCAGTCAATGAAGGTAAGCATGCTGGCCTTCATAACGAGAGAGATTGAGTATAGAAGCAAAGAGGTTCTTCTGCAGCTGTACAGGGCCCTAGTGAGACCACACCTGGAGTACTGTGTGCAGTTCTGTTCTCCAAATTTGAGGAAAGACATTCTGGCTATTGAGGGAGTGCAGCGTAGGTTCACAAGGTCAATTCCTGGAATGGCGGGATTACCTTACACTGAAAGACTGGAGCGACTGGGCTTGTATACCCTTGAGTTTAGAAGACTGAGAGGGGATCTAATTGAGACATATAAGATTATTAAAGGATTGGACACTCTGGAGGCAGGAAACATGTTTCCGCTGATGCGTGAGTGTCGAACCAGAGGACACAGCTTAAAAATACAGGGTTGACCATTTAGGACAGAGATGAGGAGAAACTTCTTCACCCAGAGAGTGGTGGCTGTGTGGAATGCTCTGTCCCAGAGGGCAGTGGAGGCCCAGTCTCTGGATTCATTTAAGAAAGAGTAAGGTAGAGCTCTCAATGATAGTGGAATCAAGGGTTATGGAGATAAGGCAGGAACAGGATACTGATTAAGGATGATCAACCATGGTCATATTGAATGGTGGTGCAGGCTCGAAGGGCAGAATGGCCTACTCCTGCACCTATTGTCTACTGTCTACTGGATGGTTTTCTGTATGATTACCAATCCTCATAGTTACTTTTTTGACAATTATTGCAATCCTCTTCTTTTGAATATAATTCTATCCTTAACCTCTTTCATTTGTGAGTAATGGAACTCTTTTGTGTGATATTTTTATTTCTGAATGGAATATGTACTCATTCAGACACATTAAAAATAGTTTAAAAGTTCACCTTTGCTCAACTGTCATCATGCCTTTTAATAGAATTGCCCAGTTGACCTAGAAATCCTGCCTCTCATTTTTATCTGATTGGCTTTATTAAATTCAATGTTGTGTACCGAATTTGAACATATCACCCACAAATTTAGTGTGAAGGTTTATCATGTTATGATCACTCTATCTTGGATATTTCCTCACTGTGAGTTACAAACTATTCTTGATTCATTCCAAAAAGTACCATTAAAAATAGCCTTTTCTCTGTCTGGAGTACTGTTACAGAATGTTGGTAACAGTTTCTAGTATTCTACAGAGTGGCTGCATCACTCTACAACTTGCTAAATTCAATGACCCTGAGACACATACGCAAGATCCCAAGTTGCACTTGGAATTTTTGTTGAGCAGAATCAATGAATCAGAATCAATGAGCAGAATCATTGAATCCATACAGATTGGAAGCAGAGCATTCAGCCCAAGATGTCCACGCTAACCCTCTGAAGAGCATCCAACCTTTCTATCCTATTCCTGTCACCCTGCATTTCCTTTGATTAACCCACTACACACCTTTGGATTTTGGAAGGAAACTACAGCACCTGGAGGAAACTCAAGCAAATACGATACAGTCACCTGAGGGTCAAATGGAACCGGGGTCTCTGGTGCTATGAGGCAGCAATGCTGTGCCACTGTGCCACCATACTGCTCTCTGTGCTCAAGAGAAAATCCACCAGGTTTCCTCTTTCTGCTTATCATTCAATCTATCCTGCTGGCAAATACACATTGTGGACAGTATATTAGTGAGCATCCTGCTAATATCTATGTTAATGCTCAGGCACGGAATCAAATAGGCAATGGTACTTTGGCAGGTGGTTGTACAGTTTACAGTTTCAGAGAGGGTTCTGTGCAACAGGCCAAGGTAAATTTCTAGTCCCTCTCTCACTGCATCCCCCAGGTCATCTTATCGTATTCCCAACGCCCCTCCCCCAAGTCCCTCCTCCCTACCTTTTATCTTAGCCTGCTTGGCACACCCTCCTCATTCCTGATGAAGGGCTTATGCCCAAAATGTCGATTCTCCTGTTCCTTTGATGCTGCCTGACCTGCTGCGCTTTTCCAGCAACACATTTTTAAGCTCTGATCTCCAGCATCTGCAGTCCTCACTTTCTCCAAGGTAAATTTCTAACCTATTATGCTTTGAATTCATCAGAGAATAAAATGTATGTTGTAAAATTGATGGACTATTTTCATCACACTTACAAATAAATTTCAAACACAGCTTTCCAATAACTGCCACAAAATCAACTTCTTTAACTGAGTTGGGGATAGTTTATTTTGTAATCTGAGTTAAACTGCAGATTTCATTCTCTGCAATTCCAGATTGCTGGCAAATAGCAAATATAACTGGAGTTTGAACGTTCCTCTGTTAGGGACTATTCAGACTTTTCCAGGAAACTTGTATCAAAATATTAGTTCTGCAGAATGCCAGTTGGAAGAGTTCCATAAATGGAATGTACAGAGAGCTTTTCCACCTTTGCCAGTTTTTGGTTTGTTTTTCTTTTCCTGCTAAATTACTTTTGTGGCCAATTTTTAAAATATTTTCTCCATGAAGAATTTCTGTCCCAATCTGTTACTGGTTCTGTGCCATACTGCTTTACATTGGAATTACATTGAAACAACTTTCACGTTACAAAACGTCCCAAGAAGCCACATCATGGAGGGTTTGAAATTCTGAAAGTGTGAGGGAGTTTAGGGTAGGATTTACCCCTTCCTAACATGGTCAGGAAATGGCAAGTATGATGAGTTAATTGAGTGAGAGTCCAAAAATCAAATTCTTGCAGTCAAGATAAACTCTCCAAATAAGTCCTCTGTCATTAGATGATTTTCTTGCCATTTTGGATGGTGAGAAGCCAATTTACATATATTTACGTCTGCTAAATTATCCAGCATGGAATTAACACCCCCCACCCCCGCAGTCCCAATTATCATCTGTTTATGTACCGAGATACCTGACCTGTCAAAATCTCAACTGCTTAACCAAGAACATTCGTAGAGACCTTGGTCCTCTGCTTCCTATCCACAGATTACAGTGAGTAGACAGCTTTTGCCACCTTGATCGAAACTTTCTTAACTCGTTGGGCAAGGGCAAAACACCAGCAGTAGTTCCTCAGATGTCACTTCAGCAAACAGGGTCAGGAAGTAATGCCAGGTTTTCAAAGATCCATTTTGACACAAAAAGCTATCGGAAAGAGTGAAGCATCGATGTGGCATAATGCAGAGCCCCATGACAGTCTCAGAGGTGGTACATCTGCCAGTAGCTTACACACTAACATTTGCACTTAAAGAGCATGGCAATGTGTGAAAGGAAAAGGGGGCACATGCTTAGTGAGACAAGCATGGATTCCAGTCAATCTACCTCTGGATGGGGTGTACAGAGTTGGGGCGGGGGAGTGTGGTTGGTCTAATGTAATTCCAGTGATTTACTCCTTTGCAGCCCAAGGACTGGGTCAGCCCTGATGAAGCAAAGTCAGCCTGAGCTTTGCTGACTGGTCAGTCAGAGATCCATTGTCAATTCAGTTCAGGAGCTGAACTGTAGTCATACAAGGCTGTCCTGTAAATTCTATCTGAGGGTCAGACTGCAGTCAGTCAGGAGAGTGGGTCATACATGACTTGAGAGGATTTCAAGGTGTCATTAAGGCTGAGAAGAGCTCAAGTCTGGAAATTGACCTGGTTGTATTTGCTCACCGATGGAATGGTCACAGTCAAGGGGTGTGACCTGATAGGTTATAGAAAAAGATTGGCAGTTCCAGGCTTCAGGGATCAAGGCAAATCATGATCACTGTTGCCTCGAAATGGAGAGGATGCAGGAGCAGCAACAGCATCGGTAACTTGATAGTCAGAGGTCCCAGGAATAGAGCAGGCAAATTCGTCATTTTGGTGTTTTAATTGTGTATATATATACTTGTGATTGCTTGTGGAATAGAGAAACTCAATTACTAGGGCACTCTTCCCAACTGATTTTTGACTAATCATGAGGTGCTGTGGGCCAACAGCAGCAGACTTATCCCCTGCACTTCATGGCCTTGACTAACCCACACTCTACCATTATCATCAAGCCAGGGAAACAACTTTTGTTCAGCGAAGTACACTGAAAGACAAGCCAGGAACAGCACCGGCATAACTTAAAATGAGATGTTTAAAAGGTGAAGCTACTAAAACAAGTCTACTTGCATGTCAACCAATGGAAACAGCATGCATTATACAGGCCTAAGCAACTCCATTACCAACAGATCTGCAGTAAACTCTGCAGTCCTGCCACATCAATTGTCATATTAAATTAAACAACTCACTTGAGGAGGAGGTTCCAAAGTATCCCCAACTTCAATGATGGGGTTGCTCAGAGCATCAGAGCAAAAGACAAGAAAAAGAGGGTGGCTCTGTGGTTAGCACTGCTGCCTCACAGCGTTAGGGATCTGGGTTCGATTCCCACCTAGAACTACTGCCATTATGGAGTTTGCACATTCTCCCCATGTCTGCATGGGTTTCCTCCGGGTGCTCCAGTTTCCTCCCACAATCCAAAGATGTGCAAGTCAGGTGAATTGGTCATGCTAAATTGCCCATAGTGTTAGGTACATTAGTCAAGGGTAAATATAGGATAGGGAATGGGTTTGGGTGGGTTACTCTTCGAAGGGGTGGTGTGGACTTGTTGGGCCGAAGGGCCTGTTTCCATACTGTAGGGAATCTAATCTAATCTTCAGCCACAAGTGTTAAGTGGATGATCCAATTCAGCCTCCTTCTAAAGTCAGCAGAATTACAGATGCCAATTTAATTCACTCAAACTGATATCAAAAATATTTGAAGGCCCTGGATACTGCAAAGGCTATGTACCCTAATAAAATTCCAGCAATAATCCTGAAGAATTGTCCTCCAGAACTTGGCAAAAGCTTAGTTACGATGGTGCAGTCCTGCTGCAACACTGGCATCAACTAACAACGTGGAAAATTGTCCAGGTATGTCCTATAAAAATCCAACGTGACTAATTACCGTCTCAAACGTGTACTCTCGGTCATCAGTAAAGTGATGGAAGATGTCATGAACAGTGCTATCAAGCAGCACCTGCTCAGCAATAACATGCTCAGTGACACTGAGTTTGGGTTCCACCAGGACCTTTCAGCTCCTGACCTCGTTACAGCCTTAATCCAAACATGGACAAAAGAGCTGCGCTTCATAAATGAGCTGAGAGTGGCTGCCTATGGCTTCAAGGCTATATCTGACTGAATGTGGCATCAAGGAAATCAAGCAAAACTATGGTCAATGGGAATCAAGGGAAAGCTCTCCACCAGTTGGAGTAATGCCTGGCACAAAGGAAGATGCTTGTGGTTGTTGAAGGTCAGTCATCTCAGCTCCTGGACATCTCTGCAGAAATTCCTCAAGTTAGTGTCTTGGGTCCAATCATCTCCAGCCAGTTCAAAAATGACTTTCCCTCGATCATAAGGTCAGAAGCTAGGATGTTCGCATAATTGCACAATGTTCATCATTCACAACTCCTCAGGTACTGAAGCAGTACACGTCCAAATGCAGCAAGTCCTGGGCAATAGTTGTGGAGAAGGATCACGAGACCCAAAATGTTACCTCTGCTTTCTCTGCACAGATAATGCCAGACTTGCTGAGATTTTCCAACAATTTCTGTTTTTGTTTCTGGACATTATCCAGATTTGGGCTGAAGAGTGGCAAGTAACTTTTGCACCACACAACTGCCAGGCTATTATCATCTCCAACAAGGGGAAATCTAACTGTTATGTAATATAGTTAGTCTACATCATGTCAGGAAAATGTCGCTTTAAGAGTTGAGTAATGTGACATGAATGAATTTTCAGCCAGTTCTCACAGGTTTGTTCAGACTTTACAGAGTACACAGCTTCGGGATGAAACCTCCCTGTTGAGTTCCAGCAAATGTCAAATTTGTATGTTCTTAGTTCTATTTGAATGTTCTTAAGTTGTGACTGAAGACTAGTAACTTCCCAGTATAGTATACTAATCATTGCTTCTTGACATTCAATGGCATTCCCGACACTGAATCTTCCCTGTCAACACCCTTGGAATTACTATTGACAAGAAACTGGATTACATCAGCTGTAGAATTACTATGGCTGTGAGATTATTTCAAAGACCATAAGAAATAGGAGCAGAAATTAGGCCATTCAGCCCATCAAGTCCACTCCGCCATTCAATCATGGCTGATAAGTTTGTCAACCCCATTCTCCCACTTTCTCCTCATAACCTTTGATCCCCCTCTACTCAAGAACCTATCTATCTCCATCTTAAATGTACTCAATGACCTGGCCTCCACAGCCTTTTGTAGCAAAGAATTCCATACATTCACCACTCTCTGGCTGAAGAAGTTTCTCCTTATCTCTGTTCTAAAAGGTCTTCTCTTTACTCCAAGGCTTGGGTCCAAGTCTCTCCTACCACCGGAAACATCTTCCCAACATCTACTCTGTTTCAATTAGATCTCCCCTCATCCTTCTAAACTCCAATGAATATAGACCCAGAGTCATCAAATCTTCCTCATATGTTAAGCTTATCATTCCTGAGACTACTCTTGAGAATTACCTCTGAATATGCTCGAAGGCCAGTACACCCTTCCTGAGATATGGGGCCCAAAGCAGCACACAATACTCCAAATGTGGTCTGACCATAGCCTTTTAGGGCATCAGAAGTACAGCTCAGCATTTATATTCAAGTCCTCTCAAAATAAATGCCATCTTTGCATTTGCCTTCCTAACTACTGACTCACCATGCAAATTTACCTTGAGACAATCCTAGACTAGAACTCCCAAGTCTCTTTGCACTTTTAAATTTTCTCCCAATTCAGAACATAGTCGATGCCTTCATACTTTCTATCAAAGTGCGTGACCTCACACCTTCCCATGCTGAACTTCATCTGCCATTTCTTTGCCCATCTCCTAACCTGTCCAATTCCTACTGCAACCATTCCATGTCCTCAATGCCATCTGTCCCTCTACCTATCTTTGTATCATCCACAAACTTAGCCAGAATGCCCTCAGACCCTTCATCTAGATCATTAATGTATAAAATGAAAACTTGTGGTCCCAACATTGAGCCTTATGGAACACCACTTGTCACTGGTTGCCATCCTTTTATCACCACTCTCTGCTTTCTGCCAGACAGCCAAGCTTCTATCCATGCCAGCATCTTGCGTCTAATACGAAGGCCCTGATCTTACTCAGTAGCCTCCTCTGTGGCACCTTGTCAAAGGCCTTCTCGAAGTCCAGATAACATCCATTGGTTCTCCTTGGTCTTACCTGCTTGTTACTTCCTCAAAAGAATTCTATAAGATTTGTCAGGCATGACCTGCCTTTGATGAAACTGTGCTCATTTTGCCCTAATTTACCATCCATTTCCAAGTATTCAGAAAAATCTCATTCTTCACAATGGATTCCAGGATCTTGCCCATGACTGAAGTTAGACTAAATGAGTCTGTAATTTTCAGTCTTTTGCCTTATCCCCTTTTTAAACAGGGGTCTTATTAGTGATTTTCCAGTCCTCTGAGACCCTTCCTGATTTTAGTGATTCCTGAAAGATCACCACTAACGCCTCCACTATCTCTTTAGCTATCTCCCTGAGATCTCTGGGATGTAGTCCATCTGGTTCAGGTGATTTATCCACATTCAGGCCATTCAGTTTTCCTAGCACCTTCTCCTTGATGATGGCCATCAATCTCAGCTCTGCTGTCTTACTGTCTTGCATTTTTGGGAATTTACTCGTGCCTCGTCATGCAGACTAATGAGAAGGAATTATTCAGTTCGTCAGCCATTTCCTTGTTCCCCACTACTACCACTCCAGCATCATTTTTCAGCAGCCCAAAATCTACTTTTGCCTCACTTTTGCCCTTTTCTGTCTAAAGAAACTCTTAAAGTCTTCCTTTATATTACTGGCTAGCTTAACCTCATATTTAATTTTCTCTCTCCTTATTTTGTTTTGTCGCTCTCTGTTGGTCTTTGTAAGCTTCCCAATCCTCTGGTTTCCCATTGCCCTTCACTACATTATATGCTTTCTCTTTTGCATTTATGCTATCCCTGACTTCCTTAGTCAGCCGTGTTTGCCTCATCCTCCCTGTACCACCTTTCTTTTTCCTCGGGATGAATCTCTGTTGTGTCTCCTGAATTACTCCCAGAAACTCCTGCCATTGCTGTTCCACTGTCTTTCCTGCTAGGCTGCTCTCCCAGTCAATTCTACCCAGCTCCTCCCTCATGCCTCTGTAATTTTTTTTATTCAGCTGTAATACTATTACCTCTGATTCTATCTTTTCCCTGTCAAATTGCAGAGTAAATTCAATTGGATTATGATCATTGCCTCCAAAGGGTTCCTTCACCTTAAGATCCTTTACTAAGTCTGCCTCTTGCACACACTAAGTCCAACATTGCCCGTTCCCGAGTGGGCTCTACCACAAGCTGCTCCAAAAAGCCATCTCATAGACATTTCACAAACTCCTTTTCTTGCGATACCCTACCAACCTGGTTTTCCTAGTCCACCTGCATATTGATTATTATAACTTTGCCTTTCCTACACATCTTTTCTATCTCCTGGTGTATCTTGCACCCAGCTCCTTACTACTGTTTAGAGGCCTGTACATAACTCCAAATAAGGTTCCTTTACCTTTGTGGTTCCTCAATTCTATCCACACAGATTGTACACCATCTGACAATACTTTGTTTCTTACTATTTATTTAATTTCATTTCTTACTAATAAGGCAACCCCACCCCTTCAGCCCACCTGCCCATCTTTTCAACAGAATGTTTATCCTTGAATATTCAGCTCCCAGTCCTGCTCCCCTTGCAGCCACGTCTCCGTGAGGCCCACCACGTCATACCTGCCAATTTCAATCAGTGCCACAAGCTGATTTACCTTGTTCCTTATGCTGTGTGCATTCTGATATAATACCCTCAGTCCTGTATTAACCGTCTCTCTTATCATTGTCATTCATTTGTCCAGTGTTCTTGAAATATGAATGATAAACTTTTCCATTCACTCTATCCTATTTATGTGTGTGCTGGAGATTTTAATAACCCATCATGAGCTTTGCACTATTACCTCTTAGGTGGGTTAGTCTGGGGAAATGTAGAGTAATAGGGGAATGGGTCTGGGGGTGGTTACTCTTCAGAGGGTTGGTGTGGACTTGTTGGGCCAAATGGCCTGTTTCCACACTATAGGGTTTCTATGATTCTTTATATGGAACACTATCACCTATAAGCTCCTCTCCAAGTCATGCACCATCCTGGCTTGGAAATATATTGTTGTTCCTTCAGTGTCTTGCAGACAAAATCTTGGAATGCCCTCTCTAATGGGATTTTGGGTGTATTTACACCCCAGGAATACGTCGGTTCAAAAGACACCTCACCATCACATTTTCCGGGCCAACCACTGATGGGCAATAATTGCTTGCTTCGTCAATGACACTCAGGAAGAATACATTTAAAAAATAATTATGAATCACCACTACTACAATGAAAAAAGGACAAATTAGTTTTCAGTCCAACACTTCAATCAGTTGAATTTAATCCATTCTCTGCACAGGAGTGGAGGGATCCAGAGTTAACATAGTTTCTGCATTGTTCTGTCTTGATCTCCATCCATTGTTAACTTAACCAGAACCTCAGTTTAGGCAGCTAATATGCCTGTCTGATTTAACAAAAAGCTTATTGATTTTAGTAATTGGAGTCAATAACATCCACCTTAACAGCCAACCAACTGGAAGGACAGAACCCCTCAAAGGTGAGGAAAAATGTGAAACACACTAACACATGGATTATTGAAAGGAGCTTAATAGGGTTAATTGCAGTAGTGTGGAAAGACAGACCCAGGATTCTGGCAGGAATCAATGACAATAGTTTCAATCTTCCCAACATTTTGTTCCAGTACATCAGGTGGACAAGCAATGTCACATTTAGAAAGAACTCCATCTATCCTAAACAGCACGCAAAATATAAAACTAAGCAATCCCACCACCAACGGAGCAGATGAAAACTCTACAGTCCTGCTTCATCCAGTCATGAATTGGATAATTTAACAACTCACTGGAGGAGAATACTCTACTCCACACCCTCCATGAGAAGGAAGTCCAATACAGCACTCCACATGGAACACTATCACTGTTGTTTCAGTACTATTGCGTACAAATCCTGGAATTCCCTTGTTAT
Organism: Chiloscyllium plagiosum; assembly: GCF_037043375.1. Lineage (NCBI taxonomy): Eukaryota > Metazoa > Chordata > Chondrichthyes > Orectolobiformes > Hemiscylliidae > Chiloscyllium > Chiloscyllium plagiosum. The sequence continues at coordinate 91,445,643 of NW_028270151.1, forward strand.
CAGCACTGAGGGTGCATCTACACCACAGTAAGTCCATGGGTTGGCCATATATCCTAAAATTGCTCTGATGTTCATATCTGATGAAAGAATGCAAAAATAAATGTGGGCAAAGTCATAGTGAGTGTCATCAGTGTATATAAACATGCATAAAGATGCAGTTACTTCTATACATGGCCTTTTTGATCTCATGAAGGCCTCTGACTCTGTCAATTGGGATGGATTATGGAGCAGCCATTGCTGCATTCACAGAGATATATCAGAAAATGAGCCTTAGGCTCAACATCTAGAAGATGAAAGTCATCTACAAGCCTATTTTTAGAATCATAGAATCCCATAGCATAGAACCCCTACAGTGAGGAAAGAGGCCATTCAGCCCATCAAAACTACACTGCCCCTCAAACGAACATCCCATCCAGACCTGTTCCCTCACTGTATTCCTATAACCCCACATTTATTATAGCTAATCCACTTAACCTGCATATCCCTGGTTCCTATGGGGCAACTTAGCATGGACAATTGCCTAATATAGACATCTTTAGACTGTGGGAGGAAATCTACACAGCCATAAGGAGAACATGCAAATTCCACACAGATAGTCATCTGAGGCAGGAATCAAACATGGGCCCCTGGTGATGTGAGGCAGCAGTGCTAACCAAGGTGCCACCCTCTTGCCATGCTACTCTTTACCTGTCAAAATTCACAGTGAGCTACTTGACAATGTGGCTCATACACTGAGAGCCTCTTCTCAGTGAGTGCAGGCATTGACAATGAACTTTAACATCTCCAGTAGCCTGTTTAGCTTTTGACTGACTGAAGAATGAAATGTTTGATGATAAAGACCTCAAACCTGGCACTATGATCCTGATGTACTAGTGTTATCCACTGTTCTGTATACATCAGAGACATGGACAATGAATAATAGGCACTTCAAATCCCTTGAGAAATATGACCAGCAATACCTCCATAAGGTCAAAATACACAAGCAGCTTCACTGCTATAATATCAGTATCCTGAGACCAACATCCCTAGCATCAGGGCACAGTTAATCAGTTGTGTTGGGCAGGCAACATAGTGTGCCTGACAAAAGACTCCCCAAACAAACTTTCTTCTCCGAGCTTCATCACACCAAGTTGATTCATAGAAAGCAGAGAAAACATTTTAAGAACATCCTCAAGCTTCTCTGAAACTCCAGCAACAGGAGCCCCAGACTGCCCAAACTGGAGAAGAGGCATCTGCGAAGGAGCCAATCATTTTGAGCATCTTTGACAGGCCCAAGTGAAAGCTAAGCACAAATTGTGGGAGGATCGTGTGGGAATCCAAGCAAACCACCCACCCACCTCTTCAAACATCACCTGAACCACGTATGGTAATATGAACGGTTCCAATATTAGAACATTTCAAGACCTCAGGCCCTACAACTCCAGAGTGGAAGACAGTTCTCAAACTTTGAGTTATTCTCAGGTACTGTCTTTGCGAAAGCAAATGCTGTTTAAATGATATTGCTGAGGGGTACATATGGTCGAGAAATAGTAGGGGTGGGGGCAAAGAGATCCTTGAGTGACTTCCCACCAGAGATAATAGTGAAGGAGCAAGAAGAAAAGCCACTGTTCATGATAGTCTGGGTACAATAAGCTTGAAAAGAATTAAACTACATGAAGGCAGTCCCATTCCACTGCAAAGATGACATAGTTGGAGGAGGAGGAGGGGAGTACTCAACCTTGTCAACGATTGCACCAGACGAGGAGGAATAGTTTAACTTTGTCACATCACATAGGATGGCATTTGTAACTTTGAGAAGATCTGCTCTGGTACAAGGAGGAGCCAAAATCTGACTGGAGCCATTCAAACTCCAGGAAAAAAAGGGAGCAGAAATGCATATGTGCACGTACTGATCTGATGGATTTGGCAAACCATTACTGCAGAGGTTTTGGGAAGATCACTCGGTGCTGATCCAGGTCGGAAGCCAGCTGGTAATGCTATCAAATCTCTAACAGCATCTGCAATTGCTGCATGGAATATCGAAGAAGCAAGGGACTTGGAGTTGGTTGTATGAAGAAAAAGGCTTTGACTAAATTGCCCAGGGAAAAGCAAAGCACATTCATATTTTGGCCAAAGTAGCTCTGCTATTTCCTGTCCCGTGTGGTAATTCCTCAAACACCTTCCATGTGGAAGATATAAATCTCTTTGCTTCATCAAAACACATCTTGTAGTCAGCTGACCACGCAGCTCTGAGTGCTTTGAGGCCTGTCAACTGGGATGATGTATCGGAGCAGAATATCCTGTCGGCCTGATCGCTTTTAGCAGGGGACAGAAAGAGACTTCAATTCTAAGGAAACTGTTCACAGGATATTTTTGAAATTAAGTTTTTATCTATAAGTTTCAAATGTCAGAGCAGCTGCCCAAATGGCTGAAGGTAATTTGAAGCCTGATTCTGATGGCATATTGGAGAACATGAACATGACATTTTCCAAAAACAAGTATCTGCCTCCAGCTGATCAATTTTGCAACATACATAGAACTGAGATACCAAACCATCTGTTAAGCAGGTTATTAAATCACCCCAGGAGGTTTACCTGATGAAAATTAATTGCAGGATCTTGTTCCCACTGCTTTCATTCTCCACAGTTTTTCATTTTGACTCCATCCTCATCATTAAAGAGCAGAACAAGGATCAGTCCAATGTATGGGAGATAACTGCAGCAATATGAGGTACTCTGATTATTGCCACAGCCGCATCTCTGGAGGAAATCAAAGGGAAAAATATGAAAGAATTTCAGAAATGGCTTTTTTCTTGCAGTGTTAGTGGCATTCATAACCCACATGCCTTCCTCCAACTCACCTTGAAAATGTATTCAATATTTATCTTCTTTATGGAATTATTTGTGAAAGTTGTTAGCTTTTCTTTTGGGAATTGTAAGATTCATGGAAAAACAAGAGGTAAACTGCGTAGATTTTTAAACTTTGTGGGATGGGAAGGAAGGAAGGGGAAGCCATGAAATGACTTGGCAGCTGCAGTCAGCACAGATCAGTGTTTGGGGAAGAGTTGCCAGACTCAAAACGTTAACTGTGTTTTCTCTCGACAGATACTGCTGGACATGCTGAGTTTCTCCAGCAATTTCTAGTTTTGTTTCACATCAGTGTTTGGGCTGGTTTCAGTGTCAGAGTCCCTGTTGCAAGGATATCTAGGAGACTGTCAATAAAATCAACAAATCATGGTCAGAGTGAGTGACTCAGTGAGAGTGAGAGAGAGAGAAAGAGAGACAGACAGACAGAAAAACAGAGAGATAGGGAGAGAGAGAGAGCAGTAACATTTAAAATTTCACAACATCAGAAGGTGCTTCCCAATGCATTAACTACTTAACTAACAACATGTCTATGAAGTGTCGTCAATATAATAAAACATCCAAAGACTCTTCACTGGGATATTCTAAAGCAAAGTTAGACAACGAGCCACATATGAAGGTACTAGGTCAGGTGACAAAAGTCTTGATCAAAGATGTAGGTTTTAAGGAGGAAGAAAGTGATGTGGAGAGGTGGAGACAATGAGTTTAATCTTTCCAATATTTAATTGGAGGATGATTTTGTTCATCTAGAACTGGATGACATTAAGCAATCACATTAAGTAGCTAACGTGATAATTTAGCAACAGTGAAGGAGTTGAGAGAGCTGGTGGTGAGATGGAGCTAGGTAAGCCCAGTGTACACGGGGGTCTGAACACTGTCTTTTCAGATGGTGTTGTCCAGGTATAACATATAAATAAGGAATAGGAGGTGACTGATGTCTGATCCTTAGAGACACCAAAAGGTCTTAGTGAGTTTTGAGAAGATTTGTAGCTCAGGTTATGGTTTTGGATGTAGGTTTGCTGGCTGAGCTGGAAGGTTCATTTCCAGACGTTTTGTTACCTTATGAGGTAACATCTTCAGTGGGCCTCATGCAAAGCAATGCTGAAAATTCCTGCTTTCTTTTTATATGTTTGGGTTTCTTTGGGTTGGTGATATCATTTCCTGTGGTGATGTTATTTCTGGTGGTGAAGTCACTTTCGGTTCCTTTTCTCAGGGGTGGTAGATGTGGTGTAACTCGATGTGTTTGTTGATAGACTTCCGGTTGGAATGCCATGCTTCTAGCAATTCTCGTGCATGTCTTTGTTTGGCTCGTCCTAGGATGGATGTATTGTCCCAGTCGAAGTGGTGTCCTTCCTCATCCATATGTGAGGATACTAGTGAGAGAGGGTCATATCTTTTTGTGGCTAGTTGGTGTTCATGTATCCTGGTGGCTAGTTTTCTGCCTGTTTGTCCAATGTAATGTTTGTTCCAGTCCTTGCACGGTATTTTGTAAATGACGTTAGTTTTGCTCATTGTCTGTATAGGATCTTTCAAGTTCATTAGCTGCTGTTTTAGTGTGTTGGTGGGTTTGTGGGCTACAATGATACCAAGGGGTCTGAGTAGTCTGGCAGTCATTTCCGAGATGTCTTTGATGTAGGGGAGAGTGGCTAGGGTTTCTGGACGTGTTTTGTCTGCTTGTTTGGGTGGACTGTGTTCATTGGGTACCCATTCTTTTTCAACACACGGTATAGGTGATTTTCCTCTGCTCTGCGTAGTTCCTCTGTGTTGCAGTGTGTGTTGGCTCATTGAAATAATGTTCTAATGCAGCTTCATTTGTGGGTGTTGGGATGATTGCTTCTGTAGTTCAATATTTGGTCTGTATGTGTTGTTTTTCTGTAGATGCTGATTTGAAGTTCCCCATTGGCTGTTCGCTCTATTGTGGCATCAAAACGTCTGGAAATGAACCTTTCAGCTCAGCGAGCAAACCTACATCCAACACCAAAAGGTAACAAGAACAGGAGGAGAAGCCATTGGAAATGATTCTCTGCTACAATGAGTGATAAGAATGCAACCAGATTCCTACCTAGCTGGATAACAGTTGAGTGAGTTAGAGGAGAATGGTGTGGTCAATCATGACAGAAGTTATAGACACGTCAAGAAGGACAAGCAGAGAACGTTTACCTTTGTTACAGTTGGTAAGAACATAATTTATGACTCGATAAAAGCTATTTCTATATTGGCAGAAAAATGAAATCTAGTTGGAAGAAGTCAAATAAAGAATTCTACAAATAGGGGCAGGCATTTCTGTAGATGTACTTTGGAGAGGAAAGAGATTTGATATGGCCTTCAGTAAGACAGTCCAACTTCACATCAGCTTTTTTCATAAGTTAACCATACTATTTTATTGGTGAATCAACATTATCACCCTGCAATATCAACATACCCTCCCTCAGATGTGATATCAAGACATGAACTCCAAACCATATGACTAAAAGACCATAAGATGTCGGAGAGAAATAAGCCAATCAGCCCATCGAGTCTGCGCTGGCATTTGATTGAGCTGATTTACTTCGCAACCCTCCCTCCCTGCTTTCTCCCTCTAAACCTTAATACCCTTACTAAACAGTATCTGTCTTAAATAGCCTCAATGACGACCTCCGCAGCTGTGACAGTGAGTTCCATAGATTAACCACCCTCCTCATTTCTGTTTTGAAAGTTCATTCCTTCACTCTGAGGCTTTGCCCTCGAGCCCGAGTCTCTCCTACTAGTGAAAACTGGTGAAGGCGATGGTCTAGTGGCATTATCGCTAGACTGTTAATCCAGAGTTAATGTAATGTCCAACATAGCAGATGGTGGAATTTGAATTTAATAAAAAATATCTGGCATTAAGGATCTAATGACTACTATAAATCCATTGCCAATTGTCAGAAAAACCTATCTGGTTCACTAACGTCCTTCAGGGAAGCAAGCTGCCATCCTTACCTGGTCTGGCCTACATGTGACTCCAGACCCACAACAAAGTGGTTGACTCTCAGCTGCCCTCTGGGCAATTAGGTATAGGTAATAAATGCTGCCCAGCCAGCGATGCCCTCATCCTGTTAAAGAATAAAATAAACTTCTCCACGTCTATGCGATTCAGGTCTCTCAAAATTCTGTAAGTTTCAATCAGATCCCCCTACTAAATTCCACTGAGTACAGACCCAGAGTCCTCAACCATCCCTCATGTGACAAACCCTTTGTAGAATCTTAGAAATTTGGGAAGAAGACATTTGGCCCATTGAATCAGCACTAATCTTCCAAAGAACATCGATCCAAACCTAGTGCCATACCATATCTCCGTCTCACTGCATTTCCCATGGCTCATCCACCTAGCTTGCACATCCCTCGACACTATGTCATCTTACCGTGACCAATCCACCTCATCTGTACATCTTTGGACTGTGGGAGGAAACTGGAGCACCCCCTGACAGAAACCCATGCGGCCACAGAGAGAGCTACAAACTCCAAACAGACAGTCACTCAAGAAAAGAGCTGAAAATGTGTTGCTGGAAAAGCGCAGCAGGTCAGGCAGCATCCAGGGAACAGGAGAATCGACGTTTCGGGCATAAGCCCTTCTTTCCTGAAGAAGGGCTTATGCCCGAAACGTCGATTCTCCTGTTCCCTGGATGCTGCCTGACCTGCTGCGCTTTTCCAGCAACACATTTTCAGCTCTGATCTCCAGCATCTGCAGACCTCACTTTCTACTCAAGGATAGAATCAAACTCAGGTCCCTGGTGCTGAGAAGCGGCAGTACTAACTACTAAACCCATCAGCCCTGTGATCATTCTTGCAAACTTCTGGACTCTCCAATGTTAGCACACCCTTCCTTAGGTATGGGGCCTAAAACTGCTCACATTTTCCAAATATGGACTAACCAGAGCTTGGAGTCAAGAGTGTGGTGCTGGAAAAGCACAGCAGGTCAGGCAGCATCTGAGGAGCAGGAAAATCGACATTTCAGGCAAAAGCCCTTCATCAGGAAGGGCTCAGCAGTACATATCTGCTCCTGTATTCTAGCCCTCTCAAAATGAATGCAAACATTACATTTGATTTCCTAACTGCCAACTGAACATGCATATTAACCACAACAGAATCCTAAACTAGGACTCCCAAGTCACTTTATGCTTCAGATTTCCAAAGCCTTTCCTTGTTTAGAAAACAATCTATGCCCCTATTCTTCCTACCAATGTGTATAATACCATACTTTCAAGCATTGTGTTTCATCTACTACTTCTTTGAGCACTCTACCTAGCCTGTCCAAATCCTCCTGTGACTTGCCCATTTCCTCAACATCATCCACCATTTATCATATCTCTGCACCATCTGCAAACTTAGCAACAATGTCCTCAGTTCCTTTAACCAGATTGTTAATAGAACATAGAACATAGAAGAATACAGCGCAGTACAGGCCCTTCGGCCCTCGATGTTGCGCCGATCCAAGCCCACCTAACCTACACTAGCCCACTATCCTCCATATGCCTATCCAATGCCCACTTAAATGCCCATAATGAGGGAGAGTCCACCACTGCTACTGGCAGGGCATTCCATGAACTCACGACTCGCTGAGTAAAGAACCTACCCCTAACATCTGTCCTATACCTACCCCCCCTTAATTTAAAGCTATGCCCCCTTAATGTACAACATGAGTAGTTGTGGTCCCAACGCTAACTCCTGTGGAATTCCACTCGTCACCTGCTGCCACCCAGAAAAAGATCCATTTATCCCCATCCTCTGCCTTCAGCCACTTAACCAATCCTCTATCCATGCAAGTATCTTGCCTCTAACACAATGGACTCTTATCTTATTCAGTAGCCTCCTGTGCGACACCTTACCAAAGCCCTTCTGGAAATCCAAACAGATCACATCCATTAGCTGTACTTCATCTAACTCTCTGTTTACCTCCACTAAGAATTCTTCCAGGCCTGATCTCCCCATGACAAAGTTGTGCTGACACAGCCCTATTCTACCATACAAGTACTCTGCTATCTCATCTTTGACAATGGATTCTAAAATCTTACCAATGATAAGGTTAGGCTGAACAGTCTATAGTTTATTGTTTTCCGCTTCACTCCCTTCTTAAATGTGTATTACATTAGCCATTTACCAGTCCTCTGACACCCTTCCAGTGATTCACTAAAAGATCACTGTCAACACCTCTGCAATCCCCTCAGCAATTTCCTTCAGAACTCTGCGGTGTAGTCCATTTGGTTTCAGTGACCTTTAAACTTTTCAGCTTTCCCAGTGAAATAACTCCATAGAGATCAGCATCCTGTCACCAAGTCACCTTTTATTTACACATGGAGAATTCCTGACACGAACCCAGCTTCTTCAGAGCCAGCTCTGACACTCTGATTTATCTCTGTCAGCCAGTGCTCTGATTGGAGCTGTTAATCTGATTCAATGAGGGAACTCATATTTTGAGGTTCACCCGGCTGACTTATAATCACTACATCCCTCTCCTTCTCAATCTGAGCACATAGGCCAGTTCTCATTTTGTGTAGCTCCTCCTGGGGCATATTAGCAATGTGTCAGGTTCCTCCAAATCAGCTTCTGATATGGGCAGCATGTAACGCACAGTAGCTCACCTCTTGCAGCCAGAGCGTCTCAAAAGAAATTAATTCTCTTCTTCAGGCGGCAAAGGCAGCGACATTCATTGTGTCCATCTCAGATTCTGAGGTATCTTCAATGGATGATGAAGAGAGAGAACCCACAGGTTCCGGAATATCAGAAAGGCAGTTGAGGAGCCAGCACATATCACTGCCACACCGTTTCCCTGTTTGCAGCTTTCAGATGGTCCACGTGCTTGCTTAGTACCATCACACCCATACAAACTTTACACATCATTGGACCTTATTTCGCATCGACCACGCCTCTCACCCATGCAGGGCCATTCCCACGGCAACATCATTGCCTGAACTAAATGATCTCTCTCATTTAGTGGAATCCTGTGTCTGGCAATGATGTTTCTGATGCCATTTCACCGTCCCCCACAGATCCAGGAACATAGTATACAGAACATAGAACATTACAGTGCACTACAGGGACTTTGGCCCTCAAAGTTGCGCCGACTCGTGGAACCAATCTGAAGCCCATCTTTCCAACATGATGCCACTTTCATCCATATGTCTATCCAATGACCATTCAAAAGCCCTTAAATTTGGCTAGTCTACTACTGTTGCAGGCAGGCTGTTCCACGCCCCTACTACTCTCTCAGTAAAGAAACTATCTTTGACATCTGTCCTATATCTACCACTCCTCAATTTAAAGCTAGGTCCCCTCGTGGTAGCTATCAGCATCCCAGGAAAAAGGCTCTCACTGTCCACCCTATCCAACTCTCTGGTGATGTTATATGTCTCAGTTAAATCACCTCTCAACCTTCTCTCTAAAGAAAACATCCTTAAGCCCCTCAGCCTTTCCTCAAAATTCCTTCCCTCCATACCAGGGAATATCCTAATAAATCTCCTCTGCACTCTTTACAAAGCTTCTACATCCTTCCTATAATGTGGTGACCAGAACTGCATGCAATACACCAAGTGTGGCCGCACCAGAGTTTTGCACAGCTGCAGCATGACTTCGTGGCTCTGAAACTCAATCTCTCTACCAACAAAAACTAATACACCGTATGCCTTCTTAACAAGCCTGTCAACCTGGATGGCAACTTTCAGGGATCTATGCACATAGACACTGAGATCTCTCTGCTCGTTGACACTACCAAGAATCTTACCATTAGACCAGTTACTCTTTATTCCTATTGCTCCTGACCAAGAAAATCACCTGACACGTTTTTGCATTAAATTCCATTTGCCACCTCTGAGCCCATCTCTGCAGCTTACTGATGTCTTTCTGTAATCTGCAACATCCTTCAGCACTATTCACAACTCCACCGACCTTAGAGTCATCTGCAAATTTACTAACCCATCCTCCCATGCCCTCATCCAGGTCAATTATAAAAATGACAAACTGCAGTGGCCCCAAAACAGATCCGTTTGGTATACCTACAGGTACACCACTAGTAACTGAACTCCAGGATGAACACTTCCCATCAAGCACCACCCTCTGTCTTCTTTCAGCCAGCCAATTTCTGATCCAAACCGCTAACTCACCCTCAATCCCATGCTTCTGTATTTTGTGAAATAGCCTCCCGTGAGGAACCTTATCAAATAACTTACTGAAATCCATATAAAGCACATCAACCGCTTTATCCTCATCCACCTGTTTGGTCACCTTCTCAAAGAACTCAATAAGGTTTATGAGGCACGACCTACCCTTCACAAGACTGTGTTGACTGTTCTTAATCAACTTATTCTTCTCTAGATGATTATAAATCCAATCTCTTATAACCTTTTCCAACACTTTACCCACAACTGAAGTAAGGCTCAATGGTCTATAATTATCAGAGTTGTCTCTACTCCTCTTCTTGAACAAGGGGACAACATCTGCTGGCGTTATTCCTATAAACAATGAGGACATAAAGATCATAGCCAAAGGCTCTTCAGTCTCCTCCCTCACTTCCCAGAGAATCCTAGGATAAACCCCATTCGGCTCAGGTGATTTGCTTATTTTTACACTTTCCAGGATTGCTAATAACTCCTCCTTGAGAACATCAATCCTATCTAGTCTAGTAGACTGTATCTCAGTATTCTCATCAGTGAACACCGATGACAAATATTCATTTTGCACTTCCCAAACCTTTTCGGACTCCACGCACAACTTCCCACAACTATACTTGATTGGCCCTAATCTTTCTTTAGTCAGTCATTCTTTTATTCCTGATATACTTCATGAAAGTGTTAGGATTTTCCTTGATCCGACCTGCCAACAACTTCTCATGTCCCTTCCTGTCTCTTCTTAGCTCTTTATTTAGATTTTTCATGGCTAACTTGCAACTCTCAAGCGCCATAACTGAGCCTTCACATCCCATCCTAACATAAGCCTCTTCTTCCTCTTGACAAGAGATTCAACTTCTTTAGTAAACCACGGTTCCCTCGCATGACCACTTCCACCTTGCCTGAAGGACACACAGTAGCTGCTCTTTGAGTGAGCTCCACATTTCAATTGTGCCCATCCCCTGTACTTTCCTTCCCCATCCAATGCATCCTAAATCTTGCCTAATTGCATTATAATTGCCTTTTCCCCAGCTATAATTTCTGCCTTACAAATCCCTTTCCATCTCTAAAGTAAACATAACCAAATTGTGGTCACTATCACCAAAGTACTCAGCTACCTCCAAATCTAACACCTGGCTGGGTTCATTCCCCAGCACTAAATCCAATGCAGCCCCGCCCCTTGATAGCCTGTCCACATACTGTGTCAGGAAACCACCCTGCACAGATTGGACAAACATTGACCATCTAAAGTACTCAAACTATAGTATTCCCAGTCAATATTTGGAAAGTTAGAGTCCCCCATAACAACTACCCTGTCACTCTCGCTCTTATCCAGTTTTATCTTTGCTATCCTTTCCTCTACATCTGTGAAATTATTCGGAGGCCGATAGTAAACTCCCAACAGGATGACCTCTCCTTTCCTGTTTCTAACCTCAGCCCATACTACCTCAGTAAACGAGTCCTCAAATTTCCTTTCTGAACAACAATGCCACACCTCCCCCTCTTTTACATCTTCTCTGTTCTTACTGAAACATCTAAATCCCGAAACCTGCAACAACCATTCCTGTCCCAACTCTATCCATGTCTCTGAAATGGCAACAACATCGATGTCCCAGGTACCAACCCATGCTGCAGTTAATCCACCTTATTCTGGATGCTCCTGGTGCTGAAGTAGACTCACTTCAAACCACCTTCCTGCTTGCCAGTGAACTCTTGTAAACTTGAAACCTCATTTCTGACCTGACTACTCTTAACCTCCTGAACACTGGGACTACAATTTAGATTCCCATGCCCCTGCTGAATTAGTTTAAATCCCTCCCCCCCCCCCCCTTCCTCTGCTGACGAGCATTAGCAAACTTCTCCCCGGATATTGGTACCCCTCTGGTTCAGGTGTAGACCATCTGAAGCTGTTTATTGACATCTCATCTACCCCGGAATGAGCCCCAATTATTCAGATACCTACCCCTTGCACCATTCCTGCAGCCATGTGTCCAACTCCTCTCTCTCCCCATTCCTCGCCTCACTAACACGAGGCACGGGCAACAAACCAGAGATAACAACTTTGTTCATATTAGCACTATGTTTCCACCCTAGCTCCCTGAATTTCTGCCTTAAACACTCAGCTTCCACCTGAGCTCCCTGAATTTCTGCCTTAAAGATCAGATTTAATCTAGCATGGCGTTTTCTCCCCATTAACAACCCTGCTGCAGTTATCCCTGTAGTTGCACGAGGGAAGGTCCCACAATCAAATAGGAACCAGGAAGGTATCTAGTTTGATATCTAGTGAAGCTGTAAGCTGTTTCTTTAAGCCTGCTTTCAAAGTTTGGCAACTCTTTCTGCGAGATCATTGGATGATGGATGGTGTGGAGATGTCCTTATATGACAAATGTCATTCGACTTTAGGAAATACTTAATTCCCTGCTGTTAAACAATGGCCCATTATCTGTGACCAACTCTCCCGGGAGTCTGTATTGCAAAAGATGCTGGTAGCTTTTCTATCCTGATACCCGTGTTTGACGATTGAACTTTATGCACATCCAGCCATTTTGAGTGGATGTCCACAATGCCTAAGAACATTGAACCCATGAAAGGGCCTGCACAGTTGATGCGTAACTGAGTCCTGTTTTACCCGGCCATTCCCACAAATGTGGGGGAGCTGCTGGTGACACGTTTTGTCCTCGCTGGCACTCTGGGCACTGCCCCTCCAATCCTGGCCACCAGACTTAACCTCTCACCAACATCTTCATTTTGGATGACCCTGGTGGAGTTCAGCCAATATCTGGCGGTGACATTTGATCGGGACAAACGATCTTGCTTGCCATAATGATATGCTGTCCTCAACCATGATCTGTTATCTCCAGGTGCAAAATAGTTTCAATTCTGGTTGTGACAGCCCTTTGGTTAGCCCATCACCACTGACTGTTTCAGTTTTGCCAGGACCAGGTCTTCCTGCATCTCTGATATTGACAGCTGTGGCTGGAAGTGTGTCTCGAAAATGTAAAACCATTACGGACTCTTCCAGTGACAGTACCACAAGCAGCGGGTGGCGGCTCAATGCATCCGCATTTGCTACTTGGCCTCTGGGGGACAGTGTTTCAAGTTGTAATTATACACACTTATATTGAGAGCCCACCCCTGAATTCAGTCTGAAGCTATGGGCTTGTCCTCTTTAAGGAGACCTAGCAGGGGTTTGTGGTCTTTTATTACAAATTTACATAAAGACATTGGTGGAACCACCTGACTTCAAAAATGAATGCCAAACCTTACTTCTCTATCTGGGTGTATTTACACTCTGCAATAGTCAAATGTCTAGAGGGATGTAATATTGAGCTTTCTTCTCCATTACGCCACCTATGAGCTAATACTACCCCGAAACCCAATGAGGAGGAATCACATCCATACCATATTTCACTTGGAATCATAGTGTAACAATACCTTAGAGGATGATAGCTGTTTCTTCAGTTCCTTGAAAGATATGGCAAGGCTGATCCATTTTTAAGAATGGTACCAGGATGAAGACAAGGTTACATATGATAATTATCAGCCCAAGGAAAGACCTAACTTCAGATGAGCCAATGGGCTGAGAAGCGGCAGATGGAGTTTGATTTAGATAAATGCAAGGTGCTGCATTTTGGAAAAGCAAATCTTAACCGGACTTATACACTTAATGGCAAGGTCCTAGGGAATGTTGCTGAACAAAGAGACCTTGAAGTGCAGCTTCATAGCTCCTTGAAAGTCGCAGATAGATAGGATAGTGAAGGTGGCATTTGGTATGCTTTCCTTTATTGGTCAGAGTATTGAGTACAGGTGTTGGGAGTGGGAGGTCATGTTGCAATTGTACAGGATATTGTTGAGGCCACTTTTGTAATATTGCGTGCAATTCTGGTCTCCTTCCTATTGGAAGGATGTTGTGAAACTTGAAAGAGTTCAAGTTTCATAGTGTGAAATGAAATACATTCTTTTCACATACTGGGCCCAGTCTTTGATGAAAATGTGTTGCTGGAAAAGCGCAGCAGGTCAGGCAGCATCCAAGGAACAGGAGAATAAGCCCTTCTTCAGGAATGAGGAGGGTGTGCCAAGCAGGCTAAAATAAAAGGTAGGGAGGAGGGACTTAGGGGAGCGGCATTGGGAATGTGATAGGTGGAAGGAGGTTAAGGTGAGGGTGATAGGCCGGAGAGGGGGTGGGGGCGGAGAGGTCGGGAAGAAGATTGCAGGTCAAGAAGGCGGTGCTGAGTCCAAGGGTTGGGACTGAGATAAGGTGGGGTGAGGGGAAATGAGGAAGCTGGAGAAATCTGCATTCATCCCTTGTGTTTGGAGGCAACCACGTCTGAGGCTTATGCCCGAAACGTCGATTCTCCTGCTTCTTGGATGCTGCCTGACCTGTTGCTCTTTTCCAGCAGCACATTTTTCAGCTCCCAACTCCTGTACTCAATATTCTGACCAATAAAGGAAAGCGTACCATATGCCTTCTTCACTATCCTATCTGCCTGCGATTCTACTTTCAAGGAACTATGAACGTGCACTCCAAGGTCTCATTGTTCAGCAACACTCCCGAGGACCTTACCATTAAGTGTATAAGTCCTGCTAAGATTTGCTTTCCCAAAATGCAGCACCTCACATTTATCTAAACTAAACTCCATCTGCCACTCTTCTGCCCATTGACCCATCTGATCAAGGTAACCTTCTTCACTGTCCACTACATCTCCACTTTTGGTGTCATCTGCAAACTTACTAACTATACCTCTTATGGTCATATCCAAATCATTTATATAAATGGACCAAGGACCGATACTTGTGACATTCCACTGGTCATGGGCCTCCAGTCTGAAAAATAACTTTCCACCGAGCCAGTTCTGTAACCAAATGGCTAGTTCTCCCTATGACCTTTTGGTTCTCCTTTTTAATTTAGCACCGAGCTGCTTATATTCCCTGAGCAGAAACCTTTTCCTCTTTCTAACTTTATCATTGATCCCTACGTGGACCATGACAGCTGGATCTTTTCCCTCCCACTCCAAGTTCTCTGCAGATGAGATATCCCGAAGTCAGGCACTAGGCAAGCAACACAGCCTTTACAAATCTGAACATGACTTGTGTACCCTTGAAGTTGAGGGTATCTGGTGCAGAACATGCAAATCATTTGATAAACTGGATACAATTAGGACTTCCCTGCCAACTTCATTTCGATTTAGCCCTTTCCCCACTCCCTTCTTCCCCCTAACCTTTGATGGTTTGCATTGCCCTTTACAGGCTTTGCATATAATTATTCAATTGGAAGTTAGGGTGATTTGTTACAAAATGGAAAACAAAATAGCTGAGTGATTTGGTATGGAGAGATAAAACATTCAGTTGCATGTGATAGTACTTCTGGATATATATAAAAAGATATAACAAAGGCTCTTGTAGAGCAGGGGTAGTGAAATCTACATCTAGGCAGGAGACTTGGGTTCAAGTGGTGTGTCATAATATCTCTGAACAGGTTAATTAGAAAATATCTAAACTGGATACAATAGTCTGGATCTTCCAAGAAGAGACCAATCATCATTGGGCAGCACGGTGGCTCAGTGGTTAGCACTGCTGCCTCACAGCAACAGGGACCTGGGTTCAATTCCCGCCTTGGGCGACTGTCTGTGTGGAGTTTGCACATTCTCCCCGTGTCTGCATGCGTTTCCTCCCACAATCCAAAGATGTGCAGATCGGGTGGATTGGGCATGCTAAATTGCCCATATGTTAGGGGCATTAGTCAGGGGTAAATATAGGATAGGGAAACGGGTCTGGGTGGGTTACTCTTCAGAGGGTCAATGTGGACTTGTTGGGCTAATGGGCTTGTTTCCATACTGTAGGAAATCTAATCTAATCATCAGAACACTGCTGATTGATGTCTCCTCGACACTGCTCTGCATTCTTCATTGCATCTTCATGCCTGACTTTGTTAGAAATGTAGAAAGCTCCGGTGCTGTTGAGTTGAGTGGATATCATTAAATTAACTGCTGTGTGGTAGTCTAAAAGTTCAATATCGAGAGTGTGATGCTGGAAAAGCATAGCAGGTCAGGCATCATCCGAGGAACAGGAGAATCAATGTTTTGGGCATAAGCCCTTCATCAGGAATGAGGATTGTGGCCCAAGGAGGCTGAGAGATAAATGGGAAGGGGATGGGGCTGGAGGGAAGGTGGCTGAGAATGCAACAGATAGATGAAGGTGGGGGAGAAGGTGATAGGGAGGAGAGGAGGGTGGAGCGGAAAGATGGGAAGGACGATGGACACGTCAAGAGGACAATGCCAAGTTGGAAGACTGGGACTGGGATAAGGTGGGGGGAGGAGAAATGGGGAAATGGTGAAATCCACATTAATCCCATGTGGTTGCAGTGTCCCAAGGTAGAAGATGAGGGTTCTTCCTCCAGGCATCGGGTGGTCAGAGTTTGGCGATGGAGGAGGCCCAGGACCTGCATGTCCTTGGTGGAGTGGGAAGTGGAGGTGAAACATTCAGCCACTGCGTAGTGGGGTTGGTTGGTGCGGGTGTCCCAGAGATGTTCACTGAAATGATCTGCAAGTTGACGCCTGTCTCCTCAATGTAGAGGTGACCACATTGGATGCAACGGATGCAGTAGATGACATTTGTGGAAGTACAGTTAACTTCTGTCGGATGTGGAAGGATGCTTTGGGGCCTTGGATGGAGGTGAGGGGAGAGGTATGGCCGTAGGTTTTGCACTTCCTGTGGTGGCAGGGGAAGGAGCTGGGAGTGGGAGTCTGGTGGGAGGCCATGGATCTGACAAGGGAGTGGTGGAGGGAATGGTCTCTCTGAAACGCTGATAGGAGTGTTGGCAGAAGTGGCGGCGAATGATGCAATGTATACAGAGGTTGGTGGAGTGGAAGGTGAGGACCGGGGGATTCTGGCCTTGTTGCGTTAGGAGGGGTGGGGCTCAAGGACGGAGGTGCAGGAGGTGGAGGAGATGCGCTGGAGAGCATCATTGACCACGTGGGAGGGGTAATTGTGGTCTTTGAAGGAGGAGGCCATCTGAGATGTTCTATAGTGGAACTGGTCACCCTCGGAACAGATGCAGTGGTGGCGGAGGGATTGGGAATAAGAGATAGCCAGATATCCTAAACTAATCTTGTGTTATTTGCCAGCATTTGGCCCATATGCCTCTAAACCTTTCCTATTCATGTACCCATCCAGAGTTGGTAAGGCCACTTTTGGAGTACAGTGTACAGTTCTGGTTGCCATTCTGTAGGAAGGATATTATTACATTGGGGATAGTTCAGAAAAGAATGTTGCCGGGACTGGAGGGTTTGAGATATTAGTTTAGGCTGCATAGGTTGGGACTTGTTTCACTGGAGCATTGGAGGTTGAGGGCTGACCTTGTAAAATCATGAGAGTCATAGATAAGGTGAATAGCAAAGGTCTTTTCCCTAGTGGGGAGGTTTCAAAACTAAGGGACATATTTTTAAGGTGAGGGGAAAAATTTAAAAGGGACCTGAGGGGCAACATTTTTACACAGAGGCTGTTTCAATGTGGAATGAATTGCCATAGGAAGTGGCAGATGCAGGTACAGTTACAACATTCAAAAGACATTTAGCAAGTTTTAGTGGGATATGGGCCAACAGAGGCAAATGGAACTAGGTTAGTTTGGGAAACTTGGTCAAAGTGGACAAGATATACCAAAGAGTCTGTTTCTATGCTGTATAACTCTATGACTCTCTATCCTCCCCTAGGCATCTGTTAGGAGAGTATTCAGTGGATGATGAAAAAAATGTAAACGAAAAGGAAGCATTTACAGAGCCATGGCAAACAGCAGAGGGGTTGGGATTATTTGAAGAGCTCATTCAAAGAGCTGGCAAACCATGAACGATTAAATGGCCTTCCTCCGAATATATCATTTAAAGGTTCTAAATCAATCAGCATGCTTTGTTTTTGTATAAGTTTAATAAAAAGCGATGGCAAGGTAAAATTTAGGTCCTGCTTCTTTTTTATTAATTAAGCTATGCAATTGCAAATATACAGGCCAATTTTTGACAGTGATCTTTGGAACATAATGTTTGGATAGATTCAACCTTTCCAGCATTCTTGTTGTAGTAAACGAACAGTGGCATTGTGCAATCTGTTAAATTAACCTAACTGACAACACACGTAGATTTGGTGAACCACTGTGAAAAAACACATGATTAGAGAATTTAGTTTCATTGTAAATATACATTTACAAAGATTAATGGATCTACAATGTTCATCAACTGATTACAATATAATTACAATTTCTAATCTTTTTGTTCTCTAATACATCTCCATCCAAAGCCCAGGCACAGCTTAATTGCCCTGTGCCTGTTTTTAATAAGGTGCAATGTTGCCATCTGGTGGAAGATATCGTGTTTTCACAAGTTTGCTGAAAAGTCAATCAGACCATCTTAATTTGTCCATCCAAATAAGTCCCATTTGACCCTGTTTCTCAATTGATTCCATGATTTCAGCCCTCACCTTTCCAAGTGCTGATTGTCCTCAGGCCACCTAATGACAGGAGTTCTAAACTGTTAACCTATGTCCTCTCATCCTGTATCCAGAAGTTACCTTAAAAGTACTACTTAGAATCATTGAGATGTACAGTGCGGAAACAGACCCTTCAGTCCAACTCACCCATGCTGACCAGATATCCTAAATTAATCTAGTCCTATTTGCTAGCACTTGGCCCATATCCCTCTAAACCCTTCTTGTTCAAATGCCCATCTAGATGCCTAAGCTAGATGCCTAAGCTGGGTGGCAGGGTGAAATGTGATGAGGATGTTAGGAGATTACAGGGTGACCTGGACAAGTTAGGTGAGTGGTCAGATGCATGGCAGATGCAGTTTAATGTGGATAAATGTATGGTTATCCACTTTGGTGGCAAGAACAGGAAGGCAGATTACTACCTAAATGGAATCAATTTAGGTAAAGGGGCAGTACAGAGAGATCTGGGTGTTCTTGTACACCAGTCAATGAAGATAAGCATGCAGGTACAGCAGGTAGTGAAGAAGGCTAATAGCATTCTGGCCTTCATAACAAGAAGGATTGAGTATAGAAGCAAAGAGGTTCTTCTGCAGCTGTACAGGGCCCTGGTGAGACCACACCTGGAGTACTGTGTATAGTTCTGGTCTCCAAATTTGAGGAAAGACATTCTGGCTATTGAGGGAGTGCAGCGTAGGTTCACGAGGTCAATTCCTGGAATGGCGGGATTACCTTACACTGAAAGACTGGAGCGACTGGGCTTGTATACCCTTGAGTTTAGAAGACTGAGAAGGGATCTGATTGAGACATATAAGATTATTAAAGGATTGGACACTCTGGCAGTAGGAAACATGTTTCCGCTGATGGGTGAGTGCCGAACCAGAGGACACAGCTTAAAAATATGGGATAGACCATTTAGGACAGAGATGAGGAGAAACTTCTTCACCCAGAGAGTGGTGGCTGTGTGGAATGCTCTGCCCCAGAGGGCAGTGGAGGCCCAGTCTCTAGATTCATTTAAGAAAGAATTGGATAGAGCTCTCAAGGATAGTGGAATCAAGGGTTATGGAGATAAGGCAGGAACAGGATACTGATTAAGGATGATCAGCCATGATCATATTGAATGGTGGTGCAGGCTCGAAGGGCAGAATGGCCTACTCCTGCACCTATTGTCTATAAATGTTGTAATTGTACCAGCCTCCACCACTTCTGCTGGCAGCTCACTCCATACACGCATCACCCTCTGTGTGAAAATGATGTCCCTTTTAAAGTTTTCCCTTCTCATCCTAAACCTACGTCCTCTAGTTCTTCACTACTCCAACCCAGGGAAAAGATCTTGCATTTTGTCTTTACTACTTGGGTCTCTATCTAAGGGTATGGCAGTGTTGTGATTAAGTTAGTCCTTGAGTGACCCGCTATAAAAGGGATTGATGCTAACCCACATCACACAGGCAGGAGGGAAAGCAGAGGTGTTGTTAAGTTTACAGAACCAAGGTACATTTATCCAGTTCCATTAATGAAATGGAACTAGCAGAGGTACTTCACAGGAACACTATAAAATGAAGTATGACATGAGGTCATGACAGCAATAGTTTGTTCAAAGAGATAGATTTAACAAGTATTTTTAAGGAGAGGTTTAGAAAGGGAATTCCAGAGCTCTGGGCCTAATGAAAGTGCGGATCAAATAGGAAATTATTAAAATTGGGGTTGCAAGAGGCCAGATTTTGAGGACATCCGATTTTTCAGAAACTGGTCGCATTGTTGTCATGTGAATGCAAGTGTGACATGTGTAACAGTGCATGGCAATGTTCTAAGGGGTCAGAACTCCTGGGCATACATGCCTTCGGGATGAAATAAGGCTAGGAGTAGCCAAGAGATTTTGCAGTGTTTTACTCTGCTCTGTTGAAGCTGTAGGGAAATGGGTAGCATTGAGGATCAATAAGAATTGATGGCCGAGTGTGATGACCAGCCCCTGATTGGGTTACTGTGCTCACTTGTACACCTGCATCATGACATGCAGCAGGTTCAGATGATAGATTGCAGTGAGTTGCAGAGAGAGCTGCTCCAAAAGGCACTTAGAGCAAGCTTCGCTCAGGTAGCAGAGCAAGAAGTCAAGGGAATATTCACAGTTTGTGAGCATACTTAGGATTTCTTCATGCTGAGTTCAATCTTCACAGTGCTATTAGCCAGCAGTGACAACAACAATTCATAGCCAGAAGGCAATTCAGCTTTCAACGGTAATTGCAACTTGGCAAAGAATGGGCTTTCTCGTAGCGTAAAAATGGTGTTGGAGGTCCTGAGTCCTGAGACAGGTTTCTTTTCCCCTTCCCGCCCTTCATTCTTCATCCCACCAATGAAAGTCATACCATCCACCAATGTCAGACTGGAGGTGGGATAGCAAGATCAGATTGCCTGATTCCCATGTCCAAGTAGAAAATCCAGCGCATTGACTCTGCCTTCACAGGAGAAGACACAAATTGCAATCCATAAATAGAAGGGGATCCTAGGGTTGATTACATATTTTGTTAGATTGCTGAACTGTTCTTAAACCAATCATTAAATGTGGATAAATATTAAAGTTGTTGTTTGTGACAGCTGGTTAGCGAATTTGTTATGGGCCAGACCATACCCCTTCAAATATATCAAGGAGATAGCCTCGACCCTTACCTTTACCTTATTTACAGGCAGGTGTAAGGACTGTGTTCCAAATGTAATTTAATTTGTTACAGTCCTCGGATTTAAGCAAAACACACTTTATTTTTACTCTACAGTTAACACACGAAGGATGTTGTGAAACTTGAAAGAATTCAGAAAAGATTTACAAGGATGTTGCCAGGGTTGGAGAATTTGAGCTATAGGGAGAGATTGAATCGGCTGGGGCTGTTTTCCCTGGAGCTTCAGAGGATGAGGGGTGACCTTATAAAGGTTTATAAAATCATGAGGGGCATGGAATTGGTTCTTTTCTCTGGGGTTGGGGGAGTCCAGAAGTAGAGGACATTTAGGGTGGGAGGGGAAAAATTTAAAGGGACCTAAGGGGCAACTATTTTACACAATGGTGGTGCATGCATCGAATGAGCTGCCAGAGGAAATAGTGGTGACTGGTACAATTACAACATTTAAAAGGCACCTGAATGGGTTTATGAATAGGGAGGGTTTAGAGGGATAGGGGCCAAGTGTTGGCAAATGGGACTAGATTAGGTCAGGATATCTGGTTGATATGGATGAGTTGGACTGAAGGGTCTGCTTCTATGTTGTACATCTCTATTATTCTATGACAAACAAAAGAATGAAGAATTGGTGTAACTTTAAAACTTAACAGAATAATAGATTGTCTAACTATGAAATAAGCTGAAAAATGTGTTGCTGGAAAAGCGCAGCAGGTCAGGCAGCATCAAAGGAGCAGGAGAATCGATGTTTCAGGCATAAGCCCTTCCTGAAGAAGGGCTTATGCCCAAAACGTCGATTCTCCTGCTCCTTGGATGCTGCCTGACCTGCTGCGCTTTTCCAGCAACACATTTTTCAGCTCTGATCTCCAGCATCTGCAGTCCTCACTTTCTCCTAACTATGAAATAACAACAGTTCCAAAATAGTACCACCTCATGAACACACTATTGGCAAAGGAAACATCAGTAAAATAGATTGTCTCACATACAATGTTTCTCTAGTCCAAGAAGAAAGAACATTGAGAGAAAATTCTGGCAGAGAGAGAGAGAGGACACCAGCTCTTTGCTGTGGCAGAGAGCTGTAACAGCTGCCACAGCCAACTTCAAAACCCCAACAACTGCTGACAGTTAAATTAAAACCCTGGCTCCACACTTTCATGCTGCTACTATTATTTGCAACTTTAAAAAAAAGAGTCCAAGACCTCGCAAGCTGTTTACTTTCCTGGCTTGGAGGAGACACCTTGGTACCTATGGCTCAAAACCTTTCCTTAAAAAAGGCCAATATAAACCTCTTCACAAATTTGAGGTGGGGAGTCTAAGGTTGATGGATGGACAATTGGGAGATTAGTCAGACTGGAGGTATAGGCAGCTTGGGCTGAAGTACATTCAGGACAGGTCAGAGAGTTAGTAAGGCCATAGTTAAGCTAGTCTGTTGAGTTAGAGGTAATTAGGTGAGGTCATGGGCATAGGCAGACGGTCAGGATGGAGTCAAGTCTGGTTGAGTGAGTACTGAGTTGTAAGGCAGTTGGGACAATGAGCACATGGTTTGAACTGAAGAATATTGATATCAGATTGGAGAAAATAATTCAGTCAAGTTGGGGAACAGTTGAAACTGGCTAGAAATAGTCAGATAGAGACAGAGATGGAGCCACACCGGGTCAGAATATACTTGTGTTGAAATGGGGGCACTTAGGTTAGGTTCAGGGGGTAATTAGGTTGGGTTGTAGATAGTTAGGTTGGGTCAGGGAATAATTACATCAAATCAGGAGATAGTTAGGTTGAGTCGTTGGTAGTTTATGTGGCTCGTGAGATTGTTAGGTTGCCCCAGGGGTAATTAGGTTGAGTCAGCTATACTTAGGTTGAGTCAGGCAATAGTTAGTTTGGGACAGGCCGTAGTTAGGTCATGTCAAAGGGTATTTATGTTAGGTCAGCAGATAATCCTGCTGAGTCAGGGATTTTTTGGAGTCAGGCTATGTGAAAGTTGGGACTGGACAAATATTGGCAGGACTGGATGAGGTAGTTTGATTGAGTGAGTATGGTATTGGGTGTTTGGAGGGTAATAGTTCAGGTTGAGGGTATTTGGGTAGTTGGAGATGAAGTCAGTGGGTTGGGAGATTTGTTTGGAGTAGCTGGGTGTAGGTTTTGGAGTTATGCAAATTTTACACTAATCTTTCCTGAGTAACTAGCTTGGTAAGTGGAGTGGATTTTCCTGTGGATCCAGAATCAGACTTCTGGGGAGCTAGGGATTGAAGCTTAAGATTCCTGGGAAATTCCTATGTGGGTTCACACATCGGAGGGTCCCACAGGATATTAATAAGACCCATCTATCATTCGTTAGGTTCCAGATAATCTCAAAGATGAAGAGACTGTTTATTGGTGTTCCATGAGTACCTAAGTAAAATATTAGATAAAGGAAAAATAGCAGATGTCATGTACCTGGACTATGAAAGGCCTTCCCATGGTAAAAGATCATGATTGCCTTACACTTTCCTACAAACTGTTCCTTTCAAGGAATGGTAGAATAAAGCAATGGCATCTCGCAGACAGCAGCAATAGGTAGCATAGAGGGGAGAGGTCCTATGTTCAAAATGTTCAGTGATTGAATTAAATTTAAGGTGGATAATTAAAACAACCTCAAAGGGCAATGGCTTTCACTGATTTCCTCAGGTACACGAGTCAATTATTTCACCAACAGGAGACTGTCTGAGCAGCCAGGGAGATTCCTTAATGGCACAAAATTCCACCTTTTAAACCTTCAGCTGTTCTGTGGCTGCAGCAAGCATTGTACACGTGCAACCCTTTGATTAGATTAGATTACTTACAGTGTGGAAACAGGCCCTTTGGCCCAACTGACCCGCCAAAGCGCAACCCACCCACACCCATTCCCCTACATTTACCCCTTTGCCTAACACTACGGGCAATTTAGCTTGGCCAATTCACCTCACCTGCACATTTTTGGACTGTGGGAGGAAACCGGAGCACCCGGAGGGGGGCCCACGCAGACACGGGGAGAATGTGCAAACTCCACACAGTCAGTCGTCTGAGGCGGGAATTGAACCTGGGTCTCTGACGTTGTGAGGTAGCAGTGCTAACCACTGTGCCACCGTGCAGCCCACTTTGCTTCTGTGATACCTTCATCATCTGACAATCATCGCTCTTTAAGGAGTCATTAGTAATCTGCAGCTGACTGTGAACAGATAATGCTTATCCCCTGAGGAGATGGCTCATGAGTCCAGTCTGTGACCCTGTCATAGAGACTTAGGGACGCAACAAAAAAGAACCAATGAGCTCAAGTGGCAGTTACTGAGCATGGCATTGGCCTCAGGAAGATTGACTTCAGGAGCCTTACACATTGTTCCAATCTGCTACTCTTTTTATAACATGCCATTCAGAGAACTGTGGAGCTTAAAGAGAATAAAGCACTGTCCCGTTCCTCAGAGGAGGAAGATGAGGAAAACATTGAAGGGAACCTAGGTAGGCTTAGGAAGTGGAGCATTTATTCAGGTGGCTGGGACGCTAATGGCACTCTGATCCAGAAACACTTAACTTGAGTGATAACCAGTCTGAGGAAATTTGGAGAGCAAATTCCCCCCCAACTGAGTGAGAGCAAGCATGCATTTGGAAGAAAAATCATCAATTCTCCAAAGGTGCCATCACTGCACCACATCAGAGACATTGGTTATGCATTAGCACTCAGGGAACTCTTTTGCTTTGCTGACCCATATTTTCAATTCAGCTGCCTTTGAACTGTGGGTCTCAATTTAGAGTCACAAGGCACTGCGCTTGAACTCAAAAAAAATGGATGTAAAAAATCCCATTGCACTGGCAAATATTTATCTTTCAATCAACTGGTCATTACCTCATCATTATCACATCACATTGCTGTTTAGGAGAGTTAGCCGTTGTGGATCAAAATACAGAAAAAAATGTAACGGAAAACAACACTCTACCTGAATATATATGATCCTCACAACAAGGTAGATGATTTGGTGGCAGAAATAGTAGTAACTGGGAATAATGTAATTTTTGACCAAAACTGGAAACAGAACATTCAAGGGTGTTCAACATTTAGGAAGGAGAGAAAAAGGGAAAGGGAGGTGGGGTAGCACTGCATATAAAGGATAAGATCAGGACATTAATAAGAGATGACTGTAGATTGGAAGATCAAGGTGTAGAATCAATTTGGCTGGAGTTCAGAAACAGGAGAGAGAATCAAACCTTGATAGGAATTTTTTACAGGCCGCCAAACAGTAATGGAAGGTGTCATGGTATTAATCAGAAAATTAGAGGTGCATGTAATGAGGGTAAAACAATACTATAAATAGACTGGGCAAATTATTTGGCACCAATGCTGTAGAGAATGAGATCCTGGAACTCAGGATAGTTTTCTAGAACAGTATGCCGAGGAACCAATTATACAGCTAATACTGCAGAATGAGAAAGGGCTCATTAATAATCTTGCTGTAACAGAGCTGTTAGAGAGGAATGGCCATTATATAGAAGAATTTTACATTAGAGTCTGGTAATAAGGCGAATCAACCTGAATCTAGGGTCTTAAACCTAACCAAAGGAAATGACAAATGTATGTGAGATAATTTTTGCTGTAGCAGCTTAGGAAACCAAATGAAATGTTTTGACAGTAACAAGGTAGTGGCTAACATTTAAAGAATTAATTTAAAGCTTTACAACAAATGTACATTCTTGTAAGAAACAAAAAGCCAGTGATCTAACTGTGGTAAGAAAAAAAATTAAAGGTTGTATTGGATCAATGAAAAAAAGACTTTAAAAAGGAGGAGCCTGAGGATTGAGAGCATTTCAAAAGTCAGCAAAGAAGGACCAAGGGACGTTTCTGTTCACAACATTTTCACTTTCATAAAATATCAAACAGAATGTGAAAGCAAATTGGAGAGAAACCTAGAAACAAACAGTAAAAATTACTATAGATATATGAAACATTAGAAAAGAAGATTTGGGGTGGCTCAGTGGTTAGCATTGCTGCCTCACAGTACCAGGGACCCGGGTTCAAGTCCAACCTAACTCCACTGCCTGTGTGGAGTTTGCACGTTCTCCCCTTATCTATGTGGGTCTCCAGTGGGTACTTTGGTTTCCTCCCACAGTTCAAAGATGTGCAGGTTAAGTGGATTGTCCATAGTGTAAATTAGGTGGATTAGCCATGGGAATTACAGGGTAGGAGGCTGAGTCTGGGTGGGCCACTTTCTTGGTGTGTTGGCTGGTTAGCTCAGCTGGTTAGAGCGTGCTGCTAATAACACCAAGGTCGTGGGTTCAATCCCCACACTGACCAAGTGTAGGCTGAGGTGGGCTAGCCAGCGAAGTGTGCAGTGCTGCGTCGGGGTTGGCGATTGTTCTAAAAGGGATTCTGGGTAATCCAAGATGGAGGGTGGGAAAAGTTTCTGGCTATAAGAGCTGCTCCTTTTTTTGAGGTATTTTAGGTGTTGGAGGTGATTTCCTCGAATTCCAGGAGCAGAATTACTGTTTTATATGCTGTTGCATTGTTTTGGAACTTTGGAAGAAAAAAGTCAAAAAAACAGCAGTTTAAAAGGGAGAAGAGCAGACAAAGGAAGCACATGGTGAGGACAGTGCAGGAGAGAGGGAGAGAGAGAGAGAGAGAGAAAGAGGGAGAACCTGCACAGTTACCGCCTTTGCTGTTTGAATTCGTGTATCGCTGGACATCGGAGTGCATCTGGGAAAATTAACAAACAGTGAAATTCACAACTAATCTTGGAGGATCTGTTGGGTGAAGTTCACAGTACAGAATCAGATAAGTTAATTGTTGTTTTAAGTCTGTCCAAGAGAAAGGCTGCAGTAGTGAGTATAGTGGATTCTTTCTTGATTTTATGTTTTTGGAGATAAGTCTCTTGATTAAACTTAAAATATAAGCCATAGTTATTAATGTAACCTGTGACAGTGTTTGCAGAGGAATAAGACAGTGTTATTTTCTGGGTCTGTAGATTGTGAAGGAGCAAAAATGGTCTTTGCAGTGATATGTACTTCTTGACAGATGTGGGAATTTAAAGAGAGTTTAAGGGTTACTGCAGATTATATGGATTTGTGAAGGGTAGCTCTTGCCTTACAAGTCTGATTGAATTCTTTGAGGAGGTGAACAAGCATGTGGATGAGGGTAGAGCAGTGGATGTAGTATACATGGATTTTAGTATGGCATTTGATAAGGTTCCTCATGGTAGGCTTATGCGGAAAGTCAGGAGGCATGGGATAGAGGGAAATTTGACCAATTGTATAGAAAACTGGCTAACCGGTCGAAGTCAGAGAGTAGTGGTAGATGGTAAATATTCAGCCTGGAGCCCAGTTACAAGTGGAGTTCCGCAGGGATCAGTTCTGGGTCCTCTGCTGTTCGTAATTTTTATTAATGACTTGGATGAGGGAGTCGAAGGGTGGGTCAGTAAATTTGCAGATGATACGAAGATTGGTGGAGTTGTGGATAGTGAGGAGGGCTGTTGTCGGCTGCAAAGGGACTTAGATATGATGCAGAGCTGGGCTGAGGAGTGGCAGATGGAGTTCAACCCTGCCAAGTGTGAGGTTGTCCATTTTGGAAAGACAAATAAGAATGCGGAATAAAGGGTTAACGGTAGGGTTTTTAGTGAGGTGGAGGAACAGAGGGATCTTGGGGTCTATGTTCATAGGTCTTTGAAAGTTGCCACTCAGGTGGATAGAGCTTGTAAGAAGGCCTATGGTGTATTAGCGTTCATTAGCAGAGGGATTGAATTCAAGAGTCGTGAAGTGATGTTGCAACTGTACAAGACTTTGGTTAGGCCACATTTGGAGTACTGTGTGCAATTCTGGTCGCCTCACTTCAGGAAAGATGTGGAAGCTTTGGAGAGGGTGCAGAGAAGATTTACCAGGATGTTGCCTGGAATGGAGAATAAGTCGTATGTGTTGAGACTGCTAGGCCTTTTCTCATTGGAACGGAGAAGGATGAGGGGTGACTTGATAGAGGTTTATAAGATGATCAGAGGAATAGATAGAGTAGACAGTCAGAAACTTTTTCCCCGGGTACAACAGAGTGTTACAAGGGGACATAAATTTAAGGTGAAGGGTGGAAGGTATAGGGGAGATGTCAGGGGTGGGTTCTTTACCTAGAGAGTGGTGGGGGCATGGAATGCGCTGCCTGTGGGAGTGGTAGAGTCAGAATCATTGGTGACCTTTAAGCGGCAATTGGATAGGTACATGGATGGGTGCTTAAGCTAGGACAAATGTTCGGCACAACATCGTGGGCCGAAGGGCCTGTTCTGTGCTGTATTGTTCTATGTTCTATGTTCTATATCCGTCATAAATGCCGTTGGATGTGAATCTTATCAGATCAAGTGGATTAGTTGGAGAAACAGATAGAAGTGATGAAGAATTTGCAACAGCAACAGGATGTGATGGATGGCAGTTATAGGAAGGGTGGTAAGTCTCAGATACAGTCACATACATGGGTTAACTCCAGGAAGGATAAGAGAGGGAGGCAGCGACTGCAGGAGTCTTTTGTGCATATACCCATTTCAAACAGGTATGCTGTTTTGGAAAATGTAGGGGGTGATGGATTCTCAGGGGAATGTAGCACGAACAGCCAAGTTTCTGGTATTGAGACTGGCTCTAATGCAACGAGGGGTACGTCGGCTTCCAAGAGATCAATTGTGTTAGGGCATTCTGTAGTGAGAGGTACAGACAGATGTTGCTGTGGCCAGCAGGGGAAAAGTAGAATGGTGTGTTGTTTCCCTGGTGCCAGGATCAAGAATGTCTCAGAGAGGGTGCAGAATGTTCTCACGGGGGAGAGGGGCTAGCAAGAGGTTATTGTCCACATTGGAATCAATGATATAAGAAGGGAAAAGGTTGAGGTTCTGAAGGGAGATTACAGAGAGTTAGGCAGAAATTTAAAAAGGAGGTCCTCAAGGGTAGTAGTATCTGGATTACTCCCAGTGCTATGAGCTAGTGAGGGCAGGAATAGGAGGATAGAGCAGATGAATGCATGGCTGAGGAGCTGGTGTATGGGAGAAGGATTCACATTTTGGATCATTGGAATCTCTTTTGGGGGAGAAGTGACCTGTACAAGAAGAACGGATTGCACCTAAATTGGAAGGGGACTAATATACTGGCTGGGAAATTTGCTAGAACTGCTTGGGTGGGTTTAAATTAGTAAGGTGGGGGGGTGGGACCCAGGGAGATAGTGAGGAAAGAGATCGATCTGAGACGGTACAGCTGAGAACAGACGTGAGTCCAACAATCAGGGCAGGCAGGGACAAGATAGGACTAATAAATTAAACTGCATTTATTTCAATGCAAGGGGCCTAACAGGGAAGGCAAATGAACTCAGGGCATGGTTAGGAACATGGGACTGGGATATCATAGCAATTACAGAAACATGGCTCAGGGATGGGCAGGACTGGCAGCTTAATGTTCCAGGATACAAATGCTACAGGAAGGATAGAAAGGGAGGCAAGAGAAGAGGGGGAGTGGCACTTTTGATAAGGGATAGCATTACAGCTGTGCTGAGGGAGGATAATCCCAAATATACATCCAGGGAGGTTATTTGGGTGGAACTGAGAAATAAGAAAGGGATGATCACCATATTGGGATTGTATTATAGACCCGCCGCCCCCCCCACCCAATAGTCAGAGGGAAACTGAGAACAAACTTGTAAGGAGATCTCAGCTATCTGTAAGAATAATAGGGTAGTTATAGGAGGGGATTTTAATTTTCCAAACATCGACTGGGACTGCCATAGTGTTAAAGGTTTACATGGAGAGGAATTTCTTAAATGTGTACAAGACAATTTTCTGATTCAGTATGTGGATGTACCTACTAGAGAAGGTACAAAACCTGACCAACTCTTGGGAAATAAGGCAGGGCAGGTGACTGAGGTTTCAGTGGGGAGCACTTTGGGGCCAGCGACCATAATTCTATTAGATTTAAAATAGTGATGGAAAAGGATAGACCAGATCTAGCAGTTGAAGTTCTAAATTGGAGAAAGGCCAATTTTGATGGTATTAGGCAAGAACTTTTGAAAGCTGATTGGAGGAAGATGTTCGCAGGTAAAGGGACGGCTGGAAAATGGAAAGCCTTCAGAAATGAGATAATGAGAATCCAGAGAAAGTATATTCCTGTCAGAGTGAAAGGGAAGGATGGTAAGTATAGGGAATGCTGATGACTAAAGAAATTGAGGGTTTGGTTAAGAAAAAGAAGGAAGCATATGTCAGGTATAGACAGGATCGAGTGAGTGAATCCTTAGGAAAGTTTAAAGAAAGTAGCAGTATACTTAAGAGGGAAATCAGGAGGGCAAAATAGGGACATGAGATAGCTTTGGCAAATAGAATTAAGGAGAATCCAAAGGGGTTTTATAAATACATTAAGGACAAAAGGGTACCTAGGGAGAGAATAGGGCCCCACAAAGATCAGCAAGGCGGCCTTTGTGTGGAGCCACAGAAAATGGGGGAGATACTTAATTAATATTTTGCATCAGTATTTACTGTGGAAAAGGATATGGAAGATATAGACTGTAGGGAAATAGATGGTGACATCTTGCAAAATGTCCAGATTACAGAAGAGGAAGTGCTGGATGTCTTGAAATGGATAAAGGTGGATAAATCCCCAGGACCTTATCAGGTGTACCCTAGAACTCTGTGGGAAGCTAGAGAAGTGATTGCTGGGCCTTCTGCTGAGATATTTGTATCATCGATAGTCACAGGTGAGGTGCCAGAAGACTGGAGGTTGGCAAACGTGGTGCCACTGTTTAAGAAGGGCAGTAAAGACAAGCCAGGGAACTATAGACCAGTGAGCCTGACCTCCGTGGTGGGCAGGTTGTTGGAGGGAATCCTGAGGGACAGGATGTACGTGTATTTGGAAAGGCAAGGACTGATTCGGGATAGTCAACATGCCTTTGTGCGTGGGAAATCATGTCTCACAAACTTGATTGAGTTTTTTGAAGAAGTAACAAAGAAGATTGATGAGGGCAGAGCAGTAGATGTGATCTATATGGACTTCAGTAAAGCGTTCGACAAGATTCCCCATGGGAGGCTGATTGGCAAGGTTAGATCTCATGGAATACAGGGACAACTAGCCATTTGGATACAGAACTGGCTCAAAGGTAGAAGACAGGGGGTGGTGTGGAGGGTTGTTTTTCAGACTGGAGGCCTGTGATCAGTGGAGTGCCACAAGGATCGGTGCTGGCCCCTCTACTTTTTGTCATTTACATAAATGATTTGGATGTGAGCATAAGAGGTACAGTTAGTAAGTTGCAGATGACACCAAAATTGGAGATGTAGTGGACAGCGAAGAGGGTTACCTCAGATTACAACAGGATCTGGACCAGATGGGCCAATGGGCTGAGAAGTGGCAGATGGAGTTTAATTCAGATAAGTGCGAGGTGCTGCATTTTGGGAAAGCAAATCTTAGCAGGATTTATACACTTAATGGTAAGGTCCTCGGGAGTGTTGCTGAACAAAGAGACCTTGGAGTGCGGGTTCATAGCTCCTTGAAAGTGGAGTCGCAGGTAGATAGGATAGTGAAGAAGTCGTTTGGTATGCTTTCCTTTATTGGTCAGATTATTGAGTACAGGAGTTGGGAGGTCATGTTGCAGCTGTAGAGGACATTGGTTAGGCCACTGTTGGAATATTGCATGCAATTCTGGTCTCCTTCCTATCGGAAAGATGTTGTGAAACTTGAAAAGGTTCAGAAAAGATTTCCAAGGATGTTGCCAGGGTTGGAGGATCTGAGCTGCAAAGAAAGGCTGAACCAGCTGGGGCTGTTTTCCCTGGAGCGTCGGAGGCTGAGGGGTGACGTTATAGAGGTTTACAAAATTGTGAGGGGCACGGATAGGATAAATGGACAAAGTCTTTTCCCTGGAGTTGGGGAGTCCAGAACTAGAGGGCATAGGTTTAGGGTGAGAGGGGAAAGATATAAAAGAGACCTAAGGGGCAACGTTTTCACGCGAAAGGTGGTACGTGTATGGAATGAGCTGCCAGAGGATGTGGTGGAGACTGGTACAATTGCAACATTTAAGAGGCATTTGGATGGGTATATGAATAGGAAGGGTTTGGAGGGATATGGGCCAGGTGCTGGCAGGTGAGACTAGATTGGGTTGGGATATCTGGTCGGCATAGATGGGTTGGACCGAAGGGTTTGTTTCCATGCTGTACATCTCTATGACTAAGATGTAGGCCCATTTCAACAAGTAGAGAAGAATTTCCCGTGGTGAATAAGAATTTGGCAGAGAAACTAATAACATTTTGCATCTGTCTTTGTGGAGGCAGATACAGAAAACCTCCCAAAATAATGGAGAAGCAAGGTTCTGGTGAAATTGAGGAACTGAAAAAATTGGTATTCATGAGAAGGTAAAATTGAAGACATTAAATTAGATTGTGAGATAATGGCTTTAGAAATAGAGGGTATATTGAAGGTCATCTTCTAAAGTTCCATAGATTCTAGAATATTTCTGCAAATCAGAAAGTGACAAACCAGTCTCTACACTATTTAAAAAGGAGCGAGAAAGCAAAGAGGAAAGTACAGATCAGTTAAACTGACATCAGTTGCAAGGAAAATGCTGGAATCTATCATAAAGAATGTAATAGAACAAAGAACAAAGAAAATTTACTGCCCAGGAACAGGGCCTTCGGCCCTCCAAGCCTGAGCCGATCCAAATGTACTGTCTAAACCTGTCGCCCAAGCATTCCTAAGCATCTGTATCCCTCTGCTCCCCACCTACTCATGCATCTGTCCAGACGCATCTTAAATGAATCTACCGTGCTTGCCTCTACCACCTCTGCTGGCAATGCATTCCAGACACCCGCCATCCTCTGTGTAAAGTACTTGTCGCGTGTATCTCCCTTAAACTTTTCACCTCTCACCTTGAAAGCGTGACCTCTCATTATTGAATCCTTCACCCTGGGAAAAAGCTTATCTCTATCCACCCTGTCTATACCCTTCATGATTATGTAAACCTCAATCAGATTCCCCCCTCAATCTCCTTTTACTTAACCTACTCAACCTCTCTTCATAGCTAGCACGTTCCATACCAGGCAACATCCTCGCAAACCTTCTCTGCACCCTCTCCAAAGCATTCACATCCTTTTGATAATGTGGTGACCAGAACTGTACACAGTATTCTAAATACGGCCGAACCAACGTCTTGTACAATTTTAACATGACCTGCAGCGCTTATACTCAATACCCCGTCCAATGAAGGCAAGCATACCAGTATGCAGAGACTTGAACAAACAACTCTGCCAACCATCCAACCCAACCATTGGGTCGCTACGTGGATGACACCTTTGTCATTACTAAACGAAACAAATTAGAGGAAACCTTCAAGACCATCAATAATACCCTTACTGGCATAAAATCCACTAAAGAGGAGGAAAACAACAACAAACTGCCATTCCTAGATGCCACAGTAGAGCGAACAACCAATGGGTATCTTCAAATCAGCATCTACAGGAAAATAATACATACAGACCAAATATTGAACTACAGAAGCAATCATCCCAACCCCCACAAATGAAGCTGCGTTAGAACACTATTTCAATGAGCCAACAAACATTACAGCACAGAAGAACTATGCAGAGCAGAAGAAGATCACCTATATAGAACGTAGAACATTACAGTGCAGTATAGGCCCCTCGGCCCTCGATGTTGTACCAACCTGTCATACCAATCTGAAGCCTATCTAACCTACACTATTCCATGTTCGTCCATATGCTTGTCCAATGACGACATAAAGCTGGTGAATCTACTACCATTGCAGGCAAAGCATTCCATACCCTTACTACTCTCTGAGTAAAGAAACTACCTCTGACATCTGTCCTATATCTATCACCCCTCAATTTAAAGCATTGCCCCCTCATGCTCACCGTCACCATACTTGGAAAAAGGCTCTCTCTGTCCACCCTATCTAACCCTCTGATTATCTTATATGTCCCTATTAAGTCACTCTCAATCTTCTTCTCTCCAACGAAAACAGCCTCAAGTCCCTCAGCCTTTCCTTGAAAGACCTTCCCTCCATACCAGGCAACATCCTCGTAAATCTTCTCTGCTCCCTTTCCAAAGCTTCCACATCCTTCTTATAATGCGGTGACCATAACTGTACACAATACTCCAAGTGCGGCCGCACCAGAGTTTTGTACAGCTGTAGCATAACCTCATAGTTCCGGAACTTGATCCCTCTATTAATAAAAGCTAAAACACTGTATGCCTTCTTAACAACCCTGTCAACCTGGGTGGCAACTTTCAAGGATCTGTGTACCTGGACACCGAGATCTCTTTGCTCATCTACACTACCAAGAATCTTACCATTAGCCCAGTAATTTGCATTCCAGTTACTCCGACCAAAATGAATCACCTCACACTTGTCCACATTAAACTCCATTTGCCACCTCTCAGCCCAGCTCTGCACCTTATCTATATCTCTCTGTAACCTACAACATCCTTCGTCACTGTCCACAACTCCACCGACCTTAGTGTCGTCTGCAAATTTACTAACCAACCCTTCTACACCCTCATCCAGGTCATTTATAAAAATGACGAACAGCAGTGGACCCAAGACTGACTCTTGCAGTACACCGTGTATTGAAAAAGAATGAGTACCCAATGAACACAGTCCACCGATTTCTCAGCAACAAACCCAAACAAGCAGACAAAACACGTCCAGAAACCCTAGCCACTCTCCCCTACATCAAAGACATCTCGGAAATGACTGCCAGACTACTCAGACCCCTTGGCATCATGGTAGCCCACAAATCCACCAACACACTAAAACAGCAGCTAATGAACTTTAAAGACCCTATACAGACAACGAGCAAAACTAATGTCATTTACAAAATACCGTGCAAGGACTGGAACAAACACTACATTGGACAAACAGGCAGAAAACTAGCCACCAGGATACATGAACACCAACTAGCCATAAAAAGACATGACCCTCTCTCACTAGTATCCTCACAAACGGATGAGGAAGGACACCACTTTGACTGAGACAGCACATCCATCCTTGGACAAGCCAAACAAAGACACGCATGAGAATTCCTAGAGGCATGGCATTCCAACCGGAACTCTATCAACAAACACATCGAGTTAGACCCCATCTACCACCCCCTGAGAAAAGGAACAGGAAATGACTTCACCACAGGAAATGACTTCACCACAGGAAATAACATCAACACAGAAAATGACATCACCAACCCAAAGAAACCCAAACATATAAACAGAAAGCAGGAATTTTCAGCAGTGCTTCGCCTGAGGCCCACTGAAGATGTTACCTCGTAAGGTAACAAAATGTCTGGAAATGAACCTTCCAGCTCAGCGAGCAAACCTACATCCAAAACCTCAACCTGAGCTACAAATCTTTTCAAACTTTGCTCAGGCCTGGACTTTATGTACACTTCCCTTTTCCTCTTGGCTAGTCATACAATTTCTCCTGTCATCCATGGTTCACGAATCTTGCCTTTCCCTTGCCTTCAATGGGACATGCCTATCCTGCACTATCTTTAACCTATCTTTGAAAGCCTCCCACATATCAAATGTGGACTTCCCTTTAAATAGCTGTGTCCAATCCACATTTCCCAGCTCCTGCCTAATTTTGATATAATTGGCCTTGGCCCAGTTTAGTACTCTTCCCTTAGGACCACTCTCATCTTTGTCTATGAGTATTATAAAACTTACACAATTGTGGTTACTGTTCCCAAAGAAATCCCCCACCACAACCTCTACCACCTGGTCTGGCTCATTCCCCAATACCAGGTCCAATATGGCCCCTTCCCTCATCGGACTATTGACATACTGCTCTAGAAAACTGTCCTGGACGCTTCTATTCCTGATGAAGGGCTTTTGCCTGAAACGTAGATTTTCCTGCTCCTCAGATGCTGCCTGAACTGCTGTGCTTTTCCAGCACCACTCTAATCTACAATCTGGTTTCCAGCATCTGCAGTCCTTGTTTTTACATTGCTTCTTACAAATTCTACCCCATCCAAACCTCTGACACTAAGTGAATCCCAGTCAATGTTGGGAAAATTAAAATCTCCCATCACCACTATCCTATTGCCTCCACATCTTTCCATAATCTGATTAATTATTTGTTCTTCTATCCTATGCTCACTGTTGGGAGGCCTATAACACAGCTCCAACAATGTAACTGCACCCTTCTTATTTCTCGGCTCCATCCATAATGCCTCAATACCCAAGCCCTCCATAGTGTCCTCCTTTATCACAGCCATGATATCCTCCCTAACTAGCAATGCAACTCCACCCCCCCTTTTATTTCCCTCCCTGTTCTGTCTGAAGCGTCTATATCCTGGAACATTTAGTTGCCAATCATGCCCTTCTTTTAACCAAGTCTCTGTGACTGCAATAACATCATACTCCCAGGCACCAATCCAAGTCCTAAGTTCATCTGCTTAACACACTATACTCCTTGCATTAAAGTAGATATACTTCAGGTCACCAGTTTTTTTGCGTTAATCTGCCCTCTGCCTACTCTTCCCCTTATTAATGCTACCTTCATGATTCTTACAGTTTCCAGTTTCCACCTCGCTGTCTAGTTGTCCTCTCTTCTGGTTCCTAGCACCCTGCCACATTAGTTTAAAACCTCCCCAACAGCAGTAGCAAAAACTCCCCCATGAACATTGGTTTCAGTCTGGTTCAGATGTAGTCCGTCCATTTTGTAATAGTCCTACCTTCCCCAGAACCGGTCTCAAAGTCCAACAAATCTGAACCCCTTCCTCCTACACCATCCCTCAAGCTATAACAGGCACTTAGAAAGTTATGACATGCTGGTCAGAGTCAGCATGGATTTACAAAATGGAAATTATGCTCGACTCTCCTTTCAAAGATTTATAAGAACATAAGAACTAGGAGCAGAAGTAGGTCAGCCTCTTATGCCTGGAACTTCATTTATTACAATCACTGATATCATCTTGGCATCAACGCCACCTTCCTGCCAGCTCTCCATAACCCTTCACTAATTAAAAATCTGTCTATCTCCTCCATACATTTACTCAACATCCCAGCATCCACTACACTGTGGAGTAGTCAATTCCATATATTCAGAACCATTTCTCCTCATCTGTGTTTTAAATCTGCTACCCCTTACCTTAAAACCATGACCTCTTGTTCTAGATTGCCACACATGAGGCAATCCTTTCTATGTCTATGTTGTCAAGCCCCTTAGCATCTTAGATATGTCAATACATCAATATCCCTTCTCATCTTTCTTAACTCCAAAGAGCGTATGCCTAGCTGCTCAAGCTCTTCTGATAAGACAAACCCCTCATCTCTGGAGCCAGTTCAGTGAATGTGGATACAATTTATGGAATGTATAAAGCAAAACCATAAGACATAGGAGCAGAGATTAGGCCATTTTGTTCCTGTTAGGATGAAAGGCAAGGCTGCTTGGGGTAGGGAATGCTGGATGACTAGAGAAATTGAGGTTTTAATTAAGAAAAAGAAGGAAGCATTAATCAGGTATTGACAGCAGAAATTGAGTGAATCCTTAGAAGAGTATAAAGGCAGTAGGAGTTTACTGAAGAATCAGGAGAACAGAAAGGGGACATGACATAGTTTGGCAAATAGGGTTAAGAAGAATCTAAAAAGATTTTATAAACACATTAAACACAAAAGGGTAACTAGGGAGAGAATAGAGCCCCTCGAGATCAGCAAGACAACCAATTTGTGGAACCACAAGAGACGGGAAGATACTAAATGAGTATTTTGCATCAGTTTTTACAGTAGAGAAGGACATGGAAGATGTAGAATGTGGGGAAATAGATGGTGACATCTTGAAAAATGTCCATATTACAGAGGAGGTGGTGCTGGATGTCTTAAAATGTATAAAGGTTGATAAATCCCCAAGACCTGATCAGATGTACTCTAATACTCTGTGGGAAGCTAGGGAAGTGATTGCTGGGCCTCTTGCTGAGATATTTGTATCATCGACAGTCACAGGTGAGATGCCAGAAGACTGGGGGTTGGCTAACGTGGTGCCATTAGCTAAGAAAGGTGGTAAGGACAAGCCAGGGAACTATAGACCAGTGAGCCTGACATCAGTGGTGGGCAAGTTGTTGGAAGGAATTTTGAGGGACAGGATTTACATGTATTTGGAAAGGCAAAGACTGATGAGGGATAGTCAACATGGTTTTGTATGGGAAATCATGTGTCACTAACTTGATTGAGTTTTTGAAGAAGTAAAGAAGAGGACTGATGAGGCAGAGCCGCGGACATGATCCATGTGGTCTTCAGTAAGGCATTCGACAAGGTTCCCCATGGGAGACTGGTTAGCAAGGTTATATTACATGGAATACAGGGAGAAGTAGCCACTGAACACAGAACTGGGTAGAAGACAGATGTTGGTGATGGCGAGTTGCCTTTCAGACTGGAGGCCTGTGACCAGTGGAGTGCTAAAAGGGTACACTGATTTTCGTCATTTCTACAAATGATTTGGATGTGAACATAAGAGATATAGTTAGTAAGTTTGCAGATGACACCAAAATTGGAGATATAGTGGACAGCAAAGAAGGTTACCTCAGATTAAAACGGGACCTTGATCAGATGGGCCAATGGGCTGAGGAGTGGTAGATGGAGTTTAATTTAGGTAAATGTGAGAGGCTGCATTTTGGAAAGGCAAATCAGGGCAGGACTCGTACACTTAATGGTAAGGTCCCAGGGAGTGTTGCTGAACAGAGAGACCTTGGAGTGCAGGTTCAGAGCTCCTTGAAAGTAGAGTAACAGGTAGATAGGATAGTGAACAAGGTGTTTGGTATGTTTTCCATTATTGGTCAGAGCATAGTGTATAGGACATTGGATCCCTTGTGGAATATTGTGTGCAATTCTGGTCTCCCTATCGGAAGGATGTCGTGAAACATGAAAGGGTTCAGAAAAGATTTACAAGGACATTGGCAAGGTTGGAGGATTTGAGTTATAAGAAGAGTTTGAATAGGCTGGAGCTGTTTTCCCTGGAGTGTCAGAGGCTGATGGGTAACCTAGTAGAGGTTTATAAAATCATGAAGGGCGATGATAGGTTAAGTAGACAAGGTTTTCACCTTGAGTTGGGGGGAGTCCAAAACTAGAGAGCATAGGTTTAGGCTGAGGAGAAAACTTTAAAAGGGGCAACATATTCACACTGAGGGTGACACATTATGACACAAAGTGCAGGGATTG
The DNA here is from genome assembly GCF_037043375.1 of Chiloscyllium plagiosum. Lineage (NCBI taxonomy): Eukaryota > Metazoa > Chordata > Chondrichthyes > Orectolobiformes > Hemiscylliidae > Chiloscyllium > Chiloscyllium plagiosum. Next base: position 91,484,895 of record NW_028270151.1, read on the forward strand.
GTGAGTAGGATTGGTGAATATTTTTACACTTCAGCATAAAAGTTAGGTAGTCAGTTAGAGTCATAGAGATGTACAGCATGGAAACAAACCCTTCGGTCCAACCTGTCCATGCCAACCAGATATCCCAACCTAATCTAGTCCCACCTGCCACCACTCGGCCCATATCCCTCCAAACCTTTCCTATTCATATACTCATCCAAATGCCTCTTAAATGTTGCAATTGTACCAGCCTCTGCCACATCCTCTGGCAGCTCATTCCATGCACGTACCACCCTCTGCATGAAAAAGTTGCCCCTTAGGTCTCTTTTATATCTTTCCCCTCTCACCCTAAACCTATGCCCTCTAGTTCTGGAATCCCCGATCCCAGGGAAAAGACTGTGTCTATTTATCCTATCCATGCCTCTCATAATTTTGTAAACCTTTATAACGTCACCCTCAGCCTCCGACGCTCCAGGGAAAACAGCCCCAGGCAGTTCAGCCTCTCCCTATAGCTCAAAACCTCCAACCCTGGCAACATCCTTGTAAATCTTTTCTGAACCCTTTCAAATTTCACAACATCTTGCCGATAGGAAGGAGACCAGAATTGCACGCAATATTCCAACAGTGGCCTAACCAATGTCCTCTACAGCCGCAACATGACTTCCCAACTCCTATACTCAGTACTCTGACCAATAAAGGAAAGCATACCAAACGACTACTTCACTATCCTATCTACCTGCGACCTCATTTTCAAGGAGCTATGAACCCGCACTCCAAGGTCTCTTTGTTCAGCAACACTCCCGAAGACCTTACCATTAAGTGTATAAGTTCTGCTAAGATTTGTTTTCCCAAAATGCAGCACCTCTCATTTATCTGAATTAAACTCCATCTGCCACTTCTCAGCTCATTGGCCCATCTGGTCCAGATCCTGTTGTAATCTGAGGTAACCCTCTTCGCTGTCCACTACACCTCCAATTTTGGTGTCATCTGCAAACTTACTAACTGTACCTCTTATGCTCGCATCCAAATCATTTATGTAAATGACAAAAAGTAGAGGGCTCAGCACCGACTCTTGTGGCAATCCACTGGTCACAGGCCTCCAGTCTGAAAAACAACCCTCCATCACCACCCTCTGTCTTCTACCTTTGAGCCAGTTCTGAGTCCAAATGGCTAGTTCTCCCTGTATTCCATGAGATCTAACCTTGCTAATCAGTCTCCCATGGGAAACCTTGTCGAACGCCTTCCTGAAGTCCATATAGATCACATCTACTGCTCTGCCCTCATCAATCTTCTTTGTTACTTCTTCAAAAAATTCATACAAGTTTGTGAGACATGATTTCCCACGCACAAAGTAATGTTGACTATCCCTAATCAGTCCTTGACTTTCCAAATACATGTTCATCCTGTCCCTCAGGATTCCTTCCAACAACTTGCCCACCACTGAGGTCAGGCTCACCAGTCTATAGTTCCCTGGCCTGTCTTTCTTAAACAGTGGGACCACGTTTGCCAATCTCCAGTCTTCCGGCACCTGACCTGTGACTATCGATGATACAAATATCTCAACAAGAGGCCCTGCAATCACTTCTCCAGCTTCTCACAGAGTTCTCGGGTACACCTGATAAGGTCCTGGGGATTTATCCACCTTTGACCATTTCAAGACATCCAGCACTTCCTCTTGTGTCAACTGGACATTTTGCAAGATGTCACCATCTATCTCCCTACAGTCTATATCTTCCATATCCTTTTCCACAGTAAATACTGATGCAAAATATTCATTTAGTATCTCCCCCATTTTCTGTGGCTCCACACAAAGGCCGCCTTGCTGATCTTTGAGGGACCTTGTTACCCTTTTGTCCTTAATGTATTTGTAAAAACCCTTTGGATTCTGCTTAATTCTATTTGCCAAAGCTATCTCATGTCCCCTTTTTGACCTCCTGATTTCCCTCTTAAGTATACACCTACTTCCTTTATACTCTTCTAAGGATTCACTCAATCTATCCTGTCTATTCCTGACATATGCTTCCTTCTTTTTCTTAACCAAACCCTCAATTTCTTTAGTCAACCAGCATTCCCTATACCTACCAGCTTTCCCTTTCACCCTGACAGGAATATACTTTCTCTGGATTCTTGTTATCTCATTTCTGAAGGCTTCCCATTTTCCAGCCGTCCCTTTACCTGCGAACATCTTCCTCCAATCAGCTTTCAAAAGTTCTTGGCTATTACCGTCAAAATTGGCCTTTCTCCAATTTAGAACTTCAACTTTTAGATCTGGTCTATCTTTTTCCATCACTATTTTAAAACAAATAGAATTATGGTCGCTGGCCCCAAAGTGCTCCCCCACTGACACCTCAGTCACCTGCCCTGCCTTATTTCCCAAGAGTAGGTCAGGTTTTGTACCTTCTCTAGTAGGTACATCCACATACTGAATCAGAAAATTGTCTTGTACGCACTTAAGAAATTCCTCTACATCTAAACCTTTAACACTATGGCAGTCCCAGTCGATGTTTGGAAAGCTGAAGTCTCTGACCATAACTACCCTATTATTCTTACAGATAGCTGAGATCTCCTTACAAGTTTGTTTCTCAATTTTCCTCTGACTATTAGGGGGTCTATAATACAATCCCAATATGGTGATCATCTCTTTCTTATTTCTCAGTTCCACCCAAATAACTTCCCTGGATGTATTTCTGGGAATATCCTCCCTCAGCATAGCTGTAATGCTATCTCTTATCAAAAATGCCACTCCCCCTCCTCTCTTGCCTCCCTTTCTATCCTTCCTGTCGCATTTGTATCCTGGAACATTAAGCTGCCAGTCCTCCCCATCCCTGAGCCATGTTTCTGTAATTGCTATGATATCCCAGTCCCATGTTCCTAACCATGCCCTGAGTTCATCTGCCTTCCCTGTTAGGCCCCTTGCATTGAAATAAATGCAGTTTAATTTATTAGTCCTACCTTGTCCCTGCCTGCCCTGACTGTTTGATTCACTTCTGTTCTCAACTGTACCAGTCTCAGATAGATTTCTTTCCTCACTATCTTCCTGGGTCCCACCCCTCCACCCCACCTTGCTAGTTTAAACCCACCCAAGCAGTTCTAGCAAATTTCCCAGCCAGTATATTAGTCCCCTTCCAATTTAAGTGCAATCCGTCCTTCTTGTACAGGTCACTTCTACCCCAAAAGAGATTCCAATGATCCAAAAATGTGAATCCTTCTCCCATATACCAGCTCCTCAGCCATGCATTCATCTGCTCTATCCTCCTATTCCTGCCCTCACTAGCTCATAGCACTGGGAGTAATTCAGATATTACTACCCTTGAGGACCTCCTTTTTAAATTTCTGCCTAACTCTCTGTAATCTCCCTTCAGAACCTCAACCTTTTCCCTTCTTATATCGTTGGTTCCAATGTGGTCAATAACCTCTTGCTGGCCCCTCTCCCCCCGTGAGAACATTCTGCACCCTCTCTGAGACATCCTTGATCCTGCCACCAGGGAAACAACACACCATTCTGTTTATTCTCTGCTGGCCACAGCAACGTCTGTCTGTACCTCTCACTACAGAATCCCCTAACACAGTTGATCTCTTGGAAGCTGACATACCCCTCGTTGCATTACAGCCAGTCTCAATACCAGAAACTTGGCTGTTCGTGCTACGTTCCCCTGAGAATCCATCACCCCCTACATTTTCCAAAACAGCAAACCTGTTTGAAATGGGTATATCCACAAAAGACTCCTGCCCTAGGTGCCGACGTCTCTTACCCTTCCTGGAGTTAACCCATCTATGTGACTGTATCTGAGACTTCCCCCCCCTTCCTATAACTGCCATCCATCACATACTGTTGCTGTTGCAAATTCCTCATCGCTTCTATCGGTCTCTCCAACGGATCCACTCGATCTGATAAGATTTGCATCCAACAGCATTTATGGCTGATATAATCCGCAGTAACCCTTAAACTCTCTTTAAACTCCCACATCTGAGAAGAAGTACATATCACTGCAAAGACCATTTTTGCTCCTTCACAATCTACAGACTCAGAAAATAACACCATCGTATTCCTCTACAAAATACTGCACCAGGTTAAATTAATAGCTATGGCTTATATTTTAAGTTTAATCAAGAGACTTATCTCCAAAAACATATAATCAAGAAAGAACCCACTGTACCCACTAACACAGCCTTTCTCTTGGACAGATTTAAAACAATAATTAATATATCTGATTCTGTGCTGTGAACTTTGCCCAAACCGGTTCCTCCAAGATTAGTTGTGAAATTCACTGTTTGTTAATTTTCCCAGATACACTCCGATGTCCAGCGACACATGAATTCAAAAACAGCAAAGGCAGTAACTGTGCAGGTTCTCTCTCTCTCTCTCTCCCCCCTGCACTGTCCTCACCATGTGCTTCCTTTGTCTGCTCTTCTTTTTAAAACTGCTGTTGTTTTGACTTTTTTTTCCAAAGTTCCAAAACAATGCAACAGCATATAAAACAGTAATTGCTGCTCCTGGAATTCGAGGAAATCACCTCCAGCACCTAAAATACCTCAAAAAAAGGAGCAGCTCTTACAGCCAGAAATTTTTCCCGCCCTCCATCTTGGATTACCCAGAATCTAATTCCAAAATGAATTGTATGTTTGTCTCAAGTATTTTCTCTTCTCTTCAAAATCGCTTGTCAAGTATAAGGAATTTTTTTTAAGTTCAAGAATGTTGCAATAAAGTGTAAAGATTATGGAATCATGTGTAAACTAAATCAAATATGTTAGTGATCGCAGGATGTGTGTTGTATTCCTGCTACAGTGATCCAGTGATAATTGTTAGCATTATAAGTGTTAACAGCTTGCGGAAATTTGAATCAGAGTTGAGCAGCTAGAGCCTGAGCTGCAGACAGTACACCTTATCAAGGAAAGGGAAAGTTACCCACTTGTGGTCAGAACCATTGGACTAGGTAATTCAAAATTGGTCTGTCAGGGAGGAGAGCGTGACTGCAGATGATGAGGTACAGGGATCCAGGGATTGCATTTGAGGAGGCTCAGCCCTGAAATTAGTCAGAGAGTTATAGAGATCTACAACATGGAAGCAGGCCGTTCGGTCCAACTTGCCCATGCCGACCAGCTATCCCAATCCAATCTAGTCCCGTCTGCCAAACCCTTCCTATTCATATACCCATCCATATCCCTTTTAAATGTTGCAATTGTACCAGCCTCCACCACTTTCTCTGGCAGCTCATTCTATACATGTCCACCTTTTGCGTGAAAAAGTTGCCCCATAAGTCTCTTTTATATCTTTCCCCTCTCACCCTAAACCTATGCCCTCTAGTTCTGGACTCCCTGAACCCAGGGAAAAGACTTTTCCTATTTACCCTATCCATGCCCCTCATAATTTTATAAACCTCAGCCTCCGACGCTCCAGGGAAAACAGTCCCAGCCTGTTCAGCCTCTCCCTATAGCTCAAATCCTCCAACCCTGGCAACATCCTTGTAATTCTTTTCTGAACCCTTTCAAGTTTCACGACAATCTTCCAATAGGAAGGAAAGCAGAACTGCACGCAATATTCCAAAGTAACAAGGAGATCAAGACTGAGGACGAAATGTTCAGGAAATGTGACTTTTCAAAAAGAACAGGTGAGAAAGAAAGGGTGGCAAGATATTATTGCTGGTACACGATGGAACTGGTGTGATAACAAGAAATGATCTTGAATTGGAAGATGTAGGTTCTATATAGAATCATTGAATTTTATAGTACAGAAGGAAGCCATTCAACTATCATGTTGGTACCGACTCCCGAAGCAGCTATGTAGTTAGTGTCATTCTCCAGTCCTATCCCCACAGCCCTTGTTCTCTTTTCAACCCTCCTATGGAATCCACCTCCACAAATCTCCCAGGCAGCGCATTCCAAATCCTAACAACTCTCTGATTAGAGGTTTCTCCTCATCGCACTCCTCGCTCTCTTACTGACAATCATGACACTGTGATCCCTTGTTACTGACATACCAACTTGTGGAAATAGAATATCTTTTTTTGCCCTATGAAGATTGTTCATAGTTTTGAACATCTCCATAAGGTCACCTCTTAATTTTCTCTGCTCCAAGGTGAATAAGCCTAATTTCTCGAATCTCTCCGTGTATCTAAAATCCCTCATTCCTGCTATCATTCCAGTAAATCTTCTTTGCCTTCTCTCCAGGACTTTAATTAAGTTGCCCAGAACTGAACACAATATTCCAGTGTGGTCTGATCAACAATTTGTGAAAGTGTAGGCAAAGCCAGCACTTATTGCATATTTCCTTTCTTTCATACTTTACACCTTTATTTATAAACACAAGGACCTCATAAGCCTTCTTAACAACTTATTCAATTTGTCTGGTCACCTTCAGATAATTATACATAAGAACCCCAAGGTCCCTTTACTCTTGTACTCCCCTCAACATTGTACCATTGAGCCTATGTTGTCTCTCCATGCTTCTTCTACCAAAATATAGTACTTCATATTTCTTGGCATTGAAATCCATCTGCCAGGTATTTATATATTTGGCCAACTTGTCACTGTCCCTCTGAAATCGCTCAGAATCGTCTTCACAATTCATTAGTCTCCCTATCTTAGGTGCTACCTACAAATATCTCCCTAGCCAGGTAGTATCTGCAAATTTAGAGATTTTGCTCTCAATACCCATCTCTAAATCAGAATTATATAAATCAGAAGAAGCAAAGGTCCCAACACTAATCCCTGGGGAACAACACTTTCAATTTTCTCTGAACTGAGAAATGCTCATCTATAGCTCCTAATCCATGCTGCCAAGGACCCATCAAACTCAAACAATTACAATTTGCCAAGAAATGTGCCATGAGCACCACACCAAATGCTTTCTGAAAGTCCAAATATACAACATTCATAACACCACTCTATATCTCGTCAAATAACTTAATTAAATTTGTCAGACATGACCAACCCTTGACAAAGCCATATTAACTGTATAGATTACTTAGTGGATTAGATTACTTTTAGATTACTTTAGATTACTTACTTACAGTGTGGAAACAGGCCCTTCGGCCCAACAAGTCCACACCAACCCTCTGAAGAGCAAGCCACCCAGACCTATTCCCCTATGTGGCCAATTCACCTAACCTACACATTTTTGGACTGTGGGAGGAAACCGGAGCACCCAGAGGAAACCCACACAGACACGGGGAGAATGTGCAAACTCCACACAGACAGTTCCCTGAAGCAGGAATTGAACCCAGATCTCTAGCGCTGTGAGGCAGCAGTGCTAACCACTGTGCCACCGTATAGCATTAACTTATTTTTCTCAAAATTTATATTTACCTTACCCTGCATTATGGCCTCCATCAAGCTGGCAGTTCTGTAGTTCTTGGGTTATCCTTTGCCCCTTTCTTAAACGATGATGTTACATTTGCAATCATCCAGTCTCCGGGACTTATCCTGTGTTCAGAGGGGCCTGGAAAATTTCTGTCAAAGGCTCCACAATTTGTTCCCTTTCCTCTCTGAGCACTCTAGGGTGCATTCGATCTGGGCCTGGCCATTTCCCAACCTTGAGTGCTGCCAGTCTTTTTAGCACCTCTTCATTATCTATCACTATATTATTCAATTGCTCATTTTAAACTGGACCATTGTCGCACTTTCTAATATGCCAAAGACAGAAGCAAAGCATTCACTTATAAGTACTGTCATATCTTTTGCTTCGGTGAGTACTGCTTACCCTACTTGTTCCTTATGGGCGAAAATGAGGACTGCAGATGCTGGAGATCAGAATCAAGATTAGTGTGGTGCTGGAAAAGCACAGCAGGTCAGGCAGCATCCAAGGACCAGGACAATTGACGTTTCGGGCAAAAGCCCTTCATCAGGAATGAGGATGAAGGGCCTTTGCCTGAAACGTCGATTTTCCTGCTCCTCAGATGCTGCCTGACCTGCTGTGCTTTTCCAGCACCACTCTAATCTTGTTCTTTATGGGTCCCACTCTATCTTTCTCTAACCTTTTATTATTAGTATGTTTGAAAAACCTTTTGCTATTTGTATTAGCGCAACCTGCCATCTTTCCCTCATGCTCCCTCTTAGCCTTCCTTATTCTAGCCTTAGCCTCTTTCCTGCATTTGAGATACTCTTCCTGATTTCTGTTGCTATTATTATTTTGGTGTGCATCATATGCCTCATTTTTCCTCCTTATTTTCTCATCAATATCCTTACTCATGCAGGATACTCGAGCTTTGAACTGCCTATATTTATTTCTCATGGGTATGTACCTAGACTACATCTCTCTTTTGAAAATCTCTCATTTCTCAACTACTGCTTTTCCCACCAAACTGCTCCAACTTGCTCCAGTTCAAATGTTAGATAACTAAATTCTGCCCTTTTCCAGTCTGGGATCTTAAATCTTGACCTATTTTTATAATTTTCCAACTTAATATTAAACTTCACTGTATTATCATTATTTCCCAAATGCTCCGACTATTCTGACATTCTCCACTTGGCCTGTATTATTTCTTAGATCCAGATCGAGCACAGCTTCCAGTCTGGTACAACTGCATTGAACTGTTCCAGAAAGTTCTCCACATTGCAAGCATTTCTTCTCTCTCTTGCCTCATACACTATCTTTTTCTCAGTCTACCCTAGGGTAATTCTTACCTATTGGAAAGTGACCATTTGTTCACTGTCAGCACTCAAGCCTTCCCTCATTTCTTCATCCCCATTCTCCATCTTCTCTCTTTTGCCCTCACTGGTATTTCCAAAACTCTGCCCATTAGTCAACTCACACCCACCTTACAAGTTTAAATATCCCCACTACACTATTTACTCTCTGAGCCAGGATATTAATTTCATTTCTGTTCAGGTGAAGGTCAGCTCTTCTGAACAACTTTCTCCTTTCCTAAAACGTGATCCTAAAGTCCCAAAAATCTATACACCTCCCTTCCACACTATCCCTCAAGCCATGCATTTACCTTCCTGATCTGCCTGTGCTGGAATGGTGACGTTTGTGGCTGAGTTAGTATTCTGAGATTACTACCTTGGAGGTCCTGCATCTCAAGCTACTCCCTAACTCCTAAAAATGTTCCTGCAAGACCTCCAAGCTGTCCCTCCCTGTATTATTGGTTCCCACATGAATCACAATCACTGGTTGTTCACCCTCCCTTTCCAGGGGTTTATCCAGCCACTCAGTTATATCCCAAACCCTCGCACCCGAAGGCCACAGACCATATGAGACTCACAATCTCAGCTGCAAACTAAATTGTCTATTATTCAAACTATTGAGTCACCCACTACTATCACATTTCTACTCTGTCTACCAGCCTCAGGCAGATCCATAAAAAAGCATCCTAAGTTTGCTGGACTTGGACCTGTTGTCTCCCTTCCTTTCAATGAACAGTCACCTGCCATCTCTACATTCATCCTTGCCTGCCTGTAATTTGAAGTGACCATCCTCTGGTATAAAGTTAAAAATCACACAACACCAGGTTATAGTCCAACAGGTTTAATTGGAAGCACACTAGCTTTCGGAGCGACGCTCCTTCATCAGGTGACAATCATCTGATGAAGGAGCGTCGCTCCGAAAGCTAGTGTGCTTCCAATTAAACCTGTTGGACTATAACCTGGTGTTGTGTGATTTTTAACTTTGTACATTCCAATCCAACACCGGCATCCCCGAATCATCCTCTGGTATAACTGTTTCAGGAACCTCTCTCCTTCCTGCCTGGTGCACAGTGAAGAGAGTTCCTATTCCAAATCAGCCACATGTTGTTCAAGGAATGCTACTCTCTGGCACTTCATGGCAATATGACTATACTGACTGTCGTGCAGATCCAAAACCTCCCACATTTTACATGCCACACACATCACAAGTTTTCCCAGTGTCCCTACCAAAATAGATCATCCACTCAATATTTTTGGCTGAAGACTGCTGCGAATGCCTCAGCCTTATCTTTTGTTCTGATGTGTTAGGCTCCTCCATCATTGTACAATAGGAATACTTGAAGGGGTTCTCCTCCTGTGAAATGTTTAATTGTCTACCGCCATTCACGAATAGATGTGGCAGGACTGCAAAGATTAGATCTGATTTATTGGTTGTGGAATCGCTGAACTCTGTCATTTGCTGCTTCTGCTGTTTGACACACAAGTAGTCCTAGTGGAAAAGGAAGGTACTGGAAAAGCACAGTACATCAGGCACCATCTGAGGAGCAGGACAGTTGACGTTTCCGGCATAAACTCTTCATCAGGAATGTGTTATAGCTTCACCAGGTATTTCATTTTTAGGTATGTCTGGCACTAGATTAGATTAGATTACATTAGAATACATTAGATTACATTACAGTGTGGAAACAGGCCCTTTGGCCCAACAAGTCCACACCGACCCGCCGAAGCGCAACCCACCCATACCCCTACACATTTACCCCTTACCTAACACTATGGGCAATTTAGCATGGCCAATTCACCTGACCTGCACATCTTTGGACTGTGGGAGGAAACCGGATCCCCCGGAGAAAACCCACGCAGACACGGGGAGAACGTGCAAACTCCTGGCATATCCTCCTGTACTCTCCATTGAACCAGAGTTGATCCCCTGGTTTGATGGTAATGGAGGAGTTGGGGAATGTACAGGGCCATGAATCATAGAATCCCTGCAGTGTGGAAGCAGGCCATTCAGTCCCGTGAGTCCACACCAACCCTCTTAAGAGTATTCCACATTTCATCCTGAGCCTGAAATACAACATTTCCTCATGGTCAATCCATCTAACCTACATATCCCTGGACACTATGGGCAATTTAGAATGGCCAATCCACCTAATTTGCAAATCTTTGGATTGTGGGTGGAAACTGGAGCATCCAGAGGAAACACAAGCATCCAGAGGAAATCCCCACACAGACACGAGGAGAATGTGCAAACTCTATACAATCACCCTGAGGCTGGAATCAAACCCAGGTCCCTGGCGCTGTGAGGCAGCAGTCCTAACTACTGCGTCACCATACCACCCTTGAGGTTGCAGATTGCATTGGAGTATGATTTACTGCTGGGGGAGAGATGGGCCTGGAGTATAAATGGGTGTGATGGGTAGGGCTGGTCTGTACAAGGGGTTGTTAGGGTGTAACCAGTCAGAATTGCAGTGTATACAGATTTGGTCCAATTTAATTTGATTTCAAATTCCTGGCACAATGCCCTATAAGCTTGAGTGGTGGAAAGGGAATCACTATCCAGGTGTGAATTCTGAATATAATTTGAATAAGGATAGAATCTGCCTCATTTGAGAACCTCAGACAGTTGAGAGGATCTGAGCGATTAGCTACTGAGACCAGCTCACTGTGTTGATTGTGAAGATGCTATGGGTTTAAGAGGTGTATTTTATCATAGACTCCTGCATTTGTCCTGATTTTGTTTAAAGAAAGGTTTTAAGGCAGAGGTACAGAGCTGTCTATTGAAAACTCATGACATAATGTGGGGCCTTGGGATACTTTTTAAAAGCTGGAACAATAGAAGCAGCCTGAATGGATGTGGTCAAGGTCCAAGTAAACCAAAATTTTAGTTTCAGCTTTCAGCAGTTGCTGCTGAAGTCTTGAAGAAATGGTAGCTATTTTCCCCACTCTCTCAATTGCTGCTGGGGTTGCAAGTGAGACAGTCTGTTTTCTGAATTGGCCTTTTGCCAAGAGTGTGTTTGTGGAATTTTACTTCATTGATATAGTTAAGTAATAATTACTGTATCTATTATTTGGCTAAACATTTCAATAAAGTTACAGCTAAGCTAATTCCTTTCCTTATTTTTTGAGGTATTTAAGCTATAATGTATGAATAAATTATGTTTGCTTAACGTCGACCAGCAGTTCGACTGATCAAATTGCATCTGGAATATAACACCTTACATTTACCTTGAAAATAAGTAAACGTTCGGGTCTATTTGATCTTCTGAATGTTTTGAGAGGGTCTGGTCTGGTCCATAGCATGATGCATTGGAGTACTCAATGATTTTGTATTTATCAACAAGTTCTAACCTGTATCAAGCACTTTGTGGAAGGCAAGTACAATCCAGTTTTTTCTTGCAGTATGTGATGTCTATAAGTACTGAGCAATCACCCTAATTGCTGCAAGGACATTCAAAAATGTTTTGAAAAGCTTGTTTTTTTATCCATGAGGAACACACATTCAGAAACTGACAGCTCTCTCTCAAGGATCTACACAGGCCATGTCAGCAAATATACTCAAAGCTTATTTGATATTGTAAATATAGGATTAAAATCTACTGCATAGTTGGGAGCAATTAACTCCAGCTTATATGTAAACATCCTACAGCATAATTTTAGCAAGTTCATATTTCTTGTCTTTCCAGTATCGTAATCCTCTCTTTCAATTAAATGCTGTGAGCTAAGAATTCCTTGTGGTATTGACATGTAGCAACAATGTTGAGGCATTTATGAAGGCATCTGCTTCATATTCAAAGAAGCATATTTATAACTTAACCAACTGATGTGATGATCTTCAAGAAAAACATCTGGTGGCAGGCAAACTATCTGCTCCCATGAATGTGGACACATAGAAGGTGCATAAAGGTACTATAACACTGTGCTCTACATGCCAACATCCTTATCAAGGATCACAGTAAGTCGAAAGAGTGGAACCTGGACAAAAGTCTCAAAGGATGTCGACGAAAGGAATTTTCACACGTGTATGAATAAAGAGTTGCCATTCTGAAATTTTGCTACATTGCTCATATAGGCAAATGTTTCAACCCAGAAAAGTCAGTTCCTGGACCAATAATAATTCAAAGCAACAAAAATAGATATTTCTGTAGAAACTGAGCAGGTCTGGCAGCAGCTGTGGAAAGAAGGTAGAATCAATGTTTTGAATTCAGTGTTTCATCTCTGAAGAAGAGTCACTGGACTCGAAACATTAATTCTACTTTTTTGCTGAGTTTCTCCAGCAATTTCTTTGTTTTGCAATTCAGACTGACATACCCACAAACAAAAACACGGGTAGGATTCAGTCCTGAGAATAAAGTGGGTCAAGTGGGGAATGCTAAAGAACAGTAATACTTAAATTAGTTATGGAGAGGGACAATTTAAAATCAAAACACTGAACTGGAGTGACATTCATTTACACTGGGCTCACTACTAGAAGTTAAACCTAACATAAAAATTACATTTTAATACTTTGATTCTGTATGATTACTAAATTAAAATAGGGAAAGATGAGGACTTATTAGGGACAATCCAGAAAATCTGCACGAAGTCAGAGGACTTTGCTACAGTGTTAAGTGAGTACTGCATATCTGTTTTTACTAGGCAGGAAGAGGATGCAAGTACAGTATTCAAGAAGATGGCCTGTGAAGCTTTCAGCAGACTAACATAATAAGTAAGGAGGTAATGGAGGTGGATTTAAAAGTTAGCAAATCCCAAGGTCTGGGTGAGTTGTATCCCAAGCTATTGTGGGAAATGGAGGAGAAAATTACTGAGGCTCTGACCCAAATCCCTCTCTGGCCACAGGGAAGTTGCCAGAGAGCTAATGTGGTTCTATTTCACAAAAAGGGTGGCAAAGATAGACCAGAGAACTATGGACCAGTGAGTCTAATGTCAATACTAAGGAAATTATTGGAGAAAATAGGGAAGGAAAAAATTAATCTCCAGTTAGAGAGGCAAGGGTTGATCAAGGATAGTCAATACTGTTCCTTGTTCTTTGGAGGTCATTTGCCAGCACTTGGCCCCTATCCCTCCAAACCCTTCCTATTCACATACCCAACCAGATCCCTTTTAAATGTTGCAATTGTATCAGCCTCCACCACATCCTCTGATAGCTCATTCCGTACACGTCCCACCTTTTGCATGAAAACGTTGCCCCGTAGGTCTCTTTTATATCTTTCCCCTCTCACCTTAAAACTATGCCCCCTAGTTCTGGACTCCCTGATCCCAGGGAAAAGACTTTGCCTATTTACCCTATGCATGACTCTCATAATTTTGTCAACCTCTATAAGGTCACCCCTCAGCTTCTGACGCTCCAGGGAAAATAGCTCCAGCCTGTTCAGCCTCTCTTCACAACATCTTTTCAATAGGAAGGAGACCAGAATTGCACACAATATTCCAACAGTGGCCTAACCAATGTCCTGTACAGCCGCAACATGACCTTCCAACTCCTATACTCAATACTCTGACCAATAAAGGAAAGCATACCAAATGCCTTCTTCACTATCCTATTTACCTGCGACTCCACTTTCAAGGAGCTATGAACCTGCACTCCAAGGTCTCTTTGTTCAGCAACACTCCCGAGGATTTACCATTAAGTGTATAAGTCCTGCTAAATGGCAGGACATTTCCCAGTAGTGGGCGGCACGGTGGCACAGTGGTTAGCACTGCTGCCTCACAGCGCCAGAGACCCGGGTTCAATTCCCGCCTCAGGCGACTGATTGTGTGGAGTTTGCACGTTCTCCCCGTTTCCTCCGGGTGCTCCGGTTTCCTCCCACAGTCCAAAGATGTGCAGGTCAGGTGAATTGGTCATGCTAAATTGCCCGTAGTGTTAGGTAAGGGGTAAATGTAGGGGTATGGGTGGGTTGTGCTTCGGCGGGTCGGTGTGGACTTGTTGGGCCGAAGGGCCTGTTTCCACACTGTAATGTAATCTAAATCTAAATACAAGAAGGATGTGATTGCACTAGAGGAGATGCAGAGGAGATTCACTAGGATGTAGTCTGGCATGGAACACTTTAACTGTGAAGACAGGCTGGATAAGCTCGGGTTGTTTAGCTTGGAACAGAAAGGGTTGAGGGGGAATCCTGATAAAGATACATATATAATGCTGAGGGGCATGGACAGGGTAAAGAGAAAGTCACTGTTCCCTTTAGCTGAAGAGTCAATGACAAGGGGCAAAGGCAAGAGGTTTAGAATGGATTTGAGGTAAAGTCTTTCACCCAGAGGGTAGTGGTGGGGGGTACTTCCTGGGATGGAAACCTCGCAAACTTTGAAAAGTATTTGGCTGAAAAGTTTAATATGGATTCTGAGGCTAAATATAGAGATACTAAGATACCAGTTGGAGACACTGGATAGTAAAAAGGCTACAGGCTTTGACAACATTCTGGCAATATGACTGAAAACTTGTGCTCCAGAAATTGCAGCTCCCCTAGCCAAGCTATTCCAGTACAGTTACAACACTGGCATCTATCTGACAATGTGGAAAATTACCCAGGTATGTGCTGTACATAAAAGCAGGACAAATCCAACACGGTCAAATATCGCCCCTTTAGTCAACGCTCAATCATCAGTAAAGTGATAGAAGGTGTCATTAACAGTGCTATCAAGCAGCACCTGCTCAGCAATAAGCTGCTCAGTGACGCTTGAGTTCCTGACCTCATTACAGCTTTGGTTCAATCATGGACAAAATAGCTGAACTCCAGAGGTGAGGTGAGACTGACAACCCTTGATATTAAGGCTGCATTCAACTGAGTGTTGCATCAAGGAGCCCTACCAAAACTGAAATCAATGGGTATCAGGAGGCAAACTCTCTGGCAGTTGGAGTGTACCTGATGCATAGGAACTTGGTGGCAGTTGTTAAAGGTCAGTCAACTCAACTCCAGGACATCTCTGCAAGAGTTCCTCAGGGTAATCCATGGCCAAAACATTTTCAGCTGCTTCATCAGTGATCTTCCCTCTAGCATAAGATCAGAAGTGGGGATATTTGCCAATGATTGCACAATGATCAGCACCATCTGTAACTCCTCAGATATTGAAGCAGTCCATATCCAAATGCAACAAGATGTGGACAATATCCAAGCTTGGGCTAACAAGTGGCAAGTAACATTGGTGCTCCACAAATGCCAGGCTATGACCATCACCAATAAGAGAAATTGTGACCACCGTGTCTTGACATTCAATGGTGTTACTATCACTAAATCCCCCATTATCAACATCATGGGGGGTTATCATTGACCAGAGACTCAACTGGACTCACCACATAAACACAGTGGCTACAACAGCAGGTCATACGCTAGGAATACAGCTCCTGAGTAACTCATCCCCTGATTCCCCAAAGCCTGTCCATTAGGCACAAGTCAGGAGTGTGATGGAATACTCCCCACTTGTCTGGGTGACTGCAGATCCAACTGGAGAAGTTTTACACCATATAGGACAAAACAGCCCACTTGATTGGCACAACATCCACAAGCATCCACTCCCTGCATCACTGATGCTGAGTAGCAGCCGTGTGTACCATCTACAAGATGCACTCTAGAAATTAATCAAAGATCCTCAGACAGCATCTTTCAAGCATCCTTCAAGCCACTCACCATCATGACATTGAAGTATATTACCATTCACTGTCACTTGGTTAAAATCCTAGAATTCCCTTCCTAATGGCATTTTGGGTCAACCCAGAGCATGTGGACTGCTGTGGTTCAAGAAGGCTACTCAGCACCACTTTCTCAAGGGCAATTAAGGACGGGCAATAAATGCTGGCCAGCCAGTGACACCCATATCCCACAAATGCGTAGAAAAAAACTTTAAAATATTCAAAATTATTGTCCTAGTGCAGGAAAATGTAGTTCCATGCTTTTAGTGGTATGACTTGCTGAGCTGAAGGGCCTCTCCTATACGATATGATTCATGATAAACATCTAAAATAAGTTTGTCCTGTTTCTGAAGCAGAGTTTGGAACACTAAGCAAATTTTTGACAATTTACATTACAACAAACTTTTTCTTTGCAGTCTGGAATTTTTATTGTGTTTACCAAAGAACAGGACTTTGCTAAAACTTCAGTAAATGAGACAATTACTGGGATCGAGTTATAGATTGATGATGAGAAGTAACAGACAGGCTGATACATCACGTGCTCCAAATGGGATACATTCAAAATTATTCTTAATGTAAATTTCTGAGGTGCTGCCTATAGTCTTTTAACTCTCCTTCAAAATAGTGGTGCTACTGGTGGATTATGAATGTTGCAACCTTGTTCAATGAGGCATGGGACCACTGCTATTTTTAATGATTGCTTATCATTTGTTTCTTTATTCATTCATAGGATCTGGGCATCATCAGTTAGGCAAGCATTCACTGCTCATCCTTAATTGCACTCAGGCTGGTTGAAAGTCAACCATATTGCTGTGGGTCTGGAGTCCCACGTAGGCCAGACTAGGAAAGGATGGCAGCTTCCCTAATCCGAAGGACATTAGTGAACCATATAGGATTTTCCTGACAATCGACAATGTGGGCGGCACGGTGGCACAGTGGTTAGCACTGCTGCCTCACAGCGTCAGAGACCCGGGTTCAATTCCCGCCTCAGGCGACTGACTGTGTGGAGTTTGCACGTTCTCCCTGTGTCTGTGTGGGTTTCCTCCGGGTGCTCCGGTTTCCTCCCACAGTCCAAAGATGTGCAGGTAAGGTGAATTGGCCATGCTAAATTGCCCGTAGTGTTAGGTAAGGGGTAAATGTAGGGGTATGGGTGGGTTGCGCTTCGACGGGTCGGTGTGGACTTGTTGGGCCGAAGGGCCTGTTTCCACACTGTAATGTAATGTAATCATAGGACTTATAATTCCAGATTTTTATTGTATTCAAATTCTACCATCTGCCATAGAAGGATTTGAACCCAGGCCCTCAGAATATTACCTGGGTTTCCATATTAATAGTCTAACCACTCGGATGATACCACTAGACCAGCTCTTGAGATGTATTTGGAAGACTATCAGACACAATTTCAAAATTTTCAGAAATAAAATTGAGTGTGTAATAAATAGGAAGATAGTAACAGATTTCAAGAGGACATGAACAGGTTGGTAGATTGGGTGAGCAAGCAATGGGCAAAAGTGTTTTGAAGAATGAAAGGAAGCAATATAAAGTAAAAGATCCTGTTTCAATTGGGGTACAAGAACACAGGAACCTTGAAGATGATAGGACAGGTTCATCAAACTACTAATGGAGACTATCAGATTCTGGGGGTTTATAAATCACGGTAGATTATACAAAAAACAGAAGGTCATGATTCACCTCCTGCTGGAGTACTATCAATGAGTCAGAGAAGGGTTTGAAAACTGGTTGGCATTTATTTTTCATAATAGCTCATCTGTCATCCCCAGTCTGTTCTTGGTGACACATTTCATGGGGAGTGACACATGTTCTCGCCAATTCATTGTCACCAGTAAGGCCAATTAAAGTGCTAGTTGAGTGCACACAGCATTCTGAAGAAGGGCTTATGCCCGAAATGTCGATTCTCCTGTTCCTTGGATGCTGCCTGAACTGCTGCGCTTTTCCAGCAACACGTTTTCAGCTGCACACAGCATCTGGATTGTTCAAATAATGAAGGGGTCCATCTGTACCACTGCAGCTTGTAGCTGGAAGGCTGGTGACTTCCCAATGGCAGATCCATGTGATGAAAGGTGCATCCCACAAAAAAGCTCAGCGTACATGGACTAGATTGTGAGGAATGCTGGACGGACTCTTCCTCTGCAAAGATAGGCTGGCAGCTACAGTTACACTATATTCCAGTGCTTGTTCAACTCCTCAGAGGATGCCTCCTTGCAGTTTCTAACTGGCCTGAGTGAAGCCCGCCTCTCCTTCTTGGGCTATCTGCATTCCCAGGCCCATACGACTCTGTAATTTGTTCAGGAATCTCCATTTGCCACCTTTAATTGGTCAGCAAGATTACAGGCAGCCAATTAGGAGGATACCTTCCAGTAAGTTATTGTGCCAGTCTTTCTTCTGGAAAATAAGGGCTTGGGACTCCCATTTGATCCCGATATTGGTCTCATGAAGCCTGCAGAAAAATGTAGCGCATAATGTCCAGTGTTGATAATGGGTCTGCAGGTTTTGGAGAGGGTGCAGAATAGACTTACAAATGGATAAGGAATTGTTATGACATGGACAGACTGACGAAGTTATGCTTACTTTAAAATGAGATAAGATAGAAGGATTTAAGATCATGATCCAACTACAGCAAATAACAAAAGAGTGGTAATTTTGGTGAATGGAAGAAACAGGGGTTGACACGGATGTTGCACAAATAAAAGACTGAAAACTTAGATTCAGCACACCATTTTGGACTATTCTTATTTAAACATACCTGGAGTTACTAAAACTCATTCAACAGCGAAGCACTGAAGCAAAGCAATTTTCATGGAGCAGAATACAGGCTTCCATAAAGGCATTCCCTCTGAAGGTGGCAAGTAAGCTGGCTGACAAGTGGCTGTTGAAGAACAGCTGACAGACTGAGGAAGAGGGCTGACAGAATCCCAGGGGTAAGACTGTCTTCACCCTGGATGAACTAGGATAGGAGGAAGATTCATCATATCCTGTGCAAAGAAAGGCACAGGAGGGTGAGGAAGATGGCACTGTGTCTATATCACTATTACTGACACCATCTCAGAGATTGCAACTATATGTAAATTAAAGGCTGGTGTAGTCAGGAATCCTCACAGCCACACAGGGTAGATGGGACATTAAAGGTACCAAACTGCCAAGGAATAAGGAAGGAGGCATTTGACCCATTGGGCCTATGCTGACTTCCAAGTAAACAATTCACTTAGTGTCACTCCCCTGCCTTTTTCTTGTAACCCCACATATTCTTCATTTTCAGATAATGATCAAATTCCCTTTCAAGTGTCTCAGTTGAATCTGCCTCATGACTCAGGCAGTGCATTCCAGGTCCTAATGTTGCAATTTTATTTGGCAAGTTACCTTAAATCTGCAGCCTCTCATTCATGATCCTTTCACAAGGAGTAGCAGTTTTTCCCTGTCTACACTTTCCAGACACCTCATGATTTTGACATGGCTATCAGATCTGCTCTCAAACTTCAATTTTCCAAGTACAGCAGTACTAATTTTTTCAACCTCTCTTCATAAGTAAAATTCCTCATCACTAAAACCATTACTGTAATTTTTTTCCGCACTTCCTCCAAAATCTTCCTCTAACTCCTGCATATCCTTCGAAAAATAATCCAAGATGGAGGATGGGAAAAAATTATGGCTGGAAGAGCTGCTCCTTTTTTTTGAGGTATTTTCAGTGTTAGAGCTGATTTCCTCAAATTCTAGGAGAAGTAATTACTGTTTTAAAAGTTGTTGGATTATTTGGGAAAACTTTGGGAGGGGGGGAAAAAGAGATTAAGACAACAGCCCTTTAAAAAGGAGAAAGAGTGACCATGTGGGAAGTGAAACAAACGGTAAAGTAAACCTGTACAGCTGTCTGACCCGGCAGTGAACATTCACTGCTGACTGCCTCTGCTGTTTGGTTTCAAGTATCTCTGGACATAGGAGTTTGTCTAAGAAAAATAAACAATTCATAGCTGACCTATCTGGGGAAGCTCACAACAGGGGAGCGGCTAAGTGGCTAGCTGTAAAGTATAACTTTACATTTTTGTGTAAATCTACAATTGTGAGTAGAGTGAGTTCCTTCTTGATTATGTTTTTATTGAGATCTGTCTCTTGATTAAGCTTTAAAAATATAAAACATAGGTACTAAGTTAGCCTGGAGCAGTGTTTTTAGAGCAGTAAGACTGGGTTATTTTCTGAGTCTGTAGTTTGTTAAGGTGCAAAGATGGCCTTTAGTAGAGTGATGTGTTCTTCCTGCAGGATGTGGGCAGAGAGAGAGAGTTTCCATGTTACTGATGACTACGTCTGCAGGAAATGTGTTTGGTTGCGAATCCTATCAGATCCTTGGTGACATGGTAGAACGAGAATAATCTCTCTCTCAATGTCAGCACAACTAAAGAACTGATCACTGACTTCAGAAAGAAAGGAGGAGAACATGTCCTCATCTAAATCAATGGAACTGCGGTTGAGAGAGTGGAGAGCATCAAGTTCCTCAGAGTAATGGCAACCAACAACCTGTCCTGGACTTCCCACATAGATGGGACAGTCATGAAGGCACAACAATCCCTCTTCATCCTGAGACAGCTCAAAAAATTTGGCACATCCATAAGGACCCTCATCAACTTCCACAGATGCACCACTGAAAGCATACTGTCCAAGTACATATCTGCCTGATATGGCAACTACTCAGCCAAGAACCATAAGAAACTATAGAAGGTGCTGTGCATAGCTCAGACCATCATGGAAGCCAACCTTCCATCCATGGCCTCCATTTACACAGCTCATTGCCGCGGAAAGGCTGCCAACATCATCAAAGACTCATGGCACACCAGTAATGATCTCCTACAACCTCTTCCTTCAGGCATAAGATACAGAAACTTGATCACACACACCTGCAGGCTCAGGAACAGCTTCTTGCCAGTGGTTATTAGACTGATGAATGGACTCTCTAGCCTCAAATAATGCTGATCTTGCGAATGTTGATCTTGCCCAGTTCTCGCTCTGTATAATGCAACCTGCATGCCTCTGTCCAAGTCTCTTTGATCTGTATGTCCTTGCTTACTATGAACTGTCTGTACTGCCCAAAACAAAGCTTTTCACTGTACTTCAGTACATGTGACAATAAATAATCAATTGGTTGGAGCAGCAGTTAGAGACAATGAGGAATTTACAGGAGCCAAGGGGTGTGATGGATGGCAGTTGCAGGGAGGGAGAAAAACCACAGATACAGTCAGGTAGATAGGTTACTTCCAGTATGAGAGGAAGACAGGTAGTCCAGAAGTCTCCTGTAGCTATCTCCATCTCAAACAAGTATGCTGCTTTAGAAAATGTAAGGGGCAATGCACTCTCAGAGGAATGTAGAATTAACAGCCAGGTTTCTGGTACCAAGACTGGCTAAAATATTAAGGGGAGAAAGTGAGGACTGCAGATACTGGAGATCAGAGCTGAAAATGTGTTGCTGGAAAAGCGCAGCATGAGCCCGAAATGTCAGGCATGATTCCTGAAGAAGGGCTCATGCTCGAAACGTCGATTCTCCTGCTCCTTGGATGCTGCCTGACCTGCTGTGCTTTTCCAGCAACACATTTTCAGCTAATATATTAAGGGGTATGTCAGGTTCTAAACAATTGATTGTGTTTGGGACTCTCTATTCAGAGGCACCGACAGACATTTCTGCGGCCGACAACGAGACACCAGAATATTGTGTTGACTCCCTGGCGCATGGATCAAGGGTATCTCGGAGAGGATGAAGAATATGCTCAAAGGGGACAGGGACCAGCAGGAGGTATGTTGCACATATTAGAACGAATGACATAGAAAGAGAAAAGGACGAGATTCTGATGAGAGAATAGAGGAAGTTAAGCAAGAATTTAAAAAGTAGGTCCTTGAGGGTAGAAATATCTGGATTACTCCCAAAGTCATGAGCTAGTGAGGTAGGATTGGGAGGATAGAAAAGATGAATGCATGGCTGAGGAGCTGGTGCAGGAGAGAAGAAATATATCCATTCTTGTTTCAGCAGCAGGAAGACCGGGAGCTTCGACCACGGGCCTGCCAGGAAGGTAAATGACAGATTTAAAAACTTGCCTCATGCATAGTTGGAACACTGAGCAGGAGTGGACACGGAATGCTGAGTAAGTGAAGTAACATATTTGGGTAGTTGCATTACCAAAATGTTACTTAGGTAGTATCTCTTACCCGTCCTCCTCCTCTAACCAAAAGGAAAAGGTTCTGTGCGCCAGATTGGTAAGCTAACTAGAGTTTTAATTTTTTTTATTTTTTAGTAATCTCTTTGGGAATTGGGAATGGCGGTTAGGGCAGTTGAATGTTCCTCCTGCAGAATGTGGGAGGTAAGGGTCATCACTAGTGTCCTGCTGACTTCCACTGCGGGAAGTGCACCCAACTCCAGCTCCTCGAAAACCACATTAGAGAACTGGAGCTGGATGATCTTCGAATCATTCGGGAGGCGGATGGGGTTATTGAGAGGAGTTACAGAGAGCTAGTCACACCTCAGGTACAAGAAAAAAGCAGATGGGCTACAGTCAAGATGGCAGATGGAAAGGGAGCAAGCAGTGCAGGGATCCCTATGGCCTTCATCAGGATTCCTGATTCAAAACATCGATTTTCCAGCTCGTCGGATGCTGCCTCCCTGCTGTCCTTTTCCAGCACTACTCTAATCTTGATTCTAATCTCCAGCATCTGCAGTCCTCACAGGTACAGGTCTTTCGCACAGAGTCTGTCCCTGTTGCTCAGAAGGAAAGGGGGGAGATGAGTAGAACATTAGTCATTGGGGACCCCATGGTTAGGGGGACAGATGGGAGGTTCTGTGGGAATGAGGGAGACACACAGTTGGTTTGTTGCCTCCCAGGTGCCAGGGTTCATGATGTCTCAGATCGTGTTTTCAGGACCCTTGAAGGGAGGAGGGGGAGCAGTCCCAAGTCATGGTACGAACGACTTAGGTAGGAAAAGGGATGGGAATTTAAGGCAGAAATTCAGGGAGCTCAGGTGGAAACTTAATGCCAGAAGAAACAGAATTGTTAACTCTGGTTTGTTGCCAGTGCCATGTGCTAGTGAGGCTAGGAATAAGAAGAGAAAGGAGTTGAACATGTGGCTACAGGGATGGTGAAGGAGGGAGGGTTTTGGGTTCCTGGATAATTGGGGCTCATTCTGGGGTAGGTGGGACCTCTACAAACAGGATGGTCTACACCTGAACCAGAGAGATACCAATATCCTGGGGGGGAATTTGCTAATGCTCTTTGGGAAGGTTTAAACTAATTTAGCAAGGGGATGGAAGCCTAAATTGTAGTGCCAGTGTCCAGGAGGTTGAGAGCAGTGAGGTCAGAAATGAGGTTTCAAGTTTGGAAGAGTGTGCTGGCAAGCAGGAAGGTGGTTTGAACTGTGTCGACTTCAATGCCAGGAGCAAGCGGAATAGGTGGGTGAATTTGCAGCAGGGGTTGGTACCTGGGACAGGAATGGTTGTTGCAGATTTCGGTATTTAGATGTTTCAGTAAGAACAGAGAAGATGTAAAAAGAGGAGGAGGTGTGCCATTGTTAGTCAAGAAGTCTATTACAGTGACAGAAAGGACGTTTGAGGACTCGCGTCAACAGAGGTAATATGGGCTGAGATTAGAAACAGGAAAGGAGAGGTCACCCTTTTGGAAGTTTTATATAGGCCTCTGAATAGTTCCAGTGGAAAGGATAGCAAAGATAATTCTGGATAGGAGTGAGAGTAATAGGGTAGTTGTAACGGGAGACTTTAACTTTCCAAATATTGACTGGAGATACTATAGTTCGAGTAATTTAGATGGGTCAGTTTTTGTCCATTGTGTGCAGGAGGGCTTCCAAGCCAACAAGGGGCAAGGGCACATTGGATTTGGGGAATGAACCCAGCCAGGTGTTAGATTTGGAGGTAGATGAGCACTTTGGTGATAGTGACCACAATTCAGTTATATTTACTTTAGCGATGGAAACGCTTGGTATATGCTGCACAGCAAGAGTTATTGCTGAGGGGAAGGCAATTATGATGCAGTTAGGCAGGATTTATGATGCATAGGATGGGGAAGGAAACTGCAGGGGATGGACACAATTGAAATGTGGAGCTTATTCAAGGAGCAGCTACTGCGTATCCTTCATAAGTATGTACCTGTTAGGCAGGGAGGAAGTGGTCAAGTGAGGGAACCGTGGTTTACTAAAGAAGTTGAATCTTTTGTCAAGAGGAAGAAGGCTTATGTTAGGATGAGACATGAAGGCTCAGTTAGGGTGCTTGAAAGTTACAAGTTAGCCAGGAAAGACTTACACAGAGAGCTAAGAAGCGTCTGGAGGGGACATGAGATGTCATTGGCAGGTAGGATCAAGGAAAACCGTAAAACTTTCCACAGGTATATCAGGAATAAAAGAATGATGGGAGAAAGATTAGGCGAAAGTGAATACTGCAGATGCTGGAGATTAGAGTTAAGTGTGTGGTGCTGGAAAAGCATAGCAGGTTAAGCAGCATCTGAGAAGCAAGAAAATCAATGTTTCAGGCAAAAGCCTTTAATCAGGAATGAGGCTGGAGCCTTGGGGGTGCAGAGATAAATGGGACGGGGGTGAGACTAGGGGGAAGGTGACTGAGAGTGCAATAGGTGGATGGAGGTGGGGGTAAAGGTGATAGGTCGGAGAGGAGGGTGGGGCAGATAGGTGGGAAAAAAGATGGTCAGATGGAACAGGTCATGAGGACGGTGCTGAGCTGAAAGGTTGAAACTGGGAGGGGAAATTGCGGTCTTTAAAGAAAGAGCTTAGCTGGTGTGTTTTGTGGTGGAACTGGTCCTCCTGAGAGCAGATGTGGCAGAGGTGGAGGAATTGGGAATAAGGGGTGGCATTTTTGCAGGAGGCAGGTGTGGGAAGAGTTGTAATCCAGGTAGCTGTGAAGTCGGTGGGTTTGTAGAAAATGTCAGTGTTGAATCGGTCATCATTGATGGACATGGAGAGGTCCAGGAAGGGGAGAGAGGTGTCAGAGATGGTCCAGGTGAATTTAAGGTCGGGGTGGAATGTGTTGGTGAAGTTGATGAACTGTTCAACCTTCATGAGGGAGTACAATGTGGCACCGATGCTGTGGAGGAAAAGGTGGGAAGTGGTGCCAGTGTAATTACGGAAGATAGAGTATTCCATGTAGCCAACAAAGACACAGGCATAGCTGGTGTCCATACAGGTTGCCCATGGCTACCCCTTTCATCTGGGGAAGTGGGAGGATTCGAAGGAGAAATTGTTGAGGGTGAAGTGAGGAGAAAGATTAGGGCCAATCAAGGATAGTAGTGGGAAGTTGTGCATGGAGTCAGTGGAAATAGGGGAAGCGTTAAATTAATATTTTTCATCAGTATTCACACTGGAAAAAGACAATGTTATTGAGAGGAGAATGCTGAGTTACAGGCTACTTAGACTAAATGGGATTCAGGTTCACAAGGAGGAAGTGTTAGCAATTCTGGAAAGTGTGAAAGTAGATACGTCCCCTGGGCTGGATGGGATTTATCCGAGGATTCTCTGGGAAGCCAGGCAGGAGATTGCAGAGCCTTTGGCTTTGATTTTTATGTCATTATTGTTTCCAGGAATAGTGCCGGAAGACTAGAGGATAGCAAATATTGTCCCCTTGTTCAAGAATTGGATTAGTGACAACCCTGGAAATTATAGACCTGTGAGCCTTACTTCTGTTGTAGGTAAACTGACGGAAAAAGTTATAAGAGATAGGATTTATAACCCCTCTAGAGGGAATAATTTGATTAGCGATAGTCAACACGATTTTGTGAAGGGTAGGTCATGTGTCACAAACCTTATTGAATTCTTTGAGATGGTGACCAAACAGGTGGATGAGGGTAAAGCGGTTGATGTGGTGTATATGGATTTCAGTAAGGTGTTTGATAAGGTTCCCCATGGTAAGCTATTGCACAAAATACAGAGGCATGGGATTGAGGGTAATTTAGTGGTTTGGTTCAGACATTGGCTAGCTGAAAGAAGACAGAGGGTGGTGATTGATGGGAAATGTTCATCCTGGAATTGTTACTAGTGGTGTACCACAAGGATCTGTTTTGAGTCCACTGCTGTTTGTCATTTTTGTAAATGACCTAGATGAGGGCGTAGAAGGATGGGTAAATAAGTTTGCGGATGACACTAAGGTTGGTGGAGATGTTGATAGTGCTGAAGGATACTGCAGGTTCAGAGGGACATCGATAAGGAAAAGTGTGAGGTGATTCACTTTGTAAGGAGCAACAGGAATAAAGAGCTAATGGTAAGATTCTTGGTAGTGTAGATAAGCAGAGAGATCTTGACGTCCATGTACATAGATCCTAAAAGTTGCCACCCTTGTTGATAGGGTCGTTAAGAAGGCATACAAAATATTAACTTTGGTTGGTAGAGGGATTGAGTTTTGGAGCCATGAGGTCATGCTGTACAAAACTCTGGTGCGGCTGCACTTGGGAGTATTGTCAACCAATTATAGGAGGGATGTGGAAGCTTTAGAAAGGGTGCAGAGGAGATTTACTCAGATGTTGCCCGGTATGCAGAGAAGGTCTTATGAGGAAAAGCTGAGGGAGTTGAGGCTGTTTTCATTAGAGAGTAGAAGGTTGAGAGGTGACTTAATTGAGACATATAAGATAATCAGAGGGTTAGATAGGATGGATGGTGAGAGCCTTTTTCCTCAGATAGTGATGGCTAGCATGAGGGGACATAGCTTTAAATTGAGGGGTGATTGACATAGGACAGATGTCAGAGGTAGTTTCTTTCGTCAGAGAGTAGTAGCGGCATAGAACACACTGCCTGCAACAGTAGATTAGATTAGATTACAGTGTGGAAACAGGCCCTTCGGCCCAACAAGTCCACACCGACCCGCCGAAGCGAAACCCACCCATACCCCTACATTTACCCCTTACCTAACACTATGGGCAATTTAGTATGGCCAATTCACCTGACCCTGCACATCTTTGGACTGTGGGAGGAAACCGGAGCACCCGGAGGAAACCCATGCAGACACGGGGAGAACGTGCAAACTCCACACAGTCAGCCGCCTGAGGCGGGAATTGAACCCGGGTCTCTGGCGCTGTGAGGCAGCAGTGCTAACCACTGTGCCACCGTGCTGCCCACTGCCACCGTGCCGCCCACGCCAATTTTAAGGGCATTTAAATGGCCATTGGATCGACATATGAATGAAAATGGTATGGTATTGGATCATTAGATTTCAGATTGGTTCCACAGGTCAGTGCAATATCGAGGGCTGAAGGGCCTGTACTGCGCTGTAATGTTCTTTCTTCTATGGAGGTTATGTGGGTGGAACTGACAAATAAGAAAGGGATGAGCACCTTATTGGGATTGTACTATGGACTCTCCAATAGTCAGGAGTAAATTGCTGTGGGACACAACCCTTCCCTGGAACCTTACCAAACGCTTCACTAAAATCCATATACACTCTGTCTACCATCCTGTCCTTGTCAACCTTCCTGGTCACTTCATCAAATAATTCAAACAAATTTGTGAGGCATGATCTCCCATGCACAAAGCCATGCTGACTACGACTAATCAAACCCTGTCTTTCAAAATGCATGTATATCTTATTTCAGAATCTTCTCAAGTAACTTAACTACCACAGATGTTAGGCTTACTGGTCTATAGATCTCAGGTTTTGCTTTACAGCCCTTCTTAAGAAAGGGCAAAACATTCTTCTTCTAGTCTTCTGGGACCTCACCCGTGGTGAATGATGATGAAAAAGTATCAGCCAGGGCCTCCACAATTTCTTCTCATGGCTCTTGCAGTGTTCTCAGCCATGTCTGGTCATCCACCTTGATACATTCTAATACATCTAAAACCTCCTCTACTGTGATACAGACTGTCCCCAATATATAACCACTAACTTCCCCAAGTTCCCAAGTCTTCATGTCTTTCTCCATGGTAAACTCAGAGGAGAAATATTCATTGAGGACCTCGCCCATCTCCTGCAGGTGTACAGATGTATGTCCTCTTTGGTCCTTGAGGGGTCCTATTCTCTCTGTAGTTATTCTTTTTCCTGTAATAAAATGAAAGAATCTCTTTGTATTCACCCTAATGTTCTTAGCCAAGGCTATCTTATACCCCCTTTTCGCACTTCTGGCTTATTTTTTCAGTAAACTTCTGTATCCTCTATACATTTCCAGGGATTCCCTTGATCCTAGCTGCTTTTACCCAAGCCATACTCCTTCGTTATGCTTG
This sequence comes from Chiloscyllium plagiosum, assembly GCF_037043375.1. Lineage (NCBI taxonomy): Eukaryota > Metazoa > Chordata > Chondrichthyes > Orectolobiformes > Hemiscylliidae > Chiloscyllium > Chiloscyllium plagiosum. The sequence goes on from NW_028270151.1 coordinate 91,513,330, forward strand.
TCAAAACCTCAATATCTCTTATTATCCAAGGTTCCCTATTCCTCTCATAAGAACATACAGATCTTGAACTCTCGTTAGCTCACTTTTAAAGGCCTCCAATCAAACCCTGCAAGCTCCTGTCTAATTCCATCAAAATTCACCTTGCCCCAATTTTGTACTTAAATCTGTGGACCAGTTTTGTCCTTTTCCATAACTATTTTAAAATTAATAGAACAATGGTCACTGGTCACAAAGTGCCCCACTCCCTACTGTCACCTCAGACACCTGTCCTGCCCTATTTCCCAAGAGTCGGTTGAATTTTGCCCCTTCCCGAGTCGGACCCTCTATATCCTGCTTGAGGAAACTTTAATTTCACACTTAAGAAAATTCCACCCCACCGAAGCAAGTCTTAGCCGGGCTTATACAATTAATGGTAAGATCCTAGGGAGTGTTGCTGTACAGAGTTCTTGGAGCGCAGGTTCATAGCTCCTTGAAAGTAGAGTCACAGGTAGATAGGATAGCGAAGAAGGCGTTTGGTATGCTTTCCTTTATTGGTCAGAGTACTGAGTACAGAGTTTGGGAGGTCATGTTGCAGCTGTACGGGACATCAGTTAGGCCACTTTTGGAATATTGCGTGCAATTCTGGTCTCCTTACGATTGGAAGGATGTTGTGAAACTTGAAAAGGAGAGAAAAAAGATTTACAAGGCTGTTGCCAGGGTTGGAGGATTTGAGCAATAGGGAGAGGTTGAATAGGCTGGGGCTGTTTTCCCTGGAGTGTTAGAGGCTGAGAGGTGACTTTATAGAGGTTTATAAAATCATGAGGGGCATGGATAGGACAAATAGACAAGGCCTTTTCCCTGGGGTGGGGGACTCCAGAAGTAGAGGGCATAGGCTTAGGGTGAGAGGAGAAAGATATAAAAAAGACCAAAGGGGCAACCTTTTCACATAGAGGGTGGTACGTGTGTGGAATGGGCTGTCAGAGGAAGTGGTGGAGGCTAGTACAATTGCCACATTTAAAAGGAATCTGGATGGGTATATGAATAGAAAGGGTTTGGAGGGATATGGGCCAGATGTTGGCAGGTGGGACTAGATTGGTTTGGTATTTCTGGTCGACTTGGACGAATTGGACCAAAGGGTCTATTTCTGTGCTGTACATCTCTATGACTCTCAGCCTTAATGCTATGGTAGTCCTGGTCTACGTTAGGAAAATTAAAACCCCATCCTATGACAACCGTATTGATCCTGCAAGTCCCCCCAAATCTTCCTTTACTTTTGCTACTCTAATTCCCACTGAGTATTTGGGGATCTATAGTATAACCCCAATAATGTCACCATCCCTTTCTTATTTCTTAGTAGCTCCACCCACAAACCTCATTGAATGATCCCAGAGTTATTTTATCTGTGATACTCACCTTAATCAAAAATGCTACACCCCCTCCCCTCTTTCCACCACCTCTGTCTCAACTAAAGCATCTGTACCTTGGCAATTAAGCTGCCAATCCTGTCCCTTCCTTAGCCATGATTCTGTAATGGCTATAATATTCCAGTCCCAGTACTGATCCACACTCTGAGTTCATCAGACGTCCCTGTCAACCCTCTTGCATTGAAATTTATGCAATTTAATCCAACAGGCTTCCTGTTAGGGTGAAAGGCAAGGATGGTACATGTAGGAAATGCTGAGAAATTGAGATTGTTCTCAAGAATTAGAAGGAAGCATATGTCAGGAAAGATAGCAGGGATCAAGTGAATCCTTAGAAATGTATAAAGGAAGCAGGTGTTTCCATAAGAGGGAAATCAGGAGGGCAGAAAGGGACATGAGATAGCTTTGGCAAATAGGGGTAAAGAGAATCCAAAGGGATTCTACAAATACTTTAAGGATAAAAGGGAGAGAATAGGGCCCCCTTTCCTATCTCCTCCGCAGGAGATGGGGGAGATAGTAAATTAGTATTTTGCATCAGTGTTTACTGTGGAGAAAGATATAGAAGGTAGAGAACATGGGGAAATAAATAGCGACATCTTGAAAAATGTCCATATTACTCAGGAGAAGCTAATGGAAATCTTAAAATGCATAAAGGTGGATACATCCCTGGGACCTGATCAGGTGTACCCTAAAACTCTGTGGGAAGCTCGGGAAGTGATTCTTGGGCCTCTTGCTGAGATATCTGTATCATCCATAGCCACAGGTGTGGTGCCAGAATACTGGAGGTTGCCTAAAATGGTGCCACTATTTAAGAAAGATGGTATAGACCAGTGAGCCTGACATAAGTGTTAGCAAGTTGTTGGAGAGAATCCTGAGGGACAGGAATTACGTGTATTTGGAAGGTCAAGGACAGGTTAGGGATAGTCAACATGGCTTTGTTTGTGCGAAATCGTGTCCAACTAACTTGATTGAGCTTTTTGAAGAAGTAACAGGAGTGATGAAGGCAGAGTGGTGGTCATGATCTGTATGGACTTCAGTAAGACTTTCGACAAGGTTCCTCATGGTTAGCAAGGTTAGATTTGATGGAATACAGGGAGAACTAGCCATTTGGATACAGAACTAGCTCAAAGATAGCAGACAGAGAGTGGTGGTGGAGAGTTGCTTTTCAGACTGGAAGTCTGGGACACAAATATCGGTGGTGGGTCCATTGCTTTTCATCACTTATACCTGGATGTGAACATAGGAGGTATGGTTAGTAAGTTTGCAAATGACACTAAAATTTGGGGTATTACTGGAGAGGGAATAAGGTTACCTCAGAGTACGAGACATTGATCATATGGGCCGAGGTGTGGCAGATGGAGTTTAATTTAGATAAATGACACGCTGCATTTTGGAGAGGCAAATCAGGGCTGGACGTATACACTTAATGGTGATGTCCTAGTCAGTGTTGCTGAACAAAGAGACCTTGCAGTGCAGGTTTACAGTTCCTTGATAGTGAAGAAGGCATTTGACATGCTTGCCTTTGTTGGTCAGTGCATTGAGTATAGGAACTTGGATGTCTCATTATGGCTGTACAGGACATTGGTTAGGTCACTTTTGGAGTACTGCATGCACTTCTAGTCTCCCTGCTATAAGAAAGATGTTGCTAATTTTGAAGAGGTTCAGAAAAGATTTCAACAATGTTGCCAGGGTTGAAGGATTTGAACTAAAAAGGGAGAGACTGAATAGGCGAGGGTTATTTTCCCTGGAGCATCACAGGCTGAGGGGTGACCTTATAGAGGTTTATTAATTCAGGACAGGCATAGATAGGGATAATAGACAAGGTCTTTTCCTGGCAGTGGGAGAGTCCAAAACTTAGAGGGCATCGGTTTAACATGAAACGGGAAAGATTTAAAATGGACATAAGGAGGCAACATTTTCTTCCAGAAGGTGATGAATATATGGATTGAGCTGCCAGAGGAAGTGATGGAGGCTTGCACAATTACAAAAGTCATCTGGATGGGTATATGAATAGAGGGATATGGGCCAAATGCTGGCAAATGGGACTAGATTAAGTTAGGATATCTGGTCAGCATGGATGAGTTGAACTGAAGTGTCTGTTTCCATGCTGTTTCTATGGCTTTATACTTGTACCCAGAAACTGGACACATACCCTAATGAAAACTGAAACAATGCTTTCTACAAATTTACAATAATCTTCTCATTCCATAAAGCCTAAGATTTATAAGTCTTCAGCCATTCTATCAACTTTTCCTGCCACTCTCACAGATTTCCTACAGTGTGGAAGCAGGCCATTTGGCCGATCGAGTCCACATCAACCTTCCAAAGAGCATCCCACCCAGATCCAACCCCTACCCTGTAATTCTGCATTTCCCATGGCTAATCCACCTAGCCTGCACCATCCCTGGACACTATGGGAAATTTGAGATGGCCAATGCACCTAACCTTGACATCTTTGGATTTTGGGAGGAAACCAGAGTACCAGGAGGAAACTCATGCAGGCACAGGAAAAATGTGCAAACTCCACACATACAGTCACCCGAGACTGGATTCGAACCCGGATCCCTGAAGCTGTGAGGCAGTAGTGCTAACCACTGAGCAGTTAGCGTTGCTTGTCATAAACCTATATAGATCCATAGAGTCATCCAGTACGGAAACAGACCCTTTGATACAAGTCTATATCGATCACTGTCCCAAACTAAACTAGTGCCACCTGCCTGCTCCTGGCCCATATCTCTCCAAACCTTTTCTATTCCTATACTTTCTGACCTTTATATAAAAAAACTTCATAGAACTAACCAAAATTCTTTTGCCTCTACTTTAAAATCCAACTTCATCTTCAAAAACAATTCATAAATGTGACTACAGAATAGCATAATCTCACTTAGTGCTTCATCTATGTGGCTGCAAGATGCAGAGCTTGTTTCCTTTTTGACTGAAAGACATGATCTAGCATGGCGGTCTGTTTGAATGCACTTTATAGAGTATATTTATAGAAACAAACATTAAAGGTGTCTAAAATAACTACACAGAGGCCGGTAACCTGTCACCAAGTCACATTTCACCTATACATGGACACTCTTTGACACTGATCCAGCTTATTCAGAGACAATTCTCAAAGTGACCAGAACCTCTGATACTCCAATTTATATCTGTCCACCAGGTCATCCCTGATTGTATGAGACTAACAACCCAACCCTATTTTCTATGAGGTCCACCTGACTAACCTTGCCACATTTGCTACATTCCTCCCTCTCTGAGACTGAGGACGTTGACCAGTTTTTTTGTTGTAGCTCCTCCTGGGGCATTTTAGCACCGGGTCAGGTTCCTCTAATGGTGTGTCTGATATGGGCAGCCTCTTGGCCACAGAGCATCTCGGAAAAAATTCATTTTTCTCTTCAGGCAGCAAAGGTATCGAGGGGTAGGATAGGGGTGAGTCGAGGTGGGATGCTCTTCGGAGAGACGGTGTGGACTTGCTGGACTGAATGGGATTCTACAATTTGCACTGTCCATCTCAGATTCTGAGGTATCTTCAATGCTTGATAAAGAGGGAGAACCTATGGATTCCGGAACAGATAGAAAGGCAGTCGAGCAGCCGGGCACATTTTGTCCCATCGCCATTTGGGAGTTTGCAGCTTTCATATGGTCCACATGCTGATTCAGGACTATTGCTTTGAGACAAACTTTGTGTGTCACTGGACCTGACCTCAAATCGATGAAGCCACTTACCCATGCAGAGCCATTCCCATAGCCCCAAATTTCATCCCCTCAAGTCTCTCTTGCTTAGCAGAATCTTGTGTCCCACATTGTCAGTCTTGATGCCATTTTACCCGCCCCCCAGATTCTGGAAGATCAGATTTGACTTATTGCTGAGGCTTGCCCTCCAGTCCAGGCAGCACCTGGTAAATCTCCTCTGCACCCTCACTAAAAATTCCACATCCTTCCTACAATGAGGCGACCAGAACTGAACACAATATTCTAAGTGTGTCTGACCAGGGCTTTGCAGAGCTGCAGCACAACCTTGAGGCTCTTAAACTTAGACCTCCACTAATGAAAACCACACACCATACGCCTTCTTAAAAATCCTATCAGCTACGATGGCAACTTTGAGGGATCTATGGATGTGGACCCCATGATCCCTCCGTTCCACCACACTGCCAAGAATCCTGCCTTTAACCTTGTAATCTGCATTCAAATTCAACCTTCCAAAATGAATCACTTCCCACTTTTCCCAGTTAGAATGATACAGAATCCCTACAGTGTGGAAAGAGGCCCTTTGGTCCAACAAATCCACACCAACCCACTGAACAGTAACCCACCCAGACCCAATCCCCTACTGCTCTACATTTACCCCAGACAAATACACCTAACCTACACATCCCTGAACACTACGGGCAATTATAACATGGCCAATTCACCTAACTTGCACATCTTTGGACTGTGAGGAAACCAGAGTAGCCAGAGGAAACCCATGCAGACACAGGAAGGATGTGCAAACTCCCCGCAGACAGTCACCCAAGACAGGAATCGAACCTAGGTCCCTGGCGCTGTAAAGGAATAATGCTAACCACTGAGCCTCCATGCCTATCCCCATCTGCCACTTCTTAGCCCAGCCCTGCATCCTGTCAATGTCCCGTTGCAACATACAACAGCCCCCTACACTATCCACAACTCCACCAATGTTTGAATCATCAGCAATCTTACTAACCTACCCTTCCACTTCCTCATCCAAGTCATGAGTAAAATGATAAAGAGCAGAAGTCTCACAACAGTTCCCTAAAGAACACCACTGGTTACCGAGCTCCAGGCTGAATACTTTCCATCTACTACCACCCTTTATCTTCAATGGGCCGGCCAATTCTGTATCCAGACAGCCAAATTTTTGTTTCGATTGTTTCTGGTATTTTTGGTGGTTCGCCCAAACCTGTTTTTCCCACAAGCACTATTTTTCTATCGTATGATTTTCTAAAACACGGCCTCACACAGGAACGCAACTATGGTGTTATAGGAGAATTACCTGTACAATGACTCTAAAAGCTGTTGACATTGACTATGGTAGAAGACAGATGGAAGGTGCTGGATAAAAGATAACGAAGAATGTTTTAATACAGCATATAGAAATGATCTGGATCTTCATATCAGGAAGTGGAAGTTGAACAATGATTCAAAGGAAATTGGATGCATACTTCAGGAATCTAAACTCACAGAGGTAGTGTGGGGAAATTGTACAGACGAGATTGCTCCTCAGAGAGCCAGCACAAGCGTAGCACGTCAAATCATAGAATAGTGACAACACAACTCATCATGTCAGAGATGCCCCTCTAAAGGTATAGTTCACCAAGAGCCACTGCTTTTCTACTTAGCCCTGAAAATCTTGTCCTTTTCACAAAATACTTAATTCAGTCATCGAGTCATACAACATGGAAATAGGCCCTTCGGTCTAACTTGTCCATGCCGACCAAGTTTCTTAAACTAAACTAGTCTAATTTTCCTGTGTTTGGCCCATAAGCCTCTAAATCTTTCCTATTCAAGTACCTCAAGAACCCTGCTAAGGGTCTCAGGCAATGCATTCCAGATCACTTGCTGTTTGAGAACATTTCTCGTGTTGCTTTTGCTTATTTTGTAAAGCATCTTAAATCGGGGTCTCTGGTTTTCAAAGGAGTGGTGTATAGATTTACCTGAATGATAACTTTGCTCCAAGAATTAAATTAAGAAAAGATGACACAGGGGGAATTTTACAGATACTTTCAAGATATCAATGTGATGAAAGGTGGCTGATATAATCATTTGGGGAAGTGGAGCATTGACTTTAAAATAGTTTCATATGGATGGATTTTTTTTTTGAAGGGTTTTAAAATAAGAAGGTCAGATAGTGACCTAATCCAGCATATGTCAGAGTATGAGATCCCCTGGAGCACTAACGTTATTACTGCGATGGTTTAGGACAGATGGGATAAACATTGAAGGCACTCAGTTTATTTCGGTTCAGGATAAATATTGTTGATTTCAAATTAAAAATCCAGTGTTTGAAAGTTATAAGGCAGTTCATAGGGCACCCCAGAAAAGTGGAATTGAGGCTGAGGGCAGTTCTACTTGACTGGGGTCAGAAGTAAATATAGATTCTTTCTTTGAAAGAAATATAGTTCAGTTCAGGCAAAAACAGTTAACTCAGTAGAAATATTTAGTTTGTAGAACTCCCAAACATGAATGTTTAGTTTAGATATCTATAGGTTATTAAAAAAAAAGCTGAGTAGTTTTCAGTATTGTGAATATTCATGTCAAAAAACTTTACAGATGTGCAATGAATACTGTCAGGAAACAGGATGAGATTTTGTCCGGCTGTATGTGTTTCAAGTTCTTTCAAAGTGTGTTTATATTTAGATGATTTTTAAAAAGTCTATTTTGTGAAATAAACTTCTGTTCTTTTATTAAACAAACTATTCAACTCATGTGATTATGTTTAATTGGATAAACACTACCTTAACCAAAATTTTTAAAATGATCTATCGATTTAGGTCTCATTCTCGGATTTCTGTTCTGAACAAGAGTTATGCTGGACTCAAAATGATGACTCCACAAATGCTGCCAGACCTGCTGAATTTATCCAGCGTTTTCGGTGTTTGCTTGAGATTTCCATCATCTGCAGTATTTTGCTTTTATTCATTCTGGAATTTGAATTGTCCAGTCATACCCTCAGCTGACATCATAACAACAAGGAAAATTGAGAGGAGTGGATAGAAAGAAGAAGTTTCTACTAGTTGGGGAATATCACACCAGCAAACATTCTCTAAAAAAAGAGCCAAATCTTTCAGGAGTGAAATTAGAAAACACTGTATGCGGAAATGATGGAAAAAGTTTGGAACTCTCTTCTACAGCAACTGATGTTGGATCACTTTTTAATTTTAAACCTGTGATTGATAGAATTTTGTTAACCAAAGATATTAAAGAGCAAAAGCTCTTAGAGTTATGGATCCATACAAGGCTCTGTGAAATTACATGATAGTCATGATCTCACTGAATGGTAGATGAGGCTCGACAGGCTGAATGGCTGTTCCAAAGAATAGTTGTCCTCGGTATTCCTTGTCTGAATGCATCCTGAGCAGTAACAAAATTTTAAAAAAAGGTGTCTATTCACCAGTTCTCAATGGAAAGAAAGGATTTGCAGTGATGTGGCATAAATCTAAGAATGTTTCAAGATGCTAATCAACACCAATTAATTACTGTTTTGAAATATAGTCCCAACTGATTTGCAGGCTTAGTTATATTTTCTATACTTCTAATCACGTTAATTTTGCTACCTTTGAAATAATACAAAGTAAAGAATGCAAAGATAACATCAAAACAAATTCTTTGAAATTGTTTAATTGAACATGTCAGATCATTTTGATTCACTGTTTTGCTGATAAGTTACCAGTATAAAGTTATTACGCTGTCAAAACTATGTAAGGAACGTTAACTTTTCATTGTACATCTGATTTTAATGTAATTTTGTTTTGTAGTGATTTTAGAATCTTTATAGGATGATAGGATGTCTTGCGATGCATAAAAGTTTCTGTGCAGTGCTGCAACTTTATGATCAAGGTATTCATCTCTTATTTAGGAGAAGCACAGATCTGTACACATACACCTCTTAAAACGTTAATTGACCATCAACCCAGTAAAGAATCCAAGTTATGTGTTTCTATTTTGTAGGTATGATGTCCAAAATCTGGCTCAGGAACAAGACCATCTCAGATTTTCCATGATTTTGGACATAGAACCTGATATCAACCCAGGAAAGTTACCATTGGAATCACAGAAAGAATCCCTGACTCTGTGCTGTTTCTATCCTGCCTCTCAAACAGATGGCTTTGTGTCTTGAGGATAATGAAAGCCAAAGTGGGAGGCAGATCTTAAATGTCCCATGTGTGCACAGCTCTCACTGATTACAACGTCCTCGAATACTCTCTTCATTCCTGCACTTCTTCAGTATCACAGAAGAAAAAATGAACTGAACTGATCAAATGTAAGACTCTTCCTATAGTTATCAATAATGCACCAGGTCAACTAGGTGGCAATTTAAGCACTTCATTGCATTAAGAATGTTTGGACAACTTGATTTTGGATGTTGCATTTATACTGACCAGAACTCTGAAAATGTACTCTTTTTTTGCCCTCATTTTCCTTTACAAAATCTTTTATATGTTGCTGTATCATGAATATATACCAATCTTACTCTCAACCCTATGTTTACATCTCTCCAATCAGATTCTGCACCTGTGACAATACTGAAACATTAAAGTCATAAATGACAACTATCCAACTGTAACATGGATAAACTTTTCTCCCTCATCCTTCTCGACTTGCTGACTCAACTGATCACAAATCCTCTACTAATGACTTTCCACTCTCACAGGACCATCAGAAATAGGACCAGATGTGGACCATTCAACCCTTTGAGTCTGCTCCCTCATTCAACGAGATAGAGTCATAGAGATGCACAGTATGGAAATAGACCCTTCAGTCCAACCCGTCCATAGCGACCCAATCTAGTCCCACTTGTCAGCACCCGGCCCAAATACCTCCAAACCCTTCCTATTCATATACCCATCCAACTGCCTCTTAAATGTTGCAATTGTACCAGCCTCCATCACTACCTCTGGCAGCTCATTCCATACTAGTACCACCATCTGTGTGAAAAAGTTGCCCCTTAAGTCTCTTTTATATCTTTCTCCTCTCACTCTAAACCTATGCCCTCTAGTTCTGGACACCCCGACCCCAGGGAAAAGACTTTGTCTATTTACCTTATCCATGCTACTCATAATTTTGTAAATCTCTATAAGGTCACCCCTCAGCCTCCGACGCTGCAGGGAAAACAGCCCCAGCCTGTTCAGCCCCTCCCTATAGCTCAAATCCTCCAACCCTGGCAACATCCTTGTAAATCTTTTATGAATAAGGTCCAGGGGAAGGAGCAGGCAACTCAGTGTCGAGCCTGCACACCATTTAATACAATCATGGCTGATCTTATCTCGGCCTCAATTCCACTTTTCTGCCTACTCTCCATAACATTTCAACTTATTACTAATTTCAAATCTGTCAATCTTTTCCTCACATTTACTCCATATCCAGGCATCCACCAGACTCTGTGGCAGTGAAGTACATATATTCAGAAATATTTGAGACAAGTGATTTCTCATCTGTTTTAAATCTGCTACCCCTTATCCTAAAACTATGACCGCTCATTCTAGATTGCCCCACATGGTGAAACATCCCTTTATGTCTGTGTTGTCAATCCACTGTCGCATCCGATATAATGCAATTAAATTTCTTCTCATTCTTAACTCGAGAGAATATATGCCTAGCTGCAATTTAATATCTGATAAAGAAACATCTGGAAAATTTGGCTTCCATAGGCCATTTGGCTTCTTGTTAAGAAGGCATACTGTATGTTAGCTTTTATTGCTGGAAGGTTTGAGTTTCGGAGCCATGAGGTCATGTTGCAAAAACTCTGGTGCAGCTGCAGTTGCAGCATTGCGTACAGATATGGTCACCGCTTTATAGGAAAGATGTGGAAGCATTTGAAAGGGTGCAGAGGAGATGTTGCCTGGTATGGAGAGAAGATCTTATCAGGAAAGGCTGAGGAACTTGAGGCTGTTTTCACTAGCAAAAAGAAGGTTGAGAGGTGACCTAACAGATACATACAAGATAATCAGAGAATTAGGCAAGGTGGACAGTGAGAGCCTTTTTCCTCGGACGATGAGGTCTCACACAAGGGGACATAGCTTTAAATTGAGGGGTGATAGATGTCAGAGGTAGGTTTTTTACTCAGAGCGTAGTAAGGGTGTGGAATGCCCTGCCTGCAGCAGTCGTGGACTCGCCATCATTAAGGACATTTAAATGGTCATTGGATAGACATATGGATGAAAATGGAATTGTATGGGTTAGGTGGGCTTTAGATTGGTTCCACGGGTCGGTGCAACATCAAGTGCCTGTACTGCGCTGTCATGTTTTATATTCTATATGAGACGTGTGGATAGGGTAAACAGAAAGGTCTTTTTCCTGGGTTGGGGGAGTACAGAACTAGAAGACATAGGTTTAGGATGAGAGGGGAAAGATTTACAAGGGGTGCAAGGGGCAACTTTTTCACGCAAACGGTAGCTCGTGTATGGAATGAGCTGCCAGAGGAAATGGTGGAGGCTGGTACAATTACAACATTTAAAAGGCATCTGGATGGGTATATCAATTGGAAGGGTTTGGAGGGATATGGGCTAAGTGCTGACAATGGGACGAGATTAATTTAGGATATCTGGTCAGCATGGACGTGTTGGACCAAAGTGTTTGTTTCCGTTGTACATCTCTGTGATTCTATATGCAAGAAAGAACATACTTGCATTGGACACAATTAGGCAAAGGTTCAATAGATTTAGTTTTGGAATGAGATGGTTATGGTGCAACGTAATTGAGTCAATGATGTCTGTAGTGTAGAAGAATAACAGGTGAAACACGGAAGATCTGAAAGGATTTGTCAGGGTAGAAAGAGCTTGTTACTCTTTCTGAAGAGTCACTACCATTTGGATAAAGAAATTCCTCCTCATCTCGGGTCTACATGGCTTACCTCTTATTCTGAGACAGTGTCACTTGGGTTTTGACAACACCCATCACAGAGTCATCCTTCCTGCATTTATCCTATTGAATCCTCCATGGACAATCTCCCCATTTAAGAAATTAATTGCATTTCTGTTTTTGTTAACAAGATGAATAACTTTATATTGTTGCACATTATGGTCCATCTTCCTTGTTTTTGTCCACTCATCTAAACTATCTAAATCCCCTCAAAACATATTTGCATGCACATCACAACTTAGTTTTGTGTCATCAGCAAATGTGGAAATGCTACAAAAAATTTAAATAGATTGTGAATGACTGAAGGCCTACTGTATTATGTCTCACGGTTGTTATGTAATATTCCTTTATGAGAAATGCTTGTTTTGCCATCACCACTATAGAGCATGTGACTTGAGAATATAAAGGTCTCAGACTCCATTTTAACTGGGGTCACCTGAAGCATGAAATACTGATGGAAGTGTGCTGCTGTTTACAACAAGACAGCTTAATGTTAACCAGACACTGGGGTCTCTGTGTCTATGATTGTCATGTATAAACATACCAGGAGATAATCTTGAATCATTCAATACTATATTACCTGTGTCTAGTTCTTATTCTAGAGAAGTTAATATAATCATTGAATCGTTACAGTGCAAAAGGGTGTCATTTGGCACATTATGCTTCCACTGGTATTCCCTCACCAAGAGCAGCTATCCTGCTAGAAATAAAAGCCAACAATATGATTACAGATCATAGAAAGAGATCAGGCCCGAGCAGGGGATCCTCGTGGTACTGACTAATCACAGCCTGTAATTTGAGAATTAGCTATTTAGTTTTACTCTGTTTTCTGATCATTTATTGAAAGGCCATCTGAGGTGGTATGACAACAGCACATGTGCACAAATGTAGCCCTGCAATGTAATAGAACATAGAACATACAGCACAGAACAGGCCCTTCAGGCCATGATGTTGTGCCGACCATTGATCCTCATGTAAGGTAAACCTAATGTACGAACCCTTAAATTTCTGTGACCATATGCATGTCCAGCAGTCTCTTAAATAACCCCAATGACCTCGTTTCCACAACTGCTGCTGTGAATGCATTCCATGCTCTCATAACTCTCTGCGTAAAGAACCCACCTCTGATATCCCCTCTATACTTTCCGTCAAACAGCTTAAAACTATGACCCCTCGTGTTAACAATTTCTGCCCTGGGAAAAAGTCTCTGGCTATCAACTCTACCTATGCCTCTCATTATCTTGTACACCTCAATTAGATCCCCTCTCTTCCTTCTTTTTTCCAATGAAAAACGTCCGAGCTCAGTCAACTTCTCTTCGTTAGATTAGCTCTCCATTCCAGGCAGCATCCTGGTAAACCTCCTCTGAACCCTCTCCAAAGCATCCACATCTTTCCTATAATAGGGCAACCAGAACTGGACACAGTATTCCAAGTGCGGTCTAACCAAAGTTTTATAGAGTTGCAACAAGATCTCACGGCTCTTAAACTCAATCCCCCTGTTAATGAAAGCCAAAACACTATATGCTTTCTTAACAACCCTGTCCACTTGGGTGGCAGTTTTAAGGGATCTATGAACTTGCACACCAAGATCCCACTGTTCCTCCACACTGCCAAGAATCCTGTCTTTAATCCTGTACTCAACTTTCAAGTTCGACCTTCCAAAATGCATCACTTCGCATTTATCCAGGTTGAACTCCATCTGCTACCTCTCAGCCCATCTCTGCATCCTGTCAATGTCACGCTGCAGCCTGCAACAGTCCTCTATACTGTCAACGGCACTTCCAACCTTTGTGTCGTCTGCAAATTTGCTAACCCATCCTTAAATCTCCTCATCCAAGTCATTAATAAAAATTACAAAGAGTAGAGGCCCAAGAAGAGAGCCCTGTTCACAATATCATAATATCACAACAAAATGGCGGAGTAGCAGCTGCCTGGAACAAAGATGGCACTGTCTGTATCGTTATAGGCAGGCTGGAGATAAACATCTGAATGGCAACACCTCATCACAGAAATAAACTCACACTTTGCTTCCTGTTCTCTCTACTCATCCAGCTTGCAAATCAGGACTTGCAGTCTCCAAAGTAACAACTCTATGTATTCATGGAGAATGTGTTGGTAGGACGGTTGCATTTATTGTCAAAACATTTGAAATCAACAACCCTGAACTTGGAGTTTAAAAAATGCAGCGATTTACTGACACCAGAACTCTCACAAAAATACACATGCACATTAAAGGATGCGGCCGTAAATGGGCTGCTTCTGTTCTCCTCCAACCAGACCCACCAATTCTCTGCCCACACTCCCCACAAGGCAAGAGAATTGCAGATGCTGGAAATGAGAGTCTAGATTAGAGTGGTGCTGGAAAAGCACAGCAGGGTCAGGCAGCATCCCAGGAGCAGGAAAATTGACGTTTCGGGCAAAAGCTCTTCATCAGGAATGAATCGAAACATCGATTTTTCTGCTCCTCAGATGCTGCCTGACCTGCTGTGCTTTTCTAGCATCACTTAATCTACACTCCCCACAAGCTCTGTCCATTTTCTGTCCACTCTCTCCAGCCTCATCTGTCCTCTGCCCTCTCCGCACCCCAGGCCCATCTATTCTCTGGTCCCCATCCCAATCCTCTCACCCCCTCATTACCCTCCAGCTTCAGAGTCATACCAGATTTAAAATGCTGATTCTGTTTTTCTCTCCCCAAAAGTCTGCCAGACTAGCCAAGTTTCTCCAGCATTCTCTGCATGTATTTCAGATTTCCAGCATCCTCAGTATTTTGTAGTTTTGTTGGTAAGGGTAGAGTAGACAAATAATTTCCCCAATGTTGTCAAATAGTAAACCTAACAAAGCACCCTTCCACAGGGCTGGAACTAATAGAAGGCTGAAATAAATTTGGAAAGGTTTAGAATCATCACCTGCAGTATTCATGATGTTCTTCAATCCTTGCAGTGGCCATGGATCTCAGAATACTTCTGTTTTTTTTATTTATTCACAGGATGAGGGCGTTGCTGGCTAGGCCAGCATTTATTGCCCATCTCTACATCAACCACATTGCTCTGAGTACTAGTGGATACTGTAATTGCACTAGCAGATACTGTGTGCTCCTACATAAGGGTTAGGTACAAATGTTGCTGTTGAGAGGCAAGTAGACAGCAACCATTCCTTTCAGCTCCATCCAACTAGAAGCAGTTTAAAGAAGAGATGCTCAATACATATCAGGAGTTGAGATTGAGGAGCATCCCTTCAAAATCATGGAAAAGGTGTAACCTCTTACGTTAATGGGAATGTGAAAGCTGGCTTCAGCCAGGCCACAGGAGTTATAGGTGGCATTGAAATTAGTTAGAAACATTTGCACAACCCCTCAGATCTCTGCTGGTCAGATTGTGGAGTAAGGTGGTCTCCATCCACACCCGGATTTCAGCCCTGTCACAACAGGGCTGAGATAACAGACACTGTCTAGCTTGTTGAAAGGATTAAAAGTTATTTCTGAAAGATTGTGAGGGGTAAATTCTGAATTATAATCCTGTTCTCTCCCCATATCCCTTAGACTTTTAGTATTTAAATATTTATCTATCTCTTTCTTGAATATATTCAAGTAACTTGGTCTTTACAGCGTTCTGCGAGAGAGAATTCCACAGGTTCATTACTGGAGTGACTGTCTCAGTCCTAAATTGTTTATCTCATATCTAGGTACTGTAACTGCTCTCGATTTCCTAACCAGGGAAACATCCTCCCTGAATTTAGTTTGTCCAGCCCTGTGAGATGATTAGATTTGATGAGATTCCCTACAGTGTGGAAACAGGCCCTTCGGCCCAACAAGTCCACACCGACCCTCCGAAGAGCAAGCCACCCAGACCCATTCTGCTACATTTACCGCTGACTAATGCACCTAACACTAAGGGCAATTTAGTAAGGCCAATTCACCTAACCTGCGCATCTTTGGACTGTGGGAGGAAACTGGAGCTGTGAGGCAGCAGTGCTAACCACTGAGCCACCGTGCCACCCAACTTGATGTGATAGAATTTGATACATTTCAATCTGATCCCCTCTCATCCTTCTCAACTCCATTGAATACAGGGTAAAAACAATGACTGCAGATGCTGGAAACCAGATTCTGGATTAGTGGTGCTGGAAGAACACAACAGTTAAGGCAGCATCCGAGGACAGGCGAAATCCGAGGACAAGCAAAATCGACGTTTCCGGCAAAAGCCCTTCATCAGGAATAAAGGCAGAGAGCCTGAAGCGTGGAGAGATAAGCTAGAGGAGGGTGGGGGTGGGGAGAGAGTAGCATAGAGTACAATAGGTCAGTGGGGAAGGAGATGAAGGTGATAGGTCAGGGAGGAGAGGGTGGAGTGGATAGGTGGAAAAGGAGCTAGGCAGGTCGGACAAGTCAAGGAGACAGTGTTGAGCTGGAGGTTAGGAACTAGGATGAGGTGGGGGAAGGGGAAATGAGGAAGCTGTCGAAGTCCATATGGGGTTGAAGCCCTGGGGTTGAAGTGTTCCGAGGCGGAAGATGAGGGGTTCTTCTCCCATGCGTCTGGTGGTGAGGGAGCGGCGGTGGAGAAGGCCCAGCACCTCCATATCCTCGGCAGAGTGGGAGGGGGAGTTGAAATGTTGGGCCACGGGGCGGTTTGGTTGATTGGTGCTATGGGGCGGTTTGGTTGATTGCTGCCTCATCTTCCGCCTCGGAACACTTCAACCCCAGGGCATCAATGTGGACTTCAACAGCTTCCTCATTTCCCCTTCCCCCACCTCATCCTAGTTTCTAATCTCCAGCTCAACACTGTCTCCTTGACTTGTCCGGACTTGTCCGACCTGCCTACCTCCTTTTCCACCTATCCACTCCACCCTCTCCTCCCTGACCTATCACCTCCATCTCCTCCCCCACTGACCTATTGTACTCTATGCTACTCTCTCCCCACCCCCACCCTTCTCTAGCTTATCTCTCCACGCTTCAGGCTCTCTGCCTTTATTCCTGATGAAGGGCTTTTGCCCGAAACGTCGATTTTGCCTGTCCTCGGATGCTGCCTGAACTGCTGTGCTCTTCCAGCACCACTAATCCAGAATCCATTGAATACAGGCCCAGTCTCTCCTCATAGGATGGTTCTACCATCATCAAGGTCAACCTAGTGGCCCTGTGCTACATTCACTCTATGGCAACTATATATTTTCTTTGATAGGGAGACCAAAGCTGTTTGCAGATACAATGCCCTGAATAACTGCAGTAAAAACTTTCCTACTTCTGAACTCAAATCCTCTTGCAATGAAGGCCAATGCACCTTGCTTGTTGTACCTGCCTATCCACTTTCATTGACTGGTGTATAAGGACAGTCTTCATACATCCCTATTACCCAATACATCACTAACTAAATAATACAATTTAGTTTTTCACACCTAAATGTATAACTTTCAGCCATGTTGTACAGGATCTGCCATGAGTTTGCCCACTGACACAACCTATCTAAATCACCTTGAAGCCTCCTTGTGCCTTCTCACATTCCTGCTCAGTAGTTTCGTCACCCTCATCTAGATCATTTCCATATAAAGTGAATAGCTGGGGCCCAAATATTGATTACTTTGGTACCTCACTCGTCACTGTTGTCCACCCTGAAAAAGGCTCATTTATTCCCACTCTATGTTTCCTGTAAATCAATTTTCAATCCATGCCTCCATATTAACTGAGAGACCTGCACTATTTTTCTTCTTTTTTGATGGAACTGTGAGCTGAGATTAAGATTCCTTGAACTATGAACAGTTGTGTGTTTTAAGAGAGAAATAAACAAATGCAGGCGTTTGCTGGTGGTGACTGACCTGGAAGATAATGCAACTTAACTACAGATACAAGGAATACTGTGTATGATTTGGTACCGACTGTTGCTACTTCCAGGGCTGGCAGCTGGTTAGATGTTAAGTTGGTCAATCAAAGGAAGACCAATGCTAACCAGCACCCACAGAGATTATTAAAAAAAAGAGAAAAACAGTTCTGATTGGTTTCATGATGTGCAGAGTGATTTTGAAAGCTGCAGTACTGTTGTGTTTAATTTTCTCTAAATTTAAATCCTGTTAATGAATTATTTAATGTTCTGAGTAAAGAATCAATTATGGAAGCCTACTGAAACGCTCACATTCACTAATAATTGTGAAAGCACATATATAGTTACATACCTGTGAATAATTCATCATCATCCTGTTAAAGTTAGTAAGTAAATTGATAATTTTTAAGTTACAAACTTGGTGTCCAAGATCTTATCTTCACAAAGTTTGGTTAGGAATAACTGGGCAATTTTGAGGATCACTGAATATTTTAATTTCTCTCTATTGCAAATCCATGGATAATAAGGCTGATATGGTTTGTCTTGCTATTTCTGTGTTTTCCTTGTGTACCTCTGTTCCCATTACCTCCAATTGCATGTGCTTCAATACTACACTAACCTCTTATAACGGACTCTTATCAAAAGCCTTCTGAAAATCCCAATACACCACATACACTGGATTAGATTCCCTACAGTGTGGAAACAGGCACTTCGGCCCAATAAGTCCACACTGACCCTCCGAAGAGTAACTCACTCAGACTCATTTTCCTACATTTACACCTAACACCTATGGGAAATTTAACCTGACCTGCACATCTCTGATGCCCCATATCCATGCTAAGAGTTACATCCTCAAAAAATTCTGGTAGATTTGTGAAGCATGATTTCCCTTTTGTAAATCCATGCTGTGCCTGATTCTACTATTGCTTTCCATGTGCTCCGCTATAAAATTCTTGATAATGGATTCCAGCATGTTGCCCAGAACTGGCGTCAGAGCCACTAGTCTATAGTTCCTTGTTTTTCCTCTCCTTCCATTTTCACAGCGGTTACATTTGCCACCCTACAACTTGTAGAAACTGCTTCAGAGTCTATAGAATTTGGAAGCTGACCAACATACATCCAATGTTTCCTTTTGTACTCTGGGGTTTATTGTCTGATTTATTGTTGTCACATGTACCAAGATACAGTGAAAAGTGATGTTTTGCATGTTATTCAAGCAGATTGTACCATATAAAATTAATCAGGAATGCAGAACAGAGAAACTACAAAGAAAGTGCAGAGAGAGATGTCAGAAATAACATTTCAGAGGACTGTTCAAAAGTCTGATAACAGCAAATCTGAATCTGTTCATGTATTCAAATCTTTTGCCCAACTTAACATGGTGGGAGAGGCCTTTGATAGATGTATAGATGAAGTCAATGGATGATCGATTATTGGGACTTGGTGATTTGCCTGCCTTTAACACCACTCATTTCCCCAGCACCATTTTCTTACTAATGATGTTTTCCTTCAATTCCGTCCTCTCACTAGATCCCTGATTCCCTAGCATTTTTGGGAGGTTATTTATGGCTCTCTTTTGTAAAACAAAATGCAATGTACAGGTCTCGTTCTGCCCCATTTCTTTGTACCCCCATTATAATTTGACCAGCTGCTGCCTGCATGTTTGTCTTCACACATTAGTAGGAGCTTTGAAATTGTTCACAATTTTACTCTCCGATTTTGTTTTCCTTGCAATGCTATTCTCATACTCGAAACTATTTTGTCAAATTCTAAAATGCTCCCAATCCCCAGACTTGCTGATTTTTCTGGTATTTTTGTGTCTGTGGAAGGTGAAAAGTCACGCTTACAATTTAACCCTTATTACACGCATTCCCAACTTCACGGTTAGTGTCTTCCCCTACCGCTGTTGTTTGGAATACGTATGGAATTCACAGACATTGCTTCTGTATCTTGGTGTTTCTTATCTTCACGGATACCATAATTCTCGGAGCCAATGCCTTTCCCCACCACGGATGGAGACCATCCTAGTTACCAACAGGCCACCCGCCCGGGAATGCGCATGCACTCTGAACGGGTCCGGCATTGGCGCATGCGCCGTGAGCGGACTAAGGGGCCGGCGCATGCACTCTGAACGGGTCCGGCCCTGGCGCATGCGGGCTGCGCTGGACGCGGCCATGAAGAAACGGAGAGGCAGCCGGAGGATCCCTGGTGCGGGTTAGAGCCCGTAGCGGACACGGAATCAGGAAAGCGCCACTCAGGAATGGCGGGCTCCGCCGCCGCTGCCGGCTGGGGGACATCGCTGCGCTTCTGGCGGGCCTTGGTGGTGCTGTGGGGTTGCTGCTCGGACAGCGTGTGTTGGGGCGGCCCTGGGGTCAACGTCTACCTGAGCGTGGAGGAGACACGGCGGCTGATCGGTGAGTGCGCCCCCACGGGGGAATGCTGGGAAAATGGGGGGAGTGCTGGGATGTGAGAGCTAAGACGGTGCTGTGTTGAGGGACACTTGGAGGGAGGGGCGTGTGGGAGGTGGGACGATGGGGGCAGGGCGAGAGGGGCTCAGCTGGGGGGGTGGTGGGCGAGAGGGGCTCAGCTGGGGGGGTGGTGGGCGAGAGGGGCTCAGCTGGAGGGGGGGTGGGCGAGAGGGGCTCAGCTGGAGGGGGGGGTGGGCGAGAGGGGCTCAGCTGGAGGGGGGGTGGGCGAGAGGGGTTCAGCTGGAGGGGGGGGTGGGCGAGGGGGGTTCAGCTGGAGGGGGGGGTGGGCGAGGGGGGCTCAGCTGGAGGGGGGGGTGGGCGAGGGGGGCTCAGCTGGAGGGGGGGGTGGGCGAGAGGGGTTCAGCTGGAGGGGGGGGTGGGCGAGAGGGGTTCAGCTGGAGGGGGGGGTGGGCGAGAGGGGTTCAGCTGGAGGGGGGGGTGGGCGAGAGGGGCTCAGCTGGAGGGGGGGGTGGGCGAGAGGGGTTCAGCTGGAGGGGGGGGTGGGCGAGAGGGGCTCAGCTGGAGGGGGGGGTGGGCGAGAGGGGCTCAGCTGGAGGGGGGGGTGGGCGAGAGGGGCTCAGCTGGAGGGGGGTGGGCGAGAGGGGCTCAGCTGGAGGGGGGGGTGGGCGAGAGGGGCTCAGCTGGAGGGGGGTGGGCGAGAGGGGCTCAGCTGGAGGGGGGTGGGCGAGAAGGGCTCAGCTGGAGGGGGGTTGCGGGCGAGGGGGGGTTGCGGGCGAGCGGGGCTCAGCTGGAGGGGGGTTGCGGGCGAGCGGGGCTCAGCTGGAGGGGGGTTGCGGGCGAGCGGGGCTCAGCTGGAGGGGGGTTGCGGGCGAGCGGGGCTCAGCTGGAGGGGGGTTGCGGGCGAGCGGGGCTCAGCTGGAGGGGGGTTGCGGGCGAGAGGGGCTCAGCTGGAGGGGGGTTGCGGGCGAGAGGGGCTCAGCTGGAGGGGGGTTGCGGGCGAGAGGGGCTCAGCTGGAGGGGGGTTGCGGGCGAGAGGGGCTCAGCTGGAGGGGGGTTGCGGGCGAGAGGGGCTCAGCTGGAGGGGGAGGTGGGAGAGAGTTGTGGGCGAGAGGGGCTCAGCCGGAGGGGGGATGCGGGCGAGAGGGGCTCAGCCGGAGGGGGGTTGCGGGCGAGAGGGGCTCAGCTGGAGGGGGAGGTGGGAGAGAGTTGTGGGCGAGAGGGGCTCAGCCGGAGGGGAGTTGCGGGCGAGAGGGGCTCAGCCGGAGGGGAGTTGCGGGCGACAGGGGCTCAGCCGGAGGGGGGTTGCGGGCGAGAGGGGCTCAGTCGGAGGGGGGTTGCGGGCGAGAGGGGCTCAGCTGGAGGGGGAGGTGGGAGAGAGGGGTGGGCGAGAGAGGCTCAGCCGGAGGGGGGTTGCGGGCGAGAGGGGCTCAGCCGGAGGGGGGTTGCGGGCGAGAGGGGCTCAGCCGGAGGGGGGTTGCGGGCGAGAGGGGCTCAGCCGGAGGGGGGTTGCGGGCGAGAGGGGCTCAGCCGGAGGGGGGTTGCGGGCGAGAGGGGCTCAGCCGGAGGGGGGTTGCGGGCGAGAGGGGCTCAGCCGGAGGGGGGTTGCGGGCGAGAGGGGCTCAGCCGGAGGGGGGTTGCGGGCGAGAGGGGCTCAGTCGGAGGGGGGTTGCGGGCGAGAGGGGCTCAGCTGGAGGGGGAGGTGGGAGAGAGGGGTGGGCGAGAGAGGCTCAGCCGGAGGGGGGTTGCGGGCGAGAGGGGCTCAGCCGGAGGGGGGTTGCGGGCGAGAGGGGCTCAGCTGGAGGGGGGGGTGGGCGAGAGGGGCTCAGCCGGAGGGGGGGGTGGGCGAGAGGGGCTCAGCCGGAGGGGGGGGTGGGCGAGAGGGGCTCAGCCGGAGGGGGGGGTGGGCGAGAGGGGCTCAGCCGGAGGGGGGGGTGGGCGAGAGGGGCTCAGCCGGAGGGGGGGGTGGGCGAGAGGGGCTCAGCCGGAGGGGGGGGTGGGCGAGAGGGGCTCAGCCGGAGGGGGGGGTGGGCGAGAGGGGCTCAGCCGGAGGGGGGGGTGGGCGAGAGGGGCTCAGCCGGAGGGGGGGGTGGGCGAGAGGGGCTCAGCCGGAGGGGGGTTGCGGGCGAGAGGGGCTCAGCCGGCGGGGGAGGTGGGAGAGGGGGCGGGCGAGAGGGGCTCAGCTGGAGGCGGAGGTGGGAGAGAGGGGTGGGCGAGAGGGGCTCAGCTGGAGGGGGAGGTGGGAGAGAGGGGTGGGCGAGAGGGGCTCAGCTGGAGGGGGGTTGCGGGCGAGAGGGGCTCAGCTGGAGAGGGGGTGCGCGGGCGAGAGGGGCTCAGCTGGAGAGGGGGGGCGCGGGCGAGAGGGGCTCAGCTGGGGAGAGGGGGCGCGGGCCAGAGGGGCTCAGCTGGGGAGAGGGGGCGCGGGCGAGAGGGGCTCAGCTGGGGAGAGGGAGCGCGGACGAGAGGGGCTCAGCTGGGGAGAGGGGGCGCGGGCGAGAGGGGCTCAGCTGGGGAGAGGGGGCGCGGGCGAGAGGGGCTCAGCTGGGGAGAGGGGGCGCGGGCGAGAGGGGCTCAGCTGGGGAGAGGGGGCGCGGGCGAGAGGGGCTCAGCTGGGGAGAGGGGGCGCGGGCGAGAGGGGCTCAGCTGGGGAGAGGGGGCGCGGGCGAGAGGGGCTCAGCTGGGGAGAGGGGGCGGGAGGGCGAGAGGGGCTCAGCTGGGGAGAGGGGGCGGGAGGGCGAGAGGGGCTCAGCTGGGGAGAGGGGGCGGGAGGGCGAGAGGGGCTCAGCTGGGGAGAGGGGGCGGGAGGGCGAGAGGGGCTCAGCTGGGGAGAGGGGGCGGGAGGGCGAGAGGGGCTCAGCTGGGGAGAGGGGGCGGGAGGGCGAGAGGGGCTCAGCTGGGGAGAGGGGGCGGCAGGGCGAGAGGGGCCGAGCTGGAGGGGGATTGCAGGCGAGAGGGGCTCAGCTGGAGGGGGAGGCGGGCGTGAGGGGCTCAGCTGGAGGGGGAGGCGGGCGTGAGGGGCTCAGCTGGAGGGAGAGGGCGGGCGAGAGGGATCAGCTGGAGAGAGGGGTGGGCGAGAGGGGCTCAGCTGGAGGGGGGTTGCGAGCGAGAGGGGCTCAGCTGGGGAGAGGGGGCGGGAGGGCGAGAGGGGCCGAGCTGGGGAGAGGGGGCGCGGGCGAGAGGGGCTGAGCTGGGGAGAGGGGGCGGGAGGGCGAGCGGGACCGAGCTGGGGAGAGGGGGCGGGAGGGCGAGAGGGGCCGAGCTGGAGGGGATTGCCGGCGAAAGGGGCTCAGCTGGAGGGGATTGCGGGCGAGAGGGGCTGAGCTGGGGGGTGGGGGGTCGGGCAGGAGGGGGCTGATTTGGGGGGTGGGGGGAGTGGGGGCTAGGGCGTGAGGGGGCTTAGCTGGGGAGGGAGGGGAGGCTCGGGCGGGAGGGGGCTGAGGTGGGGAGGGAGGGGGGTGTCGGGCGGGAGGGGACCGAGCAGGGCAGATGGGCTGAGCTGGGGAGTGGGGCTGAGCGGGAGGGGGCTGAGCTGGGGATTGGGGCGTCGGGCGGGGGGGGCTTAGCTGGGGGGAGGGGGGGGCGTCGGGCGGGAGGGGGCTGAACTGGGAGGGAGGGGGCTGAGGTGGGGGGTGAGGTAGGGTCGGGCGGGAGGGGGCTGAGGTGGGGAGGGAGGGTGGTTCCGGCGGGAGGGGGCTGTGGTGGGGAGGGAGGGTGGTTCAGGCGGGAGGGGGCTGTGGTGGGGAGGGAGGGTGGTTCAGGCGGGAGGGAGCTGAGGTGGGGAGGGAGGGGGGATCGGGCGGGAGGGAGCTGAGGTGGAGAGGGGCTTCGGGCGGGAGGGGGCTGAGGTGGGGAGGGAGAGGGAGTTTGGGCCGGAGGGGGCTGAGGTGGGCAGGGAGACGGCGTTCGGGCGGGAAGGGGCTGAGGTGGGCAGGGAGACGGCGTTCGGACGGGAAGGGGCTGAGCTGGGCAGGGAGAGGGGGTTCGGGCGGGAGGGGGCTGAGGTGGGGAGGGAGAGGGAGTTCGGGCGGGAGGGGGCTGAGGTGGGGAGGGAGAGGGGGTTCGGGCGGGAAGGGGCTGAGGTGGGCAGGGAGAGGGCGTTCGGGCGGGAAGGGGCTGAGGTGGGGAGGGAGAGGGGGTGTCAGGCGGGAGGGGGCCGAGCAGGGCAGATGGGCTGAGCTGGGGAGTGGGGCTGAGCGGAAGGGAGGTGGGGGTCGGGCTGGAGAGGGCTGAGGTGGGGAGGGATGGGGCGGTCGGGCGGGAGGGGGCTGAGGTGGGGAGGGATGGGGCGGTCGGGCGGGAGGGGGCTGAGGTGGGGAGGGAGGGGGGTTCAGGTGGGGGTGTGAGTGAGAAGCAGGGCGGGCGAGGGGCTCAGCAGGAGATGGAGATGGGCGAGAGGGGCTGAGTTGGGGGGTGGGAGCGAGAGTGGCCCAGGACTTTGGGGCTTATCTACCAGCTTGAAATTTGAATCAAAGTAATCTCGTTGTAACTAAATGGCTAATACCAAACATGCATTGTTCTTTGCATAATTTGAGTCTTTGAAAAAATGCCTTGCAACTCTCTGGGAAATTTTGAAACACTGAAAATTGACAGGTTTGCAAACAATGGCTACTTTTAAACTTACCATTACCAATTACATTTATAAAGTCAACAAGGCCATCTGTCTAATGAAATGTTCATGTTTCCAAGTTGTTTGGTCATTGTCCCCCAGGCAGGGCTTGAAAGGCTGAATGTATTTATAGCCACGCGATGAGGTGAGAACATGCTGTTCTCAGTTTTATTGAGTGATTAGTAACGTATACAAAGTGAAAGTAAAGTATTGTGAGCTTTTTGTTATTCACTTTTGAAGTATGGACATCACTGGCTGGGCCAGCACTTAATGCATCTGTAATTCCCCTTAAGAAGGTGGAGGTGCTCTGCCATGTTAAACTACTACAGTCCAGTTGGTCTACATAGATCAACAGTACCTTCAGAGAGGGAGTTTAATTTGACCTGAGGGAACAGCTGTCTATTTCCAAGTTCTGATGGTGAGTGGCACGGAGGGAAACCTACAGGTTATTGTTGTCTATCTGTTGTCCTTCTCCAGGATCGAGTCATCGGGTCCTACAGCATAGAGACAGGCCCCTTGGCCCAAACTGGTCCATGCTGACCAAAATGTTCATTCATGCTAACCCTATTTCCCTGCATTTGACCCATAATGTTATGACGCGGAGGTTGAACCTCTCTGCGAATGAAAACCGACGCCCAGAAAAGTTTGCCTCTCCTCAATCTGCTGAAAGTATAAGTGATAAAGAACTCCTAATTTTCGCTATTTAAAGAAAAAGAAAAATTTATTTTCCTAACTCTGAAAGTAAATGCTAAACAAAACTGTTAACAAACTGAACGTTCTTTCCCCTATTAACCACCATCTCTTAACTGAACACAATTCTATTAATATGCTGTTCCAGTAATACACATATTAAACATTATATTATCTTAATCTCAAGTCCACACAGTCTCTTATGCTCCCTTCCTTCTGGTCTTCTGATTCTGCTGTCTTCTCCCTGAGTTGTCTTCTGTCTTTTTACTGAGAGTATTTTTATAGGAAAATGTACCATTTGATAGATAGTGCCTTCTGAAATTTATTTGAGAGCAAAATGTTTGTTTCTTTGGATAGGTCTTTGCTCTGTGGCAGTTGGTCTGCTATTCGGTGGCAGACCAACTGTTGAAGTCCACATTGATGCCCTGGGGTTGAAGTGTTCCGAGGCGGAAGATTGCTCCCGTATCCGAGGCGGAAGTATCCGTTGCTCCCGATGCGGTCTCCTCTACATTGGGGAGACTGGGCGCCTCCTAGCAGAGCGCTTTAGGGAACATCTCCGAGACACCCGCACCAATCAACCAAACCACCCCGTGGCCAACATTTCAACTCCCCCTCCCACTCTGCCGAGGACATGGAGGTCCTGGGCCTCCTTCACCGCCGCTCCCTCACCACCAGACGCCTGGAGGAAGAACGCCTCATCTTCCGCCTCGGAACACTTCAACCCCAGGGCATCAATGTGGACCTCAACAGCTTCCTCATTTCCCCTTCCCCCACCTCATCCTAGTTTCAAACTTCCAGTCCCCTTGACTTGTCCGGACCTGTCCGACCTGCCTTGCTCCTTTTCCAACTATCCACTCCACCATCTCCTCCCTGACCTATCACCTTCATCTCCTCCCCCACTCACCCATTGTACTCTATGCTACTCTCTCCCCACCTCCACCCTCCCCTAGCTTATCTCTCCACGCTTCAAGCTCTCTGCCTTTATTCCTGATGAAGGGCTTTTGCCCGAAACATCGATTTTGCTGAAGCTCCTCGATGCTGCCTGAATTGCTGTGCTCTTCCAGCACCATTGATCCAGAATCCTTAAACTGATACCCTCTAGTCCTCAATTCCCCAACCCTGGGGAAAAAGACTGAGTTTGTTCACCCTTTCCATGCTTCTCATGATCTTTTACACTTCTATAAGATCCGCCTTCAGTCTCTTAAGAAAAAGGTCCTAGCTTGTCCAACCTCTCCCTGTAACTCATATTTCTGAGTCCTGGCCACATCCTTGTAAATTTCTTCTGCATTCTTTCCAGTTTAATGACATCCTTCCTTTATCAAGGTGAATAAAACTGAACACAATACTCCAGGTGCGACCTCACCAACGTCCTGTACAACAGCAACATAACTTCTGTGCTCACTGCCAGTGTGCCAAAAGCTGCCTTCATTGCCCTGTGTACCAGAGAACTATGAACGTGAACTTCAAGCTCCCTCTGTTCCAATACATTCCTTAAAGCTCTAACATTCACCATGAAACTCCTACATTGATTTGACTTTCCAAAATGCAAGACCTCACACTCCATTTAAACATATTAGCACATGCATTAAACTTTGCCATTTCTCGGCACACTTCCCCAGCTGATCAAGGTCCTGCTGCAATTTCTGATAACCTTCCTGATTGAAGGTGCTGAAGGACGCCCTCATAAGAACAGGGTACGATGATCAACTCATCGATCGCCAAATCGAACGCGCCACAGTGGGAAACCATAATGACCTTCGTAGGAGTAGGTTGTGGGATGCAGCCGATCGGGTACCCTTCGTCGTCCAGTGCTTCTGGGAGTGGAGCAACTACGCCACGTTCTTCATGGCCTGCAACATGTTATCCATGAGAATTAGCACCTCGCCAAGAGCTTCCCCACTTCTCGCCTTTAAACAACCACCAGATCTTAATCAGGCCAGTGTTTGCTGCAAACTGCCCAGCCTTCAGGACAACATCGACCATACCACCATACAACCCTATCATGGCTACCACTGCAAAACGTGTCAGAGTGTCGCCATGGATACCACCATTACACATGGGGGTGCCACCCAACATGTACATGGCAGGCACTCGTGACCCAGCCAACATTGTCTATCTCATACGCTGCAGGCAAGGATGCCCTGAGGCCCTGGTACATTGGCGAGACCAAACAGATGCTAAGACAATGGGTGAATGGACACCGTGCAGCAATCGCCACACATGGATGTCCCTCCCAATCGGGGAACACCTCAGCAGTTAGGGACTTGCGGCCTCAGATCTTTGGGATATGCAGACTGGCCAAGCAGAAGCTGATAGCCAAGTTTGGGATACAGACAGACTGGAACCTCGCTTTTAATGAATGTCTGAGCTGAGGTGTTTCTAAATTCAGGAAATGACCTGAGCTGAGGTGTTTTTAAATTATTTCGAGAATGTGACTTAAAAGAAGTGCTGGGATTTACATATTAATGAACTGAAACCTGCAACCCATTCTAAAAGATGAAAGACTTAACGGCCATCTAGGTTTGTTCAATATATTGTTTTAATTGCATGACACTATGATCTTTTGCTGTAAATTCTGTGTCTTATGATCCTGCCCCGTGAGTTACCTGATGAAAGAGCAGTGCCCTGAAAGCTAGTACTTCCAAATAAACCTGTTCGATTATAACCTGGTGTTATGTGATTTTTAACTTTTAGTGTCATCTGCAAACTTACTAATCAAGCCTTGTACATTCTCATCCAAATCATTGATATAGATAACAAATAACAATGGACCCAGACCGACACCTGAAACATTCCACTAGTCATAGGCCTCCAGTCTGACAAGCATTCTACCACTATTACCCTCTGATTCCTACCACCAAGCCAACTGTGTCTCCAATTTCTGGATTAGTGTGGTGCTGGAAAAGCACAGCAGTTCAGGCAGCGTCTGAGGAGCAGGAAAATCGACGTTTTGGGCAAAAGCCCTTTATCAGGAATACAGGCAGAGTGCCTGAAGGGTGGAGAGATAAGTGAGAGGAGGGTGGGGGTGGGGAGAAAGTAGCATAGAGTACAATAGGTGAGTGGGGGTGGAGATGAAGGTGATAGTCTGTTTCAGGACATAGTTGAAGAGCTGCAGGGCAGAGGAAATGACCTGGAAGTTGCAGTGGGAGAGGGACTCCCTGAGATTCTTGTAGAGACAGGAGGAAAACTTCTTCAAGGCAGGCATCCTTGCAAGAGGATTCGCAATAGGGTTAAAATCAGCTAGGTAAAAACAATGACTGCAGATGCTGGAAACCAGATTCTGGATTAGAGTGGTGCTGGAAAAGCACAGCAGTTCACGCAGCATCCGAGGCCAATTTGCCAGATTCCATGTGGTCTAACCTTACAGAGCAATCTACTATGTGGAATCTTGTCAAAGGCCTTTCTGAACTCCATGTAATGTGTGTTTACTGCCTTGCCCTCATCAACCTTACTGGTCACTTCATCAAAGAGCTCTAACAAATTTGTGAGGCATCATCTCCTATGCACAGCACCATATTGACTGCTCCTAATCCTGTCTTTCCAAATGCATGTATATCTTAGAATCTTCTCATGTAAATTATCGACCATGTTGGTAGTCTTGTGGGCTACCATGATGCCAAAGGGTAGGATTTGTCTGGTCATCATGTCTGAGATGTCTTTAGTGTGCTAATGTGTGACTAGAGTTTCTGGGCGTGTTGTGTCTTTTTCTTTGGGGTTTGTTGTTTATGAATCGGTAGACTATGCTTATCGGGTACCTGTTGTTCTTGAATACTTTGTATAGGTATTTTTCTTCTGCTCATAGTTGCTGGGTGTTGTGGCCCATTTAACTGTCCTGATGAAGCTCTATTTGTGGGTGTTGAGATGATTGCTCCTATAATTAATTATCTGGTCTGTGTGTGTTGCTTGTAGACATTGGGCTGCAGTTCTGTATTGTAATCCTACTGGCAGACAAAGGGCGCTTGACTGTCATCCTAAATACATTGAAAAGGTGAACTCACTACTCGTAGGTACTGACATCTACCAGAAGGTGGCAATGACCTGACTCCACAGCTAGAAAACTGTATCACAGCAGAACTGAGGAAACTCGACAAAACAGGCAAAATTAACAAGACCGATGTCCAAAGAATGAAACCTAATGGATCCAACACACGCTGTTTCTACGATTACCTAAGGTACACAAACCAGGGGCTCCCCCTCAGATCCGTGCACTCACTTCCCATGCAGATTGTCATAGAGACGAGCAAAGGAACTGCACCATAAACTGAAATACCTAGTAAAAAGTTCATGCCACTCCATCCACCCCACCAAGGAATTCCTGAACATCACAGACACCAAGGTAGAAGAGGACGAAGTTATGGTCTCCTTTGGCGGCCGTAATCGCATTAATTAACATCAGCCTGGCCAAAGAAACACTGAACTCGATGAACCAAGGACACAAACACCAGACTACACCAACTCCATCAGCAAAGACAGCATCTTCAAGCTAGTAGATCTATGCCTCACTACCCACTTACCTTCAGCGACAAGACGTATAAACAAGTCAACGGGACATTCGTGGGATAACCAGTTTTAGGATTCTTAGCAGAAGCAGTTATGCAGAGAATCGAATAGGCACCCTTCCTATGATCCAACCCAAGCTTTTGGTCCGTTATGTGGATGACACCTTTTGTCATCACGAAACGGGACAAATTAGAGGAAACCTACAATGTTATTAACAACATCCTTACTGGCATTAGTTTCACAGAGGAAGAGAACAACAATAGGCTCCCCTTCCGAGATGTCACAGTGGAACGGACAGTCATTGGAGAACTGCAGACCAGCGTCTACAGGAAAGCAATGTACACAGACCAGATACTCAACTACAGGAGCAATCGTCCCAATACCCACAAATGGAGCTACATCAGGGCATTATTTAAATGGGCCACAACACATTGCAGCATCCAGGAACTATGAGCAGCAGCAGAAGAAGAATACCTGTACAACGTATTCAAGAGCAATGGGTACCCAATAAGCACAGTCAGCCGCTTCTTAAACAACAAACCCAAAAGAGGCACTACACTCCCAGAGAGTCTAGCCACATTACCATACATCAAAGACGTCACTGAAATGATGACCAGACTAGACTGACCCCTTGGCATCATGGTAGATCACAAAACTACCAACACACTGAAACAGCTACTGATGAACCTAAAAGGACTCTGTACCAAAAGCCAGCAAAACAAATGTCCTGCACCGACTGCAACAAACACTATATCAGACAGACTGGCAGGAAACTAGCCACCAAGATACATGACCACCAACTAGCCACCAAACGACATGAGCAACTATCACTAGTACCCTTACACACAGACAAAGAAAGACATCACTTCGACTGGGACAATGCATCCATCCGAGGATAGGCTAAACAAAGACGTGCGTGGGAATTCCTTGAGGCCTGGCATTCAAACTTGAATTCCATCAATAGACACATTGACTTTTGACCACATTTACCAACCTTTGAGAAAAAGAACCAGAAATTATATCCCCACCATAACACACTGAGGCAGACAAATAGCAAGTGGGACAGAAAGCCAACTGTGTAGGGATTCTGTGATTCTATGGCGTCATTCCAGGAGTCTTCTAAGGTTTCATGTGTCCTAAGATATCACCCACCCGAGAGCATCAATTAATCATGTAATTGATTAAGAAGCGTGACACCATCCTGCTTGTTTAACACCACATTCACTCCCTTTGGGGTGGTTTGTGGCTTAGTGGTTAGCACTGCTTCCTGGCTCGGGCGACTGTCTGTGTGGAGTTTGCATGTTCTCCCTGTGTCTGCGTGGGTTTCTTTCAGGTGCTCCAATTTCCTCCCACAATCCAAAAGATGTGCAGGCCAGGTGAATTGGCCATGCTAAATTGCCCATAGTGTTAGGTGCATTAGTCAGGGGTAAATGTGGGGAGATGGGTTTGGGTGGGTTACTCTTCGGAGGGTTGATGTGGACTTGTTGGGCTGAAGGGCCTGTTTCCACACTGTAGGGAATCTAATCTAATCTTCAGTTTCATAGCTCAGTATGTGTGTCACTTCTTCAAGTTGCAGTGCAGCAATTCACCAAAATGCTGGGACCACGCCTTCTGAACCCATCATTTTCATCGAGAAGGATAAGGGCAGTAGATGCATGTGAGCACCAATACCTGCAAATTCTCCTCCAGGCCACCATGCTGACTTGGAAATATATCATTGGATCAAAATCCTGTTCTGTTATGGATAGTTTTGAGGATTTTTCAAACTTCGCTTCATGTATGTGCTAAAGTCTTTATAACTATAATATATAATAGTTTGATTTGAAATTGTCTTTCATTTGCAACGTAAACTTTATTCTGTTCATGAATATTTGTGAATATGTTTGTGACTTAGCTATCATGATAATTAAGTGTGGAAATTAAACATGATCTTTCAAGTCAGGTTTCATTTTGGGAGTCTGATTTTTTCCATAATAATATTTATTTGGATGATCACAAATTCTACAAGTTCACAAACCTTTGCAGATTTTCAAATTATGCCCTATCCACAAAGGTCTAGAATCTAGACTCTAGATCATTAATATGCAAAAGGAAAGCATGGGTCCCAGTAGCAACCCCCTGTGGATATTTACTTCAAACCTCTTTTAGTCTGAAACACAACAGTTCATCACCAGTGTTTGTTTTCTATCAGTCAAAGTTAAAAATCTCATGCAATACCAGGTTATAGTCCCTAAGGATTATTTGGAAATACAAGCTTTCGGAGCTCTGCTCCTTCATCAGGTAGCTAGTAGAGCAGGATCATAAGACACAGACTTTATAGCACAAGATCATAGTGTGATCAACTAATATGATATATTGAGCAAACCTGGAATCCTATTAAGTCTTTCATCATCTTTTAGAACAGGTTGCAGATTTCATAGACAATAGAATGTTACAGCACAGTACAGGCCCTTCGGCCCTCTGTTGCCTGTGAAACCAATCTGAAGCCCATCTAACCTATTCCATTCTCGTCCATATGCCTATCTAATAACTATTTAAATGCCTATAAAGTAGGTGAGTCTGCAACTGTTGCAGGCAGTGCGTTCCACGGCCCTACTACTCTGAGTAAAGAAGCTACCTCTGATATCTGTCCTATATCTATCACCCCTCAGTTTGAAGCTATGCTCGGCCATCACCATCCGAGGAAAAAGGCTGTCACTGTCCACCCGTTCCAACCCTCTGATTATCTTATATGTCTCAATTAAGTCACCTCTCAACCTTCTCTCTAACGAAAACAGCCTCAAGTCCATCCACCTTTCCTGGTAGGGCCTTCCCTCCATACTAGGCAAATGCCTAGTAAATCTCTTTTGAACCCTTTCCAAAGCTTCCACATTCTTCCTGTAATGCAGTGACCAGAACGGTATGCAATAATCCAGGAGCGGCTGCACTAAAGTTTTGTACAGCTGCAACATGACCTCATGGTTCCAAAACTTGATCCCTCTATTAATAAAAGCTAACACACCGAGTACTGCCTTAACAGCCCTATCAACCTAGGTGGCAACTTTGAGGGATCTATGCACATAGACACCAAGATCTCTCTGCTCATCTACACTACCATGAATCTTACTATTCTCCCAGTACTCTGCATTCTTGTTGCTCCTTCTAAAGTGAATCACTTCACACTTTTCTGCATTAAACTTCATTTGCCAGCTCTCCAGCTTGTCTCTGTCCCTCTGTAACCTACAACATCCTTTGGCACTATCCACCACTGTACTGACCATCCTCCTATGCTCTTAGGTCGTTTATAAAAATTACAAACCGCGGTAGACCCAAAATGGATCCTTGTGGTACACCACTAGTAACTGAACTCCAGGATGAACATTTTCGATCAACCACCACCTTCTGTCTTCTTTCAGCTAGCCAGTTTCTGATCTAAATCACCCTCAATCCAATGCCTCCATATTTTGTGCAGTACCTACCATGGGGAACCTTATGAAATGCCTTACTGAAGTCTATGTATACCACGTCAACGGCTTTTCGCTCATCCACCTGTTTAGACACCTTCTCAAAGAACTCAATAAGGGTTGTGAGGCACGACCTACTGTTCATGAAATTGTGTTGACTATCCCTAATCAACTTATTCCTATCGAGATGATTATAAATCCTATCTCTTTTAACCTTTTCCAACACTTCACCCACAACCGAAGTAAGGCTCACTGGTCTATAATTACCAGGGTTTCCTCTACTACCCTTCTTGAACAAGGGAACTACATTTGCTATCCTCCTGTCCCCTGCTACTATTCCTGTACACAATGACGACATGAAGATCAAAGCCAAAGGCTCTGTAATCTCCTCCCTGTATTCCTAGAGAATCCTCGGATAAGTCCAATCCGGTCCAGGGGATTTATCTGTTTTTACACTTTCCAGAATTTCTAACACCTCTTCCTTGTGGACTGCAATCCAATCTAGTCTAGCAACCTGTATCACAGTATTCTCCTCGACAACATGGTCTTTTTTCCAGTGTGAATACTGCTACGACACAGGGTAAACTATTTTGCTTAATTTAAAACTAGCAACCATAGAAAAGATTTATCCTGTGTGGTAATCTGTGAAAACTTGGTAGGCCAAGAACTAAAAATTAAAGTAAAAATTAATAACTATATTTCTTAAAGTATGACAGAGAATAATTCGCTAACAACTATTTACAAGTCCATACTCTAAACTATCTTTTACCTTCCCCTTCTACAATACTAGTCCGATAAACTCGCGATTATGATTTACAAAACAAAACTTCTTATCTCGAAACCAGGCAGCTTTCATTTTCTCTGAATTCCGGCCGTTTCTTCTTGGGGATTCTGCTTCACAGGTTACTGATCGATTAAAGGTACCTTTTGAGAGAGCTATTTTTGGGGTAGTCTTTTTACATGTTGTGGGCGGCACGGTGGCACAGTGGTTAGTACTGCTGCCTCACAGCGCCAGAGACCCGGGTTCAATTCCCGACTCAGGCGACTGACTGTGTGGAGTTTGCATATTCTCCCCGTGTCTGTGTGGGTTTCCTCCGGGTGCTCGGGTTTCCTCCCACAATCCAAAAATGTGCAGGTTAGGTGAATTGGCCATGCTAAATTGCCCGTAGTGTTACGTAAAGGGATAAATGTAGGGTAATGGGTGGGTTGCGCTTCGGCGGGTCGGTGTGGACTTGTTGGGCTGAAGGGCCTGTTTCCACACTGTAAGTAATCTGTAATCATCTGTAATGTTGAAACTGCTTGGCAGTTTTCCTCTCAACTGTTCACTTTTCCCTGGTATTATACCCTCAAAGCATCGGATTGTGTCATCGGCTTTTAAGATTATCAACATACTAAATTCAAACTGTTTTGGAGTTTGGTATTTTTCGGGGTATAATTTAAACAGATTGGCCTAATTCGAATCTGTTTTGTCGTTTCCAACCAGTTTATCGAGTTGACCGTTATTTCTTTTCATAACAATTGGTTCTGCAGATAGTTATGTTGCTTTTACTCTCTTAAAGGTACAGTACACCCACACCTTCATAACAAAACTGACGAAAGATATTCATTTAGTGCTTTCCCTGTCTCCTCTGACTCCACGCACAACTTCCCACTACTATGCTTGATTGGCCCTATCCTTACTCTAGTCATTTTTTTATCCGTTATATTGTCTATAGAAAGCTTTAGGGTTTTCCCTGAACCTATCCGCCAACAGCATCTCATGTCTTATCTTAGCTCTCTCTTCAGGTCTTTCCTGGCTACCTTGTAACTCTCAATCACCCTAACTGAGCCATCACATCTCATCCTAAAATAAGCTTTCTTCTTCCTCTTGACAAGAGATTTAACTTCCTTCGTAAACTACGGCTCCTGCGCTCAACACCTTCCTCCCTGTCTCACAGGTACATTATTATCAAGGACGCACAGTAGCAGTTCATTGAATAAACTCCACATTTCTATTGTACCCATTTCCTGCGTCTACTTCTCCATTCTATGCATCCTAAATTTGTCTGATCATATTATAGTTGCCTTTCCCCGAGCTGTAGCTCTTGCCCTCTGGTATATAGCTATCCCTTTCCATCACTAAAGTAGGCATAACTGAATTATGGTCACTATCACCAAAGTGCTCACCGACCTCCAAATCTCACACCTGACCGGGTTCATTACCCAGTCCCAAATCTAATGTGGCCTCGCCCCCTGTTGGCATCTCTATATACTGTCAGAAAACACTCCTGCACACAATGGACAAAAACTGACCCTAAACTATAGTACTCCACGTCAATATTTGGGAAGTTGAAGTCCCCCATAACAACTACTCTGTCACATTCGCTCCTATCGAGAATCATCTTTGCTATCCTTACCCTCTGCATCTCTGGAACTATTTGGAGGCCTATAGAAAACTCCCAACAGGGTGACCTCTCTTTTCCTGTTTCTAATCTCAGCCCATAATGTCATCCCACTCCCCACCTCAGTCAAAGCAAAACACTCAGAGACACAGTGTAGTTTTACCTCCTTCATCTTTATTCTGAGCCCTGGAGGGAGAGAGAACGATTGCCCTTGTGCACAGAGACATGAGGTCACAGTCTTCTCTGGAAGAGCAGTTTCTTGTTGAATTATATAATTATTTTACAGGGAGGTGCATCCAGATAAGGCAACATACATATTGATTAGGTGACCGTTACAATCAGCGAGTGTCAATAGTAAAGATTAAGCTATCTGCTGTTCCAGAATGAATAACTGGCTTCACATAATGAATGCTTTTCCACCTTGTTAATCCAGTATCCCTTG
Organism: Chiloscyllium plagiosum; assembly: GCF_037043375.1. NCBI lineage: Eukaryota > Metazoa > Chordata > Chondrichthyes > Orectolobiformes > Hemiscylliidae > Chiloscyllium > Chiloscyllium plagiosum. The sequence continues at coordinate 91,549,624 of NW_028270151.1, forward strand.
CCTCCAGCACCCTGTTGTTAATTGTAAGTTTTTATCTGATCTGAGTCTTGCTCAGTTGTACCTCTTGTTTCACAAAACCCAGAACCTAACTTTTTCCCTGTCTGCTTATACCCTATTCACATTCTCATTCCCTCCATCATTTCATGATAATCACCAAATTGGCACTACCAGCTTTCATAGGACTCTCACAGCCAGTATTTAAGCAACTTATTAACACACAACATACAATGATTATAACTACAAAAATTACTAGTCCGTTACCGTAATTAGAGTTTGAAGAATCCTCCCACGTGGAAAAAAACATTAATCAGTAAAGTTCTTAATTCCACAATCCCTAGTGACCAACCATCCCCTCCAAGTCGAGTGGAAACGAGCCAGTTCTCCAAAATCTCCTTTAATAAAGTCAACTGAAAACAAAATTCAGTCTGTCCTTGTGCATCACACCACGGAGAAATCTGAATTCTTGGATAATGGCAGTTAAATACTTAACAAAACTGACGAGACTTCCATCCTCGCAGAGATGCTTCAGGCGGAGGATATCAGCACATCTGAGTGTGAAGTGCAGCAGCTGTAACTGCAGGCTAGATGAATGTAGCATTCTTTGCTTCTTCTGCTCCCGCTCTGATCTTAAATGTAACAAAGCCAACTGGCTGTTGTAATGTTAGCTTGATCAGTGAACCTTCATATTCCTTAAATGGTTGAAAGAGAAGGTAACGCTCATGTAGAAAGGACACTGGCAAAAAGTGTACAGACATCCTCTCCATGGTTGTTAGTTTCTTCACTTTTCGTGCTCATGACTGGGGAGCTAATTGAATCCATTGGACCATGTTTTTGAGAGGTGGGCAGTGGTCCAAAGGTGTGCTTCATTGTGAATGAAGAAACTCTAGAGACGATATTAGCTGCTGAAAGTATCTTTACATTGAAGTTTGTGATTTGGCTCAAGGTATTTAGTTAATTATTTTATTGTGATATGGTACAGGTTCTCAGCTGGTGAACCGGAGCCCCCAATAGAATCCACAGCAAAGTGTTAAGAATGTACTGAGTTTAAAATCATTGTCATAATAGTAGATTGAGAGATTCTGCATTTGGCAGTTGGCCCATCAAGTTTGTACTGACATAAATATGCTACCAACACTGATCTCACTTTCCCACATTTGGTCCAAAGCCTTGAATGTTATGACACTTCAAATGCTGCTGTGGTTGGTTACTTTTTAAAGGTTGTTAGATTTCCTCCCAAGCAGGTCATTCCAGATTTTCACTGCTGTCTGAATTGAAATAGATTTTCCTCAAATCCCTTCTATACCTCCTGCCTTTCACTGTATAATTATGCCCATGTGTTATTGACCCTTCTACTAAGAGGTACTGCTTTTTATTCACCCTGTCCATGTCCCTCAATCTTATACACCTCTGTTAGGTCTCCCCTCAACCTTCTCTGCTCCTAAGAAAACAACATGACCTCTCCAACCTTTGCTCATAGTTGAAATTCTCCAATCTAGGCAGCATCCAGGTGAATCTTCCAGTGCAATCATATCCTTCCTTTATTGTAAATGTTTGATCTAACTTTATAATTTTGGGGGTTAATTCATATGAGCGAGAAACCTTCAGCATACTTATTGCCTGTTGGAAAGGAGAATTTTGAGAGATAGCCTGAGATTGTTTATACAGTGCAAAATGCTTTCCTAGAATGCATGAGATTTGCAGATTGAGAAGATAATTTAAGAACTGTCCCTAGTGTGAGAAACAGAGCTCACAATATAATAAATTTCAGTCCGAGTCAAATTCTGAAGCAGCAAATTTTATTGAAACATTCTTGCAAGAAGGGGTGACTAGCAAGTAGCCACCTCGATCTAGAAATTACTCCACAATTTATACAGTTTAATTCTCAGTATTTCCCCGTTTACCTCACTGGCCTTCAAACCTATCAATATTTCTTATCATGTTCTGCCCCTGCCCAGCTGCCTGCCCTTGTTTACTTCTCCCCTTACTCCAAGCTGGGTGGCCCTCCCCCCTATAAGTGACTTGGTTCGCTTCAGTGCTGACATGAGGGGAATTTGCTGAGCTTGGAATATCTTGATGTTCTTTTTCAACTTATCTATTTGTCTATAACATCTTCAATTGTTTGCAGGCACGTTCCATTCTTGTAAGCACATTTTAGCTAGCTCAGAATAAACTATATCCCTTTACATAGTCTTCATTCTTGTATGCACATTTTAGCTAACTCGGCTCTTTGCTGAAACAATTATACACTGGTGTAGGTTAGTTCATTCACCTTGCAATAAGCAATTATGATTGCAGAAGTAACACTGCTTTACCTATATCCCGCACTGGTCAGCTGGAGTGAGTAAAGAGACTGTCACAGCCAAGGTCGAAACACTCGAAGATGATAACTAAGTTGTAAGCTGAACAGAAATGATAAAAATACATTTTAAATTTATTAACACTTTATTCACTTGTATACAAGAAAATGTGGAATTTTGAGAAAATAAGAAATTCAATAGCTAAGAAAGTATATAAAGTCTGACATAAATCAGGAGCTGCAACATAATGCTCGTTGAAGCAAATTAATGGAAATATTTAGATACAAGTAGGAAATCCTTACAAGGCGATGCAGTTGTTTGAGTACTACCTAGTTTGGGAAAGGTTAGCTCAGTTGGCTGGATTGTGATGCAGAGTGCCAGATCATGGGTTCATTTGCTGTCACCATTAAATCCTGCTTTTTCAGTCTCTCCCCTCACCTGAAGTGTGATGACCAGAGCGTGAAACTCTGCCAGTTGTGTCTGACTGTCTCTCACGCTCGTGCTCGCGCTCTCTCTCTCTCTCTCCTTTGATTATTGTTTAAAACACCATCTGGTTCACTAATGTCATTCAGGGAAGGAAACTGTTGTCCTTATCTGGTCTGGCCAACATGTGACATTAGACCCACAGCACCATGGTTGATGAAACTGCCATCTAGGCAATTAGGGATGGCCGGCAGCGCCCACATCCTATGAATGAATAAAAAGAAATTTGGAATTGCCTGGCTTGAATTCAGATGAGGGATCTTCTTAAGGTACTGAAGGGTAAAAGAAGAGTAAAAATGCAGTATGAATTGCAAAAGGAAGGTTGAAACACAGAGAATCTCTACAACCTGGCAGCGTGGGTTGGTACCTGGAACTTCGCTGTTGTGGCCATTACGGAGACATGGATAGAGGGACAGATATGGCTGTTGCAGGTTCTGGGATTCAGATGTTTCAGTAAGAACAGAGAAGATGGTAAATGAGGGGGAGGTGTGGCATTGTTGATCAGGGACAATATTACAATTGTAGAAAGAATGTTTGGGGACTCGTTAACTGAGGTAGTATGGGCTGAGGTTAGAAACAGGAAAGGAGAAGTCACCATGCTGGGAGTTTTCTATAGGCCTCCGAATAGTCCCAGAGATGTAGAGGAAAGGATAGCAAAGATGATTCTCGATAGGAGTGAGAGAAGCAGGGTAGTTGTCATGGGGGACTTCAACTATCCAAATATTGACTGGGATCACTACAGTACAAGTGGTATAGATGGGTCAGTTTTTGTCCAGTGTGTGCAGGAGGGCTTCCTGACACAGTATGTAGACAGCTGGAAATGTGTTGCTGGAAAAGCGCAGCAGGTCAGGCAGCATCCAGGGAACAGGAGAATCCTGAAGAAGGGCTTATGCCCGAAACGTCGATTCTCCTGTTCCCTGGATGCTGCCTGACCTGCTGCGCTTTTCCAGCAACACATTTCCAGCCCTGATCTCCAGCATCTGCAGACCTCACTTTCTCCTCACAGTATGTAGACAGGCCTACGAGGGGCGAAGCCACTTTAGATTTAGTACTGGATAATGAGCCTGGCCAGGTGTTAGATTTGGAAGTAGGTGAGCACTTTGGAGACTGCGATCACAATTCTGTCAGGTTTACTTTAGTGATGGAAAGGGATAGGTGTACTCCACCGAGCAAGAGTTACAGCTGGGAGAAGGGAAATTACGATGCAATTAGGAAGATTTAGGAAGCATAGAATGGGGAAGGAAACTGCAGGGGATGAGCACATTAAAAATGTGGAGCTTATTCAAGGAAAAGCTCCTGTGTGTCCTAGATAATTATGTACCTGTCAGGCAGGAAGGAAGATATAGAATGCGTGAGCCATGGTTTACTAAGGAAGTGGAATCCCTGGTCAAGAAGAAGAAGATGGCTTATGTTTGGCCAAAATGTGAAAACTCAGGGCGCTTGAGGGTTACAAGGAAGTCAGGAAATACCTAAAAAGAGAGTTCAGAAGAGCCAGGAGGAGACATGAGAAGTTATTGGGTGGATAGGATCAGGGTTAACCCTAAGGCTTTCCATAGGTATGTCAGGAATAAAAGAATGACGAGAGTTAAATTAGGGCCAATCAAGGATGATAGTGGGAAGTTGTGTGTGGAGTCAGAGGAGATAGGGGAAGCACTAAATAAATATTTTTCGACCGTGTTCATTATAGAAAATGAAAATGTTGGCGAGGAAGATACAGAGATACTTACATCTAGACTAGAAGAGATTGAGGTTCACAAGGAAGCGGTATTAGAAATACTGCAGAGTGTGAAAATAGACAAGTCCCCTGGGCTGGATGGGATCCTAGAATCCTCTGGGAAGCAAGGGAAGAGATTGTCGAGCCTTTGGCATTGATCTTCAAATCATCATTGTCTACAGGAATAGTGCCTGAGGACTGGAGGATAGCAAATGTGGTTCCGTTGTTCAAAAAGGGTAGTAGAGACAACCCTGGTAATTACAGACCAATGAGTCTCACTTTAGTTGTTGGTAAAGTGTTGGAAAAGGTTATAAGAGATAGGATTTATAACCATCTAGAAAAGAATAATTTGATCAGGGACAGTCAGCACGGTTTTGTGAAGGATAGGTCGTGCCTAACGAATCTTATTGACTTTTTTGACAAAGTGACCAAACAGGTCGATGAGAGTAAACCGGTTGATGTGGTGTATATGGATTTCAGCAAGGCATTCGATAAGGTTCCCCACGGTAGGCTATTATACAAAATGTGGAGGAATGGGATTGTGGGAGGCATAGCAGTTTGGATCAGTAATTAGCTTGCTGAAAGAAAACAGAGGGTTGTAGTTGATGGAACATGTTCATCTTGGTGTCCGCAAGGGTCGGTGTTGGGTCCACTGCTGTTCGTCACTTTTATAAATGACCTGGAGGAGGGCTTAGAAGGGTGGGTTAGTAAATTTGCAGATGACACTAAGGTCTGTGGAGTTGTGGATAGTGACAAAGGATGTAGTAGGTTGCAGAGAGACATAGGTAGGATACAGAGCTGGGCTGAGAGGTGGCAAATGGAGTTTAATGTGGACAAGTGTGAGGTGATACACTTTGGCTGGAGTAATCGGAATGCAAATTACTGGGCTAATGGTAGGATTCTTGGGAGTGCAGATGAGCAGAGAGATTTCGGTGTCCATGTACACAGATCCCTGAAAGTTGCCACCCAGATTGACAGCGTTGTTAAGAAGGCACACAGTGTTTTGGCCTTAATTGTTGCGGTTCTGTTCGCCGAGCTGGAAATTTGTGTTGCAGACGTTTTGTCCCCTGTCTAGGTGACATCCTCAGTGCTTGGGAGCCTCCAGTGAAGCGCTTCTGTGATGTTTCCTCTGGCATTTATAGTGATTTGTATCTGCCGCTTCCGCTTGTCAGTTCCAGCTGTCCGCTGCAGTGGTCAGTATATTGGGTCCAGGTTAATGTGTTTGTTGATAGAATCTGTGGTTGAGTGCCATGCCTCTAGGAATTCCCTGGCTGTTCTATGTTTGGCTTGTCCTATGATAGTGTTGTCTCAGTCGAATTCATGTTGCTTGTCATCTGCTTGTGTGGCTACTAAGGATAGCTGGTCATGTCATTTCGTGGCTAGTTGGTGTTCATGGATATGGATCGTTAGCTGTCTTCCTGTTTGTCCTATGTAGTGTTTTGTGCAGTTCTTGCATGGGATTTTGTACACTACATTGGTTTTGCTCATGCTGGGTATCGGGTCCTTTGTCCTGGTGAGTTGTTGTCTGAGAGTGGCTGTTGGTTTGTGTGTTGTTATGAGTCTTGTGGGAGTATCTGTTTTTGGCAAATACATTGTAGAGGTGTTCTTCTTTCTCTTTTTGCAGTTCTGGTGTGCTGCAGTGTGTTGTGGCCCTTTTGAATAGTGTCTTGATGCAACTTCTTTTGTGTGTGTTGGGGTGGTTGCTTTTGTAGTTCAGGACTTGGTCTTTCTGTGTGGTTTTGCTATATACCTTTGTGGTGAATTCTCCGTTCGGTGTTCTCTGTACCCTCATGGGAGTTGGTTGTCCTTTTCTTCCGCTCTAGTGAATCGGATTCCTGTGAGTGTGGCATTGATGATCCGGGGTGTGTTTTCTATTTCTGTGTTTTTAATTATTACATCTACATATCTGACCCAGAGTTTGGGTTGAATTTGCAGTAAGACTGTTTGTTCTAATCTTCTCATCTTCTGCTATGAGTCCAGAGATGGGTGAGCTCATATGAACAAATCAATGGCACACCCATGGGCTCACCCATCTCTGGACTCATAGCAGAAGCTGTAATGCAAAGATTAAAACAAACAGTCTTACTGCAAATTCAACCCAAACTCTGGGTCAGATATGTAGATGACACCTTTGTAATCATTAAAAACACAGAAATAGAAAACACACCCCAGATCATCAACGCCACACTCACAGGAATCCGATTCACTGGAGAGAAAGAAAAGGACAACCAACTCCCATTTCTAGACGTGATGGTACAGATAACACCAAACGGAAAATTCACCACAAAGGTATACAGGAAAGCCACACACACAGACCAAGTTCTGAACCACGAAAGCAACCACCCGAACACACACAAAAGAAGTTACATCAAGACATTGTTCAAAAGGGCCACAACACACTGCAGCACACCTGAACTGCAAAAAGAGGAAGAAGAACACCTATACAATGTATTCGCCAAAAACGGATACCCCCGCAATTTCATCAACAGATGCCTAAGGGAAAGACAACGGAATGAGGACATGCCACAACCCAAAGGACTAGCCACGTTACCATACATCAAAAACATTTCTGAACTGACAGCCAGACTACTACGACCACTAGGACTCATAACAGCACACAAACCAACAGCCACTCTCAGACAACAACTCACCAAGACAAAGGACCCGATACCCAGCATGAGCAAAACCAACGTAGTGTACAAAATCCTACGCAAGGACTGCACAAAACACGACATAGGACAAACAGAAAGACAGCTAACGATCCGTACCCATGAACACCAACTAGCCACGAAACGACACGACCAGCTATCCTTAGTAGCCACACATGCAGATGACAAGCAACATGAGTTTGACTGGGACAACACTACGATTATAGGACAAGCCAAACAGAGAATAGTCAGGGAATTCCTAGAGGCATGGCACTCATCCACAGATGCTATCAACAAACACATCGACCTCGACCCTATAATGGGCAGAATGTGCCATAATCATTCTGTGTCGGTTGGATTTGTGCTTCAAGTTGTTTATGGAATATTTTAAAGCAGAGAGTTTGAAATTGTCACAATGTAAGGAATCAAATAACAATGTGCTGTAATATTAAGTGCTGCGTGCTTTCTGCTTGAAAGCAAATGTCTCTTCTGGCATCTTATGTTAGTACAAATATGCAAAATAGAACACATGAAAATAGGAAACTCTACATATGAACAATGGATGAGACAAAGAAACATATTTTAAAAGCCAGGGTGTTGGAAGGATCTCCTACCAGGAGATTCCCTTCCATCTGCCAAAATGAAATAATGGGCTCCAATTTTTTTGAAGAGTACTTATCTTGACCAGAATCAGGTTCACACATTCGGTGAATTGTCCATCATACGAATTGGCAGCCTCTTCCAGTGATCCAGTATTCTGTGGGGAAGCAACTGCCTTAGAGAGTCAGAGAGTCATAGAATCCCATAGCATGGAGACAGCCCCTTGGCCCAAAGTGGTCCATTCCAACCAAAATGCATGTCCATGCTAACTCCATTTCTCTGTACCTGGCCCATATTCTTCTAAACCTTTCCTCTCCATGCCATTAGATATCAAACACAGTGCTGATTTTGTACAATGTAACAATCCAATCTCCCTAACTTCTGGTAGTGCGTTATGCAAAGTTCTTGACTTGGTATTATGATAGAAGCAATTTCATGAACTGGGCTAGCTTAAAATCAATGTTTGTTTTCCAAGCATTTATAATTCCTGTGAACAGTTGTGTTTAATTTTGAATTTGATCCTAGCGCAGACATGACTGAAATCTTGTTATTGTAGCTGAGAAACAGTTACTCTCACTTAACTAATTGATGCAGTTCAATTTAGTAATGAATGTCAATAAATTTGTTTTAAAATGTCATCTGAATCCTGACATGGAGTTGAAAGATTTGAGCCTCAGTGGAGTGCAAGAAGAATTGTGATTGTTTCTAACAACTCTAATGTTCAGTTTTCCCTTGTATTTTTACTACCAATTTTTGAATTTCAGGTACCCACATCACATTAAAGTCTTTGTGGCAGATTTTAAATAACTTGGTTGACGTGGACTAAAAATTTGCAGTGACATCTGTAGTGCATGTAAGCAGTTTAATATGCTACAGCTGCAACCTCCTTTAAACCATTTATGACCCTGTTTTTGTCAGCTGACCTCATCATATCTTGAATTAAGCCTCGGAAATAACCCTGCAATGGTGATGGTGCTGCTCAATTTTTAAAACATCACCCTGTTTGGGCATGTTATAATGCTCCTTAATGGTAGGTGGGATTTCCTGGTCTTCTGGCCCAGAGTAAAGGATATTACCACTGTGCCACATGATCCCTTTTACTCTGACATTCAATGCTGGCAAAAATGTGGCAAGTGGTAGTGGAGAATATCTGTTGTTTGTTTATTTCAGTCTGTTTATAGTACAATCCTTGAATAAATCATGCAACATAACATTTTGTATGTCAGCCATCCTACTAGTCATCAAGTATTATGAGAAAAAAATGATTAATTTTGTTTTTGAATCACATTTTTAAAAACGTTAGATCATGGTTTGTTTAGTCTTGAAAAATCCTGAATTTTTTTCAAGTGGAGTTTCTTCTCCTAGTTTCAGATTAAAAAAAAACTAAGCACTCATCTAGTTACTGTAATCATCTTTAGGTGGCCAGTTGCAGAGTGTGGCATTACATTTCTTACATTTGTGAAGGAATTTCTATTTGGGCTAACTTGGTAGTAGTTATCTTAAGTAGGAGTCTCACTCTTCTTTCAAATGTCTGTCAGACCTTTTATTTATAGATATTAATTGTCCTGTTAAAATTTACATTTTAGTACTTTAAATGCTCTAGAATGCTTTCTAAGTAGATGAGAATATAAGAAGTAGGAATGGGGTAGATAGTTTGGCTCACTATCCAAACGATCATGGCTGATCTGGTTGTGGTTTTAATTCCTGTTCTGTCTGCTGCTCATGAATTTTGATTCCCTTTTAAGTCAAACAGCAGCTTTGAAAATATTCAATGACCCAGCCTCTCCTCGTTACCAGAGAAGAAACTTTCCCAGAATTAATGTCCTTCGAAGAGAATAAATTCCTTCTCATCTCTGTCTTAAATATGGGGCAATTATTTTAGAACTGTGCCCTTTCTAGATTTCCTCCACAAAGGAAGAATCTTCTTGATGTTTATCCTGTCAGACCACCTCAGAATATGTATATATTCTAATAAGGTTATTCACAGAATCACAGAGTCATAGAATCCTTAAAGTGTGGAAACAGGCCATTTGGCCCAACAAGTCCACACTGACCCTGCGAAGAGTAACCCACCCAGACCCATTCCCCTACCCTATTACTCTACATTTACCCCTGACTAATGCACCTAGCCTACAAATCCCTGAACACTATGGGCAATTTAGCATGGTTAGTTCATCTAACCTGCACATCTTTGGATAATGGGAGGAAACCAGAGCACCTGGAGAAAACCCACACAAACACAGGGAGAATGTGCAAACTCCATACAGACAGTTGTCCGAGATTAGAATCAAATCCGGGTCCCTGCCGCTGTGAGGCATCATTGCTCACCACTTCCTGTAAACTTGAATGAGTACTGACTCAACCTGTACTTCAATGACTACCCTTTCATCCCAGGAATCAACCTAGTCAGCTGTCTTTGAACTGCTTACAATAAAAAGATATCAGGACACAAAAAATCTTTCCTTAAGGCTCCTCTTGAGATTTTCTCAGGCCTTTTGTTTGATTTTCAATTGCTTCTTTGCATTTCTTCATAACTAGACAATGTTGCTATTTATTAACATCAACTTCTGTATTTGTGTTGATGATTTGAGCATTTGGATTAGCACTGAAGCAGAATTGGAAGAATTCATCAGTATCCTCAAAAATGGACTATCCTGAGGCATTATGCCAACTGAGTTAATGCAGATTGTCGTGAGCCACTGAGGCTGCTATCCTTGGTTGGGTTTTGTGAAATGTGTGCTCCTTCATCAACAGGCAGTACAAGCCTCCATTGTTTCTCTTCTAGTGTCAGTTCAAATATTACAGTCAGACTTCTCCCTATGATTCAGTACCACACCATTAGCTTCCAACCTGCCTTTTTTTTAAGATTAGATTCCCTACAGTGTGGAAACAGGCCCTTTGGCCCAACAAGTCCACAACAATCCTCAAAAAGTCACCCATCCCATACGCTATATTAACCCCTCACTAATGCATCTAACACTATGGACAGTTGAGCATGGCCAATTCACCTGCACTGCACATCTTTGGATTGTGGGAAGAAACCGGAGCACCAGAAGGGAACCCAGGCAGACACAGGGAGAATGTGCAAACTCCACACAGACAGTCGAGGCAAGAATTGAACCTGGGTCCCTGGCGCTGTGAGGCTGTCCTGCTAACCACTGAGCCACCGTGCCACCTCATGGTGGAACACTTTTTACTACGTTTGAGAGTCAAGATGTTTTCTGCACACAGGGCCTGTCTCTGTCTACATTTGGGTCAGACTCCAGCCTGCAACCTCAACTGGGAAGTAATAAGTTAAGCCACAATAGTTCATCTTTGTGCTTCCAGGGAAAGGGTGACTAAAACAAACTATGCTTCTTATTGTTATGTGTGACTCTGCAAACAATTATATCTATTTGGGCATGAGATAAGGACAGCATTGTTATGAACTTTAGGTTTGTTGACACTTCAAGAAAGGATGAATGGTGAACAAATAAGTAACAGAAACACAACTCAAGATTTCAGTTTGTAATACAAAGACAAGTTAAACAAAGCAAACACCACTCTTGTAGCAATTTATTACCCTAGAATGACTGAGGCACAAAACAGGTTTTTTAAAAACTATTCCATTGCCAAAAGAGTTCCTTGTCTTATAATAGTAATAGTTCCGTTTTTGCTGGGACCACTCAAAAGCCCTCCAGAATTTACTTCAATTTTCCTTGGTATCCCATGCATTTCTTGAGGTACTATTTGCACGAGGATTCTTTCAATAATTTATGAAAATGTATTTTGGTGCAATTTGCTGCAAGTTTGGCTTCTCAAACTACTAGGTTATTACGAATGGATTTGCTTGTATTTGGAATTGTTGACAACTGGCTTGTGAAGATAAAACTACAATACCCATTATTCCATAGCCATAGGCAGCACAGTGGCTCAGTGGTTAGCACTGCTGCCTCACAGCGCCAGGGTCCCAGGTTTGATTCCAGCCTTGGGTGACTGTGTGGAGTTTGCACATTCTCCCCGTGTCTGTGTGGGCTTCCTCCGGGTACTCCAGCTTCTTCCCACATTCCAAAGATGTACAGGTCAGGTGAATTGGACATGCTAAATTGTCCATAGTTGTTAGGTGCATTAGTCAGAGAGGGGTGGGTTTCTCTTCGGAGGGTCGGTGTGGACTTATTGGGCTGAAGGGCCTGTTTCCACACTGTAGGGAATCTAATCTAGAGTCATAGTCATAGAGATGTACAGCATGGAAACAGACCCTTCAGTCCAACTCGTCCATGCCAACCAGATATTCTAGCCTAATCTGGTACCACTTGCCAGCACCTGGCCCATATCCCTCCAAACCCTTCCAATTCATGTACCCATTCAGATGTCTTTTAAGTGTTGCAATTGTACCAGCCTCCACCACTTCCTCTGGCAGCTCATTCCATACATGCAACACATTCTGCATGAAAAAGTTGCCTTTTAGGTCTCTTTCCCGTCTCCCTCTAAACCTATGCCTTTGGTTCTGGACTCCCCCACCCCCGGGAAAAGACCTTGCCTATTTACCCTATCCATGCCTTTCATGACTTTATAAACCGCAATGAGGTCACCCCTCAACCTTCAAAGCTCCAGGGAAAACAGCCCCAACCTATTCAGCCTCGCCCTATAGCTCAAATCCTCCAACCCTGGCAGCATCCTTGTAAATCTTTTCTGAACCCTTTCAGGTTTCACAACATCCTAAAAGAATGAGAACCAGAATTGTACACAATATTCCAAAAGTGGCCTAACCAATGTCCTGTATAGCCACAACATGACCTCCCAACCCCTATGCTCAATACTCTGACCAAGAAAGGAAAGCATACCAAACACCTCCTTCACTATCCTATCTACCTGCGACTCTACTTTCAAGGAGCTATGAATCTGCACTTCAAAGTTGTTTTGTTCAGCAACACTCCCTAGGACCTTAACATTAAGTATATAAGTCCTGCTAAGATTTGCTTTCCCAAAGAGCAGCAATTAAACTCCATCTGCCACTCCTCAGCCCACTGGCCAATCTGATCAAGATCCTGTTGTAATCTGAGGTAACCTTCTTCTCTGACCACTACTTTCCAAGCGAAAGTTCACAGGGAACTAAAAATTGAAAGAAGTGGAGATGTTGAAACTCAGAAACAGAAATTGCTGGAAAAGCTCAGCAAGTCTGGCAGCATCTATGGAGAGAAAATCAAAACGAATGTTTCTCAGAGGAAGGGTCAATGGACCTAAAACATTAGCTCTGATTTCTCTCCAAAGATGCTGCCAGATCGGCTGAGCTTTGTCATCAGTTTGTTTTTGGTTCTTAGGAAACTACCCAGAGAGCTTCAAGAGAGAACTTTTCAGATTCCTGAGTTATATGTGCCAAGCAGCATTCTTAAGGAAAGGCGTTTAATAGGTCTAAATTATGTAAGAATAAAGAAACGTAGGAACTGGAGTAATTTCTTGAGTCTAGATCATCTCAGGTAGATAGGATAGTGAAGAAAGTGTTTCGTGTGCTTTCCTTTCTTGGTCAGAGTATTGAGTATAGGAGTTGGGAGGTCATATTGTGGCTATACAGGACATTGGTTAGGCCACTGTTGGAATATTGCGTACAATTCTGGTTCTTGTTCCTATAGGAAGGATTTTGTGAAACCTGAAAGGGCTCAGAAAAGATTTACAAGGATGTTGCCAGGGTTGGAGGATTTGAGTTATCAGGAGAGGCTGAATAGGCTAGGCCTGTTTTCCTTGGACCATCGGAGGCTGAGGGGTGACCTTATAGAGATTTTTAAAATCATGAGGGGCATGGATAGGCTAAATAGACAAAGTCTTTTCCCTAGGGTGGGGAGTTCTGGAAGTAGAGGACATAGGTTTAGGGTGAGAGGAGAATGATTTACAAGGGACCTAAGGGGCAACTTTTTCATGCGGAGGGTGTTGCATGTATGGAATGAGCTGCCAGAGGGAGTGGTGGAGGCTGGGACCATTGCAATATTTAAAAGGCATCTGGATGGGTGTATGAATTGAAAGGGTTCAGAGGAATATGTGCCAAGTGCTGGCAATTGGGACTCGATTAATTTAGGATATCTGGTTGACATGGATGGGCTGAACCGAAGGGTCTGTTTCTGTGCTTGATGACTCTCAGAAGTTTATATTCATCCCAGGCTGAAGTGATGGGAATATAGTTGGTGGAAAAGAAGGGAAGTGAATTTTATTGGGAAAATAAGCTGTGTCAGTGAGAGTTTCTTTCCTGTGCTAAACTAAGTCAGGATCATAATAATTAAGGAAGAGTTATTTACAGTTCCAGCAGATGAGTTGAAATTTTAATCACTTCAGGCCTATCAAGGTATCATAATAAGCAGAAATATCTCTCTAGGAGAAAGTGAGGACTGCAGATGCTGGATATCAGATCGAAGAGTGTGGTGCTGGAAAAGCACAGCTGGTCAGGCAGCTTCCGAGGAGCAGGAGAATCGACGTTTCGAGCATAAGCCCTTCATCAAGATGGACTTATGATCGAAATTCCTGATAAAGGGCTTATGCCTGAGATGTCAATTCTCCAGAAATATCTCTCTCTCTGCCTTGAAAATGAATTGGGCTGGGTTTTGTTAAAAGTACCATACTAGATATTGGTGGAATGGCAGCGATGTTTGTAAACTGTGCCACGCTTGGATTAATTCTTCTGTACTTAAAAATCTTCAAATTTGTGTTATTAAGGAATGGTGTTTTCTTTCCTTTAATTTATAATTTCTGATAATAAACTTTTTTATTGTTAAAGCAAAGACTGCAACATTGTGCTTATATTTAGTGAAAGATCACTCCAACTTAAAAAAAAATCTATTCCATCCTGGCTGCTGCTGGGATTGTCCAGTGCTATAGCTAGTTAAGGGCAGAGAGACCTCCAAAGTTAAGGGAGAAGGCCTAAGTTTAGGTTTTTTTTCTGTGGGTAGCTAATTGGCATTTTGTACTTGTATTTTATCTGCAGTGAAAATTTTTAATACCATTAATTCCTGATTTTATTCTTCTACTTTTTCCTCCAATAGTGAAGCTGTTGTTGGTTCATTAATTGTGAATGATGAATTGCAGCTACTTTGGTGTTACAGGGAGACAACTCAATTTATCTGAAATCCGAAGGTTTTCTCGTGAATTTGTTTTCTCTCATTAACAAGCTTGTTTGGTGTGCAAACAGTTAACCTAAGTCCACACCCACTCGATGCGTGTCACTCAGATGCGACGTGTGGGGGTGTGGCCCAGTACTGGCAGGCCTCAAATCCATTTCAGGGCTCATCTTACTCACAGTGTGTCTGCTGTTTAGTAAGTTTTTTAAAATTTCACCATCAAATTGTCACTTATTCTGAAATTTGAAAAATTCTGAATTCTGAAAACCAGCTGGTCGGATTTCGGATAAAGGATTATAGCTGAAATAAACCAGGCAGTTAAAAATAAATATTTCTTAAATTGAGTTGTGACTTGAGGTTTACTAAGTTCGTGAAGGTGAGGAATGCAACTAAGGAAACAATATATAAAGATACATGGTTTTAGGCATGAAAAATGAATAAATATAACTTTAGGCCTGAATTTTGTTTTCCTTCTTCTGGAAGCTTTGACTCTACTGGAATAGTTTTTTTCAGAAGCACGTGCTGCACAAATGAGTATTATTTGTAAGAGTCCAAGCAGTGGCAAGTGAATGAAAGTTTATAACATATTATTACAAAGCTGCCCTGAAATTTGCAGTTAATAGAATTTGAAGTAAAGTCAGGGTGATTAAGATGAATGTGGTGCCAGTGGGCAAAGGTAAAGCAGTGAAGAGTGTTATGAAGTTGAAGGCATGTAGTGTACCTTTAAGAGAGAGTGTATGCTGTTCTGAACTGGGAGATTGCCAGTACCTGTGTATATGACTAAATGGCAGTCCCAGAGTGCAAGTTGAAAATATGTTCCTCACACCCAAATTGATCTGCCGTTAAGGGCGTCCCTATTTCTGTTTATTTTGGATGTAGGTTTGCTCGCTGAGCTGAAAGGTTCATTTCCAGACATTTTGTTACCTTACCAGGTAACATCATCAGTGGACCTCATGCGAAGCAATGCTGAAAATTCCTGCTTTCTATTTATATAAATTTATATAAAGCAGGAATTTTCAGCATTGCTTCGCATGAGGTCCACTGAAGATGTTACCTAATAAGGTAACAAAATGTCTGGAAATGAACCTTTCAGCTCCGCGAGCAAACCAACATCCAAAACCTCAACCTGAGCTACAAATCTCAAAACTTGCTAATTTCTGGTTATTATTTTGCCATATTCACTCAATGAATCCCATCCTGTAATTCAAAACCAGGAACACAAATCCAGTATTCTCACAAATTTGCTTTATTATTGTTGCTACACCTAGTCCATCCTTTCATTGTGGCTTGAATTAACAGTTTCTCCCAGTACTTTTGTATTCTTCACATATTGTGAAATTTGTGACTGGGCATTCTAGTGCAATGATGTCATTTTTGCCTTCTGCTATCCTTAGTAAATTGCCAACTCCCATTTTCTTGCTACTGTTGATACATTCAGGTCCAACATTGTGCCTATAGTTTGCACGATATATCTTCCAACTTGCCCATTATGAAACTGTGACAAACTCTGTGACCATTCAGCCTATTGAGTTTTCTCTGCCATTCAGTGAGATTATGACTGATCTGAAAATCCTCAACTTCACTTTCCAGCATTTTTCTCATATCTCTTGATTCTCTTACTGATCAAAAATCTGTCTATATCTTTCTTGAATAAGAACCCAGCCTTGATAGCTCTCAGCCTTAGACAACGCGACCAAAACTGCAGGTGTAGTCTCACTAGGGCCTTGCATACTTTTAGAAAGACCTTTTTTTTTGGAGAAAGTGAGGACTGCAGATACTGGAGATCAGAGTCAAGAGTGTAGTGCTGGTCAGGCAACACCCGAGGAACAGGAGAATTGATGTTTTGGGCATAAGCCCTTCATTCCTGATGACCCCATTGGACCCCATTTCCAATGTGCTGCAGCTTTCTGCAGTCTTGTCTATTTAAATAATATTCAGCTCTTTTATTCTTCCTGCAAGGGTTCAGAAAAGATTTACAAGGATGTTGCCAGGGTTTTAGGATCTGAGCTACAGGGAGAGGCTGAACAGGCTGGGGCTGTTTTCCCTGGAGTGTTGGAGGCTGAGGGGGACCTTATAGAAGTTTACAAAAATAGGAGGGGCATGGATAGGACAAATAGACCGAGTCTTTTCCCTGGGTTCGGGAAATCCAGAACTAGAGGGCATTGGTTTAGGGTGAGAGGGGAAAGATATAAAAGAGACCTAAGGGGCAACGTTTTCACGCAGAGGGTGATACGTGTATGGAATGAGCTGCCAGAGGATGTGGTGGAGGCTGGTACAGTTGCAACATTTAAGAGGCATTTGGATGGGTATATGAATTGGAAGGGTTTGGAGGGATATGGGTTGGGTGATGGCAGGTGGGACTAGATTGGGTTGGGATATCTGGTCGGCATGGACGGGTTGGACCGAAGGGTCTGTTTCCATGCTGTACATCTCTATAACTGAACTCCAGGATGAACATTTCCAATCAAACACCACCCCCTGTCTTCTTTCAGCCAGCTAAATTCTGATCCAAACTGCTAAATCACCCTCAATCCCATGCCTCCATATTTGATCCAATAGCCTATCATAGGGAACCTTATCAAACTGATGAAGGGCTTTTGCCTGAATCGTCGATTTTCCTGCTCCTTGGATGCTGCCTGACCTGCTGTGCTTTTCCAGCACCATACTCTCGAACCTTATCAAATGCCTTACTGAAATCCATGTACACTACATCAACTGCTTTACCCTCATCCACCTGTTTGGTCACCTTCTCGAAGAACTCAATAAGGTTTATGAGGGACAACCTACTCTTCACAAAACTTTGTTGACTATCCCTAATCAGCTTATTCCTTTCTAGGTGATTATAAATCCTATCTGTTATGACCTTTTCCAACACTTTACCTTCAACCAAAGTAAGGCACACTGGTCTATACTTACCAAGGTTGTCTCTACTCCCCTTCTTGAACAAGGAGACAAAAATTGCTATCCTCCGGTCTGTTGGCACTATTCCTACAGTCAATGACGACATAAAGATCAAAACCAAAGTCACTGCAATCTCCTCCATGGCTTCCCAGAAAATCCTAGGATAAATTCCATCTGGCCCAGGGGACTTCACTATTTTCACACTTTCCACATGTCCTCCTTGTGAACCCAAATGTTGTCTGGTCTAGCAGCCTGTATCTCAGTCTTTTCCTCGACAACATTGTCTTTTCTCAGTGTGAATACTGACGAAACATGTTCATTTAATGCTCCCCATCTCCTCGGACTCCACACACAACTGTCCGCTACTGTCTTTGATTGACCCTACTCGTACTCTAGTCATTCTTTTATTCCTGATACACCTATAGAAGGCCTTAGGGTTTTCCTTGATCCTGTCTGCCAACAACCTCGCATGTCCCTTCCTGGCTCTTCTTAGCCCTCTCTTTAGATCTCTCTGTACATTAGTTTTCCACAGGGCTTTTAGATTTACCATATCATTTGCTCTTGAATTGGATCTTTCCAAAATGCATCACCTGACATTTGCCTGGATTAAACTCCATTTGCCATTTCTCTGCCCAACTCTCCAAACTATCTATATTCTGCTGTATTCTCTGACAGTCCCCTTCACTGTCTGCTACTCCATCAATTTTAGTGTCATCTGCAAACTTGCTAATGAGATCACCTATACCTTCCTCCAGATCATTTATGTATAGCACAAACAGCAGTGTTCCCAGCACGGATCCCTGTGGAACATCACTGGTCTCAGTTCTCAATTTTGAGAAACTACCTTCCACAACTATTCTCTGTCTCCTCTTGCCCAGCTAGTTCTCTATCCATCTAGCTAGTACACCCTGCACCCCATGCAACTTCATTTTCTCCACCAGCAAACATGGAGAACTTTATCAAACACCTTACTGAAGTCCATGTATATGACATCTATGGCCCTTCCCTCATCAATCAACTTTGTCACTTCCTCCAAGAATTCTATTAAGTTAGTAAGACATGACCAAAACCATGCTGCCTGTCACTCTGAAAGCTAGTGCTTCCAAATAAACCTGTTGGACTATAACCTGGTGTTGTGTGATTTAACACTGATAAGCCAATTTTATTCCAAATGTAAATAGAACCTGTCCCTCATTAACTTCTCCATTAGTTTCCCTACCACTGACATCAACCTCACCAGTCTATAATTACTGGGATTATCCCTGCCACCCTTCAAGGGGCCAACATTAGCAATTCTCCAGTCCTCCAGGACCTCACCCATGTTTAAGGATGCTGCAAAGGCTTTAGCTATTTCCTCTCTCACTTCTTTCAGTAACCTGGGATAGATCCCATCCGGACCTGGGGTCTTGTCCACCCTAATTCCTTTTAGAATACCCAACAGTTTCTCCCTCCTTATGCCGACTTGACCTAGAGTAATCAAACATCTATCCCTAACCTCAACATCCATCATGTCCCTCTCCTCAGTGAATACCGATGCAACATACTCATTAAGAATCTCACCCATTTTGTCTGACTCCATGCATGACTTTCCTCCTTTGTCCTTGAGTGGGCCAACCCTTTCCCTTGTTACCCTCTTTCTCCTTATATATGAATAAAAGGCTTTGGGATTTTCCTTAACCCTGTTTGCTAAAGATATTTCATGATTCCTTTTGGCCTCTTAATTCCTTGTTTTAGATTGGCCCTGCTTACCTTATATTCTAATAAAGCTTCATCTGTTTTCAGACACTTAGACCTCATGTTTGCTTCCTTTTCCCTCTTAGCTAGTCTCACAATTTCACTTATTGTCCCAGTCTCTCATTTTCACCTATTGTCCAAGGTTCCCTAATCTTGCCATTTCTATCCCTTATTTTCACAGGGACGAATCTGTGCTGCACTCTAATCAACTTCGTTTTAAAAGCCTCCCACACATCAAATATGGATTTACCCTCAAACAGCTGCTCCCAGTCCACATTCCTCAGCTCCTGCCAAATTTTGCTATAGTTGGCCTTCCCCCAATTTAGCACTCTTCCTTTCGAACTACACTCGTCTTTGTCTGTGAATATTCTAAAACTTACGGAATTGTGATCACTGTTCCTAAAGTAGTCCCCTACTGAAACTTCAACTACCTGGCCATGCTCATTCCCCAACACTAGGTCCAGTATGGCTACTTCCTGAGTTGGAAAACTCTTAAAAGAAATTCCCTGCTGGATGATCCATCTAGACCTCTGACACTAAGTGAATCCAAGTGCAAGTTGGGAAATTTAAAATCTCCTATCACCACCACCCTGTTGCTCCTACACCTTTCCATAATCTGTTACATATTTGTACCTCTATCTAACATTTGCTGTTGGGAGGCCTGTAGTACAGCCCCAACCTTGTTACCGCATCCTTCCTATTTCTGAGCTCTGCCCATATTGTCTCACGGAGTCTTCCATAGTGCCCTCCTTCAGCACAGCTGTGATATTCTGTCTGACCAGTAATGCAACTCCTCCACCCTTTTTTCCTCCCTTTTTGTTCCGCTCGAAGCATCAATATATTTAGTTTCCAATAATGCCCTTCCCTCAACCAAGTCTCAGAAATAGAAATAACATCATACTGTTAGGTGCTAATCTAAGGCCTAAGTTCATCTGCCTTCCAACTACACTTCTCACATTAAAACAAATGCACCTCAGACCACCTGTCCCCTTGCGTTCATCATCTGCTTCCTGCCTTAGTCATGCTGACTTCATTATTTTGTTCCTTGCTGGCTTTGGTTACTCCCTCCTTACTGTCCAATAACCTCCTCATTTGGTTTCCAAACTCCTAACATGTTAGTTTAAACCCTCCCCAACAGCATTCGCAAAAGCACTCTCTAGGACATTGGTTCCAGACTGGACCAGGTGTAGACCATCCAATTTGTATTAGTTCTACCTCTCTCAGAGCCGGTCCCAATGTCACAAAAAAATTGTATACAATGCTAAAGGAGACTGACAAAGTACACAAGAACAGATTTTTCCCATTGTGGGGCAATCAAGAATTTGAACCCTTCCCTTCTGCACCATCTCTCAAGCCATTCATTCATCCTGCCTATTCTTTCATTTCTACTCTGACTAGCACATGGCACTGGTAGAATCTGGAAGTTTTGTTTTCCATGAAGCTTCACTCGATTGGTTTTTGGAGTGATCTAGTTGAGACATACTTGATTCTATAGTGTAGGAACAATGAGAGGCAAACCATGCAAAATTTGAAAAGCACTCCCCCGCCCCAGGGAAAAGACCTTGTCTATTTATCCTCTTCATGCCCCTCATAAATTTATGCATCTCTATAAGGTCACCCGTCAGCCTCTGACACTCCAGGGAAAATAGCCTCTTCCTATAGGTCAGACCCTGACAACATCCTTGTAAACCTTTTCTGACCCCTTTCAAGTTTCACAACATCCTTCCTGTTTTTGGGAGATGAGAATTTCATGCAGCATTCCAAAAGTGGCCTTACCAGTGTCCTGTACAGCCGCAATATGACATTCCAACTCCTATACATGATGCACTGACCAATAATGGCAAGCATTTCAATGCCTTTTTTACTATCCTGTAAACTTGGAACTTTACTTCCAAAGAACTATGAAATTGCGCTCCAAGGTTTTTTTGTTTATCAGCAATCCCCAGGGCCTTCCCATTAAGTGGATAAGTACTGATCTGATTTGCCTTTCCAAAATTCTAAATTAAACTCCACCTACCTCAGCGCATTGACCCATCTAATCAAGATCCCATTATATTCTTTGCTGTCCACTACACCTCCATGTTTGGACTAGAACATAAGAGAACAGTTTCAGGAAAAAGAACATAAGAACTAGGAATGCTAGTAGGCAGTTTTACCCTTTAAGCCTGCTCCACCATTTAATACAATAATGGTTGATTTCATCCTCAGCCTTAGGTATTGAATTCCATAGATTCATGATCCTTTGAGAGAAGTAAATTCTCCCTCTCTCTGTTCTAAATCTGCCACCTCTTACCCTAAAACTATGACCCCACAATAGGAAAAGTCTGTTCTTGTGTACTTTGTCAGTCTCCTTTAGTATCGTATACACCTCAATTAAATCTCCTCTTCTTATACATTCTTGCTAGTATCTGCTTAAATTGCTCAGTTTCCTCAAAACAAATCTTCCATCTCAGGAATTAATGTAGTGAACCTTCTCTGAACTGTCTCCAATGCAGATAAACATCCTTTAAGTAAGGGGACCAAAATTGTACATTTTACACCATATACAATCTCACCAATGCTATGTATAGCTGCAACAACACTGTCCAACTTTTACATTCTATTCCTTTAGCAAAAAATGTTAAAATTCCATTTGCTCTTGTTATCTGCAGTACCTACATACCAGCCTTGTGCGAGTCATGGATGAGAACACCCAGATCCCTCTGCACTGAAGCATTTTGGAAGTTCTCCTATTCAGATAATGTTTTTATTCTTTTTAGTCTTCAAACCAAAATAATATCCTCTCACGTATCCACACTAAATCCCATCTGCCACGTTTTGGCCCTTTCATCTAAAGGGTGCCAGAGTAATTAAGAAGGCGCTTAGCGTGCTTCCCTCATTGCTCAGACCATTGAGTATAGAAGTTGACATGTCATTGCTGTTCTACAGATCATTGATAAGGCCACTTCTGGAGTATTGTGTATAGTTCTAGTTGTCCTACTATAGGAATGATATTATTAAATTGGAGAGAGTGCAGAAAAAAATTTACAAGGATGTCATCAGGACTGGAGGATTCAGGTTACAAGGAGAGGTTGGGTCTTTTCTCACTCAGGTATAGGAGGTTGAGGGGTGACCTTATAGAGGTTTTTACGATCTTGACTGGCATCAGTAAGGTGAATAACATAAATCAGTTCTGTAGGATAGGGGAGTTCAAAACTAGAGGGCACATATTTAAGGAGAGGAGAAAGATTTAAAAAGGACCGGAGGGACCCAGAAAGAGTGGTTCATGTGTAGGATGAACTGTCTGAGGAAATGGTAAATGCAAGTACAGTTACAATATCTAAAAGACATTTGGACAGGTACATGAATAGGGAAGGTTTAGAGGGATATGGGCCAAATTCAGCTAATTTAATTTGGAAAACCTGGTTGGCATGGACGAGTTGGACTGATAGATCTGTTTCAGTGCTGTGTGACTTGATGACCCTATAACTTGTGTATATCCGTTTGAAAATTTAAAGTGTCATCTGTACATTTGACTATAGTGCATTGTGTCCATGCATCCAAGTCACTAATATAGATTGTAAACAGTTGGAGCTAGAGTACCGAACCCTGCAGCACCCCACTAATTAGCTTGTGAGTTAAAAAAAAATCCCATCTATCCTGACTCTATTTACTGTTGGTTAACTAGTCCTCAATCCAAGTTTATACATAATACCAAACCCCTTGTTTATCCTTATCAAATGCCTTCTGGAAATACAGGTATTATCCACAAAGTGCAACATACAGTCAGCCATAATTTTGTTGAGTGATGAAGTAGTCTGGGTGGGTTATATGATCCCTCTGTGAATACTCAGAGGCAGCAGTCTGAATCATTTACAGCTAGATATATGAGGAGAAATAGCACTAGTTGCCTCCCTTAAAAATAAGTAGGGCATCATGTGGATAGAAAGAAAAGAGAGGCAGAAAATGGGGAAATTAAGAATTATCCAAGAAATGCAGCAATCTTTGCTTGGAATTATAATTTCACCTTCATGTTTTCCTTCAGGGGAAGCTATTATTCATTTGTGGCAAATAGATGTTGTCTACTCCTAATAAATGCAATTAATGATAAGTTTAAAAGCCTGTGTAGGTAAATATTTCCACACATCAGGGTCTTCTGAGTTGCCAGTTTACTTCTGAGATTTTCTGAGGTTAACATAAGTTTCAAATTAAAACATTTAAAATCTTTTGGGGAAAAGATCTGGAGAAAAGAATGCTAAGATTTCAAGGTCAAGGACCACTTCCATTTCTGGTAACATCTGCCAAATGTGTGGTGGGAGATGCAGCTCTTGGATAGGGCTCACCAGTCACGCAAGAACCCACAGAATCTGTGACCAGTGACATGGAAATTCCTAGGTGGACAATCATATCTGTTGGCAAGCAATTGCCAATGACAGCATTGGTCGTTTATTTTTAAGTTCAGAAGCTTTGTAAATTAAACATTAATTAATAGGCAAGTTACATTTCAGGCAAAAAGTTACATTTAATTTAAAATAGTTGATATAACAAAGATATGACGTACAGGAGCAGAAGCGCCTGAACTATTTCTTATAGATGTGGCACCACATATAATTTCAAAGTTCTCTGACATCCTTTGGTATTTAAGTTCTTTTACTATTCCACTCACTCAAACCAGATTCGACAACTGAATTATCAGCAGATGAATTCCATCTCAGGCCCTCAAATACAGTTAGCATGGATATGATGCTAGTCTATCGACACTCTGTCTCGCTCGCTCACTCGTTCACTGTCGTGATGCACTGTTGGCAGCTTAACCTTCAGCTGACGAGCTATGGTTCACATTTGGCTGTACAGTATCTCTGTACATCCCTAAGTTATTCACACTGTTTGCTATGTTTCATATCCGTTTTAGACAACTGAAACATTGCCTCTAAGAGTTTCCTTCTATTCTGCCAAACAGATAAACTAACCTCTTCACAAAAATGATCAGCATTTTCTCCAAGAGTTCATGTTTCCCACTTTCTGTCACTATCTTCTTTCTCTATGTGTCTGCAACTCGAGTAGCTTTCTTCACTGGCCATGTTTTTCATATAATATGCTCCTTCCTTTCATACCAAGGGTTGCCAGATCATGTGGACTAGTGTTTCTTATTCAAGAAAATTACAATTGATTTTTTTATACTTTTTCCAAACTCTTTAAAAAAAGTTATCAAAATTCTTATAAATAATTACACATTCTAATAAATTATAAATGTCCTTGCTGTTTCTCAGTCAAGGGTCAGCAGAATTTATTTTTCTTCAGTAATCCTTAGTCATTGTAGTTGGAGTAAAATTTTAACCTACTTTTTTGAAAAAGCAAAACTAGTTTTATAAACTTTAGTGTTTTAGTAACTTCTGGACATTAAATCATAGAATCATAGAAATCACAGAATCCCTGCAGTGTGGAAACAGACCATTTGGCCCAACAAGTCCACACCAACCCTCCAAAGAATAACCCATCCAGACTCATTCCCCTATATTTATCCCTGACTAATGCACCCTACACATCCCTAAACACTCTGGACAATTTAGCATGGCCAATTCACCTAACCTGCACATCTTTGGATTTAGTATTAAATAGTGAATTTAATGATGGAATACTTTCAACTAATTTGTACTATTGTAGCTTCACTAACATGTGAACCTCGATACAATCCAGACAAAGCAACCTGCGTAATTGGCATTTGATCCTCCACCAAGCATTCACTACTAGTGCATATATCAACTTGCCAAGTGTCTTGATGTCCCAGACCTGTTAACTCTATTGTCTAGATGGACAAATACAGCAGCTGTATAGATATAGGGGTCGGTTCTGCAAAATAAATTTCTTCAATTTGAATTGGCTTTAATGCGATTGAAGAATTTAGACAGTTATTTGTAGAACGTGAACTTTCCTTACCTACATTGGCTACAATGCGATTCGGGCTCCAATAGTTTTTCCGTGACCTGGCTATTGTGTGATTTTCTTAACGAGAGATCACACGAGAATTAAATTATCGTGTTATATCAGAACTGACTGTACCGTCATTTTTATGTCCCCTTCAAGTTGCATACTATTCTGACATGGAAATAATCACCAATTCTTCTCTGTTGCTCATCAAAATCCTGGAAGTCCCTAACAGCACTTGTGCTTGCACTGCACGACCTATAACAATCAACAATATTACTGCAGATGAACACTTGTTTCAAGGCCACTTATGGATAAGCAACAAATGCTGGCTTTGTTGTTGACTGTTAGAAACAAAATCAATAAAATTTAGACGAGACCACCAACACAGGAAACAAGACAATTTATTCTACGATCTTATAAGAAAGGGCATCAATTGCAGAAGCAAATGAGCAATGAACATTCAAACTACTACACAGTTATACTTTTGAGCTGCGTGAGGTCATCTCTCCCGACTCTTACATTACCCAATCTTTCTTATTGTATTCTACCACTACCCAGCTGCGCTCTGCCCTTATTGCCCCCTTTTCTCCAAATTGGCAAACTTTCCCTCTGCAAGTGCTGACATAAGGCTGAACTTGTATCTTGATGTTCTTTTACTTTGCTTGTAACATCTTCCATTGTTCATAGGTACATTCCATTCCTGAACATTCGTTTTGACAATGTATCTTTTCTTGCCTAGTTTAAGCGTTTCAGCTATCTCAGCTATTTGCTGAGACTAAATTATTTAAACCATTATGATGAAAGAAATTATTTACTTTAATAATTCTGCACTAAAGTTAGTATTCAATTATCCACAATTATACATTAAAGATAAAGATACATTTCCCTAATGCTTGCCTAGCTGATATTTTTCCCTGTACCCCTTTTCTGCGCATACACACTCTTGCTTTTCTATATCTGCAAAAACAACACACTTCCCCATTTCTTACATTGACAACCATGTTTGATGCATGATTAAAACAGTAAACTCTGAGCCAATTGGACATAAACGTTTGTAGATTTGATCAATTCCAGGTTTTCAGACTTAAACCTTGTAAGACATGAGGTATTTATTACTTTCAGACTATGTTCTAACTTGACTAGTTCAAACATGATCATGGGTACCAATATAATTTTGAAAAGAACTGCTTTCTCACGTGAGTAGTGCAAGGAGGATCAAAACCAGTACAGTCCTTGTGACACAGTTCAGTTGTAGTCTGAGCAGGATTTGGAGAAGGAATGCACACACAAGTTCATTAGATATTATTCTACCTGGTTTTACCTGTGACTCACTTGCAAGTGCTGAGAATCAAACCTGTAATTTTATAAACTGTTAGGTTTGCCTTTTCAACAGTGGAAGCTGGAATCGCGTTATAGCCAATACAGGAAAGGGAAGTTTGCGTTCTTCATCAGTGGGGTGGGAGGGCTGTGATAGCGGTTTATTGTTTTAAAAGTCCCATTTTTTCGGTGGGAGAAACAAACCATTATCAAATATGGTGATATTACGCATGGTTCGTAGTTTGCTCACCAGCACTCACTCTTAACAAGTTTATGAGGAATTGAGCTAAACCAATGCTACCTATGAAACTTTATGAAGTCCTAAGTTCACAGTCAATTGGAATTAATGATGTGGAGTTGCCGGTGTTGGACTGGAGCGGGCAAAGTTAAACGTCACACAACACTAGGTTAGAGACCAGCAAGTTTATTTGGAACTACAAGCTTTTGGAATGCTTCTCCTTCGTCAGGTAACTACCTCACTAGCTACCGGATGATGAGGAAGTCCAAAAGCTTGTACTTCCAAATAAACCTGTTGGACTATAATCTGTGTATGTTTTTTAACATTAGAAATGAGTAAATGTTTCAGCATTTTATGTTTAAGAATGAGTGAGTTTGAATTATTGGTGATGCATTTGAGTGTAATGTCATGTAATATTGACTCTTCCGTTTTGTACCATCATATTCACTATTTTCCTTGCTCTTTGCGGCAGTGTTTTGGTTTTGATTTCTATGTGAGCTTCTGAAAACTGAGAGACTTCTATTTTCTGATTAAGATTTACCAAAACTCAACTTTTCAAAAACGAACTAGATGTCGAATCTTGTTTTCTTCTTCTTGGGGATTTCTGCTTCACAAGTTACTGATCGATAAAAGTACTTTAAGCGAGCTATTCTCTGGTCATTGGCTTTGTAGTTCTCCTTCCAACTGTTCAATTTTCCCTAGTCTTCTGCCCCCAAAGCATCGGATTGTGTCATTGACTTTTAAGATTGTCAATATACTAAATTCAAACTTGATTCTAATTTAATTTATTTTTCGGGGTATAATCTTAACTGATTGTCCTAATTCAAATCTGTTTTGTCGTTTCCAGGCAACCAGTTAATCTAGCTTTCGACCAAGTGTTACATTGTTATCTTATTCAGAACACTTGGTGGTGTGTCAGGTAGTTCTGCTAGTTTTTAACTCTCTCAAACCCACATCTTAACACTGACATCTTCATGAACCCCAAATCAGTCCTCTATTATCTCTTACATGTGATGATAGAAGACTTTTGGGGTCCCTTTTTATGCTAACTGCCATTCTATTCTCATATGTTCTCCTTGTCATGTAATATTGACTCTTCCGTTTTGTACCATCATATTCACTATTTTCCTTGGTTTATCTTTTCCCATTACTGGAATGTACTGAGCCCATCCCAGAAACGTCACTTCCTGTGATTCCCTGGGAATTCTTCTCCTCGCTCTCATCATATGGAGATTTAAAGAATCCCAACAATCGTGTGATCACATCCATTTCATTACAAAAGAAAATGGAATAACCATTTTAGTCATGTATGATCAATGATTAACCTGAAAAGGTTATATGTTGCCAATTACAATACTGACTTAGATACAAAAGTACCTAGGCACAGCTTCTTTTGTTACAAGATTTGTTACAGAAATAAAATGTCCGGCATTACAGAAAAGAGTTCAGTACAGCAGATTACGCTGGCATTTAGCTTTCAGTCTGGTATATAACTCCCACCTTCCCAAAAATATCCCATCTTTCCAAATGGCGAAGCTATCCCAAGGCTCTTGTCCCTAACTTGGAGCGAGAAGGCTCCACCTGCTGCAAAAGTGTGTCATAATATTTCTGAACAGATTGATTTTTAAAAAAAAAATCTACTGTGTCATTTCCAGCTGTACTGCTTTTTCTCCATTTTGTCCTTCTATTTCTATTCTGAACACCTTGTAACCTTGAATATTTGATGGTCAGGCATAGATAATTTTAAGCCTTATTTCTTGCGTTGCCACTGTATCTGGTTCTCACGTAGCTAATTGTGCTTGTAGTTTGCTGAATATTGCCTGTATTTCTGCACATGTATCATGATCCTGTCTTTGTATTCCTCATGGTCCTTCTTAGTTTACTCGTCAACTATAGTACTTATTCCTTCTCTTGTACCATCTGAAACTCCCTCTCCTTTTGTGCACCTGGTTCCTTTTGACTGCTTCCAGATGTTAGTTCAATCCTAGTTATTAATAAGGTAACAACATTACGGGATTTAGACTACCCCAGTATTAATTGGGATAATCAGAGTATAAAGAGTTTAGAGAGGACAGATATTGTGAAATGTAAACAGGAGAGCTTTTCATAAAAACATACAGATGGTCCACCAAGAGCAGCCCAATGCTGTAGCTAATTCTAGGGAATGAAGCCAGATGACAGTGGGGGTGCATTTTAGTGATAAGGACGACAACACTGTTTTAAGCTTGTTATGGAAAAAGAGAAAGGTGATCTGCAAAAAGGGTTTTGGATTGGTGTAAGATGGATTTTATTAACGTGAGACAGAATCTGGCCAGAATAGTTTGGGATTAGCTACTTGAAGGTAAATCTACAGCAGAACACTCGGAGGCATTAAAATGGAGTTGGTAAGACTTCATGTCCAGTATGTTTTCTTCAGAGAATCACAGATGTTTAGGAGCATTCCAGATTGGACTAAACAAAAAGGTGTTTAACACTTACAAAGAGAGCAAAACAATGGAGGCCCTGCCAGATTATAAGAAGTGCAGGGGTGAAACCTGAGCACAATTAAGAGAGCAAAGAAAGGGAATGAGAAAGTACTGGCAGGGAGAATTCCAAGATATTTTACAATTATACGAAGGGGAAGAGAATAACCATGCCTATTATGGACCAAGGACATGAAGCCAGTGAACATTGGTAGAGCATTAAATGAGTACTTCACATCTGTCTTTGCTGTAGAGAAGGAGGATGTATATATAGAATTCTAGAGGATGGACTGTGACATTCTTGTGAAGATTGATATAAGAAGCCAAGCAGTATTAGAAGTTATGGTGGATTTAGCAGAGAACAAATCTCCAAGTTCAGGTAAATTGTATCCCAGACTGTAGTAGAAAACTGGAGAAAATCATGGGGTCCCTGACTTGCATTTTTAAACTATTTGTGGCTAGACGGAAGGTGCCAGAGGAATGGAGCACAGCCAGTGTGCGTCTGTTTCACAGGTGGTAGAGATAGACCAGAGAACTATAGACTAGCAAGTCTAACATCAGTGGTAGGGAATTCACTGGAGAAAATATTGAAATGGAACATTAGTGTCCATGATTACATGGCTTTGCAAGAGGGAGGTCATGCCTCACAAATCTGGTGGAATTTTTCAAACAAGTGTCCATGTGTTTAGATTACGTAATTTATACAGATTTCAGCAAGGCCTTTGACAGGGTCGCACTGGGAAACTGAAAAAAGGTAAAAGATTATGGGATCCAGGGTAACTTGGCAAGATGAATCCAAAATCAGCTTAGCGATTAGACAACAGAGAGGTGTTTGAAGGCATTTGTGTGACTGGAACCTGTTGTACAATGGCAAACCACAGGGATCAGTACTTGGTCCTTTATTGTTTGTGGTATTCATAAATGATGTAGATAAGAATGTGAGAAGGGTATTAATTAAGTTTACAGCTAACACAGATCAAAAGGGTAGTTGATAGTGAGGAGGACAGTTTAAAGTTACAGGAAGACATAATAGATGGGTCCAATGGGAAAATCAGTGGTAGATGTAATTGAACTCTGTTAAATGTGAGGTGATGCATTTTGGAAGAAGGAGCAAGGCAAGAGAGAGGAATGAATGGGCCCTGAACTCTGCTTCTAAAAGACTCACTCCTACTTCCCAAATGTAAACTTACTTTCAAGCTCCCAATCTGTTTGTCAGATCCTCCTTAGTGATATTGAAATTGGCCTTTCCCCAATTTAGACTCTCAACATTTGCACTATTCTTATCCTTTTCCATAATGACTTTGAAACTTACAGACTTATGGTCACTATCCCAAAAATACGTACCCACTGACATTTCAGTCACTTGCCTGGTTTCATTCCCTAAGATTAGGTCTAGCACTGCCCATCTCAAGTAGGACTATCTACATACTGGCACAAAAAACTCCCCAAGATGCACTTGGAAAATTCCATCCCATCTAATCCTTTCACATTAGGGCAATCCTAGTTGATGTTAGTAAAGTTGAAATGCGCTGCCGCTTTAATCCTATTTCTCTGTCACCTTTCTGTGATTTACCTATATGTGCAGGTCAGGTGAATTGGCCATGCTAAATTGTCCATAGTGTTAGGTGCATTAGCCAAGGGGAAATACAGGGTAGGGGAATGGGTGTGGGTGTGTTACTCTTCGGAGGGTTTGGTGTGGACTTGTTGGATCGAAGGGCCTGTTTCCATACTTAGGGAATCTAATCTAATCTAATCATATCTGCTCCTCTATTTCCCTTTGACTGTGGGATGCCTGTGGTAAATTCCTAGCAAAGTAATTATCTCTTTTTATTTCTAAGTTCTACCCAGATGACCTCTTTTGAAGAGCCTTCTCAGACATCCATTCTTGTTACTGCAGTGATGGCTTCCTTTCTCAATAATGCAATTCACCACCTCTCTTCCTTCTCCCCACTGCCCCTTCCCCCCAACGCACACACACACCCCCTCCCCAACACCCTCATGATGTCTGAAACCTTTAGAACTTGAAATATTAAGCTGCCAGTCCTGCCTTTCCTTCAGTCATGTCACAGTGGTTGTAATAGTACCATATTCCCATGTACTCTGATGATATGATAATGAATGCTATAAGTTCACCTGTGTTACAGTCTTGCTCCTTGCATTAAAATCTAAATGCTATTTGGTTTTCTGGTCCTCTCAGGTGATTGATCATGTCCATATTTTCTCTGCCTGCTGGACTATCCTAGTAATTCTCCTATATCTGACTGAACCTTGCTCCCAACATTACAGCTACACCATGCCCCAGCACCCTGCCAAATTAGTTAACAGTCTCCCATCAACACGAATAAACCTTCCATCAAGGATGTTGGACCCATTCCAGTTCAGGTGCAACCCATCCTGTTCTACAGGTCCCACCTACCCGAGAAACTATCCCAAAGATCCAAAAATCTAAATTCCTTCCCCGTACACCACCCCTTTAACCATGCATTCATCTGATCTATTTCTATACTCAGTTGAATGTGGGACTGGAAATAATTCAGAGATTATAGTTTTAGTTGTTATGCTCTTTAATCTACTAGCTAACTCACTAAATTCATATTGCAGGATGTCCTTTCTTTTTTACATATGTCATTGGTACAAACTTGAATATGCAACAGATTGCTGGATGTTCATCCCTCTACTTCAGAATGCCCTGCAGCTGCTCTGAGACACCCCTGATCCAGGCGCCCATGCCGGCAATATATCATTAGAAATGCATTTGCTGCCAGTTTCTCTGACAATCAAGTCCTCTATCTATAAATCTCTCCCAGTATTTTCCCTCTGCTGTGTGCAGTAGAGCCATCTGTGATACTTGGCTGTTGCTGCTTTCCCCAGAGAGGCCAACCACCCTAACAGTATCCAAATGATCTCTCTGTTTGAGAGGGGGATAGCCATCGAGGACTCCTACCTGCTCACACCTACCCGTCTTCCTGGTGGTCACCCAATTATTTTCAGCCTCTGTAACGCTTATGTGGTGTGACTAGCTCATTAAATTTGCTCTTCAATGTCCTCAACATCATGGATGCTCCACAGTGAGTCCATTGCAGCTCCAACCCTCCATGTGGTCAACTTGGAGCTTCATCTGAACACACTTCCTGCATACATAGTCATCATGGATTATGGAAGTGTCCCTGATTTTCCGTATATTGCAGTAAGAGTATTCCATTGGGCTGAGCTCTCCTGCAATTGTAATCCTTACCAACTACAAAAAATAAACTAGGAACAAACGACTCAACCTTAACCAATACCCACCAAATCAGATTTCTCATTTTCTCTCTCCTCCCTCTATTGCTAACAAACTACATATCACAAAAATAAGAACTTTACACCATCTCCCTTCCAGTATGACTCTTTCAGTCTCTAAAGCTGGTTCCTAAGCAGCCATTCGTCTTACCACTTCCCTTTGATGTCACCCTAAATGTTTCTACCTGTTCAGAAAACCTTTTTCTTTATTTTTATCACTCATCACCCAATGAATGCTCTTCCTCCAGAGGCTCTGCTCTGAAATTCTGATTCCCTAGTAAGTGTCTCTACAGTGTGGTTTTCCTGTGGTGTCACTCTTTGCTTTGTGGTGTGCTCCACAGTCCAGGGCTTCAATTTATCTTGAGCTGTGCCTCATATTAGATATGATCTCTTCTTCCTCACTGTACAAAGCTTGCCTTGGTGTCCAACTTCCAAATGATGCAGCAATAACACATCACCTATCCTGCCATCACTATTACTATTGATTTAATTACTCTCGATTCTCTAGTCTACTGTTGTTATATTTGTTTTATAAAAATACATCACTGTCAACCTTCTATTTAACCAGTTACTTTTAAAAGGTGACAGCAGCAAAATGCGAGAGATCTAAACACAAACTGAAAACCTGACTCATAAAGATTAAAAATGTTCACCAATCCCAGTCAGCTGTTTGCCCTGCACTCATGTCATGTATATGTCCATGACATCACTCTGCCACTCAATCTGCACCTTTCATTTTACCCTATCCAACACACCTCTCTGAAGTATTTACTTGTTACAGTAAACCTTAGTTAAAGCACCTCTAAGCCCCTTTACACTTTGAACCAAATTTCCTGTTTCATTCGCTGGCCTCCTTGCTGACTGTGCGGTGCAAAACATCCCTTTCTTCTACTCTATTCAGTCTGGTCACAACACTATTGAGAAACTACAGAATAGAATCCTAAATCTAATGGTTAAATTATGAAGAGAGACAACCAAAACTAATTTTGGAATTTAGATGGTTAAGGGGTTAATTTCATTTGATATTTCAAAATATTTTGTACGATTGATATGTTAGATAGAAGTTCACACTACTTGGGAAGTAACTTTTGAGTATAGAATGTCCATCTAACTAAAAGATACAAGTCAAAGTTTTTTGACTGGTACTCATCAGTAGAGAAAACAACTTGTGTGCTTATTGCAAAATAGAAGTGCAAGATGGTTCTGTTGCTCAAAATGTTGAGATCCCATTCCCTTTTTGGGTAACCTGCGGTAGAGTGGGTACCATTCATGGTCAAATGAGGCAGCCTGGGCCTTTGATAAGTTTGTGCGATTTACAGTAAATAATTTGATCAGCCTAGCTACGATCATGAAGGCTAGGTTGGATGCGTCCTAATTTAGTATCGAGCACTAATTTAGCATTTAGCGTCAATTTACCTTCTACTCTGTGAGCAAATGGTCAGGGCTCTGTCCATGAGGTTGCCAATAAGCCCACCAGAATGATGTTACTTGTACGACTCTGGTTCACTGGCATACAAATCCATCATTACATTGCACAAAGTGCTGTTGCAGCCAATGTCTTATGTCAAAACTATCTATAGTTCTCAAATTGTGCTATGATTTTGACCCCATAATATTTCTTAGGTCATAATATTTCTTAGGTTTAAATTACTTTGGATTTACTTCACACTGGGACTTGTACTGTCTTTAGTTCTCCATTTGGGACTATTGTTAAATATGCTACAATAATTCAAAACCTCAATGTAGTCAGTTTTTCTCAGTACAGTCAAATTCTGCTTTGTTTTTGTTCATTTGGGTGTTAAAGCTGAATTGGCTGACAATTCAGAAATGATTCATCTTGAATTACAAAATGCTGTTTTCAAGTCCTCCTTTTTGACAGATTTCCTGGATTGTTTTTACCCTTGTATTTATAGTCCAATTCCTAAAGAATGACACTACTGTAATCGTTGAATGATACAAATAATTTTGTTGTGAGACTCAAGTTTGTATTACTATTTGCCTTCTTCGAGGAGAAAGTGAGGTCTGCAGATGCTGGAGATCAAAGTTGAAACTTTATTGCTGGAACAGCACAGCAGGTCAGGCAGCATCCAGGGAACAGGAGATTCGACGTTTCGGGCACAGGCCCTTCTTCAGGAATGAGCAGAGAGTGTTCAGCAGGAGAAGATAAAAGGTAGGGAGGAGGGACTTGGAGGAGGGGAGTTGGAAATGTGATAGGTGGAAAGAGGTCAAGGTGAGGGTGATAGGTCGGAGTAGGGTGGAGGCGGAGAGGTCAAGAAGAAGACTGCAGGTCAGGAAGGCGGTGCCGGGCTGGAAGGATCCGGCTGAGACAAGGTGGGGGGAGGGGGGATGAAGAAACTGGTGAAGTCCAAGTTCATCCCCTGCGGTTGGAGGGTTCCCAGTCGGAAGATAAGACGCTCCTCCTCCGACCGTCGGGTTGTTGTGGTTTGGCGGTGGATGAGTCCAATGACCTGCATATCCTCGGTGGAGTGGGAGGGGGAGTTGAAATGCTGTGCCACAGGTTGGTTGGGTTGGTTCGTCCGGGTGGCCCAGAGGTGCTCCCAGGGAGCTATTATTTACTGTAAATCGCACAAACTTATCAAAGGCCCAGGCTGCCTCATTTGACCATGAATGGTACCCACTCTACCGCAGGTTACCCAAAAAGGGAATGGGATCTCAACATTTTGAGCAACAGAACCATCTTGCACTTCTATTTTGCAATAAGCACACAAGTTGTTTTCTCTACTGATGAGTACCAGTCAAAAAACTTTGACTTGTATCTTTTAGTTAGATGGACATTCTATACTCAAAAGTTACTTCCCAGGGAGCACCTCTGGGAGCACGACTGGGAACCCTCCAACCGCAGGGGATGAACTTGGACTTCACCAGTTTCTTCATCCCCCCTCCCCCCACCTTGTCTCAGCCGGATCCTTCCAGCCCGGCACCGCCTTCCTGACCTGCAGTCTTCTTCTTGACCTCTCCGCCTCCACCCTACTCCGACCTATCACCCTCACCTTGACCTCTTTCCACCTATCACATTTCCAACTCCCCTCCTCCAAGTCCCTCCTCCCTACCTTTTATCTTCTCCTGCTGAACACTCTCTGCTCATTCCTGAAGAAGGGCCTGTGCCCGAAACGTCGAATCTCCTGTTCCCTGGATGCTGCCTGACCTGCTGTGCTGTTCCAGCAATAAAGTTTCAACTATTTGCCTTCTTCCTCTAGTTCAAGACAGTTGCTTTCAGCAGGTCCAGAAATCGACAACAAGCCGGTTGTGTTTATTACGCGCACTATTCTAATGCATTCGACTAGTTTAGTTGATGTAGTGAACCACATAAGGTGATAATGTAAAGAAAGATTTTCAGATTTTAGATTGGTATTGTCATTAATGCTCTTGAAATTTGGGCATTCTGCTTGTCCTCAGCAATAGCCACTTGTTCATAGTAGTGTATCTTTAGACTCATGTGGTTTGAAAACTTTATGAGCTTAAGAAACAGGAGCAGGAGTAGGCCAATTGCCCATTATTCAAGAAGATCATGGCTGATCTGGCCAAGACCTCATCTCCTCTTCCATGCCATAGCCCTCAACGCTCTGATATTTAAAGAAAGGTAGTTAGATTTTGAAATGCGTTTTATGATCCAGATTTTAGAACTTTCTGGGGTATGGATTTCGGATGTTCACTACCCTCTGGGGGAAGAAGTTTCTACGCATGTCAGTTTTAAATACTTTATTCTGTCACTATATCCAGATGCAGCCTCACAAGCATTCTGCACTGTTATAACAAGACTTTGCTATTTTTAAACTACAAACTCTACCAGTAAAGGCCAAAATTCAATTTTCCTTAATTACTTGTTCAACCTGCAAGCTAATGTTTTGTGTTTAATTCACAAGAGTACCCAGATCTCTCTGTAGTACACTTTTTTGGAGTCTGCTTTTCGACTCTTCCAACTAAGCACATGACTTTGCACTTTCCTACATTAAATTCCATCCGCCAATTTTTTGCCCACTCTCAACCTTATTTGTGGTTCCTTGCTGATTCCTTATACCCTCATCACAACATGTCTTCTCACCTATTATACACTATATCATCCTCCAAGTCAGTAATATAGATGGTAAATAATGGAAGCCCTTGGACTGATTTGTATGGCACTTTAACTAGTTGCATCCTTTCAACTCGGTGCGGGGAGGGGCAGGAGGTGGAGGGCGGGGGGGGGGGGGGGTGGAGGGTGGAAGATCCATTAATCCCGACATTTTTATGTGTGTGAACCAATTCTCAATTCATCCTCTATCCTTCATACCATGTGCTCCTATTTTTTGTAGTAACCTTTTATATAGTACTTAGATGCTGCCTTGAAATCCAAATACACTACATCTACTGATATCCCTTTATCAACTCTGCTTGTTTTATCCGCCTTTCACAAACCCTGTTGACTCTGTTTGATTGTAAATGCCATGCTCTTTCTTTCCTAATAATGGACTTTAGCACTTTCCCAACGACGCATGTTAGGCTAACTAGTCTATAATTTTCTGCTTTCTGTCTGTCACCTTTCTTGAACAAGGGTATCACATAAGTAGTTTTTCAACCCTCCTGAAAACCTTGGCCTTCATTATCTCTGCAGTCACTTACTTTAAAACCCTTGAATGCAGACCATTGGGTTTTGACAATTTGTCTGTATTTAGTCCTGTTATCTTGTCAAATATTGTATTCCTTGTTGTGGTTCTGTTCGCCGAGCTGGGAATTTGTGTTGCAGATGTTTCGTCCCCTGTCTAGGTGACATCCTTAGTGCTTGGGAGCCTCCTGTGAAGCACTCCCAGCACTGAGGATGTCACCTAGACAGGGGACGAAACGTCTGCAACACAAATTCCCAGCTCGGCGAACAGAACCACAACAACGAGCACCCGAGCTACAAATCTTCTCACAGACATTGTATTCCTTATAGAGTTTGATACAAAATCTTTTCTCCTATTGTACCTTGCTTATCTTTATCTTTGGGATAGTCGTAGTGTCTGCCACCTTGAAGAGTAGTACAAAAAATGATTTAATTATCTGCAATTCTCCTGTTTCTCGTTATCATTTCCCAGCTGCATCCTTCAAAAGTGCAACATTTATATTAGCTGCTTGCTTTCATTTGTATACTGGTAGAAGCTCTGGCTTTTTTTTGAACTTTTTCTATTGATTATTCATGGAATGTGCATGTCACTGATTATTGTTTTTGTATTTCTTGCCAATTTACTTCTATAATCAATATTTTCCCTCTTGATTAGACTTTTAGCCATCACCCCTGTTTCTTAAAAAAAAGAATTGTCTGGTCTACCACTGGTTTTCACCACTTTATTCTCCTTAGTTTTGATTAGATACTGTCCTTGATGGCTTTTGTTATCCATAGATGTCTTATCTTTTTCATTGAGTCTTTTTTTAGCTGGATTAAAGTTTTCTGAGCACTGTGAAATATCTGCTTAGTGTTTGCCTTGCTCATCTGACTTTTTCCCTTCAACTATTTTTCCCAGTCTAGTTCACGCACTGTTTTTATTGTTCATTCGTGACATATAAAATTATGAGGGCAAAGAGACAAAGTCTTTTCCCTGGGTTGGGGGAGTCCAGAACTAGAGGACATAGGTTTAGAGTCAGAGGGGAAAGATATAAAAGGGACCTCAAGGGCAACTTTTTCACGCAAAGGGTGGTATGTGTATGGAATGAGCTGCCAGAGAAAGTGGTGGAGGCTGGTACATTTGCAGCATTTAAAAGGCCTTTGGATGGGTTTATGAATAGGAAGGTTTTGGAGGGATATGGGCTGGGTGCTGGCAGGTGGGACTAGATTGGGTTGGGATAACTGGTCGGCATGGACGGGTTGGACCGAAGGGTCTGTTTCCATGCTGTACATCTCTATGACTCTATGTGGGCATCGCTGGCTGGCCAGAATTTATTTCCAGACCCTAGTTGCCCTTGAGAAGTGAGCTGTTTCCTTGAATCGCTGCAGTCCACCTGCAGCAGGTTGACCAATGATGCCGTTTAAGAGGGAATTCCAGGATTTTGACCCAGCAACAGCAATATATTTCCCAATCAGGATGGTGAGTGGCTTGGAGAAACTTGCAGGTAGTGGTGCTCCCATGTATTTGCTACCTTTGTCCTTCTAGATAGAAGTGGTTGTGGGTTTGGAAGATGCTGTCTGAGGATCTGTAGTGAACTTTTGCAGTGTATCTTGGAGGTAATATGTACTACTTTTACTGTTTATTGGTGCCAGAGTGGGAAGACATGGGGCCAATGAAGTGGGCTACTTTATCCTGAATGGTGTTAAGCTTCATAAGTGCTTTTAGAGCTTAACCCTTCCAGGCATGTGGGAAGTATTCCATCACACTCCTGATTTGTGCCTTGTAGATGATGGACAGGCTTTGGGGAGTCAGGAGGTTAGTTACTTGCCACAGTATTCCTTGTTTATATAGCTGGTCCAGGTGAGTTAATTTGGTGATGATAACATCATTGAATGTCAGTGGTGGTGGTTAGGTCGTTTCTTATTGGTGATGGTCATCGCCTGGCATTTGTATGGCATGAATGTTGCTTGCCACTTGTTGGCTGAAGCCTGGATACTAAGATCTTGTTGCATTTGAACATGGACTGCTGCAGTATCTGAGGAGTTGCGAATAATGCTGTACATTGTGCAATCATCAACAAACATCCCCATTTCTGATCTTATGATGGAGGAAAGGTCATTTGTTGAAGCAACTGAAGATGTTTGGGCCTAGAACCAAGAACATTTTTCTTCACACCTCTGTAATTGCTCTCCCTCAAACTGAATTTGAAATTCTACCATGTTGTGATTGCTACTCCTCAGGGGATCCTTAAGTGTGAGTTCCCTTATTAATCCTACCTTATTACACATTACTGAGAACGTTTGTAGCCTTACATTTGACACATCTGCGGCACACACTGGAAGTAAACAAGAAGTGTAGGAAAACGCTTAACCACGGGTCGGGGTGGGGGCGTGGGGCATTTATTCAGGAGAATTAAGGATATCTGTTTTTTGTGTCAGTGGATCAATGTAAATACAGTGATAACATTTAACTTGTGGAATGTGTGGCAGTACTTCCTTTTGACCTCGAGGGGTAGAAGCTGCGCATATTTTACAGTTGGATGTTGCATAACTGAAATCTTGCTTTATATAGAAGACTCTTAATAAAACTCATTCTCAGTAGGAAAACAATTTTTATTTTAATGAGCAGAGTGAAATATATAGAACAATCCTGATACATTTTTATGTATACCATACTGTGCAGATTTGAATTTATGAAGCTCAGCTCCCTAATCTTGACTGTTCTGAAATGTCAATGCCCCATTACCCTTACAAGCTAGGAAAACAAAGGCTGAAACTGAGATAGTAAGGAAGTTGGAAGGTGTTCATATGCAAGCGAGAGAGAAAATATTCTTCTGTAAATTACATTCACTGACCTAAGGGTTCAAGGGACACTAGCTCTGTGAGAGAGAGAGAGAGAGAGAGAAAGGGGGAGGGAGGGGAGAGAGACAGGACGGAAGCTGGTAGAAAGGTTAACTCTTTCTGGTCTGATTTGAGCATACACTTGCTTGTCATGGATTAAATGTTTGTGTGTTGTTCCCTAGAGCTCAACAGCCAGGACTGTTACGAATTTAGTTTGCATTTTGGGAATCTAAGATGATTTTTAAAAGAGGCATTTTGTTGCACAATGGTACTAGGCATGTTAGCTGAGCGAGGTTACCTCATGCCCTTGTCAACATAATTTTGACTAGTCTCTTGTTATGATGTACTCTTAAAAGGGAGCTTGTCTAGCTAAGGCATTTGGCCAGGTTTGATCAGGGTTTCCCACTTTGATGTGCATGTAGCTTAATTAGTCAAGTGTACTCAGACCTGTCAATTTGTTTCTCTTCCTCTGAAAACGTTTGCCATTTTATTGCTGCTTATCTGATTAAAGACGTGGTTTTTTTTGTAATCTCAATACCAGTTTCTGTATAAAGATAGCTTATTTGCAACAATAAGGGGAGCGGCCTGAGAGCTCTTAGGTGTAAGAGCTGATGCCGGTACTCTGCTAATAGTTTTATAACCTTAGCTCAAGCCTGGCATGTAGTTATCTATGTTATAGTGTAACATTGATGCCATTGGTAAATAAAGGTAATAATTTAAACTAAACAGTCTGTAAGAGTTTATATTCCAGACTACCACAATCTCCGGGACAAACCAAGAGAGGCTTACAGGTCGAGTTCATTAGGGATTCCCTGAGCCGTCTCAAATAGTATTTTAACATTACTAGATCTAGAATAGCCTGTTCCTATGTAAATTCTGCAATGTACTGCTCTAAGAAATCATCTTTGATGCATTCTACAAATTTGTTTTCTGTGTTACCCTTGTCTATCTGTTCTGTTCAATCAGTACTTAGATTTTAATGTCCTCCTTGCAGTTATAGTGCAATAGCAATGGGAGGCAGGTCGATCGCTCTATGGGTGGTTCTGCTGCACAACAGGGGAGGAAGAGTGGCGGACACGTAATTAAAAGTTTGCTATTGGAGATATGCTGTTCAATTTGCTTTGTTAAAATGAGATCTTAGTATGCGCTTTGTAGGTTGGAAATCGTGTCTCATGGAATTGATTGAACATTTTGACGTGGTGACCAAGAAAGTAGATGAGGGCAAGACCTTTGACAAAGTACTGCATGGTAAAAACAAGGACTTCAGATGCTGGAAATCAGATTCTAGATTAGAGTGGTGCTGGAAAAGCACAGCAGTTCAGGCAGCATCCGAGGAGCAGGAAAATCGACGTTTCGGGCAAAAGCCCTTCATCAGGAATGAGGATGAAGGGCCTTTGCTCGAAACATCGATTTTCCTGCTTCTTGGATTTTGTCTGAACTGCTGTGCTTTTCCAGCACCACTCTAATCTAGAATCAAAGTACTGCATGGTAGGTTGTTGAATAAGGTTAAATTTCATGGGATCCAAGGAGAGCTAGCCAATTGCATACAAAATTTGCTTGACAGTAAAAGACAGAAGGTGGTGGTTAGAAGGTTATTTTTTAGACTGGAGGCCTGTGACCAGTGGTGTATCATCGGTGCTGGGTCCACCGTTATTCATCATTTATACAAATGGTTTGGATTTAGGAACTCTGGTTAATATGTTTGGGATGACACCAAGATTGGTGGTAGAGTGAATAGTGAAGAAGGTTTTCTGGGAATGCAGGAGATCTTGATCAACTGGGCAATTGTATTAAGGAATGACAGGCAGGGTTTAATTTAGATAAATGTAAGGTGTTGCATTTTGGTGGGACAAAGCAAGCCAGGCCTGACACAATCAATGGTAAGATCCTGAGGAGTGTTACAGAACAAAGAGATCTCGGGGTCCAGGTTCATAGCTCCTTGAAAGTAGACAGGTAGATAGGATGTGATGAAGGCTTTCAGCATGCTTTCTTTCATTGGTCAGAACACTGAGTGTTGGAGTTGGAATGTTTTATTGCAGCTGTACAAGGCATTGGTGAGGCCACATTTGGAGTACTACATGCAGCTCTGGTGACCCTACTGTAGAAAGGAGAGTGCAGAAAAGATTTATTAGGATGCTACCTGACTAGGTTTGTGTTATATGGACAGGTTGGATAGGCTGTAATTTTATTCCATAAAAAGAAGGAGACTTAGGGGTGATTTCATAGAGGGTTATAAAGTCATGAGTGTCGTAGATGAGGTAGATAGCCAACAGCTTTTCCTAATGGTAGGGGAGTCTAAAACTAGGAGGGATAGGTTTAAGGGGAGAGATACAAAAGGATCCAGAGGGGCAACATTTTCACACCAAGGATGATCAGTGTATGGAGCAGGTTGACAGAGGTAGTGGCAGAAGCGGGCATAGTTTGGTCATTTAAGAAGCATTTAGACAGGTACATTGATGGTATGAGCTATATGGACCAAACACAAGCAAATGGGCCCAGTTTAATTGTGAAAACTGGGTGGTATGGGCAAATGGTCCAAAGGGCCTGCTTCCATGCTGTAGATCTCTGTGACGCTACTGTTTCATTTCCTGTTACAATATGTTGAGTTGCGTGAAGTTTCAAGAGCATGCATGCCGCATTCAAATAAATGTGTCACAAAGATATGATCAAATTATTTAGCATCAGAATTTCTTTTTAACAGCACAATATGTTACTTTTTGCAAATCAACATCTTTATGAAAGTTTGGTGACTCAATTTTTTTTTGGTGACATCTGATTTTGGATTATTGATGTGTATTTTGCAAGCATGGCCTAGTAAGATGTGATTCTGCAATTGGACAACATTTGCTGGAAGAATCCTGAGTGTGCAAAGAAGTATACTTATTTCCTGAAGTGAGAGTAATCAGGGAACCCTTGACATCAGGGAACCCTAACAAAACTGGAATCAATAGGAAACGGTCAATAGGAAACCTCTCTGCTGGTTGGAGTCATACCTGGCACATAAGAAAATTCTTGTGATTCTTGGGGGTCGGTCATCTCCAGTTCCACACTTCTCCACAGGAGTTGCTCAGTGTAGTTCCCAGGCCCAATCGTCCAACTGCTTGAGCAATGATCTTTCCTTCGTCATAAGGTCAGGGGTTGTGGGTGTTCACCGATGATTGCATAGTGTTCTGCCCAATTTGTGACTGCTCAGGTACTGAAGGAGTCCATGTTCAAATGTATCACGGTCTGGACAATATCCAGGCTTGGGCTAACAAGAGGCAAGTAGCATTTGCACCACATAAATGTCAAGCAATCTGACCGCCAAACCTTGACATGCAATGGTTACCACCACTGAATACCCCACTATCAGCACCCTAAGCATTACAGTTGAACAAAAACTCAACTTAAATCGCTGTCTACAAGAGCAGGCCAGAGACTCTGAATGCTGTGCTGAATAGTCTCCCCTCCTGACTCCCCAAAACCTTGACCACCCTCTACAAGGCACAAGCCAGGACTGTGATGGAACAGTCCCCACTTGCCTGATGGAGGCAGATCCAACAACATTTGAAGCTTGATACTATCCAGGACAAAGCAGTTTGCTTGATTGGCACCATGTCTACAAACATCAACTCCCTCCACCACCGAGACACAGAATACTCTTCAAGATGCACTGCAAAAATTCGCCAAAGATCCTTTCATTTTGAAGGACAAGACTAGCAGATACATGGGAACACCGACCCCTGCAAGTCCTGCCCCCACCCCCTAATCCACTCTCCATCCTGGTAAGTAAAAACAGTGAAGGCACTGTTTTTCCACCAGTGGTGCTGGAAAAGCACAGCATCTGAGGAGCAATAAAATCGACGTTTCGGGCAAAAGCTCTTCATCAGGAATACAAGCAGAGAGCCTGAAGGGTGGAGAGATAAATGAGAGGAGGGTGGAGGTGGGGAGAAAGTAGCATGGAGTACAATAGGTGAGTGGGGGAGGGGGGAGGGTGGAGTGGATAGGTGGAAAAGAAGATAGGCAGGTAGGACAGGTCATGGGGACAGTGCTGAGCTGGAAGTTTGGAACTGGGGTGAGATGGGGGGAGGGGAAATGAGGCAACTGTTGAAGTCCACATTGATGCCCTGGGGTTGAAGTGTTCCGAGGCGGAAGATGA
Source organism: Chiloscyllium plagiosum (assembly GCF_037043375.1). Taxonomy (NCBI): domain Eukaryota; kingdom Metazoa; phylum Chordata; class Chondrichthyes; order Orectolobiformes; family Hemiscylliidae; genus Chiloscyllium; species Chiloscyllium plagiosum. The sequence goes on from NW_028270151.1 coordinate 91,593,847, forward strand.
GGCGTTCTTCCTCCAGGCGTCTGGTGGTGAGGGAGCGGTGGTGAAGGAGGCCCAGGACCTCCATGAGCTCGGCACAGTGGAAGGGGGAGTTGAAATGTTGGGCCACAGGGCGGTGTGGTTGATTGGTGCAGGTGTCCCAGCAATGATCCCTGAAGGGCTCTGCTAGGAGGCGTCCGGTCTCCCATCCTGTCTTGGAACTACATTGCTGTTCCTTCAGTGTCACAGTACCAGATTTCAGTTTGGCTGTTAAACTAGTGGCATTAGGTTTTGGCCTGTTTTTGTGAAGATGTTTTATAATTAACTAGGTTAGTCTTTCTGGAACCATGATTTTAAATGAGCATGTGTCAGAGAGGCTTTTCAGAATCTGCTCCTGAAGTGCTTATGGAAGTTTGTTAAAATTATGGATTTTACATTAGGGGAGAGACAGCCATTTAAGATGTTTGTTTTGGGTTTAGGAGAAATGAGAATTTATTTTATTTAGAAATGTTTTGAGATTAGAAATATTTTGAAGAAGATCTGACTAAACTCATGCAAGTTTTTCTGAGGAAAAGGTTATCCTGATTTATGAATGCTTGTACAACTGAATGCAGGGGATAATTTAAAGATCGGTTATACGAATGTTACCTCTACTCACGTTTGGCTATTTTGTCCTGCATGGCATTCAGACTTGCTGACGGACTCAAGAACAAATCCGATTAACAACCAGGGACTGCTGGTAGTTAGGGAATGCGTTACCTCAATGAAGGAGTTTAATCATAGAATAGAATCATAGAACCCTACAGTGTGGAAGCAGGCCATTTGGCCCATCGAGTTCACACTGATCATTCAAACAGCATCCCACCTCAACCCCCCCCCCCCCCCCCACCCCCCCCCCCCCCCCCCCCCCAACCCGTATAACCTTGCATTTCCCATGACCAATCCACCTAATCTGCACATCTTTGGACTGTGGGAAGAAACCCACGCAGACACAGGGAGAATGTGAAAACTCCACACAGATAATCGCCTGAGGATGCCAACCACTGAACCTCCCCTGGAAGTTGTCAAAGTTCCAGACCAGGAGTGTTTGTTTGGAAATCTGCATTGGTTATTAAATAAAAAGTATTTTTAATCATCCTTTTCTGACATGTCATGACCCACCTCTGGATTAGGTGTCGAGACTTGTAACCTGACCTTTGGCCCAGTTGTAGACATCCAAAAGAAATTTCTTCTGGCCTTTGAGTACCTGTAAGATGATGGTCTTGGGGAATTGATGAGATTTTGTTTTGCTTTGAAATTTTTCTAACTTGTTACATTTAGTTTAGTTTGTTTTATTTTGTTTTCAATTTCTTTGTATCTTGTTCTGTGGCCAGCAACGAAAAATCAGAATGGTGTGTTGCCTCCCTGGTGCCAGGATCAAGGATGCCTCAGAGAGGGTGCAAAAGGTCCTCAAGGGGGAGAGGGACCAGCAGGAGGTCATGTACGCATTGGAACCAATATGAAGGGCTTTTGCCCGAAATGTTGATTTTCCTGCTCCTTGGATGCTGCCTGGCCTCCGGTGCTGTTCCAGCACCACTCTAATCTAGACTCTGGTTTCCAGCATCTGCAGTCCTTGTTTTTACCTACATTGGAACCAATGACATAGGAAGGGAAAAAAATGAGATTCTGAAGGGAGAACATGGAGAGTTAGTCAGGAATTTAAATAGGAGGCCCTCGAGAGTAGTAATATCTGGAGTACTTCTGGTGCTGCGAGCTTGTGAGGGCAGGAATAGGAGGATAGAGCAGATGAATGCATGGTGAGGAGCTGTTGTATGAGAGAAAGCTTCACATTTTTGGATCATTGGACTCTGTTCTGGGGTAGAAGTGACCTGTACAAGAAGGGGGGGGGGGCGGTTGCGGTGGTGGGACCCAGGGAGATAGAAAAGAGATCAATCTGAGACTAGTACCGTTGAGAAAAGAAGCAAGTCAAATAGTCAGAGCAGGCAGGGACAAAGCAGGGAACAAGATAAGACTGATAAATTAAACTGCATTTATTTCAATGCAAGAGGCCAAACAGGGAAGGCAGATAACTCCGGGCTTGGTTAGGAACATGGGACTGGGATATCATAGCAATTACAGAAATGTATCTCAGGGATGGACAGGACTGGCAGCTTAATGTTCCAGGATATACATGCTACAGGAAGGTCAGAAAGGGAGGCAAGAGAGGAGGAGGAGTGGCGTTTTTGATAAAGGATAGCATTACAGCTGTACTTAGGATATTGCGAGAAATACATCCAGGGAATTTATTTGGGTGGAACTGAGAAATAAGAAAAAGATGATCACCTTCTACTGGGATTGTATGATAGACCCCCTAATACTCAGAGGGAAATTGAGAAACAAATTTTAAGGAGATCTCAGTTGTCTGTAAGAATAAAAGGGTGGTTATGGTGGGGGATTTTAACTTCCCAAACATAGACTGGGACTGCCATTGTGTTAAGGGTTTAAGATGGAGAGGAATTTGTTAAGTGTATATAAGAAAATTTTCTGATTCAGCATGTGGATGTACCTACCAGAGAAACTTGACCTACTCTTAGGAAATAAGGCAGGGCAGCCGACTGGGGGAGCACTTTGGGGCCAGCGACCATAATTCTATTAGTTTTAAAATAGTGATGAAAAAGGATAGACCGGATCTAAAAGTTGAAGTTCTAAATTGGTGGAAGGTTAATTTTGACGGTATTAGGCAAGAACTTTCAAAAGTTGACTGGAGGCAGATGTTCGCAGGTAAGGGGACGGCTGGAAAACGGGAAACCTTCAGAAATGAGATAACGAGAGTCCAGAGACAGTATATTCCTGTCAGGGTGAAAGGGAAGGCTGGGAGGTATAGGGAATGCTGGATGACTAAAGAAATTGAGGGTTTGGTTAAGAAAAAGAAGGAAGCATATGTCAGGTATAGACAGGATAGATTGAGTGAATCCTTAGGAAAGTATAAAGGAAGTAGGAGTGTACTTAAGAGGGAAATCAGGAGGTCAAAAAGGGGACATGAGATAGCTTTGGCAAATAGAATTAAGGAGAATCCAAAAGGTTTTTACAAATACATTAAGGGCAAAAGGGTAACTAGGAAGAGAATAGGGTCCCTCAGAGATCAGCAAGGCGGCCTTTGTGTGGAGCCACAGAAAATGGGGGAGATACTAAATGAATATTTTGGATATGGAAGAGGATATGGAAAAGGATATGGAAGATATAGACTGTAGGGAGATAGATGGTGACATTTTGCAAAATGTCCAGTTTACAGAGGAGGAAGTGCTGGATGTCTTGAAATGGTCAAAGGTGGATAAATCCCCAGTACCTTATCAGGTGTACCCGAGAACTCTGTGAGAAGCTAGAGAAGTGATTGTTGGGCCTCTTGTTGAGATATTTGTATCATCGATAGTTACAGGTGAGGTGCCGGAAGACTGGAGATTGGCAAACATGGTGCCACTGTTTAAGAAAGACAAGCCAGGGAACCTATAGACTGGTTAGCCTGATCTCAGTGGTGGGCAAGTTGTTGGAAGGAATCCTGAGGGACAGCATGTACATGTATTTGGAAAGGCAAGGACTGATTAGGGATAGTGAACATGGCTTTGTGTGTGGGAAATCATGTCTCACAAACTTGATTGAGTTTATTGAAGTAGTAACGAAGAGGATTGATGAGGGCAGAGCGGTAGATGTGATCTATATGGACTTCAGTAAGACGTTTGACATGGTTCCCCATGGGAAACTGGTTAGCAAGTTTAGATCTCATGGAATACAGGAAGAACTCGCCATTTGGATACAGAACTGGCTCAAAGGTAGAAGACAGAGGAGGGTGGTGGAGGATTGTTTTCACACTGGAGGCGACAAGGATCCGTGCTGGGTCATTACGTTTCGTCATTTATATCAATGATGGATGTGAGCATAAGAGGTATAGTTAGTAAATTTGCAAATGACACCAAAATTGGAGGTGTAGTCGCCAGCAAAGAAGATTACCTTAGATTACAACAGGATCTTGATCAGATGGGCCAATGGACTGAGAAGTGGCAGGTGGAGTTTAATTCAGATAAATGTGAGTGCTGCATTTTGGGAAAGCAAATCTTAGCAAGACTTATGCATTTAATGGTAAGGTCCTTGGGAGTGTTACTGAACAAAGAGACCTTGGAGTGCAAGTTCATAGCTCCTTGAAAGTAGAATTGCAGGCAGATTGGATAGCGAAGGCGGCGTTTGTTATGCTTTCTTTTATTGGTCAGAGTATTGAGTACAGGAGAAAGTGAGGTCTGCAGATGCTGGAGATCAGAGATGGAAATGTGTTGCTGGAAAAGCGCAGCAGGTCAGGCAGCATCTAGGGAACAGGAAAATCGACGTTTCGGGCATTCCTGAAGAAGGGCTAATGCCCGAAACGTCGATTCTCCTGTTCCCTAGATGCTGCCTGACCTGCTGCGCTTTTCCAGCAACACATTTCCATCTATTGAGTACAGGACACTGGTTAGGCCACTTTTGGAATATTGCGTGCAATTCTGGTCTCCTTCGGAAGGATGTTGTGAAACTTGAATGGGTTCAGAAAGGATTTACAAGGGTGTTGCCAGGGTTGGAGGATTTGAGCTATAGGGAGAGGTTGAATATGCTTGAGCATTGGAGGCTGAGGGGTGACTTTATAGAGATTTATAAAATCATGAGGGACATTGATGTGATAAATAGACAAAGTCTCTTCCTTGGGGTGGGGGAATCCAGAGCTGGAGGGCAAAGGTTTAGAGTGAGAGGGGAAAGATATAAAAGAGACCTAAGGGGCAACTTTTCACACAGAGGATGGTACGTGTATGGAATGAGCTGCCAGAGGAAGTGTTGGATGCTGGTACAATTGCAACATTTAAAAGGCATCTGGATGGGTATATGAAAAGGAAGGGTTTGAAGCGGGTGCTAACACTGGGACTAGATTGGGTTGGGATAGCTGGTCAGCATGGACAAGTTGGACCAAAGTGTCCGTTTCCATGCTGTATATCTCCATGAGTCTATGACTCTATGATGGTTCAGTGAAAGGCTGTCACATTAAATTAGAAATAAATTAAGCCAGATTTTAACGTTGGATCTAACTTGTTGAGTAGTTTCATCAGCTCGGATTGTAAGTGTCTTGTTGCTGTTGTCTGGTATCATTCGAGCTGTTTGCCACAACTTTGTTTTTGCTATCATTGGCAAATGTTAAAATGTTAATTGATTTTCCAGTATCTGCTTATTTTTTATGTACCGAAGAGTATTGGTTTTCGCAGTGGCCCAGGAGAGCACCATTGGCTATTCTCCTGCATTCTTTAAAAAAAACAAATGATTCACTGTTTTTTGTCCTTCACCCAATTTTTTTTCAAGCTTTTTTGTATTGATTTCAGACTCGAGTCTTGCCAATGTTATATCTTGCAGTTGTTTTGTTGAGGATGACATTAACAAGTCCATCTAACAGATTGCCCTTCATGAACCAGTTATGGAACTGTCGGACCCTTGAATTTAAGAATGGAGTTCTATAGATGACATGCAAGATATGAAAAATGTGTTGCTGGAAAAGCGCAGCAGGTCAGGCAGCATCCAAGGAACAGGAGAATTGACGTTTCGGGCATAAGCCCTTCATCAGAACTGAAAAATGTGTTGCTGGAAAAGCGCAGCAGGTCAGGCAGCATCCAAGGAGTAGGAGAAACGCCGATTTGCCTGCTCCTTGGATGCTGCTTGACCTGCTGCGCTTTTCCAGCAACGCATTTTCAACTCTGATCTCCAGCATCTGCAGTCCTCACTTTCTCCGACATGCAAGATATCCCAATCTTAACAAGATTTTCTTCCCTAAAATTGGCATATTAGCCTTGTTGAGCACTGTTTCAATCCAGCAGTCAGCAGCTGTGGTCTGAGTCCAACAGTTGCCGACTGCAGCTGCTGGTGTATGCAGATGAGAAGACTCAATTCTGATAAATTGAGAAATTATTTGATTAATGTATTAAACCATGTACTTATTTCTTGCACGTTCTATTACAAACAAGAGCTTGTATGTTTTCCTACAAACTTAATTAAACAACCTATTTATACACCCACTCGAGTCATTTGACAGAGTCTAATTCGTCACAGAATATGAAAGATAATACCTAATCTGCATAATCGTTGTGTTGTTGCTGAGGACGGCTGATGTTGCCCACATGCTGCTTCTCTCTCTCTCTCTCTCTCTCTCTCTCTTTCCATGTCCCTGATGTAGGGTTTGATTTGTGAGCGTTTGTCACCGGAGTTATTGCTGCCTGTATGCCTAGAGGGTCGTCTTTTATCCTCTTTTCTTATCTTTCTCAAGTCATGGTGTCTTTTAACCATTGGCTCAGGCTCATCTGTTAATTGCATGTCTTTATCTTATTGCCTGCAGACCAAGGAACCTCATTGCCCCTCATCCAAATAAGGCTTCTGCATTACTCCCTCTTTCTTAATTTTGTTCTGAAGAGGATGGTTTGTACCAAACAGTACCTGGACCCAGTCATTCTCAGTTTACAAGCTGTTTTTCCCTGTATGTCAGCAGTTTTTACTTATACTGAGCTTGTGTCTCTGCAGCCTCTTGGCTAACATCTCATTTTCGGGAGTATGTCTCCGACTTGTCCCCCTGTTTCTCTCTGTTCTGTGCAGCGGCCTTGACTGGAAGCACTGAGAATTATTTACCCATACGATCACTGGAAAAAAAATGCCAGCTTCTAAGTTCAACAGATACACATTTAATGAACCTTGTGGCACAGTAGGATGCCATTCTGCTCAGTGTCTGTGCAAATACTTTGAAGGAGCTTTCCTCAAAGTCTCTGCTCTTCCTCTGTTGTCCTGTTTTTTTTCCCCTTTATAAGCATGTGTCCAATTCCTTCCAAAAGCCACTATTGAAGTTGTTTCCTGCACTCTTTCTGTATGATCAGAACTCACTGCATTATGAAACATTTCATTTTATTTGCTTTCTAGTTCTTTCTCCAGTTATTTTCAATTTTTGTCCTCTGCTTATTGATACTTGTGCCGTTGCAGACAAATTTTCCCATTCCTGCTTTATCTTCCTTACTCTGCAGCTCTGAGGAAAACAATCTATGAGCTCCTGAAGTCTGCTCCATTCTTCATACTGTTGACTCCAAGTCCAAGTTTTGTCTAAAATAGAAACTTGGAAATTGCATCCCCTATGCCCAAGTTCACGGCAGTGATGTATATCAAAAAGAGCAGTCTTAATAAGAATCCTTCTTTCAAGACTGAAACATTTTATGTTCATCATTGTAAACTATATTTTGCTTCTTAGCCTATTTTGCGCCTATGCCCTGTAATCCTATAAGTTTAAATTTGGCTATTATTTTCTTATTAACAGGCCTATTAATTACAGGGCAATTTACACAATGCCTTTTGAAAAGACTTACACGTGCAAAGTTCACAGTTTAATCAATGCCAAATTTAACAAATTTGTGTTGGCTTTCATTTATTAGCCTATATTTTTGCAAGTGACAACTCATTTTGTTACAGATTAATATGTGAAGATTTCTCTGCTACTGGCATTATACTGACTGGCCTGCAGTTTCTGGGTTTTTAGAACATTTTTAGAACCTGTACAGCATGGAAACACAGGCCCTTTGGCCCTGATGTGCCAAATATGACACCAAATTAAGCTAATCTTTTTTTCCTGCTCTAGGTCTATATCACTCCATTCCTTGCATATTTATGTGCCTATCTAAAAGTCCCTTGAATGCCCCGATCATATGTGCCTCCACCATCAACCCCTGGCAGCATGTTCCAGACTCCAACCACTCTGTGTTTGTAAACCTCTTATGCAACTTCTCCCAAGCCTTTCCTGTAATGTGATAACCAAAACTGAATGCAATGCAATGCTCTAAGTGCGACCTGACCAAAGTCTTAGAGTAAGTTGAAGAAACAGGTCAGGCTGGAACATGACAGGGAGCAAGGAATGGCTGTTAGATTAAATTGCATCTATTGCAATGCAAGAGGGCTGACAGGTAAGGCCAATGAAGTCAGGTTGTGGATAGGTACATGGGACTAGAATGTTATAGCCATTACAGAAACATGGCTAAGGGGGGATAGGCCTGGCAGCTTAATGGACAAGGGTACAGGTGCTTTAGGCAGGGCAGAAGTGGTGGAAAGAGGGGAGGGGGAGTTTCATTTTTGCTTAGGGTGAATATCACAGCAGTAATCAGAGATGACACAATTAAAGAACAATTCAGTGAGGCCTTGTGGGTAGAGCTAAGTAATAAGAAGGGGATGGTTGCGCTATTGAAGTTGTACTATAGGCCTGCAAATAGTCAACAGGAATTAGAGCAACAAATATGCAAGTAGACTGAGGTGACTTGCAGCAATAGGATTGTCATAGTAGGAGATTTTAATTTTCCTAACCTAGGCTGGAATCACCATAGCATTAGTTGGTGTGGAATTTGTTAAATATGTTGGGGAAGGTTTGTGTGTCTGGCATAGAGAGGGCCCTACTCGGGAAGGGCAAAACTCAACCTACTCTTGGAAAATAGGGCAGGACAGGTGACAGATATGACAGTAAGTGAGCACTTTGAGACCAGTGACCATAGTTCTATTAATTTTAAGATAGTTATGAAGAGGGACAAAACTGGTCCACAGGTTCAAGTTCTAAATTGGGGCAAGGTGATTTTTGATGGAATTAGACATGAGCTTGCAGGAATAGTTTGTTTGCAGGCAAAGGGACCTCTGACAAGTGGGAGGCCTTTAAAAGTGAGAAAGCTGGAGTTCAAGGTCTATATGTTCCTGTGAGGGTGAAGTGTAGGGTTGGCAGGAATAGGAAACTCTGGATCACAAGAGGTATTGAGGCTTTGACCAGAGAAAGGGAGGAGGCGTGGCTCAGGTACTGGCAGCTAGGATCAAGGGAATCCCTGGAAATATATAGGAGATACAGGAGATACTGAAGAAGGAAATTAGGAATGTGAGAATGGGGCATGAGATAGCCATGGCTGAGAAGATTAGGGTGAATCCAAAGAGGTTCTTGAAGTATATTAAAGGAATGGGAATAACTAGAGAGAGCATAGTATCCCTCAAGGAGCAAAGTGGATATGTATGTGTAGAACTGCAGGAGATGGGCAAGGTCCTCAATGAATATTTCTCCTCTGTGTTAACCGTGGACAAAGACATGAAGACTTGGGATCTTGGGGAGGTTAGTGGTCATATCTTAGGAACAGTCCATATCACAGCAGAGGAGGTATTGGGCACATTAGAAAATATGAAGGTGAATAAATTTCCTAGTCCTGACCAGATATATCCAAGAACACTGCAAGAAGCTAAAGAGGATATTGCGGGGGGCCCTCGCTGATATTTTTGCATCATTGTTAGCCACGAGTGATGTCCCGGAAGACTGGAAGGTAATGAATGTTGTGCCCTTAAGTAAGAAAGGCTGCAAAGAAAATCTTGGAAACTATAGACCAGTAAGCCTAACATATGTGGAAAGTTATTTGAGAAGATTCGGAGAGCTAAGATATACATGCACTTGGAGACACAGTGTTTGATTACGAATAGTCATCATGGCTTTGTGTGTGGGAGATCATGCCAGGCAACTCTGTTAGTTCTTTGGTGAAGTGACCAGGAAGGTTGATGAGTGCAGGGCGGTAGACATAGTCTCTATGGATTTCAGTAAGGCCTGTGGTAAGATTCTATATGGTAGATTGCTCTGGAAGGTTAGATCGCATGAAATCCAAGGGCAGCTGGAAACTCGGATACACAGTTGGCTTGATGGTAGGAAGTAGAGGGTAATATTGGAAAGCTGCTTATCGGCTTGGAGACCTGTGACTAGTGGTGTGCATCAGCGGTCAGTGCTGGCCCGATTCGAGTTTTATCTATATCAGTGATTTGGATGGGAATATACAAGGCATGATTTTGATGGGAATGTACAAGGCATGATTAGTAAGTTTGCAGATGACACTAAAATAGGTGGTATCATGGGCAGTAAGGAAGATTCTCAGAAATTGCAACAGGACGTTGATCAGCTGGGGAAGTGGGCTGAGAAATCTCAAATGGAGTTTAATACAGATAAGTGTGAGCACGTGCATTCTGGAAAGTCAAATAAAGGTTGGAGTTTCATGGTGAATGGTAGGGCCTTAAGGAGTGTAGTGGAACAGAACGACCTTGGAGTTCAGGTGCACGGTTCTCTGAAAGTGGAGTCTCAAGTAGACAGGGCAGTGAAGAAGGCTTTTGGCAGTTTGGAAGTTACATTGCAGTTGAACAGGACATTAATGAGGCTGCAATTGGAGTATTGTGTTCAGTTTTGGCCACTTTGCAGAAGAAAGTTTCAAGGTTTTTGTCAGGACTCAAGGTTCTGTGTTATAGGGAGTGTAGGAAACTGAGGAAATGTATGAGATCATGAGAGGCATGGATATGATAAATACATTTAGTCTTTTTCCAGTTTCGATGCATTGTAGGAACAAATTACTGCAGATACTGGATGGGTTCTGAAAATAACAAAAGCTGGAGCTCACAACAGGTCAGAGAGCATCCATGGAGAGAGAGCAAGCTAACGTTTCAAGGAAAGATGACTCTTCGGTAGAGAGCTCTGATGAAGAGTCATCTCGACGCAATGTTAACTCCATGGATGCTGTTGTGATCTCCAGTACTTGTTGTTTTAAATTACAATGCATTGTTTAACTTGGGCAGTTTGCTGAGTCAGCTGTGATTTTGTGAATTACATGTGAAAACATGGTAATACATGTCTACATTTGATAAAAATAATGAATATACTTACACAATGTAGTGTCATGTTCAGATGTTTGATTTTTTTTAGATGTTTGTTTGACTTGGATAGTTCAGGTTGTTGAAATGTTTTGCTCGTTCACTGCTTCTGCTGTTTTCTAGTAATGTCAGTGATTCCAGACAGATTTCAAGAAAGATTTGACAAAGTATCACACAAAAGATTTGTTAACAGACTGGGGTCTGATGGAATAGGGTGATCAGTGTTAGCATGGGTTTAAAAAAAAGAAAGGATTAAAGATGAGAATGTATAAGGATAGAAAACACGGAGTCATGATAAAGGGTTATTTTCTAGAGGGGGAAGGTTAATATTGGTGTTTCCCTTTGGGTCAGTACTGGGATCAATTTTTTTATATAGGCAAACAAATGACTTAAATATCACAGCAGTAAGCTTTTAATGATGATATATAGTGTGTATTAGTCTTAATTACGTATCACAGAACGGTTAAATGGAGTTTATGCAAATGTACCTACATTTATCTACTATTTTTTGTTCGAACTTTGTGCATACAAATTTTAAACTGGTAAAGTGCTCGTAATTCTGATCCTATTGTGTTATTGGCAGTTAATGATAAAATTTGCAACACTAACAGTGCGCGTTAAATATGAACTATTGATGTTTGTCACTGAAAGAATGTAAAAGTAGTTTGCGATTTAGACATTTATGAGGATTATAGATATTTCTTTTTCTCTCAACAGGTCTTGATGCTGAGTTGTATTATGTACGGAACGATGTTGTCAGTTATTACGCACTCCCTTTCAAGTTACTTGTACCCGGGGAGACCAACAGCCTTCATTTCACTTGGCATGCAAAATCCAAGGTAAATTTTAAGGTTCGGTCAAGACACGTTCGAGTGGGAGTGCAACACACTCTGTAACCTGCACAGTATCAATTGCCTGCTAGTCACATGGAATGGTACCAAGCAATGTTTGGTGGTATGCATCTCATGATCAGTTGTTACAGTAGTGTCATGGATTTCCCCACTGAGAGAAGGTAAAATCCACCAAGAGCATTCTTTTGCATCCTTAATGACAATTTTCTGGACAGTGTTTTTGTATAGGCAAGGAACTTTATCATACATTAGCCCATCTCTGATCATGCTGTTCTATCGCTGTCCGCTGATTCATAAGAATCTCAGATATTTTCTTTGGAAATATAAACCAGGAAATAGAAGATTTAATTATTAGTTGTTTTAAAAACTAAAGGACATTGGAACCATGTGGCATTGTATTGTTGGAACTTGGTTTGATATTTTTGAGTTACACTGGCATCAGGTCTCAGAAGAAAACTAACTGCCCAGCAACAGAGTTTGGATTGGTTTAAGTACAGTTTATCACAGACCTGAAGAGTAGTCGGTCCACAAGTCCTGCAAGCAAAATAGATCCTTCTTCTCTGTTTGTCAAATCTGTCTGTCTGGAGGAGAAAGTGAGGTCTGCAGATGCTGGAGATCAGAGCTGAAAATGTGTTGCTGGAAAAGCACAGAAGGTCAGGCAGCATCCAGGGAACAGGAAAATCGACATTTCGGGCATAAGCCCTTCTTCAGGAAACTTCCTGAAGAAGAGCTTATGCCCGAAACGTCGATAAATCTGTCTGTCTGCCCATCTTCTATGTGAATGAAATGGGCATTTTGATTTCAAAGGGGTATCATTTAAGTTTGCATTAGTAATTAATAATCTGTTTTTGCCACATGTTGGAGGGCATATTTGTTAAATAAATAAGCTTCTTATTCATTAAAACCTGGTGTAGGTTTCTTTTTTGTCCTAATTTTCTAATTGACCTGAACAGAGATGTTACTGCACACCTCTGGAGCAGGTGGAAGTTGAACCGAGGTCTTTTGTCCAGGGCTTTACAAGAGGGCTTTAAAGTTTTACATTTAAATAACAAGATAATTCTCTATTTGCTGCTTGTGATTTTGATTTTTGTAGTGAGTCAGTTGTACATTCTGCAAGTTTATGACAAAAGTATAAAGCATTAGTTTTTGTGTATGTAAATGATGTAATTTAGTTTTTATACAAAATAATAAAACTTGATGCATTTTGAAATGAATTGCAACTTGTAATAAATTTTCCAGCTATTCTCTGGGGAATTAACCATGTGCCTTAGTTCCCAGTGATTCTTATTATTATGCATCCGTTGTTGTGGTCAGTCAGACATTAACCATCCTAGAGACGAAATTGGTCACACTTTAGTCAAGAGCAATCTGCCTTTTATAGATCAGTGATGTGATTTTTGTGCTTGATTCTTAATACCACCTGGAAAATATTTTGGAATCAGAGAGCTAAGGAAAGGTAAGCTGTCTCTATGACCCTGTTTGAAGGCATGTATAGAAAGCGGGATCAAAACCAGTGCATCCTGATAATTTGGGCATTAATAGAAAACTGTGTCAGGGCTGGATGAATAGGAAGATACATTACCATTGTCTGCATTGCCAAGCAAAGCTTGGGTGTCACTTGGAGGGATAACTCTCCAATGAAAGTAGTACCACAGAGGACTTAAAGTTGACGAGTCTGCTACTATTGCAGGCAATGCATTCCATGCCCCTACTACTGTGAGTAAAGAAATTACCTCTGACATCTGTCCTATATCTGTCACTCCTCAATTTAAAGCTGTGTCCCCTCGTGCTAGCTATCACCATCCTAGGAAAAAAGGGCTCACTGTCCACCCAATCCAACCCTCAATTTAGTCTCAATTAAGTCAGCTCTCAATCACACGAAAACAGCGTCAAGGCCCTCTTTTCCTCATAAGACCTTCTCTCCATATCAGGCAACATCCTAGTAAATCTCCTCTGAACACTTTCAAAAGCTTACACATCCTTCTTATAATGCAGTGACCAGAACTGTATGCAATACTCCAAGTGCTGCCGCACCAGAGTTTTATACAGCTGCAACATGACCTTGTGGCTCCAAAACTCAATCTCTCTACCAATAAAAGCTAAACAAAGTTTATTTAATCAGAACCTCGAGCAGTGCACCACCTGAGTTGTGTGAAAGAAATTGGACCAGAGCCAGTGGCAGTAATGCTGCTCTTTGTCCTGCAGTTGACCTGAGGAACTAAGCTTAAGTCCTCATCTTAATAGATCCAAGCTGAAATATTAGTATCAAAAATCTGAACTCGTAAGTTTCTTTCTTCTCAAACTTTCTTCACAATACAGTCAATTTGCTAATTTGCATCAACGTAAACAGATTCACTAGAAATGCAACTTATCACCATTTGAGATAAACAGACTTAAGCTTAGCTTCTCAGTCATGTGCAGGACAAAGAGCAGCATGATTGGTCCAATCTCTTTCACACAACGTAAGTAGATTTACTAGAAGTGCAGCTTTATCACCATTTGGTGTGTAGACAGGATAGTGTAAAGTTTAACCACAATATTTTTCCGAAGTTGTATGTTTCTTAACTTGATAAATTAGTCCAAAATATTGTGTAGGAGCAGAGGGTGTATGATTACATTAGTCATTGAAGGTAACAGTTAATAAAGCAGAGAGTATCCTGGGCTCTATTAATAGGAGACCAAGGAGCCTCTATTAAAATTTCATAAAACATCAGTTCAATTCCGTGCTGGAGTATTACATCCAGGTCTGGCTACTGTATTTTAGGATATGCGCACATCAGAGATGGTGCAGAAAAGGTTCACAGGAATGGCTTAAATGGTGAAAGACTTCAAGTTATGGGGATAGATGAAAGAAAGTTAGGATCTCTTCCTTTTGGAGATGAAGATGAAAAATTTGATGAAGGTCTTCAAAATCAGACATGGACATAGGAAATGGGAAGGAACTATTCCTACTTACAAAATATTTGCAACTGAGAAGACACAGATTCAGTGTACTTGATTGAAGAAGCAAAAGCAATTAGAGTAAAAGCTTATCAAGTGGTCAGATTCGGGAATGCTCTTCCTGGTTGAGGCAGCAAGGAAAGCACTCAAAGAAATTAGACTGTTACCTGAGAAGGAAGAATGTTATTTGTCACAGGCCTCTTGCTGCCTGTGACAAATCTGAAATTCTGCCTTTGAAGTCATGGTGAAGAAGCTTCATCTATCATTTCAATAGATACTCTTCAGAGAATCATTGTGGACTCGAAGGGCTGAATGGCTTGCTTCCACACTGTAGGGATTCTATGATTCTATAATTCTATTTCCTTTCCAGTCCAGGAGAAAGGAATACTGGGAAAAAAAACAATCTAACAACTGAGTTGAGAACCCAAGCTTTTTATTGTAACAGACAGAGAGCTGTATCTATTAGCTTCAAAGCCAATCCAAACCCCAAATGAAAGCAAAACTTGATCTGTGGAGCCTGACTTTGCCTACTCATGTATTTTTTGTCTAATCTTGGAAAAAAAAATACTCGAGGAGACCAAAGTGGTTTACCAACTGCTCTGAAAAAGACATTCTGGTAACACCTCTCTGCAAGTGGAATTGTTTGCTTTGTGGATTTTTTTTTTCTCTTGTATTAATTTCCTTTGGAGATCATTTCTTAAATCTGTGCCCTCTTATTTGTGATCCTTTTATGATTGGGAGGAGTTTCTCCCTGTCTTCTCTATCCAGATCCCTCATGATTTTAAAAATTTCTATCAAATTGCCTCTTAGCAATCTCCTTCTCAAAGGAGAAGAGTCAACATTCTCTTGTCCTTGTGTCAATGCCCCTGTGACAAGAGACGAATGAAAGATTATGGCCTGTGCTTCTGCAGGGACTTCAGTAATCACAAAAAACTTTGTTCACCAACATTGCTGTTTGTTACCTATATCCGTGATTTGGATGACAATGTACAAGGCATGATTAAGTTTGCAGATGACACTAAAATATCGTGGTCAGTGAGAAAGGTTATTAGAAATTGCAGCAGGATTTTGATTAGCTGGGGAAGTGGGCGGAGAAATGGCAAATGTGGTTTCATATAGATAAGTGTTTGGTCTTGCATTTTGTAAAGTCAAATCAAAGCAGGAGTTTTTTGGTGAATGGTAAGGCCTTAAGGAGTGTAGTGGAACAGAGTCCTTGGTGTTCAGGTGCCTGGTTCTCTGAAAGTAGAGTCACAGATAGATAGGACAGTGAAGAAGGCTTAGGGCACACTGGTCTTCATCAGTCACAGCATTCAGTATAGAAGTTGTGAAGTTTTGTTTCAGTGGTACAGGACATTAGTGAGGCCGCACTTGGAGTATTGTGTTCAGTTTTGGTCACCTTGCTATAGGATCGATGTTATTAAACTGGAAAGAGTGCAGAAGAAATTTGCAAGGATGTTGCCTGGACTCAATGGTCTGAGTTATAAGGAGAGGTTGGACAAGCTAGTACTTTCTTTTAGAGCGCAGAAGACTGAGGGGGATTTTGTAGAAAAATATAAGCTCATGAGAGGCACGGATATGGTGAATGCACTCAGTCTTTTTTTTCCAGGGTTGGTGAATCCAGGGCGAGTTAAGGTTAGGGGAAAGAATAAAAGAGAACCTGAAGGGCAACTTTTTTTTACACTGAATGTGGTACGCATTTGGAATATGCTGCCAGTAGAAGTGGTTCAGTGGGTATATTAACAACATTTAAGAGGCATTTGGACAAATGAGTGGATAAGGAAGGTTTAGAAGGATGTGGGCTAAGTGCAGGGAAATGGCGTTAGTGTGGCGTGGACTAGTTTGGGCCAAAGGGCCTGTCATTGTGTTGTAGGACTCTGTTGGCTCCCGATGTCTTTGATCCTAGTTGTGATTTTCTAGAATTACCCTGAAGTTAAAATTCATGTTATCGTTACATGAGCTGAAGGAAACTAGGATAGCAAATGTTGATGACCAGGAACTTGCTTCCAGTGAGGGTAGTGGAATTGGGGGTGCTGAGTCTTTTAAAAAAAGAAATTGGATGGGCAATTGAGGGGAAAAGAAACTTGCTTACAGGGTTACTGGGATAGTGTGGGGGGAAAAGGAATGAGTGGATTGGACTACAGAGAACTAGTGTAGTTTTGATGGGTTAAATGACCTCCTGTGCTGTAATGACTCTGACTGTATCTTGTATTGAGTGTTTAATTGAGATATCAAAATAAAGGTTGGGAAATTAAAACATGTTAATTTATATTTCCCCCCAGTTTTGTTAAGGTTATTTTCATCAAACTGTGCAGACATGTTAGAACATACATGTTCGTGCAGATGCGACTTGAACACAGTTGTCCTGCCCAGTGGTAAGGCTGTTACCATTACACCATAAGAGCCCTCTCCACTTGGTTACAAATGTAATCAAGTTGGTCGCTTTACAGTTTTGGAGCATAATATTACTTGTTTTTTTTATTAAGTCTGACTTTAATAGGTTAAATGATAATAGTGAATAGCTGAATGACCATTCTCATGAAGTGTTCTCTATGACAGGTTGAATACAAGTTGGGCTTTCAGGTGGACAACCCAGCAGTCATGGATATGCCTCAAGCTAATATCTCTGCACAAGGAGAGATTCCACGCAAAGAATCAGGTGAGAAAATATAAAAAGCAACAGTTGAGAGTGCTGATCAGTGAAGGAATGAGTATTTTCTGTACTTTCCAAAATAATTTTGTTCATGCCATGTGAGATTTTTCAAAAGCTCATGCAAATTATCCTGTTTATCTGGCCTGTCCAGGTTGTTACTTATAAAACTTCAGATAAAAATTTGGATTGGCAATGGAAAAGGTGTGTGTGTGTGTGTGAGAGAGAGAGATTTTAATGGAATGGAAAAATGTTGACAATAAGGGACAAAAGTATTACATGTCTTGGAAAGATTCAGAATAATACTCAACATATCAATAACGGTGAGTAAAGAGCACAATATGGGTTGTTTACGCTGGCTGTTATTCCTCTGTGTAGATCCTCACCTCTTCTGCATAATCTGTCACATCAAAGATTTTTTTCAATTTCTGACAACAGTGGTGTTGAGGGAAACAGTGAACAATTGGTGAAAAAAGACTCATGTGAACTTGTGGGCCAGTAGCAAAAGGAAACTGAAATAATGAATAGCTAGGCATTGCAGAGCCATGGATAGACTTAACTAAGAAGGATCAGAATTTTAAAAGCTCATCATTAACAGCTTAGGTCAACATACACACTAATAAGTGGGATTTTGCATCATTGAGAATCTAAAAGCACAGTATTGGGAAAGGTTTGCTAAAGGTACAAGATGAAAGGTACCATTGAAATTCCTGATGAAGGGCTTTTGCCCAGAATGTCGATTTTTCCTGCCCCTCGGATGCTGCCTAGCCTGCTGTGTTTTTCCAGCACCACGCTAATCTAGACTCTGATCTCCAGCATCTGCAGTCCTCACTTTCACCGACTATTGAAATTGTCAAATCTAGAAGCGCTATAGGCATGGGATGACCTGGTGGCTCAGTGGTTAGCACTACTGCCTGACAACACCACAGATTCGATTCTAGCCTTGAGCATGTCTCTGTGGAGTTTGGACATTCTCCCCGTGTTTGCATGGGCTTTTTTCAAGTGATCCAGTTTCCTCCCACAGTGCAAAGGTGTGCAGGTTAGGTGGATTAGCCGTGCAAAATTGCCCCATGGTATCCAGGGATGTTTAGGTTACATGGATTAACTATGGGAAACACAGGGTCACAGAGAAAAGTACAGGGCAGGGGTTTGTGGTGGGGAATGGGTATGGGTTCAGTGCTCTTTAGAGGGTTGGTTTGGACTCAGTGGTGTGTTTCCACACTATAGGAATTCTTCTATTATAAGACTGTGGTAGCAGCAAATGAGCTGCACGTAATTGTCTTGGTGAATAAATGTGGTCAGAAATGTGGCTTTGACACAGTCGGACTCTGAAGTGTGATTGGTCTGGTGTAGCCTCAGGCAGTCTCGAACAGACTGACAGAGTCAGTTGTTAGGGGATGAAAGACAATAGCATTGATCCTTCAGATATTTAATTAGAGTTATGCAGTTCTGTGAAACTGCAGTTTCTCCTTGTGCAATGATCCCAAGTTGCCATATTGCAGCTCCACTATTATGATGTTACATAACATGTATACTAATTTCCAGAACTCTCCAACTATTAGACCCACTCAGTGTAGCTAAATTCCAACCCCAACCCAGTGTGATTGCATTATCAGGTACCTAACTCCAAACTGGTATATTTTGTCCTTTGATCAGCAAATTAAACAAATTGCAGCAAATGTTTACATGCATAGAATATTAAGGTTGCAGGCTAACATCAATGATTGTTTAGACTTGTGATATTGATGCAGACACTGAATCTGTGAATGTCATGCTTACCTGATACTTCATAGAATATAATCATAGAGTCCCTACAATGTGGAAACAGCCATTCAGTCCATCGAGTTCACACCGACCCCCTGAAGAGCATCCCACCCAGATGCACCTCCCTACTCTATCTCTTTGACTCCTCATTTTCCATGGCGCATCTAGCTAGCCTATACATTCCTGAATACCATGGGCAATTTACCTTGGCCAGTCCACCTAACTGCACACGTTTGGACTGTGGAAGGACACCGGAGCATAGTTATTTGAAAGTTGTGTCACAGATAGACAGGGTAGTACACTTGCCTTCATTGATCAGAGTGTACGAGTTGGGACGTCTAATTGATGTTATATAGGACACTGGTGAGACTACTTTTTGAGTCCCGTGTACAGTTCTGGTTGCCATCCTGTAGGAAGGGTATTATTAGATTGAAGAGGATTCAGAAAAGATTTACCAGGATGTTGCTGGGACTGGAGGGTTTGAATTGTTAGGATAGGCTGGGACTTTTTTCCTAAAGCATAGGAGGTTGAGTGATGATCTTGTGGAGATTTATAAAATCATTAGAGGTATAGATAAAATGACTAGCAAAAGTATTTTCCTTAGGTTGGGGCAGTTCAAAAGTTGGGGGCATATTTTTAATGTGAGAGGAGAAATATTTGAAAGGGAACTGAGGGGCAACTTATTCCACACAAAGTGGCTCACATGTGGAATGAACTGCCAGTGGACGTGGTGGGTGCAGGTACAGTTGGAAAATTTAAAAGGTAGGTACATAAATAGGAAAGGTTTAAAGGGATATGTGCCAAACACAGGCTAGGTGAATTAGTTTAGTTTAGGAAACTTGGTCAGCATGGACGAGTTTGACCGAAAGGTCTGACTCTGACTTTATGACTCTAATACTGAGATGAGGAATTTCTTCAGTCAGAGGGTGGTGAATCTGTGGAATTCATTGCTGCAGAAGTCTGTGAAGGCCAAGTCTTTGAGTGTCTTTAAGATTGTTTCTTAATTAGTAAGGGGAGAAAGCAGGAGGATAGAGTTGAGGAGCATATCAGCTAGCACTGAATGACCTAATACTTTTCCTATATCATCTGGCCTTATGGTAGTCATCATTGTCGTCATCATCATTGGCAGTCCCTTGCAGACGAGGATGACTCCCTTCCAATCTTAGAGTGAGTCTGTGGATGGCTGTATGGACCGATGCACATACCGCAGGCTCTGTTTCACTTGAGGCAGAAGATAGTTGTGGGAAGGAGTGAGTGTGCTATTGATGTGGCAGTGCACTTCTTTCGCTGTTTTAGGTATGGTGGTATATGCGAGAATAATAAAGTTGTTTAGACTGTAAGACCACATATTATAGAAGCTGAATTAGATCATTTGGCCCATCAAGTCTGCTCCATCATTTGATAATGGCTGACATGCTAAATATACTTTTATAAACACATGATGTTTTCTGAACTTGGTCCAATTCTGGAAAATGTGTTTTGCTTTAGGTTCTTTTCAGTGTCTTTATTCCTGAATTTTCAACCATGCTAAATTCATGCCTCACTGTGCTGCTGACTTTGAGATTGTCCTCTCTGGCCTTATAACTTTTAAGGATACGTTGGGGCAAAAAGGGAAACCACTGAACAGTAAATTACTTTTAAGGTCAACTCTTCCTGCTTTAATAAGATTTATCTCCAGTTCTTGTGAATCTGAATGATAAACAATTGTGAATCTGAATGATAAACTCTGTATCTGCACAGAAACTGTTGACATTGAACTCCTCTTCCCAGGCCCTTAAATTCATGCAAATTGGATGCAAACTAACTACTTTTAATGAAAATGTCAGTTTGTTTGATTTCTTTATACCATTTTTCAAGAATCCTGTGTTCACAAATTATAACCATTGACAGGTTGATAGAACGATGTAACTCCAATTAAATACGTGAAAGGCCAGTGCTATCGTCTTTCGTCCCCTATGCAAAGGGTTGTCTAATCCTCATTGTAAGTGCTCACGTCTTCCACATAGTGTGTCAGTTCAAAGACTTTTTCTTATTCATGACGGTAATAATATTGAGCGAAACACTGAACAATTGGGTGAAAAAAAATCACATTCATCCCTTTTTATAAGTTTTATTAACTGACAAACTTTATTATAAATTCAGTACTGACAAATAGTATATTGTGAACTAAAGTAATGTTCTTTGCATAATTGTTTACTCTTTCGAGTAAACCAGTTTGACCAGTTAGACTTTAATAGTAAACTTCACACATTTTTGGTCTTTTGCAGTATTTAGAGTGGACCTGTTATGCACAGGAACATTTGATTCAGAGGTGGCCATGGAAATGCAGCTTAACTTGACTGTTAATTCCTCAAAGAACATCACAGTCCTGAACTTCAAAAGGAGGAAAATCTGTTTCAAAAGTAAGGAGTATATCCTTTGTGTGTCCTGTATTCCCCATCCTGAGCTATTAATGAAAACTTAATAACATAGTCTGCTACAGTAGATGAAACAAACATTTTTAACTGTTTGTCAATGACCTCCAGTTCTGCATCCAAATAATTGTCTTGTCTGAACTTGCTCTGGCTTTATTTTAAAACATAAATCCTTTCCGCAATATCACTGAGTAATGTCAGGTCTCCTAATTGATTTTCTCCAATAACAAAAAAAATTGATCCTGAATGACTCATCGACAAATTGTGGGTGGCACAGTGGTTAGCACTGCTGCCTCACAGCGCCAGAGACCCGGGTTCAATTCCCGCCTCAGGCGACTGACTGTGTGGAGTTTGCACGTTCTCCCCGGGTCTGCGTGGGTTTCCTCCGGGTGCTCCGGTTTCCTCCCACAGTCCAAAGATTGCCCATAGTGTTAGGTAAAGGGTAAATGTAGGGGTATGGGCGGGTTGCGCTTCGGCGGGGCGGTGTGGACTTGTTGGGCCGAAGGGCCTGTTTCCACATTGTAAGTAATCTAATCTAATCTAATCTAAATTAGCGATGTTATTCAGACTGTAAAATTGAACTTAATGATATAGGCTTCTTCCTTGGAATTGAAGGTACATTGAAGATTTGTTAGAGGTGTTAGGTGTCATAAAGGGTTTGGATAACAAAGATGCAGAAACAACTTCCAATGGCAGAAGGGTTAAAAACCAAAGGGCACAAAATTATGTATTTGGCAAAGGCAATGTGAGGAAAATACTGATCAAACAGTGAAATGTTCGTATGATCTGAAATGCACTGCATAAGAGGCTGGTAGAAATTTATTAAAATTTTTCAGACAGTTTAGTAAGTTTGACTTGGTGCTTGCCTGCATTTTTGGAGATTGTGAACTGTGGCTGTATAACCCAGTATCATTTTTGTAAGTTATTCTTATTTTCTTACCAATGCTAATGTTGGTGGTAGTGATATCAGTGATATGACATTTAGTCAAATGATGCAATTTATGATGAGAAAAATGAAGACAATAATAAAGTTCTATCAGAATAGGGCAGCACAGTTGCTCAGTGGTTAGCACTGCTGCCTCACAGCACCAAGGTCCCTGGTTCGATTCCAGCCTCGGGTGACTGTCTGTGTAGAGTTTGCACATTCTCCC
The DNA here is from genome assembly GCF_037043375.1 of Chiloscyllium plagiosum. Classification (NCBI taxonomy): domain Eukaryota; kingdom Metazoa; phylum Chordata; class Chondrichthyes; order Orectolobiformes; family Hemiscylliidae; genus Chiloscyllium; species Chiloscyllium plagiosum. The sequence continues at coordinate 91,616,303 of NW_028270151.1, forward strand.
CATGTCTGTGTGGGTTTCCACTGGGTGCTCCGGTTTACTCCCACAGTCCAAAGATGTGCAGGTTAGGTGAATTGGCCATGCTAAATTGCCCATAGTGTTAGGTGCATTAGTCAGAGCGGAAGTGGGTCTGTGTGGGTTACTTTTCGGAGGGTCGGTGTGGACTGGTTGGGCCGAAGGGCCTGTTTCCACACTGTAGGGAATCTCAAAAAAAAAGAAACAAAGATCAAGCCTTTATTGAAAGGTGGACAACAATCAATTATTCTTTTTGTAAATTTCTGATGATGGTACAGAATTAGAGTCCCTTTTTAAATCTGTTCACTAGTTTAGCAACAGAATGGACCTTATTAATGCAAGTTTATTTCTCTTTGGCACTTTGAATAACTACTGTTGTGGTATAAATGTTCATGTGGTCTTTGCAAGTGAATCCTTCCTTGGCATACTTATTTAACTTCAAATTCCTACTTGTCTTCCCAGAAGATGTTTTGCAACAAAATCCTCCTTGGTTAAGCTATAGAGTGACACCCTAATCGAGTTCTGTACTTAACTGCTCAGATGTGGGAAGAAGTGATAGTGAATATGGATCTTTAATGTTTTGCTTTGTGTGGGCAAACATCTACCCTTTTGCATTGTCCGTCCCCAGAATATAGACTATGTCTTGAGAAGAAAGAGCAGAGATTTTCACAAGGTTTTGTCTCAGTGTATTTCCACTTTTTTTTCACCAAAAGTTCTTTTTAATTGTGGTTTTTTTAAGTGAAGATCACATTGGGAAATATGGAGTGTTTCCAGTTTAGGTTTCCTTTAAATCAAGGACTGCTAATTAAGGAAATGTGTAACTAGATGTTGAATGATGATTGCCATTCAGTACCTTTATAATTGACTTGGGCGACTGCAGGAGACCATCCTTTATTACAATAGTCAACAGTCATTTTGTCTTGTGCGTTGCAATGCAATTGAGTCAGTTCGAACTTTGTCCTGTGGGCTGAATCCTACAAGAAACTGGACTGAGGCTTCCCAACCTCCGTTCATATTGAGCTCTTAAAATCAGGTTCTGGCAATGTAATAAAACATTCAAAGATGTTTCACAGGAATATTATGAAGCAAAATTTGTCAGAGTCATTTAATGAGATACTAGGACAAGTGACCAAATGTTTGTCTAGCGATATGATATGGAGGTGTCAGTGTTGGACTGGGATGGGCAAAGTCAGAAGTCACATGACACCAGGTTCTAATTCAACAGGTTTATTTGAAATCACAAACTTTTGGAGCGCTGCTCCTTCACCAACCTGGTGTTTTGTGACTTCTGACTTTGTTCAGAGGCTTTAAGTGCACCTTAAAGGGGAAAAGAAGTAGTAGAGTGCTTTAAGAGGCACTTTAGGAGTTCAGAGCCTATGTATGGCCATTGCGAGTGGTGTGATAAATATTGAAGATGTGCAAGAGGCCAGGATTGCAGATATCTCAGGCATTTGCAGGGCTGAAAGAATTTACAAAGATTCCCCCCCCCCAACAGGATTGAATCTGAAATCATTTAAAATTGATGTAGTATCAGAATAGGAACAATATAAGCCAACACACAGGCTGATGGACAAACTAAATTTAGTGAGTTTGGATATACTAAAGTTTATTCGAGAATAAACATTACCACTGTGACATTCTTTCTTGATATTGTTGCCAAACCCCAAACCTCATTCCTTTTCTATCTTTCTCTGACTATCCGCTACAGAAACGAAAACAGTTAACTGAATTAAGTTGGAAAAGCAACAAGGTTTAAGAATAGTGCAGACCATACCTCATTCACACAATGAACAGCTTCCACTGACTATTAAATTTTGATTCTTGATAATATAAAGATCACAATCCAGTGATCAGTATGCTCTTCCACTCCATTCTTTCACATGTTTTGTTTGTATTTTGTATTTTGCTTGTAATGGTACATCGTAAAACTTAATTCTGTTCACTGCTTGACAGAGACAAATGTTGATTTTAAAGAAATAAACCCATGGTAATTGTCTCCGGCACCCAGAGCCCTTGCTTATGCATTACTATATCAAAAATTCTATCCCTATGTATGATAATTCAACCAAACTATTGGGTTCATGCTTTCCAAAAAGACACACATGGGAGGTCAATGGAAAGGAGGGCATACAGAGATCAGGAACCTTGGGGGACAATGGCAATGAGCACTACTCAGATAGAATTAACATGCTATTGGATCAAAATCGTGAAAAATTTTTAAAAGATTTTTGCTGATAGTTTAATTTTAACTTGAATTTTCAAATGAATTATTGGCTTCATGAGTGAGATGTGGGATGTCAGGCAAGAATGTGACTGCTCTGATGCTAACTGTGTAACACTTGCAGTGATTATTTGCTGAATAAATTGGTGGCCGGAGAGAAAAGAATTGAAGATGTCTTGATATGGCTTCTGGTGTGGGACTTGTGTGAATTGTAGAGAACAAAAGGCAAGTGAGGTAGACAGAGAAGATGCCAGAGGTGTAGTCACAGTAAGTACCAGACAAACTGAGATGTCATTTGGTATGGAGAGCAACATTGCCAGTGTGATATCTCTGTGGGGAATGTAGTGAAAGATGTAGCATGACATGAAGGTCACATTTACAGGAAAGGTGCCATCACATATTTCCAATTAGAGGCATAAAGTTGAGACAGTAAGCTGTTAGTTGCAAGGCTCTTGTTTTCAAGAAAGGCAAAGTACTTAAGATGGATGAAATAAAAATTGATAAATCAGGAGAAAAGGGCCTGTAACCCTCTTGCTCTTTGTAAATACTGCCGTTGGATCTTTTGTGTTCTGAGGGGACCGCAGGATTTGATTTAGATTAGACTCCCTACAGTATAGAAACAGCCCCTTTAGCCCAACAAGTCCACACCGACCCTCCAAAGAGTAACCCAACCAGACCCATTCCCTTACATTTACCCCTGACTAATGTACCTTACACTATGGCAATTTAGCATGGCCAATTCAACTAACCTGCACATCTTTAGATTGTGGGATGAAACCCACACAGACACTGGGAGAATGTGCAAACTCCACACAGACAGTCACCCAGGTCTCTGGCGCTGTGAGGTAGCAGTGCTAACCACTGAGCCACCATGCCGCCAAGATTTAATGTCTTGTCTGAAAGATGTACATTTGACGATATCACTTTGAATTGAGCACTGGATTGTCAGCCTATGTTTTTGTATTCATGTCTTTGGAGTGGGTTTTGAACCCATGAATCTTTAACACAGAGGTGAGACTGCTATCCACTGTGTTTTAATCTTGCTTATGACTGGGAGTTCATGTTGTTCAGTCAGTCATTTAAAATGATCATTTAGAGCAAGGAGGGGGATTCAGAGAACTTTCTTTATACAAATGTTTCTTGGAACATGAAATTATTTGTCATGGATTTGTTGAGGTGGTGGCTGTAAAATACATTGGACGGGCAGACTTGAATGGCTAAAATGGTTATAAGCTTCTATGGTTTTGTTCATTTTTCTTATGAAAAGTATTATTGTCAAATAGTTTTTTGAAAAGTTTTTTTCTTTCTAGGTGTGGTTTGTTCAGGTATGAAATGTTCACAGTATGTACTTCAGTATAGAATTGCAAGTTCATAACTTGAGCATTTAATTGAAAACTTTCAGACTGCAAGTCAACTGTAAAATGCAACCCAACAAAATATTTTGTATCCTAATCAATAGGCATTTCACATAATTTTTTAATATAAAATCACAGACAACAGCTTTTGTTTAAATCCCTTTAGAACCTGAACCGGAAGAAAAATCTCCTATATACCCAGGCAAAAACAGTAGCAAAGATGGACGAACTGCTTGTAAGTAATGATTGGGAGATGGTTGACTGTTGTTGAAAAGAATTGATGTAGAAATAGACAAATACATATTTCCCAATAATCAAAAACAATTGGAAAGCTCAAATTTATTTCTATAAATACTCTACAAATCTACAAAATGCTGTTTGAAGGAAATGCTTCAAGTTATTCACTTGAAAAATAATCTTGCTGCAAATATGTCAGTTATAACTTGACAGAATATGCCTTTGATCCTACGGGGAAATTGACAGAATCATTTCAGCCAGGACAAGAGATTCTGGAATATTACCAATAACTGGACTAGTAGCTGACCTACTATATAGATCACACTTGCCTTAAATCTTTGCTTCTGAAACATACTCGTTTTTGGTAAACTATAGAACAAAGAACATTACAGCCCAGTAATAGATCCTTCGGCCCTCCAAGCCTACACCCGTCCAGATCCTCTATCTAAACCTGCAGCCCATTCATGCCTAGATACATCTTAAATTATGCTATTGTTTCTGCCCCTACCACTTCCGCTGACAATGTGTTCCAGGCACCTATCACCCTCTGCGTGAAGAACTTTCCACGCATATTTCCCCGAAACTTTTTCCCTCTCATTTTGAACTCGTGACCCCTTGTAATTGAGTCCCCCGCTCTGGGGGAAAAGACTTCTTACTTTCCAACCTGTCTACACCTCTCATGATTTTGTAGGCCTCAATCAGCTCCCCCCAACCCAATCTCCTCCTTTCTAATGAAAATAATCCTAATCTACTCAATCGCACCTCATAGGTAGCACTCTCCATACCAGGCAATATCCTGTGCACCTTCTCCAAAACATCCACATCCTTTTAGTTATGTGCTGCCCAGAATTGTACGCAGTATTCCAAATGTGGCCGAACCAAAGTCTTATACAACTGTAGCGTGACTTGCCAACTGTTGTACTCACTACCCCGTCTGATGAAGGAGAGCATGCTATATGCCTCCTTGACCATTCTATTGACCTGTGTTGCCACCTTCAAGGAACTTAACACCCAGAGCTCTCTGTACATCAATTTTCCCCAGAGCTTTTCCATTTACTGAGTACATTGAGTACATACTTTCTTTTTTACTAATTATACTGGTAATAAATATTGTATACATTTTCAGCTGCAACACAGATTGTTGTGGCCAAGATTCTTCAAATTCATTAAAATATTCACTAGCCTTGCTCTCTGTTCTTTATCTCACAATCAATCTCCTAGCTAGGTCAATAATTTCATGATTTTGAAATTTATTCAATAGTTTCTTAAGTGGAATCTTTAGAATGTCTTCTAAAAGTCCAAATAAGTTAGAAAAGATATTTCCGTCAGCAATTGGAGTTATATAGTTAAATATATGCTGTACTAAATTATATCCATGTCTGAACACTTTAACAGACATTTTGTTATTAAAGTGCAGATATGAAACCTTTACTTTCTCATCAAAAGACTGAAAATGGGAAGGAAATATGTATTTAAAATAAAACACATTAATTATGTAACAACCATATAATTTTTAAATTTTTCGTATTTGTGCACTGAGATAGGCAAAGGATTGTTTTAAAAATGAAGGATTGTTGAACCATGGCTGCACGTTTTAAAAGCAAATTACCTTAACACTGATTGTAAGTGCAATTTACACTGCTTTTTGTTCAAACTGTGGGAAAATCTAGTTAAAGCTTTGCTAGAGCCCAGGGATGTATTTGAATGGAGATTTGGTTTCTGAATGGTGACCAGTTTTTGATAATGAAAGCCTTCTGCCTGCTAACAAATTTTGTGATTGGCTGTCAGGACACTAAATAGTTTATGGATATGAATGTTTAGGTCAGAAGCCATTGAATCTCTGGAAAGGAAAGAGTTGTTCTTTCTCTGGAGTAAAAATCACCTCAAGCCTGAAAAAATCCAGTTTATTTCCCTGATCAGTTGCTGTATGCTGTGGATTTTAACTAATACATCGTAGACCTTCATAAATGTAAGCCAGTCACCCTGTGCCTTATGTAAGCAGCTAAAAGTACGTGGAAAGGGAAGATTGGACACAACTAAGATCTGAAAAGCCAAAAGAATCATCTAAGCCATCTCTGTTGCGAGGGACCATCGAACTGCTTTGCCAGTCATTCCCTCTGCCATTCACATTTTTGTTTCGGTGTGTCTAGGGGGAGTTTTATAAGAAGATTAGTGTTTTACTAATAAAGTTGTATGTCAATGGTTCATTATCACTTACCTGTAGCTAGAATCTATTTATAATAAATGGTAATCACTTTAAGTACGGAAACTAGGTCCATGTTTCCTGTCAATCTAGGTCTCAAAGACAGGTAAATTAGGGAATTTTGCACACCTTTTTAAAAATCTTTGACTTCTGTAATGACTCCTGGAATAACAGACCTTTATTTTCAGCATGATATCCCAGTGAAGTGTAACAATGATCTGTATTGTACAAATATTTTAGAGCTTGGGAACTTCAATGCATGGTGTTGCTGGCTAGGCAGGCATTTATTGCCCATCTTGAATTGCCCTAGAGGAAAGTGGTGATAAGTTACCTTCTTGAACCACTGCATCCCTTGGGCAATGTAGGGACACCCACGTTTGAAATGGGATTCTGTGATTTTGATCCAATTACATTTAAGGAATGTAGTCCCAAAGGTGGTTAAGATGGTATATGACTCAAAAGGGAATTTGCAGGTGGCGTGTTCCCATGCAGATGCTGCCTTTGCCCTTGTAGGTGTGAAGTTTGCAAGTTTGGAAGGTGCTATCTCAGGTATTTTGGTGAGCTACTGCCAGGCATTTTGTAGATGGTAAACTCTGCTGCCACTATTCATTGATGTTGAAGGAACTGAATGTTAAGCCTGGTGGTTGTGGCAGCAATAAATTGGCTGCTTGCTCCTGTACAGCATCAAGCTTCTTGAGTCTTGTTCATCCATTCAGGCAAGTAGAGAATATTCCATTGCGCTCCTGGCTTGTGTCTAGTAGATGTTGGCCAACCTAACGGTTGTTAAAAAGTGTATTACTCACTGCAGAATTTCTAGCCTCTGACTTACTCTTGTTGTTACATTAAGTTAAAGTTTCTGGTCAGTTATGTCCATTGTGGAAAATTCAATTATGGTAATGCCATTGAATATCAGTGAGTAGTAGTGAGCTTGGAGATAGTTATTGCCTGGCATTTGTGTGATATAAATATTACTTGTGAGTTATCGGCCCAAACCTGGATGTTGCCCAAGATTTGCTGCATTTGGACACGGACAGCTTCAGTATCTAAGGGGAGCAACATGAGGGGAAGCATTCTCTCAGCATTCACCCTGTCAGTTTCCTCCAAATCCTGAATTTCAATAAGATCACCTCTCATTCCTTTAAGATCAGATGATACTCCATGCGACTTAGTACAAAATAAATAAGAAACAAATGCTTAATTTCTTCTCCATATACTAAAAAAAATCAATTCACTCAACCTTGCTATATTCCAGGAATGCAAGCTGTGTTCATGGGGTTGTATCCTCTTAATTAAAGACTTTGAGTTCTAGCAATGCTCTGATAAATCTCTCTGCACCTCTTTGAAAGCAAACAGTTTCTTTTTGAGGTGTGGTGACCAAACTGTTCAAATTTCTCCAGATTTAGTCTTTGTAAAGCTGGCCCTTTAGTCAGAACAACTAACTTTCTGTTTGAATTTTTTTTGTACATGACTATATTTTAGTGATAGTGTATATAGACCCCGAAATCTCTTTAACCCTCAAATATTCCTGGCTTTTCATCATTTAAAAAATGCACTGATCGATTTTTTAGGTCAAAACGTATCACATCACATTTGGTTGCATTACAGTCTGTCAGCCGTAGTTTTGCTTAGTTAACGTTAAAGCCTTGACTACACTATTATCATACCAAGTCTGTGTCATTAGTCAATTGAGTACGTACTTTCTTTTTTACTAATTATACTGGTAATAAATATTGTATACATTTTCAGCTGCAACACAGATTGTTGTGGCCAAGATTCTTCAAATTCATTAAAATATTCATTAGCCTTGCTCTCTGTTCTTTATCTCACAATTAATCTCCTAGCTAGGTCAATAATTTCATGAATTTGAAATGTATTCAATAGTTTCTTAAATGGAATCTTTAGAATGTCTTCTAAAAGTCCAAATAAGTTAGAAAAGATATTTCCGTCAGCAATTGGAATTATATAGGGGATGCAGGAGTTCACTGAAGAAGGAGATCAGGAGGGTGAAAAGGGGTATGAGATAGCCATGGCTCAGAAGATTAGAGTGAATCCAAAGAGGTTCTCTAGTATATTAAAAGAAAAAGAAAAACGAGAGAGAATAGGACCCCTCAAGGACCAAAGTGGACATTTGTGTGTAGAACCACAGGAAATGGGTGAGGTCCTCTCTTCTGTGTTTACTGTGGAGAAAGACATAAAGACTTGGGAACTTGGGGAAGTTGGTGGTTATACCTTGGAGACAGTCCATATCACAATAGAGGAGGTGTTGGACGTATTAGAGTGTATGAAAGTGGATAAATCTCCTGGTCCTGTCCAGGTATATCCAAGAACACTGCGAGAGGCCAAAGAAGAAATTGTGGAAGCCCTGGCTGATATTTTTGCATCATTGTTAGTCCCGGGTGAGGTCCTGAAAGACTGGAGGGTAGCAAATGTTATACCCTTATTTAAGAAGGGCTGCAAAGAGAAACCTGGGAACTATAGACCAGTAAGCCTAACATCTGTGGTAGCTAAGTTATAGAGTCAAAGAGATGTACAGCACGAGAAGGTTCTGAGAGATAAGATATACATGCAATTGGAAATACAAGGTTTGATTAGGAATAGTCAGCATGGCTTTGTGTGTGGGAGGTCATGCCTCACAAATTTGTTAGAGTTCTTTGATGAAGTGACCAGGGAGGTTAATGACGAAGTCTATATGGATTTCATTAAGGCCTTTGATAATGTTCTGCATGATAAGCTGCTCTGGAAGGTTAGATCGCATGGAATTCAGGTGGAGCAGAGAAATTGTATATACAATTGACTTGATGGTAGGAAGCAGAGGGTAATAGTGGAAGGATGCTTGTTGGAATGGAGGCCTGTGACTTTTGGAGTCCCTCAGAGGTCAGTGCAGGGCCCATTGCTGTTTGTTATCGAGATGAACATAGAAAAATACAGCGCAGTACAGGCCCTTTAGCCCTCGATGTTGCGCCGATCCAAGTCCACCTAACCTACACTAGCCCACTATCCTCCATATGCCTATCCAATGCCCGTTTAAATGCCCATAAAGAGGGAGAGTCCACTACTGCTACTGGCAGGGCATTCCATGAACTCACGACTCGCTGAGTAAAGAATCTATCCCTAACATCTGTCCTATACCTACCACCCCTCGTAATAGCTAACTCCATACGTGGAAAAAGGTTCTCATGGTCAACCCTATCTAAACCCCTAATCATGTTGTACACCTCTATCAAGTCACCCCTAAACCTTCTTTTCTCCAATGAAAACAGCCCCAAGTGCCTCAGCCTTTCCTCATACGATTTTCCTACCATACCAGGCAACATCCTGGTAAACCTCCTCTGCACCTGTTCCAGTGCCTCCACATCCTTCCTATAGTATGGCGACCAAAACTGCACACAATACTCCAGATGCGGCCGCACCAGAGTCTTATACAACTGCAACATGACCTCAGGACTCCGGAACTCAATGCCTCTACCAATAAAAGCCAGTACGCCATATGCCTTCATTACCGCACTATTTACCTGGGTGGCAACTTTCAGAGATTTGTGTACATGGACACCAAGATCCCTCTGCTCATCCACACTACCAAGTATCCGACCATTAGCCCAGTACCCCATCTTTTTGTTACTCTTACCAAAGTGAATCACCTCACACTTACCTACATTGAACTCCATTTGCCACCTTTCTGCCCAGCTCTGCAACTTATCTATATCCCGCTGTAACCTGACACATCCTTCCTCACTGTCAACAACTCCACCGACTTTCGTATCATCCGCAATCTTGCTCACCCAACCTTCTAACCCCTCCTCCAGGTCATTTATAAAAATGACAAACAGTAATGGTCCCAAAACAGATCCTTGCGGAACACCACTAGTAACTGCACTCCAAGATGAACCTTTACCATCAACTACTACCCTCTGTCGTCTTCCAGCCAGCCAATTCCTAATCCAAACCTCCAACTCACCCTCAATGCCATACCTCCGTATTTTTTGCAGTAGCCTACCATGGGGAACCTTATCTAAAACCCATATCCACCACATCTACCGCTCTACCCTCGTCTACCTCCTTAGTCACCTTCTCAAAGAATTCAATAAGGTTTGTGAGGCACGACCTGCCCTTCACAAAACCATGCTGACTATTCTTGATCACATTATTCCTATCCAGATGTTCATAAATCCTATTCCTTACAATTCTCTCTAAGACTTTGCCCACAACAGAAGTGAGACTCCCCTCTAGTCTCACTTCTCCCTACTCCCCTTCTTGAACAAGGGAACCACATTTGCTATCCTCCAGTCTTCTGGCACTATTCCTGTAGACAACGAGAACATAAAAATCAAGGCCAATGGCTCTGTAATCTCCTCCTTTGCTTCCCAGAGAATCCTAGGATAAATGCCATCAGGCCCAGCGGACTTATCTATTTTCACCCTTTCCAGAATTTCCAACACCTCTTCCCTACATACCTCACAGCCGTCCATTCTAATTAATTGTGAGTCAGTATTCACATCGGCAACAATGTCCTGTTCCTGAGTGAATACTGACGAAAAGCCTTTGGGTTTTCCCTAATCCTACCAACTAAGGACTTTTCATGTCCCCTCCTTGCTGCTCTTAGCTCTCTCTTCAGATCCTTCCTGGCTACCTTAGAACTCTCAATCACCCCAATTGAACCTTCACACCTCATCTTTACATAGGCCGCCCTCTTCCCTTTAACAAGGGATTCCAATTCCTTATTAAACCACGGCTCCCTCACACGACCCTTTCCTCCCTGCCTGACAGGTACATACTTATCAAAGACACTCAATAGTTGCTCCTTGAACAAGCTCCACATATCAATTGCACCCTTCCCTTGAAGCCTACTTTTCCAAGCCACGCATCCTAAGTCGTGCTTCCCTGCATCATAATTTCCCTGCCCCCAGCTATAACTCTTGCCCTGCAGTGCACACTTATCCCTCTCCATCACTAGAGTAAAAGTCACCGAATTGTGGTCACTGTCCCCAAAGTGCTCACCTACCTCCAATTCTAACACCTGGCCTGGTTCGTTACCCAGAACCAAATTCAGTATGGCCTCACCTCTTGTTGGCCTGTCTACATATTGTGTCAGGAAACCCTCCTGCACACATTGGACAAACACCGACCCATCTAACGAACTCGAGCTATAGCTTTCCCAGTCAATATCTGAAAAGTTAAAGTCCCCCATAACAACCACTCTATTACTTTCACTCTTCTCCTGAATCATCCTCGCAATCCTTTCTTCTACGTCTCTAGGACTATTAGGAGGCCTCTAGAAAACTCTTAACAGGGTGACCCTCACCTTTCCTATTCCTAACCTCAGCCCAAACTACCTCAGATGGCGAGTCTTCATCCATCGAACTTTCCACCGCTGTAATACGATCTTTGACAAGCAATGCCACACCTCCCCCTCTTTTACCCCCACCTCTGACCCTACTAAAACACTTAAACCCTGGAACCTGCAACAGCCAATCCTGTCCCTGTTCTACCCATGTCTCCGTAATAGCCACAACATCGAAATCCCAGGTACCAACCCATGCTGCAAGTTCACCTACCTTATTTCGTATACTTCTTGCATTGAAGTATACACACTTCAAGCCACTTTCCTGTTTACAAGCACCCTCCTTTGAGATTGATGCCATGTTCCTAACCTCCCTTCACTCCAGGTCCTGCACCCTAATGCTACAATCTAGGTTCCCATGCCCCTGCAGAGTTAGTTTAAACTCCCCCCCCAAGAGCACTAGAAAACCTCCCCCCAAGGATACTGGTGCCCCTCAGGTTCAGGTGTAGACCATCCTGTTTATAGAGGTCCCACCTTCCCCAGAAAGAACCCCAGTTATCCAGATACCAGAATCCTTCCCTCCTGCACCGACCCTGTAGCCACGCATTTAACTGTTCTCTCTCCCTATTCCTCGACTCTCTATCACGTGGTACGGGTAACAAACCAGAGACAACAACTCTGTTTGTTCTAACTCTGAGCTTCCAAACTAGCTCCCTGAAAGCCTGTCTAACATCCTCAGCCCTCTTCCTTCCTTTGTCGTTGGTGCCAATGTGGACCACGACTTCGGGCTGCTCCCCCTCCCCCTCAAGGACCCGGCAAACACGATCAGAGACGTCATGTACCCTTGCACCTTGGGAGGCAACATTCCAAACGTGAGTCTCTCTCGCCCCCACAAAACCGCCGCTCTGTGCCCCGAACTATCGAGTCCCCAACAACTATTGCTCTGCTCTTCTCCACCCTTCCCTTCTGAGCAACGGGGACAGGCTCCTACGCGCTTTTATACTCACTGCTTTCCTTCCCGGCTGCCCCTCTGGTCCTCGTCACTTCCCCCGCTGCTCCCGCTCCTTCTGTGAAAGGGAAAACACTGCTGTCTGCTATCGGTAAGTAATTTTTAAAAAAAAAACTGCCTTACCTTAGCTGCAGTGTTCTGGCTTCGTCTTGCCTCCGCTGCTGCTCGCAATCAAAATGGCTGTTGGCATCGAAGGGTGAGTATTTATACTCACTGCTTTCCTTCGCAGCTGCCCCTCTGGTCCTCGTCACTTCCCCCACTGCTCCCGCTCCTTCTGTGAAAGGGAAAACACCGCTGTCCGCTACCGGTAAGTAATTTTTAGAAAAAAACCTGCCTTACCTTAGCTGCAGTGTTCCGGCTTCGTCTTGCCTCCCCTGCTGCTCGCACTCAAAATGTAGATGAGAATGTATAAGGCACGTACATGTTTGCAGATGACCTCTAAATAGGAGGTATCTTAAACAGTGAGGAAGGTTATCAGAAATTGCAACAGGACCTTGATCACCTGGGGAAGTGAGCTGAGAAATGGCAAATAGAGTTTAATATCAATAAGTGTGAGGTTGTGGAAAGTCAAATCAAGGCAGAAGATTCATGGTGAATGGTAGGGCCTTAATGAGTGTAGTGAAACAGAGGGACCTTGGAGTTCAGATGCACAGTTCTGTGAAAGTGGAGTCACAGGTAGACATGGCAGAGAAGAAGGCTTTTGGCACACTGGCCTTCCATCAATCAAGGCATTGTATATGGAAGTTGGGAAGTTATGTTGCAGCTGTACTGTTGGTGATGCCACACTTGGAGTATGTGTTCAGTTTTGTTCACGTTGCTGTAGAAAGAATGTATTACACAGGAAAGAGTGCAGATGAAATTTAGAGGGATGTTGCCAGGATTCAAGGGTCTGAGTTATAGAGAGATGTTGGACAAACTAGGTCGTTTTTCTTTAGAGAGCAGGATACTCTCGCCGCATCTGGTACGGCCGCATCTGGAATATTGTGTGCAGTTTTGGTCGCCATACTATAGGAAGGATGTGGAGGCATTGGAACGGGTGCAGAGGAGGTTTACCAGGATGTTGCCTGGTATGGAAGGAAAATCGTATGAGGAAAGACTGAGGCACTTGGGGCTGTTTTCACTAGAGAAAAGAAGGTTTAGGGGTGACTTGATTGAGGTGTACAAGATGATTAGGGGGTTAGATAGGGTCGACAGTATGAACCTTTTCCCGCGTATTGAGTTGGGTATTACAAGGGGGCATAGCTTTAAATTAAGGGGGGGTAGATATAGGACTGATGTTAGGGGTAGGTTCTTCACTCAGCGAGTCGTTAGTTCATGGAATGCCCTGCCAGTAACAGTGGTGGACTCTCCCTCTTTATGGGCATTTAAGAGGGCATTGGATAGGTATATGGAGGATAGTGGGTTAGTGTAGTTTAGGTGGGCTTGGATCGGCGCAACATCGAGGGCCCAAGGGCCTGTACTGCGCTGTATTCTTCTATGTTCTATGTTCTATGATACTGAAGGGGGAATCTTAGAGAAGTGAATAAGGTCATGAGGAGAAGGGACAGGGTGAATGTATTCGGTCTTTTAGCTAGGGTTGGGGAATCAAGTACTAGAGGGCATCAAATTATGATTAGAGGGGAAAGAATAAAAGGGAGTCTGACGAACAACATTTTTACACAGAGGGTGGTACACATATGGAATGAGCTGCCAGTGGAAGTGGTTGAGGTGGGTACATTAACAACATTTAAAAGGAATTTAGACAAATTCATGGATAGGAAAAGTTTAAAAGGATATGGGCCAAGTGCAAGGAAACTGAAGTTAGTGCGATGGACATTTTGGTCGGCATGGACCAGTTTGCACCAAAGAGTCTGTCTCTGTGCTGTAGGACTCTGACTCAAATTTTAGTTACTTAATTTTAAAAAGAAAATAAGTTTTTAAAAGAAATTCAATTCTGTTTGTTAGACAGGACTTAGCCACTCCAAACTGTTGTTACTTTCTTATAATAGTCTGTTTCAAATTCCATCCTTGTGTTTTACTTACACACAGTTGATGCTGTTCACACAGCACCCACTACCTCTACCCGTGTGTTCTACATCAGCGTTGGAGTATGTTGTGCTGTCATATTCTTGGTGGCAATTATACTGGCTGTTCTTCACCTGCACAGTATGAAAAGAGTGGAACTCAGTGATAGGTGAGTGTTTTTTCGTTTAATATGATTTCCACAGGCATGGATCACAAATTGAAATTGCTTAAATGGCATTTAATTTAGTAGAAAAATCTCACTAATTATGTAGTGTTCTCACTGTTCCAAACAGTGCCTTATTTTTATGTTTTCATTGAAATTGGGATTTGGTAATATCAATTAAACTTTCTTCTTATACTTTATGGTGATATTTGCTGACACCGGCAACTGCAGGCAAGTTCATTGGGGAATGGCATGTTTTGAGTAGTGAGTGACATCATCATGTAGACTTTGTGTGACATCATGTGTTGAGCCAATTTTGTATCCAGTTGTCTAGCTCTGCCTCGATCCCATGTGATCTAACCTTAGTTATCAGTCTACCATGTGGAACTTTGTTGAAGGCCTTACTAAAATGGAGACAGCATCTGCTGCTCTGCCTTCAACTATCTTCTTTGTCACCTATTCAAAACAAAACTTGATCAAATTTATGAGACACGATGTCCCATGTACAAAGCTATTCCTAATCAGTCCGAATCATAGAGATGAGCAGCATGGAAATAGAGCTTTTAGTCCAATTCGTCTATGCCGATCAGATACATAGAATATAGAAAAGTACAGCACAGAACAGGCCCTTTGACCACGATGTTGTGCCGAGATTTAATCCTAATGTCAAATATAGTAACTTAACCTACGCACCCCTCAACTTACTGCTATCCATGTGCATGTCCAGCAGTCGCTTAAATGTCCCTAGTGACTCTGCTTCCACCACCACAGCTGGCAACGCATTCCATGCATTAACAACTCTCTGCGTAAAGAACCTGCCTCTGACGTCTCATTTATACCTTCCTCCTAATATCTTCAAACTATGACTTCTCGTACCAGTCAATCCTGCCCTGGGGAAAAGTCTCTGGCTATACCCAAAATAAATCTAGTCTAACTTGCCTGCATTTGGCCCATATTTGTCGAAACCCTTCCTGTTCATATTTATCTAGATGCCTTTTAAATGTTCTAATCGAACCAGCCTCCACCACTTCCCCGGCTGCACATTTATACATGCACCATCCTCTGTGTGTAATTTTTGCCCCTTAGATCCCTTATAAATGTTTCCCCTCTCACCTTAAGCCTATGCCCTTTAATTTTGGACACTCCCACCCTGGGGAAAATACCTTGGCTGGTTACCCTATTCATTCCCCTCACGATTTTATAAACCTCTCAGCCTCTGGCACTCCAGGGAAAATAGCCCCGGCCTATTCAGCATCGCTATATCAGTCAAACCTTCCAACCCTGGCAACATCCTTGTCAATCTTTCCTGAACCCTCTGAAGTTTAACAGCATCCTTCCTATATCAAAGAGACCAGAACTGCATGCATTGTTCCAACTTTGGCCTAACCAATGTCATGTCTCCCACCACCTGTACTCAATCCACTGACCAGTAAAGGCAAGCCTACCTTCATTATCCTGTCTGACTCCACCGCATCTCTTCCACTTCCCACTCCTCCGCCCTTGAGCCCCGCCCCTCCAACCGCCACCAGGACAGAACCCCACTGGTCCTCACTTACCCCCCCTCCAATCTCCATGTACAGCGCATCATCTGCCGTCATTTCCGCCACCTCCAAACGGACCTCACCACCAAGGATATATTTCCCTCCCCTCCCCTATCAGCATTCCGTAAAGACCATTCCCTCCGTGACTCCCTCATCAGATCCACACCCCCCCACCAACCCAACCTCCACTCCCGGCACCTTCCCCTGCAACCACAGGAGGTGCAAGACTTGCGCCCACACCTCCCCCCTCACCTCCCTCCAAGGCCCCAAAGGAAACTTCCATATCCGCCACAGATTCACCTGCACCTCCACACACATCATCTATTGCATCCTCTGCACCCGATGTGGCCTCTATACTGGGGAGACAGGCCGCCTACTTGTGGAGCGTTTCAGAGAACACCTCTGGGACACCCGGACCAACCAACCCAACCACCCTGTGGCTCAACACTTTAACTCCCCCTCCCACTCCACCAAGGATATGCAGGTCTTTGGACTCCTCCATCACCAGACCACAACAACATGACGGTTGGAGGAAGAGCGCCTCATCTTCCGCCCAGGAACCCTCCAACCACAAGAGATGAACTCGGATTTCACCAGTTTCCTCATTTCCCCTCCCCCCACCTTGTCTCAGTCAAATCCATCGAATTCAGCACCGCCTTCCTAACCTGCAATCTTCTTCCTGACCTCTCCGCCCCCACCCCAGTCTGACCTATCACCCTCACCTTGACCTCTTTCCACCTATCACATTTCTGACGCCCCTCCCCCAAGTCCCTCTTCCCTACCTTTTATCTTAGCCTGCTGGACAAACCTTCCTCATTCCTGAAGAAGGGCTTATGCCCGAAACGTCGATTCTCCTGTTCCCTGGATGCTGCCTGACCTGCTGCGCTTTTCCAGCAACATTTTCAGCTCTGATCTCCAGCATCTGCAGACCTCACTTTTTCCCTTCATTATCCTGTCTACCTGGGACTCCAGTTGTAAGAAACTATGAACCTGTATCCAGGGTCTCTGTTCAGCAACGTACAACATAGAGCATTGCAGTGCAGTACAGGCCATTCGGCCCTCAATGTTGCGCCGATCTGTGGAACCAATCTGAAGCCCGTCTAACTTACACTATTTCATTCTCATCCATATGCCTATCCAATGACCATTTAAATGCCCTCAAAGCTGGCAAGTCTACTACTGTTGCAGGCAATGCGTTCCACACCCTTACTACTCTCTGAATAAAGAAACTAGCTCTGACATCTGTCCTATATCTATCACCCCTCAATTTAAAGCTATGCAGGGTAGCACAGTGGCTCAGTGGTTAGCACTGCTGCCTCACAGCGCCAGTTCCCGCCTCGGGCAACTGTCTGTGCGGAGTTTGCACATTCTCCTCGTGCCTGCATGGGTTTCCTCTGGGTGCTCTGATTTCCTCCCAAAGTCCAAAGATGTGCAGGTTAGGTGAATTGGCCATGCTAAATTGCCAGTAGTGTTAGGTGGATAAGTCAGGGGTAAATATAGGGGGCTGGATTGGTCTTCGGAGGGTTGGTGTGGACTTGTTGGGCCGAAGTGCCTGTTTCCACACTGTAGGTAATCTAATCTAATCTAATCTAATCTAATCTAATCTAATCTAATCTAATCATGTCCCCTCATGCTAGCCATTGCCATTCAAGGAAAAAGGCTCTCACTGTCCAACTTATCTCACTCTCCGATTACCTTAGGTCTCAACCTTTTTCAAAGCCTCCACATCCTTCCTATAATGCGGTGAGCACAACTGTAAGCAATACTCCAAATGTGGCCATGCCAAAGTTTCGTACGCCATCAGTATGATCTCATGGTTCAAAAAACTCAATCCCTCTACCAATAAAAGCTGACACACTGAATGCCTTCTAAACAACCTTATCGACCTGGGTGACAACTTTCAGGGATCTATGTACATGGACACTGACATCTCTCTGCTCATCTACACTATCCAGAATCTTACCATTAGCCCAGCACTCTACATTCCTGTTACTCTTTCCAAAGTTAATCACCTCACACTTTTCCACATTAAACTCCATTTGCCACACCTCAGCCCAACTCTTCAGCTTGTCTATGTCTCTGTAATCTACAACATTATTCGTCACTATCCACAACTTTACCGACCTTAGTGTCATCTGCAAATTTACTAATCCATCCTACTATACCCTCATCCAAGTCATTTATGTAAATGACAAACAGTGGACCCAAACAGATCCTTGCGGTACCCCAGTAGTAACTGAACTCCAGGATGAATATTTCCCATCAGCCACCGCCCTCTGTCTTCTTTCAGCTAGCTAATATCTGATCCAAACTGTTAAATCACCCTCAATCCCATGCTTCCATATTTTGTGCAATAGCTTACTGTGGGGAACCTTATCAAACCTTATTTAGGGTGTCACGGTGGCTCAGTGGTTAGCACTGCTGCCTCACAGTGCCAGGGACCCATGTTCAATTCCAGCCTTAGGTGACTGTCTGTGGAATTTGCGCATTCTCCCTGTGTCTGAGTGGGTTTCCCCTGGTGCTCTGGCTTCCTCCCACAGTCCAAAAGTGTGCAGGTCAGGAGAATTGGCTATTCTAAATTGCCCTTAGTGTTAGGTGCATTAGTCAGGGGTAAATGGGTCTGGGTGGGTTACTCTTTGGAGGGTCAGTGTGGACTTGTTGCGCCAAATAGCCTGTTCCATATTGTAGGTGAATTTAATATAATTAGAAATGCCTTACTGAAATCCATATATACTATATCAATCGCTTTACTCTCATCCACCTGTTTGGTCACCATCTCAAAGAACTCAATAAGGTTTGCGAGGCATGACCTACCCTTCACAAAACTGTATTGACTATTCCTAATCAATGTATTCCTGTCTAGCTGATTATAAATCCAGTCTCTTATAAGGGGAGAAAGTGAGGTCTGCAGATGCTGGAGATCAAAGTTGAAACTTTATTGCTGGAACAGTACAGCAGGTCAGGCAGCATCCAGGGAACAGGAGATTCGACGTTTCGGGCACAGGCCCTTCTTCAGGAATGAGCAGAGAGTGTTCAGCAGGAGAAGATAAAAGGTAGGGAGGAGGGACTTGGAGGAGGGGAGTTGGAAATGTGATAGGTGGAAAGAGGTCAAGGTGAGGGTGATAGGTCGGAGTAGGATGGAGGCGGAGAGGTCAAGAAGAAGACTGCAGGTCAGGAAGGCGGTGCCGGGCTGGAAGGATCCGGCTGAGACAAGGTGGGGGGAGGGGGGATGAAGAAACTGGTGAAGTCCAGGGGATGAACTTGGACTTCACCAGTTTCTTCATCCCCCCCTCCCCCCACCTTGTCTCAGCCGGATCCTTCCAGCCCGGCACCGCCTTCCTGACCTGCAGTCTTCTTCTTGACCTCTCCGCCTCCATCCTACTCCGACCTATCACCCTCACCTTGACCTCTTTCCACCTATCACATTTCCAACTCCCCTCCTCCAAGTCCCTCCTCCCTACCTTTTATCTTCTCCTGCTGAACACTCTCTGCTCATTCCTGAAGAAGGGCCTGTGCCTGAAACGTCGAATCTCCTGTTCCCTGGATGCTGCCTGACCTGCTGTACTGTTCCAGCAATAAAGTTTCAACCAGTCTCTTATAACCCTTTCCAACACTTTACTGACAATCAAAGGATGGCTCACAGATCTATAATTTCTAGGGTTGTCTCTACTCCCCTTCATGAGTAAGGGAACAACATTTTCTATCCTTCAGTCTTCTGGCACTATTCCTTTAGACAATGACGACATAAAGATCAAAGCCAAAGGCTCAGCAATTGCCTCCCTGGCTTGGCTTCCCAGAGAATCCTATGATAAATGCCATCCGGTCCAGGACACTTATGTATTTTTACACTTTCCAGAATTGCTAACACCTTCTTAAGCACCTCAATTCCATCTGGTCTCGTAGCCTGTATCTCAGTATTCTTCTCAACTATCAAAGAAAAAGAGAGAGCCTATAAAGTGGCCAAGAGCACTGGGAAATCAGAAGATTGGGAAGGCTACAAAAACAAACAGATGATAACAAAGAAAGAAATAAGGAAGGAGAGGATCAAATATGAAGGTAGGCTAGTCAGTAATATTAGAAATGATAGTAAAAGTTTCTTTCAATACATAAGAAACAAATGACAGGCACTTCACACTGATGCTGGAAGCCTAGTGATGGGAGATAAGGAAATAGCAGGAGAACTTAACAAGTACTTTGCGTCAGTCTTCACAGTGGAAGACATGAGTAATATCCCAACAATTAAAGGGAGTCAGGGGAATGAGTTGAGTATGGTTGCCATTACAAAAGAGAAAGTGCTAGAAAAGCTAAAAGGTCTTAAAATTGATAAATCTCCTGACCCTGATGGGTTACATCCTAAAGTTCTCAGGGAGGTGGCTGAGGAAATAGCAGAGGCATTGGTTGAGATCTTTCAAAAGTCACTGGAGTCAGGGAAAGTCCCAGATGATTGGAAGATCGCTGTTGTAACCCCCTTGTTCAAGAAAGGATCAAGGCAAAAGATGGAAAATTATAGGCCAATTAGCCTAACCTCGGTTGTTGGTAAAATTCTAGAATCCATCATTAAGGATGAGGTTTCTAAATTCTTGGAAGAGCAGGGTCGGATTAGAACAAGTCAACATGGATTTAGTAAGGGGAGGTCGTGCCTGACAAACCTGTTGGAGTTCTTTGAAGAGGTGACAAGTAGGTTAGACCGGGGAAACCCAGTGGATGTGGTCTACCTAGACTTCCAAAAGGCCTTTGATAAGGTGCCACATGGGAGGCTGCTGAGCAAGGTGAGGGCCCATGGTGCTCGAGGTGAGCTACTGGTATGGATTGAGGATTGGCTGTCTGACAAGAGGCAGAGAGTTGGGATAAAAGGTTCTTTTTCGGAATGGCAGCCGGTGACAAGCGGTGTCCCGCAGGGTTCAGTGTTGGGGCCGCAGCTGTTCACATTATATATTAATGATCTGGATGAAGGGACTGGGGGCATTCTAGCGAAGTTTGCTGATGATACAAAGTTAGGTGGACAGGCAGGTAGTACTGAGGAAGTGGGGAGGCTGCAGAAGGATTGGAGGAGTGTTCCAGGAAATGGTTGATGGAATTCAATGTGAGCAAATGCGAGGTCTTGCACTTTGGGGAAAAAGAATAGAAGCATGCATTACTTTCTAAATGGTGAGAAAATTCGTAAAGCCAAAGTACAGAGGGATCTGGGAGTGCTCGTTGAGGATTCTCTAAAGGTAAACATGCAGGTTGAGTCCGTGATTAAGAAAGCGAATGCAATGTTGTCAATTATCTCAAGGGGGTTGGAATATTAAAGCACTGTTGTGCTACTAAGACTTTATAAAGCTCTGGTTAGGCCCCATTTGGAGTACTGTGTCCAGTTTTGGTCCCCACACCTCAGGAAGGACATTCTGGCACTGGAGCATGTCCAGTGGAGATTCACACGGATGATCCCTGGAATGGTAGGTCTAACATACGAGGAATGGCTGAGGATCCTGGGATTGTATTCATTGGAGTTTAGAAGATTAAGGGGAGATCTAATAGAAACTTACAAGATAATACATGGCTTGGAAAAGGTGGACGCTAGGAAATTGTTTCCGTTAGGCGAGGAGACTGGGACCCGTGGACGCAGCCTTAGAATTAGAGGGGTAAATTCAGAACAGAAATGCGGAGACATTTCTTCAGCCAGAGAGTGGTGGGCCTGTGGAATTCATTGCCACAGAGTGCAGTGGAGGCTGGGACGCTAAATGTCTTCAAGGCAGAAATTGATAAATTCTTGATGTCACAAGGAATTAAGGGCTACAGGGAGAATGCGGGTAAGTGGAGTTGAAATGCCCATCCGCCATGATGGGCAGAGTGGACTCGATGGGCCGAATGGCCTTACTTCCGCTCCTATGTCTTATGGTCTTATTGCCTTTTTCTATTGTGAATAATGACGAAAAGTATTCATTTAGCACTTCCCTATCTTCTCTGACTCCATGCACAACTTCCCAGAGCTATCCTTGTTTGGCCCTAATCTTACTGCAGTCATTCTTTTTTTCCTGATATAGCTATAGAAAGCCTTAAGGTTTTCCGTGATCCTATCTGCCAATGACTTTTTATGTCCCCTCCTGGCTTTCCTTAGCTCTCTCTTTAGATCTTTCCTGACTAACTTGCAACTCTCAAGCACCCTAACTGAGCTATCACATCTCATTCTAACATAAGCCTCCTTCTTCCTCGTGACAAGAGATTGAACTTCCTTAGTAAATCACGGCTCCCGCGCTCGACAACTTCCTTCCTGCCTGACCGGTACATACTTATCAAGGACCCACAATAGCTGGTCCTTGAATAAGCTCCACATTTCAATCATGCCCATTCCCTGTGGTTTCCTTCCCCACCCTTTGCATCCTAAATCTTGCCCAATCGCGTTGTAATTGCCCTTCCCCAGCTATAATTCTTGCCCAGCGGTATATACTTATCCCTTTCTATCACTAAAGTAAACATACCCGAATTGTGGTCACTATCGCCAAAGTGCTCACCTCCCTCCAAATCCAACACCTGACCTGGTTCATTACTGAGTACCAAATCTAATGTGGCCTCGCCCTTTGTTGGCCCGTCTATGTCCTGTGTCAGGAAACGCTCCTGGACACATTGGACAAAACCTGACCCATCGAAAGTATTCCCAGTCAATATTTGGAAAGTTAAAGTCCCCCATAACAACTACCCTGTCACTCTCACTCCCATCGAAGATCATCTTTGCTATCCTATCCTCTACATCTCTGGAACTCTTTGGAAGCCTATAGAAAACTCCCAACAGGGTACCCTCTCCTTTCCTGTTTCTAATCTCAGCCCATACTACCTCAGTAGCCGAGTCCTCAAACGTCCTTTCTGCAACCATAATACTGTCCTTGACTAACAGTGCCACACCACCTCCTCTCTCACCATTTTCTCTGTTTTTACTGAAGCATCTAAATCCCAGAACCTGCAATAACTATTCCTGTCCATGTCTCTGAAATGGCCACAATATCGAAATCCCAGGTACCAACCCATGCAGGAAGTTCACCCACCTTATTCTGGATGTTCCTAATGTTGAAGTAGACACACTTCAAACCAGCGTCTTACCATTAAGTATACAAGTCCTGCCCTGATTTATCTTTCTAAAATGCAGCACCTCCCACTTATTTAAATTAGACTCAATCTGCTACTCCTTAGCCCATTGGTTCATCTGATTGAGATTCTATTGTATTCTGAAGTAACCTTTTTGGCTCTCCACTGCACCACCAATTTTAATGTCATCTGCCAACTTACTAACCATACCTCCAATGTCACAGGCAAATTATTTATGTAAATGACGAAAAGCAGTGGACCCAGCACTGTTCCTTTTGACACACTGCTGGTCACAGGCCTCCAGTCTGAAAAGCAATCCTCCACCACCACCCTTTTGTTTTCTATCTTTGAGCCAGTTCTGTATCCAAATAACTTGTACTGTGTACCGTGTGCTCTAATCTTGGTAATCAGTCCAACATGATAAGCTTTGTCACACACCTTACTGGAGTCCATATAGACCACATCTACTCCTCTGCCCCCATTAGTCTTGTTACTTCTTCAAAAAGCTCAATTAATTTAGTAAGATATGATTTCTCATGCATAAAGCCATGTTGACCAGCCTTATTCAGTCCTTGCCTTTCTCACTACATATAAATTCCCTCCCAACAACTTGCCCAATGATGTCATGCTCCGCAATGTATAGTTCCATGGCTTATCCTTACTACCTTCTTATTAGTAGCACCATGTTAGCCAGCCTCCAGTCTTCCGGAACCTCACCTGTGACTATTGATGATCAAAATATCTCAGTAAGGGGCCCAGAACTCATTTGCCTAGCTTCTCACAGAGTCCTAGGGTACATCTGATCAGATCCGAGGGAGTTATCCACTCTTATGCGTCTTAAGACATCCAGCACCATCATTTCTGTAATATGGAAATTTTTCAAGATGTTGCTATTTATTTCCATATGTTCTCCATTTTCTAATTCCTTCTCCACAGTAAACACTGATGCAAAATACTCATTTAGTATCTCACCCATCTCCTGCGGTTCCACATTTAGACTCCCTTGCTGATCTTTAAGGGTCCCTGTTCTCTCACTTCTTACAATTTTGTCCTTAATCTATTTTAGAATCCCTTTGGATTCTCCTTAACCCTATTTGCCAAAGCTATCTCATGTCCCCTTTTTGCCTTCCTGATTTCCCTCTTAAGTATACTCTTACTGCCTTTATACTCTTCTAGGGATTGACTCTGTCTCTGCTGTCTATACCTGACCTATGCTTCCTTCTTTTTCTTGACCAAAACCTCAATCTTTCTAGCCATCCAGCATTCCCTCCACCTACCAGCCTTGCCCTTCACCCTAACAGGAACATGCTGTTTCTGAGCTCTTGTTATCTTGTTATTTTTTAAGCCTTCTCATTTTCCAGCCATTGCTTTCCCTGCAAAAACTTTTGAAAGTTCTTGTCTAATACAGTCAAAATTGTTCTTCCTCCAATTTAGAAGTTCAGCTTTTAGATCCGGTGTATCCTTTTCCATCACTATTTTAATCCTAATAGATTTATAGCCACTGCCTAATTTCTGCAGACTAGGTCAAGTTTTTCAACTTCTCTAGTAGGCACAGCCACATAAGGAATCAGAAACGTTTCTTGTATATACGAATTCCTCTCCATCCAAGGCCTTAACATTATGGCAGTCGCAGTCTATGTTTGAAAAGTTAAAATCCCCTACCATTACCACCCTATTATTCTTAACAATAATTGAGATCTCCAAATTGTTTCTCAATTTTCTGCTGACTGTTTGGGGGTTCTGTAGTACAATCCCAATAAGGTGATCACTCGTGTCTTATTTCTCAGTTCCACCCAAATAACTTCCCTGGACATATTCCTCGGAATATTCTTCCTAAATACAACCATAATGTTATGCCTAATCAAGAATGCCACTCCCCCTCCCCTCTTGCTCCTTTCCTCTGCTTCCTGTAGCATGTACACTGAAAAACATCAAGTCCTGTCCATCCCTGAGTCACATTTCTGTAATTGCTATGATATCCGAGTTTCATGTTCCTAACCATGCCCTGAGTTCTTCTGCATTCCCTGTTAGGCCTCTTGCATTGAAATAAATGCAATTTAATTTATCAGTCCTACCTCATTCTCTGTTTTGCTCCTGCATGCCTTGATTATTTGACTTGCTCTTTTTTCCCAACTGCATCCCGATTGTAGAAAGGATATTATTAAACTAGAAAGAGTGCAGAAATGATTTACTAGAATGCTACCTGGACTTTAAGGTTTGAGTCATAAGGAGAGGTTGTATAGGCTGGGATTTTTTTTTCCCTGGATCAAAGGCAACCCTATAGAGGTCAATAAAATTATTAGAGGCATAGATAAGGTAGATAGTCAACAGCTTTACTCCATGGTAGGGGAGTGTAGAACTAGGGGGCACAGCTTTAAGGTGAGAGGGAACAGATACAAAAGGGTCCAGAGGGCAATATTTTTAAACAGTGTCTGCTGAGTGACTGAAATGGACTGCCAAAGGTAGTGGTGGAAGAGAGTACAGTTTCATCATTTAAGAAACATGTAGACAGGCACATGGATGGAATAGGTATGGAGAGATATGGATCAAACGCAGGCAAATGGGACTAGTTTAATTGTGAAAACTGGACAGCATGGGCAAGTGTGGCCAAAGGGCCTGTTTCCATACTTGAGACCTTTATGACTGTTTGTCATCCTAAAAGCCACTCTTTGAAGGCTTGCTATTTCAGTTGTTTTATATTTGTCTGCAATGACTGAATGTTGTACTGGTGCATTCTGGTTTTTGACATGAGTGTCCTAACCACAACATAATGAACCACTGATTTGCTGTTTGGTGTACTTGGCTAGAATGTTTTTCTATTTTTATAGGAGTGATGATTTGTTCCAACGAAAACCTATTTCTGTTAAAAACATTGATTTAATTTATTTGAACACAAACTTTGATTATATGAAAGGGGAAGACATTTGCAGGGTTACAGGCTACAGAGTGAAATGGCATTATGTGAATTGCTACTTTAAAAAGTCAGCACAGACATGATGGACCAAATGGCCTTCTGTGTTCTGACCACGCTGGCGATCCTATGATTCTAAATCACTGTTACATCTTCAAGGTATGAGTGAGGTCAAAAAACTTGCAAATATGAAGTGTGTAAATCATTAATCTTGTTTTTTTTCTGTTGCCAGTATGAGTGAGAGTGGAAGCTCTCAGGGCCTGTCACAACCTTCCACGCAGACCACGCAGTATCTGAGAGCTGATACACCCAACAATGCAACACCTGTCACTAGTAAGACTTTCATTTATTGGATAATTTAGAGATAGTTGTGGGCCAAGCTGATCCCTGAGTTAAATCTTAATCATGCTTTGAAATGGAAGATGATTATTCTATGTTATTATTAATAAAACAAACTCTCTACATAGTAAAATAGTACAAGATAAAATTGTACTCAGTGAGCATAAACTGGATTACTTGGATATTCTGTCCTCCTTTTCCATTTCCAATTTCGACTGTTGTATAATATTCCCTGTTTCATACTGACAGCAGGATTCAAAGTTTTTTTTTGTGTTAGCTTCACAATAATCAAATAGATTTAATGTTTTTGTAAATGTTTAGCTTCTGAAATAATGTAAAGAAAATATCGTGTCTGGGTAAGTACTATACATTACCTGGGATATCAACCTAGGCTAAACATCAGAAAGCTATGTTTGATTAGCTTTCTCAATTTAAGAATGACAGTGTGTCCCTGATTATATCACTGCAGTGTTCTACATAATAATTACCATATTATTACTCTTGAATGAAAAGAGCGTGGAAATCATTGTGCAACTGATTGTAAAGGGTGCCAGACAGTGTTTAGCTGGGGTGGTTTCTTGGAAGCACTGGTAATGCCTGAGGCTAGTAGCAATTTGTCTCATAACAAAGAAACACCTACAACCCCAAAAACACACTGCAATATTTTAAGTATCGGAACCTCACAACCCATGCTAACCCAGCAAATAAAATTAATAAACGCACTTTCTATTTTAATTTGTCAGATTAGTATCATGCAATTTGGTCCCAAATTGAATATCGCCAGCACAACACAGAAGACCAAAGGTTTCCAAAGTTGCCAGAGAATCTGTCTGTCCTTGATCAAAGTGATTAAAGTGAAGCTTTCGTGTCTGCAAGTTCATTCCTCATTGCTAGTGGGCTGCAGTTTAATGTTAGTAGTTAGTATGAAGTAATACTTTAGAGACTTCACAATTACTTATTAAGAAATGACAAGGTGGCTCAGTGGTTAGCAGGTAACTCAGTGGGTTCGATTCCAGCCTCGGGCGACTGTGTGGAGTTTGCACAATCTTTCCGTGTCTGCGTGGGTTTCCTCTGGGTGTTCCAGTTTCCTCCCACAGTCCACAGATGTGCAGGTTAGGTGTTAGGTGTAGGGGTAAATGTAAGGGAATAGGTCTGGGTGGGTTGCTCTTCAGAGGGTCGGTGTGGACTTGTTGGGCCCAAATGGCTTGTTTCCACACTGTAGGAATTCTATGATTCTATGAAGTCGGAGGGTCTTCTCCACTGAACCGAGGAAAAGGAGGACAGTGAGCAGCCAAGATCATACTGGGGGAGGACTTGCATCTGGCCAGTAGAGAAAGAAGCAAGTTCGCAGTTGGCCCAACCTTTACCTAAGATGGGTTTACTAATTGAGGCTTAGCTTCCTTGATCTCTCAAGAGAATAGTTTTGCCATGTCAGATGGTGGCAGAGATCTGTAACATTCTAGAGGAAGACGTCAGAGCTGAGGTAAGTTAGTGTATAAGAGAAGGCTTTTAGTATGCTTTCCTTTATTGGTCAGAACATTGAGTACAGGAGTTGGGAGGTCATAATGCAGCTGTACAGGACATTGGTTAAGCCATTTCTGGAATATTGTTTGCAATTCTGGTTCTTGCTCCTACAGGAAGGATGTTGTGAAACTTGAAGGGGTTCAGAAAAGATTTACAAGGGTGTTGCCAGGGTTGGAGCTTTGAGCTATAGGGAGAGGATGAATGGACTGGGGCTGTTTTCCCTGCTGGGTGATCTTATAGAGGTTAATAAAATCATGAAGGGCATGGATAGGGTAAGTAGACAAGGTCTTTTCCCTAGAGGGCATAGGTTTGTGGTGAGAAGGAAATGATTTAAAAGGAGCGTAAGGGACAACGTTTTCACACAAAGCGTGGTGCATGAATGGAATGAGCTGCCAGAGGAAGTGGTGGAGACTGGTACTAATTACAACATTTAAAAGGCATCTGGGTGGGTATATGAATAGAAAGGGTTTACAGACATATGGGCCAAGTGCTGGCAATTGGGACTAGATTAATTTAAGATATCTGGTAGGGATGGACGAGCTGGACTGAAGGGTCTGTTTCTGTGCTGTACATCTCTATGACTCTTGAGAGTCAGTGTCTATTCAAATACAAAATTATATTTAAAGACAACAGTTGGTGGGTAGATAGTTATTTCTTTAAACAGAGTGGTGGTCGACGTTGGATTTTCAAAGGGTCATGTCGATTTTTAACAAAATAACTTGCAAGTTGAAATATCGCAGAACATTTTGAAGTTTGTCATTGTTGTCAAACTTGGAGTGGCAAAAGTGAGGATTATACAAATCACCTGTAACAGGAGTTAGTTAGACTGGGGAGAGGCCATGTAAGTAGGAGGTTAAATTTAACACAAAGAAGGGGATCCAGTTTTGCAGAAAGGATAGAGAGAGGCAATGTAGTCTTAATGGCATAATTCTAAACTGTGCAAGAACAGAGGAACCTGGAGATCCATGTGCTGGAAATGGGACGGGCGAGATGGAGGCATAGCAGTAATGTGACTGCACCACTAATCCAGAGGCCAAAGCATTGAGGTTATAGTACAAATCCCATCTCAACTGTTGGTATATATATTCCATTAATCTTGAAATCTGAAATTGAAAGCTAATCCCCGTACAAGTAACCATAAAATGATCACTGATTTTTGTTAAAACTAATCTGGTTCACTAATGCCCTTTGGAGAAGTAAATTTGCTAACCTGGTCTATCCTACATTTAACTCCAGACCTCTAACTGTTGATTCTTAACTTCCCTTCCAACTAACCTAGCAAGTCACTCAGTTCAAAGGTAATTAGGAATAGACAACAAATAGAGTCATAGAGATGTACAGCATGGAAGCAGACCCATTGGTCCAACTCGTCCATGCCGACCAGATATCCCAACCCAATCTAGTCCCATCTGCCAGCACCTGGCCCATATCCCTCCAAACCCATCCAGGTGCCTTTTAAATGTGGCAATTGTACCAGCCTCCACCACTTCCTCTGGCAGCTCATTCCACACACTACCACCCTCTGTGTGAAAAAGTTGCCCCTTAAGTCTCTTTTATATCTTCCCCCTCTCACCCTAAACCTATGCCCTCTAGTTCTGGACTCCCCCACCTGGAGAAAAGACTTTGTCTATTTATCCTGTCCATACCCCTCATGATTTTGTAAACCTCTCTAATGTCACCCCTCAGCCTCCGATGCTCCGGGAAAACCTCTCCCTATAGCTCAAATCCCCCAACCCTGGCAACATCCTTGTAAATCTTTTGAAACTTCTTTCAAGTTTCACAACATCCTTCCAATAGGAAGGAGACCAGAATTGCGCACAATATTCCAAAAGTGGCCTAACCAATGTCCTGTACAGCCGCAACATGACCTCCCAACTCCTGTACTCAATACTCCAACCAATAAAGGAAAGTATACCAACTGCCTTCTTCACTATCCTATCTACCTGTGACTACACTTTCAAGGAGCTATGAACCTGCACTCCAAGGTCTCTTTGTTCAGTAACACTCCCGAGGACCTTAACATTAAGTGTATGAATCCTGCTAAGATTTGCTTTCCCAAAACGCAGCATCTCACATTTATTTAAATTAAACTCCATCTGGTAACATTCTTCACTGTCCACTGCACCTCTGATTTTGGTGTCATTTGCAAACTTACTAACCATACCTCTTATGCTCACATCCAAATCATTTATATAAATGATGAAAAGTAGTGGACCCAGCACCGATCCTTGTGGCACTCCACTGGTCACAGGCCTCCAGTCTGAAAAACAACCCTCCACCTTTGAGCCTGTTCTGTATCCGAATGGCTAGTTCTCCCTGTATTCAATGAGACCTAAAATTGCTAACCAGTCTCCCATGACGAACCTTGTCAAATGCCTTACTGAAGTCCATATAGATCACATCCACCACTCTGCCCTCTTTGTTACTTCTTCAAAAATTCACTACCAAGTTTGTGAGACATGAATTCCCACACATAAAGCCATGTTGACTATCCCTAATCAGTCCTTGCCTTTCCAAATACATGTACATTCTGTCCCTCAGAATTCCCTCCAACAACTTGCCCATCACGATGTCAGGCTTACTGGTCTGTAGTTCCCTGGCTTGTCCTTACCATCTTTCTTAAACAGTGGCACCACGTTAGCCAACCTCACCTGTAACTATCGATGATACAAATATCTCAGTTAGAAGCCCAGCAATCACTTCCCTAGCTTCCCACAGAGTTCTAGAATACACCTGATCAGGTCCTGGTGATTTATCCACCTTTATGCGTTCAAGACATCCAACACTTCCTCCTCTGTAATATGGACATTTTTCAAGATGTCACTATCTATTTCACTACATTCTATATCTTCCGTGTCCTTTTCCACTGTAAATACTTGATGCAAAATACTGGTTTAGTATCTCCCCCATCTCCTTGAGCTCCACACAAAGGTCATCTTGCTGATCTTTGAGGGGCCCTAATCTCTCCCTAGTTACCCTTTTGTCCTTAATGTGTTTGTAAAAACCCTTTGGATTCTCCTTTACTCTATTTGCCAAAGCTATCTCATGTCCCCTTTTTTGCCCTCCTGATTTCCCTCTTAAGTATACTCCTACTGCCTTTATGCTCTTCTATGGATTCACTCGATCTATTCTGTCTATATCTGACATATGCTTCCTTCTTTTTCTTAACCAAAACCCAAATTTCTTTAGTCATCCCGAATTCCCTATACCTACCAGCCTTTCCTTTCACTGTTACAGGAATATACTTTCTCTGGATTCTCATTATCTCATTTCTGAAAGCTTCCTATTTTCCAGCAGACCCTTGAATAACGAACAGCTGTGCCCAATCAGCTTTTGAAAGTTCTTGCCTAATACCATCAAAATTGGCCTTCCTCCAATTTAGAACTTCAACTTTTAGGTCTGGTCTATCCTTTTCCATCACTATTTTAAAACTAATAGAATTATGGTTGCTGAACCAAAGTGCTCCTCCACTGACACCTCAGTCACCCTGCCCTGCCTTATTTCCCAAGTTTTGCATCTTCTCTATTAAGTACATCCATATACTGAATCAGAAAGTTTTCTTGTACACATTTAACAAATTCCTCTGCATCTAAACCCCTAACACTATGGCAGTCCCAGTCTATGTTTGGAAAGTTAAAATCCCCTACCATAACCACCCTATTATTCTTACAGATAACTGAGATCTCCTTACAAATTTGCTTCTCAATTTTCCTCTGACTATTAGGGGGTCTATAATACAATCCCTTTCTTATTTCTCAGTCCCACCCAAATAACTTCCCTGGATGTATTTCCAGGAATATCCTCCCTCAGTACAGCTCTAATGCTATCCCTTAGCAAAAACCCCACTGTCCCTCCTCTCTTGCCTCCCTTTCTAGCGTTTGTATCCTGGAACATTAAGCTGCCAGTCCTGTGCATCCCCAAGCCATGTTTCTGTAATTGCTGTATATCCCAGTCTCATGTTCCTAACCATGCCCTGAGTTCATCTACCTTCTCTGTTAGGCCTCTTGCTTTGAAATAAATGCAGTTTAATTTATCAGTCCTGCCTTGTTCTCTGCTTTGTCCCTGCCTGCCCTGACTGTTTGACTCGCCTTTGTTCTCAACTGTACCAATCTCAGATTGAAATCTTTCCTCACTACCTCCGTGGGTGTCCCCCTAAACCATACAAGTATAAATCCTCCCGAGCAGCTCTAGCAAATCTCCCTGCCAGTATGTTATTCCCCTTCCAATTTAGGTGCAATCTGTCCTTCTTGTACAGGTCACTTCTACCCCAGAAGAGATTCCAATGATCCAAAAATGTGAATCTTTCTCCCACACAGTAGCTCCTCAGCCATGCATTCATCTGCTCTATCCTCCTATTCATGCCCTCACCAGCTCGTAGCACCATTTTAAATTCCTGCCTAACTCTCTTTAATCTCCCTTCAGAATCTCAACCTTTTCCTGTCCTATGTCGTTGGTTCCAATGTGTACAGTGACCTTCTGCTGGCCCCTCTTCCCCTTGAGAACCTTTTGCACCCTCCCTGAGACATCCTTGATCCTGGCACCAGGAAGCAACACACCATTCTGATTTTTTGCTGCTGGCCACAGAACCGTCTGTCTGTACCTTGGACTAAAGAGTTCTCTAAGATAATCGATCGCTTGGAACCGGACATATTGTTGGCCTTGCCAGTGATGTCTACATCCCATGAAAAAGTAGACATGTTGACAGTGTGGCTAGCAATGCATATGGGATTTTGGGCTTCAAAAATAGGATGAAGTTCTAATTTGAGTTTTGTACCACTGGACATTATTAAGAGTATGAGGGTACAAAGATTTACCACTATGATTTCATGGATTGAGTTAAGGGGTTTCATTACAAAGTTGAGAAGCTGAGGATATTTGATGGAGGTATACTAGGATTGTGGTTAAGTTTAAGTGACATAAACAATGAAAAATGCTTTTCATTAGTTGAAGATGCAAGGACCTAGAGGGATACTAGTTTAAGATTTTGGGTATATTGAGGGAGGTGATTTGATTGATGATGTCAAGAGAACATTGTTGGGTATAAACGAGAAGGGCTATATGGGTATCACAAGGGAGTAGGGCTAACTAGATTGTTTCACAGGGCTTGCATTTGATTAGAATGTACTCCCTCTGTACCATAAATGATCCAGTATATCAATCTTAAAAACAATCAAACATCCAATTAATTAATATATAATGCGTGCATATCAGCCAAAGGCACTTTGTGAACTACACTGAAATTCACTCCAGTGTGCAGGTTGTGTGAGAATACTCAAACGCTTTATGCAGGTGTGTGTGAGACAGCTGCCAATGGTGCTATCAGCTAAGTTCCAAAATCCTTATCTTTAGACTGGAATGCAACTGAAAGGATGACTGATTGGGGCTTGGAGGTGGGGGGGAGGGGAGACGGCAGTGGATGCGGGGGTGGGAGAAAAAAATTTGGATAAATACTTGAAGAAAGGCTGTAATGAAATGTTAGTTCAAGTGGATCAGGTGTAGGTGTATCCACCGGGGAAATTTAGAGATAAAAATAGTCATCAATGCTCGAAGTTAATTGATAAATATTAGTCCAGTGCTTAGTTTTAGTTGTACAAAGTAAATGTGTTATCAACCAAGTACAAGTCAAAAATAAGTATTTGATACTTGTATCTTGGAGATCTGTATCAAATGTTTTGCTTGGTTCTGGTCAGTTCTAATTGAAATCTTTCAGTTATGGACGGAAATAGAATTTATCCGACCATGGAAAACAGGCCATATTAATTAAACACACAGAATTGTGATTAAAAGTTAAACAGATTTACCATAATTTTATACTGTAATTAGCCTTTTGAGAGACACATTGTTTGTAGATAAATTGTAAAAGGCATCCTATTAGATCTTTGTGACATAGCCACTAGTGAGTTGAAAGGAATTGATTGTTAGATTAGTAGCTTTTCCCTGGAGTAACTGGTGCCATGTGGTTGGCAATTGCACTATTATCAAAAGGCATTTTGGAGTATGCAAGGATGAATATTGTCACAAAGACAATTTGGAAACAATTATAAGCCGTTTCATTACAGGTGCAGAATTTTGTATTTTGGATGGGTTCTTGGAAAGTAGTAATTATGGAATATTCTCCTCAGAAAATTTACTGTGTTTATTTAGTTGATGTGGAGATTTCTGTCAAGACCAGCATTTATTGCCTGTCTGTAAGTGCCCTTGAAAAGATGGTGGTGGTGCCTTGGCTACAACTGAGTGGCTCACCAGGTCATTTCAGAGGACAGTTAGGAGTGAACAATGTTTGCTGTGGTTACAGAGCCACATGTAGGTCAAATTGGTTAAGTTCACATTAGTGAACCTGATTGGCTACATTCCCTCTAATACTTCTGAGTGCTGCATTGACCTTTGAGGTCCATGTGCAACGACAATTTCTGCATAAAGGAAGTCAATGCGTTGACATGCCGATTGGCACACGGGACCTCCAAGTGGCCATGCAGCTTGAAGGGCTATACAAATCACAATTATTGATGCTAACATTTTGTTTCTGATTTATTTATTAATTCAATTGAAATTCTCTGGCTGCTGTGAAATTGGACTCCTGACTCTGGGTCAGTTGTCTAGGTCTCTAGGTATCTAGTCCAGTAACATTACAACTGTGCTGCTGTACACTCATGATTAATGGTTATTTCTGGTGCCAAACATTTTTGGGAGAAATGATGGCAGTCTGCAAATGTATCAAATAGAAATTGTTTAAAATTACAGTGTACCGGCATCATTTTTATGTGGCTTTGGCTGGCAACACCAACACGTGCTCGTCGCTAATCGTCCTTGTCAGCAATTGTGTCTGATGTGGCTCTGGAATCGCATGTACGCCAAACTAGGTAATGGTGCACATTTCTTTAAGGGCAATTAATGGAGCAGATTGAGTTTTGCAACAATCAATGATTGTTGCACAGTTAGTATGAAGATTTTTGTAAATTAATTGCTTTTATTAAAGGACTCCAAGTTGTAGTCCAACGGTTTAATTGAAATCACAAGCTTTCAGAACACTGCTCCTTTGTCAGGCTGTTTCACCTGATGAAGAAGCAGTGCTCTGAAAGCTTGTGATTTCAAGTAAACTTGGGGGTCTATAACCTGATGTTGGGTGACTTCTGACTTTGTTCACCCCAGTCCAATATCGGCACCTCCGCATCATTCGTTAAAGGAATTTAAATTCCGCTGGCTAGTGGGATTTAAATCCATGTATTAACCAGAGATTTGGCCTAGGCTTTTTGATTACCTTTTTTTAAACTAGCTCAATGACATTAACTCTACTCCACTATCTGTCATCTCTCAGAACAACACACATTTTTTTGTATCTCAAGACATGTAATACCTAACAAATGCACTAGATACAGAAACAGGAAGTTTAAAATGCAGCAAGATTACAGCAAACAGACTATTGTTGAATGTAGAGAAAAAAATACTTCATTTTATTGTTTAATTTGTTGTCACTCTCTTCCTGGTTCTTTTCATAATTTCTGTCTCTTTTGCGTTTTTCTGTAGCTGTCATGTGTTCCCAATATGGGTATTATGTCTTTTGTTTGGATCTATGAGCTACAGAAAGATGAGAATTAATAACACTAGTTAAGAGGTATAATGGAAAAAAATCATTGTAGAAATTATGCAACAGAGGCAGTTGTGAGAGGAAACATGGATTTGAGGGTTATTACATTTGCATTTTATTTCATTTATTCTGGTCCAGTGATGTCATGTGAGCTATACATGTAGCTACAAGGATATTGCTAACTACAAATAGGACCCTTAAATTGATATGTTCATGATAATCTTTCACAGTTAAGTTCATAAATTACTCTTAGGTTAACAATGATTTCCCATAAAGCTCACTGAGGCAGGATGTTTAATAAACTTTTCTGCTTATCAATTCAGTTGTGCACAATGTTACAATTGTAATTAATTGTACTGACCATAGTAAGAAAGAGAGTCGAGTGTGTGGAATTGGAAAAGCACTGCAAGTCAGGAGCAGGAGAATCGATGTTTTGGGCATAAGCCCTGATGAAGGGTTTACTTGATTCAACTGCTCCTCTGATGCCGCCTGACCTGCTGTGCTTTTCCAGCACCACACTTTCGACTTTGAAAAACTCCAGCATCTGCAGTCCTCACTTTCTACCAATAGTAAGAAGAATATGCATGGAGCTGATACCATGTTAAAACTATGTACCTCACCTGACCTAAACATATTGTGGCTCTGTTGCAAAGAAAGTCCCTCTGTTTAATGTGTCAACTAAGTTTACTTAGTTGATTTACCTGATTATGATTGGCATTTAATTATACATCTATATCAGAGTAAGGGACTCGTACAATTGAAACACAATTAATTTTAATAAAAGTTGGATTTTTTTTCATTCAGTTAAGATGTTGTTAGATACTGGCCCTCATTCAATTTCTCTTTAGGAAGTTGAAGTGGACCAGTTGAATTCTGTAGACGTTTTTTGTATTAATTTCCAGGAAGGCTGTGTCGCTGACAAGAATCAGCATTTATGGCCCATTCCTCATTGTTTTTTAAAGTATTCTTTTGATACAGCATGCTAGAGGACTTCCAAATCTTGTGAGTAATGTAAGACTTTAGTTACAAAAAGGCCAGCATGACTGGGGATCAGTAATCCTAACATCTGTGGTAGATAAGTTATTCAAGAAGATTCTGAAAGATAAGATATACATGCATTTGGAAAGACAGGGTTTGATTGGGAATAGTCAACATGGCTTTGTGCGTAGGAGATCATGCCTAAATTTGTTAGAGTTCTTCAACGAAGTGACCAGGAAGGTTGACGAGGACAGAGTGGTAGACATTGTCTATATAGATGTCAGTAAAGCCTTTGATAAGATTCCACAGGTAGACTGCTCTGAAAGGTTGAAACTTTATTGCTGGAACAGCACAGCAGGTCAGGCAGCATCTAGGGAACAGAAGATTCGACGTTTCGGGAAGGGCATGTGCCCGAAACGTCGAATCTTCTGTTCCCTAGATGCTGCCTGACCTGCTGTGCTGTTCCAGCAATAAAGTTTCAGCTTTGATCTCCAGCGTCTGCAGACCTCACTTTCTCCTGCTCTGAAAGGTTAGATCACATGGAATCCAGAAGGAACTGACAAATTAGATACACAATTGGCTTGATGGTAGGAAGCAGAGAGTAATACTGGAAGAATGCTTGTCAGACTGGGGGCCTGTGATTAGTGGTGTGCTTTGGGTTGATGCTGAGCCCGTTAGTGTTTGTTATGTATATCAATGATTTGGATGAGAATGTACAAGATATGATTAGTAAGTTTGCAGATGACACTAAAATAGGCGGTATTGTGGACAGTGAAGAAGGTTATCAGAAATTGCAGCAGGCCCTTAATCAGTTTGGAAAGTTAGTTGAGAAATGGCAAATGGAGTTTAATATAGATAAGTGTGAGGTCTTGCATTTTGGAAAGTCAAATCAAGGCAGAATTTTCATGGTGAATGGTAGAGCCTTAAAGAGTGTAGTGGAACAGAGGGACCTTGCATTTCAGGTGCACGGTTCTCTGAAAGCGGAGTCACAGGTAGATAGGGCAGTGAAGAAGGCTTTTCTGCACACTGGTCTTCCATCCTTCCATCAATCAGGGCATTGTGTATAGAAGTTGGGAAGTTATGTTGCAGTTGCACTTGCAATTTGTGTTCAGTTGTGTTCACCTTGCTATAGGAAGGATGTTATTAAAGTGGAAAGAGTCAGAAGAAATTTAGAAAGAAGTTGCCAGGCTTCAAGGGTCTGAGTTACAGGGAAATCTTGGTCAAACTAGGATATTTTTCTTCAGAGCATAGGAGACTCAGGGAGGAATCTTAAAGCAGTGCACAAGATCATGAGAGACATGGATAGGGTAAAAACATTCAGTCTTTTTCCCAGGGTTGGGGAATTGAGGACGAGAGGGCATCAGTTTATGGTTAGAGGGGAAAGAATAAAGGGGAACCTGAGGGGCAATGTTTTTACACAGAGGGTAGTATACATATGGAATGGGCTCCCAGCAGAAGTGGTTAAGGCAGGTAAATTAACTACATTAAAAGGCATTTGGACAAATACATGGGATAGGAAAGGTTTAGAAGGATATGGGACAAGCGCAGGGAAATGGTGTTAGCTTGGATAGGCATTTTGGTTGGCATGGACCAGTTTGGGCCAGAGAACCTGTCTCCGTGCTGTGCGACTCTATGATGCTGTGATTATGATCTTCACTCATCAAGTAACCTTGATGTGTTCCATTTGCATTTTTAAAGATAAGTTCAATTCCTCAATTGCATGGTTTGATATAGCAATTACTAGAAAACAGTGTTGTGTGATTTTTAACTTTGTACACCCCAATCCAACACAGGCGCCTCCAAATCATTGCTAGAAAATCACAGTTATAACAGGGCAGAAAACTTTGCAGTAACCATGTATAAAAATACTGTTTGTGTTTTTTTTAATGTTGGTCAACTACACATTTTCAAATAAAAGACTCTGCAAGTATAATTTTTCCTTCAGAAGCTATTAAGTTACACTACTTAGTCTCCTGTGACGTTGTGTGTTAATGAAATCTTCACGTGAGGAGTATTACGAGAACTGAATCAGGTCTATAACAGAGCAGATCATTGCAATATATGTTGAGGAGCTGCCAAACTGAGGTACATCAGGCAGTCCACGTTCCCAATAAATCTGGTGTTAAGCAATACAAACGCATGTTTTTACAATTCATTCATTTGAAAAATGTGAGTGATATCCTAATATACCGTGGTCCAGAGTAAATGAAATGTTGTCAGCAGTTAAGCAATATATTCCTCCCTTCATTGATATTGGGACTGGAGGGTTGGGGATTTTTTTCCTTGAAGCATAAGAGGCTGAGGGGTGACCTTGTAGAGGTTTAGAAAATGATGAAGGACATGGATAGGATGAATAGCTAAGGTCTTTTTTCCATGGTAGGGGAGAAAAAAATAGATGGTATAGGTTTAAGGTGAGAGATGTTGGTGATATAATGGGCTACATTTTCATGCAGAGGAACGAGCTGCCAGAGGACATGGTCAAGGAGGGTACAATGACCTTTAAAAGGCATATGGATGGGTGAATGAATAGGAAGGGTTTAGATGAATATAGGCCAAAGGCTGGCAAATAGGTCTAGGTCAGATTGGGATGTTTGATGTCAAGTTGGATTGAAGGGTCTGTTTCTGT
The DNA here is from genome assembly GCF_037043375.1 of Chiloscyllium plagiosum. Taxonomy (NCBI): domain Eukaryota; kingdom Metazoa; phylum Chordata; class Chondrichthyes; order Orectolobiformes; family Hemiscylliidae; genus Chiloscyllium; species Chiloscyllium plagiosum. The sequence continues at coordinate 91,655,351 of NW_028270151.1, forward strand.
GCTTTGTGACTCTTCGTTTCTTCAAGCTTGTAAGTCTCAGTGCATTCATAGTACATGTCTAAAGACATTAGCAACTTTATCAATGCTTAAGTAATCTATACAATCTACACTGGTGCTTCCCAAATTATTGTCCAATATGACCCTCATTTTTAAAATACATCTACACACATAGTATTGAGGAATTCTCTGCAACTTGTCAGCATATATGAACACACAGACTGATTAGCTACCCTACCCTTGCACACCTCACTCACACACCCCCAACCTTCAGTCTAACCACTGATCGAATTGCCATTGTGTGCAAAATAGAATCACCAGCCTAGGATAAGGAGCCTGCATGCTGAATGAACAGGAACAGAAACACAATAATGTTTGAAGCAGTCACTCAGCAGACACCTCTGGCAGTCTGCATATAGAAATACTTCAGTCTAACTCAACTATGCTGACCAGACGTACCAATCTGTCACAGTCCTATTTCCCAGCATTTGGCCCATATCCCTCTAAATCCTTCCTATTAATATTCCCATCCAGATGCCTTTTCAATGTTATAATTGTACTCGCCTCCACTACTTCCTGTGGCAGTTCGTTCCATGCATGTGTCACCCTCTTTGTGAGAAAGTTACCCTTCAAGTCTTTTTTAAATCTTGCCCCTCTCACTTTAAACCTTAGTTTTGGAGTCCCCCAATCTACAAAAAAGACCTAAACTGTTCATCTTATCCATGATTTTTCAAACCCCTGTAAGGTCACCTCTCAGCCTCTGACGCTTCAGTAGATAAAAGCCTCAGCCTATTCAGCCTATCCTGATAGCTCAAATCCTCCTATTCCAAAGTCAAACATCTCTGACCTACTCTGCATTCACCCAGGAGAAATGTTTCTGAGCTTAAAAAGCGCTTAAGTGCTCAGCATCCAGCTCATTCCATTTAGCAGCATTGATCTAGTGGTTTCAGCTCAGTATCACAAGTGCCGAGTCTGAGACTCTCGAGGTCTGCTGAAAATAAATTCTGTCTAATTGATCTGTGTGTTTCAGAATTCAGGAATGAAGAATTATAGTGTAAATTGAAATGCATCATGGAGAAGGGACAAAAATAACAGCATGACAACTGGAGTTGGGACTTTTTTCAGTTAGTATGTACAGACATATCATTCATAAGTATTAGATATGTACTTCAGTGAGAAACTTAATATAGTCAGTGTGAATCTAAACACTGTACAACAGCTATTTAAAACACCAGGTGTTCCAATATAATTTTAACTCCTGAGTTAATTTCTGTGAATTATTGTTTTATGAATGTGAGTTTGCTCGCTGAGCTAAAAGGTTTGGTTTCAGGCATTTCATCACCATACCAGGTAATATCATCAGTGAGCCTCTGGTGAAACACTGGTGTTAGGTCCCACTTTCTATTTAAACGTTTAGGTTTCTTTGGGTGTTTGGTGATGTCATTTCCGGTTCTTTTTCTCAGAGGATAGTACATGGGGTCCAAATCGATGTGTTTGTTGATAGAATGCCATACTTCTAGGAATTCTCATGCATGTCTCTGCTTGGCTTGTCCTAGGATGGATGTGTTGTCCCAGTCAAAGTGGTGTCTTTCCTCGTCTATATGTAAGGATACTAGTGATAGTAGATCATGTCTTTTTGTGGCTAGTTGATGTTCATGTATCCTGGTGGCTAGTTTTCTGCCGGTTTGTCCAATATAGTGTTTGTTACAATCCTAGCAAATTATTTTGTAAATGGTGTTCATTTTGCTTGTTGTCTGTATAGGGTCTTTTAAGTTCATTAGCTGCTGTTTGTATGTTGGTTGATTTGTGGGCTACCATGTTGCCAAGAGGTCTGAGTAGTCTGGCATCATTTCAGAGATGTCTTTGTTGTAGGGTAAAGAGGCTGGGGTTTCTGGGCGCATTTTGTCTGCTTGTTTGGTTTTGTTGCTGAGTAAATAGGCGGACTGCATTTATTGGGTATCCATTCTCCTTAAAAACGCTGTATAGGTGATTTTCTTCTGCTGTTCATAGTTCCTTGGTGTCTCGTTAAAATAATGTCCTACTGCAGCTTTGTTTGTGGGTGTCGGATGATTGCTTCTGTAGTTGAGTATTTGATTCATATGTGTTGCTTTCCTGCAGACGCTGTTTGAAGTTCCCATTGACTGCTTGCTCTACTGTGACATCTAGGAATGCAGTTTGTTGTTGTTTTCTTCCTCTTTTGTGAATTTTATGCCAGTAAGAATATTATTGATGGTCTTGAAGGTTTCTTCTAGTTTGTTTTGTTCAGTGATGACAAAGGTGTCATCCACGTAGCAGACCAAAAATTTGGGTTGGATATTTGGGAGAGCCATTTGTTCGAGTATCTGCATTACTGCTTCTGCGAGGAATCCTGATATTAGTGATTCCATGGGTATTCTGTTAATTTGCTTGTAGGTCTTGTTATTGAAGTGGGTGGTGAGGCATAGGTCTACAAGTTTGACGATGTTGTCTTTGCTGATGAAGTTGGCGGTGTCTGGTGTTTGTGTCTTTGATATTTCTAATAGTGTAATCAGTGTTTCTTTGACCAGGCTGATGTTCATGTTATTCTGGATCAGTGGTGCTGGAAGAGCACAGCAATTCAGGCAGCATCCGACGAGCAGCAAAATCGACGTTTCGGGCAAAAGCCCTTCATCAGGAATATTCCTGATGAAGGGCTTTTGCCCAAAACGTCGATTTTGCTGCTGGTCGGATGCTGCCTGAATTGCTGTGCTCTTCCAGCACCACTGATCCAGAATCTGGTTTCCAGCATCTGCAGTCATTGTTTTTACCACCTTGATGTTCATGTTATGTCAAAGGAGACTATTATTTCATCCTCTTCTATCTTGGTCTCTTTGATGTTCAGGAATTCTTGGGGGGAGTGAATGGAGTGGAGTGAATCATCTACTAAGTGTTTTAGTCTGTTGTGGATTTCCTTAGCTAGTTTGTACATTGTTTTTCCAGGTAGTGAGGCTATGGTTCTGAGGGGGGGTGGGTTTCTGGTTTGTGAATTTTGGGGCAGTCCATAGAATTGTCGTGTGTTGGATCCATCTGGTTTCATTTTTTGGAAGTTTGTTTTGTTTAACTCTCCTGATTTCTTAAGATCTGGTGAGTAAGGCTGTGATTTGGTTCTCTGGTTGTGGAGTCAGGTCTATCACCACCTGTTGGTAAGTGCCGGTATCTACAAGCAATGTGTTCACTTTCTCGTAGTAGTCTGATGTGTATAAAATGACTGCCAAGCGTCCTTTGTCTACTGGTAGGATTACAATGTTTTTGTCTTTTTTTGGGGCTTCCTAGTGCTTTCCTCTCTTGTGTATTAAGTGTGTTTCCTTCCTTTTTCCTGCTTACTATTGGTGCAACTGTCTGTCTAATGGTTTGCTGGGTTTCTTCTGTGTGTTCGTTGTCCTTCTGTGTCGCTTCTAATGCTACTAAGAAATCCTTTTTGTTAGTGTCTCTGAAGTTGTAATTTAATGCTCTTACAAGGATGGCTTTTTCAGTATCTGTTCGGGATCCGCCTAATAAGTTTTTTAATCCAGGCTTCTGTGTTGTCTGTGTTGTTCTTTTGTCTGAATTTGTCTAGTGTTTTCTGCAGGCCTAGTCTTTTCGTTTTTTGTGGTTTGCTGCTATCTAATGCCTCTGGCACGTTGTATTGTGTCTGTCCATTCATATTCTGACGCGTTAGTGAGTAAAGTTTTTGGTGTGAAATTTTTTGGTTGTATTTATAGAGTCAGTTGTGGGCATTGTTAATTATTTCTCTAAGCATTCTACGGCTGTTTTGTTCTGCTATTCTTTTGGCTAGTGGGGTGTTAAGGTGAGGTCTGTATTTAAGACATTTAGGTAGGACGTGTTTCCTTTGGCATTCGTGCAGAAAATACAGCTGTTCGCAGGTGGCACTCTGTCGGATGGCGTCGGTTTACAAATAAAAACCTTCCTTAACACCCCACTAGCCAAAAGAATAGCAGAACAAACTGGCCGTAGAATGCTTATAGACACTATTAACGATGCCCACAACTGACTCAGTAAATGCAACCGTGACGTTTCGCACCAAAAAACTTTACTCACTAACATGACAGACCATGAATGGACAGACGCAGTACAATGAGCTAGAGGCATTAGACAGCAGCAAACACAGAAAATGAAAAAACTAGACCTGCATAAAAAACTAGACAAACTCAGACAAAAGAACAACACAGAGGCCTGGATTTAAAAAAAACTTATCAGACGAACCCCGAACAGACACTGAAAAAGTTGTCCTAATAAGAGCATTATATTACAACTTCAGAGACACTAACAAAAAGGATTTCTTAGTAGCATTAGAAGCGACACTGAAGGACAATGAACTCACAGAGGAAACCCAACAAACCATCAGACAGACAGCTGCACCAATGGTAAGCAGGAAAAAGGAAGGAAACGCACTTAATACACAAAAGAGGAAAGCACTAGGAGGACTCAAAAAAAAAGACAAAGACATCGTAATCCTACCTGCAGACAAAGGACGCTTGGCAGTCATTTTATACACATCAGACTACTACGAGAAAGTGAAAACGTTGCTTGCAGATACCGACATTTACCAACAGGTGGTGATAGACCTGACCCCACAACCAGAGAACCGAATCACAGCCTTACTCACAGAACTTAAGAAGTCAGGAGAGTTAAACAAAACAAACTTCCAAAAAATGAAACCAGATGGACCCAACACACCACAATTCTATGGACTACCCAAGATTCATAAACCAGAAACCCCTCTCAAAACCATAGTCTCACTACCTGAAACAACAATGTACAGACTAGCTAAGGAACGCCACAACAGACTAAAACACTTAGTAGAGGATTCACGCCACTCCATTCGCTCCACCCAAGAATTCCTGAACATCAAAGACATGAACATCAGCCTGGCCAAAGAAGCACTGATTACACTATTAGAAGAACCAAAGATACAAACGCAGTCACTGCCAACCTCATCAGCAAAGACAATATCGTTAAACTTGTGGACCTATGCCTCACCACCCACTTCACCTTCAATAACAAAACAAGACATGCAAGTTAACACCTAAGGATCACCAATATTAGGATTCCTCGCAGAAGCAGTAATACAGACACTCGAACAAACAGCTCTCCCAATTATCCAACCAAATTTTTGGTCGGCTACGTAATGACACCTTTGACATCACTAAACGAAACAAACTAGAAGAAACCTTCAAGACCATTTATAATATTCTTACTGGCATAAAATTCACAAAAGAGGAAGAAAATAACAACAAACTGCTATTCCTAGGTGTCACAGTAGTGCAAGCGGTCAATGGGGAACTTCACACCAGCGTTTACAGGAAAACAACACATACAGATCAAATACTTAACTACACAAGCAGTCATCCCAACATCCACAACAAAACTGCATTAGGACATTATTTCTATGAGGCACCACATACTGCAGCACCAAGGAACTACGAAGAGCAGAAGAAAATCACCTATAAGAGAATGGGTACCCTATAAATGCAGTCCATTGATTTTCTCAGCAGCAAACCCAAACAAGCAGACAAAATGCACCCAGAAACCCTAGCCACTTTACCCTATGTCAAAGACATCACTAAAATGACTCCCAGACTACTCAGACCTCTTCGTAGCCCGCAAACTTACCAACATACTTAAACAGCATTTAATGAACTTAAAAGACTCTATACAGACAACAAGCAAAACAAACACCATTTACAAAATATATGAACATCAACTTGCCACAAAAAGACATGATCCACTATCACTAGTATCCTTACATACAGATTAGGAAAGACACCATTGTAACTGGGACAACGTATCCATCCTCGGAGAAGCCAAACAGACACGCACAAGAATTCCTAGAAGCATAGAGTCCAGTTGGAATGCCATCAACAAACACATCGATTTGGACCCCATCTACCACCCTCTGAGAAAAACGACTGGAAATGACATCACCAAATACTCCAAAAAACTTAACCACATAAATAGAAAGTGGGACGTAACACCAGCACTTCGCCAGAGGCTCACTGATGATATTGCCTGCTATGGTGACAAAACATCTGAAACAGAATCTTTCAGCCCAGCGAGCAAACTGACATACAGAACCTCAACCTGAGCTACAAATCTTTTCAAAACTCGCTAGTTATTTTATTATATCTTAATCCCTTAGCATTAGCTACCCAAGTTATTTATTTCACAGACTATTTAGATGGAAGCACATTCGTACATAACTTTCATAAGTTGTCCCAAGAGCAGAGCTGTGGATTGTGTTGCACATGGTAAACCATTATGCCCTCTCTCTTTGAGCTTTGCCCTGGAAAGTTCCTTTGCATTGCTTGCTGTATGGGAAATGGCAACCCCCTCCCCCACCAATAGTAGTTGATAATTTAATAGTAAATTAACTTTGTGAGTGAAATAAGTGCTCAATGTTAAAAAGGGCAATAAAATATGGCTGTAACACAACTTCCTGTCCTCACAGGAAGTGATCTGAAGGAACTTCCTGGGTGCAATCCTGAAGAAGAAAGGCAAAATGGTGTCACCCAAGCTTCCAAAAAGTCAGGTGAGCATCATGGAATTGCTGACACCAACAATTTTGCTCAGGAATATCTCAAATAACAAAATACAAAACATGAATTATCTTGTCCTGCAATTCATAGTCAACAGATTTGAAAATGACTCATTACGAACATGAAAAATGGATTTGGATGTTGTTTTCAAACTAAGTAATGTGCAAAATTAAATATGCAGCAAATATTAAATGTTTATTTTAATTATTTATAGACCAGTATCCAACTGGTCCAATGTTTAGTAAGCACACAAAATAAGTCATTTCTGATTGTTCGTAGTTTCTTGGAGCAATTGCATCCCAATGCCATGTTCTGACTTTGGGTTACATTGATTAGTTTCTACTTTTTTTTATTTATACACTGAATGTGAGTGTCACTGGCTAGGCCTGCATTTATTTCCATCCCTAATTGTCCAGTTTGCGATTAAGATTCAACTACATTGCTTTGGTCTGGCGTGACATATAGGCCAGACCAGGTAAGGATGGAATTTTTCTGTCCTAAAGGACATTAGTGAACCAGATGAGTTTTTCCTGACAATGGTTTCATGGTCATAGTTAGAATCTTAATCCCACATTTTAATTGAATTCAAATTCCCCTATCTGCTGTGGTGGCATTTGAACCCTGGTCCACCAGAACTTTACCTGACTCTCTGGATTAACAGTCCAGCAGTAATACTACTAGGCTATTGCCTCCCCTTAGTGTGCTTCATAACCTTTTAGTATGGCCAAGACGGTCTACTCGCAACACCTCATTTCCTTCTCTGAAAGATTTGTCAGCATAATCTTTTATTCCCTTCTGCCACGTATGTCTACCAAACCTCCCCTTATAAGCATGTTTAACACTTTTATTGGTTCTATTATTATATATCCTGTTGGAGCCAGAAAATCATCCACATTGCTTCTTATCCTTGAGGTGTCCCTCAAGGATCTGACTTTAGTCCTTTCCTATTTCTTATCTTCATGGTGTCCCAAAATGACATAATCTGAAAACACAGTACCAGTTTCCACCTGTACTTTGAAGACATCCAGAGTATGTCTTTTGGCCTCTTCCACTGTTTGGAGTTGTTTGTTTGCATGACCAGCATCCAGTGCTATATGAGCATAAATTTCCTTCAACTAAATATTGGGACTGCAGAAGCTTTTGTCTTCACTTCCTGCCAAAAATTCCATTCATCAGCAACCAGTTCCACACAACATCCTGGCAAAGATCTGAGACTGACCAGACTGTCCACAGCCTTGACGTCATCTTGTGCCTTGAGTCTGAAGAGGTCGGGGAGGCCCCAAATGAGTTTTTTGCTTCAATATTTACGAGAGAGAGCACTGTGGACCAGGTTAATAGGCTTGAATATATTGATATTAAGAAAGTAGATGTGCTGGAAATTGTGGGATGCATGAATATAGATAAGTTCCCAGGACCGGACAAGACGCTCCAAGGTTACTACGGGAAGTGAGGATGAGATTGCTGCGCCTCTTTGCATCCTCACTCTCCATGGGAGTAGTACTGGCTGATTGGAGGGAGCCGAATGTTGTTCCTCTGTTCAAGAAACGGAAATCCCTGAGAATTACAGAGCAGTCAGTCTTGTGTATGTGGTAAGCAAGGTACTGGAAAGGATCCTGAGGGATAGGATTTATGACTGTTTGTAAAAATGTAGTTTGATTAAAGATAGCCAGCATGGCTTTGTGAGGGGCAGGTCATGCCTCACAAGCCACATTGAGTTCTTCAAGAATGTGACAAGGCAACTTGATGAAGTTCGAGCAGTGGATGTGGTGTATATGGATTTCAGTAAGGCACTTGATAAGGTTCCCTTTGGTAGGCTAATTCAGAAAGTTAGGAGGTGTGGGATACAGAGAAATTTGGCTGTCTGGATACAGAATTGGCTGGCTGAAGGAAGATAGTGAGTGGTAGTGAATGGAAAGTATTCCGCCTGGAGGTTAGTGACCAGTGATGTCTCGCAGGGATATGTTCTTGGGCCTCTGTATTTTTCATAAATGACTTGGATGAGGAAGTGGAAGGATAGGTTAGTAAGTTTGCCGATGACACACAGTCTGTGGTGTTGCAGGCTACAAGACATTGACAGGATGCAGAGCTGGGCTGAGAAGTGGCAGTTGGAGTTCAACCTGGATAAATGTGAAGTGATTCATTTTGAAAGGTCAAATTTGAATTCTGAGTACAGGATTAAAGACAGGATTCTTGACAGTGTGGTGGAACCGCAGGATCTTGGGGATCCACGTACATAGATCCCTCAATGTTGATTAGGTTGTTAAGGCGTATTGTGTTTTGGCTTTCATTAACAGGGGATTGAGTTTAAGAGCCGTGAAGTTTTGCTGCAGCTCTACAAAACCCTGTTTAGACCATATTTGGAATCTTGTGTCCCGTTCTGGTTGCCTCATTATAGGAAGGATGTAGATGCTTTAGAGAGAGTGCACAGGAGATTGACCAGGATTGAAGAGCTTGTCTTATGAAGAGAGGTTGAGTGAGCTAGTGCTTTTCACTGGAGAGAAGGACAAAGAGAGGTAACTTGATAGAGGTGTACAAGGTAATGAGAGGCATAGATAGAGTAGATAGCCAGACACTTTTACCTAGGGCAGAAATGGCTGTCACGAGGATTTTAAGGCGACTGGAGGAAGATATAGGGGAGAAGTCAGAGGTGGGTTCTTTACGCAGAGAGTGGTGGGTGCGTGGAATGCACTCCCAGTGGTGGCAGTAGAGTCAGAGACATTAGGGTCGTTTAAGCGACTGCTGGACAAGCACATGGATGGCAGTAAATTGAGGGGTGTGCAGGTTAGGTTGATCTTAGATTAAGATAAATGCTTGGCACAATATCGTGGACTGAATGGCCTGTACTGAACTATGTTCTATCTTTAACATGAAGGTGAGCCTCTGATTACATATTCTTGACACCTTTAAGACTGCCAATTTCGACTTCTGTCATTTCATCCAACTCTGCCTATCCTTCAGATAATTTGCTGTGGAAAGCCTTGCCAATGCTTTTGTCACATCTAGATTTAACCGTTCCAACCCAGTCCTGGCTGCCTTCCTACTTTCTAGCCTGCACAAAAACCTGCACACACACCAAACCCCATTCAACCTAATCACTCTGGTTCTGATATATTATGATTCTCAGGTCTGTATTTTAAAGTCCTTCAACCGTAAGTGTCAGCTAATTTTGCCCTTTTGAAGCATTTCCAATTTTATTTGCTCTGTCATTGGTGACTGTAACTTCAGCTGTGTAGTTATAGTCATAGAGATGTACAGCACAGAAACAGACCCTTCGGTCCAACTCATCCATGTCTAATAGATATCCTACAGACCAGTGAGCCTGACGTCTGTGGAGAAGTTGCTGGAGCGGGTACTGAGAGATAAGCTCATTCTTTTCTAAATATAAATAGATCGGTTTTGTGTGGGGGCGATTGTGCCTTACCAACTTAATAGAGTTCTTCGAGGAAGTGACCAAGTTGTTAGATGAAGGAAGGGCTGTTGATGTCATATACATGGACTTTAGTAAGGTGTTTGATAAGGTTCCCCATCGTAGACTAATGGAGAAAGTGAAGTCACGTGGTGTGCAGGGTGTTCTAGCTAGGTAGTTAAAGAACTGATTGAGCAACAGGAGACAGAGAGTAGTAGTTGAAAGGAGTTTCTCGAAATGGAGAAAGGTGACCAGTGGTGTTCCACAGGGGTCAGTATTGGGGCCACTGTTGTTTGTAATATACATAAATGATCTAGAAGAGGGCACTGTTGGTATGATCAGCAAGTTTGCAGATGACACAAAGATTGGTGGAGTAGCAGAAAGCATAAGGGACTGTCAGAGAATACAGGAGGATATAGATAGGCTGGAGAGTTGGACGGAAAAGTGGCAGATGGCTTTCAATCCAGACAAATGTGAGGTGATGCATTTAGGCAAGTCTAATTATAGAGCAAATTATACAATGAATGAAGGAGCCTTGAGGAAAATTGATGGGCAGAGAGATCTGGGAGTGCAGGTCCATTGTACTCTGAAGGTTGCTGCACAGGTGGATAGAGTGGTCAAGAAGGCATATAGTATGCTTGCCTTCACTGGACGGGATATTGAGTATAAGAGCTAGCAAGTCATGTTAACATTGTACAAGACATTGGTTCGGACACGTTTAGAATACTGTGTATAGTTCTAGTCGCCACGTTACCAAAAGCATGTGGACTCTTTGGAGAGGGTGCAAAGAAGGTTTACGAGGATGTTGCCTGGTATGGAAGGTGCTAGCTATGAAGAGAGGTTGAGTAGGTTAGTTTTTTTTCACTAGAAAAAAGGAGATTGAAAATCATGAAGGGTATAGACAGGGTGGATAGAGACAAGCTTTTTCCCAGGGTGAAGGATTCAATAACGAAAGGTAATGCTTTCAAGGTGAGAGGTGGACCATTTAAGGGGGATACACACGGGAAGTACTTTACACAGTGGGTGGTGGGCATTTGGAACGCGTTGCCAGTAAAGGTGGTAGAGGCAGGTACGGTAGATTCAGTTAAGATGCGTCTGGACAGATGCGTGAGTAGGTGGGGAGCAGAGGGATACAAATGCTTAGGTTTAGATAGTACATCTGGATCGGCTCAGGCTTGGAGAGCCGAAGGGCCTGCTCCTGGGCTGTAGATTTTCTTTGTTCTTTGTAAATTAATCTAGTCCCTTTCGCCAGCACTTGGCCTATATCCCGCTAAACCCTTCTCATTCATATACCCATCCAGATGCCTTTTAAATATTGTAATTGTACTAGCCTCCACAACTTCCTCTGGCAGCTCATTCCATACATGTGAAAAAGTTGCCCCTTTTTAAATCTTCCTCCTTTCACTCTAAACCTATACCCTCTAGTTCTGAACTCCCCAACCCCAGGGAAAAGATCTTGTCTATTGTCTTTTCCGAACCTTCCCATGCCTGTACCTCATTATCCCTCTTTAAAGACATTGCTTAAACCTTCTTATTGATCATGTTTTTTTTGGGTCATCTGTACTAATAACATATGTGGTATTGATACCATGTTTAGTTTTGCATTGATTTTGGGATAAAATCAGAAGATGTAGGCCACTCAGCCTATCAAGTTTGCTCGGCTATTCAATGAGATCACAACTGATCTGGTAATCCTCAACTCCATTTTCTTGGCTTTTGCCCAGGATCTGATTCCCTTTCTGTTTAAAAAAATGTTTATCTCAGCCTTTGAAAATACTTCATTACTCAATCTCTACACCCTTCTGTGGTTTAAAGAAAATCCATAGATTCACTGTCCTCAGAATAAATTCTTCCTCCTGTTTCTTAAATGGGTGACCCATAATTCTGAAATTATACTCTCTGGTCCCAGACACACACAAGGAGAAGTAATTATGCCACATCTAACCTGTCAGGTTTTAAAAGTCTTGTATCTTTCAATAAGGTAGCCTTTGGTTCTTCTAAACTGTAATGAGTGCACACTCAACATCCCTTCATTCCCAGGATTATATAAAAGTCACTAAATAAATAGAAGCATTATGATAGCTGGTTCCTCGTTCTGCCTGCGCTCAGTTATATTAGCCTCCAAGTCACAGCATTCTCTGCTTACTCCAGCAAAACAATTCTCAGTTTTAAAGACCACAGTTAGACTTCAGCATTGTTTTCAAAAGGACAACTACTTTACCAGTTTGCTTCCCCCAGTCATACTTCTCAGTTCTGGTGTCATCCTTCAAAATCTTCTTTGAACATACTGTCCATCATATTATAAAAAAGGATATATGGAGAATGCAATATGATCTAACCAAGATTTGATAGAAATTTAGCCAAATTCCTCCTTTGTCTTCAATTCTATCTCTGTAATAGGCCTCAGGCTGCTTTAATTATGGCTTTTATCTGTGGCAGATGTATTTGTAATCTATTTAGATTCTGATTTTCTAATCACTATTTTCTTACCAAAATGTAATAACTCACACCTGCTTACATTAAAATCCATTTGTCAATTATAGTTCCAATCTACAGGTTTATTAATGTCTAATTGTATTTTGGTGTAGTCTGCCTTTACTGACTCAAGTTTTGTGCTATCTGAAAGTATAGATATATCACAATATAATAAATTATCCGCTGATACTTCTTCAAAAATTTCATTGAAGTTGGATACACAAGTTTTTTCCCTTTCAAAATTCTTTAAGACTCCTTATATCTTTGGTTTCTAGATATAATACAAAAAGCACAGAAGCAAACCCTTCGTCCCACCAAGCCTGTGCCGATTCCTAATCCTTATTTAAACTAGCTACTTACTGTCTGTATACTGTTCCTATCCACCTGTTCTCCTCCAGTTCATGTGTCTGTCAAGATATGCCTTAAATGTTGCTAAAATGCCTGCTTCCACCACCTCCACTGACTTTTTTTCCAGGCACCCACCATCCTCTGAGAAATCTTTCCCTGCACTTCTCCATTAAACTTTTCCCCCTCTCACCTTGAACCTGTGTGCTCTTGCAGTTGACCTTTCCACCCAGGAAAAAAAGATCTGACTATCCGTCCTATCCAAAACTCTCAATTTTGTTACCACTTGTCAGGGCACTGCTCAACCTCCATCTTTCCAGTGAAAACAATCCAAGATTGTCCAACCTCTTCTTTTTATTATCTGCAATTCCATCAATTTTGGTATCATCTGCAAACTTTCTAATCAGACCACCTGCACTTTCCTCCAGATCATTTACAAACATAACAAAGGTGATCCTTGCAGAACACCACTAGTTACTGAACACCACCATTCCAGATAGCACCGTTCCACAACTAATCTGTCTTCTATGACTGAACACTTGTATCCACCTATCCAGCTTACCCTGAATCCCATGAGATTCTACCTTTTGTACCTACCTATCTTATCAAATGCCTTATTCAAGTATATGTAGACAACGTCCACTGCCCTTCCTTCAATCATTCTTGCACCTCAAAAAAACTCAATCACATTGGTGAGACATGACCCTTCCCATAAAAACCATGCTGCGTGTCACTAACAAGTCAATTCGCTTCCAAATATGATGTAATCTTGTCTTCTCCAAAAGCACCCCCACCACTGATGTCAGGCTCATTGGCTTGTAGTAACCTGGATTATCAGTTTATATTCTTAAACAAAGGAACAACATTGGCCTTTCTCCAGTCCTTGTTTGAGGCCAAAGAGGACACAAAGAAATCAGTTAAAGCCCCTGGTATTTCCTCACTCGCTTCCCACAGTATCCTGGGATAGATCCCGTCTGCTCCTGGTGATTTGTCAACCTTAATAAATTTTAAGACATCCAACGCTTCTTCCTTCATTACGTTGACCTGCCCAAGAGTATTCACATACTTTTCCCTAATCTCAACATCCCTCATGTCCCTCTCCTCAGTGAATACCAACATTAAGTACTCATTGAGGATGTCCTAGGAGAAAGTGAACACTGTAGATTCTGAAGATCAGAAAGCTGCTCATGCTCGAAATCTCAACTCTCCTGCTCCTCAGATGCTGCTTGACAGGCTGGGCTTTTCCAACACTACACTTTGACGCATTAAGGATCTCACCCATTTCTTCTGGCTCCTAAAATAGTCTCTCTCCTTTATCCTTATCTCTTTCCCTAGCTATTCCTCTGCCACCTAATATGGAGGAAATATCTTGGGATTCTCCTTAACCCTGCTGGCCAAGGATGTTTAGTAACCCCTTTTAGCCTTTGTAACTCCTTGTTTGAGCTCCTTCCTACTTTCTCTATATTCTTCAAGGCCTTTGTCAATTTTTGGTTGCTTAGAGCTTAAGTATGCTTCTTTTTGATTCTGATAATTTCCTGTCATCCAGAGTTCTTGAATTCCTTTCCTTTTTCAGAAGTAAATGTCCTGCACTCTGATCAACTGGTCTTTATAATATTCCTACGTCAGATGTGGATTTACCTTCAATAGCTGCTCCCAATCTGCATTCTTCAATTCTAGCCTAATTGTGTTAGTTTGCCATCCCCCAATTTAACACCTTCATCTGAGGTCCACTGGTCCTTATCTGTAAGTATCCAGAAACTTACAGAATTATGGTCCCTATTCCCAAGGTGCTCACCTACTGAAACTTTGAATACCTGGCCAGGCTCATTCCGAATACCAGGTCCAGTATGGCCTCCGCCCTTGTTGGGCTATCCACATACTGTTTAAAAAAAACCTTCCTGGACACCTAACAAATTGCTCCCCATCCAAACCGCCAGCACTAAGAGTCCAAGCCACCCACTACAACAACTGCTATTTTTCACATCTTTTCAGAATGTGACTTTTTCTTCTATCTCTTGCTGGTAGGTCTAAAGTATGATCTAGCATTTTGATTACACCCCTGTTATTCTTGAGCTCTACTCATAATACCTGGCTGCATGATATGTCCAGGGTGTCCTCCCTAACCAGTAATGCAACTCCCCCACCTCTTACTTTCTCCTCTGTCTCATCTAACATCAACATCAGCTATGTCGCTGTGATAGCAACAGCATCATAATTCCATGCATTAATCTAGGCTCATAAGTTCATCTGTCTACCTGCATTGAAGCAAATACAGTCCAAGCCTACAGTGGTGCTGAGCTCAGCAATCTCTTCCTCTTAGTGAAATTTGCCTTGGTCTAATGCTCTTCACTTCAAGCTCAATCATACTGCTTCAGTTTCCTTCCCCCACCAGATGTTTCTTTATTTTCCCCTTTAATCATTTTGATTTTCCTACTATTGATAAATAGTTCAGTTAATTTTAACAGTTATATAATCAGTGGCATAGATTTTTTTATTCTTTGAGGATGTGGCATCACAAGCAAAGCCAGCATTCATTATTTGTTCTTGAATTGAGTGGCTTGCTAGTGTCAATAACTGCAGAAGAGGGGCAGACATTTAGCCATAACAACCCTTTCCATAGCCCGCTACCTGGACTTGTTAATGGTCAACTTGGTCAGGCCTAGGAGCAGACCCACAAGGAGATCCTCTGACTTGCCTCTCCCTCCACACTAGATACCCAAAGATCAGGAGTGTAGGGCTGAAGGGCAACTAAAAACATAAAAGACCTTTAAGAAAACCAAAAAAAGGAGGGTAGATGCCCACATCCCATATACACACATAGTCCACAGAACAAACAGTTGGGCAGGAAGTCCATGAATCACTGCAATCTACAACACCCTCCACTGGGGATTTCTGCTGCCCAGTGGCAATTGGGCATGCCAAGGCAAGTCTGGGCACTGGATAAAGGAGAAGTGGATGGTGGGCGAGGGACAGTCTGTACGGGGCCTGCTGTTAAACATCTTTTAAAAAGAACATGAAAAATAAAATTCCATAGACGGCTCAGGTTGTGGGGCACAGGTTCTCAGGAAAAGCACGTGTACCCACAGACAAGATTCTATCACATTCCTGAGCATCCTTCAACAGGTGCAGAATGTTGGTTCTGAGCGCTGCCATTTTAAGGCATTGGATGACAGTGGCCATGAACCGGATGTGTACCATTGACATGTGCACTGATTCCTGCAGCAGCATCCAACCTAGGCCCCTGCCACCAAACCTGGTCACACTCGCAGCCACAGCCCTCCCCTCCGACAGCCACTCGAACCTGCGATTGTGGAGGTTCCTAAACTTGTTAGTTTTAACTGGACACTGCGGTGTATAGATCCCGGTGACAAACTGTGTCCCGAACCAGAATTCCCACAGAGTCCAGAGACGACACAGAGTTGAATGCCTGCTCCTGATAGAGATAGGAATGCACTCAACAGACCAATCCACTGGCAAAAGAGGATTGGGTCCCGGACCAGATGGACACTGCCGTGGATCCTCCAGCCTGGGACAGTGTATGACTGGTCACGAGGGATTGTGTGGGACAGCAGAGAAGCCAGGCGAGAAGCCAACACCTATCCGTGCCAAGGAGGGAGACCAGATGCCAGTTCTTTAAGGAACAATGGTCCCCCTTCAGCAACACGATGACCGCCCTGCTCCAAAAAGGAATAAAGGGGCAGCTGTCTGGCTGTAAGACACTCCCCAAGGATGTTCCAGAACACACTGAAGAACTCTACAGTCAACCCTTAAGACTTGCCCCTCAAGAGCCAGTCTGCTCCTCCAAGGTGAAGAGAGTGTCAAGCCTTCTGGTGTCTTCCAGGTTGAGCTGCGGCAGGTCCTCCCACAGAATTGAGAGCATCCTCGCTGGACTGATCCAGAGAAATCTGGACCCTGTTGCCTTTTGGATCGGAAGCAAGTGACCAGTCATTGGCCAGCAGCACAAGGAGCTGATGGGTTGTGCGCATTGCAAGTGGAAGGGGAACCCACAATCCAAGTCCTAGAAGAGCTGAATCTGCAACCTCACGTATGTCCCCCAGGACCTAACGAGCTGCAAGTCTGCCCACAGTAGCCTTCTGTTCGTACAACCCACCCAGAACTGGGTCCACGTTGGGCTGGCGGAGACATGACTCCAGATTGAACACCATATGCTCCTATTCCTCAAACCTGGATTTCTACCTCTGTCATACCTCAATGGAAGACATGGATGTGAGCCGTGCCCAATCCCACCATAGCCTCAAGGAGGGGAAGCTTCCTTTTCCAGCTGGCCCAGAACTGATGGAACGAGTCCTGGAACTGCTTATCCTCCTGCAGCAAGTTGTTAACTTTAACACCCGGGCCAGGTACTGAATGGAAGAAGTTCTGCCTTCACGATGGGATAGTCTGTGCACAGCACCTGCCACACGGAGGCCACCAGAACGCAGAAGGCATATGAAAGTGAACTATACATGTAGTCGATTCTGAATGCGCCGACTCCAGGCCTCACGAAGGTGAGGACAATGGATTCAGGAACAGGGATTCGGTCAGATGTAAGGACTTAATCAAGTTCCTCAACCACCTCCTGATGCCAAACTCAGCACTGCTGTGGTCCTCGTGCTTGAGGGTGCAGGTAAAATCTCCCTAGAGGACAATGCACTGGCCTTTGTTAGTGGAGACAAGATGAGCAGATGCTTCATTAGAATCCCATTTGCTTTGGGTCAACCGCAGGAGCGTAGACATTCACGAAGTGAAGCACTGTGCTCCCCAACCACAGTCAGGTGAAGCAAATGGCCTGGCACAGTCTCCTTGACCCCAAGATCTCCAGCTGAAAATGGGGGGCCAAGATAGCCATTCTGCCAGATTTGCAGAGGAGCTAGTTGATAAACAACCAAGTCACAAGGAAATGCAGACAAACCCCACATCCCACCATAAGAGGAAACAGGAAACATTAGATCCTAACACATAAAAAACAGTTTGATCAACCAAATAAGAAAACAGTGCATGTTACACAGTCAGCCCGGTAAACCAGCAAACAGCCCACCCCTCCCACCTTCCAGCCACTCACCTATGGAGCAGCCCTCCCCAACACCTCTTGGCTTGCCCTGACATCTTCCAGTCACCTGTAAGCTGGCCCATCCCCTTACCACCCTGGTATGATCAGGACAGCCTACATGACATCCGATTCTCAGTCCACCCTACACACCTTCCAGCCGCTCCTAAGCCAGCTCGTCCTAGTACCTTTCCAGTACAACAGTGCTTAGGACAGCCTACCTTCCTTCTGGTTCTCAGGGCAGCCTACCCACCATCCAACTATCAGGGTGACAGCTTTCAGGACAACCTACAAACCTTGTGGCTCACAATAAGGCTTGCCAGACCCATTATAGGTGATAAAACCAACTGTCAAAAAGGCAGAATCTGCACACTTCACAGCACACACAGGTGTTTAGTCTTTGCAGAGGCCTCATCCACTCAGAGGTTCAGTTCATTTGTAGGTGTGCAGTTGACTCACTATGGCCCAGTCCAAATACCAAAAGTTGGAAATATATGCAAAACACATGTAAATGCTAAAAACCATAATGCAAGAGCCAAACCCTGCCATAAAATCAGCAGAGCCCTTACTCAAAAACAAAAAGAATAACACAGGCTGTAATCAGCCAGTGAAACAACAAAATAACAGTTCCCTAATGAGAACTGAAATACAACAGTAACAAACTGGCTGTCTGACCAGCTAGCTCAGAAATCAGTGCTCAAAAAGGAACAGTAGTAATACACTGATTGCATGGCCAATCAACTCAGAGTTAGTTCTCAACTGAGAGATTCTAATTTGCTGGTTTTATTTTGTTTTTGGTCAGCCAACACTTTTCTGATTGGCCCAGGATAATAACCTCAATCATGTACTTCATAGTTAATAAGGTGAACCTGATCCCAAACATTGCACTTATGTTCCAGTTTTATTAAAACTACTCAGTAATCAAGTGATTTACTTGATCTAGTAATCAATGCAGCTTGCAGTCCCAAATCTAACTATCTTTAGTTTATTTTATAAAACTAAAACTAAGTTATTTTAGGGAAAAAGATTTGCCATCCTTATCTGGTCTGGCCTACGTATGACTTGACTGACAGTAATGTGATTGACTTTAAACTGTAGTCTGGGTAATTGGGGATGGTGCATGACACGTGCATCCTATGAATAAGAAAGAAAAGTTTCATTTTTATTATATGCTTAATTTGAAGTCTTTGCTATGACAGTCTTGAACTGTGCTGCAATAGAACAAATTGTATTGAACAATTTTGTCTATGTTCCAAGTTGCTGTTCTCTCTGTGTTTAATTCAGTTTAAATTGTTGCTTTACAGTAGCTCTTTCAAATACACTGGATTCCATAATTTATGAGAGCAATAAATATGAAAATAATTTAGCAAGAGATGAAGAAAACAGGTTATAAGAGATTGTACAGGCAACCCTTGCATTGTAAATAGGTTCCTTTCCTGAGTTGTTTGCAAGCATGCATGGGAACACAATGTGGGACAATGAAAAGCAGCTATTCGTAAGTACATGAAATGATGACATTCCTAAGTATGAGTGTTTGTAAATCAGGGACCTACTGTATTGATATGTAAAAAGGAAGAGATTAGCAAAAGTAAATGCATTTGCAGGCAGAGACAGACAAAATTGTAATAGGGAATAATGAAATGGCAGATGCATTAAGCAAATGCTTTTACCGGCAAACAAAAGCGTTCTATAAACAATGGCAACAGCAAGGGTTTTGTGGAAAGAAGAAATGAGAGATTATGGATAAATAAATTGTACTCAGGAAATTAATGGGGTTAACCAACAAAACTGGCTGGACCTGATGGCCTGCATCTCCTAGAAGAGGTCCTACAAAGACAATGGATACATTGATTTTGAATGTGCAGAATTTCCTAGATCCCAGAGTGGTTCCCATGATTTGAAAGGTAGCAAACAGAAGCTCTCTATTCATGAATAAAAGGAAAGAAAACAAGAAAATAACTACAGTCTAGTTATCCAGCCAACAATTGTTGGGAAAGTACATAAACAGAAAATGGAATACTGTGGATGCTGGAAATCTGAAACAAATACAGAAAATGCTGGAGAAACTTTGGGTGAGCAGTATCAGGAGAGAAAAAAACAGAACTAATGTTTTGAGTTCAGGAGGACTCATCTTCAGAACTGAAAGTGGTTGGAAAATGTTTTTTCTTATACTTTTGATAGAGATTGAGGAGGGCCAAAGGGCCAGTGCAGAAGTCAATAGGGTTATTAATGGCAGTGAAAGAGTAGATGATGTAAATTGATGTAAATTATGGTATGAAAGGCTGAGAATGGGTTCTCCCTCATGAAGGCAAAGTAAACAAGATGCAAAATAAGAACAGATTGAGTTCTCATATTGAGTTCTAGAGGAGGTAAAATGTGTCAGCAGAAAATGAGGTATTGACCCTCGAATTGCATTGTGCATTGTTGGAACATTGCACCATGTTCAGAATGGAAATGACAAGATGGTAGAAGGTTGGGGAAATTCCTAGGGTCAGAGCACAGGTGTTTTGGAAAATGGTCATCTAGTCTGCATTTGGTCTCGCCATTGTATTGTGAGCAGTGAATATAGTAGGCTAGATTGACAGAAGTACAAGTAACATGCTGCTTCACCTGGATGTTGTGTTTGGGGCCGTGGACAATGAGGATGGAAGAAGTGAATGGACAGTTGTTACACTTACGGTTGTCCTGCTATGATGCACGTTTCATTAATGTGAATTCACTAGAACGCAATTGATGAATTGGAGACACTGAAAGCATGTATTAGTTAAAGTGAGATTCCAGCCCCATTAGTTTAAATGGTGCTGCTATCAAGCGATTTTCTTATAACTCAGGATTGTATGAAAACAGAAGTACAATGTGATAGCAGAACTGCCTGTACTGTGATCTCATGGGAACATGCTATGGGGAGTCGGGAAGCATTATATGTGATGGAGGAGTGAACCAGGTTGTCAAGGAGGGAACAGTTCCTGTGGAATGCTGACAATTGAGAGAGGGAGATGTGTTTAGTGGTGGCATCCTGCTGGTGGTGGAAATGGTAGAGGATGACCCTTTAAAGGCAGAGACTCATGGGATAGGAAGTGACGACAAGGGAAGTCCTATTGTTCTGAGAAGGGGCAATGCCAAAGTGCAGGACATTTTCAGAAGCCAAAGCTGAAGGCCTTGTCAACACCATTGAGAGGGGGATTCTTCAGTTGAGGACAAAGGAGGACGTGTTGGAGGCAGTGGCAAGGAAATGCCATTATCAAAGCAGGTACGAAGCGAATGACAATCTGCAGAATGGACTGGAATCCTTGCAAGAGGCAGGGCATGAGGAGGTGTGGTCAAGATAACTGTGGAAGATTTTAGGTTTGTTTTGGACATTGGTGGAGGTGGTAACAGAACACCTTAGAGAATCCCAATATAGTTGAGCAAAATCACCACAGATTTATGAAAGGGAAATCGTATTTGGTAAAATTATTGACTTTTTTATGGTTGCTTCTAGAATAGCTGAGTGAAATCAGGTCATTGTTATGCATTTCAAAAGAATTTGATATGATCCAACAGGTTAGTATGCAGAATTAAGACTTATGGATCTTGAGATACAAGATCCTGAATGGTCTTGACAGGATGGATGTTGGAGAATCTCGAACTAAGGGTCACTGTTCAAGCGTAAAAATTCAGCCATTTTAGACTGCAATGATGAGATGTTTTTCCGAGCTTGAGTCTTTGGAATGCTTTTCCTCAAAAAATGGTGGAAGCAATGTCTTTGAATGTTTTTAAGGCAGAAGTGATAGATTCTTGATAAGCAGGGGGTGGTGTGTAAGGATATCGACACAGGTGAGAAGGGGGAGTAGATCATATCAGCCTTAATCTTACTGAATGGTGGAGAGGCTGACTGGTGTACTCCTCCTCGTCTATGTTGGAATGGAATTTAGGGTAATATATTAGCATCCATTGAAGTTTGTTAATAGACAAAGAAGTTTGGACAATTCATATTCAGCCAAGATCAATGTTTGTAGTTCAGTTGTATATCATCGATATTCATCATTAAGGTGAAGGAGCAGTGTTCGCTGATGTCACAGTGTCTAGTGAAAAAATAAACAGTGAGGAATAAACATAAAGCCTACACAGGCTCTAATTGCATGAAGTGAGTGTGGAAGAGCATGACAGGTGGAATTTAATTCCAGGACGTATGTAGTCATTCACTTTGAAAGAGAAATTACAAATATTTTAAACGGTAAGAGACCATTGTCATTCAGAGGACCCCCCACTCTCCGGAAAATACACACCGGAAAATAGCATTGTGTTTAAGCAAACAGTCAGTTAACCAAAGAATCTTTAGATTTTATAACAAATGTACTGGAGAATGAGGGTGGAAAAGCTTTGTTGCAACTGCCTTGGAGAAGTTACACCTGGAGTATGCGTACTGTTTTGGTTTCTTTACCTGCAGAAGGCTTTTTTGCCTTCGAGAGACTGCACCTCATCAGACTGGATCCAGGAGTGTGGGGTTTCCCCATGTAAGATTTAGTGTATTGCAATAATATTTCCTTGAATTTAGAAAAGCCAGTCGATTTGATTAAAATACATAGCAGTATATATTATATATATCTACAAGGTAGATTTTAGGAGGGTGTTTTACCCTGACTGACCAGTCCAGAACTCAAGGTTGCGGTTTCAACAGAAGTAGATTTGTTGAGGTAAGTTTTCTTCATTCAGTTGTGAATCTTAGGAATTTTCTATCCTGGGAGTTAAGGGTGTCCAGTTGTAGCATATGTTCAGCATAGCCATCGATTGACTTTCAGATATTGAAGGAATTAAATTATCTGGAGACAAATCATGAAGATCAAATTGAAGCTGAAGATTATCCATGATAGTGGAGCAGGCTGAAAAAGTGTAGGGCTTGCTCCTGTTGTTATTTATAATATTCTTAGATACCTAGCTTATTATTGCAAGACCTCTGCTAATTTCTCCTGTGCTTAATAGTGGGTACGAATGCCTTGCTCAAGTAATGGCATGTCTGCCATTGAGCTAAATGATTATGATGACCACCCCCTGAGAATGATCTGATCCTTCTTACCTGTCCCTCACAGTCATTCACAGTTTTGTTGATCACTCTGCACCATATTCGCACTTCAATATAAATCAGGATTAACATTCTCAGCTCTTTTTCTCAACATTCTTGGTCTCATTACTAGAGTTTGCAAATTACAAATTTATTACATTTTTTCCATTCAGTCATGGGATGTGTGTGTGACACTGGCTGGACCAGCATTTATTTCCTGTCCCTAATGGTCTTTGAGAGGGTGATGGTAAGCTATTGAGGAATGGTGGTTGGTACACAAGCACATTGTACCACAAAGCTGCATAATTTTACAAACCTGCTACTCTTGTTGGCTGAAACGAGATTAACACAGAACAAGCCATTAACTGAACCTTCTGGGCTCTGAAGCTGAATGCCAGATTGGGGCATATTTCTCATCAGTAATTGAAGATGGGGTTGGGGATTGCACCGTGAGAACAGGTTAATATTGGAGAACCAATTGGTATAGGAATGCTGAGATGACTGATTTAAACTGAAGAGTTAATGATTGTGCTAAATGACAGAAGCAGCCCCGCCCTTCCTGAAATTATTTTAATGAAGTAAACTATTGGTATTTCATGCAGCTTCATTTAGTTACAATCGTAAAATACTGGAGTTTTCTTCCTTACTAAAGATACATCTTAATGTGTCTCATGCGTTTATAAAACCAGCAATTATATCTGCTTTTATAGAAATTACAGTATGGAAGGAGGCCATTTGACCCAAAAGAGCAACCAGGTAGTCCCAATTCTCCAGCTGTATCTCCATTGCCCTCTAAATTCATCACTTTCAAAATATATCCAGCTCTCTTTTGAAACCTTGCATGGAATCGGGGTTCCACAACTCTCCCAGGCAGCACATTCCAAATCTTAATAACGCTGAGTAAAAAATGTTCTCCTTGTCTCACTCCTAGCTCTCTCGCTAACAATCTTGAAATTTTGACCCCTAGTTACTGACACGCTAACTAGTGGAAACAAAATATCCTTTACCCTGTCAAAATTGTTTATAATTTTGAACATCTCAAAAAGGTAATCTCTTAATCTTGTCTGATACAAATAGAGTAAGCCCAATATATCAAACCTTTCTTTGTATCTAAAATTTCCTCATTCCTCTAGTAAACCTCCTTTGCACTGTCTCCAAGGCTTTCACATCTTGCTTTAAATAAGGTGCCCGGAACTGAACTCAACACTCCAAATGTGGTCTGACCAATGAATTTAGACTATAGCGTCACATCCTTGCTTTTATACTCTATACATCTATTTATAAACCCATGGATCCTATAAGCTATTTCAGCTTGTCTGGCTCCCTACAGATAACCAGCACTTGAACCCAGAGATTCAATGCTCCTGTACTTCCCTCAAAGTTGTACCGTTGAGCTTGTATTGTCTCTCTGCATTTCCTCCATCAAAGTGCTTTACCTCACATTTCTCTGCAGTGAAATTCATCAGCATGGTGTCTGTCCATTGGTAAACCTGTCAACTTCCCTTTGAAGGTGCTCAGCGCCATCCTCAAAATTCACTATTCTCCCTACCTCGTGTTATCTGCAAATCTAGAGATTTTGCCCTCAACGCTCATCTCCAAATCATTTATATAAATCAGAAAAAGCACGGCTCCCAACACCAATCCCTGGGGAACATCACCTTCAACTCATTGCCAATCTGAGAAATACCCTTATGTACCTACCTACTGTTTCCTATCTTTTAGCCAACTTCTAATTCATGTTGCCAAGTACCCATCAATCCCAAACTTACTAACCAACCTGCCTTGTGGCACTGTATTAATCGCTTTCTGAAAGTCCAAATATACAATATTCACAACACTACCCTCATCTACTGCCTATGTCACTTCATCAAAGAACTCGGTCAAATTGATGAGATATGACAGTCATTAATTTTCAGATCCAGTGTAACGTACTCTTTGAATTTGCAGTAATTAAGATATGGAAACACTGAGCAATCACTAATTTTAGTCATTATCATTAGACTTTAGTCTTGCCTTTGAGAGTAGAGGGCCACTATTATCTATACACCAAACATCTTCATTCCTGGCATTTGTCATATACTTGCTCATTGTTTAGCTAATAAAAGAAATGTGCTTGAATTTGAAACTGTCCAGTTATATTTAGATTCCCTACAATGTGGAAACAGGCCATTTGGCCCAACAAGTCCACAATGACTCTCCGAAGAGTAACCCACCCAGACCCATTTCCCTCTGACTAATGCATCTAGTACTATGGACAATTTAGCATGCCGATTCACTTGACCTGCACATCTTTGGACTGTGGGAGGAAACTGGAGCATCTGGAAGAAACCCACGCAGACATGCGAAGAACGTGCAACCTCCACACAGACAGTTCCCGAGGCGGGGGAATCGAACCCAGTTCCCTGGCGCTGTGAGGCTGCAGTGCTAACCACAGAGAGACCATGCTATCGAGCCATACTGACTTTATGTACAGCAATCCAGTCAGACCCATTCTCTGATCCAGTGCCCCTAGGCCTGCAATATAATTTCCCTCAAATGACCATTCAGTTTCCAGGCCACTGCTAGTAGCTGCGATTTCCCCCCCCCACCGCCCCACTCCCCCGCCCCACTCCCCCAAAACCGGTTGCCCAAAACCTTGAATCTGCAACTTGTTCACTTTGGATCAAATTCATTATTTTAAATATAGTTGATCTATTTCATTTAAATATTAATTGTTTGAATTGTTTGTTTTCATCTAAAAATGAAAGACACTGATTTTCACAATTGACTGAACACTAACATTTTGAGTTTAATGTATAATTTTGACTGTTACCATAATTTAAAAAACCTGAGTTTTTTAAACAAAATATTGTTAGTTCCATTTCTTTTCCAACATACATTTTATTTTGTACATTGTTTTATTATTTTCCTCTTCCCTTTCACCTGATCATTCTCTGTCCTCGTCGAGCCCTATTTATCATTGGTATAATTAAGCATCCTGTGGATTTTGAATGCAACCACCATATGAGTTTATATAGGGTCATGATGAGTTAATATAGGGTCATGATGAAATGCTTTACACTTTGTTTTCTTTGCAGGTTACCCAACACTGCGGATAGAAAAGAATGATCTCAAAAGTGTTACACTGGCAGAAGCAAAGGCCAGAGTAAAGGACATTGCAATTTCCAGAGAAAGAGTCACTTTCAAAGATGTTCTTCAGGAAGGTAATGAATTTGAGTTTCCTTATTTTCTTACATATTCATTCATGGGATGTGGGACGTCATTTGCCTGGGCAGCATTTATCGTCCATCCTTAATCTAGTAATAGGTAGGCGTCAACCACAAACAAGGATGGCAGCTCTCCCTCCCCTTATGGTCATTAGCAAACCAGAAGTGTTTTTTACAACATTCGACATTGGTTACATTGTAGCTTTTCATTTTCGATGTTTTTATTGAATTCAGATTTCACTGTGTGTCATAATGCAATTTGAACCCATTTTGCACAACACTAATATTCGTTCTCCCGATTATAGAATCATCTTTCAGACCTTTGTTCTTGCATCAGATGAAATAATCATCAGCCTGAAACTTCAACCCTCTTTCTCTCCCCACAGATGCTGCCTGAGCTGCTGAATATTTCCAGCACTTTGGTTCTTATTTTCAATTTGCAGAATCAACAGTATTTTGTTTTTGTATTCATGTCCCTCCCTACATAGTGTACACAATGTAGCTATATGAATCTCTCTGACTGTTGACTATTATAAGTGTGTTCACGAATTTACAAAACGCTAGATTAATGGCTAGGCATACTAAAAGGCACAGATGCTTTATTTTATGTATATTAGTTTGGTGCTAAATTGATTTACAGACCATAAATGTCAGATATGTAATGTCATATCAAAATATCGGGTCCTTGATGTTTTATAATGCAGACAACAATTAGAAAAAGATGGTGAATCTGTAGTCATTGTTTTATTTCTTAATAATGTTAATGTAGCAGGTAGCTGCCACCAGATGGCACAGTGGAGGAACAGATGATTGCTTGGTGCAGACTGTAGAAAGGCAAAATAGTCTGTTTCTTACTTTGTCAACACTCGTATACAAATCGTACTACTAATGTGTTATGTGTTAGAGATACAAACAGCATTTGCACATAAGACATTAGAAGTATAGTTTGCATCTGCTTTTGCACATACAAGCTTTGGCCTGAAACAAACATATCACTGTAAACTTCTTTGACTTTTCTGACTGAAATTGGAAAAATTTAAGCATAGGAAAGAATAGTAGCATTAATTAAAATTTAATCAGTAAAATAATGCATTAGTTATTAAAAACTCTGAAGGCATCAGGGGAGGTGATACATAATGGCTACAGAATGTGGGAGTTCCTGGAAGCTAGTACGATCAACTACAAACATGGCTGAAACAAGTGTCTGCAGCTTGAGATACTTCGGCTGAGTCACTGAGCTGGAGACTAAGCGATACACTCTGCAACTCAACAGCAGGAGTGAAAGCTACCTCGACATTTTGTTCTATGAGATAGTCACAGCACTTCAGGATAGAGTATTCCAATTGGTCCATAATCCAAGATGACAGCGAATGAGGCATCTCTGATCATGTGAATGTTAGGAGCAGTTTCAGCCCTTAACATTCTCCATCAGAACTGAGATTCTCCCAGTTTGTGTTGACACAATGTGAGGCTACAGTATCAATGAACAAACTGACTATGACATCATGGTACAGGAAAGCCATTCAAGCCAAAAAGGGCACCTGTTGAAAATAGAGATGAGGTAACTTTTTCTCGGAGGGTTTTGAAAGTCTTTGGAATTCCCTTCCTCAAAAGGCAGTGGATGCTGAATTTTTGAATATTTTAAGGCAGAGTAGAACAGATGCTTGTTTACAAGGGGATTAAAGATTACTGGGAATACGGAAGAATTTAGAGTTGAATTTAAAATCAGAATAGCAATGATTTTATTAAATAGCAAACTCCACCTGCCAATCCTCGGCCCATTGGCCTTTCTGATCAACGGCCTGTTGCACTCTGAGATAACCTTCTTGTCTGTTCACCACACTACCAATTTCGGTGTCATCTGCAAACTTACTAACCATATTCACTAGCTAAATTCACATCCAAGTCATTTATATAAATCCTGAAGGATCATGATCTGAATCCGTTTGGGTGGAAGTAAGGAATAGCAATGAAAGGAAGTCACAGGTAGGAGTTGTCTATATACCCTCAAAGAAGTGCCTCACCATAGGGCAAAGTATTAGTCAAGAAATACTGAAGCATGTAAGAAAGGAACTACAATTGTTGTGGGTGATCTTAATCTGCATATTGACTAGACAAATCAGATGTGCAGAGGTGACATAGATGATGAATTAGTGAAATGCATCTGGGATTCTTTCTTAGATCTGTATGTTGCAGAACCTAACCAGGAACAGGCTGTTTTAATCCTAATGATATGCAATGAGATAGTTCAGCATTCTGTAAAGGGTAGCAATTGCAATGAAGGAGCGTTTCAAATTCAGTTTGAGGGAGAGCAATTAAGGACTAAAACCAGTGTGCTCAATTTGAAGAATTGCAATTACAAAGATACGGAAAAAAAAAGGGGTAAGCAAAGTGGGCTGGGGAAAATGGATGAAGGGGAGTGCCAATAGATGTGCAGTTGCAGACATAGAACGTAGAATTGTACAGCACATGTACAGGCCCTTCGGCACACCATGTCTGTCTCAACCATCAAACGTTCTAAACTAATCCCATCTTGCCTGCTCATGATCCATATTCCTCTGTTACCTGCCTATTCATGTGTTGTCTAAATGCCTGATAAATGTTGCAGTTGCATCTGCTTCTACTAGTATTTTACATTTCCATCCTGTTAAAGAGACTCTAATTAACTACCCTATCCATGCCTCTCTCAATTTTATATATTTCTGTCAAGTTGCCACTCAGTATTCGGCACTCTTGTGGAAATAATCCAAGTTTGTCCAACCTCTGTCAGAGCTAGTACTCCAATCAAGGCAAAATCCTGATATACCTTTTTCTGCACCATCTCTAAGATCTCTGCATCCTTCCTATAGTGTGGTGACCGACTAAAGTCTTATACAGCTGCAACATGACTTGCCAACTTACATACTCAGTGCCCCAACTGATAACGGCAAGCTTCATATATACCTTCTTTATCATCTTAACCACTTGCATTGCCACTTTCAGGGAGCAATGGACTTGATCTTAAGATCCTTCTATATATTAATGCTCCAAAGGTTCCTGCTATTTATTGTAAGCTTGCTTCTTCCATTTGACTTCCAAAAATGAATCACTTCACACTTGTCAGAATTAAATTCTATCTGGTTTTTCTCCACCCAACTTTCCAGCTAATCCATATATTGCTGTATCCGTTGACTTTCTTCCTCACTGTCCACAACTCCACAATTTCCTTGTCATTTGCAAACTTACTAATCATGTCACCTATATTTTTATCCAGTAGAAATCCCAGCACTGATCCTTGTGGCACACCACTGGTCACAGACTTTCAGCTACAAAACCCCTCCTCAACCACCTTCTGTCTTCTATGGCCAAGTTAATTTTGTATCCAACTTCCAACTCACCATGGATACCATGTGACTTAAATCTTCTGGATCATGAGGAATCTCGTCAAATGCTTCAGTAAAGTCCATGTAGACAATATCCACTGCCTTAACCTGTTCGGTCATTATCATTATTTCCTCAAAAACTCAATCAAACATGAGACAAGAACTCCTCCGCATAAAGTCATGCTGATTATCCCAAATAAGTCCATCCTGTTCCAAAGGCGATTAAATTCTGTCCCCTAAGAATCATCTTCAATAATTTCTCTACCACTGATATAAGGCTCACCAGTTTATGATTTCCAGGATTATCCTTGTTGCCCTTCTTAAACGAAGGAACAACATTGGCCACTCTTTGTCTTCTCGGACATTGTATGCCATTAAAGAGAACACACAGGTCTTTCAAGGCCCCAGCAATCTCCTCCCTTGCTTACTTCAGGATACTGTGATAGGTCCCATCAGGCTCTGGGGACTTACAGACATTAATGTTTTTCAAGATATTTAAACAGATGTTTCATAAAACTTAGCAAGACTTTATTCTGGTCAAAATAAGGGACTGAATGAGGACTTGTAGTTAACAAAACAGTCAAGGAGAATATTCATTCAAAAAATAAGGCCTAGCAAGTGATGAAAGCTCCTAGTAGATCAGATGACTGTGAATATTTTAGGAACCAGCAACAGATGATCAAAGAATTAATACAGTAAGGAGGAAGAAAATTGATTATGGAAGTAAATTGGCAAGAACTAAGAAAACAAATAGCAAGAGCTTCCAGGGTGAATAAGAAGAATGAGGGTAGCTAAAGTCAGCCAGAGACTCTTAAAGGATGCAACTATGAAATTAGTAACAGGAAACAGAGAAATGGCAGATGATTTAATCCAGTATTTTGCATCGATCTTCTTGTTGGGGTCCACTGTAAACACCCCAAAGAAAGCAGCTCAACAAGGTACTAGTGTGAGGAAGGAACTTTTACCAATCTCTGTTATGAAGGTCAAAATATTTGACAAGCCTACACAATAACACTGGCCCACCTGTTGACATATGATGCCTTTCTAAATTAAAAACCTTTTGCCTCTACACGGTCTATGTTGCTTTATTCCCTGCCTATACATATATCTGTGAACTTACCTCTTAAATGTTGCTATTGTACCTGCCTCCACCACCAGCTTTAGTAGTGCATTCCAGGCTCTTACCACCCTCCCCTAGTAATTAACATTTCTACCCTGTAAAAAGACTCCAACTGTCCATTTTTTCCATACCCCTCATAATTTTGTAAACTTTAGATTAGATTAGATTACATTACAATGTGGAAACAGGCCCTTCGGCCCAACAAGTCCACACCGACCCGCCGAAGCGCAACCTACCCATACTCCTACCCCTACATTTACATTTACCCCTTACCTAACACTACAGGCAATTTAGTATGGCCAATTCACCTGACCTGCACATCTTTGGACTGTGGGAGGAAACCGGAGCACCCGAAGGAAACCCACGCAGACACGGGGAGAACGTGCAAACTCCACACAGTCATTCGCCTGAGGCGGGAATTGAACCCGGGTCTCTGGTGCTGTGAGGCAGCATTGCTAACCACTGTGCCACTTGTATCAAGTTTACGCTTATTCTTCATAGTTCAAGTGAGAACAAACCAATTTTGTCCAAAATCAGAAATTGCTGGAAAAACTCAACAGGTTTTGTGGAGAGCAAGCAGAATTAACATTTCAGAACTGAAGAAGGGTTACTGGACCCGAAACATAACTCTGCTTTCTCTGCACAGATGCTTTTTTTAAAAGTTCATTTGTGGGATGTTGGCATCGCTGGCTGGCCAGCATATATTGCCTGTCCCTATTTGTCCTTGAGAAGGTGGTAGTGA
The DNA here is from genome assembly GCF_037043375.1 of Chiloscyllium plagiosum. NCBI lineage: Eukaryota > Metazoa > Chordata > Chondrichthyes > Orectolobiformes > Hemiscylliidae > Chiloscyllium > Chiloscyllium plagiosum. The sequence goes on from NW_028270151.1 coordinate 91,686,646, forward strand.
GCTGCAGTCCACGTTCTTAGGTTGACCCACAATGCCATTAGGGAGGGAATTCCAGGATTTTGACCCAACAACAATGAAGAAATGGCGGTATATTTCCAAGTCAAGCTGGTGAGTGGCTTGGAGGGGAACTTGCAAGGGGTTGTGTTTCCATGTATCTGCTGCCCTTGTCCTTCTAGATGGAAGTATCATCAATAGTACTATCAAGCAGCACCTGCACAGCAATAATCTGCTTAATGATGCCCGGTTTAGAAGGTGTTGTCTGAGGATCTTTGGTGAATTTTTGCAGTGAATCTTCGAGATAATATGCATTGCTGCTACTGACCATCAATGGTGGTGGGAATGGATGCTCGTTGATGTAGTGCTAATCAAGCGAGGTACTTTGTCCAAGATGGTGTCAAGCTTCTTAAGAGGTGTTGGAGCTGCACTCACCCAGGTAAGTGGGGAGTGCTCCACCACACTCCTGACCTGTGCCTTGGGGATGTGGACAGGCTTTGGGGAGTCATGAGGTAAGTTATTTGCTGCAGTATGTCTAGCCTCTGACTTGCTGTTGTAGCCACTGTGTCTATGTGGTGAGTTTGGTTGATTTCTGGTCAACAACATCTCCCAGGATGTTGGTAGTGCGGCATTCAGTGATTAAACACCTTTGAATGTCTAGGGCAATGGTTAGGTTGTCTCTGTATGGTGATGATCATAGCCTGATATTTGTGGAATGTGAATGTTATTTGCCACTTGTCAGTCCAAGCCTGGATTTTGCCCAGATTGGACATGGACTGCTTCGGTATCTGAGGAGGTGTGAATGGTGCTGAACATTGTGTGATCATCGACGAACATTCCTACTTCTTACCTTATGATGGTAAGAGGAACCCCTGCTGAGATGACTGACCCCACGCGGCCCCCAACAACCACAACCATCTTCCCATTTGGCAGATGTGACTCCAATCACCGGAGAGCTTTCCCCCAAGTGCCCCTCCCAAGTACCCATTGATTCCAGTTTTCTTAGAACTCTGTGATGCCACACTCAGTCAAATGCAGCCTTGATGTCAAGGGCTGTCACGCACATCTCACATCTGGAGTTTAGCTCTTTTGTTCATATTTGAACCAAGGCTGTAATCAGGTCAGGAGCTGAGTAACTGGGGGGGCTGGGCATCATCAGCAGGTTATTGCTGCACAGGTGCTACTTGCTAGTACAGTTGAAGACAACTTCCATCCTTTTCCAGATGATTGAGAGGCTCCCTGATCTGTTGAGGTTTTCCTGCAATTTCTGATTTCTGGCATTTGCAGTTCTTTGTTTTTTTCTTTGTCAATTTTGTTAAATTTCCCCTCATAATTAATACCCTAAAAACCAGATAAGAATGCACCTTGGTTTTCACCATGGATATAACATAAATAATGAGATTTTTTTCTGGAATCTCTTCAGTCTGGCGGCACGGTACATTGTGTGGAAGAGAAGGTTACAGTGACACACTACATAAGTGGGAAAAGCTATGGTAAAAGTAGATCAGCATGGTGAACTGTGAAATGGATGCTATAAATCTGAGTAAGACAGATTAGAATCTGTATCAGTATTGAAAGGAGTGGTTATATGTATGCAGGATAGAATTCACTTAAATACGTACTCAAACTGTGTACTAAGAACTTGAAGCAATGAAACAATCTTGGGGATAATAGGCCTGTTAAAGATCAGAGTTCTATCCTGCATTCAAAAAGAAAGGATCTCAAGCTGTGAAATAAATTTTCCAGATGAACTGTTAATTGCCAGTACTACTTTCATATAACACAGGCGAACATGCACTAAGGTTTTCTGGGTTTGGGGTCCAAATTAACCACACAAATTAAGAAAACACTGTGCACCAAATTAAAGCAATCATCAACACTTTTATGTGCCTGCCAGAAAACTATGTAATTCTGGATCAGAATTGGCTTGTGATTTTTAGTAGATTGCCCTTCGTTTAAAAGATTTGTTGAAACTAACACCAGACAAAATGTTGGCATTTCATTATCAATATTGTGCCACCAGGTCAGTGTACTGCCCCATCACCATTACTTGCTCTTGTTAAGCTTTGAGGTGTTTGAACAACATGTGTCTTGCTCTTGTTTTATAGGTGGCACGGTGGCTTAGTGGTTAGCAGTGCTGCCTCACAGTGCTAGGGACCCAGGTTCTATTCCCGCCTCGGGCGACTGTCTGTGTGGAGTTTACACATTCTCCCCATGTCTGCGTAGGCCCCCTCTGGGTGTTCTGGTTTCTTTCCACTGTCCAAAGATGTATAGGTCAGGTACATTGGCCACACTAAATTGCCCGTAGTGTTAGTTGCATTAGTCAGAGGGAAATGGGTCTGGGTGGGTTTCTCTTTGGATGGTCGGTGTGGACTTGTTGGGCTGAAGGGCCTGTTTCCATACTATATGGAATCCGATCTAATCTAAAAACATTAATTTCTGTACTCTGTACAAAGTCTCCATATCTTTCTTGCAGTGTTGTGACACCAACTATACACAATATTCTAAATGTAGTCTAACATTGTGGGCCAAAGCATTGTGGACCAAAGTGTCTGTTCTGCACAGTACAGTTAGTTCTATGTTCTAAAGTTCTATACAGCTGCAACACTACTTGCCAGTTTCCATACTGTATGACCTGACCAATGAAGACAAGCATACAATATGCCTTCTTGACCACCTTAACCACTTACGTTGCCACTTTCAGGGAAGTGTGGACCTGTATGCTTAGATCCCTCTATGTTGCTGCTACAAAAGATTGTGCCATTTACTGTATACTTCCCTCCTGCATTAAATCTTCCAAAGTGCTTCACCTCATGTTTGTCTAGATTAAACTGTCATTTCTCAATGCAAGTATCCAGCCTATGTATGGAGGAGAAAGTGAGGTCTGCAAATGCTGGAGATCAGAGCTGAAAATGTGTTGCTGGAACAGCGCAGCAGGTCAGGCAGCATCCAGGGAACAGGGGAATCGACGTTTCGGGCATAAGTCCTTCTTCAGGAATGAGGAAAGTGTGTCCAGCAGGCTAAGATAAAAGATGGGGAGGAGGGACTTGGGGGAGGGGCGTTGGAAATGCGATAGGTGGAAAGAGGTCAAGGTGAGGGTGATAGGTCAGACTGGGGTGGGGGCAGAGAGGTCAGGAAGAAGATTGCAGGTTAGGAGGGCGGTGCTAAGTTCGATGGATTTGACTGAGACAAGGTGGGGGGAGGGGAAATGAGGAAACTGGTGAAATCCGAGTTCATCCCTTGTGGTTGGAGGGTTCCTAGGCGGAAGATGAGGCGCTCTTCCTCCAACCGTCGTGTTGTTGTGGTCTGGCGATGGAGGAGTCCAAAGACCTGCATATCCTTGGTGGAGTGGGAGGGGGAGTTGAAGTGTTGAGCCACAGGGTGGTTGGGTTGGTTGGTCCGGGTGTCCCAGAGGTGTTCTCTGAAATGCTCCGCAAGTAGGCGGCCTGTCTCCCCAATATAGAGGAGGCCACATCGGGTGCAGAGGATGCAATAGATGATGTGTGTGGAGGTGCAGGTGAAGTTGTGGCGGATATGGAAGTTTTCTTTGGGGCCTTGGAGCGAGGTGAGGGGGGAGGTGTGGGCGCAAGTCTTGCACCTCCTGCGATTGCAGGGGAAGGTGCCGGGAGTGGAGGTTGGGTTGGTGGGGGGTGTGGATCTGACGAGGGAGTCACGGAGGGAGTGGTCTTTTCGGAACGCTGATAAGGGAGGGGAGGGAAATATATCCTTGGTGGTAGGGTTCATTTGGAGGTGGCGGAAATGACGGCAGATGATACGCTGTACATGGAGATTGGTGGAGTGGTAGGTGAGGACCAGTGGGGTTCTGTCCTGGTGGCGGTTGGAGGGGCGGGGCTCAAGGGCGAAGGAGCAGGAAGTGGAAGAGATGCGGTGGAGGGCATCGTCGACCACGTCGGGGGGGAAATTGCGGTCCTTGAAGAAGGAGGCCATCTGGGTTGTACGTTTTTGGAACTGGTCCTCCTGGGAGCAAATGCGGCGGAGGCGAAGGAATTGGGAGAATGGGATGGCGTTTTTACAGGGGACAGGGTGGGAGGAGGTGTAGTCCAGGTAGCTGTGAGAGTCGGTCGGTTTGTAGTAGATGTCCGTGTTGATTCGGTCGCCTGAGATAGAAATAGAAAGGTCCAGCCTATGTATATCGTACTATATCCTCAAGCAATCCTCCGCACTATCTGCAGCTCCCCCAATTTTTGTGTTATCTGCAAATTTACTAAACTTGCTGCTTACATTCTCCTCTTATGTATACTACAAACAACAGGCGTCCAGCATTGATCCTTATCGAACAGCTTTACTCACATCTCTAGTCAGAAATTCACCCTTCAACGCTACTTTTTGTCTTCTATAACTAAGCCAGTTCTGCATCCTTCTTACCAGCTCACTTTGGATTCCATGTGTCTTCACCTTTTGTATCAGCCTGCTGCAAGGGACCTTGTTGAAGTCCTTGCTAAAGTCCCATATAGACAAAATCTACCTTCCTGTCCTGATCAATTATCTTTGTCACTTCCTCAAAAAACTCAGTCAAGTTTGTGAGACATGACCTTCCCTTCATTGAGCCATGACCCCCGTTACGAATAAGTCCATATTTTTACAAATATGAGTACTCCTGTCCCGAGGAATGTTTTTTCCAAATTTTCCCTACCACTAGGTGTAAGGCTCACCAGCCTGTAATTTCCCAAATTATTCCTGTTGCTCTCCTTAAACAAAGGAACAATGTTAACTATTCTCCAGTCTTCTGGGACTTGTCCTGTGAATTGAATTGAATTTATTGTCACGTGTACCGAGGCACAGTGAAAAGCTTTGTCTTGCGGTCAATACAGGCAGATCACAGAGTTAAGTAGCATAGATAAGTAAATAATAGGTAAACAGCGGCAAAAACAAAAACACAGGTATGACAAATGTTAAGAGTTTGAGACTCCATTCAGTATTCTAACAGCTGTAGGGTAGAAACTGTTTTGAAACCGGCTGGCACGTGTGTTAGGCCTCTGTACCTTCTCCCTGATGGTAAAGATTGTAGAAAGATATTGCCAGGGTGGGATGGATCTTTAAGAATGCTGGCGGCCTTTCATTGACAGCGGGCCTGGTAGATGGATTCTATAGACGGGAGGTTGACCTTTGTGATTGTCCAGACCGAGTTCACCACTCTCTATAACAGTCTCCTATCTTGAATGGTACAGTTGCCATACCAGGTAGTGATACATCCAGACAGAATGCTCTCGATGGCATACATGTAAAAGTTGGCAAGGGTATTTGCTGTCATGCCAAATTTCCTCAGCTGCCTGAGGAAGAAGAGACATTGTTGGGTGTTTGTAACCAGTGCGTCCACATGAAGAGTCCAAGAAAGCTTCGTTGTGGATGACCATTCCCAGGAGCTTGACACTTTCAACTCGTTCCACCTCTGTGCTGCTAATGTGTAGGGGGGCATGAGTAACATCCTGCCAAAAGTCAATAATGATTTCCTTGGTTTTGCTGGCGTTGAGAGCTAGGTTGTTCTCAGTGCACCATTTTTCCAGGTCTTCCACCTCCCATCTGTAGTCTGTTTCATTGTCATCTGAGATTCGGCTGACTATGATGGTGTCATCAGTGAACCTGTAAGTGGCATTAGTCTGGTATTTGGCACCGCAGTCATGTTATTCAGTGAGTATAGTAGGGAGCTGAGTACGTACTCCTGGGGGATTCTAGTGTTGAATGTTAGTGAGGACGAAATATTGTCCCCAATCTTCACCAACTGTGGCCTATGAGTCAGGAAACTGAGGATCCAGTCGTAGAGACTGGGGCTTAGTCCGAGATCACTACGTTTAGTAGTCAGTCTCAAGGGCATAATAGTGTTGAAGGATGAACTGTAGTCAATGAGTAGGATTCTTACATAGCTGTTCTTGGTGTCAAGATGTTCTAGGGAGGAGTGAAGGGCAAGTGATATGGCATCTGAAGTGGATTTGTTGGTCTAATAGGCAAATTGGAATGGGTTAAGAGGAGTGCAGAGGCTGGAGTTGATTAATGCCATGACCAGCCTTTCAAAGCACTTCATGACCACCGGAGTTAGGGCCACTGGGTGGTAGTCATTGATACGTGCTGCATGAGCCGCCTTAGGCACAGGGATCATGTTGGCACTCTTGAAGAGGTTGAAGATGTCTGAGAAGACCTCTGCCAGTTGATCTGCGCATGCTGTGAGTGCACGGACTGGCACTCCAACTGGTCCCATCATTTTCCTTGGATTCACACCAAGGAAAACTGATCTGACTTTTGATGTAGTGACTGTTGGGATAGATTCATCAGGACTTGTCGGAATAGGTGTGACAAATGTGGGTACAAAGATTTTGTTCAAGACCCCAGTAATTTGCTCCACATTCCGGGATCGATCCCATCGGGTCCTGGGAACTTCTCTATCTTTGTGCTTTTTAAAACACCAACAGCACTTTTATATTGAATTGTCCCAGAATTCCCATGTCTTTCTCATTCATGAGGCAGAAGTGGGTACTGCAGATGCTGGAGATTAGAGTCAAGATTAGAGTGGTGTTGGAAAAGCACAGCAGGTCAGGCAACATCCGAGGAGCAGGAAAATCAATGTTTTGGGCAAAAGCCCCTCATCAAGAATCATCATTCCTGATAAAGGGCTCCTGCCTGAAACCTCGATTCTTGTGCTTCTCAGATGCTGCCTGACCTGTTGTGCTTTTCCAGCACCACTCTAATCTTTCTCATTCATGAAACTTCTCTGATTGGACGATTTACAGATTGTTTCAAGAAACCATGCTGGATGCATCTAACATGTTCTCTCCCATCCAAGCAAATTTCAGTCAATATAGGGCAAGTTAAAATCACCCACTGCAACAATGCTGTTGCTTTTGCAATATTTCATAATTCATCCACATTCTGTTCGTCTGTCACCCACTGACTGTTGCAAGGCCTGTGATACAATTCCATCAAAGTGATTGTGCCTTTCATATTTCTGAGCAGTACTCATATGGCCTTGTTGGATGAGCTTTTTGGTGCGATCGCCCTCTGTACAGCTGTGATATTCTCCGGCCTTGTTGGATGAGCTTTTTGGTGCGATCGCCCTCTGTACAGCTGTGATATTCTCCCTTGCGCAACTCCCCTACCACTCCTGCATTTCTCTGTATCATGCCTGAAACATTGAAATTCCAGCATGTTAAGCTGCCAGTCTTGTTTCTCTCTCAACCAAGTCTCTGTAATAGTTACAACATCATTGTTCTATGTATTAATCCAAGCTCGTAAGTTCATCTGCCTCACATCAAATCCATACAATTCAGGCTGCCAGTCTTGGCCTGTTTAGTGACTTCTCCCGTGTATTCTTCCTCTTGGTCTTACTGACCTTAGACTTCAGCTTCCTCCACGGTGACTTTACTTGCTGGCCTATTGCTCTTGTTCCCATTCCCCAGCTGCATTAGTTTAAACCGTCCCAAGTGGCACTAGCAAACCTCTCTGCCAGAATATTGATGCCCCTCCAATCATGTGAAACTTGTCCTCCCTGTCCCACAAGAAGTCCCAATGATCCACATACGTGAAGCCCTTCCCCCTCCACCAGCTCTTTAGCTACGCATTTAACTGTACTAGCTTCCTATTCCTGGCATCATTGGATGGTGGTGTATGGAGTAGTCTGAAAGGTCTTGCTTTTCATCTTCCTACCTAACTCTCTGAATTCCCTTTGCAGGACTTGATTTTTCTATCTATCTATGTCATTGGTACTAATATGGAACACAGCCATGCTGCTTACCCTCTCCATTCAAAATATCCTGCACCTGTTCAGAGAGATCCTTGAACTTGGCAGCATCCTGAAGCCTATTTTCCAGGCACAGAAATGCTTCTGACTATAGAGTCCCCTCTCCCTACTGTTCACGTACACTTCAGTCCTCCTTATTGTACAGCAATGCCAGTTGAGGCGTCACTGTTCTGGCTGCTGCTTTCTCCTGAGAGGCCTCAAAAGGTATCCAAAACAGTATATCTGTTTGAGAGGGGAATGGCCACATTCCCTTGCACAATCTACTTGTCTTCCTATTGGTCACCCAACTCTTCCCTATCGCTATAGCCCTTACTGGTGGTGTGACCAACTCGCTAAACATGCTATCCATAACATTCTTTACTTCAGGGGTCCTGCATAGTGAGTCCATCTGCAATTTTATTTTAACCCTATCGTTCCATGCAGCAAATCATGAATTCCAGCTGTACACACTTCCCGCATATGTAGTCACTATGGACACTGGAAGAGGGCGGCACAGTGATTCAGTGGTTAGCACTGCTGCCTCACAGCACCAAAGTCCCAGGTTCGATTCTGGCCTCGGGCGACTGTCTGTGTGGAGTTTGTACAATCTCCCCATGTCTGCGTGAGTTTCCTCCGGGTGCTCCGGTTTCCTCCCACAGTCCAAAGATGTACAGGTCAGGTGAATTGGCCATGCTAAATTGCCCATAGTGTTAGGTGCATTAGTCAAAGGGAAATGGGTCTGGGTGGGTTACTCTTCGGAGGGTCAGTGTGGACTTGTTGGGCCAAAGGACATGTTTCCATACTATAAGTAATCTAATATTGCAGGAGCAGCATTCCACGGGACTGAGTTCTCCTGCCATTGACTGAAGACAAGTAGATTGTGCAAGGGAATGTGGCCATTCCCCTTATTGACTAAATCAACCTTAACAACAATAGGCAATAATCCAGGAAGTGATTACGCCAACTAATCCACTACTTAGCAAACTCAGATCTCTCACTCCCGCTCTCTAATCCTAGCAGACTACGACTACAAAAAATATGTATTTTATCTCTGTTCAGAAACTATTCACTCCATTGACAAACCTGGTTCCTGAGCAACCAAGCCATGTCAGGTTTTGAGCTGTGACATGAGAGCTTAAAGGAGACAAGTTGCTTGGAGTCAACGGCCTGCATGGTTTTAAAGGAAGTGGCTACAGCGATATCAGCATTGACTGACATGTTCCAGAACTAAAAACTGCAATTGATGGAAATCTGAAACAAAAGCAGAAATTGCTGGAAAATCTCCACATATTCAGAACTGAGTTCTGAAGAAGGTTCAATGGATCTGAAACATTAATTCTGATTTCTCTCCACAGAAGCTGAGAGAACTGTTGAGATTTTCCAACAACTTCTGTTTATTTTCCAGAACTTGATCGAATTAAGAAAGGTTTCAGAAGATTAAAAAACTGCTGATGTGATGCCAATGATCAGGAAGGGAGACACACAGAAAGCAGGAAACAATAGGTCATTCCTCTTAACATGAATCATTGGGAAAATGCTAGAATCCATTGTTAAGGAATAAATGACAGAACATATAGAAAATACTTATTCAACAGTTTCAACATGGTGATGAAACTGGCTTGAGTTCTTTGAGGATGCAGAGTTAAGACATAGAACATTAAAACATAGTACAGGCCCTTCGGCCCTCGATGTTGCGCCGACCTGTGAAATTAATCTGATGCCCATTTAATCTACAATGTTGCATTTTCATTCATATATTTATCCAATAACAATTTAAATGTCCTTAAAGTTGGTGAGTCTACAACTGTTGCAGGCAGGGCATTCCACGCCCCCACTACTCTCTGATTAAAGAAACTACCTCTGACATCTGTCTTATATCTATCACCCCTCAATTTAAAGCTATGTCCCCTCGTGCTAGCCATCGTCATGCAAGGAAAAAGGCTCTCACAGTTCACCCTATTTAATCCTCTGATTATTTTATATGTCTCAATTAAGTCACCTCTCAACCTTCTTCTCTCTAACAAAAACAGCCTCAAGTCCCTCAGCCTTTCCTCATAAGATCTTTCATCCATACCAGGCTACATTCTAGTAAATCTCTAAACCCTTTCCAGAGCTTCTACATCCTTCCTGTATTGCGGTGACCAGAACTGTATGCAATACTCCAAGTGCGGCCTCACCAGATTTTTGCACAGCTGCAACATGACCTCATGGCTCCGAAACTCAATCCCTCCACTAATAAAAGCTAACACACTATATGCCTTCTTAACCTTAGCAACCTGGGTGGCAATTTTCTGGGATCTATGTACATGGACACCAAGATCTCTCTGCTCATCTACATTACGAAAAATCTTACCATTTGCCAAATCTTACCTGTTGCTCCTTCCAAAGTGAATCATCTCTCACTTTTCGGTATTAAACTCCATTTTCCACCTCTCAACCCAGGTCTGCAGCTTATCTATGTCTCTCTGTAACCTGCAAAATCCTTCGGCACTATCCACAACTCCACCGACCTTCATCCGCAAATTTACTAACCCATCCTTCTATGCCCTCATCCAGGTCATTTATAAAAATGACAAATAACAGTGGCACCAAAGCAAATCCTTGCGGTACACCACTAGTAACTGAACTCCAGGATGAACATTTCCCATCAACCACCACACTTTATCATCTTTCAGCCAGTCGATTTCTGATCCAAACCATTAAGTCACCCTCAATCCCATGCCTCCTTATTTTTTATTAGATTACTTACAGATTAGATTACTTACAGTGTGGAAACAGGCCCTTCGGCCCAACAAGTCCACACCGCCCCGCCGAAGCGCAACCCACCCATACCCCAACCCCTACATTTACCCCTAACCTAACACTACGGGCAATTTAACATAGCCAATTCACCTGACCTGCACATCTTTTGGATTGTGGGAGGAAACCGGAGCACCCGGAGGAAACCCACGCAGACACGGGGTGAATTTTGTGCAATAGTCTGCCATGGGAGATCTTATCAAATGCCTTACTGAAGTCCATATATGAAACATTAACCACTTTACCCTCATCTACCTGTTTGGTCACCTTCTCAAGGAACTCAATAAGGTTTTTGAGGCACGGTCTACCCTTCACAAAACCATGTTGACAATTCCTAATCAACTTATTCCTTTCTCGATGATTATAAATCCTATATCTTCTAACCTTGATCAACACTTTACCGAATACCGAAGTAAGGCTCACTGGTCGATAATTACCAGGGTTGTCTTTACTCCCCTTCTCGAACAAGGGCACAACATTTGCTGTCCTCTGGCACCACTCCTGTAGACAATGACGACATAAAGATCAAAGCCAAAGACTCTGCAGTCTCCTCCCTGGCTCCCCAGAGAATCCTAGGATAAATCCCATCTGGCCCAGGGATGTATCTATTTTCACACTTTCTAGAATTGCTAACAACTCCTCCTTTTGAACCTCAAACGTCTAGTGTGGTAGCCTGCATCTCAGTATTCTCTTCAAAAATATTGTCTTTTTCTAATGTGAGTATTGATGAATAATATTCATTTTGCACTTCTCCCATCTCTTCGGACTCCATACACAACTTCCCACTACTGTCTTTGATTGGCCCTAATCTTCCTCTAGTCATTATTTTATTCCTGATATACCTATAGAAGGCTTTAGGGTTTTCCTTGATCCTATCTGCCAACCACTTCTCATGTCTCCTCCTAGCTCTTCTTAGCTCTCTCTTTAAATCCTTCCTTCCTTCCTAACTCTCAAGCATCCTAACTGAGCCTTCGCATCCCATCCCTAACGTAAGCCTTCTTCCTCTTGACAAGCGATTCAGCTTTTTTTTAGTAAACCACAGTTTCCTTTCTCTCGACCACTTCCTCCCTCTCTGACAGGTATATACTTATCAAGGAAACACAGTAGCTGATCCTTAAATAAGCTACACATTTCGATTGTGCCCATCCCCTACGGTTTCCTTCCCATCATATGCATCCCAAATCTTGCCTAATCACATCATAATTGTCTTTCCCCTAGCTGTAACTCTTGCTGTGCGGTACAAACCTATCCCTTTCAATTGCTAAAGTAATCATAACCGATCGGTAGTCACTATCGCCAAATTGCTCACTAACCTCCAAATCTAACACCTGGCCCGGTTCATTACCAGTACCAAATCCAATGTGGCCTTGTCCCTTGTTGGCCCGTCTACGTACTGTGTCAGGAAACCCTCCTGCACACATTGGACGAAAACTGACCCATCAAAGTACTGGAGCTATAGTATTTCCAGTCAATATTTGGAAAGTTAGTCCTCCGTAACAACTACCCTGTTACTTTTGCTCCAATCGAGAATCATCTTTGCTATCCTTTCCTCAGCATCTCTGGAATTATTCGGAGACCTATGGAAGACTCCCAACAGGGTGACCTCTTTTCCTGTTTCTAACCTCAGCCTGTACTACCTCAGTAGGAGAGTCCTCAAATGTCCTGTCTGCCACCATAATGCTGTCCTTCACTAACAATGCCATACCTCCACCTCTTTTACCACCTTCTCTGTTCTTACTGAGACATATAAATCCCGGATTTTACAACAGCCGTACCTGTCCCTGCTCTTTTCATGTCTCTGAAATGGCTACAATTTCAAATACCCAGGTACCAAACTATGCTGCAAGTTCACCACCTTGTTCCAGATGCTCCTGGCATTGAAGTAGAGACACTTCAAACCATCTGCCTGCTTGCCAGTGTACTCTTGCAGTCTTGAAACCTTATTTTTGACCTCATTACTCTCAACCTCCTGGACATTGGAAGTACAATTTAGATTCCCATCCCCCTGCTGAATTAGTTAAAACCCTTCCGAAGAGCACGAACAAATTTTCCCCCTACGATATTGGTACCCCTCTGGTTCAGGTGTAGACCATCCTGTTTGTAGAGGTCCCACCTACCCACCTACCTCAATTATCCAGGTAGCTGAAACCCTCCCTCCTGCACTATCCCAGTAGCCACGTGTTCAACTCCTTCCTCTCTCCCTATTCCTCACCTTACTAGTACGTTGCACGGATAACAAACCAGAGATAACAACTCTGTTTGTTCTAGCACTAAGCTTCCACCCTTGTTCCCTGAATTGCTGCCTTAAATCCTTCCTATGTTGTTAGTGCCTCTGTCAACCACGACTTGAGCCTTCTCCCCTTCCCCCTTAAGAATCCTGAAAACATGATCCGAGTTGATAAAGGGGAGCCAGTAGATGATGATCATTTGGATTTTCAGAAGGCATGCAGTAAGGTGTTGCGTATAACGTCATTGCATAAGATAGAAGCTCATGGATTGGAGGTAATGTCTTGAGGTTTGCTTTGTAAGTAAAAGACTGTCAGGATTAATGGGTCTTTGTTCAATTTGAAGTCGTAACTTGTGGAATGTCTCAAGACTGGTTCTAAGACCTTACTCATTTACCATCTCAATTATTGCCTTGAAAGAGAATAGAGAATTTAATGTATCTGAATTTACTGCCGATACAAAAATAGATGGGATCATATGGGATGAGGACATAAGGAATCTATGTGAATAGATTGAGTGAGCTAGCAAAGACTTGGCTGATAGAGTTTAATATGAAGTGTGAGGTCATGCACTCTGGTAGAAAGAGTTAGCAAGCAAATTATGATTTAATTAGGATGAATTTTTGCTATGCCTCTCAAATTAACTGCAGAAATTTCTGCCATTACTGCTCCACCTGTCTTTCCTGCTAGGCTAGCCAGCTCCTCCCTCATGCCTTTGTAGTTACCTTTACTCAATTATAATTCCATGACATCTGATTTGACCTTCCCCCTCTCAAATTGCAAGGTAAATTCTACTATATTATGGTCACTATCCACTAGGGGTCCTGTACCTTAAACTCCCTAATTAACTCTGTCTCATTACACATCACCAAATCACAAAGGAATTGACTGTTCCTTTGCGGACTCTACCACAATCTGCTCCAAAAAACATCTTATAGACATTCCATGAATTCCTATTCTGGAGATCTGCTACCAACCTGATTGCCCCAGTCCACCTGCATGTTGAAGTTCTTCATGATTATTGTAATAGTGCCATTTTTGCATGTCTTTCTATTTCCTGATTTATTTTCTTTCCCACATCCTGACTACTGCTAGGAGGCCTATACACAACTCCCACCAAGATCTTTTTTCCTTTGAGATTCCTTAATTCTATCCACACCGATTCTACGCCTTACAACTCCATATCACTTCTTACTATTGATTTAATTACCTTCCTTACTAACAAGGCAACCATGTTAATCTGCCCATCTGTCTGTCATTTTGGTAGGACAAAGAAGGCAAGTATACTGGCGGGCGATTTGCTCGAGCTGCTCGGGTGGAATTAAACTTGTAAAGGGAGTGGTGTGGGGCCCAGGGAGATAGTGAGGAGAAAGGTCAATCTGAGACTGGTACAGCTGGGAAAAGGATTAAGTCAAATAGTCAGGGCAGGCAGGAACAAAGCAGAGAAAGAGGTAGGATTGATGAATTAAACTGCACTTATTTCAGTGCAAGAGGCCTAACAGGTAAGGCAGATGAACTCCGGGCATGGTTGGGAACATTGCACTGGGATAGCAAAGCAATTACAGAGACATGGCTTGGCGATGTTCCAAGGTATAGATTCTGTAAGAACAATAGAAAGGGGGACAAGAGAGGAGGGGGAATGGCATTTTTGATTAGGGATAACATTACAGCTGTACTTAGGAAGGATATTCCTGGTAGTACGTCACATGAAGTTGGTTAGGTGGAACTGAGAAATAAGAAAGGGATAATCACCTTATTGGGATTGTACTATAGAGCCCCGATAGTCAGTGAGAAATTGAGAAACACGTTTGTAAGGAGATCTCAGTTATCTATAAGAATAATAGGGTGGTTATGGGATTTTAACTTTGCAAACGTAGACTGGAACTGCCATACCGTTAAGGGATCAACTGGAGAGGAATTTATTAAGTATGCACAAGCAAAGTTTCTGATTCCATATGTGGATGTGCCTATCAGAGAAGGTGCCTACTCTTGGGCAGGTGACTGAAGTGGTCAGTAGGGGAGCGCATTGCGGCCAGTGACCATAATTCTTTAAAATAGTGATGGGAAAGGAGAGACTGCATCTCAAAGTTGAAGTTCTAAAATTGGGCTAATTTTGAAAGAATTAGAAAAGAACTTTCAAAACGTTTTTATGAGCAGCAGTTCACAGGATGGCTGGAACATGGGAAGCCTTCAAAAATGAGATAATGAGAGTCCTGAGACAGAATGTTCCTGTTAGGATGAAAGGCAAAGCTGGTAGGTGTAGGGAATGCTGGATGATTAGAGAAATTGAGGTTTTGGTCAAGAAAAAGAAGGAAGTATATGTCAGGTATAGACAAAGGTGCAGAAGGAGTAGGATTGTTGTCATGGATCGCTTCAACTTCCCTAACATAGGTTTGTCACATGTTTTGTAGACAGCACATATCTGGGCAATTTTACACATTGTCAGGTAGATGCCAATGTTGTAACTGTATTGGAACAGCCTGACCCGAGCTGCAGCAAGTTCTGGAGCCACAAGTCTTCAGTACTATTGCTAAAATATTGTCAGAACCCACAATCTTTTCTGTATTCAGTACCTCCAGCCGTTTCTTGACATCACGTGGAGTGAATCAAATTGGCATCTGTGATGCTGGGAACCTGCGAAAGAGACTGAGCTGGATTATCCACTCGACACCTCTGGTTAAAGGTTGTAACAAACATTCCCAACCTTACCTTTTGCAGTGATGTGCTGGGCTCCCCGATGATGGGCATATCTGTGTAGCCTTCTCTGCCACTGAGTTGTTGAGTGATGGAATTCTGGAGCTTAGGACCATACAGCTAAAAGTACTGATTTGTGATGGAAAGATTAAAATCTGGAATGCTGAAGAGCCCAGAATTGAAGAAATGCAGATTACTTGAAGTCTTGATGGACTTTAAGAGACTGCACAGATAGGGAGAAGAGAGAGCATGCAGACACTTAAGAATAAAGATGGAACTTTTAAAAAGAGTTTGTGAATATTGAACCACAAGCAATAAGTGAGTGAAATTTGGAACAAACTTTTTTTTAAAAGATTAAGCAGCAAATTTTAAATGAGCACATGTTTATGTCAAATGGAAAATGGAAGACCAACTAGGAGAGGTCACAGATGAATAGAATTTCACCACCAGATAAGCTGAGATAGACCAAGGTACCGTGTTGCAAGCACATCTTGTCACCTGCAATATTTTGAGCTTTCTAGAACATAGAACATAGAAAAATACAGCGCAGTACAGGCCCTTTGGCCCTCGATGTTGCGCCGATCCAAGCCCACCTAACCTACACTAGCCCACTATCCTCCATATGCCTATCCAATGCCCGTTTAAATGCCCATAAAGAGGGAGAGTCTACCACTGCTACTGGCAGGGCATTCCATGAACTCACGACTCGCTGAGTAAAGAATCTACCCCTAACATCTGTCCTATACCTACCACCCCTTAATTTAAAGCTATGCCCCCTCGTAATAGCTGACTCCATATGTGGAAAAAGGTTTTCATGGTCAACCCTATCTAAACCCCTAATCATCTTGTACACCTCTATCAAGTCACCCCTAAACCTTCTTTTCTCCAATGAAAACAGCCCCAAGTGCCTCAGCCTTTCCTCATACGATCTTCCTACCATACCAGGCAACATCCTGGTAAACCTCCTCTGCACCCGTTCCAGTGCCTCCACATCCTTCCTATAGTATGGCGACCAAAACTGCACACAATACTCCAGATGCGGCCGCACCAGAGTCTTATACAACTGCAACATGACCTCAGGACTCCGGAACTCAATTCCTCTACCAATAAAAGCCAGTACGCCATATGCCTTCAATACCGCACTATTTACCTGGGTGGCAACTTTCAGAGATCTGTGTACATGGACACCAAGATCCCTCTGCTCATCCACACTACCAAGTATCCAACCATTAGCCCAGTACCCCATCTTTTTGTTACTCTTACCAAAGTGAATCACCTCACACTTACCTACATTGAACTCTATTTGCCACCTTTCTGCCCAGCTCTGCAACTTATCTGTATCCCGCTGTAACCTGACACATCCTTCCTCACTGTCAACAATTCCACCGACTTTCGTATCATCCGCAAACTTGCTCACCCAACCTTCTAGCCCCTCCTCCAGGTCATTTATAAAAATGACAAACAGTAATGGTCCCAAAACAGATCCTTGCGGAACACCACTAGTAACTGCACTCCAAGATGAACCTTTACCATCAACTACTACCCTCTGTCTTCTTCCAGTCAGCCAATTCCTAATCCAAACCTCCAACTCACCCTCAATGCCATACCGTATTTTTTGCAGTAGCCTACCATGGGGAACCTTATCAAACGCCTTACTAAATCCATATCCACCACATCTACCGCTTTACCCTCGTCTACCTCCTTAGTCACCTTCTCAAAGAATTCAATAAGGTTTGTGAGGCACGACCTGCCCTTCACAAAACCATGCTGACTATCCTTGATCACATTATTCCTATCCAGATGTTCATAAATCCTATCCCTTACAATTCTCTCTAAGACTTTACCCACAACAGAAGTGAGACTCACCGGCCTATAGTTACTAGGGTTATCCCTACTCCCCTTCTTGAACAAGGGAACCACATTTGCTATCCTCCAGTCTTCTGGCACTATTCCTGTAGACAACGAGGACATAAAAATCAAGGTCAATGGCTCTGCAATCTCCTCCCTTGCTTCCCAGAGAATCCTAGGATAAATGCTATCAGGCTCAGGGGACTTATCTATTTTCACCCTTTCCAGAATTTCCAACACCTCTTCCCTACATACCTCAAAGCCGTCCATTCTAATTAATTGTGACTCAATATTCACATCGGCAACAATGTCCTGTTCCTGAGTGAATACTGACGAAAAGTATTCATTCAGTGTCTCCCCAATCTCTTCAGCCTCCACACGCAACTTCCCACTACTATCCTTGACTGGACCTATTCCTACCCTAGTCATTCTTTTATTCCTGACATACCTATAGAAAGCCTTAGGGTTTTCCCTAATCCTACCAACTAAGGACTTTTCATGTCCCCTCCTTGCTGCTCTTAGTTCTCTCTTCAGATCCTTCCTGGCTACCTTATAACTCTCAATCGCCCCAACTGAACCTTCACGTCTCATCTTTCTGAGCCAAGTTGGACAACTGAGTCACAATGCTGTGTGCTATTTGGTGAAATATCTTAAAATCTGTGGCAAATGTTTGTAAATGTCATTTGGTGTCAATGTGGTGAACAGTATAATCCAGGTGCTCACAGCCACAAAGACTGCCCTTGCAATTCTGTTTGTGGAGGTGTTGCCCTTGGAGAATGTGAATCCTGTTGATTGTCAACCACTGTTTGATGTGGCTAAACACTGAAGACTCCACTAGGTAAAAACAATGACTGCAGATGCTGGAAACCAGATTCTGGATCAGTGGTGCTGGAAGAGCACAGCAATTCAGGCAGCATCCGAAAAGCTTCGAAATCGACGTTTCAGGCAAAAGCCCTTCATCAGGAAAGGCCTGATGAAGGGCTTTTGCCCGAAACGTCGATTTCGAAGCTTTTCGGATGCTGCCTGAATTGCTGTGCTCTTTCAGCACCACTGATCCAGAAACTGAAGAATCCAATGTCAGGTCACTCACCAAACCTTTGAGATTATTGGTGTCAGCTGAGACCTTAGATCATTTGACCTTTTTTTAATCAAAAGCTTCATGGCTGAGAACATTCACAGACTTCCAGAAAGTTTTGCATGACTTGAGCCCACATTCAATAGATTCTGCAGATCTTCATGGCAGTTTTGGATTTGCCTTAATATAGCCAAACACTTCTTAACATCTATTTTCCATCAGGAGCTGGAATATCAGATGGGATAGGAAGCCATTGTAAGTTAATGATTTCAGTATTTAACTGATTATCACAAGGTGTCCAAGTGGTGACTTTCTGTCCAAACAGTATTTGTTGAAAAGTGCCCGAGAGGAAGGCTCAAATTACCAAGATTACTTGAACTGACTCCACAGCCAATGTTGGCAATGGTAATCATTTTTTTTTCAGGTTTTGTATGTGAGGATAAGATCTGGCCTCCAGGGTATTTGAGATTTTGATTGTTCTTGACTGATTTGTACTGGAAGCTGACTGTTAACTAGTTGGCTACTGATGTTTAAAACAGTGACAGGGGTGTTAGTTGGATTTGGGTGGAGATGTTAGTTAAAATATTGCGTCTTTATATCTATATCATAGAATGAGGTGCTGCTTCTTAAGATTGGTTCCTTGGATAGCAAGGGCTAGATAATTGACAAAGGAAAATTTCTTAGAGGTGATGAGAGGTATGCCACTCTGATAAATGTTGCAGTGCTAAAACACATCAGTGGGCAAGACCATTTTTCAAGATGGTTAGGGAATGTTTTGGTCACTTGTGAAGCTCTAAAACTTGATTGTTAAGCATTGAAGAAAAGACACATGATACGGCCTAAAAGTGAAAAAGCCAAGCAATTTTCAACATAAGATCAAAGACCAAAGGGCACTACAGCATAAGAAAAGGCCGTTCAGCCTACCAAGCCTGCACTAACACAACGCCTTTCTAAACTAAAAACCTTTTGCCTTTATGCAATCCAGAATCCTCTATTCCCTGCCTATTTATGTATTTGTCAAGATGGGTCCTAAATGTTGCTACTTTATCTGTTATCACCTCCTCTAGCAGTGCCTTCCAGGCACTTATCACTCTCTGTGAAAAGAAAAACCTGCCTCTCACATCTCCTTTAAACTTTCCCCCTTTTTACATTAAACCTATGTTCCCTAGTAATTGACATTTACATCCTGGGAAAAAGACTCTGACTATCCATGCCCCTCAGAATCCTGCAATCTTTTATCAGGTCACCTGTCATTCTTCAGTGTTCAATTGAAAAGATATCCAAGTTTGCCTAAACTCTTAGTTAATACCCTCCAAACCAGGCTATATCCTGGTAAACCATTCTTGTACCCCCTCACAGGGGGCACAAAAAGCCTCGACATTATAGTGTTGCAACCAGAACTGTACACAATATTCCAAAACTGGCCTAACTAAAGTTCTTTCCAGCTGCAACATGACTTGCCAATTTTCACACTCCACTACAAACCCACCAACAACCACGGTTACCTCCTCACACCCTACTTCCTGTAAAGACTGTATTCCATTCTCCTAGTTTCTTTGTCAACTGAGAATTCCTCAGTACTGCTATTGAGAGTCCTCAGCTGGGTCTGACTCATCTCCATACTTCAGTCGTCACCCCCTCTTTACCCTCCCACAGCAGCTATAGGGACCCCCTTGTCCTTAACTACCATTCCACCAACATCCACATCCAGAGGATCATTAGCTGCAATTATCGCCAGCACCAGAGAGATGCCACCACCACATCTTCCCCTCCCATCGCTTGTCAGATTTCTGTAGAGACTGTTTCCTCCAAAACGTCATGGTCTACTCTTCCTTTACTTCTAACAATTCCCCCCAGCCTTACAGAAATTTCTTCTGCAACCGTAGAAGGTGTAACACCTCCATTTACTTCCTCCTTGTTCGGTATCCAAGGACCCAAACACAACTTCTAGGTGAAGCAGTGCTTTATCTGCACTTCACACAATTTAGTCTACTACATTCGCCGCTCACAGTGTGGTCCCCTCTACTTTGGTGTAACAAAGCATAAACTGGGTGACCACTTCACAGAACACTTGCGTTCTGTCAGCAGAAAAGATCCTGAGCTTCCAGTTGTCCGCGACTTCCACACACCACCCTCTTCCCTAGCCACCATCTGCCTCAGGTTTGCTGCAATGCTCCAGCGGAGCTCAGCACAAGCTGGAAGAAGAGTGCTTCATTTTCTGCTTGGGGGCCCAGCAGACTTCTGAAACCAAGATCAAGTTCACCAACTTTAGGGCTTGAGTTGTCCCAAATCCTTACCCCAACCCCACACACCAGGCTTTGTGATCACATAGTTTGCTATTACACACAATCCATTGTTAGCCATTAACATCCCCCATTAATAGCTATTCACTGTCCTAACCAGATCGTTATTGACTCCTTTGTCTTTCCAACTGTTCTCTCTCCTTGGGCTCGATCTCCACCTGTTGTTCACTCCCTAGCTTCTCCTCCCACCCAATCTTCTGGATATAAACCAACATTTTCCTAGTTACCATCAGTTCTGAGGAAGGATCCCTCACCCCAAAGTGTTATCTCTGATTTCTCTGCATGGATGCTGCCAGACCTGCTGAGCTTTTCCAGCAATTTTTGTGCCATGATTGATGAAGGCAAGCATGCCTACGTCACCTTGACCATCTTATTCATACAGAGCCAAATGTTACTGAGAGGTCAATAAATCTGTTTTGAACATTTGTTGGTAAGCCAGTATCAAGACTGATGTAAATTGCAAGTGACTGTCCAGCACCGCTCTGGCCTGGTTTGAAATTGCCTTGCTCTTTGATTTTGGGCTGCACCAAAGAAGAGAGTCTGGCCAAGTGGAGACAGACTTAGAGATGCACTGATTTTTTAAAAATTTCACCTATTTTTCTAATCAACCTGTTGGAGATGTTATTACACATTTCTGGAGCAGGTAGAACTTGAACCTGGGACTTAGATTTAGGGGTAGGGACACTACAATTGCACCACAAGAGGATCCTTCAGAGAGTCGAACTGATAGTTCAGAAAGTTAACGTTGAACAGGTGACACAGTTCCAAAGCAGTTTGGATATATATTAATGGAAAATGGAGTCAGCTTTAATGAGCACCTCTTCAATAGTTGGAAATTTCTGCTTGACTGGTATTGGATATTCCAGTGAAACAGGTCAGAGATGTTGACCTGCCTAATGAGATAGGAGAAAGTGAGGACTGCAAATGCTGGAAATCAGAGCTGAAAATGTGTTGCTGGAAAAGCGCATCAGGTCAGGCAGCATCCAAGGAGCAGGAAAATTGACGTTTCGGGCATGAGCCTGAAGAAGGGCTCATACCTGAAAAGTCGATTCTCCTGCTCCTTGGATGCTGCCTGACCTGATGCACTTTTCCAGCAACACATTTTCAGCTGCCTAATGAGATCTAAATTTAGGAAGTGACAAAAAGGATTTTGTATCAAAATTAATTAACTATATGGAAAGGGCTTTAGGATGTTTGAGTTGAGATGCCACACAGCGTAGGTATTGCTTGCTTTCTGTGGTATGCACAAATACTGCTTTGCTAGAAACGTGTAAATACAAATTAACTGCTAAAGGATTATAAATTAGACTTTTAAGGAAAACAATAACACCCACTGAGATTTTGGTAAACAGTGTCAGTGTGCAATTTTGATTTCAGTTTAAAGATGAGGTAAGCTCAGAAGAGTGATTGGGTTTTCTTTTCTAAAAGCTTTATAACTATACATTTCTAGTGATGCGTTCGAGATTACCAGTGCAGGAGTGAACAAACTGAAATAAAATTGTCACATGACATTAAAGTGTATCAGAATAACTAGTTTATGGGTCCTGAAAAACTAAATTTTAACAATGTGATAGCATTGTTAAAACTTTACAGTTCTGAAATGTGGATGTACTAATTAACTCAATAATCACTTGAAGACCTACAGTTGCAATAAGTGTCACACATCCACTGAAATAAGTTCAATCCTGTAAAAAGAATTTCTGT
Source organism: Chiloscyllium plagiosum (assembly GCF_037043375.1). Taxonomy (NCBI): domain Eukaryota; kingdom Metazoa; phylum Chordata; class Chondrichthyes; order Orectolobiformes; family Hemiscylliidae; genus Chiloscyllium; species Chiloscyllium plagiosum. The sequence continues at coordinate 91,709,017 of NW_028270151.1, forward strand.
AGCAGAGCAGTCTTCCAAATTTGTGTAATCCAACCTCCAAGTGACTAACAATGCATGAAGGAATTTGTGATGCAAGCTGTGTAGCAGCCCTCACATACAAGGGATCATTTTATATACAGTGCAGGATTGTCATAGTAGATCCTTTTAAGCAATTTTAAAAAAAAAATAATGCTTCTTTTCAGTCTTCAGTTTAAAAGTAGTATAACATACAAACAAGTGGTGAATTGAAATCAGTCCCATTTCACTATTTTTCAATCTTAATTCACAGTGCTAGTAATGGAATCACTCTGGTGAAGTACAGTCCTCCCTCCTTTAGGGTGGCACAGTGGCCATGCTAGTTTGGTTGGCCATGTTAAATTGCCGATAGTGTCCAGGGCTGTGCAGGCTAGGTGAATTAGCCATGAGAAATGCAGGGGCAGACGGATGGCTCTGGGTGGGCTGCTCTTCGGAAGATTGGTGTGGACGTAATGGACTGAATGGCCTGCTTCCATACTACAGGGATTCAGTGATTCTATGTTCAGTCCATGTGTACATTACTTTCTTTTGCTCTTTTTCTTTATTTATTTGACCTTTAGTGACATTACTGTTTCAGTTAATGAGCTACAGCAAGACAGTGCAAGACATTCAACAGGATATCCGGGCTGTAGAGCCCAGGACTGACTAAAAGAGAAAAACAAGAGGAACAGTGACACGATCAGAATGCAGAAAGCTGAGGACCTGTGTGTGGTGTTGTAACAAACCAAGGCTATTTTTTTAATGCAGGATTTACAGACCAGACTAATTGTTTTTTCCTCTGTTTCAGGTACCTTTGGCCGAATCTTCCATGGGGTTTTAGTTGATGAAAAAGATCCAAATAAAGAGAAGAATGTTTTCATTAAAACAGTAAAAGGTAATTATGCCACATAGAATTCCATAGGAATTTCAACACAGCATCTCTCTCACTCACTCACACACACACACACACACACACACCACTTCCTGTCGTGTATTTACTATTTGTCCTGATGTTCTGCACTCTTCTGCATTAACAGTTATTTCCACCACCACCAGACACACATTCCCTCCCTTGTTAGCCTTCCACAAGGACCATTCTCACCAGGATACCCTAGTCCACTCCTCCTTCACTCTCAATACCTCCTCACAGCCGCAAGGCATCTTCCCATGCAACCACAGAGTCCTGCCCATTTACTGCTGTATGTCACTTAAGTGAGGTGAAAATATGATACATTAGAATAGACTTTCAAGATTTAGTTTACTTGACCAATTATTTGTGTTAAAAGACACTTTCTGCCTCAGGCAGAATTCAGTAAAACATTTTTTTTTCCCAAATCCAGAAAGTTAAAGCAGCTGAGACTAGCCAGCTCTCCAGGAAACTAAGCGTAGACTGTGAGAGTGCTTTGCAGAGCACCTATGTTCTGTTCACAAAAAAGACCTTAAGCTTCCTCTTGCCTGCCACTTGAATGCACCGCCATGTGCCCAGGCCAACATCTCTGTCTCAGTCTTGCTGCAGTGCTCAACGAAGCTCAGCACAACTGGAAGGACGGCACCTCATTTTCTGCTTGGGTACTGTACAGTCTCTTGGACTCAATATTGAGTTCAACAATTTTTGGGCTTGAAGCACCTTCTCCCATATCATTACCCCAATTCCCACAGAATTTACAGGAACCAGGGGGTGTGATGGATGATAGTTTCAGAAAGGGAGAAAAACGCAGATAGATGGGTTACCTCCAGGAAAGGTAGGAGAGGTAGGCAGGTAGTGCAAACTCTGGCTATCTCCATCTCAAACAAGTAAGCTGATTTGGAAAATGTGGAGGGATGATTGTAGCACTGACAGCCAGGTTTCTGGTACCCAGACTGGCTCTAACGTAACAAAGGGGACGTCAGGTTCCAAGCTGTCCATTGTGATAGGAAACTCTCTAGTCAGGCATAGACAGACATTTCTGCAACCGACAACGAGACATCAGAATGGTGTGTTGCCTTTCTTTTGCCAGGATCAAGGATACCTCCGAGAGCGTGCAGAATATTCTCAAAGGGGAGAGGTGCCAGCAGGAGGTCATTGTACACATTGGAAATAACAACATGGAAAGAGAAAAGGACGAGGTTCTGAGGAGAGAATATAGGAAATCAGGCAGGAATTTTGAAGAGTAGGTCCTCGAGGGTGCCACGATCTAGTGAGAGTGGGAATAGGAGAGTAGAGCAGATGAATGTGTGGGACGGGATCTGATGCAGGGGAGAAGGATTCACATTTTTGGAATTTTGGAATTTATGATGGATTGCATCTGAATTGGAAGGGGACTAATATGCTGGTGGGGAGATTTGCTAGAGCTGCTTGGAAGGATTTTAGTTATTAAGGGGTGCGCGTATATGTAGGGGGGAATGGGACCTAGGAAAATAGTAAGAAAAGAGATCAGTCTGAGACTTGTGCAGTTGGAAGAAGGAGTGGGTCAAACAATCAAGGCAGTCGGGAACAAAGCAGAGAACAAGGTAAGACTGATGAGTTAAACTGCATTTATGTCAATACAAGAGGCCTAACAGGTAAGGCAGATTAATGCAGGGCATGGTTGAGAACATGGCACTGGGATATCATAGCAATTATAGAATTGCTATGATATCGCAGTGGCTCAAGGGTGGACAGGATTGACAGCTTAATGTTCCAGGGTATAGATGCTATATGAAGGATAGAAAGGAGGGCAAGACAGGAGCCTTCATTTTATTTTGGGAGCAGCGAGGAGAGAGGAGCGGGAGCTGCCCGGCAGTAAGTTTCCGACTTAAAATGGACTTACCTGGAGAGTCAGGCCTCCATTTTTTGGGAGCAACAAAGAGAGAGGGAGCGACGACCAAGGGGCTGCTGGTAAGGTAAATGAGTGCTTTAAAATCTTACCTCGTGAATAGGCAGAGCACATGCTGAGTAGGAGTGGACACGGGACTGCTGAGTAAGTGAAGTAATATATTTGGGCGGTTATGTTATCCGAAATACTCTCTCACCCATCCTCCTTCTTGAGCCAAAAAAAACTTTTAGTGCGCCGGATTGGTAAGGTAACTTTTTAATTCATTATTTTTCTACAGTCTCTTTGGGAATTTAGAATAGTGGGAATGACGGTTAGGACAGTTAAATAATCCTCCTGCAGAATGTGGGAGGTATGGGCCACCAATCGTGTCCCTGCTGACTTCACCTGCGGAAAGTGCACCCAACTTCAGCATCTCGAAAATGCATTACTGAGTAGGAGCTAGATGAACTTCGGATCATTTGGGAGGCGGGGGTGTTAGTAAGAGGAGTTACAGTGAGATAGTCACACCTCAGGTACATGAAGGGGACAGATGTGTTACAGTCAGGAGACGGAAAGGGAACCGGCAGACAGTGCAGAGATCCCCTGTTGCTGTTCCCCTCAATAAAACATATACCATTTTGGATACTGTTAGGGGAGTTGGGGGGAACACTTACCTGGGGTAAGCCATGGGGTACAGGTCTCTAGCACAGAGTCTGCTCCTGTTGCTCAGAAAGGAAGATGAGAGGGGAGCAGAGCATTAGTCATTGGGGACTCCATAGTTAGGGGGACAGATAGGAGGTTCTGTGGAAACTAGGGAAACTCAGTGTTGGTGTGTTGCCTCCCAGGTGCCAGGTTTGTGATGTCTTGGATAGTGTTTCAACAATACTTGGCGGAGAGGGGCAGCAGCCCCAAGTCATGGTCCACATAGGCACAAATTACATAGGTAGGAAAAAAAGGAAGGCAGAAATTCAGAGAGTGAGGGTGGAAGCTTAGAGCTAGAATAAAGAGTTGTTATCTCTGCTTTGTTACCACAGGCAAGGAATTGGGAGAGAGAGGAGTTGAACATGTGGCTACAGAGATGATGCAGGAGGGAGGGTTTCAGATACCTGGATAATTGGGGTTCATTCTGGGGTAGATCGGACCTTGACAACAGGATGGTCTATATCTGTACCAGAGGGGTACCAATATCCTGGGAGGAGGGGTGTGTGAAATTTGCTAATGCTATTCGGGAGGGTTTAAACTAATTCAGCAGGAGGATGGGAACCTAAATTGTAGTCCCACCGACCTGGAGGTTGAGAGTAGTGAGGTCAGAAATATGGTTTCAGGTTGCAAGAGTGCACCAGCAAGCAGGCAGGTGGTTTGAAGTGTATCTACTTCAACGCCAGGAGGAAGGTGGGTGAACTTGCAGCATGAGTTGGTACTTGGGACTTTGATGTTGTGGCCATTTCAGAGACAAGGATAGAAATGGTTGTTGCAGATTCCGAGATTTAGATGTTTCAGTAAGAACAAAGAAGATGGTAAAAGAGGGGAAGTGTAGCATTGTTAGTCAAGGACAGTATTACAATGGCAGACAGGCCATTTGAGGACTCGTCAACTGAGGTAGTATGGGCTGAGGTTAGAAACAGGAAAGGAGAGGTCACCCTGTTGGGAGTTTTCTATAGGTGTCCAAATAGTTCCAAAGATGTAGAGGATACGATAGTAAAGATGATTCTGGGGAGGAGCATAAAGTCATTATGGGGAGCTTTAACTTTCCAAATATTGACTGGGATAACTTAGTTTAGATGGGTCAGTTTTTGTCCATGTGTGCAGGAGGGTTACCTGACACACTATGTAGACAGGCCAACAAAGGGCAAGGCCACATTGGATTTGGTACTGGGTAATTAACCGGGCCAGGTGTTAGATGTGGAGGTGATAGTGACCACAATTCATTATGTTTACTTTAGCGATAGAAAGGCATAGGTATATAGTGCAGGGCAAGAGTTATAGCTGGGGAAAGGCAATTAAGGTTCAGTTAGGCACGACTTAGGATGCATAGGATAGGGAAGGAAACTGCAGGGGATAGGCACAATTGAAATGTGGAGCTTATTCGAGGAATAGCTACTGAGTGTCCTTGTTAAGTATGTACCCTGCAGGCAAAGAGGAAGTTGTCGAGCGAGGGAACTTTACGAAAGAAGTTGAATATCTTGACAAGAGGAAGAAGACGACTTATATTAGGATGAGAAGTGAAGGCTCAGTTCGGGTGCTTGAGAGTTACAAGTTAGCCAGGAACAACCTAAAGAGAGAGCTAAGAGCCAGGAGCAGACGTGAGAAGTCTTTGGCAGGTAGGATCAAGGAAAGTCCTAAAGCTTTCTATAGGTATATCAGGAATAAAAGAATGACTCGAGGAATATTAGGGCCAGTCAAGGATAGTAGCGGGAAGTTGTGCGTAAAGTCCTAGGGGATAGGAGAAGTGCAAAATGAATATTTTTCGTCAATATTCACACTAGAAAAAGACAATGTTGTCAAGGAGAATACTTAGATACGGGCTACCACGCTAGATGTTTGAGGTTCAAATTAGCAATTCTGGAACGTGTGAAAATAGGTAGGTCCCCTGGGCCGGATGGGATTTATCCTTGGACTCTCTGGGAAACCAGGGAGGAGATTACAGAGCCTTTGACTTTGATTTTTATGTTGTCACTGTCTACAGGAATAGTGTCAGAAGACTGGAGGATAGCAAATATTGTCTCCTTGTTCAAGAAGGAGAGTAGAGACAACCTTGGTAATTATAGACCCATGAGCCTTACTTCGGTTGTGAGTAAAATGTAGGAAAAGGTTATAAGAGATAGCGTTAGGTTATTTTTCTTGAGATACTTATACATTTGATGCAATTGCAATACGCCAGCTTCTGTGAACAGCCGGAATTTATTAAGCAATTACAAGCTTTTGGAGGAACACTTAACATTCTTTGCGGGGCTTGCAGAGCCGTGTCAAGAGATCTCCCTGAACAAGGGAACAGTTCTCCCTTTATATCACCATCAGTAATGCCCACAAAACACCCCTGCCTGTCCTCTATACTCACATGCCACACAAGACACAGTGTCATGATTTGATTATTTCCAGAAACAATGTAATTAAATTGATTCTGAATTAGAGGATATGGCTAAGTAAATTGATTCTAAATTGCAGGAGATCGCTATGCAAGTTTTCATATTCCAGTCCTCTTGAAATGAATGCAAACATTGCATTTGCCTTTCTAACTATCAACTGAACCTGCATGTTAGGAGAATGTTGTACTAGGATTTGTGCTTCAGGTTTCCGAATCCCCTTTATAAAATAATCTACCCCTCTATTCTTCCTACCAAATTGCATAACCTCACAGTTTCCTGCATTGATTTCTATCTGTCAACTCTTCTAGCCTCCAAGTTCTTCTGCAGCCTCCTTGCTTCAACACTACCTGTCCCTTCACCTATCTTTGTTTTATCTGCAAATTTAGCAACAGAGCCCCTAGTTCCTTCATCAAAATCGATAATGTATAACATGAATAATTCACAGAACCTCTGTGAAACTCCACTAGTCAGCAGCTGCCAGTCAGCCAAACTTCAATCCATGCCAATATCTTACCCCAACACATGGGCCCTTATTAGCAGTCTCCTGTGCAACACTTTGTCAAAGGCCTTCTGGGTACCCAAATAGATTATGTCCTTTGGCATCCCTTTGTCGAACATGCTTGGTATCTCCTCAAGAATTTCTAACTGACTTGTCAGGCATGACCTCCCTTTAATGAAGCCATGCTGACTCAGCCCAATTTCCCATGCACTTCCAAGTACACATACACAATCCTTTCACTGAAATTCGGAAAATCTCCAAAATCCAAAGTCTTTTTTGTGAAGTTTTTTTCTGTATAACAAGTTTGTTTGGTGTGCAAACAGGTGACCTAACTCCACACCCACTCGACTCAGATGTGACGTGGTGGCAAGCCCAGCACTGGCAGGTGTCAATCGCGTGTCAGCACTTAGAATAGTCACACGTGGGTCTGCTGTTTGTTTTTTTGTTTCACTGTGAAAATGTCATTTATTCCAAATTCCAAAAAATTCTGAATTACAGAAAACAACTGGCCCCAAGGATTTTGGATAAAGGATTGCGTACTTCTCAATCTCATCCTTAATAATTCTTACCAATGACTGAGGTCAGGCTAACCGGCATATAGCTTGCTGTCTTCTACCTCTCTCTCTGCTTAAACAGGGGTGGACATATTAGCCATTTTCCAGTCCTCTGTGGCCGACACTTGACTCCACTGATTACTGAAAGATCATCACCAATGCCTCTACAGTCTCCTTAGCTATCTCATTCAGAACTCTTGGGTATAGTCCACCTGGTCCAGCAGTTATTATCCACCTTCAGACCTTTCAACTTCCCCATCACCTTCTCCTTAGTAATGGTCATAGAACTCACCTTTGCCCCCTGACTCTTTTGAAGTTCTGGTATGCTGCTGGTATCTCCCACTGTAAAAACAGGTGCGAATTACTAATTTAGCTCCTTTCACATTTCTTTGTTCCCATTACTACTTCTCCAACCTTATTTTCCAGTGGTACAATATCCATTCTTTCATCTCTCTTACTGTTCATATATCTAAAGAAAATTGTGTAATCATCTTTTATAATACCTGCTAGCTTACTGTCAAGTTTTGTCTTCTCCCCTGCTTCTGTTGTTTTTGTCCTTGGCAAGTAGCATTAAAGAGAATCCCAAGGAATTTTATGCATGTAATAGGAGCAAGACTGTAGCCAGGAAAAGGGTAGTCCACTTAAGGACAAAAGAAGGAATTTATCTGTGGAACCAGAGGAAGTGGCTGAAGTCCTTAATGTATAATTTACATTGGTATTCACACAGCAGAAGGACATGGATGATAAGATAAGGGAGGGGTATGTTGATATTCCCTGGCATTATTGATAGTAAGAAGGAGGCAGTGTTGGGTGTCCTAAAAAAACATTAAGGTAAATAAGTCCCCATGACCTGATGTGATTCATCCTAGGATACTGAAGGAGCCAAGGGAGGAGATTGCTGGGGCCTTGTCAGAGATTTTTGTAACTTCTTTAGCCACAGTCAAGTTCCCAGAAGATTAGCTAGTAGCCAATGCTGTACCCTTATTTAAGAAGGGTAACAGGGATAATCCAGGAAATCATAGGCCAGTGAGCCTTTCATCAGTGATTGGGAAATTATTCGTGAAAATTCTCACGAACAAGATTTACTCTCATTTAGAAAAGAATAGAATTATTAGAGATATTCTGCATGGCTTTGGGAGAGGTTTTGTCTTTCAAACCTGATTGAGATAGGGAAGATATTGGAGAAATTTCTGAAGGAGGGAAACTATTGGAGAAAATTCTGAAGGAGGGAATTAATACCCACTTGGAAAGTTAATTAGTGATAGTTAGCATGGCTTTGTCAGGGGGCAGGGTCATGCCTAACAAATCTGTTAAACTTATTGAAAATGTGATCATGTGTGTAGATGAGGGAAGTTCAATTGCTGTAGTTTATATGAACTTTAGCAAAGCTTTTAACAAGGTCTCACATAAGAGACTGATTGACAAGGTTAAAGCACATGGAATTGAGGGAAACTTGATAAGATGGATCAGAAATTGGCTGAGTAATGGGACACAAAGAATAATGGTAGAAGGCTGTTGGAGTGACTGGAGGCCAGTATTCAGCAGTGTACCACAAGGATGTACTTTTGTTTGTTTTGGACAAGAAAATGTGAAAGGGAATTTTAAACAAATTTGTGAATACACCAGAATTGGTGGAGTGGTTAATAGCGAAGAGGATGTTTGTAGGTTGCAGGAAGATATAGAGGGGTCAGTCAGAATGGCAGATGGAATTTTACCCTGGTAAGTACAGAGTGGTACGCTTTGAAAGAAGAAACAAGATAAGGGAGTATTTAATGAATGGCAGGACACTGGGTAGCTCAAAGAAACAGAGGGATCTTGGAGAAATTATTCACAGATTCCTGGTCAGGCCAAAAGTAATGTGTTGAAAAATGTGATGCTGGAAAAATACAGCAGGCCAGGAGGAGCAGGAATGAAGGGCTTATGCCCGAAACGTCGATTCTCCTGCTCCTCAGATGCTGCCTGGCCTGCTGTGTTTTCCAGCATCACATTTTTCAACTCTGGTCTCCAGCATCTGCAGTCCTCACTTTCTCCAAAGTAATGTGTGCAGTTCTGGCCACCTCACTACAGGAAGGATGTGTTAGCTCTGGAGGACACACAAAGGACGTTCATTAGGAGCCCTGGGAGGAAGAAATTGAATTATAAGGACAGACTAGTTAGGTTTGGTTTTCTTTAGAGAAGAGAATATTGAAGTGTGTAAGATTGAGGGGTATGGACAGGCTGACTGGAGATCTGCTCCCGTTGTTTAAAGGGTCAGTCACTAAGGGGCATAGCTTTAGGTCAAGGAGGCAGGAGATTCTGAGGGGATTTGAGAAAAACGTTTTCACTCAAGATGGTGGTGTGAATCTGGAATGCACTGTCTAGGAAGGTAGTGGAGGCCGAAACCCTGGACTGTTAATCCAGAAAACCTGGGTTTGAATCCCACCATTGCACATGGTAGAATTTGAATTGAATAAGTATCTGGAATGAAGAGTCTAATGATGACCATTGTTGATTGTCTGAAAAACCATCAGGTTTCCTGTCCTTTAGGGAAGGAATCTGCCATCCTTACCTGGCCCTCTGGGATGGGCAATTTAATGCTGGCCTAGCCAGTGACTCCTTCATCCCATGAATGAATTTTAAAAGAGTTGCAAAAACCTATCAACATACTGAAAGCAAAACTCAAGTCCTTTTGGCCTGTGAGAGCCTGACCCCAGCCACTCATAATTCTTGTGTCTTCCTTTAAACAAAAATCCCAGGGAGAATTTAAAGCTGTTTACCAACTGCCTGTTAGAAGTAGACATTTTGGTACTACTGTGACAGCACCCCTCTGCAAGGGAAATGGGACAGAACACATCTCTTAAAGGCACAGTATTGTCACAATATGTACACAAATGATTTGGAAGAAAATGAAGGTGGTCTGCTTCCTAAGTTTACAGATGACATGAAAATTGATGGAGTTGTGGATAGTGAGGTAGATTATCAAAGGTTAGAGCAGAATATATACCATTTGGAAGGTTCTCTAGAAAAATGGCAGATAGAGTTTAATCTGGATAAATGTGAGGTGATGTCAGTATCTCTGACCCTCAGCCTTTTTCTTCAGCCAGGGCTCCCAGATTCGACCAGATTAACGGCCCCAAACAGGGAGCTCATATTCTATCATTTCCACCTGGCTAACATGGTTCCAGTCGCTATAGACACAAAGAACTTAAGTGCATCAAGGCTTTGCCGAACCTCTCTGGAGTAATCCAGTTGTCCCTTCCCCTCACTTGTCTCTGTAACTCTGCAATTTTATTTCCCTACCTTCATAGTCAGCGATTTCAGATTATTACCATATAAGGCATTGAAAAGATAAAAGGTTCTTCCTCTTACTCCTTCCTTGCCTGTGTGTGGCCTAAATTATTGAATCTGTGTACCTTAGTCCTTCAGCAAGGAAATAACTCTTGGTCACTAAAGGTCAGACCATCTTATCAGCTGCCCTCTAACTTCCTTCCCTCAAACTGCCAGACCAAACCTCTGTGCAAACATACACGTTAGTAGCAGGAGCAGACCACTCAGCTCCTCGTGCCTGCTTATCATATAATAAGATTCTGGATGATCTGATTGGTTCACATTTACATTCCCTCCAATAACCTTTCATCCATTGTCCTTGAAAATATTCAAAGGTTCTGCTGCCACTGCTTTTTGAGCGAGAGAATTCCAAAGAATTATGAGTGACTGGGTGGAAATTTCTCAACATCTGTTTGAAATAGGCAATGCTTTATCTTAAACAGTGTCTCCACTTTTAGAATCCCTTCAGGAAGCATCCTTTCCAAATGCATCCTTTCAAGACCCCTCAGGATCTTGCATGATTGACTCAAGTAATCCCTTACTCTTCTAAACTCCATTGGTTACATAACCAGCCTGTGCAACCTTTCCCTCATTAGACAACTCACTTATTCCAGGTATTGATTTCATGAACATTTTCTGATCTGCTTCCAACGCATTTGCATGTTCCTTTAAGTCAAGTGACAAAAATATTGGTACACAATATTCCAGATGTTGTCTCACCAGTGCTGTGTAGAGCTGAAGCATGTCCTCCTTATGTTTGTGTTCAACTCCCTTCACAAAAAAAAAGTTTCTGTTTAATTTTCGAATTAGTTGGTTGTATCTGCATATTAACTAACTTTTGTGATTCGTAGCTGCATTTTCTTCATGGAAAGCAGTCCTATTTTCTCCAAACAAATTTGTACATAGAGTCATAGAGTCCTTCTTAAAATCTCACAATATTTTTGCCTCAGCTGTGAATTCCGCAGGCTCACAGCTATCTGGGTAAATACATTTCTTGTCATCTTAGTCCTAAAGGATACGCAGGGTGCACAGATCCTTCTGTAAGTCTGAGCTCTGCAGTCTTTCCCCATTTCGATAATTTGTTCATAGTTTAAGAATAAAGGACAAGAAATTTCTTTACCCGGATAGCAATGAGCCTGTGGAATTCAAGAATGACTCTATGACTATGTACAAGGATAGATTGGAGAAAATAGGTCTGCTTTCCATGTATATAATGCAGCTAAGAAGAAATTTGATGCAAGTTTTCAACAACAAAAAATTGGGAAGGAGAGGTGATTTGCAAAAGAAGAAAATGTGACAAGAAAATCGTCTTACATCAAGCAATTAGGGACTAGCTTGCACTACCAGGAAATATGGCATTGGCAGATTCAATTGAAGTATTCAAAAAGGCATTTGTTGATTATTTCAATGATCTGTAGGATTATATACAGAATTATGGGAAAAGAGCAAGAGGACGGTAGGAAGCTAAGAGAGCCAGTGCAGATGGGCTAGCATCCCAGTCTTAAATGATTCATCCCCTCATTTTGAAGCAACAATTGTAACCAAGGAGTCACCTCTATGCCTACTCTGACAAGCCCTTTCAGAATCTTGTGTTTCACTGTGATCACCTCTTATTTAAAATTTCAGAAAATATGTGCCCATTTATTCAGTTTCTCATCATAAGACAACTCTCTCATTCCAGAAAGTAATCTAGTGACTCTGTGTGGTCTCCACAACAAGTTTCTTTGATATGGTGACCTAAATTGTGCACACAGCGTCAGGTATTATTTGAAAAAAATGCAGCTATGATTGAATATATAGATCCTTCAATGTATTCCAGTGCAGAGTTTGAATGGTTTGTTAATTAATTCTGAGGATGAAGTAATTGATGTTCAGCAACCATTTTCAATTGTTTGGCTCCTTTCAGCAGGGAAACCGGAGTCATCGACCTTTCTTGCTGTTCCTTCAGAATTGTCTAAACAATCATTTCTGTGATTCCCTGATGCCTGATGATTTCACCGTATGCCTCAGATTAACTGCTTGAAGCATCCTTGTTGGTTGCTGCTTCCCCAGAACAATTTGGCATCACAACAAAAAGGCCTTTAACAGTCCAGTATTTTTCTTCTTTCTTTAATTTAAAAATGGTAACAATATTAATGTTAAGTGCAAGAGCTGCACTTTATTTCAGTTTTGTTTCTTTTTCTTTAATAGACCATGCTTCAGAAGTGCAAGTGACTATGATGTTGACAGAGAGCTGCAAACTGCGTGGACTTCATCACAGGTAAACCTGATTCTTTACAACATTAGGCTGTGGAGGCCTAATTCTATATCTTTAATAAAGAAATAGATTTCTATACACTAAAGGCATCGTGGGGTATAGGGAGAGAGCAGGAGAGTAGCATAGGGATAAAGGATCAGCCGTGATCAGATTGAATGGTACAGCAGTCTAGGTGGGCCGAATTGCTTATCACAGCTTCTTTTCTATGTTGTTCGTTTATAGGAGTTACTTAAGATGGAATTATACTGTGGGCTTTATAATGTGTAATTTGTGATGGGATATTTACTGATTTCTTCATGTAAACTGGGAAGGTATTAAATGTTTTTATTACACCCATAAGCCACACTTCATATTCGCTTATAAGTCTTTCTTCGCAACTATTTAATATTATAAATGCCATTTGTTTTTCGGGTTTTAAGAAATAAAACCTTAACATTGCTGATAGCCATTCCAACAGGACGATGCCTGAACAGGCACTGATCTGAGTTTTTGTTTCAGGCACATTAAGGCCAAGCAAGGACAAATTGTTCTCTGCCTATGATAATAAAAAAAAACTGACTGAAGAATAGAATACTGAGAGTTGGTTACAACGAATTCTATGGAATACCACAGCGATTAATATTGGAACCTTGAGTATTATCTGATTTATGTTGAAGCCAAATCCAGGCTGGTCAGTGTTGGAGTTGATTAAAAAATTAGGAGAACCTGAGTCATCTTTTTGCCACAAACAGGATTCACCTTATGAAATGTAACCTCGAATCACTGACGCAAATCCCGAGATGATACATAATATGGTGTATCCCCTATTAACACGCTTGAACAAGTCAGTGCTGTTGTTACCATCACTGAACTGAGCCAGAAGAAATGCATACATTCTTACAGCCTTTCCCATGCTGCCCCACTGTCCACATACCTTATTGCTTCCCTTTACTTAGGGGCTGAGATGGCAGATTGTGAGCCAATAACTCTTTCTGAGTTCTCCTTTGGGTCAACAGTTTATTAATTCATTGTGCTCAACTAAGCTGTTGCACTACATAAACATAAAGCATGAAGGCATTAAGTCAATCTTGCAGTCCTACATCAGGGCAATTTGCCAGTGGGCATTCCAGCCTAGAACTAACTTGGATGGAAGTGGGAAGGCATTAGATATCAGATCCAATGACAACCTGCCTTATTGTTCAGGCCTTTTGTCTCTTGTCTCCTGCAGTGTTGGAAAATTATGTTACTTAATTCTGTTTCTCTCAGTCCAGTGCTCCCAGACCTGTTAAATATTTCTGCATTTTCTGTTTTTATGCCAAAAATAAAGGTTACATTTCTGAGATTTAGAAAGTCAAAGGTTTTTTAATCCTACTTTGCAAGATAAACATGGGCGTGGCACAGAGCAGGGGTTGGTAAATTATTTCCACTAGTCAAGAAGTTTAAGACGAAGGGACATAGGCTGAAAATAAAAAACAACTAAATCTTGTCCTTTCAGAAGTGAAGTTAGGAAACACTCCTAAATTCTGTACATGAAGAGTAACAGAAGTTGAAGCTCTGTTTGGGAAGATAGTCGATCATTTGTTAGAACTAGCATTGGTAGATTTTTGTTCATCAAGCCGTATTAAGGATTGAGGGAGGGAGAAAACAAGTTTATGGATTTTGTTCCCAAATGAGACATGGTCTCATTCAAATTTGGAATAGGCCTAAAGGAGTAAGTAAACAAGTCCTGTTTGTGTGTTCCTAAGCATTCTGATTTTCAGTGGTAGTTCTGAAAGCCTGCACTGCAGAAAGTAATATTTCTCCTCTTCACATAATAAATTTCTGTTTGATTGTCTGACTGTCTGATTGCCAGTCACTTGCAAAGCTGGCTTCTATCTCATGGCCACAGCCAAATGCATTATAAATGTAATTCCAGTCAGAAGAAGTCTTTCATTTGTTATTTTTGTCAAAGGCTTAAATTACGGTAAAATACTAAATGCGAGAGATTGCCTCATCAATTGTGAGACAGATGTCATGTGTTAATATGTGCTGGTATGACGTTATGCATCTTGAAAATCACTTTTGATTAAATAGATTCTGTGCCAGGAGAAAACACAAAATTCAGTACAATGTCGAAGATGGAAACTTTTCAGAACTATCTATCCAGTTGGTAGATAGAGAATTATCTGTCAAATTTTTATTTCATGTCCTGTTGGAGAGCACAAGGATCTATCTGCTCCTCTTATTTCATATCCATGCATTCCCCCTTGGTGCCATCAGCTACAGATACAACACCGGTTCCACATGTACACTGATAGTCTACTCCTCTCACATCCTTGCACTGCCTTTCTTTGATAACATTGTTTGCCTGACATCCACATTAGGTAAGTAAAAATTGCTACTGTGACCCTGAAATAGCAGTCGAGGGATCTTTAGACGACATTTTTATTGCCTGTTTGTAGACGAATGTTTGCAATTCAACATAATTGATGCAATTGACCTCTTGAGTTCCAAATGTTTGGCAGGACAGCCAAGAGTCTACTGTTAAGTACACAGCACACGTCAGTGATAGTTAAAGAAAAAACTAGTTAAAAGGAAAAATTGTTAATGCATGTTCCACAGCATTTCATAGTAATTTAATTGCATTTAGATGCAGTCATTGTTATTGTGCTGGGATGTATGGCACATATTTTGCCACAATAGCATTTTACAAATAAATTCATAACCTGTAATCATACCCTGATTGCAGCAAAGTGCAAGCTGAGGTAATGTGGTATATTTCAGTCCTTGGCTCTTGGTTGATAACTGATGGAGTTGATCTTCAGTTGTCATTTCGTTCTGGTAATTTGAAAATAATGCAAAGCCTTAGGGGCTCAAAATGAGTTGGTAGGGTACAGCCAGCTGCTTGTCCATGTGGGTAGTACAGACGTCTTTGAGTTACTTGAATTGTGAATGCTGTAGTGATTAATGTAATTCTTGAGCATCTGCAAAGACTTAAATGTTCTCCTTTGAAATGCTGTTTAATCTTGGATTTCACTATTTGCATGAATTATTTGAAAAACGTCCTCATTTTTTTGTTGGAAGCTATTGAATGGTACCAATAATTACATTGTTTAAGGATTGAAAATTGAATAAACCTTTAGTTTGATTATTACAGTCACGGTCTTTAACTTCGGAACTTGCTTCTCCAAATTGAACTTTAATCAATGAATACAAAGTACCTGTTTTGGCCACAGTGCAAGCCAACTTGGAATTCTTTTCAACCCATTTCTTATTGTCTGCAGGCTTCCAAAAGTTACCCATAAAAGAGATATAAGTCATACAGCATTTATAGGCTTCAAAAAGGTTATTAGTTAAAGAGTCAGAGAGTCCTTCAATGTAGAAACAAGCCCTTCGATCCACCATGTCTATGTTGACTAACAAACATCAACTATGCTAATTATTTTTACCTGAGCTTGATCCATAGCCTACTGTGCATTTTATGTATTCATCCAGATGCTCCTTAAATGTTGCGAGAGTGCCTACTCCACCACCTTCTCAAGCAGCACATTTAAAGTATCTACCATCCTCTGGGTGAATTATTTTTATCAGATTGCCACTAAACCACTTGCTCCTCTCCTTAAACTTGTGCCTTCTGGTCTTAGACACAACTGCCATAGGGATGATCGACTCTGTCTATGCCTCTCATAATTTTGTGTACCTCAAAAAACCCTCCCTCAACTCCTCTGCTGCAAGGTAAACAAGCTCAGCCTATCCAGTATCATCTCATAGCTGAGACTTTTCAACCCAGGCCAACTGGTGAATCTCAAGTTGAAAAATGTGACGCTGGAAAAGCACTGCAGGGTTAGGCAGCATCCGAGAAGCGTCGACATTTCGGGCGTAAGCCCTTCATCAGGAATGTGAATCTCCTGTGCACCCTCTCCAGTGCAAAAGTGCCCTTCCAATAGTGTGATGACCAGAACTGTACACAGTTTTGCATCTGTGGCTTAATCAATGCCTTATAAAGTTGCAACAAGACTTTATTGCTCCTATATTTTACACCTTGGCTATCGCAGGCAAGCATCCCGTACGCCTCCTTCACCACCTTGTCTACCTGTATTGACACCTTCAGGAATCTATGCATAGCTAGTGGAAGTTTATTGCAAAATGAGAATTCTGGATATATGATAGATTCTGGAAGAGCTATAAGCACATAATCATCAATTGCTCCATATAGAAGAGAGTTTCAAACTTCAATCATTTTATGCATGTTTCTGATTTCACTTCTAAATGACATGGCTCTAAACTTCAGATCATGCCCTCGCCCCAGACCCTCTAAGAACCAGAAATAGAATACATTGGGTAAAACTATCTCTTCCTGCTCATATTTTGAAAACTTTAATTAATTCACTCCTTATTCTTCTAAATCAAAGGAATACAATCTCTTTTGTTTAATCTCATCCCAAAGCTTAACCCTTAGAGTCCATATAATTTTCTATTAAGTAAGCTTGCAGGGCTACAATGATGGAGTTGGGACATTAGACTTACTGGAATGCCCTTCAGAATGTGGGAATGGTCTCAATGAAATGAAGTTATTCAGTACCAAGCCATAGTGATTCTGACTCTCAAAGTCTGCACTGCAGTCCATCCAAGACTGATATATCCTTTCATAAGTGACTTGCCCAAAACTGCTTAGAGTTTTCCAGGTGTGGGACTGGCCAGGACTTTGTGGCTAAAGCTTGCCTTCAACCCTTTTGTATTCTGGCCCTCAAGTCAAAATCTAGCATTCTATTAGTCTGTTTTAAATTTTATGTTCTGACTTGTTCATGACATTTTAATCACCCATTTTCATTGTCACTTTAGACCTCCACTGTATCTAACCTTGTTCCTTTTCGATAATACTCAATTTTATCATTTTCAAAATCCAAATGCACGATTTTGCATTTGCCTATGGTATAAGATCAAAGAAAAATGTACAACCCAGGAACAGGCCCTTTGGCCCTCCAAGTCTGTGCCAATCCAAATCCACTGTCTAAACCTATCGCCCAATTCCTAAGCATCTGTATCCCTCTGCTCTGCACCTACTTATGCATCTGTCCAGACCCACCTTAAATGAATCTACTGTGGCAGCCTCTACTACCTCTGCTAGCAACGCGTGCCAGGCACCTATTACCCTCTGTGTAAAGTACTTTGTGTGTTTCCCCCTTAAACCTTTCACCTCTCACCTTGAACCTGTGACCTCTCCAGTGCCAGTACATCCTTTCTCAAATAAGGAGACCAAAACTGCACACAGTACTCCAGGTGTGGCCTTACCAGCACCTTGTACAGCTGCAGCATAACCTGTCTGCTTTTAAACTCAATCCCTTTAGCAGTGAAGGACAAAATTTCATTTGCCTTTTTATTTACTTGTTGTACCTGCAGACCAGCCCCTTGTGATTCATGCACAAGGGCACCGAGGTCCTTCTGCACAGCAGTATGCTGCAACATTTTACCATTCAAGTAATAATCCTATGATTCCAGCATTACTAGAGAGGTTTGCAACATAATATATACATAACAACTTATCTATTTCTTTTTAAATCTATTTTAAGATTTCGATCAGTGGCTTTTACTAAAAAAAATTCAAAAAAACATTTACCTTAAAATCTGTGCTAGACAGGCCAGTCCAACAGTCATTGAAGAATTGTGCACCCCTTTACTGCGCATGTGCAGTTCCATCTCTTCCCAGCGATATAGTCCTTGATCATTGTGCTTGTTCAAATCAAATGTCTGGACCTATGTATGCGCAAGCAAGTTGCATAATGAGCAGATTTCTCACCTTCCACATATGTGTAATCCTGAATCTCCACAAAGCGGAGCTGCTTTCAGGGAACGTTTTGGAAACTTCTACCTGGCACGCCAATTGAAAACCTCTGTTTCTGTCAACTCTTATTCTCTCTGATCAACCGAAAATTTTCAAGGTGTTCAGTCACACTATCAATAATCATGCACTCGAAATTTCCCAGCAACAAACTTTTGTCTAGCTGGTCAATACTTTCCTGGTTTTTTTCTCTCACCTGTGTGGAGTTTGCACATTCTCCCCGTGCTGCGTGGGTTTCCTCCGGGTGCTCCGGTTTCCTCCCACATTTCAAAGATGTGCAGGTCAGGTGAATTGGCTATGCTAAATTGCCCATAGTGCTCAGTGCATTAGTCAGAGGGAAATGGGTCTGGGTGAGTTACTCTTCTGAGGGTCGGTGTGGATTGGATGAGTCGAAGGGCCTGTTTCCACATTGTAGGAAATCTAAATCTAAAATCTTTCTTAGAAAGCAGAACAACATGCACAATTTTCCAATCTAACGTCCTGTCCCTAAATTGGATGAATTTTGAAAGGTTATAGTTAGAGCAATTTTGCTTTAAAAGTCCATTAATTTCTCCATCAGTTATCTTGCTTCATTAATTTTGTAATGATCTGTTCCTGATTCAGTTTTGTTGATAATTGTTACTCTTATTAAATAAATGCATGCAATAAAATCTTGTAACTCCAACAAATTCAGATGATGCTTCCATTCGCTCTCCTCTGTTTCACTGCACAGTTGTTTGTGTCGTGCACTTCACTTAGAGTCTTGTTGTTTTATATGCATGTTATCATTCTGGAGCTATGGAGAGTACTAGTTTAGAAGCTCTAACACACAAACGAAGCTGTATCAGAACACTATTCCAACGAGCCACCACACACGGCAGCACAGATGAACTTCGGAAAACAGAGGAGAACCACCTATAAAACGTATTCAAGAAGAACGGATACTCAAAAAATACAGTCTGCAGATTCCTCAAGAACAAACCACGACAAGCAAACCAAACACAGCCAGAAACCCTAACCACCTTATCATACATCAAAGAAGTTTCAGAAATGACAGCCTGACTACTAAGACCCCTCGGAATCCTAGTAGCACACAAACCCACCAACACTCTCAAACAAAAACTAACAAACTTGAAAGACCCAGTACAACCCATGGACAAAACCAACGTCATCTACAAAATTCCATGCAGTGACTGCCGCAAACACTACGTAGGACAAACAGGAAGAAAGTTAGCCACCAGGATACACGAACACCAGCTAGCCACAAAAAGACATGACCCTCTCTCCCTCGTAGCCCTACACACGGATGAAAAAAACCACCAATTCGACTGGGACAACACATCTATCCTGGGACAGGCTAAGCAAAGAGAATTCCTAGAGGCCTGGCACTCCAACCACAACGCCATAAACAAGCACGTAGATCTAGATACCATCTATCAACCCCTCAGAAAATGAACAGGAAATGACATCACCACAAACCCCAAGAACCCCATCCAGGACAAAAATATAAATAGAAAGCAGGAGACAACAGCTTCATTTCACTTGGAGGTCGCCAGGTAATGAAACGTCTGGATATCAAACCTACAGCTCAGCGAGCAAACCTACACCCTAAACCTCAACCTGAGCTAGAAACCTTCACAAACCTTGCAGTATTGTACTTAGAATAGCCTGAGAAATTTGGTTCAGATTCAGTGAGAGGAATTATGCAATATGCCACAAATACTAAGACCAGTGTTTGACTTCATTTCTTTGCTATTATTCTCACTTTGTTTCTTCAAAATTTGAATTTAAAATTTGAGCTTTTTGTGTGATTTGGAGCTATTTGTCACCAATCATGGAGCAGCATATCTGATATTATATGTAACTGTTCTCATGTGTTGCATGAGTTTAATGCCTTTAGTGTGCTAGTTTGGGAAATAGGTTTAGAAAAATGTTGTTTGTTAGCAATTAATGTTTTGCTATTTTCTCTGACCAGAAACCTGCTACCTATCAATCATGTTTGCATAGAAGATGGGGAGAGGCCTATTGTACTGCTGCCCTATCTCAACTGGGGGAACCTGAAACTCTTCCTTCGACAGTGCAAGCTTGCTGAGGCCAACAATCCTCAGGTAACTGCTGAGCAATAGAAGTAATCTGTACACTGCACAGCTATTACAGTTAAATGTTGGGCCCAACAAAGCATCTAGGATCTATTATCTCCTGAGTATAAATACTCTGTGTTCATAGAACAATCTGTTGAACTTGGGCCTGCCCATTGAAAGAGCTTTTCAATTGGTTCCACTCCCCTGATCTTTCCTCGGAGCTCTGCAATTCTTTTCCTTTTCTGGAATTTATCAAATTATCAGTTATGAAGAGAGACTGGATTGGCTGGGTTTGTTTTCCTTGGAGCAGATGGAAAAAAAATGGAATATGCTGCTCAAGAGGGTGGAAGAGGCACATCCCCTTGTAACATTTAAGAAGCATCTGGATGAGTACTTAAAATGCCAAGGCATAGTAGGCTATGGACCAAGTACAGATAAATGGGATTAGTGTAGTTGGTGTTTGTTGTTGGCATAGATGTAGTGGGCTGAAGGGCCAATTCCTATGCTGTAAGATTCTATGACTCTAATTTTTTTTGGACAGTTAATATTGAAGCTGTTGTCAGTGATATATTCCAGATGATCACAATTCGCAGTCTAATTTTACTCATCTTCTCGTTGGTGCTTTTGCCAAGTGTCTTAACTCTGTGTTATCTGGTTCCCATCACTTCTGGCACTAGGAATAGTTCCTGTCTGTTTGCTCCATCAGAGTTCTTATGAATATGACCACATCTGTTAAAATGTCCTGAAGCTTCTCTGCCAAAGGAATACAATGTTGACCTCTCCAATCTGTCCACCTGCTAAGCCTCTTTCCTGACTCAATTACAGGCCCTACCAAGGTCTTAACATATTTTCTAAATTGTGCTCGCCTAAATTGAACACAGTACTCTGCTGAGGATCACCCACTGGTGTAATAAAGAATTATTAAATATTTTTGCTTTTGTACTCTGCTTACAAAGCTCAGGATGATTTTATTTGCAACCATTTTCAAAGACGTGTGACTGTTAATGCTAGAGTTCTGTTTTTCCAATTTAAAACTGCACTATTTTATATCTTTCATTTGTTATATTGCCGTTTCAATTCAAAATTTTCTTTGCCATTCTGATGTCCTTTTCCTCTTATGCGAGGATGACACTTGATAGAATCATATAACTGTACACTGAGCATGGAATTTGCACCAGCTCTTTTGAAGGTAATTTAAATATTCCCAGTCTCTTGCTGTAATCTTTTGTCCCGTAATATTTATTTAATTCCCTTTGTTAGTGAATTCTTTTCCACCACTCTATCCTTGCAAAACATTGTGATGTAGCCTTTTTTTTTCGCTGATCAGTTAAATTTGTATCCACTGGGTTACTGATAATTCTGCCATTGAAAGCAGTTTCTCTTTATTTATTCCACATAAACCATTAATAATTTTAAACACCTCCATCAAATTTCCTCTAAGCCTTTTCTGCTCTGAGGAGAACAATCGCAGCTTTGCTGACGGATCAGCTTAGGAGGTGGTCACGGAATTGCATTGTTCTAAAGAGGGTCATCATGGGGTCAGTGGGCTGAAGAGTTCCTGTGCCATAATGCCTCAAGAATACGTAACCATAACTGTTGTTTCTCCTTATTCTTCCTGTCAGTTGCCATGTCTCCACCAGTTCCATGAAACTCTTCAAGTCTACCTGACCATTTTGTTATTGAATTTATCTTTAATTATGTTCCATTTTCTATGGTGGCTCAGTGATTAGCACTACTGCCTCACAGCGCCGGGGACCCGGATTCGATTCCAGCCTCGGGCTATTGTCTGTGTGGAGTTTGCATATTCTCCTCGACTCTGCATGGCCTACCTCCCATAATCCAAAGATGTGCAGTTGGGTGAATTGGTCATGCTAAGTTGCCCATAGTGTTCAGGGATGTGTAGGGTAGGTACATGACCTAGGGGTAAATGTAGAATAATAGGGTAAGAGAATGGGTCTGGGTGGGTTACTGTTGGGAGGGTTGGTGTGGACTTGGGCCAAGTGCTGGAAAATGGGATTAGAATAGTTAAATGTTTGTATTTGACCAGCGCAGATTCAAAGGACTGAAAGGGCTTTTCCTGTGCTGTACCCCTGTGCTAACTCTAGGATCGTGCTTTGGTGAAGTGCCTTGCGTTTTTCTACTTTTAACAGTGCAAAATAAATCTGTTCTGGTGTATCTCTTCAACTTTAAAAAAAGTGTGTTCAGAAGTTGCAAGTATTGCATAATTGTTTACATAATTGTCACAACATGGTGCTCGATAATGTACCAGGCTCATTCAAGAGCCAGTGCTTCAACACAAAATGTGAAATTGTGCCAGTACTAAATAATTTGGAAAAATGTCATCAAGTAAAACAAGCAAGAGTAACCTTTTTGAGCTAAACAACAGAGAGAGATGGTGTGCTCAAGCTGTATCAAAGCCTTCCTTGGACAAAGAAAGGTTACAAATGCACAGATGTAGTTTGATTAGAGGTACAGTATTATTCAACAGAAAAAATTAAGGTGCTGCCTCTGTTTGCCTGCTTTCCATTTGAAAGAGAAATTTTATCAAAATTCCTTGGTTTCCAAATTATAGAAGTTTGCTGCCAAAAGAAACTCCACATTATGACCATAAAATCTGATGTAAGGGAATTCTAGGGAATGCACAACAAAGACTTTAGCATTTGAATCTATTGAGTATTGACAATTCATGTTTAGAGAGGGCTTTAAGCTAAATAGTGGGGAGGATTCACATAAGAGGATTTAGTAAATCAAAGAGAAAGGCAAGGCATTAGTGCAAGGTTGTAATAAAGGTAACAATAAACCCTGGAGTTTACCAGAGCCAGAGTAACCATAAGTAAAAAATTGATAAGTTGCCATAGTCCTACCAGACCATAGGCCTGCTCTCTTATTAGAGATGGACAACATGGGTTGGTTTAATCTGAGGGTCGGCACGTTTCGGGTGAGGGGAGCAATTGAGAAGGAGAGTCCTTCATGATGACCTCAGCTGGTGCATCACTCTGCATCTCAAACCAGCTGTCCAGCTAAACGAGCTGGCTTTAATCTTCACATCAGTTGGAAAAATCAATTTAGCAAAGACGACTTGAAGGACAAGTTTGTCGGATGTACTTTGGACAGTTTCTTAGAGCATTCTGCAGTCTCCCAGGATCAGACATTTTGGATCTAATAATGTGCAATGTCACTAGATTAATCAAAGACCCACATAGTAAAGGAGTTTCAAGGCAAAGATGATCTTAATAGAATTTCTGTCAATGATAGATTTTCACTTTCAGTTTGAGAGTGAATCCTAAATGTAAAGCAAGGTTTGGCAACAATTCAGAGTTGGCTGAAGTGCACTTGGTAAAAATGTTAACATGGAATATAGTAGAAAATCAGTTGTTACCATTGAAACAATAATAGATGGTAGGAGGAGTAGGCCATTTAATTGCCCAAGGAGAAAGTGAGGACTGCAGATGCTGGAGATCAGAGCTTAAAAATGTGTTGCTGGAAGAGCGCAGCAGGTCAGGCAGCATCCAAAGAGAAGGAGAATCGACGTTTCGGGCATAAGCCCTTCTTCAGGAATGAGGAGGGTGTGCCAAGCAGGCTAAGATAAAAGATATGGAGGAGGGACTTGGGGGAGAGGCGTTGGGAATGCGATAGGTGGAAGGAGGTTAAGGTGAGGGTGATAGGCCGGAGAGGAGGTGGGGGCGGAGAGGTCGGGAAGAAGATTGCAGATCAAGGAGGCGTGCGGAGTCTGAGGGCTGAGACTGAGAAAAGGTGGGGGAAGGGGAAATGAGGAAGCTGGAGAAATCCGCATTCATCCCCTGTGGCTGGAGGGTTCCTAGGCGGAAGATGAGTCGCTCTTCCTCCAGGCGCCATGGTCTGGCGATGGAGGAGGCCAAGGACCTGCATGTCCTTGGCGGAGTGGGAGGGGGTGTTAAAATGTTCAGCCACGGGGCAGTTGGGTTGGTTGGTGCGGGTACCCCTCATTTCCTCTCCCCCCACCTTTTCTCAGTCCCAGCCCTCAGACTCAGCACCGCCTTCTTGACCTGCAATCTTCTTCCCGACCTCTCCACCCTCCCGACCTCTCCGCCCCTACTCCCTCTCAGACCATGGCAACACGGCCATGGCAACACGACCTCGTCCTTCAAGTTGTCTTGGTGGCTCAGTGGTTAGCACTGCTGCCTCACAGCACCGGGGTCTCAGGTTCGATTCCAGCCTCGGGTGACTGTCTGTGTGGAGTTTGCACGTTCTCCCCGTGTCTGCGTGGGTTTCCTCCGGGTGTTCCGGTTTCCTCCCACAGTCCAAAGATGTGCAGGTCAGGTGAATTGGCCATGCTAAATTGCCCATAGTGTTAGGTGCATTAGTCTGAGGGAAACGCGTCCGGGTGGGTTACTTTTTGGAGGATCAATGTGGACTGGTTGGGCCGAAGGGCCTGTTTCCACGCTGTAGGGAGTCTAATCTAATCTGTATATCCTCCTCACAGCTGATCCCTCAACTTTGCATCATTTGCAAATTTTGAGGTATTACATTTAGTTTCCTCATCTAAATCTTAATATACATTGTGAATAGCTGGGATCCTATTACAGATTCCTACGGTACACCACTATATCTCAAGTGTGAGACTTTGTCGAAAGCTTGATCAACCCTACTAGTTATATTCTTCAAGAATTCCAATAAATTTGTCAAGCGTAATTTTCCCTTTTATAAATCCATGCTACCATTGTTTGCTAAGTGCTTTGATATAAAATCCTTGATAATGCACTCTAGCATTTTCCCCATTCCTGACATTAGACTCACTGGGCTATAGTTCTCTGCTTTCTCTCTACCTCCTTTTGTAAATAGTGGGGTTTCATTAGCTACCCTCTAATCTGTAGGAACTCTTCCAGAGAATAAAGAATCTTGGAAAATGATCACCAATGCATCCATTATTTCTAGGACGATTTCCTCAAGTACTTTGTAATATAGATTATCATGCCCTTGCGATTTATCAACCTTCAGTCCCTGCGGTTTCCCCATCCCCATATCTCTACTAAAGCAGATTTGCTTCAGCTCCTCCCTCTCACTAAATCCTGTGTTCCCCATCATTTCTGCTACACTATTCATATCCTCCTTTGTGAAGGTGGAAGCGACTTATGAATTAAGTTCATTGAGTTCTTTGTTCCCCACTAAAAATTTCTCATTTATGACTGTTAGGGACCTACATTAGTTTGCACCAATCTTTTTCGTTTTACATATCTACAGAACATTCTACAGTCAATTCTTGTGTTCCCCGCAGGCCTATTCTCATACTGTGTTTTCCCATCGAAATCAATCCCTTGGTCCTCCCTTGCTGTTTTCAGTCCTCAAGTCTATTGTTTATTTTCTGCCAATTTGCATGCTGCTTCTTTGCATTTGATACTATCTCTAACTTACCTGGTAAGCCATGGTTTGGCCACTGTTCTCTTTGCACTCTTGCACCAGACCGGAATAACCAATTTTTGAGTTCACCTATTCGCTCTTTGAATATTTGCTACTTCCTATCCATTGTCATTCCTTTCAGTAACATTTCCTAATCCATCATAGTCAACTCACACCTCATTCCATCATAATTTCCCTTAAGATTTAGAATCAACTACTTCACTCTCCATCTTGACGATGCATTCTATTATATTCTGGTTGCTCATCTCCAAGGCATCTCTCACAACTATCTTACCAGTTATTACTTTCTCATTGCACAATACTCAGTCTAAGATTGCCTGGTCTCTAGTTGATTCCTCAATGTATTGGTCCAGAAAATCATTCTGTATACACTCCATAAATTTCTGTTGTACAGCACTGCAATTAATTTGATTTGTTCAGTCTATGTGCAGATTAAAGTCATCCATAATTACAGATGTTCTTTTACCACATTGACCTCTATCTTGTCTAACACCATTTCAAATATCACAATTCAGTGGTCTATAGGCCCCCTCCGCCAGAATGATTTTTGCTTCTTGGTATTTTTCAGTTCAACCCCCACAGATTCTTCTACATTGTCTGAGCTAATCCATTTCCTCCATATTATGTTTATATCTTCTTTAACCAGTGTGCACAGTGGTGCAGTGTTTAGCTCTGCTGCCTCACAGCACCAGGGTCCCAGGTTTGATTCTAGCCTCGGGTGACTGTCTGTGTGGAGTTTGCTCATTCTCCTTGTGTCTGCGGGGGTTTCTTCCCACAGTCACGAAGATGTGCAGGCTAGGTGAATTGGCCATGTTAAATTGCCCGTAGTGGTAGGTACATTAGTCAGAGGGAGGTGGGTTGGTGTGTACATGTTGTTGTGGAAACCTGTGACTGTTTCCACACTGCAAATAATCTAATCAGTAATGCATTTTTGTGCCTTTTCATTTTTGTTCATCCTTCATAAAATACTGAATACATCTAGATGTTGGGTTCCCATTCCTGGTCACTCCGAAGTCTGTCTCTGTAATCTGTTTACATCTGTTTGGGTGATTAATTCATCCACTACCAAAATAACTACTTTCATCCTAAATGCCATAAGCAGCAAATGTTAGACAGAGCTATGCAATCCCATAGCCAACAGATCAGATCTAAGCTCTGTAGTCCTGCCACATTCAATTCTGAATGATGGTGGAGTTAACTTAATTGAAGAACTGGCGCCATAAATATTCCCATCCTTGATAAAGGAATAGTCCAACACATCAATGCACGTTATAACAGACATGAGAAGTTATGATCACTGTTTCCAAAATGCTCTTCAAATGATAGGTCAGTCATCTGGCCAAGGCAAGGAAAAATATGGCCCCCTCCTGTAGTTGGACTATATTGTTTCAAGAACCCCTCTTGGATGCGCTTAATAAATTCTGCTCTGTCTAAACCTCTTACTGTAAGGGATCCCAGTCAATATTGGGGATGTTGAAGTCATCCACTATGGCAACACTGTTGATATTGTATGATTCCATAATTTGTCAAGATATTTGTTCCTCAGTGTCTCAGTGGATGTTGGGGGTGCCTATAGTATAATCCTCTCAGAGTGATTTCACCCATCTTATTTTTGAGCAGTCCCCATATTGCTTCAGGAGATGAGCCCTCTAGTATGTCCTCTGAGTGCAGATGTGACATTCTCCCTGACATTCTACACCTGTCTTATCTTCCTCTCTATCTCGTCGAAAACAACAAAACCCGTGAAAGTTGAGCAGCCAGTCCTATCCCCCTCTCAACCAAGTCTCTGTAGTGACCACAACATCATTGTCCCATTTATTGATCTAAGGTTTTAAGCTCATCTGCTTTACCTATAGAACTCCATGCATTGAAATAAATACACTTCAGCCCATTAATCCTATCATATTCATTACCTGTTTCTGTCTGTCCTTCGTTTCTGATTTTTTTTGGTCCTAATATCTACCTTCCCCTCAATCCCTTCACTTACTGACCTGCTGCTCTGGTTCCCAGCCCATTGCCGTTCTAGTTTAAATTCTCCCAAGTAGGACTAATGAATACCACTGTGAGGATATTGGATTCCCACTAGTTCAGGTAGAACCTCTCCCTCTTGTACAAGTCAACCTTGACCCAGAAGATGTCCCAATGATTCAAGAACCTGAAACCCTGCCCCCTGCACCAGCAACCCATTCATCTGTCATAACTTTCTATTCCTTGCCTCACTGGCGTGTGGCACTGATAATAGAGATTACTGACCTCGAGGCCCTGCTTTTCAGCCTCTTTCCCAACTCCATGTAATCACGTGTCAGGATCTCATCCCTCTTTCTCCTGATGTTGGTACCAATATACACTACAACCTCTGGTTGCTCACCCTCCCCCTTAAGAATTCCATGCAGCCACTCAGACATCGTTGACCCTGGCACAAGGGAGGCAACACACAATCCTGGAGTCTTGAATGTGGCCACAGGAATGCCTGTCTGTGCCTCTAGCTAGCAGGTCTCCTACCACTATTGCTCACTTGGACTTTGCCACACCCTGCCCATCAGCAGAGCCAATTCTGGTGCCACAGGCCTGGCTGCTGCTGTTTATACTCCCCTGAAAGGATATCCCCTTGACAATATCCAAAACAGTATACAGTACCTTTTAGAGAGAGGAATAGCTATAGAAGACTCCTGCACTCCTACCTGCCTCTCCTGCCGGTCACCCATCTACCTGACTATTCCTGCAGTGTGACTGCTGCCCCCCAGTAGGAGGAAACCATTGAGGAGGAATTTTAAGATATTCTTTCCCAGGTAGACACTCCCTCTGTAATTTCAACAGACCTATCTCCTTTCTTGAAAGTGATCTCCATTATGATGTCTTTAAGATCGGCATGCTGCCTTCCTTCCAGATAATGATGAGGTTGTGGATTTGTGTCATGGTGCTTCGCCACTGCATATTAGTGCTTCAGTGGAGGTTCCATCTCGAATGGCTTTAATGATGGTTTGGGGGTGTGGTGAGATGGATAGATGCTAAGAGCACTTGTGTGGAAGGCAGCATCTTCGTTGAGCATATCCTGCAAATTCTGCTGTTACCGCCTCTTGGCCTATGAACAGCTGTCCTTTTTTGGCTTCCAGTGGAGTAGGTCCCTGAGTATTCGAGCCATTGATGGCATTGATAACGCTGAAGATGCTGCGCACACTGTTGATACTGCGCACTCTTAGTGAGTTGCTGAATCTGCTGTGTTTTTCCACCCAGCATTGCTACCCCTCAGCCTTCGCTTAGTTGTAAGCTTGTTTTCGCTCACTCGAGTTGCCTGTTCAAGAAAGCCTTGCATTTGCAGTCTAGGAAATCCCAGATTGTTCTCGTTGAACCATTCTTGGTATTTCCTGGTCAAGAAACCAAGTGTCTCCAAGCAAGTACAAACAATGTTGGTCTGTTAGGTAACAGTATTTGGAGCGGGGCTGTTCCATTAAGTCTTTTGCTTGTCCCTCTGTTAGAACGTGGTGTTTAGAGCATAGGGTCTGTTCCTGAATTAGGCAAAAGTGAGGACTGCAGATGCTGGAAACCAGAGTTTAGATCAGAGTGGTGCTGGAAAAGCACAGCAGGCCAGACAGCATCCAGTGAGCAGGAAAATCGACATTTCAGACAAAAGCTCTTCATCAGGAATGGAGGCAGGGAGCCTCCAGAGTGGAGAGATAAAAAGGGCGGAGGGTTGGGGGTGGGGGTGGAGCTGGGGAGAAGGTAGCAAAGAGCATAGGTGAATGGGGGTGGGAATGGAGGTGATGGGTCAGAGGGGAGGGGGGAGCGGATAGGTGGGAAAGGAGATTGGCAGGTAGGACAGGTCATGAGGACGGTGCTGAGCTGGAAGGTTGGAACTGGGGTAAGGTGGGGGGAGAGGAAATGAGGAAACTGGTGAAGTCCACATTGATGCCCTGGGGTTGAAGTGTTCCGAGGCGGAAGATGAGGCGTTCTTCCTCTAGGCGTTGGGTGGGGAGGGAGCGGCGGTGGAGGAGGCCCAGGACCTCCATGTCCTCGGCAGAGTGGGAGGGGGAGTTGAAATGTTGGACCACAGGGCGGTGGGGTTGATTGATGTGGGTGTCCCGGACATGTTCCCTGAAGCTCTCTGTGAGGAGGTGTCCAATCTCCCCAATGTAGAGGAGACCGCATCGAGAGCAACTGATACAATAAATGACATTCATGGATGTGCAGGTAAAACTTTGATGGATGTGGAATCTCCTTTGGGGCCTTGGATGGAGGTGTGGGTGCAGGAGGCCCCCCCCGGAGACTCCCTTTCTGATGAAGGGCTTTTGCCCGAAACATCGATTTTCCTGCTCCTAGGATGCTGCCTAGCCTGCTGTGCTTTTCCAGCACCACTCTGTTCCTGAGCTGTTGTGTCCTTCGGCCCACCATGTCTGTGCCAACTATGATGCTATTCTAAACTATCCCACCTGCATGCACATAGTCTATATCCCTCTATTCCCTACCTTTCATATGTATGTCTAAATGCCTCTTAAACTTTGCTGTCGTATCTGCTTCTAACAGCTTTCTGGCAGTGCTTTCCAGGCACCTCTGTTAAAAAAAAAACCCTTGCCTTTTGCATCTCTAAACTTTTCTCCTACCACCTTAAACCTATGCCCCCAAATATTTGACATTTCCACCCTAAGAAAGAGATTCCAATTATCCACCCTATCCATGCATCCCATAATGTTATATACTTCAGTCAGGTCACCCCATAGCCTCCAATGCTGTAGTGAAAAATAATCTAAGTTTACCCAGTCTCTCCTCATAGCTAATACACTTTGATCCAGGTAACATCCTGATAAGACACTTCTGTACCCTGTCCAAAGCCTTCACATCCTTCCTATTTATTTCCATTTTCAGGGAGCTATCTATTTGACCCCAAAGGTATATCAATACTCCTGAGAGTCCAGCTCTTTACCATGTCCTTCCTCTTGCATTTGACTTCCCTGAATACATCGCCTCACATTGTCTAGATTAAACTCAGATGCCATTTTCCACCCAGCTTTGCAGCTGATCTATATTCTACTGCATTCTTTGATATCCTTCTTCACTATCTAGAATTCCAACAATTTTCATGTCATCTGCAGATTCACTAATCAGACAACCAGTGTTTTCATTCAGATCATTTATAAACAACAAAGGTCCTAGCACTCATCCTTGAGGAACACCAACTTTCATTGAATTCCTACAATGTGAAAGCAGGCCATTTGCCCCATCATGCCCATACCCAACCCTCTGAAGAGCATTCCCAGACTCATCCCCTACCCTGTCCCTGTAACATTGCTTTTTCCATTACTAATCCACCTAGCCACCACCTAGGATGCTGTTGGCAACTTGGCAAGGCCAAACCACCTTTCCTGCATATCTTTGGACAGTGGGAAGAAACCAGAGCACTTGGAAGAAACCCACACCGACACTGGGAGAATATGAAAACTCCATATAGATAGTCACTGGAGACTGGAATTGAACCTGGATCACTGGTGCTGTTAAGGCAGCAGTACTAATTGCTGAGCCACTATGCCACCCACTTTGTGTCCAGCGTGCCAATTCACTAAGGATTCCATGTGATTTAATCCTCTGGACCACCTACCTTGTCAAATGCTTTAGTAAAATCCATGTAGACAATCCTCGTTACCCTCGTTAATCATCTTTGTCACTACCTCAAATAACTCAAATCAAGTATGTGAGGCAAGACCTTTTCTGCATAAATCCATTCAGGCTATCCCCAATGAGTTTATTCTTCTCCAAATGCAAGTACGTCCTGTTGCTAAGAATCTTGTACAATAAATTCCCTGCCACTGATGTGAGGCTCACAGGCCTATAATTTTCTTGATTATGCCAGTTGCTCTTTTTGAAAAAAGGAACAATATTGCAGTTATGCAGTCTTCCATGACTTTGTCAGCAGCTAAAGACGATCCAAAGATTTCTGTCAAGGTCCCAGCAATCTCCTATCTTGCTTCCTTCAGTAACTCATCAGGTTCTGGAGACTTATCTGCCTTATGTGATATCTTCTCCTTCGAAGATCAACATACCCCATCAACAAACTCACCTCTAAACTCATCATTCATGTCTTTCTCCTTCGTGAATATCGATGTGAAGTACTCATTAAGGATCTCACCCCCTCCTACACCAGCCACACATTCAACTGTATTATCATAGAATCTCTACAGTGTGGAAACAGGCCATTTGACCCAAGTCCATACCAACCCTCTGAAGAGTATCCCATCCAGACCCATTCTCCCACCCTATTGCACAATACTCCCCCATGACTAATGCACCTAACCTACACATCCCTGAACACTGTTCAATTTAACTTGGCCAATTCACCTAACCTGCACTGCGTGGAGTTGCACATTCTTAGCTCCTGCTACTGCTCACCTTCAGGTAAGCTCTTCTATTCTATGCCCCGATCCCATCACTGCCTCTCTGACTGACCCCGCTCTTCGGTATTTATTCTCAGGTCCTCAGGTAGTTGTTATGACAAGATGATGTTCCTAGCATTTTGTCAGGAGAAGACTGCATTCAAGTTTGTTTTCCCTATGCCTTTCTGGCACAACATGCCTTTCCAAAACTTCCATCCTTCTCTGCATTGAAATCACCAAGGAGAAGTACAAGACAATATTTATAAGCAAAGAGTTAGCAACTTTAAAACTAGCTGCCCTTGTTAAATTATTTAATCAGTTAAAATGCAAAATCTAAGTACTTTGTCTCATACCTCCCTATCTTACCATGTAGGAGGAGAGTGCAGAGCTCTGAAAGCTTGCAATTTCAAATAAATCTGTTGGAGTATAACCACGTGTCATTTGATTTCTGACCGTGTCCACTCCAGTCCAACTCTGACATTGTCACATCATGTAACAAATGATGTAACGTAAGGATGTATGCTGGGGCCTCAGATAAGTTTGTGTTATTATAGAAATCTTACAGTGTAGAAGCAGGCCATTCAGCCCATCGAGTTGTCACAAACCCTCTGAAGAACATCCAGCCCAGACCCACCCACCTTACCATATCTCTGTAACCCTGCGTTTCCCATCAAGCCTCCACATCCCTGGAAACTACAGGGCAACTAAGTATGGTCAATCCACCTAACCTCCACATTTTTGGACTGTGGGAGGAAACCCATGCAGACGCGGGGTGTATGTGCAAGCTCCACACAGATAAGCAACCGAGCATGGAATCAAACCTCGGTTCCTGGCACTGTGAGACAGCAGTGCTAACCCCAGAGCCAACGTGCTAGTAATTATTTATGATCTACACTGACAACTTGTGATATAGTGGAGAAAAGCAGACTGAACTTGATAACTCTTCCAGCCTTCCAATAATTAACAGAGTACTTTGCTTTTGAAAACACTGGTGTCAATTTATAAGTGGCACCCAGTAAATTTCTTAAAACCGGCTTATTATTTATTCTCACAGTCGCACCCAAAAAATCTTCACATAGACAAATTCATGTGATATAGTAGGATGGTTCCTTCACCCAGCAGTTGAAGTTCAGACAAGTCCAGCTGGCTGAAGATAGATTACAGAGTCTCTTCAAATTTGATGGTGCTCAGAGACTGGGGCCAGTCTACGTTGGGACCTTCCAACCGCACGGCATCAATGTTGATTTCAGCGGTTTCCTCATCTCCCTCCCTTCCACCCCTCTCCCCAGCATTAACCCAGATCCAACTCTCCAACTCAGCACCACCCTCTTGAACTGTCCTACTTGTCCATCTACCTTCCCACCTATCCACTCCACCCTCCGCTCCGACCTATTGCCATCAACCCCCACCTTCATCTACCTATCACCTGCCAAGCTGCATTGCCCCCCCTCCCCCAGCCTCATCCCCCTCCCATTTATCTCACAGCCCCCTTGGACACCTCCCCCACATTATTGATGAAGGACTTATGCCCGAAATGTCGACTCTCCTGCTCAAATGCTGCCTGACCACCTGTGCTTTTCTAGCACCACGCTTTTCGACCCAGTTTATTTTCAGGCAAACACAAGCAAATGGTTTTGAGGAGGATTTAGCTTTCATGCTGGAGTGTGTTGTTTTTATGGCTCGTGGAGTCAGACTGGCTCAGAGCTTAGAGACGTATAATTAAAAATCTTAAAAATGCAGAGGAGTTTTAGACATAGACATTAAACATTGTTGAATCGTTTAGATTAAAGGGTTTCTATCTCTCTGGTAAAAATTCATTGAAACTTAATCCAGATCTTGGTTTTTAGTACCTCCGTGTGCCTGATGAATTTCAATCCCTCTTCATTATTGGTCTGGGGCTGCAGATAAAAGGTCAATGCTCTCATTGTCTCACTGTGTTTGCAGTATTCGTTCAACTGATAGGTGAGAAATTCCATCAGGATGATTGTCTAGCTTTGCATTTACTGTCAGAAATTGACCGCAACCAACTTGTGAATTGTGATCTGTAACAACCATTTTCAAGTCCGGCAAAGTCCATTTTTAGTTGTAAAGAACATTTCAGTTTTTCACAATTTATAATGCACTTCACCTCTCATGGACATGAAATTTGGGAGAAGAATAAGAGCAGAATACTGTGGATGCTGGAAATCTGAAATAAAGATAGAAAGTGCTGGAGAAGCTCAACAGCATCTGTAGCAATCAAAACATTTAACATGTAGAGATTGGTTCAAATATGATTGATATTAGGTGGCACGGTGGCTCAGTGGTTAGCACTGCTGCCTCACAGCACCAGGGGTCCGAGTTTGATTCCAGCCTTGGGCGAATGTGGAGTTTGCACATTCTCCCCATGTCTGCATGGGTTTCCTCCCAGAAGTCCAAAGATATACAGGTTCAGTGAATTGGCCATGCTAAATTGCCCATACTGCTCAGGGATGTGTAAGCTAGGTGCATTAGGCAGGGGAAATGTAGAATAATAAAGTAGGGAAATGCATCTGGGTGGGTTACTCCATGGAGGTTCAGTGTGGACTTGTTGAGCCAAAAGGCCTGTTTTCAACACTGTAAGGATTCTACGATTAACTCTGTTTCTCCTTCTATTGATGCTGCCAAAACTGCTAAGTTTCTCGAGCATTTTGGTTTTATTTACCATAGAAATCATTTGTATGAAGAAACTGACATACTGTCACCAAATCTGGTAAGAGCGCAAGGATAGGGAAGCAAATTGTAGGAAGTAGGATTGAAAGATGGGGCAGATATTTGGCAGACTGAATATCATGTGGGAAAATGTGAGATTGTTGTCTTTGGCAAGCAGCAGTCAAGGTAATCCTGAAGATGGACGCTAGTGGGAACATCCTCCACCTGTCTTCCAGCTTCACAATCAGAGGAGGCCAAGGCTATCTGACATATGTGGGGCTGCCTAGAACATGCTGAACCTGCAGGAGGTCAGGGTACATGGCAGCTGACTGCAAAGTGACCCTCTGCAGGAACTGCAAACAGGAGGGGCATTTGACTAAGGGCTGCAAGTAATCTGTTTGGGGAAGCAGGCCAACTGTAAAAAGCCTGCTGGGAAGGCACCACATATGCTTAGATGGTCAGAAGTGGCAACACAAGCCGTGGATCCCCAAAGGACAGTTAGGTATCCAGCAAGAAAACTGAAATGAGGGGCAGGCTGGAGAGGAGGGAAAGGTCGCTAAAGCGGAGGCACAGTAACTGACTCAGCATACACATGAACAGACAGTAGGTCTGCTTTGGTGTTGGCCGGGTAAACCAAGTTGGAAACGCATCACAGGTGCACGGACATTGAGTCTACGGGCAATTTGATATCAGTGATTAGTATTAAAACTACTACGCAGTGCGTTTCCATGTTGGCTTACCTGGTCAACTTCAAAGCCGACATCCTATTTCTGCAGGAGTATAGGATACTACACCTCAGCATCTACAGGAAATGATTGAGCTTATGAACCCACGGGGCTACAATTTGATCAGGGGGCAGCAATTACCGTTCATCCAGCTTGGATATTCTGATGCTGCACATGTCCAGGCTGACCATTCTGACCAAAGACCTCAATTGTATCATCCAGATGAGCTGACAGCAAACTGGATGTCACGTCCAGATCCCTGATGGGAATGGTTAAAGTTGTCAAGCAGCCCTGTAGATGGTGAAGCTTAGTTACATCTGGTCATGGGCAGACAGGTCTATTTGTTCAAGAATAGACTTCCTGTCAGTGTCCAGCACAGTCTTGTTCAGGTCTTCTGACAGTTTTCTGTTTGCTGATTATCACCTACAGGATAACCAGTGGGCCAGCAAGGGAATGTAGAAGCTGAATATGAAATTATTGACCCCAGAAAACATTGAGGAGCTCAAAAAGGACTACACAGGTTGGAGAACCATGAAGCCCCTTTGTGAGTCTCCAGCAGATTGGTGGGAAACAGACAAGAGGAACATTAAGAGGTTCTTTATCATCAAAGAGGTTCAGAAGGTGAGTGAGAGAGACGAGGGATTCTGTCCAAACTCCAGAAACCCATGCTGAACCTACTCCTGCTGCAGACAATGAGAGTCCATGTCACAGAGGATTTCCAGGAGGTGAAGAGCCAGCAAGCCTCTCTCTTTTCCTTGGAGGCCTCCAAGGTAATCTTCCAATCCAAGATCAGCACCTCGGAGCTGGATTAGAGATGGTCATGTTTATTCTTCCAGAAGATGCACAAGGAGAGCTCTGTTCTCAGCATCCTGAAGGAAGAAGATGGCTCGGTAACATTATCCGTCTGATCTCCTGAGAATCAGCAAATCCTTTTATGTCAGATTCTATGACATGAACGCCACAGACAACATGGCCTCCCAATCATACCTGTCCTTTATCACAGAGGTCTTCGACAACAGCACGTAAGAGAGGCTGGATGAGCTGACCAAGGCCCTCAAAAAGAATAAAACTCCTGGAAGGCTAATTTGTATTCAGCTCTTTGGGGCTTGTTTGGCCAGGACCTGCTAAAAGTATATGACTTAATGGTAGGATCCTGGGGAGTGTTGCTGAACAAAGTCACCTTGGAGTCCAGGTTCATGGTTCCTTGAAAGTGGAGTAAGGGTAGATAGGATAGTGAAGAAGGTGTTTGGTATGCTTGCCTTTATTGGTCAGTGCATAGAACATAGAAGAATACAGCGCAGTACAGGCCCTTTGGCCCTCGATGTTGCGCCGATCCAAGCCCACCTAACCTATACTAACCCACTATCGTCCATATACCTATCCAATGCCTGCTTAAATGCCCATAAAGAGGGAGAGTCCACCACTGCTACTGGCAGGGCATTCCATGAACTTACGACTCGCTGAGTGAAGAACCTACCCCTAACTTCAGTCCTATATCTACCCCCCCTTAATTTAAAGCTATGCCCCCTTGTAATACCCGACTCCATACGCGGGAAAAGGTTCACACTGTCAACCCTATCTAACCCCCTAATCATCTTGTACACCTCAATCAAGTCACCCCTAAACCTTCTTTTCTCTAATGAAAACAGCCCCAAGTGTCTCAGTCTTTCCTCATACGATCTTCCTTCCATACCAGGCAACATCCTGGTCAACCTCCTCTGCACCCGTTCCAGTGCCTCCACATCCTTCCTATAGTATGGCGACCAAAACTGCACACAATATTCCAGATGCGGCCGCACCAGAGTCTTATACAACTGCATCATGACCTCAGGACTCCGGAACTCAATTCCTCTACCAATAAAAGCCAATACGCCATATGCCTTCAATACCGCACTATTTACCTGGGTGGCAACTTTCAGAGATCTGTGTACATGGACACCAAGATCCCTCTGCTCATCCACACTACTAAGTGCATTGAGTATAGGAGTTGGGAGGTCATGTTGTAGCTGTGCAGGACATTGGTTAGGCCGTTGTTAGAATATTGCATGCAATTCTGGTCTCCCTGCTATAGAAAGGATGTTGTTTAACTTGAAAGGGTTCATAAAAGATTTACAAGAATGTTGCCAGGGTTGGAGAGTTTGAGCTACATGGAGAGGCTGAACAGATTGGTGCTATTTTCCCTGGAGCATGGGAGGCTGAGCAGAGACCTTATAGAGATTTATTAAATCATGAGGGGCATGGATAGGGTAAATAGACAAGGTCTTTTCCTTGGGCTAGGGGAGAAAGAACTAGAGGGTATAGGTTTAGAGTTAGAGAGGAAAGATTTAAAAGGGACCCAAATAGCAACAGGTGATGCGTGTAAGGAATGAGGTGGAATCTAATGCAATTACAGCATTTGAAAGGCATCTGGATGGGTATATGACTAGGAAGGGTTTAAGGATTATGGGCCAAATACTGGCTAATAGAACTAGATATAATTAGGGTATCTGGGTTGGCATGGATGAGTTGGACTGAAGGGTGTGTTTCCATGCTGTATATCAATATGACAATCTGCTTCTGGTACTAAGCATTCGCGAATCCATGAGGAAAGATATCATCACTCTCATCTACAAGAGCAAAGGGGAGAGGATGGAAAGTAGAAATTGGTGACTAATTTCACTGCCTGAATGCAGATTACAAAATCCTGTCTAAAATCATCACCAACCACATCAAGTCTGCTCTTGGATCGGCAATTCACACCAACCAAACCAGGCAGGACAATCTCTGAGATCATCATGCTGCTCAGTTATATGATCACCAACGTGCAGGATAGTAGGGTGGGCACCTGCCTCATCAGCCTGTACCAGGAGAACACCTTTGACAGGATATCGCATACCCACACGTGGGACGCAGTCTCCAAAATGGGTTTTAGGGAGGGAATCTGCAATTGGATCTGACTGTTCTACACCAACATCAGTAGTGGGCAGCATGGTGGTTCAGTGGTTAGCACTGCTGCCTCACAGTGCCTGGAATCTGGGTTCAATTCCACCCTCATGCAAATGTCTGTGTGAAGTTTGCACATACTCCCCATGTCTACATTGATTTCCTCCAGGGTGCTCTGGTTTCCTCCCACAGTCTAAAGATGTGCAAATAGTGGATTGGCCATGTTAAATTGCCCATAGTACGTAAGGATATATAGTGTGGGTGGATTAGCCATGGGAAATGTAGTGTTACAGGATATGTTGGGATGGTTGGATCTGGGTAGGATACTCTTTGGCGGGTCGGTTTAGACTCAATGGGCTAAATGGTCTGCTTCCATACTGTAGGTATTCTATGATTCTAGTGCAGTCTCAAGCAATGGGTTGGAATCCGAAACTTCCTGATCAAATCTGGCATCAGACAGGGCTGCCGACTCTCTCCTGCCCTGTGCGTTGTATAGAGCATTTTGCTAAGTCCATCAGGAAGTATGCAAGCCTGAGAGAGGTGACTATTGGTAGCGGAGACCTGAGGGTTAAAGCCTCCCTTTAGATGGATGACATCACTATTTTCTGCGTGGATCTGCCATCAGTGCAGAGACTCATAAGCATATGTGACCAGTTCAAACTGGCCTTGGGAACCAAGGTAAATAAAGGCAAGAGCGAGGCCATGTTCTTTGGGAACTGGGCCAACTGATCCTTTATCTGTTTCAGTGTCAGAACAGATTACCTGAGGGTGCTGGGAATGTGATTCAAAGGGGCTGGGGAGTGCACAAAATCTTGTGAGGAGTGTATCGCCATCGTGAAGCAGAAACTGGTCTTTTGGGAGCACCGCTGCCTCTCCATTGCAGGTGAAAAAACCTGGTCATCAAGTCTGAGGCGCTCTCTGTTGTTGTACATGGTGCAGGTCTGGCCCATTGCCTGAACTTGTGCCATTGCAGCCACCTGAGCCAACACCCACTTCCTCTGGAGGTGTAAGATGGATCATGTCCGCAGGGACACCATGTACGAAGCACTGGATAAGGGGGCAAAGAACGTACCCAATACTGCCCTCATTTCATGGCCTGTTGGTGCATCAAGCTGTGCATTGACACTCAGTTCTCAAACACCAAGTGTCACTAAATACTGAGGTTCTACCTGCCTTCAGTGTTGTGAAGGATAGACTGTCGTTGTTGCCATGGAACGCACCATGTTGCTGGACAGTTCCATATCACTTATCCTAAATGGGGAAATCTGCAAAAATAAAACGCCTTTTGACCACAAGTCAGGGTAGCACAGTGAGAGTGGCTGAATGGTTAGTACTGCTGCCTCACAGCATTAAGAACCCATGTTCAATTCCACCCTTGGGCAACAGTCTATGTAGAGTTTGCATATGCTCCCTGTGTCTGTGTGGGTTTCCACCAGGTGCTCTAGTCCCACAGTCTAAAGATGTGCAAGTTAGGTGGATTGGCCATACTAAATTCCCCGTAGCGTTCAGGGATGTGTAAGTTAAGTGCTTTAGTCGTGGGATTTGTAGGGTTACAGAGCAGGGGGATGGATCCAGTAGGGATGATCTTTGGAGGGTTGGTGTGAACTTGTTGGGCCAAGTGGCCTGCTTCTACACTGTAGGGATTCTATGGATTCTATTCTGTAAGTCCATCAGGCAGTGGTCAGCACGTAGCGTCCTTGAGACCCTGCAGGAAAAGGAGAGGGTGGAGCCTGCTGAGCAGTTCCCTGAGAAGACCATCAAAGTTATTTGGCAGAATGCTTTATCACCAGAACTTTCCAACAACACCAGGACATCACTTGGCTGATGGTGAGAAACATACTACCTGTGAGATCCTTCTTGTAAGCCTGAACTCTGTACACCACCGCAGGCTGCCCTCAAGGTAGCTGTGAAGGCTAAAGATTGTCACATATTTCCTGCTGGAATGTGCCTTTACAAAGCAAGTCTGGAGAAAGATGAGTGTATTTTGTTGAGGTTAGGCTGGAGCAGTTCTCAGTTTTCTACAGTCTGCTCCCCAGGAGACACATCAAGACAAACATCGATTGCATCTGGAAGACCATCAACTCAGTGAGAGACACTCATTTGTCTGCCTGAAACTTGTTGGATCTTCCAGATCAAGGAGTTGACTTTGACTGAATGTTGCCACATTCCAAAGTTCAGGATATACTAAAGCCTTGAGTAGCTGCCACCAGCATACAGTGGGGAAAGACCACTGTCTAAGGTCTTTTGGCCAAAGCTCAATGGGGGCTCCGTTCAGTTATCAGACACCCCCTGGTGTCTATATATATATATATATATATATATATATAAATAAAAATATAGCCTTGTAAGTAATGCCTTTGGTTTCTTTGTTATATAGAATCAAACAGTGTTTCTTTATTTCTCCATACCTCACCTATTGTACTCTATGCTACTTTCTCCCCAACCCCACCCTCCTCTCAAAAGAGGCAACTTTTTCACACAGAGGGTGGTACGTGTTTGGAATGAGTTGCCAGAGGAAGTGGTGGAGGCTAGTACAATTGCAACATTTAAAAGGCATCTGGGCGATTATATGACTAGGAAGGGTTTGGAGGGATATGGGCCGGGTGCTGGCAGGTGAGACTAGATTCGGTTGAGATATCTGGTCGGCATAGACAAGTCTCCATGCTGTACGTTTTTATGACTCTATGACTATGTATTACTGAAGCTTACTCCACTCATGCATAGGATTATAGAAGTGTAGCTGCAAACTGAGCTATAGTTAGATGATGGCTATTAAAGCCGAAATGGCAAATTAAGTAATAGAGCTGTGGAGGACTAGGTGTTGTTTTAAGAAGAACCTATAAAGCACTACACCAGATGACACTGTTACACATCTTCTATGTAAACCATGATTTGGTTGCTCTTCTGCATTGTAATTGCCATAGTCGTGTTAATTTCGACTAGTTTTAAAATAGACTTGTGAACAAAAATTAATGCATGGAGGAGACCACTCTACTAATATAGAAACATGGGTATCATGATAACCATAACAGAAATTTCTTCATTGTACCCAATCATTAAATTTCTTCACCAAAAGCAGTTTTATATTCACATTTGTGGCATTAACAATTGTGGGCAGAATGAAAGGTATGTTGTATAAAGGAATTTGTGGAAAATGACACGTTTTTAGGTGAAAGCAGTGCAGAGCTTACTAGCATTGTTGTGTACAGTACTGGCAAAGTAGATGAGTCATAGAACAGATAACAGTACTGTGCAGTACAGGCCCTTCAGCCCTTGATGTTTGCCGGTCTTTTATCCTAATCTAAGACAAGACTAAACTACATACCCTTCATTGTACTATTTTTCATATGCCTACCCAAGAGTCGCTTAAATGTCCCTAAAGTATCTGACTCTACTACCACTGCTAGCAGTGCATTCCGCACATAACCACTCTCTGTAAAGAACCTACATCTGACATCTCCCCTAAACCTTCTTTCAATTACCTTAAAATTATGTCCCCTCATGATAGACATTTTCACCATGGGAAAAAGTCTCTATCTATCCACACTCCCTGTGCCTCTCAATATCTTGTATACCTCTATCAAATCACCTCTTATCCTTCTTCATTCCAGTAAGAAACACCCTAACTCCCTCATCCTTTCTTCATAAGACATGCCCTCCAGTCCAAGCAGCATCCTGGTAAATGTCCTCTGCACCCTCTCTAAAGCATCTAAATTTCCTATAATGAGGGACCAGAAATGAGCTCAATATTCCAAGTGTGGTCTAACAAGAGCTCTGTAGAGCTGGAACATAACCGCGCAGCTCTTAAACTCAATCCCCGTACTAATGAAAGCCAACACACCAAATGCCTTCTTCACAACTCTATCAACTTGAGTGGCAACTTTGAGGGATCTATGGACATGGACCCCAAAACCCTTCTGTTCCTCTCACTGCCAAGAATCCTGCCTTTAACCCTGTATTCTGCATTCAGATTCAACTTTCTGAAGTGAATCACTTCATACCTTACCAGGTTGAACTCCATCTGCCACTTCTCAGCACAGTTCTCCACCCTGTCAATGTCCCTTTGCAACCGACAACAGCCCTCCACACTATTCACAACTCCACCAACCTTTGTGTCATCGGCAAACTTACTAACCCACCCTAGTGATTCCTCATCCATATAAAAAACACTGACTATCTCTAATCAAACTGTGATTTTCCAAATAATCCTAAATCCTGTCTCTCAACCATGCCTAATACTTTTCCTACCACCAACAAAAGACTTACTGGGCTGTAATTCCCAGGATTATTCCTATTCCCTTTCTTGAAGAAGGGAATAACATTTGCCACTCTCCAATGATCTGGCACTACCCCAGTAGACAGTAAGGACACAAAAGCACAGCAATCTCTCCCCTCGCTTTCTATAATAACCCATGGTATATCCCATCTGCCAAGGAGATTTACCAACCTAATGTTTTTGAAAATCTCCTAACATCTACCTGCATATTCGTCTGTTTAACACTGTCCTCAGAAACGTCAAGGTTCCTCTCAGTAGTGAATACTGGAGCAAAGTATTCATTTAGGACCTCCCCTACCACCTCCAACGCCAGGTGCAAATTAACCTCCACTAACCCTGATCGGCGCTACCCTCACTCTGGCCATTCTCTTGTTCCTCACATAAGTGTAGAATGACTGAGGGGTTTAGAACGTAGAACGCTACAGTGCAGTACAGGCCCTTTGGCCCTCGATATTGTCGGGACCTGTGAAATTAATCTGATGCCCATCCAACCTACACGGTTCCGTTATTATCGATGTGTATGTCTAATGCCCATTTAAATGCCCTTAATATCGGCGAGTCTATTACTGTTGAGGAAGGCCATTCACGTCCCTACTACTCTCTGAGTAAAGAAAGTACCCCTGATATCTGTCCTAAATCTATCACCCCTCAATTTAAAGCTATGTCCCCTCGTAGTAGCCTTCACCATCCGAGGAAAAAGGTTCTCACTGTCCACCCTATCTAACCCTCTGACTATCTTATACATCTCGATTAAGTCACCTCTCAACCTTCTTCTCTCTACTGAAAACAGCCTCAGTTCCCTCAGCCTTTCCTGGTAAGACCTTCCTTCCATACCTGGTAAATCTCCTTTGAATCTTTTCCAAATCTTCCACATCATTTCTATAATGCGGTGACCAGAACTGTATGCAATACTCAAACTGTGGCCTTACCAGTGTCTTGTGCAGCTGAAGCATGACCTCGTGGCTCCCTACCAATCCCTCTACCTATAAACATCTACACACCATATGCCTTCTTAACAACTCTATCAACCTGGGTGGCAACTTTCATGGATTTATGCATCTGGACACTGAGATATCTCTCTTCACCTACACCGCCAAGAATTTTACCATTAGCCCAGTACTCTGCATTCCTGTTACTTGTTCCGAAGTGAACTACCTCACATTCTTCCATATTAAAATCCATTTGCCACTTCTCAGCCAAGCTCTGCATCTTATCTATGTTCCTCTGTAATCCACAACATCTTTCGGCACTATCCACAACTCTGCCTACCTTAGTGTCATCCTCAAATGTACTAACCCATCCTTCTATTAGATTAGATTAGATTACTTACAGTGTGGAAATAGGCCCTTTGGCCCAACAAGTCCACACCGACCCGCCGAAGCGTAACCCACCCAGACCCGTTCTCCTACATTTACCCCTTCACCTAACGCTACGGGCAATTTAGCATGGTCAATTCACCTGACCTGGACATTTTTGGATTGTGGGAGGAAACCGGAGCACCCGGAGGAAACCCACGCAGACACGGGGAGAATGTGCAAACTCCACACAGAGAGTCGCCTGAGGCGGGAATTGAACCCGGGTCTCTGGCGCTGTGAGGCAGCAGTGCTAACCACTGTGCCACTGTGCCGCCCACCAATTCACATCCAGATCATTTATAAAAATGACAATCAACAGTGGCTCCAAAACAGATCCTAGTGGCACACCACTGGTAATTGAGCTCCAAGATGAATATTTCCCATCAACCACCACCCTCTGTCTTCTTTCAGCTAGCTAATTTCTGATCCAAACAGCTAAATCACTTTCAATCCCTTACAGAAATCCATACACACCACATCACCCCCTTTACCATCATCCACCTGTTTTGTCACCTCCTCAAAGAACTCAATAAGGTTAGTGAGGCACGACCAACCCTTTACAAAACCATGTTGACTTTCCCTAATCAAATTATTCCTTTCCAGATGATTATAAATCCTATCTCTTATAACCTTTTCCAACACTTACCCACAACTGAAATAACGCCCACTGGCCTATAATTACCAGGGTTGTCCTAACTCCCCTTCATAAACAAGGGAACAACATTCGCTTTCCTCCAGTCTTCAGGCACTACTCCTGTCGACAATGATGATGTAAAGATCGAA
Source organism: Chiloscyllium plagiosum (assembly GCF_037043375.1). Classification (NCBI taxonomy): domain Eukaryota; kingdom Metazoa; phylum Chordata; class Chondrichthyes; order Orectolobiformes; family Hemiscylliidae; genus Chiloscyllium; species Chiloscyllium plagiosum. Next base: position 91,753,834 of record NW_028270151.1, read on the forward strand.
GCCAAAGGCTCTGCAATCTCCTCCCTGGTTTCCCAGAGAATCCGAGGATAAATACCATCTGGCCCAGGGGACTTATCTATGTTCAGATCTTCCAAAATTGCTAAAACCTCCTCTTTGTCAACCTCAATCCCATCTAATCTTGTAGCCTGTATATCTGTATGCTCACTAACATTGCCTGTTTCCAATGTGAATACTGATGTGAGTATTCATTAAGCACTTCCCTGTGTCCTCAAATTCCATTCACAACTACTAACTTTGATTGGCCCTAACCTTATTCTAGTCATTCTTTTATTCCTGGTATACCTATATAAATGGTTTTAGGGTTTTCCTTGATCTTATCTACCAACAACCTCTCATGTCCCCCCCGGCTCTTCTTAGCTCTCTGTTTAGATCTTTTCTGGCTAACTTGTAACTCTCAAGCCCACTAACGGATCCTTCATGCCTTATCCTCACATAAGCCTTCTTCCTCCTCTTGACAAGAGCTTCAGCTTCTTTAGTAAACCATGGCTCCCTCTCTCAACAGTTACCTCCTTGCCTGACAGGTATATACTTATCAAGGACCCACAGTAGCTGTTCCTTGAATAAGCTCCACATTTCAATTGTGCCTATTCCTTGCAATTTTCTTCCCCATCCTATGCTTCCTAAATCTTGCCTAATCGCATCATAATTGCCTTTCCCCCAGTTAAACAAGTAGACAACCCTTTATCTGAAATCCCAAAATCCAAAAAGCTCCAAAATCCGAAGGTTTTTTTGTGAAGTTTTTTTTTCTCATTTACAAGGTTGTTTGGCACGCAAACAGTTAACCAAACTCCACACCCACTTGATGCGTGTCACTCAGATGCGATATGTGGGGGTGTAGTCCAGTACTGGCAGGCCTCAATTCTGTTTCCACGGCCCGTTTTACTTACAGTAAGTCTGTTCTTCGGGAAGATTTTTAAAAATTTCACCACCAAACTGTCATTTATTCTGAAATTCGAAAAATTCTGAATTCCGAAAACCAGCTGGTCCTGAGCATTTGGTTAAAGGATTGTGCACCTGTACCCCTTTCCCTGCGATATACACTAATCCCTGCCCATTGCTGTTGTAAACATAACAGAATTATGGTCACTATCACTAAAGTGTTTGCCTACCTCCAAATCTTAACACCTGGCCAGGTTCATTCCCCAGTACCAAATCCGATATGACATCGCCCCTTGTTGGCCTGTCTCTATACTGTGTCAGAAAACCCTCCTACACACATTAAACAAAAACTGACCCATCTAAATTACTTGAACTATAGTATTCTCAGTCAATATTGAGGAATCTAAAGTCTCCTATAACAACAACCCTGTTACACTCGCTCCCTATCCAGAATCATCTTTGCTATTCTTTCCACTACATCCCTGGAACAATTTGGAGGCCTATAGAAAACTCCCAATAGGGTGGCCTTGCCTTTCCTGTTTCTAAACTCAGCTGTAACTACCTCAGTGGATGAGTCTTCAAATGTTATCTGAACTGCTGTAATGCTACCCTTGATTAACAATGCCAACCCCCCGCTTTTACCATCTTATCTGTTCTTGCAGAATCATCTAAATCCTGGAATCTGCAACAACCACTCCTGACCCTCCTCTAGCCATGTCTCTGAAAAGACCACAATATCGAAATCTCAGGTACAAACCCATGCTGCAAGTTCACCCACCATTTTCCAGATGCTGCTGGCATTGAAGTACAACATTTCAAACCAACCATTGCCGGTTTTCCTTAATCCCACCTGCTTTTCACGTCCCCTTCTAGCTCTCCTGAGTCCATTCTTCAGTTCCTTCCTGGCCACCTTGTAACCCTCTAAAGCCCTCTCTGATCCTTGCCTGCTCAACCTTAAGTAAGCTCCCTTCTTCCTCTTGACTAGATGTTCCACATCTCTTATCACCGAAGGTTCTTCCATCCTACCATCCCTTCCTTGGCACAGTGGGACAAACCTGTCCAGCGCCATTAGCAAGTGTTTCCTAAACAACCTTCACATTCCTGTGGTGCATTTCCCCGAGAACATCTGTTCCCAATTTGGGTGCCCAGGTCCTGCCTAATAGCATTATAATTTCCCCTTCCCCAATTAAATACTTTCCCATACTGTCTGCTCCTATCCCTCTCCATGACTATAGTAAAGGACAAGGAGTAATGATCACTCACCTAATTGCTCTCCCACCAAGAGGTCTGACACCTGGCCTGTTTGTTGCCAAGCACCAAATTCAATATGGCCTCCCCTCTAATCGGCTGATCTACATATTGAGTCAGGAACCCTTCCTGGACACACCTGACAAAAACTATTTGAACTAATGAGGTTCTAATCAATATTAAGGAAATTCAAGTCACCCATGACAACAACCTTGTTACTTCTGCACCTTTCCAAAATCTGCCTCCAATCTGATCCTCTATTGCTGCTAGACAGTCTGTAGAAAACTCCCAATAAAGTGCCTGCTCCTTTCCTGTTTTTGACTTCCACCCATACTGATTCTGTAGCCAAACCTTCCTCTCTGACCTCACTTTCTGCAGGTGTGATACTGTCCCTGATTAGCAATGCCACTCCTCCACCTCTTTTACCGCCCCCTCCATTCCTTTTGAAGCATTGAAACCCTGGAACATCCAACAGCCATTTCTGCCCCTGTGATACCTGAGTCAGTGCTTTCAGGGCATGGGTGAGCACTGGGTGTTTTCAATAAATTGTATTCATTCTATTTGTGGTTTATGCAAGCTACTAGGTTTTTTGTGGACTTTAAACTGGAGATTCCGAAGGTGGTTTGGATTCAATGCATTTTGAAGTCTGACCAACCAAAGAAATGTTTAATTCAGTCAATAAATGTCACTGACTTGAAGAAACCAGTATAGATTACATGGAAGGAAAATAATCCATCACGTGTAAAATTGGTTTTGTGGTCACTTCGGCATCTTGAGGTATATGCTTCATAATTGTGCATTACTGGGGTTTTTAACAAACCTAAAGGAAAGACTGATGAGCTGGTTCTCTGGGGAATATATTTTCTTTTAATAACAAGTAGATATGGTTTTGCAAATTTTCTTAAGTTAAGGCTATTCTAGCTCTGGAATGTTCACCACAATCAACCTCAGAAATTCATCATTGCCTAGGGCGTGAGCTGCCCTCATTCTTTAAAAGAGGGATGGGCTGTAATCTAGCTGGATAGATTCAGAGACACATGTTGTCCATATAATCAAATATAAATCAGAATTTAATTAAATGAGATAAAAGGGGGAAGCAAAAAGTTTAAACCAGAATCTGAATTTGTTTAAGTGCGAGGGAAATGGGTCTGGGTGGGTTACTCTTCGGAGGGTCACTTTGGACTTGTTGGGCCGAAGGGCCTGTTTCCACATTGCAGGGAATCAAATCAATGGTATTATTGCTGGATTGTTAATCCATAAGACTTGGTAATATTCTGGGGACTTGGGTTCAAATCCTGTCATGGTAGATAGTGAAATTGTGAATTCAGTATAAAATCTGAAATTAAGAGTCAAATGATAACCATGAATTTGTTGTTGATTTGTCGGAAAGACCCATCTGGCTCATTATTGTCCTTAAGGGAAGGAAACTTAGGGAGTCATCCACGTTGTTGAGGATCTGGAACACATGTAGACCAGTCCAAGCAAGGACAGTGGACCTCTTTCCTTAAAGAGCACTAGTGAACCAGATAGGTTTTTACAACAATTGATAGTGTTTGCATTGTTGCTATTGGGCTAGATTTTTATTCCAGAGTTTTCCACTGAATTCAAATTTCAGCATCTGCTGTGAGATTCGAAGCCATGTCATCAGAACATTAATCTGGAGTTCTGGATTACTGGTCCGGTGACGTTACCACTGCATCACCAACTCCACATAATGATTTAAGTAATATTCACCTCTTCCTTTTTAAAAATGTATAACCTATTTTCCCATAGTATATTATCTGTCCACTTACTTAATTATCAAATTTTTCAGTAAACTGTTCTGTGAACCCTCTTGTAACCTTCACCAATTTTAGTATCATCAGCAAATATGCTGCAAGTAATTCATTTTCTTTCTCCAAATTATTAATATAGATTGTAAACAGTTACAGTCCCAGCACTAATCCCTGCGGAACCCTACTGGTCATGGGAGGCCAACCTAAAAAAGAAACCCTTATCCCCACTATCTGTTTCCTGCCCATAAGCCAATATAGTACCTCTAACACAATGGACTTATGTTTTAATCTTTTGTAAGGTACCTTGTCAAATGGCTTCTGGAAGTCTAAATACAACATAGCTACTGGTTCCCCCCATGCAATCTGATTTCAATTCTTCTCAAACACATAAATTATTCTCACAATTTCCCTTTCATGAAGCAATGCTGACTCTGCTTGATTAGATTATGCATTTCAATTTGTTCTGCTATTACTTCCTTAATAATGGGTTCCAGTACTTTTCCAACAATACGTTTAGGCTAATTGGCTTTTCGCCTCCTTCCCTTTTTTGAAAGCAGTTTTCCAATCCTCTGATAATTCTTCTGAATCCAAGGATTTTTGGAAAATTACAACCAATGCATCTACCATTTCTGTAACTACCTCTTCTAGGATCTTAGGATGCAAGTCATCTAGAACAAGGAATGTTTGACTTTTAACACCATTAGTTTGTCTAATACTATTTCTCTAGTGATGATAATGGTTTTAATTCCTCCTCCTCATATTCTTTAGTATGAGTGAAATGTTCAAAGTTGCTTCCACCATAAAGACTGATGCAAAATAGCTGTTTATTTCCTCTGTCAGTTCTTTATTCCCTAAAACTGTCTTCCCAGATTCATTTTTATATATATGTTAGCCTTTATTTTCAGTTTTTATATTTATTACTAATTTGCCCTCATTGTTTATTTTCTCTCTAGTTTTGTTATCTTTTTGTTGGAAGCCAGTTATACAGTGAAGTGTAACATAAATGTTTACCACCCAGCGTAGGTCTGTGTTGGTCAAAAACGATAAATACCATTATTTATCACCCAACTATTCTAATCCAATTTTCCAGCACTTGGTTCTTTCCTATCTAACTTGTATGTGCCTCTCAAATTATAATACATTTCAGTCATGTCTCCCCTCTCAATCTTCTCCGTTGCAAGGAAAATTACTCCAGTCCACCCAATCTGTCTTCATACCTAAACCTCGCCTGCCCAGGCAACATCCCGGTAAATATCCTCTGCACCCTCTCTGATGTGATCACATTGCTCCTGTGGTTTTCAGAACTGCACCCAATGCTCTAGCTGTGGCCTAACCAATGTTTTGTACAGTTCTAACATAACCCCCCAGCTCTTCATCGCTGGTGCCTCGGCTTATAAAGTCGAGTATTCTGTATACCTTCTGAACACTTTAACTGTAGCGCTACCTCAGGAAACTGGTGGACAAGTAGGTCAAGGTCCCTCTGCTCCCCAGTGCTTCCCAGGGTCCTATTTTTCATCATGTATTCCTTGCCTTGTTAGTCCTGCCCAAGTGCATCATTTCTTCGGATTGAATTCTATTTGCCCCTGACCAGTTCGTATGTATCCCCCAGTAATCTAAGGCTATCTTCCTCACAATTCACCATCTCATCAATGTTTGAATCAACTGTGAACTGACTGATCAGCCCTCCTACATTTAAGCTAAATCATTTGTATAATCCACAACAGAAAAGGTGCCAACACTGATCCCTGTGGAACTCTACTGAACACAGATTCCAGTCACAAAAAAATTCCACAACCATCACCCTCTGCTTCCTATTACTCAGTCAATTCTGGATTCAATTAGCCAAATTTTCTTGGATCCCATGGACTCTTATCTTTAACACCAGTCTCCCATATGCAACCTTATCGAAATCCTTGTTATAATAGTCTTAGAGTACTGACTAAGTGCAAAATAGTGTGCAGGAATGGATCATTTCCAAGTTGACAAACTAATGAGTGGTGTGCCGTGGATCTCAACTATTTGCAATCTATATCAATGACTTATGAGAAGGGACTGACTATGCTAGCCAAGTTTGCTGACCATACAAAGATGGTTAGGAAAGAAAGTTGTGAGAAGGTTGCAAAGAGTCTGCAAAGGGATAAAGACTGGTCATGTAAGTGGACAGAAGGTGTATAATGTGGAAAATGTGAGGCTGTCCACTTTGGTAGCAAGAACAGAAAAGCATAATGTTATTTTCACAGAGATAGTGAGGTATGCTGCAGAACAGTGGGACCTGGTTATCCTTATATGTGCATCACAAAAAGTTAAAATACAGGTGCAGTAGGTAATTGGAGAGATACATGGAATATTGGCTTTCATTGCAAGCGGTTGCAATATAAAAGTAAGGAAGACTGTCCAATCGATTGATGAAACTACACCTACAGGCACAGTTTTCTTTTACTGGAGTGCAATATTTATATTAAAGGCAAAATATATGAAGGTCTAAAAATCAAAGAGCAGCAAAAAGATTTCTTCAGAATAGCAATTGCTGGATGTAGGAATTATACATTAAGGTAAAGTCACCATAGTCCTCCCTAACCATAGGGCTACCTTCTCATTAGAGAGAGAGACAATTGGTGGGGTTTTAGTCTGCCATGGTGCCTTAGGTGAGGAGAGAGGTTGAGGAGGAGAGTCTTTCATTGTACCTTCAGCTGGCGTGGGAATTGAACCCAGACTGTTGGCATCAATCTGCAATGCAAACTGGGCATCCAGCCTAACTCGTTTAAGAAAAGGCACATATCCTCAAACATATACAGTCACCTTTGTGAAAGAAGATGAAATTAAGGAAAGATGGAGTCGATATTTTGTTAAAATCCTACAGTATGGGAGCAGGCCACTCAGTTCTTTAAGTCCATACTGACACTCCAAATTGCATCCTATCCCCTTAAACCCACATTTACCATGGCTTATCCACCTAACCCACACATTCCTGGACACTAAGGGACAATTTAGCATGGCCAATCCAACTAACTTGTACATCTTTGGACTGTGGGAGGAAACCGGAACATCCGGAGGAAAACCACGCAAACACGGGAGAAAATGCAAATTTCACACAGATAGGCGCCCAAGGCTGGAATCAAACCCAAGGACCCTGGCGCTGTGAGGCAGCAGTGCTAACCACTGAGGCACCTACCAACCAATTTTAACTTTGAATGTTGAAATGTTAGGAAAAATAAGATAGCAAAGGAATGACAATATTAGGGTGGCATGGTGGTTCAGTGGTTAGCACTGCTGCCTCACAGCACCAGAGACCCGGGTTCAATTCCTGCCTCGGACAACTGTCTGTGTGAAGTTTGCAAATTCTCCTTGTGTCTGCGTCGGTTTCCTCTGGATGCTCCAGTTTCCTCCCACAGTACAGTTTAGGTGAATTGGCCATTCTAAATTGCCCATAGTGTTAGATGGATTAGTCAGGGGTAAATGTTGGGGAATGAGTCTGGGTGGGTTGCTCTTCGGAGGCTGATGTAGACTTGTTGGTTCTGCTTCCACATTGTAGGGAATCTATCTATCTATCTAATCTGGAAGAGATCCAAACAGCGCTGGAAGGAATAAAATAACCCGCAAAACAAGAGAACAAATGTGATACAATTAGAAATGTGGACGGCCTAGAAGGGTCTAGTTAGCTGGCTAGCAGGAAGTTGAGAGAAGGCATAAATGAACTTTTTTTTCCAGATTGGCTAAGTGCTGGAATCTCAGCTATTGTGATATCACTGAAGGTTTAGCTGCCAAATTTGCTGATAACACAAAGGTAGGAAAACAAATTCAGAATAGCACATAAGGAGGCTCCAGAAGATGTGGAAGGGTTAAGTGAATAGACACAGATCTGGCAAACAAAGCATAATATTAAAAAAAATGTGAAATGGCCCACTTAAGCAGGAAGAATAAAATAGAAACACAATACCGAAACAGTGAGAGGTTGCAGAGCTTTGAAATGCAGGGGAATCTGGGTGCCTTTATGCACATGTTGATAAAGGCTGGTAAAGTCACCATAGTCCTATCAGACCAAAGAGCTGCTGTCTCGTTAGAGAGAGATTGACTGGTAGTGGTTTAATCTGAAGATCACCACACCTCAGATGAGGGGAGAGGTTGAGAAGGAGAGTCTTTGCTGGTAACCTCAGCTGGTGCGGGAATTGACCCCACACTGTTAACATTATTCTACATTTGCAATCCGGCTATACAGCAAAAAAGAAAGGCTGGTATGCAGGTATGGCAATTAATTATGAAATTCTCTATGCTACTTTCTCCCCACCCCCACCCTCTTCTCGTTTATCTCTCCACCCTGCAGGTACTCTGCCTGTATTCCTGATGAAGGGCTTTTGTCTGAAACATCAGATTTCCTGCTCCTCGGATGCTGCCTGAACTGCTGTGCTTTTCCAGCACCACTCTAATCCAGAATCTGGTTTCTAGCATCTGCAGTCATTGTTTTTACCTAATTAATTATGAAAGCAAATAGACTGCTATCATTTATTGCAAAAGGAGTTGAATACCTAAGTTGAAAGTTAGAAAGAGAGTATAATCTTCAGTTATACAGGGATTCGTGAGATTGTATCTGGAATACTGTGTACACTATTGGTCACCACCTTTCAGGAAAAATGTAAGTGCATTGAAAGTAATTCTGAGAAAGCTTACCAGACCAGAATTGGAATGGGCAGGTTGACTTATGAGGAAATGTTGGGCAGGCTAGACTTTTACTTGCTGTATTTTAGAAGAATAATGATGACTTGATTGAACCATACAAGAACCTGAAACTTCTCAACTGAGCAGATGTGGAAGGAATGTGGGAGAATTTAGAATTGGGGTCACCCATTTAAAACAAATGAGGTAAATTACTTTTTTCTCAAAGGGACACAAGTCTTCAGAACTTTTTCCTGAAAAAAAGAGGAGGATGATTTCTTTGTAAGGAAGGGGTGAAAACTTATCAGGTGATACTTATCAGTAAGAGCAGCTTTCCTGGAGAAATCATTTATCAAAATCTGGAGACAAGCACAAATCAAACCAGATCAGCCAATGAAACAGTGCACCAATTCAGCCAGGAAACCTGTCAGGCCGCGTAATTTATATTGTTCATTGAACTCTCCCCTTCTAGTAAACATGATATGGTGTTATTGCTGTAATATTAACTCGTGTGTCCACACGTTTCCCCACGTCATCTTCCATCTACCAAGCTTGTACTCACTCAATTAATCTGTCCTTATTGCTCAATCGACACTGTCATCTTATGGATATGGAGGATAGTAAGATTTGTGTGGAGCATGCCAGTATGTTAATATCAAGAAAAACATGGTGTTGGGTCTCTTGAAGAGCATTAAGGTGGATAGGTCCCCAGGGCCTGATTAATATCTACCCCAGGTTATTGAGAGAGGCAAGAGGAGATGGCTGGGGCCTTGACCAAGATCTTAGTATCCTTGTTGCTAATGTTGTTCCTCCATTCAGGAAGTGAAATAGTGATAATCTGGGAAATTACAGACCAGTGATTCTCACATTGGTGGTTGGGAAGCTATTGCAAAGAATTCTTAGGGATATGATTTATGTGCATTTGGAACAGAATGGACTAACTTGGGACAGTTAGCATGACCTTGTGCAGGTCATGTCTTACTAACTTGACTGAATTGTTCGAGGAGGTGACAAAGGTGTTCGATGAGGATAGAGTAGTGGATGTTGTCTACACAAATTGTAGTAAGTCTTTCGACAAGGTTCCTCGTAGTAAACCCTTTGAAGTTTCACAATATCCTTTCTATAGAAAGGAGACCAGAATTGCACACAATATTCCAAATCTATCATGGCTTCTTATCTGATTAAGCCGACTAATGTATGATTCCTTATCAAATATCTTCTGAAGGTCCAAATAAATTGCATTCACTCTTTCCTGTTATCCATCCTGCTTGTTATCTTCTTAAAGAATTCTAACAATTTTGTCATGATTTGGAGACGCTGGTGTTGTCCAGATAAAAATCACACAGCACCAGGTTATAGTCCAACAGGTTTATTTGGAAGCACTAGCTTTCGGAGTGCTGCTCCTTCGTCAGGTCATTGATCCTTGAAAGTGGAGTCGCTGGTAGATAGGATAGTGAAGAAGGTGTTTAGTATGCTTTCCTTTATTGGTCAGAGTATTGAGCACAGGAGTTGGGAGATCATGTTACGGCTGTACATGGCATTGGTTAAGCCACTGTTGGAATATTGCGTGCAATTCTGGTCTCCTTCCTATCGAAAAGATGTTGTGAAACTTGAAAGGGTTCAGAAAAGATTTACAAGGATGTTGCCAGGGTTGGAGGATTTGAGCTATAGGATTTGAATAGGCTAAGGCTATTTTCCCTGGAGCGTCGGAGGCTGAGGGGTGGCCTTATCGAGGTTTATAAAATCATGAGGGGTATGGATAGGATAAATAGATAAAGTCTATTTGAGGGAGTCCAGAACTAGAGGGCATAGGTTTAGGGTGAGAGGGGAAAGATATAAAAGAGACCTAAGGGGCAACTTTTTCACTCCGCAGATGGTACGTGTATGGAATGAGCTGCCAGAGGAAGTGGTGGAGGCTAGTACAATTGCAACATTTAAAAGGCATCTGGATGGGTATATGAATAGGAAGGGTTTGGACGGATATTGGCCAGGTGCTGGCAGTGGGACTAGAATGGGTTGGGATATCTGGTCAGCATGGATGGGTTGGACTGAAGGGTCTGCTTCCGTGCTGTACATCTCTATGACTCTAAGACACAGAATATATAGCAAAAGTTTAGTGTGGTGTAACTGAAATTATATATTGAAAAAGACCAAGATTGTTTGTTAAGTCTCTCATCTTTTCGAATGACCATGTTGAATTTTAAAGATCCAACATAGGATAGTTTCCTCGTACTTGCAAATGGGTATTTTACGTTGTGTTCCAACTTGTCTACAAATCAACTTGCACACAGACTCAAGAATGGAACCAGTTCGCAACCTGAGAACTGCTTGTAGTGTCTTCTCCTGTTTAAAAAAAAACTTATGTAAAGTATTTATGTCGCTCACCTGTGATTTCCTGCTTCCTCATTATTCTTCCAGTGTAAATATTACTAAAATTTTTTGGTTGTCTTTTGTTGGTTTTTAAAGTTTTCCAGTCCTCTGGCTTACCACTAATCTTTGTCACATTGTATGTTTTTCTTTCACCCTGATGCTGCCTTTATCCTCCCAGAGTAACCATTGGTGGCTTATCCTCTTTCTAGAATGTATCTTTGCTGTGAGCCGTTAAGTATTTTCTCAATCATTTTCAGTTGTTTCTCTTTGCCACTAAATACTTTGCTCAGTACACTCCAACCAGTTCTGCCTTCATTCCTTAGGTAATTACCTTTATTTGAGTCAAAAATCACACAACACTGGGTTATAGTCCAACAGGTTTATTTGGAAGCACTAACTTTCGGAGCACTGATCACCTGATGAAGGAGGAGCACTCCAAAAGCTCATGCTTCCAAATAAACTTGTTGGACTATAACCTGGTGGTGTGCGATTTTTAACTTTGTACACCCCAGTCCAATCCCGGCATCTCCCAATCGTGTTTCATTTAAGCCTACTACAGTTGTTTCCAACCCAAATTGTTCCTTCTTAGGCTGAATGCTAAATGCTATGGTCACAGTTTCTAGGGAGAACTATTACTTTAACATTATATCTTGAACCTGCCGCATTACACATCAGCAGATCCAAAATAGCCTGATCCTTGGTTGGCTCCCCAACATATTTTAAGATGAAATACACTGTGAATTCTTCCTCATGGCCTCCTCTGCCAGTCTGACTATCCCAATCTGTATGAAGATTAAAGTCACCCATGATTAACGTGTACTGTCTTCTATTACATGCGGTCACTATCTTTTGATATATTCTTCCAAGGTATAGTCTATAAACTATTCTCACCAGTATCTTTCCCTTTTTATTCTTTACCTTCATCTATATAGATTCTACATCTTTTGATCCAAGCTCATTTCTTGCTATTGTATCTATTCCATCTGATACCAACAGTGCTGCCATGAATTCATCTATTTTGTTCCAAATACTGTACACATTCAAATAAAGAGCCATAATTTTGTCTTTTTACCATATTTTCTGCCTTTCACCCTGTTTGTGCTGTTTTTCAATGTTTGTTGCTGGATATCATTATCCAAACAGCTGTCCTGTAATACTGCCATATCATTTAGCTTTGTAAGCTTATATTTCCCCTCTCTGAAACCCTTCCCTAATTAGTTTAAAGACTTAATTAGTTTAAAACAATGATTTCCCAAAACATCCAGTTGAGTTATGCCAAAGGTTGTAAAACTGTGGAAAAATTATCTGAGATTCCCTTTTTGTAGCAATATCACAATGAACTGTAATTTATCAATTTTCTGTTCCAAAGCTACATAGATCCCATGCCAGCTGAATATATTGAGCTGTTTGGTAAACTGTAGGGTGCAGCAACATTTGGAGTTTCAGCAAAACGATGACTAATTGCAATGTATATACAAGACCCAAATACATGGAAGTAAATACTTCAAATAATCCATATCTGAATCATAACAGGTTTGCATGGCAAAAAACAATATGAACTAAATTAGCTAAATGTGCCCTATTATATAATTCCTTTGAGCAATGGTGTATTGTAAATATATTGGCACAGTCATTGTTGGCATAGAGTGCTAGTTGTAAAGGCAAAACAATTTTATCCTGTTTCCACTTACATAGAAAAAAGTTGAATAATTTCAGAGACTACTTTTGTATAACCTGTAAAACTTTCATAAAAATTTAGAGATATTTAGAAGAATTAATTCAAAAGAATAAATATATAGGCTGTTTTGAATAATTTGAAACACATTATCCAATAGAGTCTGGGCTAAGGATTGTTCTGGCTGAATATATTCAAGTTCCTCTGTAAATAAAAGGAGCAATAAGGCATGAAGTAAACATGGGTAATGATATGCAGGTTAAACTTTTTTTTGTGAAGTGTTGAAAATACTTGAGTGATTTTTGAGGTGCTGCATTTGTCACAGACAGATTCTATGACATCTGGGACATGAAAGAGGCATAGGCTGTGAATAGTCTGAGGGCAGCAGTGGCAATGTCTGCGGATCTTCTGTGTCAAAGGGAGTTAGACGAGAGGGCAAGAATCATGTTATGTTCTGTGTCAAATTAAAGTCAGACATCTCTATGTTGGTAGACCATGACAGGAAGTAATTTGACAAACCAATCCATGCACCCACCATTTTGGGGATATACTCGTCAGCACTCTTTGGACTGTCATCCTATGTAGGTCCTTGTCTGAGTCCTGTGCAGCAATATGTGTCTGCCACCTCAGCCCATATGCAGTGATGATTTGGAGATGTCGGTGTTGGACTGGGGTGTACAAAGTTAAAAATCACACAACACCAGATTATAGTCCAACAGGTTTAATTGCATACATTCATGTAGAACTCTGAGCTCAAAAACTGCATGAATTTACATAAAGCTCTGTTATCTCGCTTTTTAGATTAGAATCAATCTAAACATCAGGTCATAGACAGAGAACACAGAGGGCTAACACCTTCAACATATTGTCTAGCTATCAACATTGTTAACAGCTAACCCGAGAATACAACTTTTAAAAAAAAGGTTTTGTGATTTACACATGAAAGAAGTGAAATTATCACTGTATTCTAACAGATGAAAGGTTTAACAGACAATCAATTTTTCAATGTATAATTTCAGTTACATCACACTGCAAATTTTTGCTATAAAATCTGTGTTACGATCGAGCCCTCCACAATCACCTGATGAAGGAGTGTCGCTCCGAAAGCTAGTGTGCTTCCAATTAAACCTGTTGGACTATAACCTGGTGTTGTGTGATTTTTAACCATATGCAATGAGTCAGGATATCTTGGGCTTCCAAAACAAAAGACACTGATTGAGTAGTGTCTGGAAGGAGACAAAATGTGAAATACTTACGTTTGTGCTTTGTGAAAAGTCAGCTTCGTGGAATGTTCCTTCTGCAATATGTGGGAAATCAGGAACACTTCCAGTGTCCATAGTGACCATGTATGCAGGGAGTGTGTTTATGTGGTAAATCAGGAGCCGCAATTGAAGCCCTTGGAGCTGCAGATGTACTTAGTCTGGAGCATCCATGAGGTGGAGAACGTTTGGAACAGCAAATCTAGCAAGTTGTTCACACAAGTAAGGGCTACACAGACAGAAGAGTGTAGAATAGCATAGAACAGAGCAGCATAGTAAAGTCCCTTCGGCCCTCGATGTTATACCAGCCTTTTATCCTACTCTAAGATCAGACTAACCTGCATTACCTTCATTGTACTAACTTCCATGTGCCTATCCAAGAGTCACTTAAATGTCCCTAATGTATCTGACTCTATTGTCACTGCCGGCAGTACATTCCATGCACCCACCACTCTCTGTGTAAAAAACCTACCACTGCTATCTCCCCTAAACCTTCCTCCAATTACTTTAAATTTATGCTCCCTTTGATAAACATATCTTCCATGGGAAGAAGTCTCTGGCTATCCACTCTATCTATGCTTCTCAACATCTTGTACACCTCTATCAAATCACCTCTCATCCTTCTTCACTCCAATGAGAAAAGTCCTAGCTCCCTCAACCTTTCTTCATAAGACATGTCCTCCAGTCCAGACAGCATCCTGGTAAATCTCCTCTACACCCTCTCTAAAGCTTCCGCATCCTTCCTATAATGAGGTGATCAGAACTGAACACAATATCCCAAGGGCTTTTTTGAGCTGCAGCACAACCTCACAGTTCTTAAACTCAATCCCCTTGCTAATGAAAGGCAACACACCATCTGCCTTCTTAACAACCCTATCAACTTGAGTGGCAACTTTGAGGGATCTGTGGACATGGACCCCCAAGCTCCCTCTGTTCCTCCACACTGCCAAGAACCCTGCCTTTAACCCTGTATTCTGCATTCATATTTGACCTTCCAAAGTGAATCACTTCACACTTTTCTAGGTTGAACTCCATCTGCCACCTCTTAGCCTAGCTCTGCATCCTGTCAATGTCCCATTGCAACCTACAACAGCCCTCCATAATATCCATAACTCCACCAACCTTCGTGTCATCGACAAACTTACTAACCCACCCTCCCATTTCCTCATCCAAATCACAAAGATCAGAGGTCCCAGAACCGACCCCTGCGGAACACCACTTGTCACCGAGCTCCAGACTGAATACTTTCCATCTACCATCACCCTCTGTCATCTACGGGCCAGCCAATTTTATATCCAGACAACCAGATTTCCCTGAATTCCATGTGTCCTAACTTTCTGAATCAGCCTATCATGGGGAACTTTACCAAACGCCTTGCTAAAATCCACATACACCACATCCACTGCTCTACCTTCATCAACGTGTTTTGTCACATCCTCAAAGAATTCACCAAGGTTTGTGAGGCATGACCTGCCCCTCACAAAGCCACGCTGACTATCTCTAATCAAACTATGGTTTCCCAAGTAATCATAAATCCCGACTATCAGAGTCCTCTCCAATACTTTGTCCACCACAGATATAAGCCTGGAATTCCCTGTGGCCATTCCCTTCTCAGATAGGTATACCATTTTGGATACTGTTGGGAGAAATGGCATCTTGACAAAACAACAGCAGCAACCACACCAGTGGCACCACAGTTAGCTTTATTGTACAGCAGGAGAAAGTGAGGTCTGCAGATGCTGGAGATCAAAGTTGAAACTTTATTGCTGGAACAGCACAGCAGGTCAGGCAGCATCCAGGGAACAGGAGATTCGACGTTTCGGGCACAGGCCCTTCTTCAGGAATGAGCAGAGAGTGTTCAGCAGGAGAAGATAAAAGGTAGGGAGGAGGGACTTGGAGGAGGGGCGTTGGAAATGTGATAGGTGGAAAGAGGTCAAGGTGAGGGTGATAGGTCGGAGTAGGATGGAGGCGGAGAGGTCAAGAAGAAGACTGCAGGTCAGGAAGGCGGTGCCGGGCTAGAGGGATCCGGCTGAGACAAGGAGGGGGGGATGAAGAAACTGGTGAAGTCCAAGTTCATCCCCTGCGGTTGGAGGGTTCCCAGTCGGAAGATAAGACGCTCCTCCTCCGACCGTCGGGTTGTTGTGGTTTGGCGGTGGATGAGTCCAATGACCTGCATATCCTCGGTGGAGTGGGAGGGGGAGTTGAAATGCTGTGCTACAGGGTGGTTGGGTTGGTTCGTCCGGGTGGCCCAGAGGTGCTCTCTGAATCGCTCCGCAAGTAGGCGGCCTGTCTCCCCAATATAGAGGAGGCCTCACCGGCTGCAGCGGATGCAGTAGATGATGTGGGTGGAGGTGCAGGTGAATCTGTGGCGGATATGGAAGTT
This sequence comes from Chiloscyllium plagiosum, assembly GCF_037043375.1. NCBI lineage: Eukaryota > Metazoa > Chordata > Chondrichthyes > Orectolobiformes > Hemiscylliidae > Chiloscyllium > Chiloscyllium plagiosum. The sequence goes on from NW_028270151.1 coordinate 91,770,094, forward strand.
TCCTTTGGGGCCTTGGAGAGAAGTGAGGGGGGAGGTGTGGGCGCAAGTCTTGCACCTCCTGCGGTTGCAAGGGAAGGTGCCGGGAGTGGAGGTTGGGTCGGTGGGGGGTGTGGATCTGACAAGGGAGTCGCGGAGGGAGTAGTCTCTACGGAAAGCTGATAGGGGAGGGGAGGGAAATATATCCTTGGTGCTGGGGTCTGTTTGGAGGTGGCGGAAGTGACGGCGGATGATGCGCTGTACATGGAGATTGGTGGGGTGGTAGGTGAGGACCAGTGGGGTTCTGTCCTGGTGGCGGTTGGAGGGGCGGGGCTCAAGGGCGGAGGAGCGGGAAGTGGAGGAGATGCGGTGGAGGGCACCGTCGACCACGTCGGGGGGGAAATTGCGGTCCTTGAAGAAGGAGGCCATCTGTGTTGTACGTATTTTGAACTAATCCTCCTGGGAGCAGATGCGGCGGAGACGAAGGAATTGGGAGAATGGGATGGCGTTTTTACAGGGGGCAGGATGGGAGGAGGTGTAGTCCAGACCTCCTTTTATCTTCTCCTGCTGAACACTCTCTGCTCATTCCTGAAGAAGGGCCTGTGCCCGAAACGTCGAATCTCCTGTTCCCTGGATGCTGCCTGACCTGCTGTGCTGTTCCAGCAATAAAGTTTCAACTTATTGTACAGCAGGGATGGCCATCGTGTTGGCAAACGATCGTGATAGGGGACTGTAGTCAGGGGCACAGATAGGTGTTTCTGTGGCAGAGAGTGAGACTCCAGGATGGAGTGTTGCCTCCCATGGTGGCAGAGTCGAGGATGTGTCTGAAGTGGGTGCAGGACATATTGAAGGGGTAGGGTGAGCAGCCGGAGGACGTAGCCCACAGTGAGACTAATGTCATAGTCGGAAGGAGAGATGAGCTCCTGCAAATGGAATTTACGGAGTTGGGTCGGAAGTTGAAAAGCAGGACCTCTGGAAATGTAATCTCGGGATTACCCCTGTGCCATGTGCCAGTGAAGCCAGAAATAGGAAGATAATACAGTTGAATGTGAGGCTAACGAGACAGTATAGGAAGAAGAGTTTCAGATATCTGGATGACTGGAATCTTTTCCAGTGCAGAAAGAATCTATACAAGAAAGACAAATTGTATCTAAATCAAAGGGGCACCAATATCCTGTAGGGTGATTTGCTGCACCACTTGGGAGGGCTTAAACTAGTGTAACACTGGGATGGGAACCAGAGTAATAGGTCCGCATGTGGAGTGTTTAAAGAGAAAAGGTCAATGATGGGTCAAGTAAGTCTAATAGGAAGAACAGGGCTTCCTGATTCCTGATGAAGGGCTTTTGCCCGAAACGTCGATTTTGCTGCTCGTCGGATGCTGCCTGAATTGCTGTGCTCTTCCAGCACCACTGATCCAGAATCTGGTTTCCAGCATCTGCAGTCATTGTTTTTACCTAATAGGAAGAACAGGCAGGGCCAGGTTAATAAACATGGAATTCATTTTCGTTCAAGGAGAAAGTGAGGACTGCAGATGCTGGAGATCTAGGAACCCTAGGAACTTCCGCCTAGGAACCCTCCAACCACAAGGGATGAACTCAGATTTCTCCAATTTCCTCATTTTCCCTCCCCCCACCTTGTCTCAGTCAAATCCCTCGAACTCAGCACCACCTTCCTCACCTGCAATCTTCTTCCTGACCTCTCCGCCCCCACCCCCACTCCGGCCTATCACCCTCACCTTGACCTCCTTCCACCTATCACATTTCCAATGCCCCTCCCCTAAGTCCCTCCTCCCTACCTTTTATCTTAGCCTGCTGGACACACTTTCCTCATTCCTGAAGAAGGGCTCATGCCCGAAACGTCGATTCTCCTGCTCCTTGGATGCTGCCTGACCTGCTGCGCTTTTCCAGCAACACATTTTCAGCATTCATTTTCCTTCCCCAATTTAACATTTTCACCCAAGGACCACTTGGCACACTTGCCTTCATTGGTCATAAGATTGAGTATAGGAGTTGGGATGTCATTATTGCAGTTGTACAGAGCTTTGGTGGGGCTACTTTTGGGAAAACTGCATATCATTCCGGTCAACCCTTTAAAAGGAAGAATGCTAAACTTGCTAAGAGGCAGAAAAATGTTACAAGAATGTTGCCAGGACTGGAGGGTTTGAGCAATAGGGGCAGGCTCAATAGGCTAGGGCTGCTTTCCTTGGAGCATCAGACACTGAGGGAATACCTTATAGAGCTTTATAAAATCATGAGGGGCATGGTAGGGTGAATAGCCAAGGCCTTTCTCTAGGGGAGTCCAAAACTAAAGGACATGGGTTTAAGATGAGAGGGGAAAGATTAAAAAAGGACATAAAAATATAGAACATAACATAACATTACAGCACAGCACAGGCCCTTCGGACCCGCCATACTAATCTGAAGCCCATCTAACCTACACTATTCCATGTCGTCCATATGCCTGTCCAATGACAACTTATATGCACTTAAACTTGGCGAATCTACTTCCGTTGCAGGCAAAGCATTCCATACCCTTACTACTTGTTGTGGTTCTGTTCACCAAGCTGGGAATTTGTGTTGCAGACGTTTCATCCCCTGTCTAGGTGACATCCTCAGTGCTTGGGAGCCTCCTGTGAAGCGCTTCTGTGATGTTTCCTCCGGCATTTATAGTGATTTGTATCTAAATAGGCCTCAAGGCCCTCAGCCCTTCCTCGTAAGACATTCCTTCCATACCAGGCAACATCCTAGTAAATCTGTTCTGCACCCTTTCCAAAGCTTCCACATCCTTCTTATAATGCGGTGACCAGAACTGTACACAATACTCCAAGTGTGGCCGTACCAGAGCTTTGTACAGCTGCAGCATAACCACCTGGTTCCGGAACTCAATCCCTCTATTAATAAAGGCCAAAACACTGTATGCCTTCTTAACAACCCTGTCAATCTGGGTGGCAACTTTCAGGGATCTGTATACATGGACACCAAGATCTCTCTGCTCATCTGCACTCCCAAGAATCTTACCATTAGCCCAGTACTTTGCATTTCGATTACTCCATCCAAAATGTATCACCTCACACTTGTCCACATTAAATTCCATTTGCCACCTCTCAGCCAGCTCTGTATCCTATGCAACCTACTAAATCCTTCGTCACTATCCACAACTCCACCAACCTTAGTGTCGTCCGCAAACTTACTAACCCACCCTTCTAAGCCCTCATCCAGGTCATTTATAAAAATGACGAACAGCAGTGGACCCAACACTGACCCTTGCGATACGCCACTAGTAACTGGACACGAAGATGAGCATGTTCCATAGACAATGAACATTGACCATTTGGCCCTTCGAACCTTAACTACCATTCAACACAATCATGGCTGATCATGCAATCTCAGTATCCCATTCCAACCCTCTTCCCATACCCCATGATCCCTTTAGCTGCAAGGGGCATGTCCAGCCCACTTTTGAATATACTAATGATCCAGCCCCAACAGTTTCCTATGGGAGAGAATTCCATAACTCTCTGAGTGAAGAAATCATCCTCATCTTAGTCCTGAATGGTTAACCCTTTATTCTTAGACTGTGACCCTTTCTTCTGGACTTCCCCACATTAGGAACATTCTTCCCACATCTAGCCTGACCAGTCCCATTTGGATTTTATACTTTTCTATGAAATCCTCCATAATTCTTCTAAATTCCAACGAATACAAGTCCACTTGATCCAATCTTTCCTCATCTGTCAGTCCTGCCATCATGGGAATCAGTCTGGTGTACCTTCACTGGACTCCCTCAGCAGCAAGAATGTCTTTCCTCAGACAAGGAGATCAAAACTGCGCATTATACTCAAGGTGTGGCCTCACCAAGGTCCTCTATATTTGCAACAAGACATCCTTGCTCCAATGCTCAAATCCTCTTGCTATGAAGGCCAGCATGCCATTAGCTTTCCTCACAGCCTACTACACCTGCAAGCCAACCTTCAGCGATTTTTCCACCATGACACCCAGGTCTTGTTGCACCTCAACTGCCATCATTCAGATAGTGCTTTCCTGTTTTTGTGACCAAAGTGGATTACCTCAAATTTATCCGCATTATTTTGCATTTGCCAAGTGTTTGTCCACTCAGTCAGTCTGCCATTGTCACCCTGCAGCCTTTTAGCATCCTCCTCAAAATGTACACTGCCACCCAGCTTAGTGTCATCTGCAAATTTAGGGACAATGGCATTCAATCCCTTCATCCATTGTTAATGTATATTGTGAACAGCTAAGGTCCCAGCACTGAACCCTGCGGCACCCTACTCGTGCCATTCTGAAAAGGACCTGAGGGGCAATTTTTTCACCCAGAGGGTGATGCGTCTATGGAATGAGCTGCCAAAGGAAGTGGTGGAGCGGGTAAAATTACAACATTTAAAAAGGCATCTGGATGAGCATATGAATAGGAATGGTATAGAGGCTTATGGGCCAAATGCTGGCAAATGGGGCAAGGTCAGATTGGGATGTCTGGTCGATGTGGATGAATTGGACCAAAAAGTCTGTTTCTGTGCTGTATGACTCTGTGACTCTACGATCAGTCTTATCCATAACTATCTTAAACCTTTCTGAATTATGATCACTGTTCCCAATATGCTCCGCCACTGAAACTTCAATCACCTGGCCAGGCTCATTTCTCAATACAAGACCTAATATGTGCCCTTCCTTAGCTAGACTATATTGTTTTAAGAAGCACTCCTGAATGAACATAATAATTTCTGCCCCATCTAAGCCCTTGGCAATAAGTGGGTCCAAGTCAACATGGGGAAGTTGAAATCACCCACTGACGCTGTTGTTTTTAAACCATTCCCTGATCTGCTTACATATCTGTTCCTCTTGTTCCGTGCTGGCTCTTGGGAGGCCTGTAGTATAAACCCATTGTAGCAATTGCACCTTCCTTATTCCTGAATTCTATCCATATGTCCTCACTGGATGAGCCTTCAAAGTCCTTTCTTTTTTGAAACTAGGATATTGTCCTTAATCTTCATTGCAAGTACTCCACCACTCTTCCATCCTTCTCGATCACACCCAAAACATCTAAACCACACAACTTTGAGCTGCCAATCCTGTTCTTCTGTCAAATAAGTTTGTATAATGGCTACGACATCATACTAATCCAGGTTTTAAATTCACTTAGAACATAGAACATAGAAGAATACAGCGCAGTACAGGCCCTTTGGCCCTCGATGTTGCGCCGATCCAAGCCCACCTAACCTATACTAACCCACTATCCTCCATATACCTATCCAATGCCCGCTTAAATGCCCATAAAGAGGGAGAGTCCACCACTGCTACTGGCAGGGCATTCCATGAACTTACGACTCGCTGAGTGAAGAACCTACCCCTAACTTCAGTCCTATATCTACCCCCCCTTAATTTAAAGTATGCCCCCTTGTAATACCCGACTCCATACGCGGGAAAAGGTTCACACTGTCAACCCTATCTAACCCCCTAATCATCTTGTACACCTCTATCAAGTCACCCCTAAACCTTCTTTTCTCTAATGAAAACAGCCCCAAGTGTCTCAGTCTTTCCTCATACGATCTTCCTTCCATACCAGGCAACATCCTGGTAAACCTCCTCTGCACCCGTTCCAGTGCCTCCACATCCTTGCTATAGTATGGCGACCAAAACTGCACACAATATTCCAGATGCGGCCGCACCAGAGTCTTATACAACTGCATCATGACCTCAGGACTCCGGAACTCAATTCCTCTACCAATAAAAGCCAGTACGCCATATGCCTTCCTCACTACACTATTTACCTGGGTGGCAACTTTCAGAGATCTGTGTACATGGACACCAAGATCCCTCTGCTCATCCACACTACCAAGTATCCGACCATTAGCCCAGTACCCCATCTTTTTGTTATTCTTCCCAAAGTGAATCACCTCACACTTAGCTACATTGAATTCCATTTGCCACCTTTCTGCCCAGCTCTGCAGCTTCTCTATATCCTGCTGTAACCTGCCACATCCTTCCTCACTGTCAACAACTCCTCCGACTTTCGTATCATCCGCAAACTTGCTCACCCAACCTTCTAACCCCTCTTCCAGGTCATTTATAAAAATGACAAACAGCAATGGTCCCACAACAGATCCTTGCGGAACACCGCTAGTGACGGCACTCCATGAAGAAACTTTGCCATCAACTACTACCCTCTGTCTTCTTCCATCCAGCCAATTCCTAATCCAAACCTCCAACTCACCCTCAATGCCATATCTCCGTATTTTCTGCAGTAGCCTACCATGGGGAACCTTATCAAACGCCTTACTAAAATCCATATATACCACATCTACCGCTTTCCCCTCATCAACCTCCTTCGTCACCTTTTCAAAGAATTCAATAAGGTTTGTGAGGCACGACCTGCCCTTCACAAAACCATGCTGACTATCCTTGATCACATTATTCCTATCCAGATGTACATAAATCCTATCCCTTACAATTCTCTCTAAGACTTTGCCCACAACAGAAGTGAGACTCACCGGCCTATAGTTACTAGGGTTATCCCTACTCCCCTTTTTGAACAAGGGAACCACATTTGCTATCCTCCAGTCTTCTGGCACTACTCCAGTAGACAAAGAGGACATAAAAATCAAGGCCAATGGCTCTGCAATCTCCTCCCTTGCTTCCCAGAGAATCCTAGGATAAATGCCATCAGGCCCAGGGGACTTATCTATTTTCACCTTTTCCAGGATTTCCAACACCTCTTCTCTACATACCTCAAAGCCATCCATTCTACTTACTTGTGACTCAGTATTCACATCGACGACAATGCCCTGTTCCTGAGTAAATACTGAAGAAAAGTATTCATTCAGTGTCTCCCCAATCTCTTCCGCCTCCACACGCAACTTCCCACTACTATCCTTGACTGGACCTATTCCTACCCTAGTCATTCTTTTATTCCTAACATACCTATAGAAAGCCTTAGGGTTTTCCCTAATCCTACCGACTAAGGACCTTTCATATCCCCTCCTTGCTGCTCTTAGCTCTCTCTTCAGGTCCTTCCTGGCTACCCTATAACTCTCAATCGCCCCAATTGAACCTTCACATCTCATCTTGAGATAGGCCGCCCTCTTCCATTTAACAAGGGATTCCAATTCCTTATTAAACCACGGCTCCCTCGCACGACCCTTTCCTCCCTGCCTGACAGGTACATAATTATCAAGGACACTCAATAGTTGCTCCTTGAACAAGCTCCACATATCATTTACACTCTTGCCTTGGAGTCTACTTTTCCAAGCCACACATCCTAAGTCATGCCTCACCGCATCATAATTTCCCTGACCCCAGCTATAACTCTTGCCCTGTAGTACACACTTATCCCTCTCCATCACGAGAGTAAAAATCACCGAATTATGGTCACTATCCCCAAAGTGCTCACCTACCTCTAATTCGAACACCTGGCCTGGTTCGTTACCTAGAACCAAATCCAGTATGGCCTCACCTCTTGTTGGCCTGTCTACATATTGTGTCAGGAAACTCTCCTGCACACATTGAACAAACACTGACCCATCTAACGAACTTGAGCTATAGCTTTCCCAATCAATATCAGGAAAGTTAAAGTCCCCCATAACAACCACCCTATTACTGTCACTCATCTCCTGAATCACCTTCCCTATCCTTTCTTCAATGATTCTAGGACTATTAGGAGGCCTGTAAAAGACTCCTAACAGGGTGACCTCACCTTTCCTATTCCTAACCTCAGCCCAAACTACCTCAGATGGCAAGTCCTCATCCATCGTCCTTTCCACCACTGTAATACTATCTTTGACAAGCAATGCCACACCTCCCCCTCTTTTACCCCCACCTCTGACCCTACTAAAACATTTAAATCCTGGAACCTGCAACAGCCAATCCTGTCCCTGTTCTAGCCATGTCTCCGTAATAGCCACAACATCGAAGTCCCAGGTACCAACCCACGCTGCAAGTTCACCTACCTTATTTCGTATACTTCTTGCATTGAAGTATACACACTTCAAGCCACTTTCCTGTTTACAGACACCCTCCTTGGAAATTGATGCCATGTTCCTAACCTCCCTACACTCCAGGCCCTGCACCCTGAAGCTACAATCTGGGTTCCCATGCCCCTGCAGAGTTAGTTTAAACCCCCCCCCAAGAGCACTAGCAAACCTCCCCCCAAGGATACTGGTGCCCCTCAGGTTCAGGTGTAGACCATCCAGTTTATAGAGGTCCCACCGTCCCCAGAAAGAACCCCAGTTATCCAAAAACCGGAATCCCTCCCTCCTGCACCATCCCTGTAGCCACGCATTTAAGTGCTCTCTTTCCCTATTCCTCGAATCTCTATCACGTGGCACGGGTAACAAACCAGAGACAACAACTCTGTTCGTTCTAACTCTGAGCTTCCAACCTAGCTCCCTGAAAGCCTGTCTAACATCCTCGTCACTCCTCCTACCTATGTCGTTGGTGCCAATATGGACCACGACTTCGGGCTGCTCCCCCTCCCCCTCCAGGACCCGGAAAACACGATCAGAGACATCACGTACCCTTGCACCTGGGAGGCAACATACCAAACGTGAGTCTCTCTCGTTCCCACAAAACCGTCTATCTGTGCCCCTAACTATCGAGTCCCCAATTACTACTGCTCTGCTCTTCTTCACCCTTCCCTTCTGAGTAACGGGGACAGGCTCCGTGCCAGTGACCTGAGCCCCGTTACTTACCCCTGGTAAGTCATCCCCCCCACAAGTATCCAAAACGGTATACTTGTTCTTGAGGGGAACAGCCGCAGGGGGTCCCTCTCCTTCGCGCTTTTAAAGGGGGAAAAAACCTACCCAGGTAAGCTTACACTAACTGCTTCCGGGTCTCGGCTGCCCCTCTGGTCGTCGTCACTTCCCCCTGGTGCTCCCGCTCTTTCTGTGAAGAGAGAGTGAAAGAGAAAAAAAAAACACCGCTGCCCGCTACCGGTAAGCACTTTTAAAACCAAACGGTCTTGTTTTACCTGTTATACTCCTTGTTTTACCTGTTATACTCCTTGCATTAAAGTAAACACACATCAGACCGCCAGTTTGGCTAATGCCCTTCCGGCTTAGCTGCAACCCACACTTCCCTCCTGCCTTGGGAGTGTCAGGCAGGAACAGAAGAAATTAGATTGGGAGTGGGCATTTTTTAAAGGCCAGTTGATCAGGGTTCAAGACCAGCATGTATCTGTGAGGATTAATGTTAGGAATGGCAATATTCGGGAACCATAGATAATAAGAGATATTGCAAAATTAGTCAAAAAGAAAATGGAAGCGTATGGAAGGTTTAGGAAACAAAAATCAAACGAGATCCTTGAGGAATATAAAGGAAGCAGAAAAGGGCTTAAACAAGAAATCAAGAGGAAGTGGCCATGAAATAGGTTACATTTCTTGCTGACTGAAAACAGGAACTCAGAAAGGAGTTGATTATTCTGAGAGAAGTAAGGTGGAGTGGAAACAGGAAGTAATTGCATTATCTGCATTGTCAGCTTCATGCCAAATAGCAGAATGAAGGTGATTGGAGGTTGAGAAGGCAAAAAGATGCCATTCCTTTCAAGACATATGATGCAGAATGCTGTATTGTGGTCAGTACCATAACGCAGGGCACTCTATAAACCTCAGGAGGTATGGAAAACGTTGTCTCCTGCTTACTGTGCTCTACTTCCTTTTACTCTGTGCCACTTTGTCCTGAAGTTAAGACTGGTAAGTAATCTAATCTAATCTAATGGAGGTCAAAAACAGGGAACTAGGCCAGTTAACTTCTGTTGGGGGGGGTTGGTATCAGAATTGATCATTAAAAACTTTACAGTGCACATTTAGAGCAACTCAAGATAATCAGGAAGAGTTAGCATGATAATTATCAATAGGAAATCATTTATTTGGAGTTCTTTGAAAGAGTGCTGTAAGGTTGAGTCTGTAGATGTGTATTCAAATAATCAGAGGTTATTTGATAAGTATCACATTAAACGTTTTTTGGAGAAAATAGTGGCATTTTTATATGGGAACAAGATTGGCTGACTGAAAACAGAGTATACCGGAATGCTGCAAGGATCTGTGCTGAGACCTCAACATTTAACTTACACCAATGACTTAGGTATGGGGAGTAAAGGCATGGTAGCTACATTTGCAGGCTTTTTTTTAGATTAGATTACTTACAGTGTGGAAACAGGCCCTTCGGCCCAACAAGTCCACACTGACCCTCCAAAGAGCAACCTACCCAGATCCATTCCCTTACATTTACTCCTACACCTAACACTACGGGCAATTTAGCATGGCCAATTCTCCTAACCTGCACGTTTTTTGGACTGTGGAAGGAAACCGGAGCACCCGGAGGAAACCCACGCAGACACGGGGAGAATGTGCAAACTCCACACAGACAGTTGATCGAGGCATGAATTGAACCCGGGTCCCTGGTGCTGTGAGGCAGCAGTGCTAACCGCTGTGCCACTGTGCCGCCCAAATACATAGGAAATTGTTTTGTGATGAAGGGATAAGGAGGTTTGAGACAAATAAATTGAGTAAGTTGACAAAAATATGGCCAGAAGCATGAAAAAGCAAATTAAACAGAATAACTACAAAATTCCCTATTGTAGAGTTCTGGTGCATGAGTCAGAAAACATTAGTATGCAGATATAACATGTAATCAAGACGGGTAATCAGATGATATCCTTTAATAGAAGAGGAATTGAACATAAAAGTAAGAATGCTATGCTTCAGTTATAAAGGGCATTAACAAGACCACATCTTGAATACTTTGTGCAGTTTTGGATTCCTTATTTAAGGAAGAATGTAAATGCATTGGAGGCAGGTCAGAGGAAGTTTATTAAATTGAGGCCTGGGTCATCTTGTGAGGAAACGTTAGACAGGTTGGGCTTATTTCCACTGGAATTTAGAAGAGTGAAGGCTGACTGAAGATTCTGAAAAGATGTTTCCTGTTGCAATTGAGTGCAGAACTAGGGGGCACTTCTGAAAGGTTATCCTTTCAGAACAGAGATTAGAAATTTTTTCTGAGGGTTGTGAGACTTTGGATTTTTTTACATCAGTAAGTGATAGAGGCAGTTTCATGGCTAAGGTGGATAGATTCTTGTTAGGCAGGATTTAAAATTTAAAACACAAAACACATCAGCTTTGATCTTACTAAATAGCAAGCTAGTAGAATGGTCAATTTATGCTTCAATATGGATGTCTGCATGCAAAGTGCACGTCACAGTTTGATGCACATAATCCAGGTGCAGCTGTGTGAAAGCAGTGAGAGGTGTGTCTGTGAAGATAAGTTAATGCTTGTGGATGTTAACTGAAAGTCCTTTGGCAACAAATCCTGCTGATTGAGGTGGGGTTGGGAGCAGTGAGAGATTGCTTGTGTGGTGGGTAGGAAATGTCATGAGAAAATGCATTCACTGATATTGACCACCCTTTGCTCAATCTCTTCTGCCCGCCCTCAGGTCCAGAGACCTGGTAATATCCATTAATATGAATCTTTTGTATGCACTGTTGATCAATTTCCAAGAATTTCCATGACAAGTCTTTTTGTGTTTCTTAGCTATAAGATAAGCAGGCTGCCTGTATTGAATGATGGGCTAACACTCTTGTTGGAGCCTCCTGTTGTGTGCAGAGTTTACCCAGCAGTATTATAAACCCTAGAGTTGCACTGAGGACACACCAACGAGTGACACGATCATTAGGTGAGACGGACACAGGAATTTTGTGAGAGTCTACCTTCAAGCTAAACAATGAAGTGTTACCCCTGTGCCCACAAGTAGAGCAAATGAATTTCTAGTCCTCAATTTTTTGGAGGGCAAAGGGGAAAGTTTGACAAGAAACCAAGAATAATGAAGTTAAAAATCACACAACACCAGGTTATAGTCCAACAGGTTTAATTGGAAACACACTAGCTTTCGGAGCGATGCTCCTTCATCAGGTGACAATCACCTGATGAAGGGCTTATGCCCGAAACATCGATTCTCCTGTTCCCTGGATGCTGCCTGACCTGCTGCGCTTTTCCAGCAACACATTTTCAGCTCTCATCTCCAGCATCTGCAGTTCTCACTTTCTACGCAAATGGTTCACCTGGGTAGAGAATTTATCAAAGACCATTGTAATTTTGTTACTGTAAGAGCTACAACTGACTAAATCATCACAGAATCATAAAACCCTGACAATGTGGAAACAGGCCATTTGGCCCAATTTGATTGAGTTTGGACCTGGTGAAGCTGTGAATTTGAGGCATGAGTCACAGTTGAGAGAGATTATTGGAAAGAGAATGAAGGGGCAGTGACACATGGAGAGGTACATGGTCCTGCTTGAGCCTGATGCTGCACCTGATGAGAATTCATATTTGAAGATGTTTCATGGACCTTGACCTCTTAGATGAGTTTGGTGAACTTCATTATGTCGAGATCTTGGAACTAAGTTGTTTTAGCATTGATGAAGCATCCCTTCGTCCTGTCAATTATCAACCCCAGTGCTTCTAAATGCTTCAATGTAGTTATGTTTACTTTTGTGCAAATTAGTTGAAACCAAAGTAATTCAGAATAATTTGTGTATTTTGTATTTTTCACAGGCAATATCTCAGCAGGACCTTGTACATATGGCCATTCAGATTGCCTGTGGGATGAGTTACCTAGCCAGGAGAGAAGTTATTCATAAAGACTTGGCGACAAGAAATTGTGTGTAAGTAGAAGACATTTCTGCCGAAACGTTTTAGACGATTTACCAACGTTTTTGCTCCACATAGATAAAGTGAATGATATGCTTTCACAGATCTTATTTGCTGCAGACAGGGCAGTAACTTGGAATGATAAAAATGCCTACATTGCATAGATTTTGTGGGAAGCTATAGAAAAATTGCAACAGTTGTGGAATATTCTGTTCTGTATAAGTTATGCAATATGTCTGAATCTAGCAGATCCGCACCCATTGTAATCACTGTCATCTCTCGTTTATGGTAATATTGATTCAGTTCCTGGAAATGATCAAGTATGAGTGTCATTGTTGTGCTCTTAATTTCCATGCGGCAATGCAAACATACCCATCAGCACCAAAGCTTTTTCTCTTAACATGTAATGTTGAGACTAATTACAATAAAATTGATGTGTTTTGTGAATGGACTTTTATTAAGTATTCATTATTCACTAAAACTGTTGATTTAAAATGTGTGTATTAACAAATTTGTATGATAATTACCCAGATGCTGGTGTTAATGTTGTGTACTGAGAAAGCTTTGTGAGGCCACTTGGAGAAGAGTGACTTCTTCACGTAACGTTAGCAGTGATGAAGTTGATTCTAAGATCAGGTTCCTGAATTTAAATAAAGGAAACTACAGTGGTGAGACATGAGATAGCTGTGCTAAATTGAGGAAAACAACAAATGCTGGAGATCGCAGTGTCAGCATCCATGGAGAGAGAGCAAAGTAGCATTTATAGTCTACATAACCTTCATCAGGACTGAAGTGAAATGTGGAGGGGGCAGCATTTAAGCTATAGTTTGGCAGATTGAGGTAATGGGGTATATAGTGCTGGCGGAGAAAAGATGTTGATAGTTCAGATCAAGTGATCGGAATGTGGGAAAGGCAGAACGATTGTGTGTCTAACTGCCAGATTTGAAAGAGCAAACCGTTCCACTGGGGAGGGGAGAGAGAGAGGACGTGGTGACAGAGAATGTAACAACTAAATCTAAAAGAAAGGGAAGAAATGGGAGAACCCCCACCCTAGTGACCCAAAAGTGCAGACTTGAGGATATGGAAGAGTTTAAATTTCAACAAAGGACAAAGGAATTGATTAAAATCGAGTTTGAGAGTAAACTCATGGGAACATACAAACTGATCATAAATTGATAGGTACATAAAGAGAAAGACAAACATAACACCCTCCCAATCAGAAACTGGGAAATTGTTATGGAGAACAAAGAGATTGCAGATGATTTGAACAGATACTTTGTTTTTGCCATCCTAAAAGAGGACATAGATAGTGTCCAAAAGTTATTGGGAAAGACAGGGTAGAGTGAGCGAGAGGAACTGAAGGGAATTAGTAATTGCAGGAAAATGGTTTTGAGGAAATTGGTAGGAGTAAAGGCTGATTAAGCCCCAGGGCCTGATAACTTAGATCTCAAAATGCTTAAAGAAGCGGTCCAGTAAACAGTAAATTGGTGGTTCTCTATCAAGGTTCTGTGCATTCTGGAACAGTTTCAATGGATTGGAAGGGAACTAATATAACCCTTCTATTTTAAAAGAAGAGGTGGAGAGAAAACCAGGAGTTAGTGAGCAAAAAATAAATATACAGCTTTGGAAAATGTTGGGGGGGACAGCGTTGCAGGTGTAAGCTGCAGTGAAGGGGTCTGTGGCTCTGAGACTCAGAAGGGAAAGGGGGAGAGGAGGAGAGCGCTAGTTATAGGGGACTCTCTAGTTAGAGGGACGGACAGGCGGTTCTGTGGACATGGGCGAGACTCACAGATGGTTTGTTGCCTCCCGGGTGCTAGGGTCCGAGACGTCTCAGACCGTGTCTTCAGAATCCTTAAGGGGGAGGGTGTGCAGCCAGAAGTCGTGGTGCACATTGGCACCAACGACATAGGTAGGAAGAGGGGTGGGGAGGTCATTCAAGAGCTCAAGGAGTTAGGCTGGAAGCTAAAAGCTAGGACAGACAGAGTCGTCATCTCTGGGTTGTTGCCGGTGCCACGTGACAGTGAGGCAAAGAATAGGGAGAGAGTGCAGTTGAACACGTGGCTGCAAGGCTGGTGTAGGAGGGAGGGCTTCAGATATTTGGACAATTGGACTGCATTCTGGGGAAGGTGGGACCTGTACAAACAAGACGGGTTGCACCTGAACCAGAAGGGCACCAATATCCTGGGGGGTAGGTTTGCTAGCACTCTTCGGGGGGGTTTAAACTAATTTGGCAGGGGGATGGGATCCGGACTTGTAGTCCAGCAAGTAGGTTAGCTGTTTGTCAGGATGCCCAAGACTGTAGGGAGGCTGTGGAGAAGGTAGCACTGACAGGGACTACTTGCAGACACAGAGACGGGCTCAAGTGTGTATACTTCAACGCAAGGAGTATCAGAAATAAGGTGGGTGAACTTAAGGCGTGGATCGGTACCTGGGACTACGATGTTGTGGCCATCACGGAAACGTGGATAGATGTGGGACAGGAATGGCTGTTGGAGGTTCCTGGTTACAGGTGTTTCAGTAAGATTAGGGAGGGTGGGAAAAAAGGAGGGGGGGGTGGCATTGCTAATTAGAAATGGTATAACGGCTGCAGAAAGGAAGTTTGAGGGGGATCTGCCTCTGGAGGTAGTATGGGCTGAAGTCAGAAATAGGAAAGGTGCAGTCACCTTGTTGGGTGTTTACTATAGGCCCCCCAATAGCAGCAGAGATGTGGAGAAACAGATTGGGAAACAGATTTTGGAAAGGTGCAGAAGCCACAGGGTCATAGTCATGGGCGACTTCAACTTCCCAAATATTGATTGGAAGCTCTTTAGATCAAGTAGATTGGATGGGGCGGTGTTTGTGCAGTGTGTCCAGGAAGCTTTTCTAACGCAGTATGTAGATTGTCCAACCAGAGGGGAGGCCATATTGGATTTGGTACTCGGTAATGAACCGGGACAAGTGGTGGGCTTGTTAGTGGGTGAACATTTTGGTGATGGTGACCACAATTCTGTGACTTTCACCTTGGTTATGGAGAGAGATAGGTGCGCACAACAAGGTAGATTTTATAATTGGGGGAAGGGAAATTACGATGCTGTAAGGCAGGATTTGAGGAGCATACGTTGGGAGCTTAGGCTGTCAGGGAAGGATGTGGTGGAAATGTGGAACTTTTTCAAAGAGCAGATACGACGTGTCCATGATATGTATGTACCTATCAGGCAGGAAAGAAATGGTCGTGTGAGGGAGCCTTGGTTGACGAGAGAGGTTGAATGTCTGGTAAAGAGGAAGAAGGAGGCTTACATAAGGTTGAGGAAACAGGATTCAGACAGAGCAGTGGAGGGATACAGGATAGCCAGAAGGGACCTGAAGAAAGGGATTAGGAGAGCTAAGAGAGGGCATGAAAAATCGTTGGCGGATAGGATCAAGGATAACCCCAAGGCATTTTATGCGTATGTAAGAAACCTGAGAATGACGAGAACGAGGGTAGGGCCGATCAAGGACAGTAGTGGGAGACTGTGTATTGAGTCGGAAGAGATAGGAGAGGTCTTGAACAAGTACTTCTCTTCAGTATTTACGAACGAGAGGGACCGTATTGTAGAAGAGGAGAGTGTGAAATGGACTGGTAAGCTAGAAGAGATACCTGTTAGGAAGGAAGATGTGTTGGACATTTTGAACAACTTGAGGATAGACAAGTCCCCCGGGCCTGACGGGATATATCCTAGGATTATGTGGGAAGCAAGAGAGGAAATTGCAGTACCGTTGGCAATGATCTTCTCGTCTTCACTGGCAACGGGGGTGGTACCAGGGGACTGGAGAGTAGCGAATGTTGTGCCCCTGTTCAAAAAAGGGAATAGGGATAACCCCGGGAATTACAGGCCTGTTAGTCTTACTTCTGTGGTAGGCAAAGTAATGGAAAGGGTACTGAGGGATAGGATTTATGAGTATCTGGAAAGACACTGCTTGATTAGGGACAGCCAGCACGGATTTGTGAAGGGTAGGTCTTGCCTTACAAGTCTTATTGAATTCTTCGAGGAGGTGACCAAGCATGTGGATGAGGGAAGAGCAGTGGATGTAGTGTACATGGATTTTAGTAAGGCATTTGATAAGGTTCCCCATGGTAGGCTTATGCGGAAAGTCAGGAGGCATGGGATAGAGGGAAATTTGGCCAATTGGATAGAAAACTGGCTAACCGGTCGAAGGCAGAGAGTGGTGGTAGATGGTAAATATTCAGCCTGGAGCCCAGTTACAAGTGGAGTTCCGCAGGGATCAGTTCTGGGTCCTCTGCTGTTTGTAATTTTTATTAATGACTTAGATGAGGGAGTCGAAGGGTGGGTCAGTAAATTTGCAGATGATACGAAGATAGGTGGAGTTGTGGACAGTGAGGAGGGCTGTTGTCGGCTGCAGAGGGACTTAGATATGATGCAGAGCTGGGCTGAGGAGTGGCAGATGGAGTTCAACCCTGCCAAGTGTGAGGTTGTCCATTTTGGAAGAACAAATAAGAATGCGGAATACAGGGTTAATGGTAGTGTTCTTAGTCAGGTGGAGGAACAGAGGGATCTTGGGGTCTATGTACATAGATCTTTGAAGGTTGCCTCTCAGGTGGATAGAGTTTGTAAGAAGGCCTATGGAGTATTATCGTTCATTAGCAGAGGGATTGAATTCAAGAGTCGTGAAGTGATGTTGCAGCTGTACAGGACTTTGGTTAGGCCACAGTTGGAGTACTGTGTGCAGTTCTGGTCGCCTCACTTTAGGAAAGATGTGGAAGCTTTGGAGAGGGTGCAGAGACGATTTACCAGGATGTTGCCTGGAATGGAGAGGAAGTCGTACGAGGATAGGTTGAGAGTTCTCGGCCTTTTCTCGTTGGAACGGCGAAGGATGAGGGGTGACTTGATAGAGGTTTATAAGATGATCAGAGGAATAGATAGAGTAGACAGTCAGAAACTTTTTCCCCGGGTACAACAGAGTGTTACAAGGGGACATAAATTTAAGGTGAAGGGTGGAAGGTATAGGGGAGATGTCAGGGGTGGGTTCTTTACCCAGAGAGTGGTGGGGGCATGGAATGCGCTGCCCGTGGGAGTGGTAGAGTCGGAATCATTGGCGACCTTTAAGCGGCATTTGGATAGGTACATGGATGGGTACTTAATCTAGGTTAGAAGTTCGGCACAACATCGTGGGCCGAAGGGCCTGTTCTGTGCTGTATTGTTCTATGTTCTATGTTCTAACGTTGTATCAATTTGGAGAAAATGTCAGAATCCATGAGATAAGATTTAATATCAGAGCACTTGGAAAACAGTGACAAAATCAGACTGATGGATTTAGGAAAGGGAAATCATACTTGACAAATCAATTGGACATTGTTTGAGGATGTAACTAGTAGAATTGAGAAAGGGGAACCAGTGCATGTGGTTTGCTTGAGCTTTCAGAAGGATTTCAATAAGCGCCCACTTAAGAGAGAGTATCATAGAGTCATACAGTTTTACAACATGGAAACAGATCGTTTGGTTTAACTCATGCATGCTGATCAGATATCCTAAATTAATCTTGACTCATTTGCCAGCATTTGGCCCATCTAAACCCTGGTAAAGTGAGGACAGCAGATGCTGGAGATTAGAGTAGAGAGTGTGGTGCTGGAAAAGCACAGCAGGTCAGGTAACATCCGAGGAGCAGGAGAATCGACATTTCAGGCAAAAGCCTGCTCCTCGGATGCTGCCTGTCCTGCTGTGCTTTTCCATCTAAACCCTTCCTATTCATATACCCATCCAGATGCATTTTAAATGTTGCAATTGTACTATCCTCCAACACTTCCTCTGGCAGCTCATTCCGTACACACACCACTCTCTGTTTGAAAAAGTTGCTGCTTAGATCCCTTTTATAGTTTTCCCCTATGCCCTCCAGTTTAAGCCTATTCCCTGTAGTTTTGGACTCCCCTACCCTGGGAAAAAGACCTTATGCTCCTCATGATTTTATAAATCTCTCACAGCCTCCAGCACTCCAGGAAAAACAGCCCCAGTCTATTCAGCTCTCCCTGTAGCTCAAACTCTCCAATCCTGGCAACAATCCTTATACATCTTTTCTGCACCCTTAACAGTATCTTACCTATAACAAGCAGATCAAAAACGCTTGCAGTATTCAAAAAGTGGCCTAACCAATGTCCTGTACAGTCGCAACATGACACTCCAACCCCTATGCGTCATGCACTAACTTATAAAGGCCTTCTTCACTACCCTGTCTATCTGTGACTCCACTTTCAAGGAACTGAGAACCAAGACCCCAAGTTCTCTTTGTTCAGCAACACTCCCAGAACCCCACCCTGCTTTGCCTTATCAAAATACAATACCTCACGTTTACCTAAATTAAGCACCATCAGTCACTCCCCGGCCCATCTGATTAAGATTCCACTGTACTCTTAGATGACCTTCTTCACTGTCCACTGCACCACCAATTTTGGTGTCATCTGTAAACTTACTAACCATTTTTCCTATAATCATATCTAAATCATTTATATAAATGACATAAAGCAGTCAACCCAACAGCAATTCTTGCGATACATCTATGGTCACAGGCTCCAGTCCAAAGACAACTATCCGGCACCACCCTCTGTTTCTTACCTTCAAACCAATTTTATATCCAAATGGCTAGCCCTCCCTAGATTCCACATGACCTAACCTTGCTAACCAGTCTACATGTGGAACCCTTGTCCTTAACCCTTGAAGTCCATAGAGACAGTGCCCACCGCTCTGCCTTCATCAGTCTTCTTTGTCAATTCTTCATAAAACTCAATCAAGTCAGTGGGACACAATTTCCCACATGCAAAGCCATGTTGACTATCCGTACAATTAAAGCACATGGGCTTGAGGATATAAGTGGGAATGACGATAGATTGGGTAAGAAGGCAACTCCAAAAAGACCTGGGTGTCTGTGTACATCAGTAGCTGAAAGTAAGTATACAGAAGGTAATGAGAAAGGCTAGTGCTGTGTTCAAGTACAGGAGAAGGGCTGCCCTTGGTGAGATTGAGGATCTGAAATCTGAATACAGGCTGGAGTAACTAGTTGTAGTCAGGAGCACTCATTTAATACATGCTCTTACTAACATAGGCAGTAATAAAATGGTGTCTTCATGCAAATAACATGACAAAATGGCGTCTAGGCT
The DNA here is from genome assembly GCF_037043375.1 of Chiloscyllium plagiosum. Lineage (NCBI taxonomy): Eukaryota > Metazoa > Chordata > Chondrichthyes > Orectolobiformes > Hemiscylliidae > Chiloscyllium > Chiloscyllium plagiosum. Next base: position 91,789,849 of record NW_028270151.1, read on the forward strand.
GCAAATTGACAATTCTGCTTAAAGCTGCATAAAATGGCTTTTAACTCTGCTAAGAGCTAAACTAACCATAGTCTGTCTCAACAAAGATTAGCAGACAATGCTTCCTTTACACTATAGAAATAACTAGACTAGATAAGACATTACTAACCATCCTAACTGACCTTGCAAGTGCAGGTGCAGAAACTAGGTTCATGAGATAGGAGTACTTGGATGTTGGAAAACAAGGTTGACTCCCAGGAAATATCATTGGGCTAAGTTGCTGTCAATAAAGCCATTTCATTAAAATTGATTGGTAATTGCCTGAATGTGCTCTGTAATGATGGCCTGTACTTCTCTCAAAAAAGGTATAAAAATGTCTGTCTTAAGCCATGTGCACAGTTTCTCCGTGGAACCAGAAGTGTTTAACCTCTGTGTTACTGGACAACCTGTGCCCGGCCGAGATTGAATAACAGTGTGAAATCTTACAGAATCAGGCTGAATTGCTAGTGTTTATTGACCATTCGCGGAACAGAGGGACCAGACCTTCAAGATCCCACTTGGAGTATTGTGTGCAGTTTTGATCTCCTTGTCTGAGGAAGATGTTTTGGCTATGGAGTGAGTGTGACAAAGGTTTACCAGATTGGTCCCTGGAACAGTAGGACTGACGTTTGAAGAGAGACTGGCTTGTAAGGACTATATTCACTGAAGTTTAAAAGAAAGACGGCATTTCTCATGGAAACCTCTAAAATTCTAACAAGACTAGGCGGGGTAAAACAGGAAGGATGTCCCCAATGACTGAGGAGTCCAAATCCAGAGATCTCAGTCTAACTATACAGGGTAGGCAGAGTAGGACCGAAATGAGGAGAAATTTCTTCACCCAGAGATTGGTGAGCTTGTGGAATTCTCTGTCACAGAAAACAGTTGAAGCCACAACTTTGAATATTTTAAGGCTAAAGGCATTTAATGGTATGGAGTGAAACAGAGGACGTGGTACTGATTTGGATGATCAACCATGAACATTTGAATGGCGGAGCTTGAAGGGCAAAATAGCCTTCCCTACTCCTAAATTCTATGTTAAAGGCAACTGTTAACCCATCAAAACATCCCTTAAAAAACTGGGATGGACTTTAAACAAGGTGGCACAGTAGCTCAGTGGTTAGCATTGCTGCCTCACAGTGCCATGGATCTGGATTCAATTCCAGCCTGTGGCGACTGTCTGTGTGAAGTTTGCATATTCTCCCCGTGTCTGCGTGTGTTTCCTCTGGGTGCTCGGTTTCCCTCCACAAACCAAAAATGTGCAGGTTAGGTGAATTGGTTATGCTAAATTGCCCATAGTGTGTGTTCAGGGATGTGTAGGCGAGGTGCATTAGTCAGGGATAAATATAGGACAATAGGGAAATGGGTCTGGGGGGGGGTTACTCTTCAGAGGCTCGGTGTGGACTTGTTGGGCAGAAGGGCTTGTTTCTACACTGTTGGGGTTCTATGATTCTAAGAAGTTAACCGATGTGGGTGATCATTATTTTAAAATGCCATGAACATGTGGAGCAAATTGGATATGTCTTAAAGTCCAATGCTGTTCATAAGATGAGATATGTGAGTTGCGTAATTTTCTTGTCCCCTGTTTCAAGGTAAGCAAAGCATGTGAAAAATTGAACCTGACTACTACTAATGGCATGTCATAGCTGAAAAGAGTAAGAGGGTGCTTGTGGATTTATACAGCCAAAATGTTGATGTTTTACGGGGCTGGGAAACACAATGCTACTCCCTTGCCGTATTAGTCCTTCTGAAATGCATCACCTCACGCTTTTCAGGATTAAATTTCATTTGCCACTGTTTAGCCCGTCTGACTAGTCCATCTACATCATCCTCTAAGATTTTCCTCGTGGCTGTTTACCAAGTCACCAATTTTCATGTTGTTTGTAAACGTAGTGATCAAACCTCCCACACCTGTGTCTGGATCATTAATGTACACAATAAACTGCCATATTGTGCCCGTGTTACAACACATTGCCAGAGCATTAATTGCTTCCAATCACAAAACACCTTAGACTACCATCCTCTGCATCTTGCTACTAAGCCAATTTTAGATCCAATTTACCAAAATGACCTGAGTCCCATGGAGTCTTAGCATCTTATGCAGTCTATCATTCAAGACCTTGTCAAAAGCCTTGCTGAAGTTTATCCAGACATCAACTGCACTATCTTTATCAACTCAAGCCTGTCTTCATAGCTGATCGGCTGCATCCCAGGCAACGTCCTGGTAAATTTCCTTTGTACTCCCTCCAGGGCAATTATATCTTTCCTATAGTGTGATGACCAGGACTGTATGCAGTACTTGAACTGTGACCTAATCAAGTCTTTACAGCTTTAACATGATCTCCCTGCTCTTATAATCTATGCAATGACTGATAAACATGATGTGGAGGATCCGGTGTTGGACTGGGGTGGACAAAGTTAAAAATCACATAACACCAGGTTATAGTCCAACAGATTTATTTGGAAGTGCAGCTTTCGGAGCGCAGCACTGATTTTTAACTATGACTGATAAAGGCAAGCATCCCATATACCTTCCCAGCTACCCTGTTAATCTGCCTTCTTCTGTGATCTTTTGCATTTTTTAAATGAACCTTCATATTAGAAACCAATCCTAACTCAAAAATATCTATATCCTCATGGTGAATTAATCAGTATTGAGAGTTTACATCAGTTGCACTTGATTTGCAAGTCTGCAGGGAGAGTCTTCTTTGTAGCAGGACACAAAAAGAAAAATCTGAGTAACTTTGCATGAGTTGCAAAATTTAGTACAGCAGATGCAGGAACTAATTCGGAAAGCTAATAGAATGATCATTTAGTGCGAGAGGAATTGAATGCAAAAATAGAGAGTTATACATGGCACTGGTGAGACCACAATTGTGCAAAGTATTGGTCACCTTATTAAAGGAAATGTGTAAATTTGTGACAGGCAATTCAGAGAAGGTCTCGTAGACTACTACCTGAAATAAGTGGGCTTGCTTTATAAGGAAAGGTTGCCAATGTAGGCTTGTATCTGCTGAAACAAAAAAAACAAATTGCTGGGAAAATGCAGAGTCAGTATTTTGGGTCCAATCACCCTTCTTCTGAACTGCCGGAGTTTTTCCAGCAATTTCTGTTCTTATTTTTGATTTCCAGTATCTGCAGTTCATTTTAAATTTTTGAAAATTTTAAGATGTATGGCTTTTTAAAAATTTACCAAGCCCTTGAATATCATACCACACCGTAACAAGGAAATGATTTTGTTTTGTATCTGCCGGAGTTTACAGTCACAGGTGACTTGATGGTAAGATACAAAATTCTGAGGAGTCTTCAGAGGATGGATGCTGGGAAAGTTGTTCCTGTTGTCAGAGATTTGAGAACAAAGGTTCATGTTTAAAAATTAGGGGTCACCCATTTAAACCCATTGCAAATTTCTTTTTGTAGTGAGTCATGAGTCTTTAGAACTCTCCTCCTTACAGGATGATGTCTTGACTATTTTTAGCCAGAGGTAAATTCATCTTGTTAAACAAGGGAGTAAAAGGTGATCAGGAATGGGCAGGAATGTGAGTTTGAGATTACAATTCCATCTGCCATGATTTATTGGCTCAAGTGGCTGAATGGGTCCTTGTATGTTTTAAATTTTCTAAAATTTTAAAATAAATAGGTTTTTAAAAATTTACCAAGCCTGTGAATATTGTAGCAAACTATAACAAAGAAATGATTTAATATATTTTTCCACAAGAGATTCTTAGAGGTTATGGATTAACTGTGATTAAGCATGCTTCTTTTTGAGATAAATTCATTTCAGCCATTATAAAAGCAAGGATTTTTTTTCAAAAGAAAAAAATCATACTGTAAAATGCTGCTAATTGTGCTTGCTCCAGACAAACATCGTATCTAGTAATATCTAAATGGGTTTGAGCAGAAATTCGGGCTTTTCAAACTGCTGCAATTTAGAATATAGAACAGTACAGCACAGTATAAGCCCTTCAGCTCTCAATATTGTGCCAATCTTTTATCATACTCTAAGCTCAAACTCACTTACATATCCTTCATTTTACTATGATCCAGGTGCCTACCCAAAAGTTGCTTAAATGTCCCTAATGTACCGGACTCTACTACTATGTTGGCAGTGCGTTCCACGCACCCACCACCCTCTGTAAAGAACCTACCTCTGGCATCTCCCCTAAACCTTCCTCAAAATTATGCCCCCCTGTGATAGCCATTTCCTGGGAAAAAAGTATCTGGCTATCCACTCTATCTATGCCTCTCATCATTGTGTACACCTCTATCAAATCACCTGTCATTCTTCTTCGCCCGAAGGAGAAAAGCCCTAACTCTCTCAACCTTTCTTCATAAGACATGCCCTCCAGTCCAGGCAGCGTTCTGGTAAATCTCCTCTGCACTCTGTCTAAAGCTTCTGCTTCCTTCCTATAATGGGGGCGACAAGAACTGAACACAATATTCTAACCAGGGCTTTATAGAGCTGCAGCATAACCTCGTGGCTCTTAAACTCAATCACCCTGTGAATTTGCACGTTTTGCCAATTGTGCCCAAAGCAGATCCTCTACCCTGATTACTTCAAGCTGTTTTGTTTTGAATTGGCAGCATACACAATTTGGAAAGAGTCAATTGCAGTCAATGTTAGTGTGACAAACTCATAGGCTATAAATTAAGAGAAGCTTTAGCAAGGTAGGGGGGAGAAGGGCATTTTGTTGATGAGGCCACCTACCCAGATTTAGTGCTGCTTGTGGTACGGATCTCGCATGCCCCCAGGCATCCACGGGCATCCTGAGCCAGACACAAGCAGAAGTAAAAAAGGGTTCAAATGACAAAGAAGTCTGTTACAAAATGTGCTCCAAAATGGTCTGACCTGGAACAAATTACAGAATGATCCTAATAGTCGAGGGCAGTTGATCACTCTGATTTAAATGTCGTGAATACTTAGACAACTTATCACAAATTTGACTCCTTTGTAACCTCTTAGGTTTATTTCCCCAGAAAATTTATTAATTGTAACTGTTGATGAAGGTTGTGTCAATGTAAGGGTTTGCTTCCACTCACAACAAGAGGAGGTGTTATTAATTTGTATTACTTTGCTGCAAAAACACTGCATTGAAGATGTGTATACGACAAAATTTGATTAAATTGCATTGACTCCTTGTGCTTTCACATATTTGGTCATACTTGAGTGCAATTGCTGTGGTTTTAGACCATAGTTCACCTAGCCTTGCGGTTTGCTCCTTGTATTATCATTATCAGCAGTCAGATTTTGATGTTTGAGTAGAATTTATTTAAAACCTGTCAAACTATGCTTTCATAAGGCCAGATAGTTAGTGCAGAAGCAGATGAGGCCACAGTAATTCAAACAAGAAGCATTATGTTTTGCATTAAGTAAAATAAAATCAATATATTATTATTGTATAACTAATTTTTACTCAAAATCTTTTGAGGAAATCTTTTGAAAGATTAAGATCCCCAGCAGACTAGTTGATACAGAACATGCAGACCACAATTGTTCACAGTATGTTTTTTTCCTGTTGATATTTTTCTTCACTTATTGTAATAACTGTTAGAGGATTGTAGTCAGGTTTCGAGAGCCAGAATATCCTGTGCGTGACTTCAGGTAGAATTGGCAAGAAGTAAGTCATAGCAATCTGCTTTTCATTTACCTCAGTGGACTATGCAGTTTTGGGTGGTCGACTTTATTAACAATTTCAGTTCCTTTTTTTTGAGTATTTGAGGCTTGTAAAATTATGTCAGTGATTTTCATTTCTTCCATTGTGTTTGGTTTGTCACAGTTGTTTAAAGCTCCAGTCACAAAGGCCTGGGTGTAGGCGTGGCTGAGCTTGCAGGGAACTAGCACAAACATGGTGGTCAAATGGCTGCCTTCTAGAATCTCAAACTAAAGTAGTACTTCAGGAGGCCTGGAGTAGTGTAGAAAATACAGGGATGAAGTGAAAAAGAAAATTAAGAAAGCAATAAGAATTTTAAAAAAGAAACAAAAAAATTAAGGAAGATGTTTAATCAGTACATTAAAAGCAAGAGAACCTCCCACAGTCCAAAGATGTGCAGGTCAGGTGAATTCGCCATGCTAAATTGCCCGTAGTGTTAGGTAAGGGGTAAATGTAGGGGTATGGGTGGGTTGGACTTGTTGGGACGAAGGGCCTGTTTCCACACTGTAAGTAATCTAATCTAATCTAATTATTGATAAATGTTCGAGCCTTATTTTGTACATTTTAATTTACACAAGGATGCAGATGATGTGGAAATGAGTACTTTGTCTGTGCCGACATAAAAGATAGGGTAGACAGGAAGAAACATTTCCCCTTGATGGTCCTTTCAGTCCTTCCCTTCTCATTATGTCTATTATTTAAAATTTCATGCTGCAGACAATCTAGTTAAAAAGCAGCGTGAAATTTTAAATAATATGCAAAATGAGAAGGGAAGTACTGAAAGGACCATCAAGGGGAAATGTTTCTTCCTATCTCGGCTCCTCATAATTTTATATGTCTCAATCATGTTCCCTCTCAATCTCCTGTACTTTAAGGAAGACAGCCCTAGTCTTTCCAATTTCTCTTCCTAACTTAAAATCTGCAGCACTGGCAACATCCTGGTAAATCTGCTTTGTATCCTAACAAGTGCTGTCACATCGATCCTATAATTGAGTTCCAGTATGGTGCACACAAATCTAGCTGTGGCCGAAACAATGTTTTATACAATTTTAACATCATGTACCTGCTCTTCAACTCTATTCCTTGATTAATAAAGGCAAGTATACCATATGCCTTCTTAATCACGTCATCCACCTGTCATGATATTTTAAGGGAACAGTGTACATGTATACCAAGGTCCCTTTGATGGTTGATGGATATTTTTAGGAATGGGAAGTGGTTTCCAGTGATTTTGCACAGGGCTAAGTGTTATGTCCTTTGCTGTTTGTCACTATATTAGTGATTTAGACGTAAATGTGAGACTTCTTGGGAATGTTGCAGATGATGCCAAGATTGGCCAACTTGTTGATAGTGAAGAAGATGGCTATCGACTGCAGGCTAATGTCAACAGTTTGGTTGAGTGGGCAGGAAAGTGGCAGGTGAGAGGGCAACCAAAACAAAGAATTACACAATAATTGGGAAAGTTTGAGAGGAGTGGAGGAGGTGAAAGACATTGGGACGCATGCCCCAAGTCCTTGAAGATGGCAGGATCTGGATAAAGTGATGAAGAAGGAATCATAGAATCCCTACAGTGTGGAAACAGGCCCTTGGGCCCAACTAGTCCACACCAACCCACCGAACAATAACCCATCTATAGTGTGGTTTCTGTACTACCATATTCCATTCCCCTACCCTATTATCCTGTCTTTACCCCTGAGTATTGCATCTAACCTACACATACCTGAACACTATGGGCAATTTAGCACGGCCAATTCACCTAACCTGCACATCTTTGGATCATGGGAGGAAACCGAAGCACCCAGAGGAAACCCACACAGCCTCGGGAGAATGTGCAAACTCCATGCAGACTGTCGCCCAAGGCTAGAATTGAATCCAGGTCCCTGACACTATGAGGTAACAGTGTTAACCACTGAGCCACTGTGCCACCCATGTGTGGTGCTTTTCTTCATCAAACCTGGTACTAAATGGAGAGCAGCGATGTAATGATGTAACTATGTAAGACACTGGTTAGTCCACAGCTGTATACAGTGTAGAGTTATTTTAGATTAGATTTTAGATTAGGTTACTTACAGTGTGGAAACAGGCCCTTCAGCCCAACAAGTCCACACCGACCCGCCGAAGCGCAACCCACCCAGACCCATTCCCCTACATTTACCCCTTCACCTAACACTACAGGCAATTTAGCATGGCCAATTCACCTAACCTGCACATTTTTGGACTGTGGGAGGAAACCGGAGCACCCGTAGGAAACTCTCGTAGACACGGGGAGAATGTGCAAACTCCATACAGTCAGTCGCCTGAGGTGGGAATTGAACACAGGTCTCTGGCGCTGTGAGGCAGCAGTGCTAACCACTGTGCCCCGTGCCGCCCACGGTGTAATATGGTTATGGTCACCATATTACAGAAGACATAAATGTTCAAGAAAGAAGATGGAGGAGATTGACAATAATGTTGCCAGAACTTGAGTATAGCAGATATGAGCAAAGTTTGGATAGGTTGGATTATTTTCCTTAGAATAGAGGAGGCTGAGGAGTGATTTAATTGAGATATACAGAAGGAAGCTTGGATAGAGTGGACATGAAATATCTATTTCTATCAGCAAAAGAGTAAATTATGAGGGGCACAGCTCATGATGTGTGATCAATTAATGATCAGTAGAAAGATTAGCAGGAATGTGAGGAAAACATTTTTTTCATCAAGAGGGTGATGGGTATCTAGAATTCAAAGATGAGGATGTTACTTGCCAAGTTAATGAAGGAAATCAGTGAATGTGGTGTATTTGGATTTTCAGAAGGCTTTTGTTAGTGTCTCACACAGGAGGTCAGTCAACAAAATTAAAGCGTGTTAATGTTAAAAAAACTTGCATGCTTAACAATAGAAAGCAGAGACTCAGAATAACCTTTTTTTCACAGTACTTAGGTTCCAACTGTTTGCAGTTTATATTATGATTTGCATGTGGGGCCTGTCAAAGCCATGAAGATACAATAGAATACAACTAACTACCACCAAACTACCTACTTAAGCATAATTTTAAGGTTTTTCAAGCCCATAGTCAAAGCATAATCCAAAACACACTTTTATAAATTGAGAAAAGAAAAGCTTTTGCTTTGTACCTATAACATACCCCTACAGATCTGAAAGTACACATACCAGGGTCCCAGTTGTTAATGTATCGCTAAGTTTCATCACTTGTGACTTTAACTTATTGATTGGAACTGCAGAGAGCTTCTTCCCAGAGCTATCGTACGCCTGAGCTTAAACATACTTAGCTTTGATAACCGGTTCAGGATTTTATCCCAACCTTTCGGTCTGGGACTATAGCTAACTGTTTACCCTCAGGTAATGTAGTTTCACGAAATCCTTCGCTTCTCAGATACACTGATCTCTGTAGCTATCTTCAACCAAGAACTTCACTAGAGTACTCAAAACTCAAACTAAAATTAAAACAAATCTCTTTCTCCAAGTTTTGGATATATTTCTCCAGGCCTAAATAAAGAAGTTCCAAATATGTCTATCAAGGCTTAAGTCCCGATTAGTTACCTTTCTGGGTTGCAATGCAAGCTAAGGTAAACAAAACCCATTACTTTAAAACTAGGTGTCAAAAACTATTTCAAAATAAATTACCATGGACACAGAAATATTTAGAAGTTAATTATTAACTTGAGATACACAAAAACACCCACATTACTAACTTAAAAACCAAAAGCCCAAACTGACATAAATGATATTGTATATATATATATATATATATATATATATCAATGTCTTCATCACACTTGTTTCACTTATATAAAGCACTGATGAGACTACGCCTGGAGAAAGTTCTTGCCCTCTTTTCTAAGGAATTCTGTATATGCATTCAAGTGAGTGCATGTGAGATTCACCAAACATACTCCTGGACCTGTGCGGAGAAATTTGTTTAAGTGAATGAGAGGCAATCTCACAAAGGTTTACACATTGTTAAAAGGGATAGATGGAGTAGATGTAGAAAAGTTGTTTCCCCTGGCTGTAGAGTCTCGAATTCGGCAACGCAGGCTCAGAATAAAAGATAAGTTATTTTAGGACTGTGTTGCAGAGGAACCTCTACAGTCAGAATGTGGTGAATCTTTGGAGTCCTCTCTACCTAGAATACTGTGAATGCACAGGCAGCAAGTGAGTTGAAGAGATAGCCTGTTAGATGAATTACTAAAACATCAAGAGATATGGGATAATGAAGCACTGTGGCATTGAAGTGGAGGATCAGTCATCTTCGAGCATAGTAGAGCAGACTCATGGGCTGAATGGCCTACTCTTGGTCCTAAATGCCTCCATAAACACTTTTTCCAAAGTCATATAATGTGTTGTACTTCACTGTTGTCACTCTAAAATCTGGTATTAAATGTTCAGTCATTTACCGTCAACAATCTACAACACTAGACCCAACATCTGATAGTATACTAGTTCTTAGATTGTGCTATGCTCTGCAATCATTGTTAAGATCAAAAGGGCAGCTATTGTAATTGTTTTATATAGTACATGATGTGGTAATATCCTGGAACCCAATTCTTATGATGGCAGTTGAAGTTGAGATGAATGATTTTCAAAAGAAATTGGGTGGGCACTTGAGGGAAATAAACTTGCAGAGCTACAGGGATAGAGTGAGGATAGTATGACTAGCTAGTTTACTGTATAGAGAACTGGATATGAATTCCCTTAATTGATCCATGCTAGTTTTCCTTACGAAACCACATTTTGGACCAGATTATAAATCTCCACCCCTCTGGCACTCCTTTATCAAAAAAATGGAAAAATTATGGCGACTGTTAATACAATTGTTGTTGAGGAAACTGAGGAAATTAATAAGAACAAACAGAATAGGAACAGGAGTAGAACATTCAACCCCTTGAACGTACTCTGCCATTCAATAAGATCATGGCTGCACTGTTTGTGTCTTGAATTCCACATGCCCATCTATCCCTGATAACCTTTTGATTCCCTTGCTTAACAAGAATCCAACCACCTCTATGTTGAAAATATTCAATGACCCCGCCTGCACTGTTTTTTTGAGGCAGAGTGCCAAAGCCTCTTATCCTTCCAAGGGAAATATGTTTCCACATCTTTGTCCTAAAAAGACAACCTCTTATTTTAAAAGCTCCCCCCACCACCACCACAACAGCTCCGGACCAATCGGACGAGAAGACATCTTAGGTGCATGCACCTTGTCAAGATCATTCAGGATCTTAAACTTTTCAGTCAAATCTTCCTCTCACTCTTCTGAGCTTCAGTAGAAACAAATCCAACCTATACTCTGTTTTGTCTGGCACTGCAATGGGCCAAAAGGCTTCTTCTTATTTCTGATTCTAAAATTCATTCCAGATCCTAAATCTCCTCTGAACCATCTCAAATACATTTACATCCATCTTTGAATAAGGAGACCGAAACTGCATATCATACTTGAAATGTGGTCTCACCAATGCCCTGTACAACTGAAGTATACAGTCTTAGTTTTATGTTCAATGAAATACCAGCCTTGATTATGCGATATACAGACATATTACTGTTTTGAGACTCGTGCCCTAAAATAGTTACATCCCTCTGCTCCTTAGATTTCTGTTGTTGTTCTCCATTTAAGGAATACTCTGCATTTTCATTCTTCTAGGTAGATATCTGTGAAGCGTTGGTCAGTAGTAATGTTACTGGACTAGTAATCTAGAATCCAAGGCTAATTTTCTGGGGACCTGGATTCAAATCTCATTATGACAAATAGTAAAACTTGAATTTAATTTTAAAAACCTGGAATTAGAAAGCTAATCTGTTGATTGTCATAAAAACCCATTTGGTTCACAAATAGAACCATAGAGATCTACAGCACAGTTTTATGAGGATTATAATACATCTTCTGCCCTTTCAGGTATTGAGTTCCAGATTCCCACCACCCTCTAGGTGAATTTTTCCTAATATCTCCTCTAAAGCTTTGCCCCTTGCCATGAGTCTGTTCGCCGTGGTCATTAATGTCTCCATCAAGGGGAAAAGTTTCTTCCTGTTTACACCAATCTTCATAATTTTATACATTTCAATCCTGTCCCCTCTAAATCTCATCTGCAGCAAGGAAAACAATCCAGTCTGTTCTCTTTTCATTACCGAAATTCTCCAGCCCAGGCCATATCCTGGTGAATCTCCTCTGCACTCTCTCTAGCACTATCCTATCCCTCCCATAATGTGGATTCCAGAACTGCACACAGTATTCTAGCTGTGACCTACCCAATGTTTTATACAGTTCTGGCATAATCTCTTAAACTCAATGCATCGCCTAACAAAGACAAAGTATCCCGTATACCTTCTAGGCCATTTTATCCTGCTATCCTGATATCTTAAGGGACCGGCGTACATACATACCAAGTTCCCTCTGATCCTCCATGCTTCACATGGTCCTACCATTCATTATGTATTCCCTTGACTTGTTTATCCTGCCCCAGTGCATCACTTCACATTTATCCAGATTGAATTCTGTTCGCCACTGACCAGCCCATTTTGATCCTCATGTAAAGGCTATCCTCATTATTTGCCAGCCCACCAATTTTCTGTATCATCTGCCAATGTACCCTACTTTATTTAGGTCTAAATAATTTATATAAACTACAAACAATGAGGGTTATCCCTCGTGGGACCCCCATTGGACGCAGACATCTAGTTGGAAAAACACCACTGAACCATTTGCTTCCTGCTACTCAAACAATTGTGGATGCAATTTGCCAAATTTCCTTGGATACCATGGGCTGTTACCTTTGCTATCAGTTTCTCATGCGGGACCTTATCAAAAACCATGCTGAATTCTAAGTAGACTGTGTCAAAGCAGTACCTTCATCTACACACCTGGTCATCTCATCAAAAATGGAAATGTGTTGCTGGAGAAGCGCAGCAGGTCAGGCAGCATCTAGGGAACAGGAGAATCGACGTTTCGGGCATTAGCCCTTCACGAAACGTCGATTCTCCTGTTCCCTAGATGCTGCCTGACCTGCTGCGCTTCTCCAGCAACACATTTCCATCTCTGATCTCCAGCATCTGCAGACCTCATTTTCTCTTCATCTCATCAAAAATTCAATCAACTTGCTTAGCATCAATTTTCCTCAACAAAACCCTGCTGACTGTTCTTGATTAATCCCCGTCTCTCTAAATGCAGATTAACCTGCCTCTGAGCATTGTTTCCAATAGTTTCCCCAACACCAAGGTTTGACTGAATTAATTCCTTCCTCCTTTCTTGAATAACAGAAACACATTGGGTGTCCTCCAGTCTTCTGGCAGTTCCTGTGGCCAGAAATGAATTGGAACAATTTTTCAAGTACTCATTTCCTTCATACCTCACTCTACAACCTGGGATACATTTCATCTGTCCTGGAGATTTACATTTAAGCCAGTCAGACCCCTTCGAACCTCCTCCATGATAATTTCTTAAAATTTATATTACCTTTATGCATAGGTGTATAGGTTGCATAGATCTTCTCCCTGATTTCTATACCCTCTAACTAGTGAACGCTGCCACAAAATATTCATTTAGAATACAACTTACATCCTATGGCTCCATATACACCTTACCATGGTGGTCCTTAATGATCCACCCTTTTCCCCTTAATGTACCTGTAAAACAACTTAGAATTTTCCTTTATTTTATCTGCCAGCATGCTTACATATCCTATTTTAACTCTGGTACCCTTCCTTTCTTCTTGCCATTCTATCCTTCTGTAAGGCTTCTGCTGTTTTGAGTCTTCAATATCTACTGTAAGCCTCTTCATCCAATGATATGTGTCTTTCGATATCCAGAGTTTGCAAGATTTCATGGTTCTACCCTTTCTCTTTTTTGGAATATATGGCCTTATACACACCATACTTCCTGCTTGAATTCATCCACTATTCTGAGACAGATTTACCTGAAAGTATCTGCTTCCAGCCCTCTCTGGCAAAGTCAAATCTGCTCTTATTGAAATAGCTTTCCACCAGTTGTGTGCTTTGATTTCTGGTCATCCTTGTCCTTTTCCAAATAGTTTTGAATCTAACAGAATTGTGATAGCTGTCCACAAATGGTCCCCTGCTGAAATTCAACCACTTGCCTACCTTTGTTACTAAAATTAAGTCCAGGACTGCAACCTCTCTTATAGGGCTTCTACATACTGGCTTAAAAAGCTGCCCTAGATGCATCTTATGGATTCCACTCCCTTCAAACCTTTTACTCAATGTGCTTAGGAGAGCTGCCATCCTTACCCAGACTGCAATGTGGTTGACTGTTACTGTTTTCTGGGCAATTCATGATAGACAATTAATGCTGGTGCAGTTAGTGATTACCACATTCCCAAGAACAGATATCAGAACTGTCTGAAATCAGAAACATATCTCAGTTGGATTTGATTGGAGATGCTGGTGTAGTACTGGGTTGCACAAAGTTAAAAATCTCACAACACCAGGTTATAGTCATCTGATGAAGGAGCAGCGCTCCGAAAGCTAGTGCTTCCAAATAAACCTATTGGATTATAACCTGGTGTTGTGTGATTTTTAACTAAATCTCAGTTGGAGGGTTTTACAGAGTATCCCAGGGAGCAAGGGAATTGCCTACTGAATGTTCAAATATCCCAGGAAGTTCCCACAGTGGTCAGGATGCATTGAGGCATTGTTTGAAAGATCCTGGCAAAATGTTTTTGGAGAGTGCAGAACTGAACGATCACTTAGTTGTCTGAAGTGACAACAGATTTGCTCTCCATGAACATATTTTGTCGAGACAAAAATTGATTTCTGGTCATTGCACAGAAAGTTTTGAGTGAAATACGTAACATTTAAACTATCTATTATGGCTGTGAAAGGACAATTGTGCTGGTAATAAAGCCCCATTATTCCACCAATAGTGTAAATGTTGGTTCAGTTCCTAGAATGGCCAGTTGCATCCCTTTTATATTATTAGCAAAAATGAAAGAAACAGCAGCCAGGTTTCTTTCATGAACCCAAAATATATAGTTTATTATAAACAAAACTTATCCTGAATGCAAGCGTCAAACTCTGGTTAACATCCAAACTATGATTCAGAATTAAAACCTAATCCTACTCACAGAGACATTAGATTAGATTAGATTAGATTAGATTAGATTAGATTACTTATAGTGTGGAAACAGGCCCTTCTGCCCAACAAGTCCACACCGACCCGCCGAAACGTAACCCACCCAGACCCATTCTCCTACATTTACCCCTTTCACCTAACCTGCACATTTTTGGATTGTGGGAGGAAACCGGAGCACACGGAGGAAACCCACGCAGACACAGGGAGAATGTGCAAACTCCACACAGAGAGTCGCCTGAGGTGGGAATTGAACCCGGGTCTCTGGCGCTGTGAGGCAGCAGTGCTAACCACTGTGCCACCGTGCCGCCCAAAACCACACAAAAGGACAAGTCAATGCAGAGATTTCTTTTTGAAAAAACAGAGCAAAGTACACAAACTCTTATGGACCAAGGGTCTAGAAACAAAGGGTAAAATGTGATGACTTTTCGCATCTGCTGAATTTCCCATCAACTAAGCTGAATATCTAATGGTTTTAGATTGTCGACCAGATTAAATATCCAGTTTTGATTCCAATCATCTTGGATTCGACCTATTGAGAATTGGTTTAAGGTTTTGCCAACTAGATGGAAATACTGGTACTCAAACTCTATAAGGTTCTCAAGAATCAGCTGTAAGAAATAGAATGTTAGGAGAGAGACTGCAACTTCTGGGGTGCCATCTTTATGTAGAACAGAACCCTGTTTGGATGGAGCAGTTTTTGTCAGGTGTGTCCAGGAAGGGTTCCTGACTCAATATGTAGATAGGCCAACTAAAGGGGAGGCCATATTGGATTTGCTTGAACCAGGTCAGGTGTCAGATCTCTCAGTGGGAGAGCATTTCGGTGATAGTGATCACAACTCCCTGACCTTTATTACACTCATGGAGAGGGATAGGAGCAGACAGTATGGGAAAGTATTTAATTGGGGGAGGGGGAATTACAATGCTATTAGGCAGGAACTGGGGCACCTAAATTGGGAACAGATGTTCTCAGGGAAATGTATGACAGAAATGTGGAGGTTGTTTAGGAACCCATTGCTAACAGTGCTGGACGGGTTTGTCCCACTGAGGCAAGGAAGAGGTGTGAAGTTGAAATAACCTTGGGTGACAAAGGATGTGGAACATCTAGTCAAGAGGAAGAAGAAAGCTTACTTAAGGTTGAGGAGGCAAGAATCAGAGAGGGCTTTCGAGGGTTACAAGGTAGCCAGGAAGGAACTGAAGAATGGACTTAGGAGAGCTAGAAAGGGGGCATGAAAACATTTTAACGGGTAGGATTAAGGAAAACCCTAAGGCATTCTACGCATATGTGAGAAACAAGAGGATGGCCAGAGTGAGGGTAGTGCCGATCAGGAATAGTGGAGAGAACTTGTATCTGGAATTGGAGGAGGTAGGGGAGGCCCTTAATGAATGCCTTGCTTCAGTATTCACTCCTGAGAGGGACCTGATTTGGGATCTGATTAATCCTTTACCATTCCTGACAATTAAGGATGATAGGAGTAGTAGGGATATTGTTTGATTTTGAATAGCTTACAAGCTTCCTTCAACAATTTCCCAGTAAAATGAGTGCCCTAATTTGTAGTGGGACTCCCCATTGGGTATTATTTCTTATATTCCCCAGCTACACTTTTGGCTGTGTACTGAGTCCAGTGTATTCCTGCAGTCCTGAGTACACATGACAATAAATTCCATTCTAATTCCAATTCTTCCCACAGATGCTACCAGATCTGCTGAGTTTCGCCAACAACTACTGTTTCAGTTTTTGATCTCCAGACATTCACAATTCTTTGGTTCATTTGAGTTAGCCAAGGATCTGATTTTTTTCGCTACTCCTTGTACCAGCATTTCCAATACCATTTTCTCTACTGGTTCCAGCGCCTCTCTGCGTAAAAGGTATATTCTCTCTGATCCATATATGGGTCCCCACACATTTGTCCTGAAATCCAACCATGTCACTGGCACTGTTTCCGTTATCATCCCTTGTTTCCCTTATATGTCCCAATTCTCTGGCAATATCTGTTGCAGGACTGTGCTTTTTCTGATCTTTGATTAATACGTAGGCTTTCTAAGATTACAATTCTTTCTCTGGAATTGATTAGTTTCCTTAATCCATCACCCATCCCCAATTTATCTCTTCTACATTCTTCCCAACCCATGATCAGACAAGCACTATCATCCCATCAACTTCTAACTCTTAACATTTTACGAAGTTATGCAAGCGTTCAACCCCACCACCACTTCTCCTTCCCTGTATTCTTTGTTGATAAGTCTCAGTCAGTTAGCACAATGGATGTGCCCACATCATGCAGTGTTCAGTATTATCAACCCCCTGATGGTGAGCAAATGATCATTCCCTGGTCATATTAGCCCTGACCAACAGGGGCCACTCCTCCCTGTTTTTAGTTCAACAGATCTTTAGTTTCAGCTGGATTTGCTCATGTGTCATTCCCACCTCCTTCCTTACTTAATCCTTTGGTGACCATATAAGCAGCCAAGTTGGAAGTAATAAGCCATGTCGAGAAACTTGCGACAAAGTGATGGCAGATTCCACACAACAATCTGGGTTTCCTTCATTTGCTCTGGTTTTTCTCCCACAGTTCAAAAATGTACAGATTAGGTGGTCTAGCCGTTCTAAATTGCCCCTAGTGTCCAGCTATGTGGATCAGCCATGGTATATGTGGGGTTACAGGGATAGGGTAGGAGGTTAGATCTGTGTGAACTCACTGGGCTGAATGGCCTGCATCCATGCTGTAGGGATTCTCTCAGAGGACTAGGAGGCTGTGCTGAGATGGCAAATGGGGCACGATACCAGTTTCGAGTTCGAAGAATCTTTGTTTTCTAAGTCACAAATGACTGACGAGGTGAAAAATCTTTGTTTTCTAAGTCACAAATGACAGCTTGTGTACCTGTGGCGAAGGTAACCTTCCCCTTCTCAACCTGTATGCACCTCTGTTGCATCTTCACAGTTATCTGGCTGGGTGATCCTGCTCAATACTTATCTAACATATTATAACCAAAGTATTATTGTAGTATATTCTCTTGTTACCTCTGGTGTCCTCCAAGGATATATCTTTGGTGGTCTCCTACTTTTCAGTTCTATGTTGACCCGGGTTTTCATAAGTAAACACTAGGTTTTCATAAGAAAACTGAAATCATCTAGATCTATATCACAGCTGCCTCTGTGAACTCCTCCACTGTTGCTAAATTATCAGACTGCTGATTTGACATGCAGTGTTATGTGAGATAAAATTTCTGCTAACTGAGTATTAGGAAAACTAAAGCCATTGTTTTCAAACTCTAAACTCCATTGCATAGGCGCTGAGTGCATTCCTCTCCCTCACAGCTGTACTGAGAAAAGACACCTCGGAACGCTCATCCACGAAGGCCATAGGGGATCAGGAATAAGAAGGGTGCAGTCACTTTGATGGGATTGCACTACAGACCGCCCAATTTGCCAGCAGGTGATCAGGAAGCAGATATGTGGACAGGTTATGGAAAAACGTAAACATAACAGGGGGGATGTAGTGGGTAATTTTAACTTCCCCAATATTGACTGGGACTCATTTAGTGCCAGGGGCTTGGATGGGGGAGGAATGTTTTAGGTGTGTCCAGGGCAGTGTTTTTGAAACAATATGTAAATAAATCATAGTGATATTGGGGATTGAGCCAGGCCCAGTAATCAAAATTCAGTGGGAGAGTATTTTGGGAATAGTGACCATAGCTCTCTAGATTTTTAAGTTGCTTATGGATAAGGATAAGAGTAGTCATTAAATGAAAGTACTAAACTGGGGGAAGGCTAACTAAGACAATATTAGAATAGAATAGAATAGAATAGAATAGAATAGAATAGAATAGAATAGAATAGCCTTTATTGTCACCTGCACTTGAATGAGTGCAGTGAAATGTTTGTAATGTCACCTCTTTGACGCCATCTTAGGTACGGGGTACCGAGGTATAAGATACTTTAGGTGTTAATTACAGAATTGAAGGAGTAAAATAAAATAGTCTAGCATAGAAATACAAAGTTGGACCGAAGGGTCTGTTTCCATGCTGTACATCTCCATGACTCTATGACTCAACTTGCTGAAAGTCCAGAATGTATCTTTAAAATTACTCAAATTTCCTTTTCACTGAGTCTAAACCAACCGGGCTTCAGATTACGAGGCCTCGCAGCCTTCACGTACTCACCTCTGGCCAGAGTCCCCTGCCACGTTGGCCTGGCCTCAGTCTGATATCCGGCTGTGACTCACTTCTGGGATTCGCTTCCCAGGTCAGCCTGGGCTCGGTCTGCTCCCGCTCCATGCTCCCAACTCGCTTCCAGGACTCACCTCCCGCGCTTTCAAGGTCTCTGACTCATCTTCCGTGCTGGGCTGGCCTTGGACTCACCTCCATTCTCCATTCCCTCGGTTAGCGTAGTTTAAGAAGTTAAAAGTGGAATGGGGATAAAGACTGCAGAAAAGCTCAGAAGTTTCTCTCTGGAGAGAAGGAGGAAGAGAGATTACCTGATCAAGGTATGCAAGAGGCTTGGATAGAGTCAATAGCCAGAGACTTTCCCACAGGGCAGGATTGACTGGCACGAGGGGTCATAGTTTTATGATATTTGGAGAAAGATGTAGAGGGGATGTCAGAGGAACGTGCTTTACGCAGAGAGTTGTGATTGTATGCAACGTGTTGCCAGCGGTGGTGGAAGGAAAGTCATCAGGGACATTTAAACGACTGCTGGGCATGCACATAGATAGCAGTGAATTTAGGGGTGCATAGGTTAAGTTATTTTATTTTACATTAGGATTAATGCTCGGTACAACATTGTGGGCCAAAGGGCCTGTTCTGTGCTGTACTGTTCTATGTTTTAAAAGAGGGCAGAAAGGAAAGAAAGGAACCTAGCAAGCAGAGGAGCGTCCTATTCT
This sequence comes from Chiloscyllium plagiosum, assembly GCF_037043375.1. Classification (NCBI taxonomy): domain Eukaryota; kingdom Metazoa; phylum Chordata; class Chondrichthyes; order Orectolobiformes; family Hemiscylliidae; genus Chiloscyllium; species Chiloscyllium plagiosum. The sequence goes on from NW_028270151.1 coordinate 91,809,474, forward strand.
ACCACCACCTTGAATTTAATTCACAAAGGAGAAAGACATGGTGGATGGTGAGTCTCAAGAGGGATATATTGATATTTTGGAGCATGTCAATATTAGTCAGGAAGCGGGAATGTAGACTGGGGGCAGCTATTTGAGGATACATTCATATCTGTTATGTAGGAATCTTTTAAAGACCATTTGCTTAGAGTTCAGGACCATCATGTACCTGTGAAAATGGCATAAATATGGCAAGATTCAGGAACCTTGGATGATGACCGAAATTGAGAGCTTAGCCAAAAATAAAAAGGAGGCAAACGTAAGGTTTAGAAGCTGAAGGCAGACAGACCCCTTGAAGAATACAAAGATGGCAAGAAAGAATTCGAACAAGGGCTAAAACAAGCCATGAAATGTTTTTGGCAAACAGGATTAGGAAAAATCCCACAATGTTTAAGGAGCATATATATAAGGAGCAGGTGGGTAGCTAGAGAAAGGGTAGGTCTGCTGAAGGACAAAGAAGGGAATTTATGTGTGCAGCCAGAGGAAGTGGGTGAGGTCCTTAATGAATACTTTGCATCAGTATTCACAAAGGACAAGCCATAGTAGATGGTGAGTCTCAAGAGGGGTATATTGATATTCTTGAGCATGTTGGTGTGGAAAAAAAGGAAGAGGTGTTGGGTGTTTTTTGAAAGCATTAAGGTGAACAGGTTCCCTGGACCTGATGGGATCTATCCCAGAGTGCAGAGGGGAGGTAAGTGAAATTGCTGGGGCTTGGACAAAATCTTTGTATCTTCTTTTGTCACAGGAGAGGTCCCAGAAGATTGCAGAACAGTCAGCATTGTTCCTTTGTTTAAGAAGGGCAGCAGGGATAATCTGGGAAATTACAGGCCGGTGAGCCTTGCATCAGTAGTAGGGAAATTATTGGAGAAGATTCTTAGGAGTAAGATGTACTCATATTTGGAAAAATATTAATTTATTAACAATAGGCAGCATGGCTTCTTATGGGGCAAGTCATGTCTCACAAACTTGATTGCGTTGTCTGAGGAAATGCCAAAGATTGACGAGGGCAAGCTGAAAGATTGTCTTTATTGACTTTAGCAAGGCTGATACAAAAGATGAAGTCATATAGGATCCGTAGTGAGCTGGTAAAATGGATACAGAACTGGCTAAGTCAGAAGACAGGAAGTAGTGATGGAAGGGTGTCTTTCTGAGTGGGGATCCATGATCACTGGTTTTCCTCAGGCCCCGCAGGGGCCCCTGATGTTTGTAGTAGATGTAAATGATTTAGAGGAGAATGTAGATGGCCTGATTAATAAGTTTGCCAATGACGCCATGACTGGGGGAGCTGGATAGTGAAGAGGATTGCAGCAAGAGTATACAGCAAGATATAGATAGGCTGGAGACATGGAAGGGAAATGGTAAATGGAGTTTAATCTGGACAAATATAGGGTGGCATGGGGCTCAGTGGTTAGCACTGTTGCCTCACAGTGCCAGAGACTTGGGTTCTATTCCCACCTCAGGCAACTGTCTGTGTGGAGTTTGCACATTCTCCCCGTGTCTGCGTGGGTTTACTCCGGGTGCTCCAGTTTCCTCTCACAGTCCAAAGATGTGCAGGTCCGGTGAATTGGCCATGCTAAATTGCCCAAAGTGTTAGGTGCATCATTCAGAGGGATATGGGTCTGGGTGGGTTACTCTTTGGAGAGTCAGTGTGGATTTGTTGGGCTGAAGGGCCTGTTTCCACACTATAGGGAATCTAATCTAATCTAAAATACGAATTGATGAGTTTTGGAAGATATAATGCAGGAGGGAGGTATACAGTGAATGGAAGAACCCTTAGTAGCATGAACATACAGAGAGATTGAGGCATACAGGTCCACAATTTCTTGAAAATGGCAACACAAGTGGACAAGATGGTCAAAGTATTCAGCCTGCTGACCAGTGGTGTTCCACAGGGATCGGTTCTGTGACTTCTGCTGTTCGTGATTTTTAGAAAAGACATGGATGAGGAAGTGGAAGGCTGGGTTAGTACATTTGCTGATGACACAAAGGTTGATGGAGTTGTGGATAGTGTGGAGGGGTGTTGTGCGTTGCAACGGGACATTGACAGGATGCAGGGCTGGGCTGAAAAATGGCAGATGGAGGTCAACCTGTAAAAGAGTGAAGTGATTCATTTTGGAAGGTCGAATTTGAATTCAGATTATAGGGTTAAAGGCAGGATTTTTGGCAGTGTGGAGTAACAGAGGCATCTTGGTGTCCATGTCCATAGACTCCTCAAAGTTGCTACTCAAGTTGATAAGAGTTGTTAAGAAGGCATATGATGCGTTGGCTTTCATTAGCAAGGGGATTGAGTTTAAGAGCCGTGAGGTTATGCTGCAAGTCTATAAAGCCCTGGCGAGACACAGCTTGGAATATTGTGTTCAGAGTTTGGGAGAAGATTTGTAGCTCGGGTGCTCGTTGTTGTGGTTCTGTTCGCCGAGCTGGGAATTTGTGGTGCAGACGTTTCGTCCCCTGTCTAGTATTATAGGACTACTATTATAGGACAAGCCAAACAGAGAACAGCCAGGGAATTCCTAGAGGCATGGCACTCATCCACAGATTCAATCAATAAGCACATCGACATGGACCCAATATACCGACCACTGCAGCGGACAGCTGGAACTGACAACCAGAAGCGGCAGATTCAAACTACTACAAATGCCGGAGGAAACACCACAGAAGCGCTTTACAGGAGGCTCCCAAGCACTGAGGATGTCACCTAGACAGGGGACGAAACGTCTGCAACTCAAATTCCCAGCTCAGCGAACAGAACCACAACATATTGTGTTCAGCTCTAGTCGTCTCATTATAGGAAAAATGTAGAAGCTTTGGAGAAGGTGCAGAGGAGATTTATCAGGATGCTGTCTGGACTGGAGGGCATGTCTTATGAAGAAAGGTTGCGGGTTTTTCTCATTGGTGTGAATAAGGATGAGAGGTGACTTGATCGAGGTAGACAAGATGATGAGAGGCATAGATAGAGTAGATAGCCCCAGAGACTTTTCCCCAGGGTGGAAGTGGCTATCACAGGGGGGCATAATTTTAAGGTGATTAGAGGAAGGTTTAGGGGAGATATCAGAGGTAGGTGGGTGCGTGGAATGCACTGCCAGCAGTGGTAATAACATTAGATACATTACGGACATTTAAGTGACTTTTGGAGAGGCACATGAGTAAGGTAAAATGAATTGTATGTAGGTGAGTTTGATCTTAGAGCAGGATAAAAGGTCAGCACAACATCGAGGGCCTAAGGGCCTGTACTGTGATGTATTGTTCTATGTCTATGTCAAAAAGGCACATGTCATGCATGCCTTCATTGGCAGGGCATAGAGTATAAAAATTGGCAAATTGTGTTGCTGTTTTATAGAACTTCAGATCAGCCATATTGGAATATTATGCACAGTTCTGGTCATCATCCTACCAGCAAGATTTGGACGGTTTGGTGAGGGTACAGAAACAGTTTACCTGATTATGTTACCTGGTTTGGAGGGTGTCAGTTATGAGGACATATTGGACAAACTTGGTTGTTTTCACTTATATGTGGAAGGATGAGGGATGACCTGAGAGAAGTTTACAAAGTTATGAGAGGAATGGATAGTCAGTGTTTTTCTTATGGTAAAAATGTCAGTTGCTTGGGGACACAGGTTAAAGTAAAAGGGTTAAGTTTAACAGAGATGTGAGATGCAAGTTTTTTACAGTGTGGATGGTAAGTGCCTGGAATGTGCTGCCAGAGGAAATGGTGGAGGCAGATACAATATCAATATTTAAGAGACATCTTGACAGATATTTGAATGTGTAAGGAATAGAGGGATATGGACTGCATAGAAGCAAAAGGTTTTTAGTTTAGAAGGACATCAAGTGTCGGTGCAGGCTTGATAGGCCAAACACTCTAACAGTCTGAGACTAAGACAAATTTGTTTGCAGCCTCGATATCATATTTGATGTCCATCCACGGCATCACCTAGATTACCTATTTCCAACACCAGAATATCACCCGACTTCGTCTAATCCTTAGTTCTTTTTCTGAAGCCATCATCTGTTGTGTTTAAACCTGAAGATTCCAATGTTTTTCTGATTGCCTTTGGCTTTGTACCCTCTAAAATCTTGAGGTCATCTAAACCTCTGCGTGTATATTAACTCGCACAATATACTGTTTCCCAATCACCCATTGTTGTCACTGACCTGCATTGGCTTACAGTTGAGCATTCTGTTGTTTTTAAAGTTCTTATCTTTTTTTCAGTACCCTGCATGACCTTGCCTCTGTCTATCTTTGTGAACTCCTTTGTAAGATGTAGAAACTGAAGTAAGCCAATTGGCCCCTCAAGCCTGCTCCACCACTCAGTTAGATTATGGCTGATTTGATTGTCACCTCAATTCCCCTATCTCATCTACCCAACAATAATACTATTGGCTCTGTTTTTAGTCAAGAATCTATCTATCTCTGTCTTTAAAATATTTAATGACCTCTCTTTGAAAGAGTGTTGCAAAGACTTGCATTTTCCAAGAAAAGGTTTCTTCTCATCTCTGTCGTAAATGGAGGACTCCTGAAATATATCCCCTCATCATAAGTCTTTCTCACAAGGAGAAACATCTTTTCAGCATCTACCCTGTTGCATATTCTCAGGATCTTTGCATATCTCAAAAAGGTCGCCTCTTATCAAAACTCCCAATGATTGTTTCTTCAAATGTATTTTCTCCATCCCAGATATCAGTCAGCCATGTGAACTTTTAATCATGCCATTGTTGCTGCATATTCCTGAAGATTTGGAAGTCCCAGCCCCTCTGCTTGATTTCTTCCTTTGATATGCTACTTAACCCAGCTCTTTGATCAAGCTTTAGCCATCTCACCTTGTGTGACAATGTCAGCATCCATTTTGTAATGCTCCTGTGAGTTTTGATGGGATGTTTTGCTGCATTAAAGGCACCATGTAGAAATATACTGCATGCTGTGAAATATGTTTTTTCCCTCTCCAACTTTATGGTGACGGGAGCCCAGAAAAAAAATCCCATGTTTCGCATAAGCCAATCTAACCCTTTGGTTGGAGCCTTGGGTGGGGAGATGGAAAAGCTCTTGCCAAACTATGAAACACATATTTGGAAATATAACTGGTATAAATTATTTCACTTCTGCCAGAAATAAAATATATGTTATACAATTCAAAAATAGCTGCATATTAAGGCTCATTTCAGTGCCAGCATTTGATTGTTCACTTTCCATTCAAAAGAACTGAGTACATACACTCCCCACTGCTTCGGGTTTCTAATTTCTGTCCTACATTCAGTTTCAGAATCTGATAACATGCCAAATTTTACTACTTCTGACTTAACAATTCACATGCTTGTATGTTTCAATGCTGAAGTTAATAATTTACTTGTCCATTATTTATTCCAGAATTGACGATAGCCTTCAGGTAAAGATTACAGACAATGCGCTCTCCAGAGATCTCTTCCCTATGGACTACCACTGCTTGGGAGACAATGAGAATAGACCTGTTCGGTGGATGGCACTTGAAAGTCTTGTCAACAATGAGTTTTCTAGTGCAAGTGATGTGGTGAGCAACCATCCGATAATTAGGAGTTTCATAGTTAGTGCAATGTTCAGAGTTCATTCCATACTTTGGAAGGTAAATTCACTGCCCAGTACAATATTGACAAATACAATATAAAGTATTTTTATTCCTTGTCTCTGAAGTATATCTGACAGTTTAGTTAGCTTGCCTGAGCGAAAAGTGTCTCTTTACACTCCTAATTATTTTGCAGTAAATTTTGCTGAAAATTACAAATGTGGTTATAGGGAGAAAGTGAGCACTGCAGGTGCTGGAGATCAGAGTTGAAGAGTGTAGTGCTGGAAAAGCACAGCCGGCCAGGCAGCATCCGAGGATCAAGAGGATCAACGTTTCCAGCATAAGCTCTTAATCAGGAATGAGAGGGTGAGCCCAAGGGGGCTGGGAGATAAATGGGAGGGGGGTTGGGCTGGGGGGAACGTAGCTGAGAATATGACAGGTAAAAGAAGTTGGGGGTGAAGTTCAGAGGTCAGAGAGGAGGGTGGAGTGGATAGGTGGGAAGGAAGATGGACAGGTCAAGAGGAGGGGTGCTGAGTTCGAAGGTTGGATCTGGGATAAGTTGGGGGGAGGGGAAATGAGGAATCTGGTAAAATCAACATTGATAATTGAATAACCCAAGTTTGATCTCAGCTAGGCTCTCCTTACAAAGGTGTGAAAAAAGAACAGGTAGGAAAGAAGTGGCCAAATCAAGTATTATGGTACAACTTTATTTGTTCCAGAACTGGCTGAGTGGCAGGAAGCAGAGAGTGATGGTCGAGGGGTGTTTTTGTGATTGGAAGCCTGTGTCCAAAGGTTCCACAGGGATCAGTATTGGGGCCATTGCTTTTTGCGGTTTATTTAAAACAATTTAAACTTAAATGTAGAAGGGTTGATCAGTAAGTTTGCAGATGACACAAAATTTGATGGGTGGTAGGGAGAAAGATAGCTCTGGATTACAGAGGATATACAGAGGAACCTCGATTATCTGGCATTCGATTAACCGAACAAAATACTTCCCGTCCATGTCCTTTGGATAATTGAGGTTCCTCTACAGATGTGCTGGTTAATGGATTTTAATCTGGATAAATGTGACAATATGCGCTTGGACAGGACCATAAGACAAATGAAAATATGATGAACTGTAGGATCCTGGGAAGCACTGGGGCTCAGAAAGACCTTGATATGCATGTACACCCATCCCCTAAGGTAGCAGTACAGGTGGATAAAGTAGTCAAGAAGGCATATAGAATACTTGTCTTTATTAGGTGAGGCATAAAGTTTAAGAAAAGGGAGGTTATGTTCAAACTGTATAAACTTTTGGTTAGACCACAGCGAGAGTATTGTGTACAGTTCTGGAATATACTATATAGGAGGAATGTGATTGCAATGGAGATGGTGAGGAGGATGTTACAAGGATGTTCCCTGCGCTTGAGAATTTAAGTTATGAAAAGGGATTGGACAGACTGGATTCTTCTCCTTGAAGCATCAGAGGTTTGGGGGGCGGTGGGGGGGTGGGGGGGGGGTGGTGGGGAGGCGGGAGGCATGGCTCAGATGTATAAAATTATGAGGAGCATAGGTAGGGTAGACTGGAAGAAATCTTTCCCCTTGGTGGAGGCATCAATAACCAAGGGACGAAAAGGTAAACAGCACATGTAAGGAAAAATATTTTCACACAGAAGTTGGGAGGAATCTGGAACTCACTGTCTGTAAAGGTGGTAGAAAAACCCTCATAACATTTAATAAGTATTTAAACATGCACTTGCGATGCCAAGGCAATGCGCTAAGTGCTGGAAAATGGGATTAGAATACTTAAGTGCTTGTTTTTGACTGACATAGACTCAATGGGCATTTTTCTGTGCCACAGACCTGTATGACTCCATCTTTGTAAACTATAATTTGTAACTTAGTGTTATGACCATCTTCACACTTGTTGCTCCTCCAAGACTTTCATGTTCGTTGGCCTTCAATACCATCACCTGACTACCCCGTCACACATAGGACCCCCTCCACCTCACCACCCATGTCAGCACTCACTGCCCCTCCTGATACTTTTGTGCTCAGTGGATCTCCACCCCACCTCACATGCTTGCCAGCCCTCCATCTCTCTCGTGCTTGCCACCTTTCCTCATTCCCTCACACTCAATGGACCTTCCCACCCCATCACTCTCACCAGTCCTCCTGAGACCCTCACATTAACCACCTCACCCCACACCCTTACTACCTCCTCATACCCTCATGGGGAAGTAATGGTATGATCACTAGATTATTAATTAAGAGACCCAGTAATATTCTGTGTTCAAATCCCACCATGGCAGATGATGGAATTTGAATTCAATAAAAATCTGTAATTAAAAGTCTAATGGTGACTGCTGATTGTGAGAAAAACACATCTGATTCACGAATGTCCTTTAGGGAAGGATATCTACTGTTACACTCAAGCCCTAATTGCAAGAAAGGTTCAGATATCCAGCTAGTGATAAGCTGCAGAAGTAAGTAGTAATAGTAACTAGAAAATTAGATTTTCAAGGCCAATTAGACTCCAGGCCAACTTATAGAATTACAGAGATGTACAGCGCAGAAACAGACCCTTCGATCCAAGTCGTCCATGCCAATCAGATATTCTAAATCAATCTAGTCCCATTTGCCAGCATTTGGCCCATATCCTTCTAAACCCTTCCTATTCAAATACCCATTAAGAGGCCTCTTAAATGTTGTAAATGTACCAGCCTCCACCACTTACTCTGGTAGCTCATTTCATGCATGCATCACTCTCTGCGTGAAACAGTTGCCCCTTAGGTCCCTTTTACATCTTTCCCCTCTCACCCTAAACCTATACTGTCTATTTCTAGATTCCCTCACTGCAGGGAAATGACCTTATCTATTTACCCTATACTTGCCCTTCATGATTTTATAAACCCCATGAGGGGCAAGCATAAGGTAAATAGACAAGGTCTATGTGATGATTTTTCTATGATAGACCTATTTTTGTTTTCATTTAGGATATTGAATTTTAGCATCACATTCAGAAAATTAGAAATGGGCTAGCTGTATATAAAGAGCTGAAAATGTGTTGCTGGAAAAGCACAGCAGGTCTGGCAGCATCTAAGGAACAGGAGAATCGATGTTTCGGGCATGAGCCCTTCTTCAGCCCTTCTTCGGGCTCATGCCCGAAACGTCGATTCTCCTGTTCCTTGGATGCTGCCTGACCTGCTATGCTTTTCCAGCAACACATTTTCAGCACTGACCTCCAGCATCTGCAGTCCTCACTTTCTCCTCCTAGCTGTATATAAATGCAAATATTCATTTATACTCATGATGTTCAATCAGTTTAAAACTACCCTGATTTTATTTCCATTCCCTCTGCAAAAAAAGTCATTTGCCTTCCAAATGACTACTATTAATATTTTTACTTTCATGTACAAGCAAACAGCTTTCCTCTGTTTAGCTCAGATTTTTGCATTTCTCTCAATTTAAATAATGTGTTGTTTTTCTATTCTTCCTCCGAAGTGGACAAGTTCACATGATTCCTGATGAAGGGCTCTTGCCTGAAACATTAATTCTCCTGCTGCTCAGATGCTGCCTGACCTGTTGTGCTTTTCCAGTACCCCACTCTTGACCAAGTTCACATAATGCTCTATCCACCAAATCTTTGTCTATTTACTTAACCTATCTACATTCCTTTGCAGACTCCTTATGTCATATTCATAACTTACTTTCCCAACCGCCTTTGCAACATATGCAAATTTAGCCATATATTCAGTGCTTACACCTGAGTAATTTGTGTAGATAGTAAATAATTGAGGTACCAACAATGGTCCTTGTGCATTCCATTCATCACATCCTGCCAACCTGAAAGCAACCCATTTCTGCCCACCTGCTTCCTGTTGCCAGTGCTCATATATTACCTTCCACACCATCAGCTCTTATTTCATTACTTAACTTACAGTGTAGCATCATATCAAATGCTTGAAACAAACATGCAAATTAGAAGCTGGCCATTTGGCCCCTTGAGTTTGCTTCATCATTTAATAAAACCATGGTTTATTTGATTATAAGTCAAGAGCGTCGTGCTGGAAAAGCAGAGCCGATCAGGCAGCATTGGAGGATCAGAAGAATCGACGTTTCGGGCATAAGCCCTTCAACATAAAATGTTAGTAAAGCTTCCTGAAGGAAGGGCTTATGTCTGAAATGTCGACTCTCCTGCTCCTCGGATGCTACCTCACCTGCTGTGCCTTTCCAGCACCATACTCTCGACTCTGATCTCTAGCATCTGCAGTCCTCACATCCTCCTTTACTTGATTATAACCTTAGTTCTACATACCTATTTAACCAAATAACCTTTCAAACGCTTGCTTATTAAGAATCTTATCTACTTCTACTTAAAGCTCTTCAAAGACTGTGTTTCTCAAAAGGCAGTGGAAACAGAGTTCTAAAGAGTCACTTGCTGAAGGGAAAGACTTCTCTTCATTTATCTTTGTTGCGAAGCAGTGACCCCTGGTTGTAAAGCCTCCCACAAGAGGATACATCCTTTCTACATTTAAGTTGTAAAGATTCCCCAGAATTTTAAATGCTTCGGTCAAGTCACCTCTTATTCTTCTAAACTCCAACAGATATGAGCCTAGCCTGTCTAACCTTTCCTCATAAGACAACATGCCAGTTCTAGGTATTAGACTAAAGTCAGAAGACACACAATACCAGGTTATAGTCAAACAGGTTTATTTAAAATCACAAGCTTTTGAGCGCTGTTCATTCGTCCAATGAAGAAGGAGCAGCGCTTTGAAAGTTTATGATTTTAAATTAACCTGTAACCTAGTGTGACTTCTTTGAACCTTCTCTGAACTACCTCCTAACTGCATTTGCATCCTTCCTTTAAAAGTGAGACCTATTTACTAACATTCATGAGAGCACCCAGAACACTTCTTATCTCAGAACTCTGCAATCTCTCACCATTTAGATGATTTCCTTCTTTTTTATTCTTTCTGCCAAAATGGACCAATTCATCTTGTCCTGTATCAAATTCAATCTGCCTGATCTTGGCATAATCAGCAAATTTAACAACCAAACCTTCGGTCCCTAAATCCTCTATTTAATTGGAAACAGTTGAGGTCCCAGCATTGACCCCTGTGGCATACCACTTGTTACTTCTTGCCAACATGAAAACCCAATTATGCCTACTCTTTGCTTCTGGTTCAAAATTCTCATGTGTTACCCCTTACACTGTTCAACTTTATTTTAGCAGTAACTCATGGCACATGATTAAATGATTTTGGAAATCCAAAAACTGTACATCCACAGCACATTATTTTAAAGAACTCCAATAAACCAGTTAGATATGCTTTACCTTTCTGAACATCATGTTGACTAGACCTGATTAACTTGAATTTTTGAAAGTACTCTGCTATAAAATCCTTCATTACAGCTTCTAATACCTTCATTTTGACTTAAAGTTAAACTAACTGTGATGTAGATTCCTGCTTTGTGGCTTCCTCCCTCTTTGAATGCGAGAGTTGCAGTCACTATTTATCAATCTAACGGATCCTTCCCAGCTACAGGAAATTTTGATAAATTAGAACCTATGCATTAACTACTCACTAGGTGCTTATGATGTGCAAATCAGAACCTGGACATTTGTCAGCTCACTGTTCCAACTATTTACTCGGTACCATTTCCTTGATGATTGTAGTTTTCCCTTGGATTTCCTGATTTGTAACTATTTTATGGATATTATTTGTGTTCATCCATAATGAATGCCACTTCAAAATACCTGATCAATTCATCTGCCATCTCCTTATTTTCAATTTTTTAATTCCCCAGACTCATTTTCTATGGGACAAAGTTCACTTTCATTAATTCTTTTCCTTTTTATCTGTAGAGAGCTATTTGTGTGACTGCCCAGTGACATAACACAGTGCTGGGTCCCTTATTGTATATATAAATGATGTAGATTAGAATGTTGGTTGGGGGGGGTAATAAGTAAGTTCGCGGATAACACAAAGATTGGCCGGATAGTTAATAGTGAAGAAGAAGGTCTTAGATTAGAAGATATAAACAGGTTGTCAGATGAGCAGGTCAGTGGCAGGTAATCCTGATAAGTGTGAAGTGGTATACTTTAAAAGGAGTAACAAGACAAGGGGGTCCCCCAGGAATAGCAGGGCACAATGAAGCTCAGAGGAACACGGATTTTGCAGTGTTTGTCCACAGATGCCTAAAGGGTCAGGTTAAAATTGTAGTTAAGGCAAATAGGACACTTGCAGAGGGGTTATGTTGGAGCTGTACAGGGCTATGTTTAGGCCAGTTGGGGTTTTGTGCACAGTTCTGGTCACTGCACTGAAAGGAGGATATGATTGCACTGGAAAGAGTGCTGGGGAAATTTATCAGGTTGCATAAGTTAAAGCATCTTAGCCATGAAGATAAGCTCAGGTTGATTTCTTTGGAGCAGAAAAGGTTGAAGGGGAGCATGATAGAAGTGTATATGATTATGAGTGACCTGGTCAAAAAGCTGCAATTCCCCTTAGTTGAAGGGTTAAAAACATGGGAGCACAATTTTAACTTGAAAGACGGACAGTTTAGAGGGGTTTTGAGGGAAAGAGTTTTCACCAGATTGTGGTGGAGGTCTGTAATGCACTGCCTGGGAAGTTGGGTGAGGCAGTTAATCTCTCAACCTTTAAAAAATACTTGGATGAGCATTTGAAGTATCATAACATTCAAGGTTATGGGCCTAATGCTAGAAAGTGTGACTAGTATAGGTTTAATATGTTTTTGATGGTACAGATTCAATGGGTCAAAGGAGCTGTTCTGTACTATTTGTCTGCCCCTGCATCTTTCAAATTAGATTTTATTGTCAGACGTACTCAAATATAAAATTACAGGAGTACAGTGATAAGTGTAGAATGTCGCCACACATGATGCTATCTTAGGTACTAAAATAGATTAGGTACAAAAATTGAAAAATAAAGAAAAAAAAGCTGAAGTCTACATTATAGTTCTCCATAGTATAAATTAGGGAAATAAAGACATAATGTTAAAAGACAAACAATACAGTCCTTCTATAGCCTGCAGTTCACCAAAGATCTTGAAACAGCACCTTCCAAACCCATGACCACTTCCACCTAGAAGGGCAATGGCAGCAGGTACTTGGGAACACCATCACCTGCAAGTTCCCTTCCAAGCCACTCACCACCCTGACTTGGAAATATACCACTGTTCCTTCACAGTCGTTGGGTCAGAATTGTGAAATTCACTCCATTGTGAGTCAACTCACAGCAAGTGGACTGCAGCGATTCAAGAAGGCAGCTCACAACCACCCTCTCAAGGGCAAATTGGGATGGGCTTTTAATGCTGGTCAGCCAGCAACGCCCAAGTCCCACAAATAAATATTTTTAAAAAGTTGCTCCATGCTGGAGATTTTCCACACATGGTCTCACTGGGCCAATCCCAACTGGGCTCGCAAGCCACAGACTAATATTTGTGACTGGCTGACTGTATGGACCCCAAACTGCTAACCACCCCATCCCAGGCCTCCAGACCACTGACCGCCCCCCTCCAGGCCTCCAGTCCACCCAGCACACCAGCCGCTTTGCTCCATTCCGCATCCCCAGCCCACCGGCCATCCTACTCCAGGCCATCAGCTGTTGCAACACTCTAATACCATCGCTGCCACTCTCTCCACCAGGTATGTTTAACAAAAAACTAAAAAGAAAGAGAAGAATGAGATAAGGGAGGAAAGAAGAAGCTGACAGAAAGCCCCTAGCTGAGCCTGGACACTACCTACTCTGCCACCACAAGTTCACTTTAGCTCTGCTTTCATGTTTTCATAATTGCCCTTAATTAACTTAAAATTGTCTTGCAATCACTCCTTTCTCCCTCAAACTAAATGCAAAATTCGAACATATTATTATGGGGGTGCCTTCACTGAGCTAATCCCATTTTATTATGTATTACCAAATCTAGTACAGTCTGCTCTTTTGACAGTTCCAGAACATGTTGTTTTTAAAACTGCCCCAAAAGCATTCTATGAATCCCTCTTCTGGGCTACATTTGCTCCATCAAACTTTTCCAGTTGATATGCAGATTAAAAATACCCATGAATATTGACGTGTCAGAGGACCTGTACATGTCTTCCTCAAGTAACTAAACTTAGGCCGTCTCTCTGTGCTAATACCATCATTAACTAACAGAGCTACCCCTCCACCTTTTCCTAGCTGCATGAATTTCCAAAAAAGAGTCCACTACCCATCGCTCTTTAAGTCATCATGCAGCCATATCTCTGATTGTATTTCTTAGTTCTTTCTGCACTATCAGTTCATCTGTCGTTTCCAATTGTGGCATGGATGCAGATACAGACCCTTTACTTTTTATTCTTTTTGTAACCTCTAGTCTTATCCTATAGTTTACTCTTAGATTTCAACACTGTCCCTTTCTGTTTACTCTTATCTATTTATCATTTCCTTTATTAGTACCTTTCTCTGTTGTTTTGATTTACTATACCTCTCCAAATTTGATCCTTTGCCCCCTACTGTTTACTTCAAAATCCACTGTACTTCCCTAGTTATGCAGTTTATTGGAACACCAATCCCAGCACAGTTCAGGTGTAGACTGTCCCAATAGTACAAGTTCTGTTTTCTCCAGTATTGATGCCTGTGCCCCACAAACTGGAATGCGTTTCTCCCACACCAGTTTTTAAGCACACATTGATTTCTCTAATCATCTTCTTCCTATCCCAACTTGCTCGTGGCCCAGGTAATAGCTAAAAATTATGATCATTGAGGTCCTGCTTAATTTGATGCTTGGCTGTTCGTTCTGATAATTCTTTCTTTATTCTGCTAAGGTCATTGTCATGACCACAATGACTGGATTCTCTCTGGCTCTGAGCAGAAGTCCTGAACCCTGGCATTGGGCAAGCAGCACAGCCACCTGAAATCACTCCTTGTTTAAGTGAACAGTGTCAATACTGTCTCCTGTTAACACTACATTTTTTTTTGCTCTCCCCACTTCATGCCCCTCAGTGCTTTAGTTGGTTAGCTAATCCACCATGCAGCCCTTGTTCTCATCCAAGCAAACAGAAGGAATTTGTGGACAACTGCAAAGGCTGAGACTGCAGCTCTCTGGGTCTCCTTGTCTGCCTTACTTGCTGTTACACTCATCTGTCCTTAACCAGGGACCAAATCAGAAGACCCCCAACCTAAGGGGTGTGACTTCCTCCAGGTATAAAGCTTTCCAGTAATATTCTCCACCCTGATATCTTAGTGCCTACAACTCAACCTTCCAACTCCATGACTTTGTGCTGAAGCTCCTCAAGCCTCAATCACTTACCATTTGTCCACTTACAGTTTGTCCTGGATCACATTGTGTTTGTCTGTGTTGCAGCCATACCTGTTCTGCGATCCTTAATATGTTTTCCTTCTTTATATATTGTATTGAGCCTTTCACTGGTACATGTACTATTTTAAATCTTAGGAATTGAATTGACTGTAACAACTTATCAGATACTCAATTAGGGCGGCATCTTGGCACAGTGGTTAGCACTGCTGCCTCACAGCGCCAGAGACGTGGAGAACGTGGGAGAACGTGGAGTTTGCACGTTCTCCCTGTGTCTGCGTAGGTTTCCTCCAGGTGCTCTGGTTTCCTCCCACAGTCCAAAGATGTGCAGGTTAGGTGAATTGGCTGTGCTAAATTGCCCTTAGTGTAAGGTGAAGGGGTAAATGTAGGGGCATACCCATTTATGGGTGGGTTGCCCTTCAGAGGGTCGGTGTGGACTTGTTGGGCCGCAGGGCCTATTTCCACACTGTAAGTAATCTAATCTAATATAAGAAAATAGCAAACATCTTTCCCGACTATAGAGTAAAAAGCAGATCCTGGTGGCTGAGAAAGCAACATAGCATTTATTTCCCCTTCTCCCTATTTCCTGAATCCCAGCATGCTGCTCGTAGCTGCACTGAGGTACTTGGCCTTCTAAACATTTTTAATCAATCAGGTAGGAGCAGGTGGGACTTGAACCCAGGCCTTCTGGCTTGGGGTTAGGGATTCTTGCACAATTTTGCAAGACCCTTCGTGCTGGTTAAACAAAATAGTGAGCTGGCTCCAGTTACAAAAAGTGTGGAAGTGTCAGCTACTTTCCTCCTATATCTAAATTCAGTTGCTCTTTCAGTGGAAACCTTGTGAAACCTGCTGAGGACTGAGAAACTTAGAATGAAATCTGTAAGCTTCAGTTAATTTGAGCAACTTGCAAATCACCCTCTGCTTCTCTCTCTCCTTTGTGATTGCCAATCACAGAGCTTCTAGCTTTTATTTCCCTCCTATTAGTACTGTTTTCAGATCAGTTGTTCCGAGATCTTTCAGACCAGTATTTCTTCCTATCCAGAAAGCTGCAGTTTAGATTAGATTACTTTACAGTGTGGAAACAGGCCCTTCGGCCCAACAAGTCCACACCGACCCGCCGAAGCGCAAACCACCCATACCCCTACATTTACCTCTTACCTAACACTACGGACAACTTAGCATGGCCAATTCACCTGACCTGCACATCTTTGGACTGTGGGAGGAAACCGGAGCACCCGGAGGAAACCCACGCAGACACGGGGAGAATGTGCAAACTCCACACAGTCGGTCGCCTGAGGCGGGAATTGAACCCGGGTCTCTGGCGCTGTGAGGCAGCAGTGCTAACCACTGTGCCACCGTGCCGCCCATTGATCCATTTGTAATCAATGTAAACTGTTTGAGGTCCTTTCAAATGTTCTGAAAAACAATTAGATTTCACAGATGTTTTAAAGCGTAGATTTTCCTCACTGTACTATTTTCAGGTCAAAGATCATCTGATGTTCAACAGATGATATTGAGTAAATATTGAGTATGTAACAAGTTGTTATAATTTTGAAATTGACTATTCAGATATGTAATATTGGTATAACTACTTAGTGCATCTTAATCCTGTGATTTAGAGAAAAAAACTCAAAGAAAAATTGTTTAATACCAGTATCAAAATCTAGGGGCCAGATATTATTCCTGAAGTTTGAGTAATCTGAATAGAAGTCCTGATTACAAACTAGTTTATTCAAATAGAGACTTTTACTAAAAGCATTGTTGTTGAAATACTATAAAATACAGTATTTTGAGAAATTTTCTATTTACGTGCAAAAATATGCTCCCAAAACAAATCAAACAGATCTTCCTGGTATACGATGTCTTATGGTCTGTTTTGTCTTCTTTTAAGTGGGCATTTGGAGTTACATTGTGGGAGCTCATGACATTGGGACAGACTCCATATGTTGACATTGATCCTTTTGAGATGGCTGCTTATCTTAAGGATGGATACAGAATAGCCCAGCCAATCAACTGTCCAGATGAACTGTAAGTTACTGTGATACGCAGTGTTTTATTTTTGTGGATCTTATTTATAATTATGGAACAGTTTGTTTTGCTCCGTTTGGGTGAACCAAGCCCCTACTTAATGATGGGGAGCTCTGACATGCTGCTATATATCACAGTGACAGCCACTGATCGCAGGAGGATACTGCCAAATCGATCAGATGATCAGATCAGGAGCAGATGGAATTTAATCCTGATAAGTGTGAGGAGATGGACTTTGGGAAAAGGAACAAGAAACAAGAATACTCAGTGAATTTCAAGACAGTAGGAAGCTCACAGTTAGGTCACAGCTGGAGTTCTTTGTGCAATTCTGGTCACTAGATTATAAGAAAGAAGTATGCATTGGAGGGGATGCAGGGATGATTCACCAGAACTTTGCCTAGTTTAGCTGGATGAGTCAGGTTTTCTTTAGAGGAGAGAAACCTGCGAGAGGACATGTTAAAGGTGCATAAGATTATGAGAAGCATGGACAGGGTGTGTAGGAAGCAGCTAATAAAATTCTTTGAAGACATGACAAAGTTGCTTTGACGAGGGAAGGAATGTAGATGTCATATACATGGACTTTAGTAAGGTGTCTGATGAAGAAGTTGAAGTCACATGGGATCCAGGTGTACTAGCTAGATGGATCGAGAACTGGTTGGGCAACAGGAGACAGAGTGCAATAGTGGAAGGGAGCTTCTCAAGATGGAGACCTGTGACCAGTGGTGTCCCACAGGGATCCGTGCTGGGACCACTGTTGTTTGTGATATATATAAATGAGGAAGGTATCGGTTCCCTCATTAGCAATGTTTACAGATGACACTATGGACACTATGGAGCAATGGAGTTGCAGACAGTGAAGGGGACTGTCAGAGAATACAGCAGAATATAGATAGATTGGAGAGTTGGGCAGAGAAATGGCAAGTGGAGTTTATTCCGGACAAATGCGAGGTGTTGCATTTTGGAAGATGCAATTCCAGAACGAACTATACAGTAGATGGAAAAGTCCTGAGGAAAACTGATGTGCAGAGATCTGGGTGTTCAGGTTCATTATTCCCTGGAAGTGGCAATGCAGGTCGATAGAGAGGTCAAGAAGGCATACGGCATGCTTTCCTTCATCAGATGGGGTATTGAGTACAAGAGTTGACAGGTCATGTTACAATTGTAAAGGACTTTGGTTTGGCCACATTTGTAATACATTTGGAGTCCTGGTCGCCACATTGCCAAAAGGATGTGGATGCTTTGGAGAGGGTAGAGGAGCTTCACCAGGATGTTGCCTGCTATGGAGGGCGCTAGCTATGAGGAGTGGTTGAGTAGGTTAGGATTATTTTCATTGGAAAGAAGGCAGTTGAGGGGTGGGGACCTGACTGAGGCCTACAAAATCATGAGAGGTGTAGACAGAGTGGATAGCAAGAAACTTTTTTCCAGAGTAGAGGACTCAATTACTGGGGGTCATGAATTCAAAGTGAGAGGGGAAAAGTTTAGGGAGGATATATATGGAAATTTCTTTATGCAGAGGGTGGTAGGTTCCTGGAATGTGTTGCCAGCAGAGGTGGTAGGGGCAGGAACGAGAACAATATCTGGGTCTCTGGATTAGCAGTCTAGCAAAAATACCACAAGGCCATTGTCTCGCCACTAATGTCATAGTGGTAATGTCACTAGATTAGTAGGCCATAATGTTTCAGGCAGTTGTTAGGTCAGTTGACTGTATAGCTAGTTGGCAATGCAGAGAGGTACCAACAGCCCAAATTAAGGTTGCCATCCTCCTTGACTTTTCTCCATGTCTGGGGTGGGGTTACCCTCAAGTTACTATTATCAGTCGTTTCTCGTTCTCTCTAATGAGAGCATGGCATCTTTACCTTTTAGATGGCAGTTCAGCCCACAGTGATCTGTAAGTGAGCATCCTAGAAAGCATGTTGATCCTGCTGAGGGAAAGGGATATTAAGTGGTCAGGACCAATGCAGCATTCCATTTCTGAATGGTGATCTCACCCTTCCCTGATTCATGTATGATTACTCATGTATAGCCTTTACCCTGTAATTTGAAACTATTTTTGTATTTCCTGAACAGATTTGCAGTGATGGCCTGCTGTTGGGCCTTGGATCGTGATGAGAGACCAAAGTTCCAGCAGCTAGTGCAGTGTCTGACTGAATTTCATGCTGCCTTAGGGGCCTATGTCTGAACTGAGGTCCATTCACAAATGAAATCTTCAACGCTAAGCAGAATTAAAATAAGAAACGAAGAAAATCGGGGGAAATATTTCTTCTGAAACAGAGTGCCTTGAAATTCTTTCTTAGTTTTGTTTTGTAAAATATCTTGATAATGTGAGTTTTGGTATTTCATAATACAGCATCATGTTTACTGAATGAATAGATTTTTACTAAGCTCCATATTGGGGTGAGGTTTCTGGAGCAGCCAAATTTATTAGACCAACATCAGTTTGGAACTTGGACTTTCATTTCTTAGCTCCTATTACCTATATTCCATGGGAGCCAGATTTTTAAAATTGTTTATGAAGCACATTGTGACATGATTTTTGAATGACTGTGCTGCTGCTTATCTACACCACAGCACCATTTCCCAAATGGTTCACTGCTTCACAAAGCTTTGGTTCATTTTCAGCAGTAACCAAAATCCCGGTCCATTCCTATGTCTTGTGTAATTCTTAAGCCTCTTGCACTTTGAAGCATGCAGGCTTTTTCCCATCATGCGGCAGATAGTTGGACTAGAGAAGGCACGTACAGATTTTTTAATTTTGTCTGAAAACACGGTAGGTAGGGTATGTTTTACATTTATCACTTGCTGTTGCCATGGTAAAGTTTAATCCATCACAATGTGGCATTCCACTGATATACTTCATTGACCAGTATGGGAGCTTTCTGTTCTTTGGTACGAGGTGGTTGGGATAACTAGGTTAAGACTTTCCTTTGTAAATCAAAATCCTGTATATACTTTTGAACAATTCAATTGTTTGTTAGTTCTAGTTGTCATCTTGTGTTCATCTTTGTACAATTTCATCTTTGTAAAATGCAGAGGATATGATAATAAAGCCGAAAAATATTTCTGAATATTTGTGAAGACTTAGATGAGTAATATTTAAACAACTACTGAGCAAATCAGGCTTGTATTTTTCAGTAATTCGCTGATATCTTCTTTGAATACTGAATATAGTCCAACATATACCATGAACCAAGGTAAGGGCAGTTACGTAATTATACAGTTGAGTTAGATGACTATTTGGATAGAAGTGGTCTGCAGAAATTTGGAGAGGAGTTAGGACATGGGCAATGGAATTGGTGTGGGCATGATGGCTGAATAGCTTCCTACATTTTTTTATCCACTCATAAGAAGTGGATGTTGCCAGCATTTATTGCCTGTCCCTAGTTATTCATTCATAGAGATGTGCAGCACAGAAAGCCAACCAGATATCCTAAATAAATCTAGTCCCATTTGCCAGCATTTGGCCCATATCCCTCTAAACATTTCCTCTTCATATACCCATCCAGGTACCTTTTAAGTGTTGTATTTGTATCTCTATAAGGTGAACCCTCAGCCTCTGGTGCTCCAAGGAAAATAGCCTCAGTGTATTCAGCCTCGCCCTATAGCTCAAACCCCCTAGCTCTGGCAACATTCTTGTAATCATTTCTGATCCCTTTCAAGTTTCATAACATTATTCTTATAGCAGGGAGACCAGAATTGCACGCAGTATTCCAATAGTGGCCTAACCAATGTCCTGTACAGCTGCAACATGACCTCCCAACTCCTGTACTCAATGCACTGACCAATAAAGGCAGGTATGCCGAACACCACCTCCACTATCCTATCTACCTGGGACTCCACTTTCAAGGAACTGTGAACCTGCACCACAAGGTCTCTTTGTTCAGCAGCACACCCCAGGACCTTATAATTAAATCCATGAGTCATGCCCTGCATTGCCCTTGAGAAGCTGATGATGAGCTCCGTTCTTGACCTTCTGCAAACCATGCACTGTGGGTTGACCCTAAAGGCAGTGCGTGAGAGAATTGCAGGATTTTGACCTAGCAACAGGGACCCAGTGAATTTCTCCGTAAAAGTCACGTGAGCTAGACAAAACTAGCTAGACAAAACTAGACATACGCTCCGTTCACAAGTTTCAGTGACACTGTGACTGTCATAACTTGGTGTTGAATGAGCCATTGCCCTATAAGAACTATTGTAATTGATTCACTATTGTTAAACTGAGTTCTGAGGATGGGTCACAGATGTTGGCAGATTTCTCTTCACAGATGTTGGCAGACCTGTTTAGTTTTTACAGCAACCTCTGTTTTTGTTTCTGATTTAAAGCATCCACTGTTTTAAACTCAGTTTGAAAAATCACAGACAAACCAAAATATCTGTTAAATTTCCAGTGAAGTTGTATTTGTTTAATTAATTAGAAATGAAAAAAATGGCATCATTTTAAAATATTAGATGCGAATATGTTTTTGTTGTATTTCCTTTAAGTTTAAACTCTCTTTAAGTACTTTCACTGTTTAATAATTCCACTGAGTTCCTCAGTTCTCAGGGTGGGTCACTCAACCCAAAACGTTAACTCTGATTTCTCCGCACAAATGCTGTCAGATTGCTGAGCTTTTACAGCGATATCTATTTTTGTCTCTGATTTACAGCATCTGCACTTCTTTTGAGAGAGAGAAAGAGGGATTCTTTCTGTCTGCATTTAACCAATCAGAGCTGTTATCAAGCAGGGTTTCCTTAACATGGAACATTCTCAGTGCCATTCACTCTTGACTTTGCCCTCCTACTGCCTCTGAAAAACAATATTGCACTACTCAACAAATATAACACTTGAAGTTGCAAATCCTTCCTGGTATTCTAGTTATAGCATAGATTCGTAGAGATTTACAGCAAGGAAACCGACCCTTGGGTCTAACCCGTCCATGCCGACCAGATATCCCAAAGTTCACCTTTCATTTCAGTTTATACTTCCAAAATGAAAAATCTATCATCTCTTACATACTTCCACCCTTAAAGAAAATGGATTGCTGTTTTAAATGTTTCATTACCAGGTAGATATAATGCATATACAATCCAACACAAAATTAGATCAATTCATTCGTATTCATTCCTTTATACAGAATTTGAACAATTTTGTGTCACTTACTTTCCAGATTATTTAAGCTACTTATGAAGAATCATATTCTTTGTAATGCATCAGCTATTTTATCTTTCTCCAAAAATGTGAATAAATCTTACATTGAACAGTTGAGTCAATAACTTCAGTGGAACAATCATGCATTTTGAGTCTGAAATTAGAGTCTACAAAAACTAACAGTCTCCTTTACCATTGAAGAGTACATCTTCTGATATTGATTTAATTTCTTTGAAAAGTACTCTGTTGGCTTCTCTTACCCTGACTTGTCATCTTCCTGTAAAGCTGCAAATAATTTTGTAAGATTTCATAACATCACCTAACACCAGTTTATTTATTAGAATTGTCTTTAGCTTCACAACGTCTGCTTGGCACTCTGCAGACAATGCTACCTTTGCCTTTTTTAAAATAACAAACTTGTTTCAGGTACTGCTATTTTGCAGAACTTAAGCAAATATTCAACCCACATTTGGACAGAAGGTTCAGTTCTAGGAAAGGAAGTGATTGTAGCACTTGAACATAAATTGGTCAACTCTGTTTCACACTTTGGATTTGAAAAAACATTAGGTTAGTTGAAATTCTGTGGTTACTTTTTTCTGGAAAGGACCAGAACATGATGAGATTTTTAAGAAAGCATTTTAAAAAGAAGCTTGCCTGAAAGACAGTAGTTTCCCAACCAGTCTTATGAGTCAAGCTCTGGAAGGAGTAAAGCAGTAGAAAGGTCAAGGAGTCAGCTTTGAGACCATGATCCCTATCGATATCAATGATGAATCAGCGTGATTTTAATGAGTTGAATGAGTGGTCAAATGCATGGCAGATGAAGTATGATGTGAATAAATTTGAGATTATCCACTTTGGTAGCAAAAAGAGGAAGGCAGATTATTATCTGAATGGTGATGGATTATGAAAGCCGAGACCTGAGTGTCCTGGTACACCATTTGTTGAAAGTATGCTTGCAGGTGCAGCAGGCAGTGAAGAAGACAAGTGATATATTGGCCTTCATAATGAGAGGTTTCAAATACAGGAGCAGAGATGTCTTGCTGCAATTATACAGGGCCTTGGTGAGACCGCATCTGGAATATTATGTAAGGATGGTATGAACTTCCAAAAGGACACAGTTGGTGGAGTGAGCAACTAGGTGGCAGGTGAGCTTCAGTGCAGAAAATGAGAGATGATATATTTTGGTCAGAAGGACATTCAAAGACAATACAAAATGGGGGGTGGAGGAGTAGATGGACTTAGGTGTTTATGTGCAAAGATCATTGAAGGTGACAGGACAGGTGGAGAGAGCAGTTAATAAAGTATACAATGTTCTCAGTTTTTTTCACAGGGTATAAAAGCAGGGACATGATGTTGAACTTGTTAGACTTCAGCTGGAGCATGTACTGTTCTGAGCGCCACATTATCAAAATGATGTGAATGCATTGGACAGAATGCAAAATAATTTACGAAGGTGGTTCCAGGAATGAGAAACTTCAGTTATGAGGGTAGCTTGAAGAAGTTGGGATTGTTCTCCATGGAAGGAAGAAAGCCATGAGGAGATCTAATAGAAATTTTCAAATTCACGAGCGAGCTGGAAAGAGTAGATAGGGAGCAGCTGCTACAGCTTGTAAAATGAACAAGACTGAGAGAGTATAGGTTTAAAGTGGCGAGGATATGGAATGTATTGCCTGGAAATCTGGTGGTTCAATTGAGTCATTCAAGAGGGCTATAGATGATCACTTGGATAGAAATAGTGTGAAAGGGATATGGAGGAAAGGCAGGAGATTGGCATTTCGTAATGAAGCTCATTTGAAGTTGGTGCAGTCACAATGGCACGAAAAGCTTCCTTCTGGCTGTAATAATTCATTTAAACAGTGAATAGCTGTAGAATTGCAAAGTAAAGGAAGATCGAAGTTTTAGAGTTGTAGGTCATAAGTTGGTCTGCAGATGTGGCAAATTACTAAGAAGGTGAATGAAATACAGTATTATCTTTTATTACAAGAGGAACTGAAATTAAAAGTACTACTCTTTGGTTATACAGAGTATTGGTGAGACCACATTTCAAACACTGTGCGCAATTTGGACTCTTTATGTAAGGAAGGTGGTAAATGTATTGGATATGGTTCATAAGTAGTTTACTGGATTGATACTTGGACTGAATGGATTGTCTTATGAGGAACTGTTGGACAGATTTGGCTTGTTCACACTAGAGTTAAAACGTGTGAGCGATGACTTGATTGAAGTGTATAAAATCCTGAATGGTCTTGGCAAAGTAAACACAAAATGCATGTTTGCACTTAAGGGAGAGTTCCTGCACTCGTATATTGTTACAAATCATTTAAAACACAGATAAGAGGATTTTTTTCTCAAATGGTTGTGTGACTTTGGAACTATCTGCCTCCAAAGGCGGTGGAAACAATATACGTAAAGAATTTTTAAGGTGGAGGTGGATAGATTCTTGTTTAGGGAGGGGCATCAAAGATCATCAGGGAGAGGTGGGGAATGTGGAATTTGGAGCATAAACAGATCATATTGGATGACAGACTGGGCTGTTTCTGTTCCTAATTGGAACTTAGAACATATATTTCATATCCTTCATACATTCACGCACATATTCTTCTGAGAGACAATATTTCTGTTTATCAGAAATTATTTTTTAAGGCTTCGTGGCATTGCTGGAATTCGAATTCTTTAGCAATGGAGGACTTTAGCACTCTTTCAGATTCCATACAGCATCATTTTCATTTAGTAAATCAGATTTCCTTTTCTGTTCAACCCTTCCATTTTGTTCCTGAAGTGTTTACAAATTTACAGTTTTTTACAGAAAGATTAACTGGTACATTAACTAAATGATGCAAATCATTCTGATGTGGTAAATCAGAGCATGACTTGCAAAGCATGACATAGATTTCAAAGAGCAGTACATTTTAGTTTTGTGGTAGAAATGACCAGAGGTACAGTCACATCATAGTCAATCATGTTTTTACTGGTTTAATCTCTCCTTTCTCTACTCAGCGCAGTTCTTCCTCCCCTTGCCCTCTTCCATCACATTTTTACGTCAGTTCTAAAGAACTAATTGACTTGAAACATTAGCATTCAGTCTCTCTTCACCAACTTCCTGTTCACAGTGAGTGGAAGCATTTGCGTTTATAGAATTACAGAATGGTTACAGCATGGAAGGGGTCCATTCAGCTCTCTGTAAAACACATCTCATCGAGCACTGTAGCCCTGCATTTTTCTCTTCAGATAATAATCCAAAACTACCTCTGAAAGTCAATATTGAATCTGCCTCCTCTATGTTCTCAGGTAACACATACCAGATCCCAACCACTTGCTCCAGATAGAAATTTCTCTTCATGTCACCATTGCTTCTTTTGCTAATTATGTTAAATCTCTAGTCCTTGTCCCTTCCACCTATGGGCACAATTTCTGTCCAATTATTCTATCCTGAACCCTTGTTGAAATCCATATCACATGTTCTTTAACAGTCCGTGTACAGTACACCACTAATGTGTGGTGAACATGAACCTCTCCTTTACCTTATGAAAAATCTCAAGCTACTTGGTTAAATCTGATTTTCCTTTAAGAAATGCATGCTTTTTTTTTCTTAATTAAACCACATTTTCCCATTTGACTGCTAATAGTGTTTTGAATAGTTCTACAAAGCTTTCCCAGGACTGACTCATCTATAGTTGCTGGGCCTGTTCATGACTCTTTTGTTTCAACTAGAGTGTAACTTGGCAATTGTCCAGTCATCTGACACCACCCTGAGTCTGAGAAAGACTGAAAAATGATGGCCAGTGCCTTACTGTATGAATCCCGAATTTCTAACCAGCCTCTCTCCTCATCCTGCAACATGATACGGGCATCCACATTTATTGCCCATTCCTAGTTGCCCTTTAGAAAACAGTGGCGGGAGTGAAGGTGATGGAGGGAATGTCGACCCAACAATTATTGACTATATTTGTCACAAGCTCATTAACTCCCCCTGACCACACTCCCTCACACCCTGCTGTATGCTGTGAGGCTTCTATTCCATTATAGTAACTGCATCTCTGTTGTAAAGTTCAAATGATGCTTCATTCGATACCAACACTTCTGATATGAAAACTATCTAAATGTTTATGGTGCTAGGGGCTACATATTGTCATGCATAGAAGATTGACTTGCTAACAAGAAGCAGAGAGCTGAAATTAGTGTTTTTGTTTCAGGCCAACAGGATGTCACAAGTGGTGTGCCACAGTGCTAGGGTTTCAACTCTTCACAATTTATATAAATGAGCTACGTGAAAGGGATGGCTGATCCCTTCATCCAAATCATTTATGTAAATTGCTAAATTTGTTGATGACACAATGATATGTAGGAATGTGGATTGAAAAGAGAACAGAAGGAGCCTGCAAAGGGATATAGATAGGTTAGGTGAGTAAGCAAAGATCTTTCAAATGGAGTACAATGTGGAAAAGTGTGAAATTGGCAGAAATAATTTAAAAAGAAGCATATTATCTAATTGGTGAGAGCTTGCAGGGCTTTGACTTGTGGAGAGATTGGTGTCCTCTTGCATTCCAGCATATCCACAGGAGGTCAGAATGCAGTTATAGCAAGTAATCAGGAAAACTAATAGAATATCATGGTTTATTGCAAGGGGAATTGGATGCTGGAGTAGGCATACCAGGCATTTGTGAGGCTGCATCTGGAATATTGTGTATAGTATTGGCCACCATACTTGCAAAACAATGTTTATGTATTGGAAGCAGTTCAAAGAAGCTTTACTTGACTAATACCTGGAATGGGTGAATTGCATTATGAGAAAAGGCTAGGCAGTCTAGGCCTGTATCCTCTGGAGTTTAGAAGAGTTAGTGGTAACTTTATTACAACATATAAAAGCTGAAGGGAGTTGACCAGGTGACCATGGAAAAGATGTGTCCTCTTATACGAGAATCTAGATCTCCGGGTCAGAGTTGAAAAATAAGAAAGTACCCATTTAAGACAGCGATGAAGAAACTTTCTTTTTCTTACAGATGGTTGGGAGTCTTTGGAATTCCCTTCCTCAAAAGATGCAGAATGTTGAAATATTTTTAAGGCAAAAGTTGATATATTCTTGATTTGCGAGGGGATTAAGGATTATCGTGGATATGCTGGAATGTCAAATTGAGGTTAAAATCAGATCAGTCATGATCTTATCGAATGGCAAAGCAGGCTCGCAGGGCCGAGTGTCCTACTCTTGTTCTTGTATGCTCTTCCTTATCCTTAATCAGAAAGCCCATACAATGGCTCTCAGCTGTGTATGCCTGCACTTTGCTCTGACTTTTTCCCTTTCCTCCCAGAACCATGTCAGGGTTCCCAGGATCCTCACCACCTACCCCATCAACCTCTATTTTCACTGGATCTCCATTGCCATTTCCATCCCCTCCCACATAATGACACTACAAATAACATCCTCCCCTCCCTTCCAGGATCCTGAAGGGACCATTTCCACCATAACATCATAATCAACTTCTCAGTCACCCCAATCCCCTTTCCCTTAGTCTCCTGTACGCACAGGAGCTGCAACACCTGCCCTTTCATTGTCACACTGTCCATGTTAAGGGATCCCGCCAGGCAAAGCAGCAGTTCATTTATAATGTTCTCCTCTGCACTGGGGAAAACAAAGACCACAGAATCACTGCAATGGCGGGGACCATTCAGCCCATCATGCCTTCAGCAATTTGCCAATAAGTATGATTGTCCTGCCTTCTCCCTGTAACATTGCAAATTGTTCTCTTCTAAATCACATGCTTGAATGTTTTATGAATGCCTCAACTGGACCTGGCTCCACCTCACCCATGCAGTTCACTCCACATGTTAACTACTTGTGTGTATAAGTTTTATCTCGTTTCATTTTTGCTTCTTTTGCCAATAACTTTAACTCTGTGCCTTCTCATTCTTTAATTAACTTAAACAGTTCCTCTTATTTACTCCCAATCGTTAACACTCTCCTCCTCCCCATTGACTAATATCCAGGCCCCCTCATAATTTTGAAAGGCCATAGCAGATCTCCTTTCAACCTTCTTTTCTGCAAGGAAATCCATGTTGGCTTGGCCAAGCAACTGAAGGTCCACATCTCTGAAACTATGCTCCCAAATCATTTCTGTACTTTCTCCAATGCCTTCACCGAAATGTTCCTCTAAGCTGCTTGGCCATGAGATTCCTCCAAGGCTCTGTGCACGCCAATCATAGTAATCTATGTGGGCAGGCGCACTGAAAAATTAAATTTATTAGTTCACAACCTTCTTTAAGGCAACACAGTATTCCAGATGACGCCAAACTGATGTCAGACATAATGTCAACACAACCTCTAGCTCTTGTATGCATATCTCCTATTAAAGTCATGGAGATGTACAGCACATCCATGGGGTGTGATTGTCACTAGCTTAGAGTCATAGAGATGTATAGCATGGAAACAGACCCTTCGGTCCAACCCGTCCATGCCGACCAGATATCCCAACCCAATCTAGTCCCACTTGCCAGCACCCGGCCCATATCCCTCCAAACCCTTCCTATTCATATACCCATCCAAATGCCTTCACCACATCCTCTGGCAGCTCATTCCATATACATACCATCCTCTGTGTGAAAAAGTTGCCCCATAGGTCTCTTTTATATCTTTCCCCTCTCACTCTAAACCTATGCCCTCTAGTTCTGGACTCCCTGACCCCAGGGAAAAGACTTTATGTATTTATCCTGTCCATGCCCTTCATAATTTTGTAAACCTCTATAAGGTCACCCCTCAGCCTCCAACGCTCCAGGGAAAACAGCCCCAGCCTGTTCAGCCTCTCCTTGTAGCTCAAATTCTCTAACCCTGGCAACATCCTTGTAAATCTTTTCTGAACCCTTTCAAGTTTCACAACATCAAGTCCATGCCAGCAAGAAAAAAAATGCAGCCACTTCTGAGGGCTTTGTTTTAAAAACGGAAGGTCGTCTTTTTATGTTCACTGATAAGATGTGGGCATCAGCAGCTGGCCAGTATTTATTACCTGCCCCTGCTTACCCTTGAGCAGGTGCTGGTGAGCTGCCTTCTTGAATCACTGTATTCCACACTCTGTAAGTTGACCCATAATGCCCTTAGAGAGAGAGCGAATTCCAGGATTTTGACCCAGCGACAATGAAGGAATGTTGATACATTTCTAAATCAGGATGGTGAGTGGCTTGGTTGGGAACTTGCAGGTGGTGATGCCCTTGTCCATGGAGATGGAAGTGGTCGTGAGTTTGGAGCTGCTCTCATCCAGGCAGATAGAGAATAGTAAAAATTTGAAACTCTATTCTAAAGGATCTCGATGATCTCCATTGGCTTGGGCTGCTATGTCTTTAGATTGAACTTCTCCCCCAATTGATTGCCTGCAGGTTGTGACTTCACACTCTCTTGGTTCTCTAGAGCATTTGGTGTCTACGCTTGTACTCGTAGATGCTGTATTGTCTGATTAGCTACTGCTCTTAGTCCTTTGCATCATTAGCTTGCCTCGACAATGAGAGAAGGCAGTGGCATGGTGATTCGTAATCTAGAACCCTGAGTTAATACTCATCACCTGACAGGCTAGTAGAACCAGACACCTTAGTGAATTTTTCAATGTCATTTGAACATATACTTGAGGAAGATTGATTTTTTGTCTTAAGAGGGAGAAGTTGGAATATGAAACATAAGGAGTATGAGATGTTTCTTTCACAGTCCTAGTGGACTGAATGACCTCCTTTCAGGAAACCATTCAATGATTTTTTTTGGAGTTGAATTCCAAAATCACCATGCTCTCATGGTGTAACTGAATGTGCAAGCAGATTTATTAATTTGGTTTTCTTGTGGTTTTGTTTGCTGTAAATAATCTACTCAAAATAGTGAAATAATAGTGAAGATCTACTAAGAAAGGGTATAGTAAAAAGAAATGCCAAAAGTTAGAAATAGCAAAACAACTTTAGCATCTAAAGCACATCTTGCAGTGTGCTAGGGATACCACAAGAAGCTTCACAATTTTGATGATGATACCCACAACATATTAAAGTATGGTAATAAACTACACCATCAAAATAGTGTTTTTCCCAAGAACTTGTGGCTAGAGCAGGACCCAATCCAGAAGAGTACTCTAATCCCACAACTCTACATACATGTCATTTAGAATGATTGCACATGATTTAGGATATCAAGGGCCAGCAGCTAAAAATAAAATTTCATAATTACTAGAACATGTAGCAAGCGGTAAAATAGATTCACGAAAAGAGAATGCTTACTATAAGACCATAAGATGTTCTGAACAGAAGTAACTTTTTCAGTCCACCTAGTCAGCACCACCACTCAATAACATCAAAGCTGATCTGATCTGATCTGAAAAGGTTACTTCTGTTCAGAACATCTAATGGTCTTATAGTAAGCATTCTATAACCAAACCCTTCCTATTCATATACCCATCCAAATACGTCTTAACTGTTGCAATTGTACCAGCCTCCACTACTTCCTCTGGCAGTTCATTCCATGCATGTACCACCCTCTGTGAGAAAAAGATGCCCCTTAGGTCTCTTTTATATCTTTCCCGTCTCACCCTAAACCTATGCCCTCTAGTTCTGGACTCTACTACGCCAAGGAAAAGGCTTTATCTATTTATCCTATCCATGCCCTTCATGATTTTGTAAACCTCTATAAGGTCACCCCTCAGCCTCCGACACTCCAGGGAAAACAACCCTAGCCTGTTCAGCCTCTCCCTATAGCTCAAATTCTCCAACATCCTTGTAAATCTTTTCTGAACCCTTTCAAGTTTTGCAACATCTTTCCGATAGGAAGGAGAACAGAATTGCACGCAATATTCCAACAGTGGGCTAACCAATGTCCTGTACAGCCACAACATGACCTCCCAACTCCTGTACTCAATACTCTGACCAATAAAAGAAAGCATACCAAACGCTTTCTTCACTATCCTATCTACCTGTGACTCCACTTTCAAGGAGCTATGAACCTGCACTCCAAGGTCTCTTTGTTCAGCAACACTCCCCAGGACCTTACCATTAAGTGTATAAGTCCTGCTAAGATTTGCTTTACCAAAATTTCCTAGGATATTAACCTGGGTCTCTGGCTTGCTAGTCCAGTGACATTAGCACAATCCACTGCCTCCCCCCGAAACATACTTGGCATTTAAGAAGTTTTACGGTTGTTGGAGGTCAGTCATCTCAACTCCAGGACATTTCTGCAGGAGTTCCTCAGGGGTAATGTCCGAGACCCAATCATCATCAGCTGATTCATCATTGACCTTCCCTCATGTATAAGGTCAGAGGTTCCCCATGGGTTGGGACGGTCATGCCTCAATTTTCTGTTTTGTCAGGTCCTTTGTTTTAAAGACAACGTCCTATGTTTTAACTATTTCTACTTTATCTATTCCTAAAATTGCTGTAATTATTACTATCTCACTACAAATATATGTGAATGTATGATTAAAGATGATACAGGTACACAATCCTTTATCTAAAATCCTCGGGGCCAGTTGTTTTTTCATTTGCTTGTTTGCATTTGCACAGGGAAGAAATGACCATTTGCGGGTATTTTACAATAATTTAAGGGATTATTGTAAAACCCAAAGATGGCTAAAGGAACTGTTAGAGGTTAAGCTTTGCCATATCAAATCCAAATCCATGTTTGAGCAGTGTTAAAATTCAGTATCAAGATTAAAATTAACTGTCTTAAGACAAAGTATGTTAGGAATATATTTTCTGCAGAGAGAGACAGACCAGGATGTAAGTTATCAAGGGGAGGTAAAGGGTCTGCAGAGAGATATAGACAGGGAAATATGTGTGTGGCAAAAATAAGGCAGTTGGATTACAATGTAGGAGAATGCGAACTTGTCCATTTTGGCAGGAAGGTGAGAAAAGCTGCATAGGATCAGAATGTTACTGGCTCGACACTATTTGCCCCTTCCCTCATTTGTAAAGCAGACTTTTCCAGCGTGGTCATAATTACACTCAATTCCATTTTTTTTTAAATTGAATTCATATTCTACCATCTGCAGATTTGAACCCAGATCCCTAGAACATAATCTAGGTCGCTGGATTGACAATCTCACAATTATACCATTAGTCCACCTCTTATCATATTAGTTGAGATCTCAAAGATACAGAGGGTTCTTGGTGATCTGATAAAGTTATTCTGCAGCTGCAACAAATGACGAGACAGACAACTGGAATAATGCCATTGTCTAAGGTGAATGGAATATAACAAGGAGCTTTTGCTACAGCAGTACAGGACATTGATGAGACCACATATGGAGCATCGTGTACAATTTAGATGTCTATAGAGACATAGAGATGTGCAGCACAGAAACAGACCCTTTGGTCCAACTCGTCCATGCCGCTCAGATATTCTAACTTAATCTAGTCCCATTTACCAGCATTTGGCCCATATCCATCTAAACCCTTCCTATTCATACACCTATCTAGATGCCTTTGAAGTGCTGTTATTATATCAGCCTCCACCACTTCCTCTGGCAGCTCATTCCATACTCGCAGCAAAATTCTGAGTGAAAAAGTTGCTCCGGAGGTCCCTTTTATATCTTTCCCCTCTCACCCTAAACCTATGCCCTCTAGTTCTGGACTCTCCCATCCCGGGGAAAAGACCCAGAGATAAGAAGATTGTGTAGGAATTTTATTTGAAAAAAATCTCCAATTGTTCAGAAGCAGCTGAGAGCAGCTTTGGCAGTCTCTTTTCGAGGACAAAAGATTGACCAGATTGGACCTGGATCCATTGGCATTTCCGAGAGCTGGAGTAAAATCAAAATGTTGGACAAACTCAGCAGATCAGGCAGCATCTGGGAAAGAGGGCTTGAAGCATGAACTCAGTTTTATCATCATAGATGCTGCCAGCACTGCTGAGTTTCTGCAGCATCCTCTATATTTTTGTTTAAGGTTTGCAGCATCTGCAGGATTTTGCTTTACTTTGAGTGGGTACCCAGAGGACTTTATTTTTGTGGGTGAGATTAATATTAGGGACATGGGTTAAAGGTAAGAGTTGCCTCTTTTAAAACAAGTATGAGAAATATTTTGTCAGGAAGTTATTATTCCCCTTCCCCAAAGAACAGTAAAATACATTTTCTGCAAAGAGAGACAGACCAGGATGTAAGCTATCAAGGCGAGATAAAGGGTCTGCAGAGAGATGTAGACACGGAAATATGTGCGTGGCAAAAATAAGGCAGTTGGATTACAATGTGGGCGAATGCAAACTTGTCCACCTTCCTTCCTACCTATCCCCTCCACCCTCCTCTCTGACCTATCACCTTCTCCCTGACCTTCATTCACCTATCAGACTCTCAGCTCCTTCTGCCCCAGCCCCACCCACCTCCCATTTATCTCTCCACACCCTTGGCTCACAAGCCTCATTCCTGATGAAGGACTCCTGCCCGAAACGTCAATTCTCCTGTTCCTCGGATGCTGCCTGAGCTGCTGTGCTTTTCCAACAGCACACTCCCGACCCTGATCTCCAGCATCTGCAGTTCTCACTTTCTCCTTGAGAAATGACTGACCAGGCTCAAGGGACTGAATATCCAACTCCTGCTTCTGTTTCTGATATTTTTTCACACATTTCTTTCCTCTTTCAGATTGGTATTTATCCTGAGATGAGCCACGCTCAAACTTCCTATCATTGGCTGAAATAAAGTCAATTTCCTCAGGTGGGGAGTTCCTCCTTCAGGTGCTAGCAAGATGCAAACTTGTTGTTAGCTGAGAAGAGGCATTGACGGAAAGCTGCCACGTATGGGGGTGATAATATCAGGCTCTGAGGAGAGTACAATCAATCCATTCTTTTCAATGTTTTTAGTTCATTCATGGGATGAAGGCATTGCTGGCTGTGCCAGTATTTAATGCCCCCCTCCCCTCCACTTGCCCAGAGGAAGTGGTGGAGAGCTGCTTTCTTGAACACTGTAGTCCATGTAATGTAGGTAGCTCTACAATGCTATTAGAGAGCGGGGTTTCCAAGATTTTGACACAGTGGCAGTGAAGGAATGGCAATATATTTCCAAGTCAGGATGGTAAGTGGAAGGTGCAGTCTAAGAACTTCAGTGAATGTCTACAGTGCATTTTGTAAATGATATACACTGCTGCTTCTGAGTGTCAATGGTGGAGGGAGTGAATGTTTGTAAAAGTGGTGCCAATCGAGCTTTGTCCCAGATGGTTGTCAAGCTACTTGTGTGTCTTTGGAGCTGTATTCTTCCAGGCAAGCGGGGAGTATTCCATCACACTCCTGATTAGTGCTTTGTAAACAGAGGAAATGGGCCAAAGGCTTCACTCTGTGGTGCTGATGTTCATTATTTTTATGGTGAGCTATGTGAAATACCATATTTTATACATCCTTCAAAACGTATGAAGGAGTGGCAGGACACTGGGTAGCTTAGAGGAACAACGGGATCTTGGGGTAATTATTCACAAATCCCTGAAGTTGGCAGTGCACACGAATAGGATAGTTAAAAAGACAAATGGGACACTTGCTTTCATCAGTCATGGTATAAGAGCAATGTTGGAGTTGTACAAAGCTTTGATTAGACCACAGCAGGAGCACTGGGTGTTCTGGTTAGCTTTCTACAGGAGGATGTGATAGCACTTGAGGGGATACAGAGGAGATTTGCGCAATAAGGAGAGACTAGATAAACTTGGATTGTTTTCTCTAGAGCAGAGAAGACAGGGGGAATGTGATTGAGGTAAAAATGATTATGAGGGATATGGACAGGGTGAATAGAGAGCAGCTGTTCCTCTTGGTTGAAGGGTCAGTCACGAGAGGGCAGAGTTTTAGGGGAAGAGATTCAGAGGAGATTTGGGGAAAAAAAATCACTCAGTGGGTTGTGAAAATCTGAAATGTACTGCCTGGGAGCAGCACTGTCTAGTGGAGCATGAAAATCTTGAAAAAATATTTGGATGAACACTTTAACTATCATAACTTTCAAGGATAGAGTTGAAGAGTTTGAGCTATAGGCAGAAGTTTAATAGACTGGGGCTACTTTCCCTGGAGCATTGGAGGCTGAGGAGTGATATTGTGGAGGTTTATAAAATCATGAGGGGCATGGATAGGATAAATAGACAAAGTCTTTTCACTGGGGTGTGGAAGTCCAGAACTAGAGAGCTTAGGTTTAGGGTGAGAAGGGAAAGATTTAAAATGGACCTAAGGGGCAACATTTTCACGCAGAGGGTGGTCCATATAGCTGTCAGAGGAAGTGATAGAGGCTGGTGCAACTACAACATTTAAAAGGCATCTGGATGGATATATAAGTAGGAAAGTTTTAGAGGGATATGGGCCAAATGCTGGCAAATGGGACTAGATTTATTTTGGCTTATCTTGTCAGCATAGACAAATTGGACCGAAGGGTTTGTTTCCATGCTGTCTATCTCTATGAATCTATGATATGGGACAAGTGCAGGGAAACTGGGATTAGTGTAGTAGTTATTGTGAGTATAGACTTGATGGGCTGAAGGATCTTTTCTGTGCTGAATGAATCTGTGAATCACTGAATTTGCTTTCTAAGGGTGTCTTTTATTCCCAGGATTTGTACAATTCAAGTTATGGACATGTTTTGAGTAAGGCAAAATGTTGATTATACAAAATAATGGAATATTAATTGCTGTCTCCAAATGAGGAAATGCCGTTCTCATTATTCAATCAAACACATTTTCTTTACAGTTTGTAAAAGGAAATTAACTGGCAGATTTACAAAAACACCATGCACAATGGCAAGAACATTAGTGAAAGGTTGTATTGAAATGAGGACAGTGCAAGAGAAGTGTTTTAAAGTTCAGCCACCCTGGGGATAAGTTTCTTTTGTCAGTAATGTTGATTTTTATCAGTTCACAATAATGTTCCATGTAGAGAACAAATCAACACGCACTGTTTTCACAAAGAAGGAGAATCTGGGTAGGTAATTTCTTCCACAATTTATTCACAGTGGCTATTATTAGGAGCAGCTTAATTTCCCAATGTTTACACCAGTGGATTTCTGTGTTTCTTTGTGCAATGGGATGTATAATAATGGCATTTTCTGAGAGAATGATGATATTAATGCTGCTGCACTGATTTGAGAACAAGCAAAACTACAGCTCACACGCTAGCTCTTGAGTTACACTGATAAGAGTCCTTACCTCAGGTCAAAAACAGAATGCTGGAGACACACAGCAGGTCTGACAGTATCTGTGGAAAGAAATAGGGAGTTAACATTTTGAATCCGGTATGACTCTTTCTCAGAACTCAGGATCAGATAGTTCTGGGTTCAATCCCACATGCCACAGAATTGTGACATAACATGTCTGAATCATTCAAATGTGTATTTACTATGATTGTGTCTTCCTCTAGTTTATTTTTTATCTCTTTCAGAATTTCTTGGTTCATTTTCTATCTCCAGCATTTCTGGGTTTGGAATAATAGAATCATAGCCAAAGGGCTGAAAGGTCTGTATGCTGTTAATCTCTTACAGCATTGTTACAGTTCAGAAGGAAATCATTTAGCACATTGTTTTTGCAAGAGCAACTCGTGGATTCATATAACCACAGCACAGAACCAAACCCTTTGGTCCAGTTTGAACCAAATTTCGATCTTGTCTCATTGCCCTATTTCTTTCACTCTATGGGGCAATGATCCAATCCCGTTTTGAAACCTCAATTAAATCTGTTGCCATTACACTTCCAGACAGTGTGTTCCAGACCTGAACCATTCATGGATAAGAAAGGTTTTTCTCATGTCTCCATTGCTTTTTTAGCTAATCATGTCATTAAAACCTAGTTTTCAATAATTCCACACATGGGAACAGTTTTTCCCTCTCTAATGATTTTGTACATCTTGATCAGATCTTCTCACATTGCATTTGTGTAACTGAAGTTCCTCCTCCCTAGAATCATCCTCCTGAATCACTTTTATACTCTTTCCAGTGAGTTCACTTCCTTCCTAAACAGCAGTTCCCAGAATTGGATGCAATAATCCAGCTGTCAAACAGTTTCAAAATTCAAACATGAGTCTTGTGAAATGCTTCCTATTTTTGTCCTCTGTGCAGCTATTGACAAATCACAAATGCACCCAGGTTTCTCCTACACCCACTTTAGAGTTGTATATTTTGTCTATATTGTACCTCAATGTCCTTCCCACCAACATGAATCATCTTGCAGTTCTCTGTATTAAATTTCGTTGACCTGTCCATGTCCTTCTGAATATTTCCACTGTCCTCATGGTTCATTACACTTCTATGTTTTGTGTTATCAGTGAATTTTGATATTGGCACTTACCCACTCAAGTCCAGCTCATTCATATAGAACTAGAAGAGCAGGAGCCCAACACAGCCCTGGAGGGGATGCCACTATAATCCTACTCTCAGATGAAAATAATGGCAATTAGTCACTACTCTATCCCCTGTCAGTCAGACTATCATGTTCTCAATACTGTTACCCTTTATTCCATGAGCTCTAACTTTTCTCACAAACCGTCAAAACACTCAGTCAAGTTAATGAAACTTTATTTTCATTTTGCACATTGTATGGACCAAACACTGAGAGGTTTCCCAACTTATTGCGATTCAAGCTAGGATACCTCAAACACATATGGAAGTGGAAGTGGTGTTAAACGAGTACGCAGGTGGAATATAATATGGGACAATGCATGATTATGCACTTTGGCCAGTAGTATAGAGGAGTTGAATATTATTTAAATAGTGAAAGACTACAGAAAGCTACAGATTTGTAGGTTCTCATTCATATATTTCAAAAAAACTAGCATTCAAGTTCAGTGGGTAATAAGTAAAGCAAATAAAACATTTAGATCAAAGAGAATAGAGTAATGGGATTTGCTAAGACTATGCAAAGCACTAGTCAGACCACATTTAGAATGCTGTGACCCCTTGTCTAAGGACTGGCATTGGAGGAAGCCGAAAGAAGGCTCACTAGATATGGAAAGACTTTCTGATGAGATGAGTAGGTTCGGCAAAGTACTCATTGTTAGAGTTTAGAAAAATGACAGGCAACCTTATTCAAGCATCTAAGATTCTCAGGGGACTTGACAGGATAGCTGCAGGAAAGGATGTTACCCTTTTTAGGAAAGTCCAGGATTAGACGGCATAATCTTGGAATAAAGGGTCATTTAAAATAGAACACAGAACAATACAGCATAGGAATGGGCTCTTCAGCCCATAGTGTTGTGCCAAACATGACACCAAGTTGAACTAATTCTTCTGCCTGCCTTCTGTGTGTATCTCTCCATTCCTTGCATTTTCATGTGCTTATCTAAGAGTCTCTTAAACGCCCCTATTGTATTTGCCTCCACACCAACATGTTCCGGACATCGACCATTCTCTGTGTAAAAACCCTCACATTCCATTGATGTTTCCTCCTCTCACCTTAAATGCATGCCCACTGATATTAATCATGTAAACTTTGGGAGAAAAGGTTCTGACTGTCAACCATACCTATGCATATCATGATTTTATAGACTCCCATCAAGTCTCCCCTCACCCTCCACCACTTTAGAGAAAGCATGCCTAGTTTTTCTAGCCTCCCCCTATAGCTCATGCTCTCTAATCCAGACAGCATTCTGATAAACCTCTTCTGCACCCTCTCTAAAGCCTCCACATCCTTCATGTAATGTGGTGACCAGAATTGAACACAGTGCTCCAAGTGCGATCTTATAAACCTGCAAGATGACATCCTGACTCTAGTACTCAATGCCCTGACCAATAAAAACAAGTTTGCCATATGCCTTCTCTACCACCCTATCTTAATGTGGCCATTTTCAGGAAGTATGGAGTTGAACCCAAGACCCCACTGTACAACAATGCTGTTCAGAGTCCAGCCATTGCCTGTATATTTTTCCTCCCAAAGTGCAGCATCTCACACTTGCCCAGATTAAACTCATCTGCCATTTCTCTGCCCATACTTGCAAATTATCCATATTCTACTATATCGTTTAACAACTTTCTACACTATCCACAACTCCACCGATCTTTTGTGTATTCTGTAAACATACTAGCCCTGGTTCTGGATTAGTGGTGCTGGAAGAGCACAGCAGTTCAGGCAGCATCCAAGGAGCTTCAAAATCGAGGTTTCGGGTAAAAGCCCTTCATCAGGAATACTTCTGACTAGTGCTTTTGCCCGAAACGTCAATTTCAAAGCTCCTTGGATGCTGCCTGAACTGCTGTGCTCTTCCAGGACCACTAATCCAGAATCTGGTTTCCAGCATCTGCAGTCATTGTTTTTACCTCAACATACTAGCCCACCTACCTATGTTTTCATCCAAGTCATTTATATGTATCACAAACAGCAAAAGTTCCAGTATGGATCTCTGTGGAACATTACAAGTCACGGATCTCTAGTCAGAAAAACACCCTTCTACCATGACCCTTCTAAGTGCAAACCAATTCTGAATTTGTGCAGCAAAATCACCGTGGATCCTATGCATTTTAATCACCTGGATGAGCCTACCATGTGGGACGTGTTGAAAGTCTTACTAAAATCCATGTAAACATCCATTGCTCTACACTCATTGATCACCTTCATCACCTCCTTGAATAAGTCAATCAAGTCAGTGAAACATGACCTGCTCTGCACAAGCCAAGCTGACTGTCCATATTTAGGTCATGCTTTTCCAAATGGGTGTAAATCCCATCTCTAAGATTCTCTCCAATAGGCTCAGGATAGTTGTGGAGAGGTGTTTATCTGATTGAAGGTCTGTGACCAATGGTGTTCCACAAGGATCAGTGCATGCGTATGTGTGTGTATGTATGTATGTGTATATGTCTGTGTGTATGTATGTGTGTATGTATGTGTGTGTGTGGTATGTGTGTGCTTGCATGTGTGTATGTATGTGTGTGTGTATGTGTGTGTGGTTGTATGTATGTGTGTGTTTATGTGTGTGTGTATGTATGTGTGTGTACGTATGTATGTGTGTGTGTATGTATGTCTGTGTTTATGTGTGTGTTTTTGTGTGTATGTATGTGTGTGCGTATGTATGTGTCTGTATGTATGTGTGTGTGTATGTAAGTGTGTGTGTATTTGTGGGTGTATGTGTGTGTATGTGTTTGTGTATGTATATGTGTGTGAATGTGTGTCGTTGTCTGTGTGTGTGTATGTGTATGTGGTGTGTGTATGTATGTGTGTGTGTGTCTGTATGTATGTGTGCGTGTACATGTGTGTATGTGTGTGTACGTATGTGTGTGTGTATGTGTGTGTGTACGTATGTGTGTGTGTGTACGTATGTGTGTGTGTATGTGTGTGTGTGTATGTGTGCATGTATGTGTGTGTATGTGTGTGTGTGTATGTACGTGTGTATGTGTGTGTATGTGTGTGTGTGTGTGCATGTGTGTATGTATGTGTGTGTATGTATGTGTGTGTATGTGCATGTGTAGGAGGATGTGTTGGTGCATGGGGAGGTGTTGGGGGCGGGGGAGGTGTTGGAGCGGGGGGAGGTGTTGAGGCGGGGGGAGGTGTTGGGGCATGGGGAGGTGTTGGGGCGGGAGAGGTGTTGGGGAGGGGATGGTGTTGGGGCGGTGAGAGGTGTTGGGACAGGGGAGGTGTTGGGGATAGGGGAGGTGTTAGGGGTAGGGGAGGTGTTGAGGACGGGGGGAGGTGTTGAGGACGGGGGAAGGTGTTGGGGCGTGGGGAGGTGTTGGGGGTGGAGTGAGGTGTTGGGGGCGGGGTGAGGTGTTGGGGTAGTGGGAGGTGTTGGGCATGGGTGGAGGTGTTGGGAGTAGAGGGAGGTGTCGGGGCTAGGGGAGGTGTTGGGGTAGTGGAGGTGTTAGGGACGGGGAGGTGTTGGGGTAGTGGGAAGTGTTGGTGAAGGGAAAGGTGTTGGGGCGGGGGAGGTGTTGGGGACAGGGGGATGTGTTGGGGTGGGGGATGGTGTTGGGGACGGGGAGCTGTTGCCAGTAGGGGGAGTTGTTGGGGGCGGGTAAGGTGTTGCGGACAGGGGAAGTGTTGGGGGCGGGGAAGGTGTTGGGCGGGTGGAGGTGTTGAGGGCGTGGGGAGGTGTTGGGGGTAGGGGAGGTAGTAGGGATGGCGAGGCGTTGGGGTAGGGGGAGGTATTGGGCTAGGGGTAGGCATTGGGTGCGGGGGGAAGTGTTGGAGACAGGGAGAGGTGTTGCGGGCGGGGAAGATGTTGGGGACGGGGGAAGGTGTTCGGAGTAGGGGGAGGTGTTGGGGACGGGGGGAGGTGATGGGGGCGGGGGAGATGTTGGGGACTGGTGGAGGTGTTGAGGGCGTGGGGTGGTGTTGGGGGTAGTGGGAGGTGTTGGGGCAGGGGGAGATGTTCGTGCAGGGGGAGGTGTTGAGGTGGGGTAGGTGTTGGGGGTAGGGGAGGTGTTGGGGTGGGTGGAGGTGTTGGGGTAGTGGGAGGTGTTGGGGTGGGTGGAGGTGTTGGGGTAGAGGAGGTGATAGGGATGGGTGAGGTGTTGAGGGTAGTGGGAGGTGTTGGGAGCAGGGAAGTTGTCGGGGTGGGGGAGATTTTGGGCGTAGGGGGAGGTGTTGGGGCGGGTGAAGGTATTGGAAACGGGGAGGGGTTGGGGGCAGGGAGAGGTGTTGGGGATGGGAGGAGGTGTTGGGGTAGTGGGAGGTGTTGGGGTGGATGGAGGTGTTGGGGGTAGAGGGAGGTGTTGGGGCTAGGGGAGGTGTTGGGGTAGTGGAGGTGTTAGGGATGGGGAGGTGTTGGGGGTAGGTGGAGGTGTTGGGGCGGGGGAGGTGTTGGGGACAGGGGGAAGAGTTGGGGACGGGGGGTGGTGTTGGGGATGGGGAGCTGTTGCCGGTAGGGGGAGTTGTTGGGGGCGGGTGAGGTATTGCGGACAGGGGAAGTGTTGGAGGCAGGGTTGGGGCAGAGAAGGTGTTGGGCAGGTGGTGGTGTTGAGGGCGTGGTGTTGGGGGTAGGGGGAGGTAGTAGGGACGGCGAGGTGTTGGGGGTAGGGGGAGGTGTTGGGGACGAGGGAAGGTGTTGGGGGCGGGGGAGGTGTTGATGACGGGTGGAGGTGTTGGGGACGGGGGAGGTGTTGGTGGTGGGGGAGGTGTTGGGCGCAGGGGAGGTGTTGGGCGCGGGGGAGGTGTTGGGGCGGGGTTGGGGCAGGGTAGGTGTTGGGGCGAGGTGTTGAGGGCATGGGGAGGTGTTGGGGGTTGGGTGAGGTGGTAGGGACGGGGAGGTGTTGGGGGTAGGGGAGGTGGTGGGGACAGAGGGAGATGTTGTGGGTAGGGGAGTTGTTGGGGGCAGGGGAGATGTTAGGGGCGGGGAGATGTTGGGGCGGGAGGAGGTGTTGCGGGCGGGGGAAGGTGTTGGTGGCAGGTGAGGAGTAGGGGCGGGGTAGG
This sequence comes from Chiloscyllium plagiosum, assembly GCF_037043375.1. NCBI lineage: Eukaryota > Metazoa > Chordata > Chondrichthyes > Orectolobiformes > Hemiscylliidae > Chiloscyllium > Chiloscyllium plagiosum. Next base: position 91,851,780 of record NW_028270151.1, read on the forward strand.
GGTGGGGTAGGTATTGAGGCGAGGTGTTCAGGGCGTGGGGAGGTGTTGGGGGTTGGGTGAGGTGGTTGGGATGGGGAGGTGTTGGGGGTAGGGAAGGTGTTGGGGAAGAGGGAGGTGTTGGGGGCGGGGTTGGGACGGGGAAGGTGTTGGGGGGCGGGTGAAGGTGTTGAGGGCGGGTGAAGGTGTTGAGGGTGTGGTGAGGTGTTGGGGGTAGGGGAGGTGTTAGGGACTGGCGAGGTGTTGGGGGTAGGGGGAGGTGTTGGGGGCGGGTAAGGTGTTGCGGACAGGGGAAGTGTTGGGGGCGGGGTTGGGGCGGGGAAGGTGTTGGGCGGGCGGAGGTGTTGAGGGCGTGGGGATGTGTTGGGGGTAGGGGACGTGTTAGGGATGGGGGAAGTGTTGGGGGCGGGGGAAGGTGTTTTGGGGGAGGTGTTGAGGGCGGGGGAGTTGTGGACGAGGGTAGGTTTTGGGGGCGGGGGGATGTGTTAGGGATGGGGGGAGGTGTTGGGGGTAGAGGGAGGTGTTGGGGGCGGAGGATGGTGTTGGGTGCGGGGGAAGGTGTTGGGGCAGGGAGGTGTTGAGGGTAGGGGGGTTTGGTAGCGGGGGGAGGTGTTGGGGCGGGGGAGATGTTGGAGGTATGGGGAGGTGTTGGGGGCGTGGGGAGAGGGGGAGGTGTTGGGGCAGGGGTTGGTGTTGGGGATGGGGGGAGGTTTTGGGGGTAGTGGGAGGTGTTGGGGCGGGGGAGGTGTTGGGGACGGGGGAGGTGTTCGGGACAGGGGGAGGTGTTGGGGGTAGGGGGAAGTGTTGGGGGTGGGTGTGGTGTTGGGGGTAGAGGGAGGTATTGGGGGTAGGGGAGGTGTTGGGGGTAGAGGAGGTTTTAGGGACGGGGAGGTGTTGGGGGTAGGGGGAGGTGTTGGGGCGGGGGAATGTGTTGGGGCGGGGGAGGTGTTGGGGGTAGGGGGAGGTGTTGGGGGTAGGGGAGGTGTTGGGGCGGGGGAGGTGTTGTGGACGGGGAAGGGTTGGGGGCGGGGGCGGTATCGGGGCGAAGGGAGGTGTTGGGGCTGGGGTTGGAGCGGGGAAAGTGTTGGGGGCGGTTGGAGATGTTGAGGTCGTGGGGATGTGTTGGTGGTAGGGGGAGGTGTTAGGGACGGGGGAGGTGTTGGTGGTAGGGGGAGGTGTAGGGGGTGGGGTAAGGTGTTGGGGAGGGGGGAAGTGTTGAGGGCGGGGAGAGTTGTTGTGGACAGGGAGAGAGGTGAGGCGGGGGGAGGTGTTGGGGGTAGGGGGAGGTGTTGGGGGTAGGGGGAGGTGTTGGGGGTAGGGGGAGGTGTTGGGGGTAGGGGGAGGTGTTGGGGCAGAGGATGTTGTTGGGGGCGGGAAGAGGTGCTGGCGCGGGGGGAGGAGTTGGGGTTGCGGGGAGGTGTTAGGGGTATGGGGAGGTGTTGGGGCGGTGGAGGTGTTGGGGACGGGGGGTGTTGGGGACGGGGGGAGGTGTTGGGGGTAGGGGGAGGTACTGGTGACAGGGGGAGATGTTGGGGCGGGGGAAGGTGTTGGGGGGAGATGTTGAGGGCGGGGAAAGTTGTTGTGGACGGGGTGAGGTGTTGTGGGCGGGGGGTGTTAGGGACGGGTGAGGTGTTGGGGGTAGAGGGAAGTGTTGGGGGTGGGTGTAGGTGTTGGGTGTAGAGGGACGTGTTGGGGGTGGGGGAGGTGTTGGTGGTAGGGGGAGGTGTTGGGGGCGGAGGAAGGTGTTGGGGCACGAAGGTGTGCGTGTTGGGGATAGGGGCAGGGGTTGGGGGCGTGGGGAGGTGTTTGGGTTACGGGGAGGTGTTGATGGCGGGGTTGGGGCAGGGGAGGTGTAGGGGTGGAGGGAGGTGTTGCGGGCGGGGTTGGGACGGGGAAGGTATTAAAGGCGGGTGGAGGTGTTGAGGGCGTGGGGAAGTGTTGGGGGTAGGGGGAGGTGTTTGGGATGGGGGAGGTGTTGGGGGTAGGGGGAGGGGTTGGGGCGGGGGATGGTGTTGGGGCGGGGATAGGTGTTGAGGGCGGGGGAGGTGTTGTGGACAGGGTGAGGTGTTAAGGCGGGGGAGGTGTTGGTGATAGGGGAGGAGTTGGGGCGGGGGGTGGTGTTGGGGGTAGGGGAGGTGTTGGGCTTGGGGGAGGTATTGGGAACGGGGGAGATGTTGGGGTAGGGGGAGGTGTTGGGGGTAGGGGTAGGTGTTGGGGGTGGGTGGAGGTGTTGGGGATGGGGGCAGATGTTGGGGCATGGGGTGGTGTTGGGGACAGGGGGAGTTATTGGGGACGGGTTGTGGTGTTGGGGGTAGGGAGAGGTGTAGGGGATGGCAGGAGGTGTTGGGGCGAGGAAGGTATTGGGGGAGGTGTTGAGGGCGGGGGAGTTGTTGTGGATAGGGGAGGTGTTGGGAGCGGGGGGGTGTTAGGGACGTGGGAGGTGTTGTAGGTAGGGGGAGGTGTTGGGGGTAGGGGGAGGTGTTGGGAGTGGGTGGAGGTGTTGGCAGTGGGTGGAGGTGTTGGGCGTAGAGGGAGGTGTTGGGGTTAGGGGGAGGTGTTAGGGACGGGGAGGTGTTGGGGGGAGGTGTTGAGGGCGGGGGAAGTTGTTGTGTATGGGGGGAGGTGTTGGGGGTGAGGGGTGTTAGGGACGGGGGAGGTGTTGGGTGTAGAGGGACGTGTTGGGGGTAGGGGAGGTGTTGGTGGTAGGGGAAGGTGTTCGGGGCGGAGGAAGGTTTTGGGGCAGGGAGGTGTTGCGGGTAGGTGGAGGTGTTGGGTGTGGGGGCCGGTGTTGGGGCGGGGAGGTGTTGGGAATGTGGAGAGGGGTTGGGGGCGGGTGGAGGTGTTGGGGACAGGGTAGGGGCGGGGGGAGGTGTGGGGGCGGAGGGAGGTGTTGGGGCGCGGGAAGGTGTTGGGGGCGGGCGAGGTGTTGGGGATGGTTGGAGGTGTTGGGGCCGGGGGATGTGTTGGGAACTAGGGGAGGTGTTGGGGGTATGGGGAGGTGATAGGGGCGGGTGGAGGTGTTGGGGACAGGGGGAGTTGTTGGGGACGGGGTGTGGTGTTGGGGGTAGGGGGAGGTGTTGGGGATGGCGGGAGGTGTTGGAGCAGGGGAAGGTGTTGGGGGGAGGTGTTGAGGGCGGGGGGATTTGTTGTGGACGGGGGAGGTGTTGAGGGTAGGGGGAGGGGTTGGGGGCAGGGGGAGGTTTTGGGGCGGGCAAGGTGTTGGGGTGAGGTGTTGAGGGCGGGGGGAGTAGTTGTGGACGGGGAGGTGTTGGGGGTAGGGGGAAGTATTGGGGGTAGGGGGAGGTGTTGGGGGCGGGGAGGTGTTGAGGCGGGGGGAGGTGTTGGGGGTAGGGGGAGGTGTTGGGGCTGGCTTAAGGTGTTGGGTGTAGAGGGATGTGTTGGGGGTAGGGGAGGAGTTGTGAGAGGGGGAAGGTGTTGTGGGGGGAGATGTTGGGGGCAGGGGAGGTGTTGGGGGCAGGGGAGGTGTTGTGGGCAGGGGAAGGTGTTGGGGACGGGGGGAGGTGTCGGGGGCAGGGGAGGTGTTGGGGGCGGGGAAAATTGTTGGGGCAGAAACATTTTGGGGGTAGGGGGAGGTGTTAGGGACGGGGGAAGGGTTGGGGGCGGGGGAGGTGTTGGGGATGGGGGAGGTGTTGGGGTGTGGGGAGGTGTTGGGAGGATGTGTTGGGGACAGGGGGAGGTGTTTTGGGCAGGGGGTGGTTCTGGATTTGGGGAAGTGTTGTGGATAGGGGGAGGTGTTGGGGACGGGGGAGGTGTTGGGGGCGGAGGGAGGTGTTGGGGGCGGAGGAAAGTGTTGTGGGTAGGGGGAGGTATTGGGAGCAGGGGAAGTTGTTGAGGGCGGGGGGGGAGTGATGTTGGGGCCGGGGGGAGGTGTTGGGCGTAGGGGGAAGGTGTTGGGGCGTGGGGAGGTGTTGGGGGCAGAGGAAGGTGTTGGGACGGGGCGAGGTGTTGGGAGTAGGGGGCGGTGTTGGGGGTAGGGGGTAGTATTGGGGGTAGGGGGACGTGTTGGTGATAGGGAAGGTGTTAAGGGTAGGGGAGGTGTTGGGGGTAGGTGGAGGTGTTCGGGGTAGGGTGAGGTGTTGGGGGTGGTGGGAGGTGTTGGGGACGGGGGGAGGTGTTGGAGGTAGGGGGAGATGTTGGGGATGGCGGAGGTGTTGGGGGTAGGGGTAGGTGTTGGGGGTGGGTGGAGATGTTGGGGATGGGGGCAGATGTTGGGGGCTGGGGTGGTGTTGGGGACAGGGGGAGGTGTTGGGGTAGGGGGAGGTGTTGGGGTTAGGGGTAGGTGTTGGGGGTGGGTGGTGGTGTTGGGGACAGGGGGAGGTGTTGGGGACGGGTTGTGGTGTTGGGGGTAGGGAGATGTGTAGGGGATGGCAGGAGGTGTTGGGGCGAGGAAGTGTTGGGGGAGGTGTTGAGGGCGGGGGAGTTGTGGATAGGGGAGGTGTTGGGAGCGGGGGGGTGTTAGGGACGTGGGAGGTGTTGTAGGTAGGGGGAGGTGTTGGGGGTAGGGGGAGGTGTTGGGAGTGGGTGGAGGTGTTGGGCGTAGAGGGATGTGTTGGGGTTAGGGGAAGTGTTGGGGTTAGGGGGAGGTGTTAGGGACGGGGAGGTGTTGGGGGGAGGTGTTGAGGGCGGGGGAAGTTGTGTATGGGGGGAGGTGTTGGGAGCGAGGGGTGTTAGGGACGGGGGAGGTGTTGGGTGTAGAGGGACGTGTTGTGGGTAGGGGAGGTGTTGGGGGTAGGGGGAGGTGTTAGGGTCGGGGGAGGTGTTGGTGGTAGGGGGAGGTGTTGGGGGCGGAGGAAGGTTTTGGGGCAGGGAGGTGTTGCGGGTAGGTGGAGGTGTTGGGTGTTGGGGCGGGGGAGGTATTGGGAATGGTGGGAGGGGTTGGGGGCGTGGGGAGGTGTTGGGGGCGGGGTTGGGGCAGGGAAGGTTTTGGGGGCGGGTGGAGGTGTTGGGGACGGGGTAGGTGGGGGTGCGGAGGGAGGTGTTGGGGCGCGGGAGAGATGTTGGGGACAGGGGAGGTGTTGGGTGTGGGGTTGGGGCGGGGAAGGTGTTGGGGCGGGCGAGGTGTTGGGGATGGGTGGAGGTGTTGGGGCCGGGGGATGTGTTGGGAACTAGGGGAGGTGTTGGGGGTAGGGGGAGGTGATAGGGGCGGGTGGAGGTGTTGGGGACAGGGGGAGTTGTTGGGGACGGGGTGTGGTGTTGGGGGTAGGGGGAGGTGTTGGGGATGGCGGGAGGTGTTGGAGCAGGGGAAGGTGTTGGGGGGAGGTGTTGAGGGCGGGGGGATTTGTTGTGGACGGGGGAGGTGTTGAGGGTAGGGGGAGGGGTTGGGGACGGGGGAGGTTTCGGGGCGGGCAAGGTGTTGGGGGGAGGTGTTGAGGGCGGGGGGAGTAGTTGTGGACAGGGGGTGGTTCTGGATTTGGGGAAGTGTTGTGGATAGGGGGAGGTGTTGGGGACGGGGGAGGTGTTGGGGGTGGAGGGAGGTGTTGGGGGCGGAGGAACATGTTGTGGGTAGGGGGAGGTATTGCGAGCAGGGGAAGTTGTTGGGGGCGGGGGAGTGATGTTGGGGGGGGGAGGTGTTGGGCGTAGGGGGAAGGTGTTGGGGCATGGGGAGGTGTTGGGGGCAGAGGAAGGTGTTGGGGACGGGGGGAGGTGTTGGGAGTAGGGGGCGGTGTTGGGGGTAGGGGGTAGTATTGGGGGTAGGGGGAGGTGTTGGTGATAGGGAAGGTGTTAAGGGTAGGGGAGGTGTTGGGGGTAGGTGGAGGTGTTGGGGGTAGGGTGAGGTGTTGGGGGTAGGGTGAGGTGTTGGGGGCGGTGGGAGGTGTTGGGGACGGGGGGAGGTGTTGGAGGTGGGGGGGGAGATGTTGGGGATGGGGAGGTGTTGGGGACAAGGGAGGTGTTGGGGGCAGGGGGAGGTGTTGGGGGTAGGGGGTTGTATTGGGGGTAGGGGAGGTGTTGGTGATAGGGGAGGTGTTGAGGGTAAAGCGAGGTGTTGGGGGTTGGGGGAGGTATTGGGGGCAGGGGGAGGAGTTGGGGTTGGGGGAGGTGTTGGAGTCGGGGGGAAGTATTGCAGGCGGTGGGAGGTGTTGGGACGGGGAGGTGTTGGGGCTGGCTTAAGATGTTGGGTGTAGAGGGATGTGTTGGAGGTGGGGGAGGTGTTGAGGGTAGGGGGAGGAGTTGTGAGAGGGGGAAGGTGTTGTGGGGGGAGTTGTTGGATGCGAGGGGAGGTGTTGGGGACAGGGGAAGATGTTGGGGACAGGGGAAGATGTTGGGGCGGGGCGAGGTGTTGGGGCGGGTTGAGGTGCTGGGGACGTGGGGGGAGGTGTTGGGCGCGGGGGGGAGGTGTTCGGGACAGGGGAAAGTGTTGGGTGCATGGGGAGGTATTGGGGGTAGGGGGAGGTGCTGGGGACAGGGGGAGGTGTTGGGGACAGCGGAGGTGTTGGGGGCGGGGAGGTGTTGGGTACGTGAGGAGGTGTTGGGGGTGGGGGAGGTGATGGGAACGGGGAAGTGTTGGGTGCGTGGGGAGGTATTGGGGATAGGGGGAGATGTTTTGTAACCGAGGGAGGTGTTGGGGGCGGGGAAGGTGTTGAAGGGGGGGGAGTTGTTGTGGACGGGGAGGTGTTGGGGTTGGACAGAGGTTTTGGGGGTAGGGGAAGGTGTTGGGGGTGGGGGTGGTGTTGGAGGTGGGGGGCGGTGTTGGAGGCAGTGGAGGAGTTGGGGACGGGAGGAGGTGTTGGGTGCGTGGGGAGGTATTGGGGGTAGGGGGAGGTGCTGGGGACAGGGGGAGGTGTTGGGGAGAGCGGAGGTGTTGGGGCGGGGAGGTGTTGGGTACGTGAGGAGGTGTTGGGGGTGGATGGAGGTTTTGGGGGTAGGGGAAGGTGTTGGGGTAGAGGAGGTGTTAGGGACGGGTGAGGTTTTGGTGGGTAGGGGGTGGTGTTGAGTGCGGGGGGAGGTGTTGGGGATGGGGGGAGGTGTTGGGGGTAGGTGAAGGTGTTGGGGTGAGGGGGAGGTATTGGGGTTGGGGGAAGGTTTTGTGGACGGGGGGAGGTGTTGGGGCGGGGGTGATGTTGGGGTGGGGGAAGGTGTTAGGGATGGGGGAGGTGTTGGGGGTGGGGGGAACGTGTTGGGGCCAGGGGAAGGTGTTGGGGGCAGGGGGAGGTGTTGGGGACGTGGGGAGGTGTGGGGGGGGGGGAGCGGGGGAAGGTGTTGGGGGTAGGGGGAGGTGTGGCTCAGGGTTGGGGCGAGGGATGGTGTTGGGGGCAGGGGGAACTTGAGGACGGCGAGGTGTTGGGGCAGGCGGAGATGTTGGGGGTGGGAGGGAGTGTTGCCCAGGGTTGTGGGGGGGGGAGGTGTTGGGGGCGGTCGGTGGTGTTGCACAGGGAGGTGTTGGGGGGCGGGGGGTGGTGTTGGGGCGTGGAGAGGTCTTGGGGGCGCGGTTGGTGTTGCTCGGGATTGGGGCGGGGGAGGTGTTGGGGAGGGGGGGGCGTGTTGGGGCGGGGGAGGTGTTGGGGGCAGGGGGAGGTGTTGGGTGCATGGGGAGGTATTGGGGGTAGGGGGAGGTGCTGGGGACAGGGGGAGGTGTTGGGGACAGCGGAGGTGTTGGGTACGTGAGGAGGTGTTGGGGGTGGGGGAGGTGATGGGAACGGGGAAGTGTTGGGTGCGTGGGGAGGTATTGGGGATAGGGGGAGATGTTTTGTAACCGAGGGAGGTGTTGGGGGCAGGGAAGGTGTTGAAGGGGGGGGAGGTGTTGGGGTTGGACAGAGGTTTTGGGGGTAGGGGAAGGTGTTGGGGGCGGGGATGGTGTTGGAGGTGGGGGGCGATGTTGGAGGCAGTGGAGGAGTTGGGGACGGGAGGAGGTGTTGGGTGCGTGGGGAGGTATTGGGGGTAGGGGGAGGTGCTGGGGACAGGGGGAGGTGTTGGGGACAGCGGAGGTGTTGGGGCGGGGAGGTGTTGGGTACGTGAGGAGGTGTTGGGGGTGGATGGAGGTTTTGGGGGTAGGGGAAGGTGTTGGGGTAGAGGAGGTGTTAGGGACGGGTGAGGTTTTGGTGGGTAGGGGGTGGTGTTGAGTGCGGGGGGAGGTGTTGGGGACGGGGGGAGGTGTTGGGGGTAGGTGAAGATGTTGGGGTGAGGGGGAGGTATTGGGGTTGGGGGAAGGTTTTGTGGACGGGGGGAAGTGTTGGGGCGGGGGTGATGTTGGGGTGGGGGAAGGTGTTAGGGATGGGGGAGGTGTTGGGGGTGGGGGGAACGTGTTGGGGCCAGGGGAAGGTGTTGGGGGCAGGGGGAGGTGTTGGGGACGTGGGGAGGTGTGGGGGGGGGGGAGCGGGGGAAGGTGTTGGGGGTAGGGGGAGGTGTGGCTCAGGGTTGGGGCGGGGGATGGTGTTGGGGGCAGGGGGAACTTGAGGACGGCGAGGTGTTGGGGCAGGCGGAGATGTTGGGGGTGGGAGGGAGTGTTGCCCAGGGTTGTGGGGGGGGGGGAGGTGTTGGGGGCGGTCGGTGGTGTTGCACAGGGAGGTGTTGGGGGGCGGGGGGTGGTGTTGGGGCGTGGAGAGGTCTTGGGGGCGCGGTTGGTGTTGCTCGGGATTGGGGCGGGGGAGGTGTTGGGGGGGGGGCGTGTTGGGGCGGGGGAGGTGTTGGGTGCGTGGGGAGGTATTGAGGGTAGGGGGAGGTGTTGGGGACGGGGAATTTGTTGGGGGCGGGGAGGTGTTGGGTGCGTGGGGAGGTATTGGGGGTAGGGGGAGGTGTTGGGGACGGGGGGATTTGTTGGGGGCGGGGAGGTGTTGGGTGCGTGGGGAGGTATTGGGGGTAGGGGGAGGTGTTGGGGACGGGCGGGAGGTGTTGGGGGCGGGGAGGTGTTGGGTGCGTGGGGAGGTATTGGGGGTAGGGGGAGGTGTTGGGGACGGGCGGGAGGTGTTGGGGGCGGGGAGGTGTTGGGTGCGTGGGGAGGTATTGGGGGTAGGGGGAGGTGTTGGGGACGGGCGGGAGGTGTTGGGGGCGGGGAGGTGTTGGGTGCGTGGGGTGGTTTTGGGGGTAGGGAGAGGTGTTGGGGACGTGGGGAGGTGTGGGGGGGGGCGGGGAAGGTGTTGGTGGCGGGGGGAACTTGTGGACGGGGAGGTGTTGGGGCGGGGGTAGGTGTTGGGGGCGGGAGGTGGTGTTGCCCGGGTTTGAGGGGGGGTGGTATTGCTCGGGGTTGGGGCAGGGGGAGGTGTTGGCGGCGTAGTGTGGTGTTGCACGGGGAGGTGTTGGGGGGCGGGAGGTGGTGTTGGGGCGTGGGGAGGTCTTGTGGGCAGGGGATGGTGTTGCTCCGGATTGGGGTGGGGGAGATGTTGGGGGCGGGAGGGGGTGTTGCCCGGGGTTGGGGAGGGAGGTGTTGGGGGCGGGAGGTGGTGTTGCTCGGGTTTGGGGCAGGGGGAGATGTTGGGGCAGGGGAGGCATTGGGGCGGGGGAAGTTGTTGGGAGTGTGGGGAGGTGTTGGGGCACAGGGAGGTGTTGGGGGGCAGGGGTGGTGTTGTGGCGTGGGGAGGTCTTGGGTGCGGGGGTTGGTGTTGCTCGGGATTGGGGCGGGGTAGGTGTTGGTGGCGGGGGGAGGTGTTGGGGCGGGGGAGATGTTGGGGGTGGGGGGAGGAGTTGGGGACGGGGGCGGTGTTGGGGGTAGGGGGAGGTGTTGTGGTTAGGGGGAGGTGTTGGGGACGGGGGAGGTGTTGTGGACAGGGGGAGGTGTTGGGGTGGGGGTGGTGTTGGGGCGGGGGGAGGTGTTGGGGATGGGGAAGGTGTTGGGGGCATGGGGAGGTGTTGAGGTTGTGGGGACATGTTGGGGGCGGGGGGAGGTGTTGGAGGCAGGGGGAGGTGTTGGGCACGGGGGAGGTGTTGGGAGTAGGGGGAGGTGTTGGGGTTAGGGGAGGTGTTGGGGACGGGGGGAGGTGTTGTGGACAGGAGGAGGTGTTGGGGCGGGGGGTGGTGTTGGGGCGGGGGGAGGTGTTGGGCATGGGGAGGTGTTGGGAGTAGGGGGAGGTGTTGGGGCGGGGTGGTGTTGGGGACGGGGGAGGTGTTGTGGACAGGGGTGGTGTTGGGGCGGGGTGGTGTTGGGGCGGAGGTGTTGGGGATGGGGGAGGTGTTGAGGGCAATGGGAGGTGTTGGGGTCATGGGGACATGTTAGGGGCGGGGGGAGGTGTTGGAGGCAGGGGGAGGTGTTGGGGACGGGGGAGGTGTTGGGGGCATGGGGAGGTGATGGGGGTTGGTGGAGGTGTTGGGAACGGGGGGAGGTGTTGGGGGCGGGTAGGTGTTGGGTGAGTGGGGAGGTTTTGGGGGTAGGGGGAGGTGTTGGGAACCAGGGAGGTGTTGGGGGTAGGGGGAGGTTTATGGGGGCGGGGGAGGTGTTGGGGACGGGGAGGTGTTGGGTGCGTGAGGAGGTATTGGGGGTAGGCGGAGGTGTTGTGGATGGGGGGAGGTGTTGGGGGTAGGTGAAGGTGTTGGGGTTAGGGGGAGGTGTTGGGGCCGGGGGGACGTTTTGTGGACGGAGGGAGGTGTTGCGACGGGGGTGATGTTGGGGCGGAGGAAGGTGTTAGGGATAGGGGAGGTGTTGGGGGCATGGGGAGGTGTTGGGGGTGGGGGAACGTGTTGGGGCCGGGGGGAGGTGTTGGGGGCAGGGGGAGGTGTTGGGTCGTGGGGAGGTGTGGGGGGGGCGGGGGAAGGTATTGGGGGTAGGGGGAGATGTTGCTCGGGGTTGGGGCGGGGGATGGTGTTGGGAGCGGGGGGAACTTGTGGACGGGGAGGTTTTGGGGCGGGGGAGATGTTGGGGGTGGGAGGGGGTATTGCACGGGGGGTTGTTGGGGGCGGGGGAGGTGTTGAGGGAGGGGGGAGTTGTTGTAGACGGGGAGGTGTTGGGGGTGGACGGAGGTTTTGGGGGTAGGGGGAGGTGTTGGGGGCGGGAGGAGGTGTTGGAGGCAAGGGGAGGTGCTGGGGGTAGGGGAGGTGATGGGAACAGGGAAGTGTTGGGTGCGTGGGGAGGTATTGGGGATAGGGGGAGGTTTATAGGGGCGGGGAAATGTTGGAGACGGGGAGGTGTTGGGTGCGTGAGGAGGTTTTGGGGATAGGCGGAGGTGTTGTGGCCGGGGGGAGGTGTTGGGGGTGGACGGAGGTTTTGGGGGTAGGGGAAGGTGTTGGGGGCGGGGAGGTGTTGGGGCGGGGGGAGGTGTTGGAGGCAAGGGGAGGTGTTGGGGATGGGGGGAGGTGTTGGGGGTAGGTGAAGGTGGTGGGGTTAGGGGGAGGTGTTGGGGGTGAGTGGGGGTGTTGTCCGGGGTTGGGGGGGGAGGTGTTGGGGGCGGTAGGTGGTGTTGCATGGGGAGGTGTTGGGGGGTGGGGGGTGGTGTTGGGGCGTGCAGAGGTCTTGGGGGCGGGGTTGGTGTTGCTCGGGACTGGGGCGGGGGAGGTGTTGGGGGTGGGGGGAGGTATTGGGGACGTGGGGAGGTGTGGGGGCGGGAGGAGGTGTTGGGGACAGAGAGGTGTTGGGTGCATGGGGAGGTGTTGGGGGTAGGGGGAAGTGTTGAGAACGGAGGTGGTGTTGGGGGTAAGGGGAGGTCTTGGGGGTAGGGGGAGGTTTTGGGGACGGGGGGAGGTGTTGGGAGTAGGGAGAGGTTTTGGGGGCGGGGGATGGTGTTGGGGACGGGGAGGTGTTGGGTGCATGGGGAGGTATTGGGGGTAGGGGGAGGTGTTGGGGACGGGGGAGGTGTTGGGAGCGGGGAGGTGTTGGGTGCGTGGGGAGGTTTTGGGGGTAGGGGGAGGTATTGGGGGTAGGGAGAGGTTTTGGGGGCGGGGGATGGTGTTGGGGACGGGGAGGTGTTGGGTGCATGGGGAGGTATTGGGGGTAGGGGGAGGTGTTGGGGGCGGGGGGAACTTGTGGACGGGGAGGTGTTGGGGCGGGGGGAGGTGTTGGGGGCGGGAGAGGGTGTTGCCCCGGGTTGGTGGGGGAGGTGTTGTGGGCGGGAGGTGGTGTTGCTCGGGGTTGGGGTAGGGGGAGGTGTTGGGGGCGTGGGGTGGTGTTGCACGGGGAGGTGTTGGGGGGCGGGTGGTGGTGTTGGGGCGTGGGGAGGTCTTGGGGGCAGGAGGGGGTGTTGCCCGGGGTTGGGGTAGGGGAGGTGTTGGGGGGCGGGTGGTGGTGTTGGGGCATGGGGAGGTCTTGGGGGCAGGAGGGGGTGTTGCCCGGAGTTGGGGGGGTGGTGGTGTTGCTCGGGGTTGGGGCGAGGGGAGGTATTGGGGGCGTGGGGAGGTATTGGGGCGGGGAGGTGTTGGGGCAGGGGGAGGAATTGGGGCGGGGGGAGTTGTTGGGGGTGTGGGGAGGTGTTGGGGCACGGGGAGTTGTTGGGGCGTGGGGAGGTGATGCTCGGGGTTGGGGCGCGGTGAGGTGTTGGGGGCGGACGGAGGTGTTGGGGCGGGGGTGGTGTTGGGGCGTGGGGAGGTCTTGAGGGCGGGGGTTGGTGTTGCTCGGGATTGGGGCGGGGGAGGTGCTGGTGGCGGGGGGCGTTGTTGGCGCGCGGGGAGATGTTGGGTGCGCGGAGAGGTGATGCTCGGAGTTGGGGCGCGGTGAGGTGTTGGGGCGGGGGAGGTGTTGGGGGCGGGGGAGGTGTTCGAGCCGAGACGAGGTATTGGGTGTAGGGGGAGGTGTTGGGGGTAGGAGGCGGTGTTGGGGACGGGGGGAGGTGTTGGGGGCGGGGGAGGTGTTGGGGGCGGGGGAGGTGTTCGAGCCGAGTGGAGGTATTGGGTGTAGGCGGAGGTGTTGGGGGTAGGAGGCGGTGTTGGGGACAAGGGGAGGTGTTGGGGGCGGGGGAGGTGTTGGGTCGGGGGAGGTGTTCGAGCCGAGTGGAGGTATTGGGTGTAGGGGGAGGTGTTGGGGGTAGGAGGCGGTGTTGGGGACAAGGGGAGGTGTTGGGGGCGGGGGAGGTGTTGGGTCGGGGGAGGTGTTCGAGCCGAGTGGAGGTATTGGGTGTAGGGGGAGGTGTTGGGGGTAGGAGGCGGTGTTGGGGACGGGGGGAGGGGTTGGGGGCGGGGGAGGTGTTGGGGCGGGGGAGGTGTTTGGGGTGGGGGCAGGTGTTGGGGACGGGGGGAGGTGTTGGGGGCGGGGGAGGTGTTCGAGCCGAGTGGAGGTATTGGGTGTAGGGGGAGGTGTTGGGGGTAGGAGGCGGTGTTGGGGACGGGGGGAGGTGTTGGGGGCGGGGGATGTGTTGGGGGCGGGGGAGGTGTTGGGGACGTGGGGAGGTGTGGGGGGTAGGGGGAAGTGTTGAGAACGGGGGGGTGGTGTTCAGGGTAAGGGGAGGTCTTGGGGGTAGGGGGATGGTGTTGGGGACGGGGAGGTGTTGGGTGCGTGGGGAGGTATTGAGGGTAGGGGGAGGTGTTGGGGACGGGGGGATTTGTTGGGGGCGGGGAGGTGTTGGGGACGGGCGGGAGGTGTTGGGGGCGGGGAGGTGTTGGGTGCGTGGGGAGGTGTGGGGGGGGGCGGGGAAGGTGTTGGTGGCGGGGGGAACTTGTGGACGGGGAGGTGTTGGGGCGGGGGTAGGTGTTGGGGGCGGGAGGTGGTGTTGCCCGGGTTTGAGGGGGGGTGGTGTTGCTCGGGGTTGGGGCAGGGGGAGGTGTTGGCGGCGTAGTGTGGTGTTGCACGGGGAGGTGTTGGGGGGCGGGAGGTGGTGTTGGGGCGTGGGGAGGTCTTGTGGGCAGGGGATGGTGTTGCTCCGGATTGGGGTGGGGGAGATGTTGGGGGCGGGAGGGGGTGTTGCCCGGGGTTGGGGAGGGAGGTGTTGGGGGCGGGAGGTGGTGTTGCTCGGGTTTGGGGTAGGGGGAGATGTTGGGGCAGGGGAGGCATTGGGGCGGGGGAAGTTGTTGGGAGTGTGGGGAGGTGTTGGGGCACAGGGAGGTGTTGGGGGGCAGGGGTGGTGTTGTGGCGTGGGGAGGTCTTGGGTGCGGGGGTTGGTGTTGCTCGGGATTGGGGCGGGGTAGGTGTTGGTGGCGGGGGGAGGTGTTGGGGCGGGGGAGATGTTGGGGGTGGGGGGAGGAGTTGGGGACGGGGGCGGTGTTGGGGGTAGGGGGAGGTGTTGTGGTTAGGGGGAGGTGTTGGGGACGGGGGAGGTGTTGTGGACAGGGGGAGGTGTTGGGGTGGGGGTGGTGTTGGGGCGGGGGGAGGTGTTGGGGATGGGGAAGGTGTTGGGGGCATGGGGAGGTGTTGGGGTTGTGGGGACATGTTGGGGGCGGGGGGAGGTGTTGGAGGCAGGGGGAGGTGTTGGGCACGGGGGAGGTGTTGGGAGTAGGGGGAGGTGTTGGGGTTAGGGGAGGTGTTGGGGACGGGGGGAGGTGTTGTGGACAGGGGGAGGTGTTGGGGCGGGGGGTGGTGTTGGGGCGGGGGGAGATGTTGGGCATGGGGAGGTGTTGGGAGTAGGGGGAGGTGTTGGGGCGGGGTGGTGTTGGGGACGGGGGAGGTGTTGTGGACAGGGGGAGGTGTTGGGGCGGGGTGGTGTTGGGGCGGGGGGAGGTGTTGGGGATGGGGGAGGTGTTGAGGGCAATGGGAGGTGTTGGGGTCATGGGGACATGTTAGGGGCGGGGGGAGGTGTTGGAGGCAGGGGGAGGTGTTGGGGACGGGGGAGGTGTTGGGGGCATGGGGAGGTGATGGGGGTTGGTGGAGGTGTTGGGAACGGGGGGAGGTGTTGGGGGCGGGGAGGTGTTGGGTGAGTGGGGAGGTTTTGGGGGTAGGGGGAGGTGTTGGGAACCAGGGAGGTGTTGGGGGTAGGGGGAGGTTTATGGGGGCGGGGGAGGTGTTGGGGACGGGGAGGTGTTGGGTGCGTGAGGAGGTATTGGGGGTAGGCGGAGGTGTTGTGGATGGGGGGAGGTGTTGGGGGTAGGTGAAGGTGTTGGGGTTAGGGGGAGGTGTTGGGGCCGGGGGGACGTTTTGTGGACGGAGGGAGGTGTTGCGACGGGGGTGATGTTGGGGCGGAGGAAGGTGTTAGGGATAGGGGAGGTGTTGGGGGCATGGGGAGGTGTTGGGGGTGGGGGAACGTGTTGGGGCCGGGGGGAGGTGTTGGGGGCAGGGGGAGGTGTTGGGTCGTGGGGAGGTGTTGGGGGGGCGGGGGAAGGTATTGGGGGTAGGGGGAGATGTTGCTCGGGGTTGGGGCGGGGGATGGTGTTGGGAGCGGGGGGAACTTGTGGACGGGGAGGTTTTTGGGCGGGGGAGATGTTGGGGGTGGGAGGGGGTATTGCACGGGGGGTTGTTGGGGGCGGGGGAGGTGTTGAGGGAGGGGGGAGTTGTTGTAGACGGGGTGGTATTGGGGGTGGACGGAGGTTTTGGGGGTAGGGGGAGGTGTTGGGGGCGGGAGGAGGTGTTGGAGGCAAGGGGAGGTGCTGGGGGTAGGGGATGTGATGGGAACAGGGAAGTGTTGGGTGCGTGGGGAGGTATTGGGGATAGGGGGAGGTTTATAGGGGCGGGGAAATGTTGGAGACGGGGAGGTGTTGGGTGCGTGAGGAGGTTTTGGGGATAGGCGGAGGTGTTGTGGCCGGGGGGAGGTGTTGGGGGTGGACGGAGGTTTTGGGGGTAGGGGAAGGTGTTGGGGGCGGGGAGGTGTTGGGGCGGGGGGAGGTGTTGGAGGCAAGGGGAGGTGTTGGGGATGGGGGGAGGTGTTGGGGGTAGGTGAAGGTGGTGGGGTTAGGGGGAGGTGTTGGGGGTGAGTGGGGGTGTTGTCCGGGGTTGGGGGGGGAGGTGTTGGGGGCGGTAGGTGGTGTTGCATGGGGAGGTGTTGGGGGGCGGGGGGTGGTGTTGGGGCGTGCAGAGGTCTTGGGGGCGGGGTTGGTGTTGCTCGGGACTGGGGCGGGGGAGGTGTTGGGGGTGGGGGGAGGTATTGGGGACGTGGGGAGGTGTGGGGGCGGGAGGAGGTGTTGGGGACAGGGAGGTGTTGGGTGCATGGGGAGGTGTTGGGGGTAGGGGGAAGTGTTGAGAACGGAGGTGGTGTTGGGGGTAAGGGGAGGTCTTGGGGACGGGGGGAGGTGTTGGGAGTAGGGAGAGGTTTTGGGGGCGGGGGATGGTGTTGGGGACGGGGAGGTGTTGGGTGCATGGGGAGGTATTGGGGGTAGGGGGAGGTGTTGGGGACGGGGGAGGTGTTGGGAGCGGGGAGGTGTTGGGTGTGTGGGGAGGTTTTGGGGGTAGGGGGAGGTATTGGGGGTAGGGAGAGGTTTTGGGGGCGGGGGATGGTGTTGGGGACGGGGAGGTGTTGGGTGCATGGGGAGGTATTGGGGGTAGGGGGAGGTGTTGGGGGCGGGGGGAACTTGTGGACGGGGAGGTGTTGGGGCGGGGGGAGGTGTTGGGGGCGGGAGAGGGTGTTGCCCCGGGTTGGTGGGGGAGGTGTTGTGGGCGGGAGGTGGTGTTGCTCGGGGTTGGGGTAGGGGGAGGTGTTGGGGGCGTGGGGTGGTGTTGGGGCATGGGGAGGTCTTGGGGGCAAGAGGGGGTGTTGCCCGGGGTTGGGGTAGGGGAGGTGTTGGGGGGCGGGTGGTGGTGTTAGGGCATGGGGAGGTCTTGGGGGCAGGAGGGGGTGTTGCCCGGAGTTGGGGGGGAGGTGGTGTTGCTCGGGGTTGGGGCGAGGGGAGGTATTGGGGGCGTGGGGAGGTATTGTGGCGGGGAGGTGTTGGGGCAGGGGGCGGAATTGGGGCGGGGGGAGTTGTTGGGGGTGTGGGGAGGTGTTGGGGCACGGGGAGTTGTTGGGGCGTGGGGAGGTGATGCTCGGGGTTGGGGCGCGGTGAGGTGTTGGGGGCGGACGGAGGTGTTGGGGCGGGGGTGGTGTTGGGGCGTGGGGAGGTCTTGAGGGCGGGGGTTGGTGTTGCTCGGGATTGGGGCGGGGGAGGTGCTGGTGGCGGGGGGCGTTGTTGCCGCGCGGGGAGATGTTGGGTGCGCGGAGAGGTGATGCTCGGAGTTGGGGCGCGGTGAGGTGTTGGGGCGGGGGAGGTGTTGAGGGCGGGGGCAGGTGTTGGGGACGGGGGAGGTGTTGAGGGCAATGGGAGGTGTTGGGGTCATGGGGACATGTTAGGGGCGGGGGGATGTGTTGGAGGCAGGGGGAGGTGTTGGGGACGGGGAGGTGTTGGGTGAGTGGGGAGGTTTTGGGGGTAGGGGGAGGTGTTGGGAACGGGGGGAGGTGTTGGGGGCGGGGAGGTGTTGGGTGAGTGGGGAGGTTTTGGGGGTAGGGGGAGGTGTTGGGAACCAGGGAGGTGTTGGGGGTAGGGGGAGGTTTATGGGGGCGGGGGAGGTGTTGGGGACGGGGAGGTGTTGGGTGCGTGAGGAGGTATTGGGGGTAGGCGGAGGTGTTGTGGATGGGGGGAGGTGTTGGGGGCGGGGGAGGTGTTGGGGGTGGGGGGAGTTGTTGTGGACGGGGGAGGTGTTGGGGGTGGACTGAGGTTTTTTGGGGTAGGGGAAGGTGTTGGGGGCGGGGAGGTGTTGGGGGCAGGGGGAGGTGTTGGAAGCAAGGGGAGATGTTGGGGACGGGGGGAGGTGTTGGGGGTAGGTGAAGGTGTTGGGGTTAGGGGGAGGTGTTGGGGCCGGGGGGACGTTTGTGGACGGACGGAGGTGTTGCGACGGGGGTGATGTTGGGGCGGA
The DNA here is from genome assembly GCF_037043375.1 of Chiloscyllium plagiosum. NCBI lineage: Eukaryota > Metazoa > Chordata > Chondrichthyes > Orectolobiformes > Hemiscylliidae > Chiloscyllium > Chiloscyllium plagiosum. The sequence continues at coordinate 91,869,400 of NW_028270151.1, forward strand.
GGAAGGTGTTAGGGATGGGGGAGGTGTTGGGGGCATGGGGAGGTGTTAGGGGTGGGGGAACGTGTTGGGGCCGGGGGGAGGTGTTGGGGACAGGGGGAGGTGTTGGGTCGTGGGGAGGTGTGGGGGGGGCGGGGGAAGGTATTGGGGGTAGGGGGAGATGTTGCTCGGGGTTGGGGCGGGGGATGGTGTTGGGAGCGGGGGGATCTTGTGGACGAGGAGGTTTTGGGGTGGGGGAGATGTTGGGGGTGGGAGGGGGTATTGCACGGGGGGGTGTTGGGGGCGGGGGAGGTGTTGAGGGAGGGGGGAGTTGTTGTAGACGGGGAGGTGTTGGGGGTGGACGGAGGTTTTGGGAGTAGGGGGAGGTGTTGGGGGCGGGAGGAGGTGTTGGAGGCAAGGGGAGGTGCTGGGGGTAGGGGAGGTGATGGGAACAGGGAAGTGTTGGGTGCGTGGGGAGGTATTGGGGATAGGGGGAGGTTTATAGGGGCGGGGAAATGTTGGAGACGGGGAGGTGTTGGGTGCGTGAGGAGGTTTTGGGGATAGGCGGAGGTGTTGTGGCCGGGGGGAGGTGTTGGGTGTGGACGGAGGTTTTGGGGGTAGGGGAAGGTGTTGGGGGCAGGGAGGTGTTGGGGCGGGGGGAGGTGTTGGAGGCAAGGGGAGGTGTTGGGGATGGGGGGAGGTGTTGGGGGTAGGTGAAGGTGGTGGGGTTAGGGGGAGGTGTTGGGGGTGAGTGGGGGTGTTGTCCGGGGTTGGGAGGGGAGGTGTTGGGGGCGGTAGGTGGTGTTGCATGGGGAGGTGTTGGGGGGCGGGGGGTGGTGTTGGGGCATGCAGAGGTCTTGGGGGCGGGGTTGGTGTTGCTCGGGACTGGGGCGGGGGAGGTGTTGGGCGTGGGGGGAGGTATTGGGGACGTGGGGAGGTGTGGGGGCGGGAGGAGGTGTTGGGGACAGGGAGGTGTTGGGTGCATGGGGAGGTGTTGGGGGTAGGGGGAAGTGTTGAGAACGGAGGTGGTGTTGGGGGTAAGGGGAGGACTTGGGGGTAGGGGGAGGTTTTGGGGACGGGGGGAGGTGTTGGGAGTAGGGAGAGGTTTTGGGGGCGGGGGATGGTGTTGGGGACGGGGAGGTGTTGGGTGCATGGGGAGGTATTGGGGGTAGGTGGAGGTGTTGGGGACGGGGGGAGGTGTTGGGAGCGGGGAGGTGTTGGGTGCGTGGGGAGTTTTTGGGGGTAGGGGGAGGTATTGGGGGCGGGGGGAACTTGTGGACAGGGAGGTGTTGGGGAGGGGGGAGGTGTTGGGGGCGGGAGAGGTGTTGGGGGTGGGGGCAGGTGTTGGGGACGGGGGAGGTGTTCGAGCCGAGTGGAGGTATTGGGGGTAGGGGGAGGTGTTGGGGACGGGGGGAGGTGTTGGGTGCATGGGGAGGTATTGGGGGTAGGGGGAGGTGTTGGGGGCGGGGGGAACTTGTGGACGGGGAGGTGTTGGGGCGGGGGGAGGTGTTGGGGGCGGGAGAGGGTGTTGCCCCGGGTTGGTGGGGGAGGTGTTGTGGGCGGGAGGTGGTGTTGCTCGGGGTTGGGGTAGGGGGAGGTGTTGGGGGCGTGGGGTGGTGTTGCACGGGGAGGTGTTGGGGGGCGGGTGGTGGTGTTGGGGCGTGGGGAGGTCTTGGGGGCAGGAGGGGGTGTTGCCCGGGGTTGGGGTAGGGGAGGTGCTGGGGGGCGGGTGGTGGTGTTGGGGCATGGGGAGGTATTGGGGGCAGGAGGGGGTGTTGCCCGGAGTTGGGGGGGAGGTGGTGTTGCTCGGGGTTGGGGCGAGGGGAGGTATTGGGGGCGTGGGGAGGTATTGGGGCGGGGAGGTGTTGGGGCAGGGGGAGGAATTGGGGCGGGGGGAGTTGTTGGGGGTGTGGGGAGGTGTTGGGGCACGGGGAGTTGTTGGGGCGTGGGGAGGTGATGCTCGGGGTTGGGGCGCGGTGAGGTGTTGGGGGCGGACGGAGGTGTTGGGGCGGGGGTGGTGTTGGGGCGTGGGGAGGTCTTGAGGGCGGGGGTTGGTGTTGCTCGGGATTGGGGCGGGGGAGGTGCTGGTGGCGGGGGGCGTTGTTGGCGCGCGGGGAGATGTTGGGTGCGCGGAGAGGTGATGCTCGGAGTTGGGGCGCGGTGAGGTGTTGGGAGCGGACGGAGGTGTTGGGGCGGGGGAGGTGTTGGGGGCGGGGGCAGGTGTTGGGGCGGGGGAGGTGTTGGGGGTGGGGGCAGGTGTTGGGGACGGGGGAGGTGTTCGAGCCGAGTGGAGGTATTGGGTGTAGGGGGAGGTGTTGGGGTAGGGGGCTGTGTTGGGGGCGGACGGAGGTGTTGGGGGCGGACGGAGGTGTTGTGGACGGGGGAAGGTGTTGGGGACGGGGGAGGTGTTGGGGATGGGGTACATGTTGTGGACGGGGGAAGGTGTTGGGGGCGGTGCTGCTGCAGTCTCCTGAACAGGGAGCTGACTTTAAAATCTGCAAGCCCCAGAGGAACGGCATTTAATTGATTAACCGAATAATCGATTATCCGAATGAAATAGTGCCCACCCATCACGTTCGGATAATCGAGTTTCCCCTGTATGTCCATCCTCAATAATACAAGAGTCCGTCACATCAGTGCAAAATTTAAGGCTGAAGCTTAAATCTTCAGTCAGAAGTGCTGAGTGGATGGTCCACCTCAGCCTCTGCCAGTGGTCCCCAGCATTACAGATATCAGTCTTCCACCAATTTGACTTAGAGATGTATAGCATGGAAACAGATTAGATCAGATTAGATTACTTACAGTGTGGAAACAGGCCCTTCGGCCCAACAAGTCCACACCGACCCACCGAAGCGCAACCCACCCAGACCCATTCCCCTACATTTACCCTTTACCTAACACTATGGGCAATTTAGCATGGCCAATTCACCTAACCTGCACATTTTTGGACTGTGGGAGGAAACCCACGCAGACACAGGGAGAATGTGCAAACTCCACAGTCAGTCGCCGGGAATTGAACGATGTGAGGCAGTCTCTGGCGATGTGAGGCAGCAGTGCCACCGTGCTGCCCAGATCCTTCAGTCCAACCCGTCCATGCTGCCCAGATAGCCCAACCCAATCTAATCCCAGCACCCAGCCCATATCCCTCCAAACCCTTCCTATTCATATACCCATCCAAATGCCTCTTAAATGTTGCAATTGTACCAGCCTCCACCACATCCTCTGGCAGCTCATTCCATACACGTACCACCCTCTGCGTGAAAACGTTGCCCCTTAGGTCTCTCTTACATCTTTCCCCTCTCACCCTAAACCTATGCCTTCTAGTTCTGGACTCACCAACCCCAGGGAAAAGGCTTTGCCTATTTACCCCTCATAATTTTGTAAACCTCTATAAGGTCACCCCTCAGCCTCCGACACTACAGGGAAACAGCCCAGCCTGTTAAGCATCTCCCTATAGCTCAAATCCTCCAACGCTGGCAACATCCTTGTAAATCTTTTCTGAACCCTTTCAAGTTTCACAACATCTTTCCAATAGGAAGGAGACCAGAATTGCAAGCAATATTCAAACAGTAGCCTAACCAATGTCCTGTACAGCTGCAACTTGATCTCCCAACTCCTGTACTCAACACTCTGACTAATAACGGAAAGCATACCAAACGCCTTCTTCACTATCCTATCTACCTGCGACTCCACTTTCAAGGAGCTATGAACCTGCACTCCAAGGTCTCTTTGTTCAGCAACACTCTCTAGGACCTTACCATTAAGTGTATAAATCCTGCTAAGATTTGCTTTCCCAAAATGCAGCACCTCACATTTATCCGAATTAAACTCCATCTGCCACTTCTCAGCCCATTGGCCCATCTGGTCAAGATCCTGTTGTAATCTGAGGTAACCTTATTCACTGTCCACTACACCTCCAATTTTGGTGTCATCTGCAAACTTACTAACTGTTCGCATCCAAATAATTTATGTAAATGACAAAAAGTAGAGGACCCAGCACCGATCCTTGTGGCACTCCGCTGGTCACAGGCCTCCAGTCTGAAAATCAACCCTTCACCACCACCCTCTGTCTTCTACCTTTGAGCCAGTTCTGTATCCAAATGGCTAGTTGTCCCTGTATTCCATAAGATCTAACCTTGCTAATCAGTCTCCCATGGGGAACCTTATCGAACGCCTTACTGAAGTCCATATAGATCACATCTACTGCTCTGCCCTCATCAATCTTCTTTGATACTTCCTCAAAAAATTCAATTACGTTTGTGAGACATGATTTCCCACGCACAAAGCCATGTTGACGATCCCTAATCAGTCCCTCAGGATTCCCTCCAACAACTTGCCCACCACCGAGGTCAAGCTCACTGGTCTAAAGTTCCCTGGCTTGTCTTTACCGATCTTCTTAAACAGTGGCACCACATTAGCCAACCTACAGTCTTCCAGCACCTCACTTGTGACTATCGATGATACAAATATCTCAGCAAGAGGCCCAGCAATCACTTCTCTAGCTTCCCACAGAGTTCTCGGATACACCTGATCAGGTCCTGGGGATTTTTCCACCTTTATCCGTTTCAAGACATCCAGCACTTCCTCCTCTGTAATCCGGACATTTTGCAAGATGTCACCATTTATTTCCCTACAGTCTATATCTTCCATATCCTTTTCCACAGTAAATACTGACGCAAAATACTCATTTAGTATTTCCCCATTTTCTGTGGCTCCACACAAAGGCCGCCTTGCTGATCTTTGAGGGGTCCTATTCTCTCCCTAGTTACCCTTTTTTCCTTAATATATTTATAAAAATCCTTTGGATTCTCTTTAATTCTATTTGCCAATGCTCTCTCATGTCCCCTTTTTGCCCTCCTGATTTCCCTCTTAAGTATACTCCTACTTCCTTTATACTCTTCTAAGGATTCACTCGATCTATCCTGTCTATACCCGACATATGCTTCCTTCTTTTTCTTAACCATACCCTCAATTTCTCTAATCATCCAGCATTCCCTATATCTACCAGCCTTCCCTTTCACTCTAACAGGAATATACTTTCTCTGGATTCTTGTTATCTCATTTCTGAAGGCTTCCCATTTTCCAGCCGTCTCTTTACCTGTGAACATGTGCCTCCAATCAGCTTTCGAAAGTTCTTGCCCAATACCGTCAAAATTGGCCTTTCTCCAAATTAGAACATCAACTTTTTGATCTGGTCTATCCTTTTCCACCACTATTTTAAATCTAATAGAATTATGGTCACTGACACCTCAGTCATCTGCCCTGCCTTATTTCCCAAGAGTAGGTCAAGTTTTGCATCTTCTCTAGTAGGTACATCCACATTCTGAATCAGAAAATTGTCTTGTACACACTTAACAATTTCCTCTCCATCTAAACCGTTAACACGATGGCAGTCCCAGTCTGTGTGTAGAAATTATTCTTACAGATAACTGAGATCTCCTTACAAGTTTGTTTCTCAATTTCCCTCTGACTATTAGGGAGTCTATTATATGATCCCAATAGTGTTGTCATCCCTTTCTTATTTCTCAGTTCCACCCAGATAACTTCCCTGGATGTATTTCCGGGAATATCCTCCCTCAGCACAGCTGTAATGCTATCCCTTATCAAAAATGCCCCTCCCCCTCTTCTCTTGCCTCCCTTTCTTCCCTTCCTGTAGCATTTGTATCCTGGAACATTAAGCAGCCAGTCCTGCCCATCCCTGAGCCATGTTTCTGTAATTGTTGTAATATCCCAGTCCCATCCTCACTATCTCCCTGCGTCTCCCCCACTCCCACCTTACAAGTTTAAATCTTCCCGAGCAGCTCTAGCAAATTTCCCTGCCAGTATATTAGTCCCTTTCCAATTTATGTGCAATTTGTCCTTCTTTTACAGGTTACTTCTACCCCAAGAGAGATTCCAATGATCCAAAAATGTGAATTCTACTTCACGTGGTATCAAGAAATGGTTGGAGATGCTGGATGCTGCAATGGCTATGGGCCCTGACAACATTCCGCCAATAGTACTGAAGACTTGTGCTCCAAAACTTGCCACTCCCTGAGCCAAGCTCTTCCAGTACAGTTACAACACTGGTATCTACCTGACAATGTGGAAAATTGTCCTATTATATCCTGTACATAAAAAGCAGGACAAATCCAACCCAGCCAATTACCATCAGTAAATTGATAGAAGGTGTAATCAACAGTGCTATCAGGCAGCAAAAGAAGCTATTGCTGAACAATAACATTGCTCAGTGATGCTTAGTTTGGGTTCTGCCAGCACCACTCATGTCCAGACCTCATTACAGCCATGGTTCAAACATGGACAAAATAGCTGAATTTCAGAGGTGAGGTGTGAGTGACAGGCCTTAATATCAAGGCTGCATTTGACCAAGAATGGCATCAAGGAGCCCTGGCAAGACTGGAATGAATGGGAATCTGGAGGGCAAACATTCCGGTGGTTAGAGTCATACATGACACATAGGATGGTGGTTGTGGTTGTTGGAGGTCAGTCATCTCAGCTCCACGACATCTCTGCAGGATTTCCTCAGGATAGTGTTCTAGGCCCCACCTTCTTCAGCTGCTTCATCAATGACCTTTCCTTCATCCTAAGATCAGAAGTGGGGATGTTCACTGATGATTGTACAATGGTCAACGCCATTCACAACTGCTCAGATACTGAAGCAGTCCATGCTCAAATGCAACAAGATCTGGACAATATCCAAGCTTGGGCTGACAAGTGACAAGTAACATTTGCTGTCTGGTGGAGTTTGCATATTCTCTCCATGTCTGTGTGGGTTTCCTCTGGGTGCTCCGGTTTCCCTCCACAATCCAGAGATGTGCAGGTTAGGTGAATTGGTCAAGCTAATTTGCCCATAGTGTTCAGGGATGGGCAGATTAAGTGCATTCATTTGGCAAATGTAGATTATTAGAGTAAGGGAATGGGTCTGGGTGGGATACTCTTTGGAGGGTCAGTGTGGACTTGTTGGGCCAGATGGCCTGTTTTCACACTGTAGGGATTCTATGATTCTATGATCACCAATAAGAGACAATTTAACCAATGCCTCTTGACATTCAATGTTGTTTCCATCACTGAATCCCTCACTGTCAACATCCTGGAGGCTACTATTAACCAGAAGGTCAACTGGACTCACCACATAAACACAATGGCTATAAGAGCACATCAGAGACTAGGAATAATGCAGCGAGTAACTCACCTCCTTACTCTCCAAAGCCTGTTCACCTTCTCAAGGCACAGGCCAGGAGTGTGATGGAATATTCCTCACTTACCTGGATGAGTGCAGCTCCAACAACACTTAAAAAGCTTGACACCATCCAGGGCAAAGCAGCCCACTTGATTGGCATCGCATCCACAAGCATCCACTCCCTCCACCACCAATGCTCAGTAGCAGCAATGTGCACTACCTGCAAAACACTCAGCACAAATTCACCAAAGATCCTCGGATAGCATCTTCCAAACCCATGAGCACTTCCAACTAAAAGGACAAGGGCAGCAGATATATGGGAACATTACCACCTTCAAGTTCTCTTCCACACCACTGATCATCCTGTTTTACAAATGTATTTCTGTTCCTTCACTGTCACTGAGTCAAAATCCTGGAAGTCCCTCCCTAATGGCATTGTGGGACTACACTGATGTCAAAAAGGCAGCTCACTAACTTCTCAAGGGCAATTAGGCACAGGCAATAAATGCTGGCCCGGCCGCAATGCCCATATCCCACCAAATGAATATATAAAAAATGCAGAAAATTGGAAATGTGTTGAATTTGAAGTGCAGGAATTTAAACTTGGAACTGGAACATGAAGTAACTGAGATTTAAATCCCTTACACTGATTGTTGCACTGATATTCTTTTCATTGAGTGAAAAACTTTTATAGATTTGCTTCAAATAAAATGGTAACAAAGTTTGTATGCTGTTGCTTCAGATATAATGGTCTCATGTGATGATCCAGAAAAATAGGTGTTCCAATGAAGTATTGTGAACATAAATATTGATCAATTGCTTGAAAAAAATCAGGTTTTTCTTCTGATTTGAGGAAATGGACTCCAGTGCAGGAATTGTGACAAGCAAGAAATTGTAGTTGAAAGTAAGAAAATGGACCTGAAAGCAGATGTGAAGGAAACTGTTTCTAGTTTATGTCTAAAGGATGACTTTATTGGGTCAGGAATGCTGAAGTGTTTATTTGAGTTAGAATCACAAGAAGAATTCAATGGCACTAATTCAAGAACATTGACTAGGGAGCCAGGTTAACTTGATAGAATTTTAGGCACAGATTCAAAGAAATTCATTGTGGAATCAAATTAAGTTGATATTTTTCTGTTTCAAGTGAAGATATGGATGCAGATGATGAGCATTATTAACCCTAGGTAAAATCATGAGGGCCAAGGGTAGGGTAAATAGACAAGGTCTTTTTCATAACACATAGGAGCAGAAATTAGGCCATTTGGCCCACCTTGCCAGTCATTCATGGCTGACAGGGTTTTTCAACCGCATTTACATGCTTTATCCCTGTAACCTTTGATCTTGGTAATCTTCTTATCTCTGTTTACTATACTTAATGACCTGGCCTCTACAGCCTTCTGTGGCAATGAATTCCACAGATTCCTCTGGGTGGGGGAGTCCAAAACTTTAAGCTGAGAGGCAAAAGATTTAAAAGGGATCTAAGGGCCAACGTTTTCACGCAGAGAGTGGTACGCGTATGGAATGAGCTGCCAGAGGAAGTGGTGGAGACTTGTACAATTACAACATTTAAAGGGCATTTGAATGGATATATGAATATAAAGAGTTTACAGGGATATGGCAAATGGGATTAGATTAATTTAGGATATCTGGTTGGCATGGACAGGTTGGACTGAAGGGTCTGTTTCTATGCTTTTATCCCTATGATTGAATAACTAGGCAATAAATACTGGCCATCCAGTGATGTCCATTTCCTATGAATAAATAAAATATCTCGGAGGCCATTCAGCCATCATGCCCACAGCAGTTCTATTGCCTAGTGCCAATGTTCTAGCTCTTCTCCACGTCTCTGCACACCACTTGTATCAAAATAATCATCCAACTCAATTGTGTAATTATGTAACCCCTGACTTGGCCAAAGGTATACTGATGCTGCACTATGTTCAGTATTCAGAGTAGATATCACTGAATTACTGAGAAAACAAGTCTGATTTGCTCAGTAGTTGTTTAAATATTACTCAACTAAGTCACTCACAAATATTCAGAAATATTTTTCAGCTTTATTCTCATATCCTCTGCATTTTACAAAGATAAATATCATACAAAGATTAATACAAGGTGACAACTTGAACTAATAAAGAACGGAACTATTCAAAAATATATACCAAGATTTTGATTTACAAGGCAAAGTATTTAACCTAGTTATCCCAACCACCTTGTATCAAAGAACAGAAAGTTCCCTTTCTGGCTAATGATGAAGTCTATCAGTGGAATGCTACTTTGTGACAGAATAGACTTTACCATAGCACAGCAAGTGATAAATGCAAAATACGCCTTACCTACTGTGTTTTCAGACAAAATTTTTAAAAATCTGTACGTGCCTTCTCTAGTCCAACTATCTGCCGCATGATGGGAAAAAGCCTGCATGCTTCAAAGTGCAAGAGGCTTAAGAATTACACAAGACATAGGAATGGACCGGGATTTTGGTTACTGCTGAAAATGAACCAAAGCTTTGTGAAGCAGTGAACCATTTGGGAAATGGTGCTGTGGTGTAGATAAGCAGCAGCACAGTCATTCAAAAATCATGTGCTTCATAAACAATTTTAAAAATCTGGCTCCCATGGAATAGAGGTAATAGGAGCTAAGAAATGAAAGTCCAAGTTCCAAACTGATGTTGGTCTAATAAATTTGGCTGCTCCAGAAACCTCACCCCAATATGGAGCTTAGTAAAAATCTATTCATTCAGTAAACATGATGCTGTATTATGAAATACCAAAACTCACATTATCAAGATATCTTACAAAACAAAATTAAGAAAGAATTTCAAGGCACTCTGCTTCAGAAGAAATATTTCCCCCGATTTTCTTCGTTTCTTATTTTAATTCTGCTTAGTGTTGGAGATTTCATTTGTGAATGGACCTCAGTTCAGACATAGGCCCCTAAGGCAGCATGAAATTCAGTCAGACACTGCACTAGCTGCTGGAACTTTGGTCTCTCATCACGATCCAAGGCCCAACAGCAGGCCATCACTGCAAATCTGTTCAGGAAATACAAAAATAGTTTCAAATTACAGGGTAAAGGCTATACATGAATAATCATACATGAATCAGGGAAGGGTGAGATCACCATTCAGAAATGGAATGCTGCATTGGTCCTGACCACTTAATATCCCTTTCCCTCAGCAGGATCAACATGCTTTCTAGGATGGGCTCATTCCTGATGAAGGACGTTTGCCTGGCACTTCGATTTCCTGCTCCTCGGATGCTGCCTAACCTGCTGTGCTTTTCCAGCACCACTCTAACCATGCCTTCTATGATGCTCACCTACAGATCACTACAATCTGAATTGTCATCTAAAAGTTAAAGTCGCCATAATCCGATCAGACCATAAGACTGCTCTCATTAGAGGGAATGAGAGGTGACGGATAGTGTTAACTTGAGGGTCACTCCACCTCAGGCATGGGGAAACGTCCAGGAGAGGCATGGATGGTAACCCTAGCTGGTGCTGTTGCCACCTCTCTGCATTGCCAACCTGCTGTCCCGTCAACTGAGTTGACCAAATGCCTTAAATATTAGGATCTATGGCCTTATAGTCTAGTGACATGACCATGACACCATAGCAGCCCCCTTCCCTGCTCTTTATTGTTGTCATCTATTTGCAATTATTTCCTTCAATCACAAATACACTTTATGCTGAATCTGCATTCTGCACCATAAGGAAAATTGCTTGATTTTGGTTGAAATACTATTCCTGACACATTTGCTACATTTTAAGAATGGCTAAATCCTGAATCACCATCTTAGAATGAACAGAAACCATTATGTTGAATATGACCTCTTCCCTGTTATCTTTCAACAGTTGGAGCCATATCAGGAGGATCAGAGAATATGTCTCGTTTTAAACACACTTCTCATGCCAAATATATTTGTAATCAATTAAGTGGTTTTGTAGAAAGTATTTCACAACATTTACTTTGCAAGGCTATCTGTGACAGTTTTAGATTTGGCTAAAGTTCAGTCAATCTATCATTTAGAGAAGTTATGAGCTTCTGCTCTTTCATCTCCCTACGGATAGGGATAGTGTAATTTCCTGTTTTTGAGAAATACTTTCTGATTAAAAATGTAAAACCCAAAATCCAAGATTATTCAAAAGGAGTTTGTTAATTCAGCCATTTGTGGGCGGCATGGTGGCACAGTGGTTAGCACTGCTGCCTCAAGCGACTGACTGTGTGGAGTTTGCACGTTCTCCCCGTGTCTGCGTGGGTTTCCTCCGGGTGCTCCGGTTTCCTCTCACAGTCCAAAGATGTGCAGGTCAGGTGAATTGGCCATGCTAAATTGCCCGTAGTGTTAGGTAAGGGGTAAATGTAGGGGTTATGGGTGGGTTGCGCTTCGGCGGGTCGGTGTGGACTTGTTGGGCCGAAGGGCCTGTTTCCACACTCTAATCTAATCTAATCTAATCTAAATTGAAAGATTGTTACATTTCTGGTAAGGAAAATGTGATGGCAAGAGCGTTGTGTGGTAACCTTCAGTGACCTTCCTGATACAGAAATTTAAGACAATCTGAGAAATGGTGATGTCACACTGAGGCACTTAGGTGATAGTGATCTTGACAGCTCCTGGTAGTACCATCTTTGCCTCGCTCTGAAGTTGTAGGCCCAATAGCTTAGTTCAGTTGCCACCTTCTTAGAGGTATTGTTGTACTCTTGGCTGAGGAGAAGCTTCTTCTGAAGAATAGTAAGTCCTTTTCCTCCCTGTCCACACAGCTTCTTCTCTATGTTGTCTCAGCTCTAGCAGCTCCCTATAATTGGGAACAAATTGTGAACTTGGAGGTCTCCAAGATTCACTTCATTCTTCTCAAGGTTTAACAGCATTTTATTTTGATGGACAGAGCTTCCTTTTAACTCCAGCAGCCAAGTCTTTGCACTAACACTGCTGCAGCAAAACAAAGTTTGGGAAAAGAAAAAAAACTGAAAGTTACACGCAGGTCATTTTAAATAACAGCAGTCTCTGTGTTCAATTTAATCTTGTTATCAATTTAATCTTGCCTGTGAGCTCACCACCTGCCCACCAGGCATGCATCTAATATGTGTATGGGATATCTGTACATAAAGCGCTGTTTATATTTGATAGAAATATGGGTTTGGGCAGGAACAAGAACCAAAGGAAAACATGCCAAAACAAAAGTGCTCTTATGAAATATGTTCCATCCCAATGTAAAGTTTAACAAATAAAGAAATGGCTTGCATAAATCCTGAGTGATTTCACCATGTTTGTATCTTAATCATGTGCAAGGTAGACTGTAAGTCCACACTCTCTCTACTCCCTAAAATGTACACACCGTACAGTACAGCAACAATGACAAAACTAGTTCTCAGTTAAAGATCAGAGGCACTGTGATTATGTTTATATGAATTATATGATATTGAGTTGCTTGTCACAGTATGCTTTCACATAGTTGTCCATTGGAAGAGTGCTGTAGAGGAAATTGTTAATATTGTAACTGTTGGATTAAAATCTCTTTGATGGGATTTCTTGAAGTAAATGAACCCCTGAAGGCAGTATTTTCCAATCAGTCGGGAGAAGACATGACTGCAACTGCTTAGTTGATTTAAGGATTTACTTGACTGGCCCCAGTACAAAGAACCAATAGATCACTACAACACAAAGTATTAGAGCAAATTATTTGCTAATGGTGAAACATTAAGGATACAAATACAAAAATATCAAGTTTGCATTTGTGAGGCCTCTTCAGGTCACACTGATGCTATAGAACATTACAGCACAGTACAGGCCCTTCAGTTCTCGATGTTGTGCTGACCTTTTATCTGAGATCAAACTAACCTACACACCATTCATTTTACTGTCATTCGTATGCCTATCCAAGAGTCGCTTAAATATCCCTAATGTATCTGACTCTACTACCACTGTTGGCAGTGCATTCCACCCACCCACCATTCTCTGTGTAAAGAACCTACCGCTGACATATCTCCCCAAAACATTCCTCCAATCACCTTAAATTTATGCCCCCTCATGATAGCTATTTCTGCCCTGGGAAAACGTCTCTGGCTATCCACTCTCTCTATGCTGCTCATCATATTGTACACCTCTGTTAAGTCACTCTCATCCTTCTTCACTCCAAAAGCCGAGCCCTCTCAATCTTTCTTTATAAGACATGCCCTCCAGTCCAGGCAGCAACTTGTTAAATCTAAATTGTGGTTTCATGATGAAAGACAGTGATGAAAGGCACCATTTCACAAGTGTAAACTAGAATTGAATTGTTGACGTGGGTTTTTGGCTCATTGTTTCTCAACTGAACAATGAGTACACTTGCCTGGCTATAATGCTATTACCTAGGTATCTGAGTTATTTAAAGCATTGTGTTGTGGATGGAGATCAATTGATTAGTACTGCCTCTTTAGAAAGGATATCAAAAAATAAATGATTCTGTTCTCTCCTATTGCCGTCTAACATTCAAATTAATCTCATTACCCCTTTCTCACCACATCAATCTTAAGAAATAAGAATAGCAGTAGGCTATTTAGCTCCTCAAGCCTGCTCCACCAATCAATAAGATTATGGATAATCTAACATTTGTCACGTCCACCTTCCTGCCATTTTCCCATAATCCTTGATTACCTGACTGATGAAGAATCTATCTATCTCAGCCTTAAGTATCCACAAGTTCTCTGTGAAAGCATTCCAGAGACTCACAACCCTCCGAGAGAAGAAATTCCACCTCATCATGCTCTTAAATTGATGATGGTTTATTCTGAAACTATACCTTTGGTCCTAGACTCTCCCTTGTGGAGAACCATCCTCTCTGCATTTACCCTGTCAAGCCCCTTAAGAATCCTATGTTTCAAGGAGATCACTTCTGATTTGTTTAAACTCTAATGAGTAATGTTCCAACCTGTTTAACCTTTTATCACAAGACAATTCTCCATTCCAGAGATCATCTTAGTGAATGTTCTCAGAACTGCCTCCAAATAAATGGTACCGTTCCTTAAATCAGGTTACCAAAACTGTTCGCAGTACTCCAGATGTGGTCTCACCAGCACCTTGTACAGTTGCAGTAAGACTTGGTTACTCACGTACTTCAACCCCCTTGAAATAAGGGCCAACGTATCATTAGCCTTCCTGATTTCTTTCCTACTGACCCATGCTCTAGCTTTCTGTGTTTCATGCATAAGTAGATTTGCAGATGACACTAAAGTAGATGGTACAGTAAACAGTGAGGATGGTTATCAGAAATTGCAGCAGGACTTTGATCTGCTGGAGAAGCAGTCCGAGAAATGGCAAATGGAGTTTAATATAAATAAGTGTGAGGTCTTGCATTTCGGAAAGTCAAGTCAATATAGGAGTTTCTTGGTGAATGCTAGGGCCTTAAGAAGTGTAATGGAACAGACAGAGCTTGGTGTTCAGGTGCACGGTTTTCTGAAAGTGGAGTCACAGGTAGACAGAGCAGTGAAGAAGGTTTTCGGCACACTGGTCTTCACCAACCAGGGCACTGAGAGTAGAAGTTGGGAAATTATGTTGCAGTTGTAAAGGATGTTGGTGAGACCGCACTTGGAATATTGCATTCAGTTTTGGTCACCTTGCTATAGGAAGGATGTTATTAAACTGGAAAGAGTGCAGAAGAAATTTACAAGAATGTTGCCTGGACTCAACGGTCTGGGTTGCTAGGGCTTTTGTTCCTTGGAGTGTAGGATACTGAGAGGCGATCTTATAGGAGTGTATAAGATCATGAGAGGCATGGATAGGGTGAATGCAGTCAGTCTTTTTCCCATGGTTAGAGAATTGTGGACTAGAGGACATCAGTTTAAGATTAGAGGGGAAAGAATAAAAGGGAACCTGAGGGCCCTTTTTTTACACAGAACGTGGTATGCATACGGAATGAGCTGCCAGTGGAAGTGGTTGAGGTGGGTATATTCACAACATTTAAAAGGCGTTTGGATAAATACATGGATAGGAAAGGTTTAGAAGGATATGGGCCAAATGCAGAGAAATTGTGTTAGCATGGATGGACATTTTGGCCGGCATGGACCAGTTTGGGCCCAGGGCCTGTATTCATGCTGTAGGACTCTATGACTCAAAGTCCCTTTGATTTACAGCTTTTTGCAGATTTTCTCCATTTAAATGATACTCAGTTCTTTTGTTCTCCTTTCCAAAAATGAACTACTTCACATTGAGGAGAAAGTGAGGTCTGCAGATGCTGGAGATCAAAGTTGAAACTTTATTGCTGGAACAGCACAGCAGGTCAGGCAGCATCCAGGGAACAGGAGATTCGACGTTTCGGGCACAGGCCCTTCTTCAGGAATGAGCAGAGAGTGTTCAGCAGGAGAAGATAAAAGGTAGGGAGGAGGGACTTGGAGGAGGGGAGTTGGAAATGTGATAGGTGGAAAGAGGTCAAGGTGAGGGTGATAGGTCGGAGTAGGGTGGAGGCGGAGAGGTCAAGAAGAAGACTGCAGGTCAGGAAGGCGGTGCCGGGCTGGAAGGATCCGGCTGAGACAAGGTGGGGGGAGGGGGGATGAAGAAACTGGTGAAGTCCAAGTTCATCCCCTGCGGTTGGAGGGTTCCCAGTCGGAAGATAAGACGCTCCTCCTCCGACCGTCGGGTTGTTGTGGTTTGGCGGTGGATGAGTCCAATGACCTGCATATCCTCGGTGGAGTGGGAGGGGGAGTTGAAATGCTGTGCCACAGGTTGGTTGGGTTGGTTCGTCCGGGTGGCCCAGAGGTGCTCCCTGAATCGCTCCGCAAGTAGGCGGCCTGTCTCCCCAATATAGAGGAGGCCACACCGGCTGCAGCGGATGCAGTAGATGATGTGGGTGGAGGTGCAGGTGAATCTGTGGCGGATATGGAAGTTTCCTCTGGGGCCTTGGAGAGAAGTGAGGGGGGAGGTGTGGGCGCAAGTGTTGCACCTCCTGCGGTTGCAAGGGAAGGTGCCGGGAGTGGTGGTTGGGTCGGTGGGGGGGTGTGGATCTGACAAGGGAGTTACTACTTCACATTGACCCATATTACAGTCAATCTTACATATCACAATCCATTTGACAATATTTTGCCCATTATTTAACCTATCAATATCCCAGCACTGATTCCTATTGAACCCCACTGGTCACAGGTCACCAATTTTAAAAAGAACTGCTTATCCCACTCACTGTTTCCTGCCCAAGAGCCATGCCAATACACAACTTTCAACTGCATAAGCTCTTTATGCACTCTTATGACTTCACCTTTTGTGAGATAACTTGTTGAATGCTTTCTTGAACTCCAAATGCAACACATCCACTTGTACCCTTCTAACCACTCTGAATAAGACTTTCTCAAAAAGCTCTAATAAATCAGTTAGACGTGGTGCCATGGTGGTTCTGCTTGATTAGATTATGATTTTCCAAATACTTGCTTTAATAATAGATTCCAACATGTTTCCAACAATGGATATAGGCTAACCGGCCTGTAGGTACCAACTTTTTGCTTCCCTCTCTTATAAATAGCAGTGTCACATTAGCAGTCTCAAAAATCTGAGGATTTTTCAAAAATGGCCAACCAATACATCCATCATTCCTGTAACTACTTCTTTCAGGATCCTATGATACAAGCCATCTACCAATCCCTCTCCACTGCCTGTTTGATACATTGTTTTGTATCAAATCTAGATTATACCCACTTCACCGTTCCTTCCCCATAACCATGTATATATTTCTTAAACTAATTTCCATTGGCCCCACTCTTCCTGCTTGGCTGAACCAGCATAACAATGGGAAAGGTTAAAGCAGAGGTGGGAAGAGTGGCAGTGTGGCAGAGAGTTCAGAACGGGCTTAAAACAGCATGAAAATGCAAAGGAGACTGGGAGTTGAAAATCGGTACAAGAAGGGAGAATCTCAAAACATTTGAGTGGCATTACAGGGAACCATAAGTTCATCAAGTGGGGTAAGGAGCCAGTGCAAGGTGAGGAACCATTTTCAAGAGCAAGACAATGTGAGTATTTCGACCAACCAGTCTTTAAAGTAAAAATTGGTCTTTAGATTATGAGTGTTTAATGTACAAAGAATAGGTTATAATGTGGCATAATTTTTATTCCTGATGAAGGGCTTTTGCCCGAAACGTCGATTTCGCTGCTCTTTGGATGCTGCCTGAACTGCTGTGCTCTTCCAGCACCACTGATCCAGAATCTGGTTTCCAGCATCTGCAGTCATTGTTTTTACCTTATAGGTTATAATGTGTCCAGTATATATTTAAGATTCATTAAATGAAAAGAGGGTAAGTCAGCTCAGCTCAGTGGAGTATTCTCCTATACCATATGGGAACTCAGGAACACTTTAACTGTCTGTGGAAGACATTTATCCATCTGCAGTTACTGGAAATTGGCATTTTATATCTGGAATGGTGGCTGGAGTCACTGTGGAGTATCTGCAAGGCAAAGATCTTTTGGATAGCACATACAGTGAAGTGCATAAAGAATACACTGTGCATAAAGAATGTGCAGGCAATTGAGGAATGGGTGGCCACCAGAGAGCTTGGTGCAGAAGTCGCCTTTTAGCCATTTTTAATTTTATTTACTCATGGAATGTGGGCATCACTGGCTTCAGTAGCATTTATTGCCCATCCTTGTTTTTCTTGAGGTGGTGGTGAGCTGTATTTTTGAATGAATGCAGTTCACGTGCTGTTAACCTACCCAGAATGCCATTAGGGAATGAGTTCCAGGATTTTGACCCAGTGACACTGAAGGAATGGAAATATATTTCCAAGTCAGGATGGTGAATGGCTTGGAGAGGAATTTGCAGGTAGTGATGTTCCTTTGTAACTGCTTTGTAACTGTTCCTTCTCAATGGAAATGGTCATGGATTTGGAAGGTGTGAATTTCTGTGGCTGGCACTCACACAGCAGTTACTGAGTGTTAGTGGTAGAGGGAGTGAGTGTTTGTGAGTGTGGTGCCAATCAAATAGGCTGCTTTGTCCTGGATGGTGACAAGCTTCTCAAATATTGTTAAAGCTGCACTCATCTAATTAAGTGGGGAGTCTTCTATCACATTCCTGATTTACACCTCTGTTTTTTTGATACAGCTAGGGATATGGTTTCTTAGGGGAATGCAACAAGACTGAAGACTTTGGTACTTAGGCTTCAAAATATCGGGGCGACACAATGGCTCAGTGGTTAGCACTGCTGCCTCACAGTGCCAGGGACCTGGGTTCGATTCCAGCCTTGGGCGACTGTCTGTGTGGAGTTTGCTCATTCTCCCCATGTATGCGTGGGTTTCCTCTAGGTGCTCCAGTTTCTTCCCACAATCCAAAGATGTCCAGGTTAGGTGAGTTGGCCATGCTAAATTGCCCAGAGTGTTCAGGACTGTGTGGGTTTGGTGCATTCATCAGGGGTAAATATAGGGTAGGGGAATGGGTCTGGGTGGGTTACTTTTCGGAGGGTCTTTGTGGACTTGTTGGGCTGAAGGGCCTGTTTCCACACTGCAGGGATTCCAATTCTAATTCTACTTGGAGTGGCTCAGGCATAGGGGATGGGGAGAATAAAGAGTGGAAGAGCAATAGAGATAGGGGATTCCATTATAAGGGGATCAAATCAACATTTCTGTGGCCCCATATACAATACCAAGAAAGTATGCTGCCTCCATTGTACCAATGTCAAGGATACCAATAAGCAGCGTTGGACATTCTAAAGGAGGAAGGGAATACCAGATATATTGTTCAATGTCAATACGACAGTGGATTATTCCCAGTGCCAGATGCTAGCCAAGTTGGAATAGGAGAATAGATCAAATGAATGTGCGGCCGGAGGGAAGATATTGGGACCAATTCTGGGTAAGATGGGACCTCCTCAAGCTGCTGGGGTGCAGTGGGACCTGGGATAAACAGCTTCATATGGCTAACCAAAAACAAAATGAAAGGTAGCATTAGGTCTAAAGAGGAGTCATATAAATTTACCAGAAATTCATAGCAATGCTAAGAACTGGGCACATTGTAGAATTCAGCAAATCAAGAGGAAGAAGAGTATGAGAATAAGCTTGAAACATAGAAGTGGACTATGAAAACTTCTATAAATAGGTAAAATGGAGAAGATTAGTGATGGTGGAGGGCCCTTTGGAAATGCGAAACTTGATAATGGATACATTGAGAAAATACAAATAATTTCATATAAATGCTAGTGAAGAAAACGTATTTTAAGAAGGTGGAATTGAAGAAAATCAGTGTTGGTAAATAAAAATTGCTGGAGAATTACATCAGCTTAAAACTTAAATCCACAGGACTTGATAATCTACATCCCAAGTTACTGAAGGAGGTGGCCATGGAAATAATTGAAGCTTTGGTTGTCATTTTCCAAAATTCTGTAGGTTCTGGAACAGTCCTAGCAGATTGGACGGTAGCAAATGTTAACTACTATTTAAAAAAGGAGAGAGAAAAATGGCATCACAGGCCAATTAGCCAAACATCAGTCAGGAAAAGGCTGAGTCGATGGCAAAGAGTGCAAAAATAAGACACTTAGAAAACAGCAATGTGATTGAACAAAGTCAACATGGAATTATGAGAGGAAAATCATTTTTGACAAAGCACTGGAGGTGCTCTGGAGGTGAGGGAAAAACGGTGGATGTGGTGCATTTGGATTTTCAGAAAGCTTCTGATAAAACTCCTGCATAAAATTAGTGGTAATATACTGGCATGGATTGAAAATTATTCAACAGACATGACACAGCATGGGAATAAATTCATTTTCAGAATAGCAGGCAGTGACTGCTGGGATATCATAGGGATCAAAGCTTAGGCTCCACCTATTCCCAATAATTATCAATGGTTTGGAAAACAGAATCAAGTGTAAAAGTTCCAAGTTTGCTGATGACATAAAACTAAATGGGATTGTGAACACTGAGGAGTGCACAAAGAAGCGTGGGTGCAGCTTATATGCAGATCTAGCACAACCTGTTTAAAAGTGAAATTGTCCACTTTGAATGGAAAAAAAATGATTGGCAGCTTATTATCTAAGTGAGGGTAGATTGAAAAAAGGACCAGGGAGTCCTTGTACACTATCACTGAAAGCAAGCATGCAAGTGCAATAAACAGGAGTGCAGATGTTTTCCTTCAGTGAGAGGATTTGAATACAAGAGGAAGGTCGTCTTATTGCAGCTATATAGGACTTTGGTGAGACAACACTTGGAATATAGTGTGCAATTTTGATTTCCTTACATCATACATATTTGCCATAAAGGGACTTGAAAGGGTTCAGGAAAGACTTACAAGGATGTTGCCAGGATTGGAGTGTTTAAGCTATTGGGAGAGGCTGAATAGACTAGGGTTGTTTTCCCTGGATTATCTGAGGCAGAAGGGATAACCTTATAGAGGTTTGTAAAATCATGAGGGGTAGTGGAGTCCACAACTAGAGGGCGTAGACTTAGGGTGAAAGGGGAAAGATTTAAAAGTGACCCAAGGGGCAACTTTTTCATACAGTGGGTGGTAAGTGTATGGAATGAGCTGCCAGAGGAAGTGGCAGAGGCTGGTACAATTACAACACTTACAAAGCAGCTAGATGGGTATATGAATAGGAAGGGTTTGGAACGATATGGGTTAAGTGTTTGCAAATGGGACTAGATTAATTTAGGATATCTGGTTAGCATGGACAAGTTGGACCAAAGGGCCAACTATCTGTGCTGTACATCTCTATGACTTTTACATGAAAGAGAAGTTAAATTAAATGCTAATGTATATCAGCCCTGTGATTCAGTCTGCATTACCCACTCTTCAGTGTGAATGGAGAGTAGAATTCGAAGGTATGAAGGAAATTATATTAACTACAATAGGCCATAACAGAGCGTATCCAGTAGAAGATTTAAGCAGGTGCAGATAAATAAATGGCGAGCATATAATTTCAGATGCATCGTTATAGATTGATTTTACTCAGGTCTTTGGGGATATGGATCAGGCTAGGTTAACTGGACACAATAATTCTAATTGGTTAAGAACTATTAGTGGGCACATGATTTGGAAGGGGGCAAGAAGGTGTGAGAGACTTTTGACCCTATGGATGATGCACATGATGAGGCATGGATAACAAAGCAAATGGTTTGAGCCTGGGAGAGGGAAATTCAAGAAGGCAGATAAGGAGAAAAGGGAGTAGGAGTGGGAAACTTGTACCTGTAAAAAAAGGTCCCAATGCTGGTCTGGTGTGGGAAAATGAAGAGGCTCAAGGAAGAGGTGGTGATATTAATCCTTGAGGATTCCTGCCTCCATATGCAATGCCTGTGCTTTGAGGTACTCACCAGACGTCCAGTGCAGTGTTATAATTGTGACTGACTAGATCACTTCACTTGGGATGACAGTACCAACAAGGACCGGCACAAGAACAAGGAAAATAACCAGGATAGAGATACAGAGCTAGGAGGGACCAGCATGGCAGACACCAGTAAGGGAAGCGCAGGAAATTGCTTCTCCTTATCCACCATTAGCAGATGTGAACCCAACAGCCAGATGGAACCAGGCACACCAGCTGGGTGTGTAATGGTGTAGAGAGACTCTTGGTAGAATGTCATCCTGCCAAATTGTATGGAAGAGAAACAAGTCCTCAATGGCAATCCAAAGTGGAAGATATTTGTGCAATGTCAAAGCAGAGACTGTGGATAAAGGCTGTGCAGTTTGGAGAAATCCTGATCACTGAAATGGGACCTATTGCTTTTAAGAACCGTGTGTGTAACAGCATTCCCGTAGTACAGAATGTCCTGCACAAAACGTCAATCGAGAGAAATTGAACATCACCCTCATTCACACACAAAACAAACCCTGGGGCGTTTGGCAAGAGGTGATGGGGACAGTATTGAGTGATCCGAAAGTCCCGAGCTTCAGAACAGCACATAAGTGGGGGGGTTTGACTCAGTCATTTCACTCTTACAACAGGAACAATGTTTCGGCAACTTTCTTTACGACTAAGAAACACTCTTCAGGATCCACTCTACTCATGGAACTTCTAGAAAAGGTACCTTAAAGATAATCTGTTCAGTCACCAATCTGTCTGGAAAACAAATATCCAGTTGTCTTATCTACCTGTGATTGAAAAGTAAAGTCATCTCAATCTTGGAGCCTGGGACATACAAATTCTCATGGACAAGGAGTAAAGCAGTTGTCCAGAATGAAGAACTGCTTTTGTTGCCTGTAAACTCGTGCACTTCAACATTGATATATCTGACTCTGGGCGGCATGGTGGTTCAATGGTTAGCACTGCTGCCTCACAGCTCCAGAGTCCCAGGTTCGATTCCAGCCTTGGGCGACTGTGTGGAGTTTGCACATTCTCCCGTGTCTGTGTGGGTTTCCTCCCACAGTCCAAAGATGTGCAAGACAGGTGAATTGGCCATGCGAAATTGTCCATAGCGTTAGATGCATTAGGCAGAGGGGAAATGGGTCTGGGTGGGTCGGAGGGTTGGTGTGGACTGGTTGGGCCGAAGGGCCTGTTTCCACACTGTAGGGAATCTAATCAAATCAAAAATAATAAAACCTGCAGGAGGCTTAAATGATACATAGAATTGGATTTGCTATCAAGAACAAACTCAAACCCAGATTTTCAGAGGCCCCTGTTGACAATGGTCACCTCATGACTCTCCATCTAATCGTTCCAAGAACCAACAGGCAATGGTCATGATTGCCTATGTCCCAATATATGACACCACAGATGAGTCCAAAGAACTTCATCCTGGCAACCGTACTCACCAACATCCCTAAAAGATGATCAAATTATCCTCCTTGGAGACTTCAGCACCAAGGTTGGAAAGTACTCCCAACTCTGGAAGGGAATCACTGGCAAAGAAGAAGTCAGGAATTGTAACACCAATGGAAAAGGCCATATAGGCATGCAAGCCTGTTCTCAGATACTGAAGCAGCACAAATCCAAATGCAGCAAGACCTGGATCAGGCTTGGGCTGACAGGTAGCAAGTAATTTATGACACAAAAATGCCAGGAAATACTGCCATCTTCAAACGAGAGAATTTAACCATCATCCTTTGACTTCAATAATGTTACCCTCACTAAATGCCTCACTACCAACATCCTTGGGCTTAGCATTGACTAGAACCTGAACTGAACAACCATGCAAATGGTTGCATACACTAGATGCGTCAAAGCATGGATCTGCACCTTGGAAGTCTTCCTTTGTTCTTTGTTGGTGGAGCAGCATCTGTTATGGCTAAAGAGACCCACACGGGTGCGGCAGTCTTGGCATTTGAAGGTGCTGCCCTCCGGTGTTGTCTTGGTGCTGTTTTTTGGCGGATGTGCTTTTCTTCAGCAACAAGCCTCAGCTTCTCTCCTCCTCTTTTCAGATATCTGCATAATTTCAGCCTCCAACGAGAGTGATCACTTACAATGTTCTCCCACCTCTTGATGTTCATGTTCAGTGACTTCATGTGTCTCTTGCAGATGTCTTTGAAACGAAGATGGGGCCGCCCTTATGCTCTCTTGCCAGAGGCCAGTTCCCCTTACAGCAGGTCTTTCGGGATCGTCCCTTTGACATGCGGTTATATGTGGTCCAGCCAGGGGAGATGGCGTTGTTGGCGCAGGGTGAAGAGGTTGGGTATCTGGGCCAGGACCTCATTGTTGATGACTCAGTCAATCCACTTGATGTCCTGGAAGCATCTCAGCCTCCAAAGGTGGAAGGCGTTGAGGCGCCACTCTTGTTTGGAGTAGAGGCTCCAGGTCTCGTTGCCATAAAGCAGTGTGCTGAGGACACAGGCCCGGTAGACAGCAATCGTGGTGTGCATCATCAGCTTTCTGTTCTCCCAGACTCAATTTGTCAGCAAGTTAAATGTTGAGGCTGCTCGTCCGACCCATCTGTTGATCTCGGAGTCTAGGAAGAGACTCTCTGTGATGGTGGAGCCAAGCTTCTGTAAACTCGTGGACAACCTTCAGCTGGTAGTTGTTGATGGTAATGGCAGAGTTTGCTCAGCGCCTTGACCCAACACGTAGGTCTTCTTCAGGCTGATAGTCAAGCTGAGGCCCTGGCAGGCTCTTGAGAAGCTATCCATGAGGTGTTGCAGTTGCTCTTCCAAGTGCGTTGCCAGTGCCGTGTCGCCTGCAAACAACATGTCCCTGATGAGTACTTCACAAACCTAGGCTTTCGCTCTCAGCTGGGGCAGACTGAGCAGCCTCCCGTCCGATCTGGTGTGGAGGTAGTCACCATCAGTTGATTTTCCAAAGACATGCTTCAGCTTGACTGCGAAGAAGTTGCCGAACAGGGTGGGGCAAGCACATAGCCCTGCTTCACACCACTGCAAATGTGAAGGCCTCCAAAGAGTCTTCACACTGAACAACTCCCTTCATGTCTGTGTGGAATGACTGAACTATCCTGAGGACCCTCAGTGGACAACCAATCCTGGTGAGGATTTTGAACAGGTCGTCTCTGCTCACAAGGTCAACAACCTTCGTGAGGTCAATGAAGGTGACGTAGGTCAATGAAGGCGCTCTCTGTATTTCTCTTGTTGCTGTCAAAGGGAGAAGATCATGTTGATCATGGAGTGTTCTGACCTGAAACCGCATTGAGACTGAGGATATACCCTATGGGCGATTTTCTACAGTCTGTTCAGGACCATGCAGATGAAGACATTCCCAATGATGATCAGCAAAGAGATTACCCAGTGGTTGTTACAGTTGCTTCGTTCTTATATAGGGTGACAATGTTGCAGTCTCTCATGTCTTGTAGCACTGCTCCCTCTTTCCAGCACTGGTGCAGAAGTTCATGCAGGTGGTTTAGCAGGACGCCCTTTGTGCACTTGATAGCTTCTGGTGGATAGCAATCCACTCCTGGTGCCTTCCCAGTGGCCAGGCTGTCGATTGCGTTACTCAACTCTTCGGCACTCGGCAATGCATCCAGGTTCCTCATGGCAGGCAAGCATTCCATGGCGCCTAGCATGTTGTCTGAGATGCTGTTTTCTCTGGAGTAGAGTTTGGAGTAATGCTTCATCCATCTCTCCCTCTGCTTACCTTTGTCTTTGATGATCTCGCCTGTTATGATTTTCAGTGGTGCTGTCTTGCTCTGGGTTGGACCGATGGTTTTCTTGATCCCCTCATATACTCTACGGATGTTGCCTGTGTTAAATGATGACTGAATGCTTTTGCATAGTTGTTGCCAGTTTGCACAGCACCTGGCTGTTGTCTGGGCCTTGCTTCTTGCTGTCCTTAGCGCTTGCAGTACTGCCTGGTGGAGTGGCGTTTGTGCTCTAGTAATGCAACATGCTTTACCGTGATGACATCGGTGAGCTAAAACCAGTCCTGAGTCTTGCCCTGTTTCTGCCCAAAGACCTTGAGTGCAGTGCTGTGGATAGTGCCCCTGAGAGTCCTATTTCTGCTGACCATCTCTTTCTGGTGGGTCTGCAAGAAGCACATCTTCCAGTGTCTTGATGAACTCCGCTGCTTTCTCTGGGTATTGGGTCTTACTGACATCGATGCACTGCTTGTCTGGAGGCTTGGCATAATATACCTTCTTTAGCCAAAGTCTGATCTTGCAGAAAACCAGAAAGTGATCAGTGTCATAGTCAGCACTGTGAAAGGAGTGGGTATGAGCATATATCTCAGGTAGTGGCGTCTGGTGATTATCAGGTCTATCTGGTGCCAGTGTTTGGAGCGGGGATATCACCAGACATTATGCTGAGATTTAGTCTGGAAGTAGCTGTTGGTGATACAATTCGTGGAGCGTGCAGAGCATGAGCAGTCATTGCCTGCTGTCATTCCTGTTGCCAATCCCATACCGCCCCAGGCAGCTTGGTCTGGAGTCGTGGTTAGCACCAACTCTGGCTTTGAAGTCGCCAAGTAGCAGCAACTGTTCCTGACTTGGGATTCCCTGTATTATCATTGAGAGCTGGTCATAGTACTCATCCTTTGCATCTTGTGTGGAGTATAGGGTTGGGCCATAGACGCTGACAAGTTTTTCAGGAGGAGTGGAATTGAAGTGAGAAAATCCACTTTGTCCTGTTCTCGCTTGGCTCTACCATCTTCAGCAGCGAGTTCTTCATGGCTAAGCCGACACCACACTCTCTGGTCTTGTCTGAGCCCTTCCCCTGCAATAAGGTATAGTCTCTCTCACGTAGGGATTCATGTCTCTTGGAGCATTGTGATATCCACTTAGAGTCTCAGCAGTTCATTGTTAATCACTACTGTTTTTGCATGTTTCACTGATCTCCTGAAGGTCATCTGATATACCAGTGGTCATGGTCCGTATATTCCAGCACCCTAGAATGAGTGTTGGCTTCTTTCTTTGTCTTCTTGTTTAGCTTGGTGCAGTGTTTACAGGCCGCAGTTCAGGCTATTTGTATCCTTAAGCCCCACGCACCTGGTGGAGTAGGTGAACTGTGGCGGGACAGCACCTAATTGGCTGGTGGATACCCAACTTGAGGTGGGCAGTAGCTGTCCAGTGAGGCGCGATGGCCTCTCCCTTCATCAAAATCAACCGCTGGCGCCTTGATCTACACCAGTCAAGTGCAGACTGCTGCTTTCTGTGTTGTGCTGTGCAGTGAGGTGACACAGGAGTGTCCTCTCCAAGGCACAGGCCTGGGGAAGGTTGTATGGAAGACTGCCTGTTGCATATGCAGCAGGTCTCCCCTCCCTATGCCACTGATGTTGTCCAAGGAAAGGGCAACGGCCAATATAGCTTGGCACCAGTGTCATCGCAGGTGTTGCCAGAATGAGGTTAAAGACAATGTCGGACTGCTTCAGGGACTCCAGCTCCGGACTTGTCCTCAGGGTTTACTCCTGATGCCTTTCCCACGTGTGGGGATGGCTGCAAGGCAGTGGAGACCAGAGTTCCTCCCACAGCCCCAGTAAAAGCCATGCAAATACTATGGCTAAAATCATAGTGAGATAATTCCCCAAATCACATTCACCACTTACAAGGCACAATCCGATGTGATAGAATATTTCCCACTTGCTTCGACACTTGCAGATCTAACATCCCATTACACTTCAATATTGCCCAGAATAAAGAAGTCAACTTGATCAATATCCATCCAGTGTCTTCAGTATTAACTTCCTTCACCACTGTTGCAGAGAAGCAGCAGAGTCCCACTTACAAGATGCTGTGCAGTAACTCATCAAGCCTTATTCAGCACCTTCCAGAGACCTCCACTGCTGACAAGGACATGGGCAGCAGATACATAGGAATAACCCCTCCTACCTGCAAGTTCCCCTCCAAGCCACCAGTTGGAAATATATTGCTATCCTTTTATTGTGTCTGGGCTCCAGAAACCCCTCCCAACAGTATTTTGGGTGATTCATGTATAAGTGAATGGGTGGACAAGTGAGTTAGTCAATGATTAGATTTTTGGGTAAAGGCTGAGGTTCTGAATGAGTGAAAGCACAAATGAACGAACAAGAAATAAGTGAGTCAGTGGGCAGAAGAGTGAATAGATGAGTAGTTTTTTGAAAGATTGAGTGGATGGATGGATGGAGGATTCAGGATAAAGGGACTGTTGAGCGGATAGAAAATCAGTTTTGTGTTAGTGTAGGCATTGAATAAGGGTTAGTCAGTTTAGTAAGATTTAATCTGGGTAATTGAGGTGAGAATAGTCTCGTTATGAAAAACAGGAGGTTTAGAAGGGACTGGAAAAATAAAATCCTTTTCACCTAAGGGGTGGAGGTCAGGAGTGCACTACCTGGGAGGATAGATGAGGCAGGAAACCTCAACCTTTAAGAAGTACCTGGATGAGCACTTGAAATGTCATTACATTCAAGGTTCTGGGCCTAGTTCGGGCAAGAGGGACGAGCGTGAGTAGTAACATATTATTAGCAGTAAAGACTTGATGGGTCGAAGGGCATCTTCTGTACTGTATGATTCTATGATTACCTTCCTAACTTCGTAGATTGTGTGGATCTCGGTTTTAATACTCCAGTTTCATTTTGGAACTACATTATTTGCAAACTTTATGAAAATTCTGATATATGATTATTCTTTCCTAAAGATTATATAGCTATAAGAGGATTAAAAATTAATCCTCTCATCAAAACTGCAACTGTACCTACATCCACCATTTCCTCTGGCAGTTCATTCCACATACCAACCACACTGTGCAAAAAAGTTGTCCCTCATGTCATTTTTAAACCTTTATCCTCTCACTTTAAAAAAGCTCCCCAAGTCTTGATTTGCCCAAACTAAGTAAGACACGTAGCTTTCACGTTATCTATATCCCTCATGATTTTATGAACCTCTAAGGTCACTCCTCAATGTCCTATGCTTCATTGGGAAAACAAGTTCCAGCCTATTTTCCCAGCAACATTCTGGTAAATCTTTTCTGAACCCTCTCCAGTTTAATAGCATCCTTCCGAGAACAGGGCAACCAGAACTGCACACAGTATCCAGAAGAGGCCTCATCAACATACTGTACAACATCAACATAACATCCCAACTGCAACAAGTCTGAGCAATGAAGGCAAGCGCATGAAATGCCTTCTTAACCACCCTGTCCACCTATGATGCAAATTTCAAAGAATTATGTATCTGAACCTCTAGGTCTGTCTGTTCTGCCACACCATCCTGGACCCTGTAATCAGTTATATAAATCCTGCCCATGTTTGTTTTATCAAAATACAATACCTTGCATTTGTCCAAATTAAGTTCATTTGTTTAAGTTTCCAACTGTCTGCTACTTCAACACACCATGTTCCCTGGCCAACGTCTCCGTCACAGGCTTGCTACATCGCTCCAGTGAAGCTAAGCGCAAGTTGGAAGAGCAGCACCTCATTTTCTGCTTGGGAACTCTACAGCTTTCTGAATTCAATGGCCAGTTTAACAATTTAGTGCTTTCCCCGTTCTCCGCCCTCCCCCACGCCCTCCTCACACCCTCCCCCCACTCCAAATTTAAACACCAGACCTTGTTACACACAATCCATTGTTAGCCACTAATAGTCCCCATTTGCAGCTACTCAATCTCCTAGGGTGACCATTATCCATTTGTCTATCCAACTGCTTTTCTCTTTCTTTGGGCTCTATCTCCATCTGTCGCTTACTCCTTACACTCACCGCCCCCCCCCCCCCCCCCATCTTATCTTCTGCATAAAAAACATAACTTTTTCCTAGCCACCATCAGTTCTGAAGAAGAGACACTGGACCTGAAATGTTGACTCTGATTTCTTGACACATGCTGCTAGACCTGAGTTTTTCCAGCAATTTGTGCTTTTGTTTCTGATCATCATCCACAGTTCTTTCCGTTATTTATTTGACACTTGTGGCTGAAAATAATTTAAATGCTTCAGTCTTGACTTTTGCACTGGTCTTCTGGGCTCACCCATCAGTGAGATGGGCAATATTGGTGGAGCCTCCATCTCTTGTTAATAGTGAAGTCTGAAGCTGGGCCCTTGAGCTGCCAGAGATCAGCCGCAAGGTCATGCGTACTGTTCCAGACAGAATCAGTAATTTTTCAGCAGCCAAGTTGCAGCCAGTGAATAACACTGTGCTGGAATACTAGGTCAGATTGGCAGACAGCAAATACACAGACAATCAATTTGGTTTTGTCTGTTAAATCAAATATTTTGTTGGATACGTAGGTGAATGGAAAAAAGTTTTATGGGTGCATTTTACTTGGAGATGAACAAGCCCTTTTGGATGCATTGTGGGAATGGGAATTTGTCTTATGAGAGTCAAGGTCAGAGGTGTTGCTGTTAGACAGTCCATCTGGAATGGAGGGGTCCAGGGTGCTTCCTGCTTCCTGCTTGCCTCCTCCTTCTCCTTCCAAGCTCGATGGCAATGGCTACACCCTCCTAATGGTAATGCTTTGGAAATTGCAGTAAACCACCATGAACGTGGATACTCACTTCAACATGTACTAGAGAGATCCCTTTAGAGATGCACACATTGGGACCATTGCTTGATATAATCTTCTCTCTGATGTTCCTGGTCACTCCATAGTTTCCTTTATACGCACAATATCTTGGGTGGGGTGAAGTTAAAAAAAAAGGTCAGTAGCTGCGTGGTCTAGAGAATGTCTTTATTCCTGAGGATACAGCCTCCCTCTCCCTGGAGGCCTGATGCTGGGGTAGTGATTCACTGAGTCAGGTTGACAACTTTGAGATTACACTCCAAATAGTATGCATTCACAGAAGTGTGGTCCAGCAAATGGTCACATACCAACTGTAGGTTGGTGGAACAGTAATCACTGGTGGTTCCCATAGCCCCTCATGACTCCAGTCCCTCTTGCTGTTGACACGAAGCTGTAGAATTGTGTGCTTTCCCCATGCTTTAAAGAACTTGCTCTCTCACATTCTGCTTTACCCGGTTTATGGAGATAAGAGTGTATGTGAGAAAACATACACTTGTCCACTTTGGCAAGAAGAGTTAAAAAGCAGCATATTATTTAAATGGACTGAGATCACAGGTACAGCAAGTGACTATGAAAGCAAATAGAATGCTGCTGTTCATTTCAAGGTGAATAGAACATACAAGTAGGGATGTTTTATTGTAGCTGCTTCAGACATTGGTGAGACTGCATCAGGAGAACTGAGCACAATTTTGAAATTCTGTTAAGAGGATAAAAATTGCATTGGAGGCTATTCAAAGAAGTTTCACTCAAATCATTCCTTGGATGAAGGACTTTTCCTACGAAGTAGGGGTGGATAGGTTGGGCCTGTACTTAGTGGAATTTAGAATAATGAAAGGTA
Organism: Chiloscyllium plagiosum; assembly: GCF_037043375.1. NCBI lineage: Eukaryota > Metazoa > Chordata > Chondrichthyes > Orectolobiformes > Hemiscylliidae > Chiloscyllium > Chiloscyllium plagiosum. The sequence continues at coordinate 91,900,167 of NW_028270151.1, forward strand.
ATCCTATTGAAGCAGATAAGATCCTGAAGGGACTTCATCAGATACTGGGATAATGTTTACCCTTGTGGGGAAATCCAGACAAGGCAACGCGTTAAAGATAATCTCCTTTTTTAAGGAGATGAAGAAAAATATTTTTTCTGAACAGGTCATTCCTAAGCCAACTTCTCTTCCCTGGAGAGCAGTGGAGGCAGGGTTACTGAATTCAATCAAGGCTGGGATGGACAGATTGTTTTTAGAGAAAATTGAAGGTTTACAGGGAGCAGATAGGGAAGTGGAGTTGATGTAAGAACCAGATTAGTTGTGATCTCATTGACTGGTGGAGCAGGGTCAAAGGGCTGAATAGTCTAACCTGCGCCAAGTGGTGTTTCTTCAAGCTGCATGACTGGGCAGCTAGTCCACAGTTCCTGCAAGTTTCAACTCACTCTGATTATGCTGCCAATTCATTGACTTGCAGTCTCAGAAATTATTGCTGCGACTGGACCCTTGAGTCCACATCCTTTCCCAACCACACACCTTCCTCCCCACCCCCCCATAAAAAGATGGAGTATTGAGGTAAAGTCTTATGTTAAATAATCACTTCAGTTCTCCTCCCACAGTTGCGACTTGTGGTGTCCTAGATTCTTCAATTGATGATATATTGAGAGATGTTTAAAATGTCATCTAATCCCTCTGGGAAAGATTTGAATCCTTAAGAGTTCAAAACCACTGTAACATTTATGACTATTGGCAAATCCTGTGCTATCTTTGGACTAGTGTCAAACTCCAAATCAGGTTGAAGGAGGAAGCACAGCTCAATGCTTTCTCCATGTTGAACTTGAATCATTTCACTGTTCCTGGATCTGTTGGAAATGCCACTGCTCTGGACAAACCTTGCCTCTGATCCTCAGTTAAAAGTGATTTTTCTGGAGCTAGACATTTGTCTGGTCTGTACCTAAAACAAAATAACACAGAAATGTTATTTCATGTCTTACTGATCACTCAATTAAATTTACTTTTAATTAAAGTCAAATGCAAATTCTTTGTTTCCCATATGCTCAGTACTCTGGCAAAGCTGCAGTTACTGGTGGGAAAGTGTTGAAGTTTCTCCCAAAATTACAGAAGAAAAAAGTGTTCCCTTGCTTTCGTCCACCTGATAGTGTTAGTTCAGGGATAGTACAGGTATCAGTGTTGAAATCAGTAAAATTGCAGACTTGCAGTCTATTGATAGTCAAGATTTCACTAGTTTGCTATGTCTCTTCTTTATGGTCAGATAATACATATCTGGAAACTATGGTGCAGCGTAAGTTCACAGGTAATACTGGAGCATCATAGAATACAGATAAAGTATCCATTTTGTGACTACTGTTCAATTATTTCCACTCTTATAAATAAGGATAGTGAGGATATTATTGGAGAGACCCCATCAACCACCAAGCTCCAAATATCAACTTACAGCAAGACTTATGAATCAGTTCTGAGAAAGGTTCACTCGACCTGAAATGTTAACTCTGATTTCTCTCCACAGATATTGCCAGACCTGCTGAGCTTTTCCAGCAATTTCTATTTTTGTTTGTGAAACGTACAAATAGGCAAATAATCATCTTCACCAAGGGAAGACCTAATCACTGTAATTCTTCAATGGCAACACCATCATTTAATTCTCCATCATCAATATACTGAGAGTTCACATTACCAAATATTTAACTAGGCCAATCAAAACAAAGAGCAAGCAGGAAACTGTGCAGGAAATCAATGACCTTTTGGGTGTTTGAAACCTGACCAACATCTGACATGCCCAAGCCAGAGGTGTTGCAGAGACCCATTAACGGCCTGCAGATCTCCAGAAGCTGGACATGGTTGTAGGAAAGTGGAGTTTGTTTGAATTCACACCTGATCAGGTTTACTATCTTCCTTCAATCCTGGCTACACAGTGGCTACAATCCATTTCACATATGCTTGGCATAAACCACTGCAACTTCTCAACAAAAGTGACTTGCTCAACTTTGTGATTTACAGCTAAGGTGGATCAGATCAGCAACAGCATGAGAATATCACCTCCTCCAACTTTGTCTCTAACATACACCATCATGAAACTCATTTGTCAGCCACTGCTTTATTGTCACAGCAAAAGGTACGAGACTATCTTTTCAGGTCATCTATGGGTGTGACAGAAATATTAGCATTGTGAACAATGCCCACATCCCCACAACAAATAATAACAAATAAACTATGCAAGGTTTATTATTCTGTATTGAATGGTTAATGGTTGCAGTGAGTGACCAGCATGTCTGAGGTTGGATTGACCCTGTACTCATTAGACAACAGCACTGACTTCAATCTACAAACCGATAAAAACTAATTGACAATGGCATTGTCCTTTAACACAGCTGAAATGAAAACAGTACTATCTGCCATAGTGACAATATTCCTTTGATTATAATAGATGTGATTTATTTATTTATTACTTGGATAGATTAACAAAAGGAGGAACTTAAAAGTCCAGATTTTCCAGTCTGTGGATAGTCAGAGATCAGATGTATCCTGAAAGACATGTGAACCTCTCAGGAAAGTATCAATTTACTGATCACACGGTTATTTCCTGGGGAGTTTAAAATATCAACCTGGCAGCTGGAACCTTCTGAGCAAGTCCCCAGCTCTGCTCTAGAGATGGGGATATTAGGGGATTCAGAATCTCTCGCCTTTATAATTAACCAGGATAAAAGGTAAAGGGATTAAAACTTGCTCTATCTCCAGGGTAACTATAAAACTGACCCTCGTGACTCACAGATATACCCTCAATCACTCACACCCCAACTGACCCTCCTGAATACCCGAGATCCCCCAGTCCTTCCCCTCCTGCATCCTATTCAGATATTCCTCCCGAACTATGATTACCCAAATGTGACCGTTTCGCAATGTAGATGTGATCACCATGATTCTCCCTGTCATTCACCACCCTCCCCCACCGCCCCCACATCCCACTCTCAAGCACATCAACCGTCCCCCAAGAACAACCAACTGGCACTTCACTCTCTACACTGTCACCCATTCCCCCTCACAGGAGGCTTTAGCTATGGCGCTTGGAGAGATGGACTGTGAGGTCTTTGAGTAGTATGGAGTGAGCAAATAGTAACATTTTAAATTCCTGTCTGGCCACAGAATGGCTAATGCATTTCTACTTTACAAGAAAGGTGGCAGAGACAGACCAGGGAATTATAGACCTCTCAGTGATAAGGAGACTATTGGTGAAAAAAATAGAGGAAAGAGGAAATTAATATCACACCTAACAAATCAGAAAGAATTTTTCAAAGAGGTGAGTTGATGCGGGTAGCACAGTTGGTTTAGTAGCAGGTAACTGAGGGTGGTTGTCGAAAGTGGTTTATGTGCCTAAAGCCCAGCGTCCAATAATGTGGGAAGATTGTTTCCTCTTGTGGGAAAATTTAGAACTATGGGACATAGTTTAAAAATAAAGTGTCGCCCATTTAAATCAGATACATTTTTTTTCTTTTAGAGGGCTGAGACTCTTTGAAATTCCCTTCTTCATCAGGTCGTGGATGCAAAATCTTTAAATATTTTAAAGACAGCGGTAGACCAATTTTTGTTTACCAAATGGGTGAAAGGTTATCAGAGCTGTGCAGGAACATAGAGTTGAGGATAAAATCAGATCAGCCATAATCTTACTGAATGGCAGAACAGGGTCAAAGGGCTGACTAGCCTCGTCCTGTTCCTTGTTCACAAACAGTGGAATGTAGAGTGAGATGTGGATGTTTCAGCATCAGTGCAGGAGTGGTTCCAATTTTCTCCTGAGGGACAGGATTCTCTCCTCTTATAGGAGGAGGAACTTAATGTCATGCATTCCTCCATCCATACTTTCTCTTCTGAAAGTGGAAGATGGAAGGGAATACAATGATAGGATAATGTAAACTTCACAACTTTAGTAACTTCCTGCATTGAAATAATCAGCAATAACTATTTCTGGAATAAATTGTTTCTTGAGATGAAAGGACCAAGATGAAACTGTCAGAAAAAAATAAAGTGGATAAGTGAATTAACCATCCCTGAGAAGAAATAACAAACAAACAATCAGGTTCTTGGGAGAGAGCAGCAAACAATTGCTTGATAACATGCTGCCTCATGATAAGTAGGCAGTTAAATCTATCTGAAGAAAGAATATGCTGAATTAAAGGGGTTAATTACAGGAAAACTGTTCTAAACAGGCAGCTAACCTCAAACATAAAAAAGAAACAGGAGAGCTACAGCCGATAAGAAGGTAAGCTACAGGCTTAAAGTCTCCAGAAAACTAATCAATGTTGGGGATGGAAGAACCTATTGAATCATCAATAATACCCCATTACAAACTTGAAAGAGGGATAATTGTACAAGAATTCAACAATTCAGAGGCAGAACTTCAAAAAACAACATGCATAAGGATCAAACCCAGGACACTTCCATGGATAGACGCAGTTGCGGGAATCTTGGCCAGATTCAATCATTAATTGAGTAATAGCCATGAGTAAAATTTGGATTGCAAGGCTTAACTTGTATATTTGAGGGGGTTTATTTGGTTGCTACATGCAATAAGGTTTAAATCATTGCTTCAGTAGTTGATTGTCTGAGAGATTTCTTAATAAGTAGCTGAATTAAAGGTAACTTGTGGTGATTTATCCACAATAGTGAGAAACAAAAATGGGATGGCAGAGCTTTTAGTACTGGTAGAGATGGATGAAAGGTGAAGTTTGTTCTAGTTGAGTGAGTAGACAGTGCAGAAGGCATGCAGGGCTTGTGGACTGAGAGATTGGGGAGAGAAGTGTCACAAGTAAGTGAAGATATTGCAGACAATAGACAGAGTAGTAGAAGAATGAGCCTTGATGGGAGGTGAGTCCTGTAGCAGAGATAGAAGGATTGGAGGATTTCAGTGTGGCATTTTCCCTGATGGAGTAGAGGATGGCATTGATTTTCTTACAGCACTGCTGACTATTCCACCAGATGGGAAGTGTTCTTTTTTAAATCAGAACCAAATTTTGAAATATCAATCTCTATCCCAAAATCCACGTCATACACATACGAATCAGCAGCCCAAGCACTGGCTGTCTTTGATCCTCAGGTCCGACAGATAACCATTTACCACAGTTCAGTGTTTTGTGCCTTTAAGACAATGCCTTATTCAATTTGACACTAACTCTCCTCTTTTGTGAGTCTCAACTTATGCAACAAACTTTATGCTGAAATTTTGTCAAAGGCTTTCTTACAATATTTCTCAACAACATCCAAATTAGTTCCTTCATCAATTTTCTGTTCCTTCATCAAAAGATTCATAATGATTAGTAACTTGCTTCCCATTCAATTACCCCTCTTGTGATTCAATTCAATTTCAGATACAGACTGCTTTTCAGAGCTGGAGGGGAGTTGGAACATTGACTAACTTCACACACTACTGTGCCCCAGTTGTATGAGCAGGTAACCAGCAGTTAAAGTCATATTGGACCCATTCAGATATCACTGGAAATGAAGATGCAGCACAAGGTTTGCATGGTTCAGCCTCAATGGGAATGGGTGTGAATGGATTGCAAATCAGGAACCCAACATCTGAAAATATGTGAAAGTGAGGACTGCAGATGCTGGAGATCAGTGTCAAGATTAGAGCGGTGCTGGAAAACCACAGCAGGTCAGGCAGCATCCAAGGAGCAGGGAAATTGATGTTTCAGGCAAAGGCCCTTCATCAGCAATCAGGAATCTGAAAATGTGCACCAACTTTCATTGGAAAGTCACTTTGCTTGGTCTAGTGGGTTCTTATCAAACAATTGCCATTTTACACTTCATAAATGAGTTTTAAACTATGAAAGGAAGGTTCCATTTCTGAGATACACAAGGAGGCTCCATCTAAAGTGACACTGATGATTAGACCCCAAGCTCTCCAATTGCCCCTGTGAATGAGATTAAGCAGCACACAAATTGTCCACAGCTTAGATCCATTGACTGCCTCATACTTACAATTAGTGGTACAATAATTGGACATATTTTCACTCTAATCTTGCTGCTTTTCTCAAACTGGGATGAAATCTTATTGTTTCAGAAGAGAGAACTGGCCTTATGTCTGACTTTATATCTTATCTGGAAATGCTTGGTGCCAAAAATGGAAATGTTTCCCTTTCCCACCACATATTTCCTGATTTTTGATAACCTAAATTGTTTCTTAAAAATGGAAAACCTGGATAATTGCAACTTTCTTCTCAATCACTCCAGAATTTTCCATTAAAACAAGGTCATAAGCTAATTGGCACTCCCAATCAAAACAATAGGTTTTATAAAGACTTCTTGTTCTTTTCATATTGGCCTGATAACTCTATTAACACAGATATACACAGGAAATTCATGTTACATTTGCTAACATTGTCCCTTTTCACGACTGTTTCAAATCAGCCAATGCTGAAACCAACATTATCATGTTTGTCTTTCTTTCAATTTCTACACACTCCAATGTTTCAACCGTCATTAAGTTTAACTCAACCAGAACTCTGCAGTTAAGATCTTAACTCACCTAATCACCCATTACTCCAGGGCCCTCTAATCAACTCTAGTTCCTTGACCAGCCACTATCTTAAAACTCTTCTTGTCAATTCAAAAACCCTCTCTTATCTGTGCTATTTTGTTACAACACAGGGTCAACACTCTTGCTTGATGTAAACCAGCAACACAGAAAATATTTATCCCATGCAGTAATCTGTGAAAATTCGAGAGGCCAAGAACTATTTAAAGTAAAAATTAACAACTTTATTTCTTAAAGTATAACAGAGAGTAATTAACTAACAATTATTTCCAACTCCTTCCTCTAACCTATCTTTTACCTTAACCTTCTACAATACTAGTCTGATAAAACTCCAAATTGAGATTTACAAACTAAACCTCTTATCCCAAATTGAGGCAGCTTTCAGTTTTCTCTGTATTTTGGTCTTTGTTTCTTCTTCTGGGGGATTCACAGGTTACTGCTCAATAAAGGTACCTTTAAGAGAGCTATTTTTCAGGCAATCTTTTTACATGCTGTGGCTTGGTAATTCTCCTCTCAACTGTTCAATTTTCCCAGTCTTATACCCTCAAAGCATCAGATTGTGTTATTGACCTTTAAGATTGTCAATATACTAGATTCAATCTGGATTGGAGTTTGGTATTTTTGGGGGTATAATTTAAACTGAGTGGCCTATTTTGAATCTATTTTGTCATTTCCAGGCAATCAGCTACCCTAGCTTCTCCAGTAGCTGGATCACATGTTACATTGTGTCTTATTGAGAGTACTTGGTACTGTCACTGCTAGCTTTTAACTCTCTTAAAGGTACAGTACACTAACATCTTCATAACACCTCCCTCCTTAAGAAAAAATGAACTATCATAATGAAAAGATGGCTTCACTTTTTCTCTTTCTTTTTAAACACATTACCCTAACATACAGATACCTTTAATATAAGTTTATCTTCTTTCCATATGACTGTACATATATAATATTAAATAAATACATATCTCATCTAAACTCTATCAGTTAAATCAATGATAATGCTCTGCAATTCCAATCTTATGACTTGCAACATTTTTTATTTTTAAATTAAAAAACTGTAACATGAGACTCCAATGAGATTACTGTACTATGTTCTGTGTAAGCTTGTCCTACTTCCCTTATTGGCAATACATGCCAATCCTGGCATGTTGCACAGTAATCTGACCACCTACATTTTCAGCCAACTAATTATGTATATTACAAACAAGAGGTCCCAACACTGATCCTTGCTGAGCATGACTGGTCATAGAGCTCCAGTCAGAAATATTCCCAACTATCATCTGTCTTTTATGACCAAGCTAATTTTCTATCCAACCTACCAACTCACCATGTGGTATAGTCAGGGGACTAGACATTGTTCTCTCTGGCCAGAGTTGAGAATCCCCAACAACTGTGTTGCCTGTTTGGTGTCCGGATATGTCATCTGAGCCGCAAAGGAACTTGGATTAGAAGGGGAAAGATCCAGTTATTGTAGTCCACATCAGTACCAAAAATAAAGGTAGGATGAAGAAAGAGGCTTTGAGGACATTTGAGCAGTTAGGGGCTAAATTAGAACGCAGTACCAAAAAGATAATAATCCCTGGATTACCACCTGACCCACGATTGGCACAGGGTCAACAAGAATAGGAATAAGAATTGAATGTGTGATACAAAGATTGGTTTGGGAGAAAGGGGTTTGAATTCATTGAGCATTGACACCAGTATTGAGGAAGGAAGCAGCTGATCTGATGGGATGGGTTACACGCACAGAAATAGGGTTAAAGATAGGCCTTTAAATTAAATAGTATGGTTTGGTGACATACTATTGGTTAATTCAGTTGCATGGAAAATAAGAAAATCAAAGGTAAAGAGAAGGTAGGATTGCAGGTCATTGCTGTAAATTTAAGACATGTCAAGAGAGAACAGCTGAGTGGAATGTGTAGCATGTCATATGTGGGGAGTCCTGGGTGCTGCCAGTATCTCAGATGACCACACGTGCAGGAAGTGATCCCAGTTGCAAGTCAGAATGAGTTCAGCTCTGCCGAGTGTCAAGAGAGTAGGACAAGCCTGGATGGTAAAGATCATCTTTAATGCTTGGAGTGTAATATTTATGACCAATGAGATGAAGGCATGGATTGACCATGGAAGTATGTCGATCAGAGAAACATGGTTGAGGGAAGGGGTGGACTTGCACGTCAACATTCTGGGATGTAGGATCTTTAGGCAAGACAGAAGAGGGTGTAAAAAGGGTGTTGGAGTAGCGCAATTAATTAAGGGGTCAATTACTGCAAGGAGGAGAGATGATATCTTGGAAGGGTCTTCAAATGATGCTTTGTAGATACAACCTAGGAATGTTAAGGTGGCAGTCACATTACTGGGAGTGTGTTATTGGCCCCCAAAGAGTCAGCAGGAAATAGAGGAGCAAATATGCAGACAGTCCACAGAGGTGTGAAAAATAATCAGATAAGTATAATGAAAGGATACTTAAACTTGCCCAATAAAAATTAAGATAGCCATAGTGCTAAAGGTTTAGAGGGGGTATCTTTCTTGAAATATATCCAGGTGGGATGGCACAGTACTGAATGTGGTTCCGGGGAATGAAGCTAGTCAAGTGTTCAATGTGGGAGTGGGGGAGTCATTTTAATGATAGCGACTATAACACGGTACAGTGCAAATTTATTATGAACAAGGAGAAAGATGGCCTGCAAAAGACAGCTTTGGGTTGGGAGAAGGTAGATTGTATTAAAATAAACCAAAATCTGGCCAAAGTTGACTGGGAGCAACTGGGTAACTCTACAATGGAGTAGTGGGGGGCAGCTTTCAAAAAAGAGCTGGGAAGAGTACACGTCCAACATATATCCTTTAGAGGGAGATATAGGATGAAAATGTTGAGGGAACCCACCTTGCCCTGGACAATGCCTGTAGGAGGAAGAAGAGAAAGGCTTTTAGCAAATCCAAAGAGACCAATTCAACTGCAGCCCTAGAGGAAATTAGGAAGTGCAAGAGGGAAATTAAGAAAACAATTAAAAGAGCAAACAAGGGACATGAGAAAGGACTTGTGTACAGGATTAGGGAGCATCATAGAACATAGAATATTACAGCGCAGTACAGGCCCTTCAGCCCTCGATGTTATGCTGACCTCTATCTAATTATCAAGCCTGTCTATCCGCCACTGTAGCATTTTCATCCATATGTTTATCCAATGACCACTTAAATGCCCTTAAAGTTGGCGAGTCTACTACTGTTACAGGCAGTGTGTTCCACGACCTTACTACTCCCTGAGTAAAAAAACTACCTCTGACATCTGTCCTATATCTATCACCCCTCAATTTAAAGCATGCTAGCCAACACCATCTGAGGAAAAAGGCTCTCACTGTCCACCCTTTCTAACCCTCTGATTATCTTATATATTTCTACTAAGTCACCTCTCAACCTTCTTCTCTCTAAAGAAAACAGCCTCAAGTCTCTCAGCACTTCCTCATAAGACCTTCTCTTCATACCAGGCAACATCTTAGTAAATCTCCTCTGGACTCTTTCCAAAGCGTTCACATCCATCCTATCGCATGGTGACCAGAACTATATGCAATACTCCAAGTTCAGCGGCACCAGAGATTTGTACAGCTGCAGCATGATGTTGTGGATCCAAAACTCACTCCCTCTATCAATAAAAGCTAACACACCATATGCCTTCTTAACAACCCTATCAACCTGGGTGGCAACTTTAAGGGAGCCATGTACATGGATGCTGAGATCTCTCTGCTCATCTACACTACCAAGAATCTGACCTTTACTCCTGTTGTTCCTTCCAAAGTGAATCACCTCACACTTTTCCACATTAAACTCCATTTGCCACTCACAGCCCAGCTCTGCAGCTTATCGATGCCCCTCTGTAATCCACAACATCCTTCGGCACTATCCACAACTCTACCGACCATGGTGTCATCCGCAAATTTACTAACTCATCCTTCTATGCCCTCATCCAGGTTGTTTATAAAAGTAACAAACATCAGTGGACCCAAAACAGATCCTGGTGGTACCCCACTAGTAACTGAACTCCAGGATGAACATTTCCCATAAATGACCACCCTCTGTCTTCTTTCAGCGAGCCAATTTCTGATCCAAACTGTAAATCCCCCTCAATTCCATGCCTCTGTATTTTGTGCAATAGCCTACTGTGGAGAACCTTATCAAATGCCTTAATAAAATCCATATACACCACATCAATGGCTTCACCAGCATCCATGCTTGGTCACCTTCTCAAAGAACTTAATAAGGTTTGTGAGGCACGACCTACCCTTCATAAAACCGTGCTGACTATCCGTAATCAGCTTATTCCTTTCTAGATTATTATAAATCCTATCTCTTATGACCTTTTCCAATACTTTACCCACAACCGAAGTAAGGCTCACTGGTCTATAATTATCAGGATTGTCTTTACTCCCCTTCCTGAACTTGCTATCCTCCAGTTTTCTGGCACTATTCCTGGAGACAATGACAACATAAAAATCAAAGCCAAAGGCTCTGCATTCTCCTCTCAGGGTTCCCAGAGTTCTAGAAGAAATTCCATCTGGCTCAGGGGAGTTACCTATTTTTTACACTTTCCAGAATTGCTAACACCTCCTCCTTGTGAACCTCAATCCCATTTAGTCTCTTAGCCTGTATCTCAGTATTCCTTTCGACAGCATTGTATTTTTCTACTGATGAAAAATAGTATTTCTCTACTGACTCCACGCAGAACTTCCTACTGCTATCTAAGATTGGCCCTAATTTTACCCTAGTCGTTCTTTTATTCCTGATGTACCTATAGAAAGCCTTAGGGTTTTCCTTGATCCTACCTGCCAATGACTTCTCATGTCCCCTCCTGGCTCTTCTTAGCTCTCTCTTTAGGTCTTTCCTGGCTAACCTGTAACTCTCAAGCGCTCTAACTGAGCCTTCACGTCTCATCCTAACATAAGCCGCCTTCTTCCTCTTGATAACGGATTCAACTTCGTTAGTAAACCACGGCTCCCACGCGCAACAACTTCCTTCCTGCCTGACTTATACTTATCAAGGACACGCAGTAGCTGTTTCTTGAATAAGTTCCACATTTCAATTGTGTCCATCCACTGCAGTTTCTTTCCCCATCCTATGCATCCTAAATCTTGCCTAATCTCATTTTAATTGCCTTTCCCTCAGCTATAACTCTTGCCCTGTGGTATATACCTATCCCTTTCCATCGCTATAATATACATAATCGAATTGTGGTCACCATCACCTACCTCCAAATTTAATACCTGGGTGGGTTTATTCCCCAGGACCAAATCTCACATGGCCTTGTCCCTTGTTGGGCTGTCTACATACTGTATCAGGAAACCCTCCTGCACAGATTGGACAAAAACTGACCTATCTAAAGTACTTGAACAACAGTATTCCTAGTCAATATTTGGAAGGTTAAAGTCCCCCATAACAACTACCCTATTACTCTTGCTCCTATTGAGAATCATCTTTGCTATCCTTTCCACAACATCTGGAACTATTCGGAGGCCTATAGAAAACTCCCAACAGGGTAACCTCTCCTTTCTCGTTTCTAACCTCAGCACATACTACCTCAGTAGATGAGTCCTCAAAATCCTTTCTGCAATCGTAATACTGCCCTTGACTAACAATGGAACCCGCCTCCCCCCCACTTTTCTCTTTTGCCAGCTTCTCTTTTCTTACTGAAACATCTAAATCCTGGAACAGGCTCTACTCTGTCCATGTCTACGAAATGGCCACAACATCGAAATCCCAGGTAACAACCCATGCTGCAAGTTCACGCACCTTCTTCCGGATCCTCTTGGCATTGAAGTAGACACACTTCAATCCAACTTCTTGCTTGCCAGTGCCCTCTTGTGACCTTGAAATCTTATTTCGGACCTCCTCAACCTTCAAATATACTCAAACTAGACCTAATGGATCAACTAAATTCAGTCCATTTAAATTAGTTTTTGGGCATGAGGTGAAAGAACAATTAAAATTAATTAAGGAGAAATTGGTGAGACAGAGTTTAGAGACCACACATTTGGACTATGTGTCCAATTTTGGGGAAAGATTACATAGAATGTCAGAGTTGGCTGATCAGCATTTGGAAGTAGTGTGGCATGTCTTGAAATAGGAAACAGACAAGAGATCAAGCATTTGCAATTTTGCTAGTGGAGATAAATGATTAATGTTACTTCCAGAGGCATGTGAACCTTTAAAGGCAAGGTTTTATTGAGTAAAGTGAATTATTTGATAAGGATCCCAGATAGGAAGCTATCTGTGCGTGTGTGTCATGTGAACATGCTCAAAAGGTATTTTGATAGAGAAGGAAAGCAAAAGGAGAATGTATTTTTGATTACAACACAGACTGTTGTAATCAACACAGATTACACAGATGATTCTGAATTAAACACTTCTCAAGTTAAATTGGACAATGAGGAAGTTGTCAAAAATTGAGATAAATTATTGAGTTACCTTCTAGAGGAAAATGGAAATAACTAGAATGAGTTATAACAATGACATGGGTAGATATGTGGGAATAAACTGGGAAGTACTAATCTAATTATATGTGATGTAGCTGAAGGAAATGCTGTTCCAATTAAGCAACATCCTTATAGTCTTAATTCTCTAAAGTTGGCACAAGTTCAAAAAGAGATTGAACCCATGCTCAAAGTTAATATAATCAAAGTGAGTTGCAGTGAATGGAGCTCACCAATTTGATTTATACTGCCAGTAATTGTCTAATATGATTGCATATACTGATCATAGCTCCTTAAAGTTTTTGAAAAAATTTAAAGATTAAGATAGTAGACTGCTTAGATGGAACTAATTATTACAGCCATTCACTTTGAAAATTATACACGTGGCATGACAGAGAATTTAATTGCCTGCGCATTGTTGCAACTTTATTGGAGAAAGATGGAGGCATTCAGTGAGGGAAAATAAACAGGCTAAAATGGACTGTAGTAGTGAATGTGTGCTTACTTAGAGTCAATTTAATGTATGTGTTTTGTAGTATGCTAATAGTGTAAGGCTAAAGATTTTTAGAAATGGAGCCATCTTTATATATTAGTAGTTCTTTTTACAAAAGGGTTAAAGTGTAACAATGACTTTAAGAAATGTATTTTGTCCTTGTTTATTTTTGAAAAGTGCTTTTAAGACAGAAGTGCCAAGCTATCTATTTAAATCCAATGATATAAACAGCTTGTGAGGCCTTGAGTTTTTTTTTAAGTTGGAGCAATAGAAACAGCCTGATTGGGTTGGGCCAAGCTTCCCCATGGCAAGGACTTTTCATTTTAGTTTTTCAGTAGCAGTTGCTGGTGTGTTGAAGCTGGGTTTGGAAGCTGCAGTACATTTCTCCCTGCTACACTCTCTCTCAGAGTTTTCTCTTGATGGTTTTTCCTCCAAGACTGCTGAATTGCCTGTGAGACAATCTATTCTACTGAATTTGCCTTTGCCAAGGAATGCAATCAAAAATGCATTCTCCTTTTGCTTTCTGTTTCGCAAGTAAACTATCTATTATTCTGTTAAGTTTTCCAATTGAGTTAATATTCTAATTTCTTCTTTGTTTTGTTGCATTTTGCCAATAGTTTATGAACAGACTGTGCTTTGCTTTAAGACTGGTAGCTTAACCAATCAAAATGCAGCCAGAATGTAACACCTGGTGAATGCTTTTAAAATAAGAAAATGTTATAGTTGAGGTATCTTCTTAATATATTTGGTGAGGAGGTGGACGATGGTGAGGAGGGGGTGTTTTGTGTATTGGTTTTGCCCATAACTGCACCTTGAAAGAAGAAACAAGTTTAGGGAGCATTTAATGAATGCTGTGACATTTGGTCGTTCAGGGGAACAGAGGGATCTTGGGCTTATTAAGCACAGATTCGCAAAGTCAGCAGTTCGTGCAAATAGGATAGTTAGAAAGGTAAATGGGACACTTGCTTTCATCATTCATGGCATAGTGTATAAAAATAAGGAGGTAATGTTGGAATTATACAAAGCATTGGTCAGGCCACAACTGGAGTACTGTGTGCAGTTCTGGTAACGACACTACAGGAATGATGCATTCGAACTAGAGGAGTACAGAGGAGGTTCACCAGGATGTAGCCTGGGTTGGAGAAATTGAGCCATAAAGACTGGATAGGCTTGGATTGTTTTCTTTACAGGAGAGAAGGTTGAGGGGGGACATGATTGAGCCTTTCATCAGGAATGAGGCTGGGAGCCTCTAGGGTGGAGAGATAAATGGGAAGGAGGAAAGTAGCTGAGTGTCCAATTGGTGGGTGGAGGTGGGGGTAAAGGTGATAGGTCAGAGAGGAGAGTGGAGTGGATAGGTGGGAAGGAAGATTGACAGGTGGGACAGATCATGAGGACGGTGCTGAGCTGGAAGGTTGAAACTGGGGTGAGGTGGGAGAAGGGGAAATGAGGAAACTGTTGAAGTCCACATTGATGCTCTGGGGTTGAAGGGTCCTGAGGCGGAAGATGAGGTGTTTTTCCTCCAGGTGTCGAGTGGGGAGGGAGTGGCGATGGAGGAGGCCCAGGACCTGCATGTCCTCGGCAGAGTGGGGAGGGGGAGTTGAAATGTTCAGCCACAGGTTGGTGGGATTGATTGGTGCGGGTGTCCCGGAGATGTTCTCTGAAGCTGTCTGCGAGAAGGCATCCAGTCTCCCCAATGTAGAGGAGACCGCATCGGGAGCAACGGATACAATAAATGACGTGTGGAAGTGCAGGTGAAACTTTGATGGATGTGGAAGGCTCCCTTGGGGCCTTGGACAGAGGTGAGGAGGGAGGTGTAGGCGCAGGTTTTGCAATTTCGCTGGGGACACTGGACGCCTTCTTGCAGAGCGGGGCAGACTGGACACCTTCTCGCAGAGCGGGGGAGACTAGACCCCTTCTTGCAGACTGGGGGAGACTGGTCCCCTTCTCACAGAGCGGGGGAGACTGGATGCTTTCTTGCAAACCGAGGGAGACTGGATGCCTTCTCACAGAGTGCATTTATTGTTTAGGTTGCTCCCAATGCAATCTCCTCTATATTGGGAGAGTGGACACCTTCTCGCAGAGCACTTCAGAGGACATCAATGTGGACTTCACCAGTTTCCTCACCTGCCAATCTCCCTTCCTTCTTATCTGCTCCACTTTCCTCTCTGACCTATCCCCTTCACCCCTTCTTCCACCCTCCTATTGCACCCTCAGTTTCCTTTGTCCCAGCCCCACCCACCCTCCATTCATCTCTCCACCCTCGAGGCTCCCAGCCTCATTCCTGATGAAGGGCTGCAGGCCAAAACGTTGATTCTCCTGCTCTTCGGTTGCTGCCTGACCGGCTGTGCTTTTCCAGCACCACACACTCGACTCTGACCTCCAGTGTCTGCAGTCCTGACTTTCTCCTGAGGGAGATGACTGAGATTCTGAGAGGCGTGGACAGGGTGAGTAAGGAGCAAGTGTCTCCCTTGATTGAAGTGCCAATAACGAGCAAGCAGGGTTTTAAGGTAAGCGGCAGAAGATTCACAGAGTACTGGAGAGAAACCTTTTACATTTGGAGGGAGTTGGGAACCTGAAATAGAAGGTAGTGAAGGCAGAAACCTTACAATCTTTAAAAAAAAACATTTGCATGAGCGCTTGAAATATAACATTCAAGGATGTGAGACAAGTGCAGGAAATTGAGATAAGTGTGCCTTGAATGGTAGTTAGTGTTGGTGTAGACTTGATGGTCTGAAAGGTTAATTGTAACAAGAAAACAAAAGGGCCAGACAGAATGAATTAACGTGGTATTCCACCAAGGAGTCATAATATATGAAGGAAATTAGATAATAGAACAAACTTAACGGTTTTGCACCTTAATACATGAGGTGTTCAGAATAAGGTAGATGAGTTGATAGTGCAAATTGAGCTAAATACATATGATCTTATTGCTATTATGGAGGCAGGTTACAAGTAGAGCAAAATTGGGAGTTTAATGTTCAGGGATATTTCCTTTTGGAGAGACAGGAAGGATGGAAAAGGTAATGGGGTAGCACTATTAATAAGAAATGAAGTGGTAGTTTGTAGGACATGATCTTGGCTCTGTAAAAAACACATTTCAGTGGAGTAAAAAATTTCACCAAGAGAAAGAAGATATTGCTGAGATAATCGGAAAGGCTACAACTCAACAAATAATAGGAGCACTTAAAAAGAGTAGAGCAATAATTACGAGTGACATTAATCTTCATGGTTATTGAGTTAATCAAATTGGAAAGGTAGCTATGATAACCCAGTCATAGACCACGTTTGGGATTGTTTCCTAGAACAATATGGATACAACCAGGGAGCAGTTTATCTTGGCTTTGGTACAAAGTTACCACACAACCACCTGATGAAGGAGCAGCATTCTGAAAGTCAGTGCTTCCAATTAAACCTGTTGGACTATAACCTGGTGTTGAGTGATTTTTAACTTTATACACCCCAGTCCAACACCGGCATCTCCAAATCTTGGCTTTGGTAATGAGGCATGTTTAATAAATGTTCTCTGAGTAAAGGATCCCCGAGGAAGTAGTGATCATAACATGATAGAATTTAATATTCAGTTTGAAAGTGTGAAACTGGTTTGAAAACAATTGCATTAAACTTAAAGAAAAGGAATTACAATGAAATGAGGATCAAGTTAGTTTGGGCGGCACGGTGGCACAGTGGTTAGCACTGCTGCCTCACAGCGCCAGAGACCCGGGTTCAATTCCCGCCTCAGGTGACTGACTGTGTGGAGTTTGCACATTCTCCCCGTGTCTGCGTGGGTTTCCTCCGGGTGCTCCGGTTTCCTCCCACAGTCCAAAGATGTGCAGGGTCAGGTGAATTGGCCATGCTAAATTGTCCGTAGTGTTAGGTAAGGGGTAAATGTAGGGGTATGGGTGGGTTTCGCTTCGGCGGGTCGGTGTGGACTTGTTGGGCCGAAGGGCCTGTTTCCACACTGTAATCTAATCTAATCTAAAAGGGAACTGGAAAGATTAGCAGGAATAGCGGGTAAACAAGCAGTGGCAGACATTTGAGGATATAATCAATGACTCTTATCAAAAGTACTTCCCAGTAAGGAGGAAAGATTCTGAGAGAGAGATAAACCAACGATGGCTAGCTAAGGAAGCCATGGAGAGTACTAATTTGAAAGAAAAAGCATATAAGGTGGCAAAAGTTAGTGATGGCCCTGAAGACTGGATAAATTCAGTATCGATTGAAAGATAATAAATACAGAAAAAATATACTGTGAAGGCAAACTCGCAAGGAATATACAACTCACAATAAGAGCTTCTTTAAATATATAAAAAGGAAGTAGAAGTCAAAGCGAATAAGTGGCTACAGTACATATGCTCCCTCTGTCCAAGTCATTAATAAGTATCCAGGGAAAAGATATAAATAGAAAGCAGGAGACAACAGCTTTGCTTCACTTGGAGGTCACCACTGATGATGATACCTAGCCCGGTAATGAAACGTCTGGATATCAAACCTACAGCTTAGTGAGCAAACCTACACCCTAAACATTAATAAGTATTGTTAGATAATCCACATATATATATACAAAACCCTTAGAAAATGATTCTGGGGAGTTGGTTTTAAGCAGAGAGGTTAAACAGATATTCTCCATTAGACTTTACAGTGAAAGAATATTCAAGAATACATGTGAGGAATTAAATACCATCACTATAAGTAGAGAAGCTAATTGGATAAACTCTTGGGGCAAAAGGCGGAGATGTCACCTGGCCCTGAGGACTTGCATCCTGAAATCCTAAAAGAGATAGCTACAGAGATAATAGATGCATAGGTTGTAATTTTCCAAAAAACATTAGAATCTGGATAAGTACCAGCGAATTTGCGAACTGCTGATGTGGCACCCCAATCAAAAAGGGAACGAGGCAAAACATAGTTTACTATAGGCTGATTAGTCTAATATCTATTATGGGAAGAGTATTTGAATCAATTATTAAGAAAGTAATAGCAGAACATTTGGAAAGTCATAATGTATTCAAGCAGATCTTCTAATCAATTTAATCATTGTATCCTGAAAGGGAAATTGTGCCTGCTATGAGAGTATTTTGATGAAGTCTCAAACAGAGTGAATAGAGGCCACCCAATAGATGTACTGCACTTGAACTTTGAGAAGCATTTGGCAAAATAACTTACAAAAGAGTAAATCATAAGTTAAGAATCTATCGTGTTGGAGATAATATATTGGCATGAATAGAGATTTTGCTCATGGGCAAGAAACAGTGAGTGGGGATAAGGGGTTCTTTGGTAGTTTCTAACCAGTGGGTTTCCACAGGTATTGGAACCACAAGTTTACAACATGACTTGGAGAGAGGTGGCAAATGTATTGTAGCTAGATTTTTAGATGACACAATAATGTGTGGAAAGGCAGATTATAAGAGGGGTACAGACTGTTTACAGAGGGATGTTCCCATATGCCTTCTTGCCTACCTTATCCATTTGTGTTGCCACTTTCAGTGAACTATGAACATGTATACGCAGATTCCTCTGCATGTTGATATGACTAAGGATGTGCCTTTTTAATGTACTTTCCTCCTACATTAGATCTCCCAAAATGCAACACCTCATATTTGTCCTCCATTTCAGCAGCAGGAGTGTAGAGAGCGTGAGCCAGGAAGGTAAGTTTAAATATAAAATACTTACCTCATGAATCAGCAGCCTCTACTTCAGCAGCAGGAGTCAAGAGAGCGCAAGCCAGAAAGGTAAGTTTGAATGTTAAATACTTACCTTGCGAATCAGCAGAGCGAAAGTTGAACAGGAGTGAAGTGGACACGGGGACTGCTGAGTAAGTGAATTCATATATTCGGGCTAAAACTAAAACACTACACGTGTAGTGTCTCCCACCCATCCTCCTCCTCTAACCAATAACAAAAGGACTCTGTGTGGAGGGTTGGTAAGTTTTTTTTCTGATCTCTTTTGGCAATTTACAGCAGAGGGGATGGAAGCTAGGGCAGTTGCATGCTCCTCTTGCAGGATGTGGGAGGTAAGGGTCACCACTACTGTCCCTGCTGACTTCACCTGCAAGAAGTGCACCCAACTCCAGCTCCTCACAGACCACGTTAGGGAACTGGAGCTGGAACTGAATAAATTTGAACAGCTGTAAATTGAGGGGTGTGTAGTTTAAGTTGATCCTAGATTAAGATAAATGCTTGGCACAATATTGTGGGCCAAAGGACTGTACTGTGCTGTACTGTCCAATGTTCAAATTTCAGATCATTCAGGAGGCTGAGGGGGCCATAAAGACTAGTTATAGGGAGTTAATCATACAACTAAGTTACAGGATAAAGGTAGCTGGGTGACTGTCAGGAGAGGGAAAGTGAATAGGCAGTACAGAAATCGCCTGTGGCCATTCCCCTCAATAATAAGTATACTTCTTTGGATAATATTGGGGGAGGGGTAAACCCACCAGAGGAAAGCCACAGCAGCCAGTTCTCTGGCACTGAGCCCGGCTCTGTGGCACATGACAGGAGGAGGTTGGGAGTGGAGAATAGGAGAGTGATAGTGATAGGAGATTCAATGGTTAGAGGAACAGACAGGAGATTCTGTAGTTGCAAACAAGACTCCCGGATGGTATGTTGCTTCCTGGGTGTCAGGGTCAGAGCTGTCTGAGATCAAGTCTACAAGATTCTTAAGGGGGCAGGGTGAGCATCTAGAAGTTGTGGTATACATCAGTATCAATGATATAGCTAGGAAAAGGGATGAGGACCTGAGAAGTGAATATAGGGATTTTGATTGGAAGCTAAAAGGCAGGATGAGCAGAGTAGTCATCTGAGGATTGCTACTGGTGCCATGGGCTAGTGAGGCTAGGAACAGAGAGTGAATGCAGCTGAATATGTGGCTGCAGGGCTGGTGTAGGAGGGAGGGCTTCAGATATGTGGATCATTGGGATACCTTCTGGAGAATGTGGGACCAGTACAAGGAGGACGGGTTGCACCTGAACTGGAGGGGCACCAATATACTGGGCAGGAGGTTTGTGAGAGCTCTTCAGAAAGGTTTAACCTAGTTCGGCAGGGGAGGGGTGGGAACCAGAGCTACTGATCAGATGAGGGGGTAGCTAGTGAACAGGCAGATACAGCATGCAGAGGATCTGTGAGGAAGGATAGACAGTTGATAGGGCAAAATTACAGTCAGTGTGATAGGTTGGCATGTCTATTTTAACACAAGAAGTGTCAGGAATAAGAGTGTTGAACTGAGAGCATGGATCAGTACTTGGAGCTACAATGCTGTGGCCATTACGGAGACTCGGATATAATAGGGGCAGGAATGGTTGTTGTATGTTTCGGGGTTTAGATGTTTTGAAGGGAATAGGGAGGGAGGAAAAAGAGGTGGGGGAGTGGCATTGCTAATCAGGGATGGTATAACAGCTGAGGAAAGGGAGGTCATTGAGGAGGGTTTCTATACTGAGTCATTATGGCTGCAAGTCAGAAACAGGAAAGGAGCAGTCACTTTATTGAGAGTTTTCTATAGATCACACAACAGCAACAGAGACACTGAGGAGCAGATTGGGAGGCAGATTTTGGAAAGGTGCAGAAGTAACTGGGTTGTTGTCAGAGGTGACTTCAACTTCCCTAATGTTGATCGGAACATCCTTACTGTAAATTGTTTGAATGGAGCAGATTTTGTCAGGTGTGCTCAAGAACGATTCCTGACTTAATATGTAGATAGGCCGCTAGGGGGAGGCCATATTGGATTTGGTGCTTTGAGGCAAGGAAGGGATGGTAGGGTGAAGGAACCTTGGATGACAAGAGATGTGGAACATCTCATCCAGAGGAACAAGGAAGCTTACTTAAGGTTACAAGGGAGCCAGGAAGCAACTGAAGAATGGACTTAGGAGAGCTAGAAGGGGGCATGAAAAAGCTTTAGTGGGTAGGATTAAAGAAAACCCCAAGGTGTTCTATTTATGTGAGGAACAAGAGGATGGCCAGAGTGAGGGTAGGGTTGATCAGGGATAGTGGAAAGAACTTGTACCTAGAGTCGGAGGAGGTAGGTGAGGTCCTTACTGGATATTTTGCTTCAGTATTCACGATGAGAGGGACCTTGTCATTTGTGAGGACAGGGTTGATGTTAAGAAGGAGGATATGCTGCAAATTTTGAAAAACATGAGGATACAGAAGTTACTATGGGAAGTGAGGGAAGAATTTACTCTGCCCTTGGCGATGATCTTTGTGTCCTCACTGTCCATTGGAGTAGCACCTGATGATTAGAAGATGACAAATGTTATTCCCTTGTTCAAGAAAGGGAATAGGGATAACCCTGGGAATTATAAACCAGTCTTATGTTAGTGGTGAGCAAATTATTGTAGAGGTTTCTAAGAGACAGGATTGATGATTAATTGGAACAGCATAACTTAGTTAGAGATAGTCAGCATGGCTTTGTGAGGGGCAGGTCATGCAAACCAAGCCTTATTGAATTCTTTGAGGATGTGACAAATCACATTGATAAAGGTCAAGCAGTGGATATGATGTATATGAATTTCGGCAAGGCATTTGATAGGGCAAGGCTCATTCAGAAAGTAGTTGAAACTTTATTGCTAGAACAGCACAGCAGGTCAGGCAGCATCCAGGGAACAGGAGATTCGACGTTTCGGGCACAGGCCCTTCTTCAGGAATGAGCAGAGAGTGTTCAGCAGGAGAAGATAAAAGGTAGGGAGGAGGGACTTGGAGGAGGGGCGTTGGAAATGTGATAGGTGGAAAGAGGTCAAGGTGAGGGTGATAGGTCGGAGTAGGATGGAGGCGGAGAGGTCAAGAAGAAGACTGCAGGTCAGGAAGGCGGTGCCGGGCTGGAGGGATTCGGCTGAGACAAGGTGGGGGGAGGGGGGATGAAGAAACTGGTGAAGTCCAAGTTCATCCCCTGTGGTTGGAGGGTTCCCAGTCGGAAGATAAGACGCTCCTCCTCCGACCGTCGGGTTGTTGTGGTTTGGCGGTGGATGAGTCCAATGACCTGCATATCCTCGGTGGAGTGGGAGGGGGAGTTGAAATGCTGTGCTACAGGGTGGTTGGGTTGGTTCGTCCGGGTGGCCCAGAGGTGCTCTCTGAATCGCTCCGCAAGTAGGCGGCCTGTCTCCCCAATATAGAGGAGGCCACACCGGCTGCAGCGGATGCAGTAGATGATGTGGGTGGAGGTGCAGGTGAATCTGTGGCGGATATGGAAGTTTCCTTTGGGGCCTTGGAGAGAAGTGAGGGGGGAGGTGTGGGCGCAAGTGTTGCACCTCCTGCGGTTGCAAGGGAAGGTGCCGGGAGTGGAGGTTGGGTCAGTGGGGGGTGTGGATCTGACAAGGGAGTCGCGGAGGGAGTGGTCTCTACGGAAAGCTGATAGGGGAGGGGAGGGAAATATATCCTTGGTGCTGGGGTCTGTTTGGAGGTGGCGGAAGTGACGGCGGATGATGCGCTGTACATGGAGATTGGTGGGGTGGTAGGTGAGGACCAGTGGGGTTCTGTCCTGGTGGCGGTTGGAGGGGCGGGGCTCAAGGGCGGAGGAGCGGGAAGTGGAGGAGATGCGGTGGAGGGCACCGTCGACCACGTTGGGGGGGAAATTGCGGTCCTTGAAGAAGGAGGCCATCTGTGTTGTACGTATTTTGAACTGGTCCTCCTGGGAGCAGATGCGGCGGAGACGAAGGAATTGGGAGAATGGGATGGCGTTTTTACAGGGGGCAGGATGGGAGGAGGTGTAGTCCAGGTAGCTGTGGGAGTCGGTTGGTTTGTAGTAGATGTCCGTGTTGATTCGGTCGCCTGAGATAGAAACAGAAAGGTCTAGGAAGGGGAGGGAGGAGTCCGAGACTGTCCAGGTGAATTTGAGGTCGGGATGGAAGGTGTTAGTGTAGTGGATGAACTGTTCAACCTCCTCGTGGGAGCACGAGGTAGCGCCGATACAGTCATCAATGTAGCGAAGGAAAAGATGGGGGGTGGGGCCAGTGTAGTTGTGGAAGATGGATTGTTCCACATACCCTACGAAGAGGCAGGCATAGCTGGGGCCCATGCGGGTGCCCATGGCTACTCCTTTTGTTTGGAGAAAGTGGGAGGATTGGAAAGAAAAGTTGTTCAGGGTGAGGACCAGTTCGGTCAGTCGAAGGAGGGTGTCGGTGGAAGGGTACTGGGTGGTACGGCGGGACCTGCAGTCTTCTTCTTGACCTCTCCGCCTCCATCCTACTCCGACCTATCACCCTCACCTTGACCTCTTTCCACCTATCACATTTCCAACGCCCCTCCTCCAAGTCCCTCCTCCCTACCTTTTATCTTCTCCTGCTGAACACTCTCTGCTCATTCCTGAAGAAGGGCCTGTGCCCGAAACGTCGAATCTCCTGTTCCCTGGATGCTGCCTGACCTGCTGTGCTGTTCCAGCAATAAAGTTTCAACTTTGATCTCCAGCATCTGCAGACCTCACTTTCTCCTCATTCAGAAAGTAAGAAGGCATGGGATACAGGGAAACCTAACAATCTGGATACAGAATTGGTTGGTCCATAGAAGACAGAAGGTGGTAGTAGATGGAAAGAATTCAGCCTGAAGCTCAGTAACTAGTGGTATTCCACAGGGATCTGTTTTGGGACTCTGCTCTTTGGGATTTTTATAAATGACTTGGAAGAGGAAGTGGAAGGATGGGTTAGTAAGTTTGCTGATGACTTGTAGGTTGGTGGAATTGTGGATAGTGTGGAGGGCTGTTGTAGGTTGCAACAGGACATTGACAGGATGCAGAGTTAGACTAAGAACTGACAGATGGAGTTCAACCTGGAAAAGTGTGAACTGATTTATTTTGAAAGGTCACGTTTGAATGCAGGTGAGAGGGTTAAAGGTAGGATTCTGAGCAGTGTAGTGGAACAGAGGGATCTTGGGGTCCATGTCCATAGATCCCTCAAAGTTGCCACCAAGTTGATAGGTTTGTTAAGAAGGCGTATGGTGTGTTGGCTTTCATTAGGAGGGGGATTGAGTTTAAGAGCCACAAGGTTAGGCTGTAGCTCCATAAAACCCTGGTTAGGCCATACTTGGAATATTGTGTTCAGTTCTGGTCTCCTCCTATAGGAAGGATGTGGACGGTTTTGAGAGGCCGCAGAGGAGATTTACCAGAATGCTGCCTGGACTGGAGGGCAGGTCTTATGAAGAAAGGATGAGGGAGTTAGAGCTTTTCTCATTGGAGTGAAAAAGGGTGAGAGGTGGCTTGATAGAAGTGGACAAGATGAGAAGTGGCTTAGATAGAGTGGATAGCCAGAGACTGTTTCCCATGGTGGAAATGGCTATCACAGGGGGGCATAATTTTAAGGTGATTGGAGGAAGGTTTAGGGGAGATATCAGAGGTAGGTTCTTTACACAGAGAGTGGTGGGTGCGTGGAATGCACTGCCAGTGGTGGTAATAGAGTCAGATACATTAGAGGCATTTAAATAACTCATAGATAGGCACATGGATGATAGTAAAATGTACGGTAAGTTAATTTGATCTTAGAGGAGGATAAATGGTCAGCACAGCATAAAGGGCTGAAGGGCCTGTACTGTGCTGTATTATTCTGTGTTCTGTGTTCTAAACTCCACCTGCCATTTCTCCGGCCAAATCTTTAGCCCATATATATCCTGCTGTATCCTCTGGGAATCCTCCTATCTGCAGCTAACCCAATCTTTGTCTTGTTCATAAACATACTCATTAGGCCACCTATGTTGTCCTCCAAAACATTTATATATTTTACAAGCAACAATGTAAAATTGGAAATTGGAGGACTCAGTGTTGAATCCTCTGTGCTGTAGCCTGCCCAGGTGAAAGATGAGGTATTGTTTCTCCAATTTGCAGTTTGGTTCATTGGGGCAATGGAGGAAGCCTGGGATGGTCATGTCAGAAAGAGAGTGGGAAGAGGAATTAAAATGGGTGGAATGGTTCAGCGAGATGAGATGCTCGCTGAACCATTCCATAAGTTTATTTATAGTCTCCCTGATGTAGAGAAGACCACATTGTGAGCAGTTGATACGGTAATCTAGGTTGGAAGAGAGGCAGGTGAACCTCTGTCTCACCTGGAAGTACAGATTGGGGCCCTGGATCGAGGTGAGGGGATGGGGTAAAGGCAGGTTTTGTATCTTTTCCTGTTGCAGGGGAAGGTACCTGAGGATTCAAGGGGCTTGGTGGGGGGAGTAACGCAAACCAAGGACTGTTGAAGGTAATGGTCCTTACAGAAGGCAGACAGGCGTGAGGAGGGAAAGATGTTCTTGATGGTGGAGTCTAGTTGGAGTTGGTGAATGTGTTTAAGGAAGATATGTTGGATGTGGAGACTGGTGGGTCGTACATGAGGACAAGGGGGACTCTATCTTTATTGTGTTTGGAGGGGGGAGGTTTAGAGCAGTGGAATGGGAAATAGAGGTGGTGCAGTGGAGAGCTGTCTGGATGACAGAGGGATGAAAAGCACATTCTTTGACATCTGCAATGCTTGGGAGTGGAATGTCTCCTTGTCTGAGCAGACGGGGTGAGGGAGTGGGAGAACTGCATTGAGTTCTTGCAGGATACTGGGTGGGAGGAGATGTAGTCCAGGTAGTTATGGGAGGCTGTGTGTTTGCAGTAAACATTCATCTGGAGACTGTCACTGGAGATGGAAATGGAGAGGTCAAGAAAGGAGAGGGATATATCTGAGATGGACCAAGTGAATTTGAGGGTGTGGGCAAAGTTGATGAACTGCTCCAGTTCAGCCTGGGTGCAGGAAGATGCACTGATGCAGTCATCGATTTAATGGCGGAAGAGTTGGGGCACAGTGCCTGTGCAAGTACTGAAGTGGGACATAGCCAGCACAGAGGCTAGCGTAGCTGGAGGAAATGGGAGGAGTTAGAAGAAAAGGGTGAGGACTGGTTTGATGAGGTGGAGGAGGGTATTGATGGGTGGGTCTGTTGGAGAGGAGGTGGAAGAGCTGGAGGCTATCCTTGTGGGGCATGGGCACGTATAAGGACTGCACATCCACAGTGAAGATAACAAACCGGGGCGGTGGGGGGTGGGTGGGGGGGGCACATTACTGTAAGTTACTGAAGTGATGGAGGACATGATGGTGTTGAGGATGGGAGGGAGTGTCTGAACCAAGGAGGAGAGAATGGACTCGAGGTAGGACAAGATGAGTTTGGTGGGACAGGAGCACACCACCTCCATTCCCCATTCAACTGCTCTAACCACTGCCCCAAACGCAATGAAGACAGAGTCTCCCTTGTCGTCACCTACCACCCTACCAGTCTCCGCATCATCTTTAAACACTTCCACCAACTCTAAATAGATCCCACCACTAAGAACATCTTCCCCTCCTCAAGCATCTCTATCTACTGTTTCCTTCTGTAGTCCTTGGTTTGCACCATTCTCCCCACGAACCCCCCTGAACCCCTAGGTACCTTTCTCTGCAAACAGAAAAGATGCAAAACCTGCCAGTACACCATCCTCCTCACCTCCATCCAGGGCCCCAAGCTAGCCTTCCAGGTGAAACAGAGGTTCACCTGCCTCTCTTCCAACCAAGTACACTGCAACCTAGTACACTGCAACCTAGTACACTGCGATGTGGTCTTCCCTATATCGGGGAGACCAAACATAAACTTAGGGAACGGTTCACCAAGCATCTCAGCTGGGCCCACCGGGGCCAATCAGACCCCCCAGACACTGCCCATTTTAATTGCCCTTCCCCTTCCCCCTCCCTTTCTAACATGACCATCCTTGCCTTTCTCCATTGCCACAAAATACCAACCGCAAGTTGGAGGAACAACACCTTATCTTCCACCTGGGCAACCTACAGCCTGGAGGACACAACATTGAGTTCTCCAATTTCAAATAACTTCCCTTCCGTTTCCCTGATTCCCTTCCCAGTCCCTCCCCCTCCCCCTCCCTCTCACTTCTCCCTGCCACCAACCGGATTCATTCCTCCCACTGACCAACCAGATTGTACCCACTGTCTGTCTTCACCTATCCCCACTTCACCACACCGCCCCCGCCACTCCCTTTATCCGCAGCTCCCCCACACCCACCCCCAGCCCTGAAGAAGGGTTACACCCGAAACGGCGACTTCTCCACCTCCTGATGCTGTCTGGCTTGCTGTGTTTTCCCCGCCTCCTGCCTGTCTACTTTGGATTCCAGGATCTGCAGGTTTTTTGTCACTACCCTTTCCCTAGCTACCTTTATGCTCCTTAGCTATCTTTAAAATGCATTTAGATTTTCCTTAATCCTGCTTGCCACGTTCTAGCCCTCCTAATTCCTTGTTTGAGTTCTGCCCTGCCAGCTTTTGCATTCTTTGAACTCTCTGGTTGTCTTCAGTTTCCTAACCCTTGCATATGCCTCCTTTTTCATTTCAACTAAGCTGTCAATGTCTCTTGCCATCCAAGGTTCCTGAATCTTGCATTTGTTATCCTTCATTTACACAGGAATATGCTGGCCCTGAGCTCCAATCAACTGGCGTTTAAATGATTCCCTCATACCAGATGTGGATTTATCCTTGAACAGCTAGCCCCTTTTGATATTCCCTATTTCCTACTTAATATTGTGATATTGTGCCTTCCTCTAGTTTAATATTTGCACCCGAGGACAATCTTTGTCATTATCCATATTGGCCAATGTTCCTGAAATGCTTTCCCACTGAAACTTTGAACCCATGACCAGGCTCATCCCCAAATATCTGGTCCAGTTTGGCTGAGCCCTCCAAAGTGCCATCCCTCAGTACAGGTGTGATATTATCTTTTACCAGTCATGCACTCTGCTACCTCTTCTCTTTTCCCTCTCTATCTTGTCTGAAGCATTTAAATCCTGAAATGTTAAGTTGCCAGTCCTGTCCATCTCTCAATCAAGACTCTGTAATAGCTACAACATCACAGATTATATGTGTTAACCCAAGCTCTACATTTATCTGCCTTACCTGTCACACTGCTTGTATTAAAACAAATACACCTCAGACTGCCAATCCTGCTATGTTCACTAACTTGTCCCCTATCTCTTCTTCCTCTTAGCCTTCTTGACTTAGTTTCTGATTCTTCCTCAGTCATTTTCCTTGCTGACCTACTGCCCTGGTTCTCTCCAGTACGTTCCCCCCCCCCCCCCACCACATTAGTTTAAACCATCCTGAGTAGCACTAGTACACTTTCATTCCAGGATGTTGGTACTCTCCTCCAGTTATGTGCAACCCATCTGTCTTGTATAGGTCCCACCTGCCCTGGAAGACATCCCAATGATGCACAAGTCTCAAGCCCTCCGCACCTAAATGAACTCTTTAGCCACACATTTAACTGTACTGTCTTCCTAGCCTCACTGGCACATGGCACAGGAAGTAATCACAAGAATTACAACCCTAGAGGTCCTGCTTTTTCCCCAAACTTTTTTCCCTTTGCAGAAACTCTTCTCTTTTTCTTTCTCTGTAGTTGGTACCAACATTAACACCACACAAATGCCAGGCTATGACCATCACCAGTAAGAGACAATCTAACCACCACCCCTTGGCATTCAATGGTGTTGCTATCACTGAATCCCCCACTGTCAACGTTCTGGGAGTTATCATTGCCCAGAACTCACTAGACTCACTACATAATTACAAACATAGTGGCTACAAGATCAGGTCAGAGACTAGGAATACTGAGGTGAGAAAAATACCTCCTGACTCCCCAGAGCCTACTTACCATCCACAAGGCACAAGTCAGGAGTGTGATGGAATACTTACAGTCTACCTGGATGAGTGCAGCCTCAACAACACTCAAGAAGCTTGACACCATCCAGGTCAAATCAATCCACTTGATTGGCACTACATCCACAAATATTCACTCCCTCCAGCACCCACATTCAGTAACAGAGTGTGTACTATCTACAAGATGCACTGTGGAAATTCACCAAAGATCCCCAGGTAGCATCTTTCAAACCAACAACCACTTTGATCGTGAAGGACAAGGGCAACAGATATATAGGAACACCACTTTCAAGTTTCTCTCCAAGCCATCCTGACTTGAAAATATATCACCGTTCCTTCACTGTTG
The DNA here is from genome assembly GCF_037043375.1 of Chiloscyllium plagiosum. Taxonomy (NCBI): domain Eukaryota; kingdom Metazoa; phylum Chordata; class Chondrichthyes; order Orectolobiformes; family Hemiscylliidae; genus Chiloscyllium; species Chiloscyllium plagiosum. The sequence goes on from NW_028270151.1 coordinate 91,929,615, forward strand.
CAAGGCCAAAATCCCTAGGATTGTGAGTCAATCCACAGCACATGGACAGCAGCAGTTCAAGAAGGTAGCTTACAACCACCTTCTCAAGAGCAATTAAAGAGGGGCAATAAATGCTGGCCAGCCAGTGATGTCCACATCCCACAAACGAATAAATAAAGAACCTCTGCCTGCTCACCTCTCCCTTTCATACTGTCCTATGCCTGCTCTGAGAAATCCTTGATTCTGGCACTAGGGAGGAAACACACCATCCTGGAATCTTGTTTGTGAAACTCATATATGTGCCCCTAACTATAGAGTCCCCTACTGCTCACTTACTCTTTGACACTCCCTGCTGCTTTTCCCTTAGATGCCATTCCCCTCCAACAGTATCCAAAATAGAAAACCTATTTGACAGGAGAATGGCGAAAGTGGGCTCCTGCACTGTCTGCTTACCACTGCTCATCTTCCTGGTGGTCACCAAACTCTTCTCTGTCTGTGTAGTCCTTATTGGTGGTGTGACCACATTGCTAAATGTGCTATCTACAACATTCTCAGCTTCATGGATGGTCCATAGTGAGTCAGCTCAGGCGCTACATGTGCCAATTCAGGAGCTGCAGCTGAAACCACTTTCTGTATACTGAAGTGTCATATTGCCAGAGGATCATACAAGGGGCCGGGTACAGTTGCCATTTTAAACCTTATCGACCATATCAACCTTATCAACTATAGACAATAATCTCGGAACAGGCTATACAACCTAATCTATCAGCCACAAAACTTGGATCTCTTACTCCTGCTCTTTTATCCAATCAGACTATAACTACACAAAGTAAATATCGTTTTTCAAAAGAGTGATAGAGTCATACAGCATGGAAACAGACCCTTCGGTCCAACTAGATCACACTGACCATGCTTCCAAACTAAAGTTGTCCCACCTGCCTGCGTTTGACCCATATCTTCCAAACTTCTCCTATTCATGTACTTATCCAAATGTCTTTTAAAGGTGTAATTGTATCTGCATCCACCACTTTCTCTGGCACTTCATTCCACACACTAACCACACTCTGTATAAAAATATTGTCCCTTATATATAGAGTCATACAAGTCCATAGCATGGAAATAGGCCTAACTTGCCCATGCAGCCTACTTTTCACAATTAATCCCATTTGCCTGCATTTGTTCAGTATCCCCTTATACTTATCCCATCATGTACCTGTCTAATGTTTCTTAAATGACAACATTGTACTTGCTTCCACCATTATCTCTGAGGAGAAAGTGAGGGCTGCAGATGCTGGAGGTCAAAACTGAAAATGTGTTGCTGGAAAAACGCAGCAGGTCAGGCAGCATCCAAGGAGCAGGAGAATCGACGTTTCGGGCATAAGCCCTTCTTCAGGAATCAGTTTCCTGAAGAAGGGCTTATGCCCGAAACGTCGATTCTCCTGTTCCTTGGATGCTGCCTGACCTGCTGCGCTTTTCCAGCAACACATTTTCAGCTCCACCATTATCTCTGGCAGCCAATTTCAGACACTCACCACCGTTTGTGTGAAGAGGTTGCTTCTCTGGACCCTTTTGTGCCTCTCCCCTCTCACCTTAAAGCTGTGTCCTCTAGTTTTAGATTCTTCTATCATGGGGAAAAGCTGTTGGCTATCTACCTTATCAATGAATCTCGTAATTTTATAATCCTCTCTAAGGTCTCCCAAAGTCTCCGATTTTCCAAGGAACAAAATCGTAGCCTATCCAGCCTCTCCTGATGACTCAAACCTCCCAGTGCAGGTAGCATCCTAGAAAATCTTTTCCTTACTCTTTCTGGTTTAATAATATCCTTTCTGTTGTAGGGCGACCAGGACTGTATGCAGTTTTCCAAATGAGGTGTCACCAAAATCTTGTATAACAGCAACAAGACATCCCAACTCTGATACGCAATGCTCTGACCAATGAAAGCAAGCATGCCGAAAGCCTTCTTCACCACCTATGACTCCACTTTCAAGGGGCTATGAACCTCTACCCCTCAATCTCTTTGTTCTATGATACTCACCAGGGTCCTACAATTGACTGTAAATCCTGCCCTGGTTTGACGCACCAAAGTGTAACATCTTGCATTTATCCAAATTAAACTCCTATTAGCCATTCCTCAGACCACTGGCCCAGTTGATCAAGATCTCGCTGCCTTCCCAGATAACCTTTATGACTGTCCAGTATACTGCCAATCTTGGTGACATCTGCAAACTTCCTATCTATCCTTCCTAATTTCTCATCCAAATCATTTACATAACTGATAAATAACAGTGGGCACTGATGTCTGTGGCGAAAGTGAGGACTGCAGATGCTGGATATCCGAGTCTAGATTAGAATGGTGCTGGAAAACACAGCAGGTCAGGCAACATCCGAGGAGCAGGAAAATCAACTTTGCAGGCAAAAGTCGGGGCGGAGAGATAAATGGGAGGGGTGTGGGGCAGGGGAGAAGGTAGCTAAGAGTACAATGGATGGAGGTGGGGATGAAGATGATAGGTCAGAGAGAAGAGTGGAGCAGATAGGTGATCTCTGTGGCACACCAATAGTCACAGGACTCCAGTCTGAAAATCAACCCTTAGCACCATCTTCTACCATCAAGCCTAATTTGGAACCAATTGGCTAGCTGTCCCTGGATCCAATGTTAACCTTACTCAACAACCTATCATGTGATACCTTGTCAAAGGCCTTGCTAAAATCCATACAGACAATGTCTATTGTGCTGCCTTCATTTACCTTCTTGGTCACACTTTCTAAAAACTCAATTAAATTCATGACGCACAATATCCCACACACAAAACCATGCTGACTATCCCAAATGATTCCTTGCCTCTTCAACAGCTTATTGATCCTGTCTCTTTTAACAACTGTGAAGTTCTGTAGTTCCAGTCTGCAGTTTCCAGGCAGTTCCATGCAGCCTTTCTTAAATAATGGCTCAACACCCTCCAATCTTCAAGCACTTCACCTCTGTCTGTCGATAATACAAATATTTCCACTAGACGCCCAGCAATTTCCTTCCTAGCCTCACACAAAGTCCTGGGATACATATCATTAGGTCTTGGGGATTTATCAACCTTAATGTGTTTCAAGATTTCCAGGACCTCCTCTTCTTTAATGTTGAAAATCACACAACACCAGGTTATAGTCCAACAGGTTTAATTGGAAGCACACTAGCTTTCAGAGTGACGCTCCTTCATCAGGTGGTAGTGAAGGGCTCAATCCTAACAGAATTTGTAGCAAAAATTTACAGTGTGATGTAACTGAAATTATACATTGAAAAATTGATTGTTAAGTTTTTCATCTGTTAGAATACCGTGATAGTTTCACTTCTTTCATGTGTAAATCACTAAACCTTTTTTTTCAAAAAGTTATATTCTCGGGTTAGCTGTTAACAATGGTGATAGCTAGACAATATGTTGAAGGTGTTGGCCCCCTGTGTTCTCTGTCTATGCCATGATGTTTAGATTGATTCTAATCTAAAAAGTGAGATAATGGAGTTTTACATGAATTCATGCAGTTTTTGAGCTCTTTAATGTTGACTCTCTTCAAGACATCTTTGTTTATTTCCCTAATTCCATTTCTTGATGGTAAATGTTGATGAGAAATATTAATTTAGAATCTCACTCATCTCTTGTGGCACTGCTCTCCCTAGTTACTCCTTCATAGACATGTAGAATCTCTTCAGACTCTATTTTATCTGCCAGAGCCATCTCATGTCCCCTTTAAGCCCTCCTGATTTCTCTCAAGTGTTTTTTGACACCCTCGATACTCCTCAAGGAATTCACTTGATCCTATATGTCATATGCCTCCTTTTTCTTGATGGAGACCTCAATAACTTAGTCATCCAGAGTACCTTACTCCTGCCAGCCTTATACTTTACTCTCTTAGGAATGTGTTGGCCTTGAACCCTCATTAACTCACTTTTGAAAGCTTCCCACTTACCAGACATCCCTACGCCTGCAAAGAATCTTCCCCAATTAACTTTTCCAAGTTCCTGTTTAAGACCATCAAAATTAGCCTTGCCCCAATTTAGAACTTTAACTTGTGGGCCAGATCTATCTTTTTCCCTAGCTATTTTAAACCTAATGAAATGATGGTCACTGATCCTAAAGTGCTCCCTTACGAACACTTCCATCACTTGCCCTGCTTTAGTTCCAAAGAGGAGGTCAGGTTTTGCCCCTTCTCTCGTAGGCTGTCTAGATATTGCAAGAGAAATTCTTCCTGAACATATTTAACTAATTTCTCTCCACAACACAATGTCAATTCCACTCAATGTTAGGAAAATTAAAATCCCCAACTATTTCAACCCTATTATTCTTGCAGCTATCTGCGATTTCCTTCCATATTTGCTGTTGGGATGCCTAAAGCACAATGCTATCAAAGTAATCTTGCTTTCTTATTTCTCAGTTCTATCCATGCAGACTCAGTTGATGAACTCTTAAGCATGCCTTCTCTCAGTACTGCTGTGGCATTCTCCTGAATCAAAGATGCAATGCCTCCTCTTCTTCTGTCCTTCCTATAGCATCTGTACCCCAGAATATTGAGGAGCTGGCCCTGTCCCTCCCTCAGCCATGCTTCTGTAATAGCTATAATATGTCACTTTGAAATTTTATTTCAAAAATATACTTCATTCATAAAATCTTTACAGACATATAGAGTCACTAGTTCAGTTAGGTATTGTCTTTGCATATGGAAAAACAAATAAACATTGGAGTTTAATTTTTCTGACAGTTCCAATTTTTCTCTGGGAAGCCAGGGAGGAGATTGCACAGCCTTTGGTTTTGATCTTTATGTCGTCATTGTCTACAGGAATAGTGCCAGAAGACTGGAGGGACTGAAGGACTTGAGGCTGTTTTCGCCAGAGAGAAGAAGGTTGAGAGCTGATTTTATTGAGACATATAAGATAATCAGAGGGTTAGATAGGGTGGATAGTGAGAGCCTTTATCTTTGGATGGTGATGGCTAGCATAAGAGGACATAGCTATAAATTGAGGGGTGATAGATATAAGACAGATGTTAGAAATAGTTTCTTTGCAAGGTTTGTGAACTGGAACAACACATCTATCCTGGGACAGGCTAAGCAAAGACATGCTAGAGAATTCCTAGAGGCCTGACGCTCCAACCACAACGCATAAACAAACACATAGATTTAGATATCATCTATCAACCCCTCAGAAAACGAACAGGAAATGACATCACCACAAACCCCAGGAACCCCATCCAGGACAAACATATAAATAGAAAGCAGGAGACAACAGCTTCGCTTCATTTGGAGGTCACCACTGATGGTGTTACCTAGCCAGGTAATGAAACGTCTGGATATCACACCTACAGCTCAGCGAACAAACCTACACCCTATAGTTTCTTTACTCAGAGAGTAGTAGGGGTGTGAACGCACTGCCTGCAACAGTAGTAGACTTGCCAAGCTTAAGGGATTTTAAATGGTCATTGGATGAAAATGGAATAGCAAGGATAAATACGTTTCAGATTGGTTCCACTGGTCAGTGCAACGTCGAGGGCCGAAGGGCCTGTACTGCGCTTTAATGTTCTATATTCTAGTTCCACAATCCCAAGGCATTTCTTGCTTATGCAAGAAACTATTTACATACATTTGAGTTGACGAGATGGTCTGATAACTGAAAGGACCCCCATTGTACTTGGGTGTTTTTTCTCCACTGTGCCTTGGCAGCAGCTGCCCCAAGCTTTTGAATGTCCCTCAGTACACAGTCCTGGATCTTGGAACATGCCAGTCTACAACACTCAGTCAAGGCCAACTCCTTGCTCTGGAAGACCTACAAGCTTCAGGCAGACCAAAGAGTGTCTTTCACCAAGGTGGCCATCATCCAGGTGTACTCAATGTTTATCTTTGCGTGCATCCCAGGGAACAGACCTTCTCCTCTGCCAGGTTTCTCTCCTCAGGCACTACTCAATCAGTCTGCATAATTAGTTCCTGAGCAGCTAAGCTTATGTCCATGATCCTCTTTTTAGGTGTGGTGATAGAACCAACCTCTGGATGTAGGTTTGCTCACTGAGCTGGAAGGTTCATTTCCAGATGTTTCGTCACCCTACTGGGTAACATCTTCAGTGGGCCTCAGGCAAAGCACTGCTGATAATTCCTGCTTTCTATTTATATGTTTGGATTTCTTTAGGTTGGTGACATATTCTCCTTTGGTGACATAATTTCCTGTGGTGAAGTCACTTCCGGTTCTTTTTCTCAGGGGGTGGTAGATGGGGTCTAACTCGATGTGTTTGTTGATAGAGTTACGATTAGAATGCCATGATTCTAAGAATTCTCGTGCGTGCCTGTGTTTGGCTTGTCCTAGGATGGATGTGTTGTCCCAGTCGAAGTGGTGTCCTTCCTTATCTATTTGTAAGGGTACTAGTGAGAGAGAACCAACCTCTCCCAGAGTCCTCCTCAGTCACTTCTCACTAGTGGCCTCTGAGGCAGGGTTGCTGTTGAGATCACATTTCGAGTACAGTAACAGATTGTATGTTTTAATGTTTGTTGCAGTTTTGATCTCCGTTTTGAAGGAAAGGTATCATTTCATTGGAGAGAGTTCAGAGAAGATTCACTTAGATGTTCCCTGGTATAAGGGATTGCCTTCTGAGAAAAAGGTTAAAGAGGATGAAACTCTTCTCACTAGAGGTGAGAAGAATGAAAGAATATTTCATTCACACATATAGGATTCTTAAAGAGCTTGACAGGGTAAATGCTAAGAGCATGTTTCCCCTCATGAGGCAGGTTAGGACCAAAGACATAGTTCCATTGTAAAGAGATGTCAAGGTAAGACTGTGATGAGAAAGAATTTCTTCTCCTGGAGGTTTGAGATTGTTTGGAACTCAGTGTCACAGACAGCTGTGGGGTAGAATCCATGTGTGTACTTAAGGCTGAAATAAATAGATTCTTGGACATTAGAGGAATCAAGGGTTACTAGAAAACAGCAGGAAAATGGATGGGAGGAATGTTAGATCAGCCATGATCCTATAGAATTGCAGAGCTGGCTCGAGGGGTCGAATGGCTTCCTCCTTTTCCTATTTGTTACGGTTTAATTGTTGCTCAGCTGTTGCATGCATCTACTTTCAGAATTCATGTTGTTGGAATTCCTCACGTCGCAGCATGCAATGTAAAATATTTCTGTCTTACTGACGCATTCATAAACAAGTTTGAACAGAAAGTATACAAGATCCTATTACATCAACCTTCCTGTGATGAACAACCCATTCATTTGTCGAAGAGATTATTCCTTTATCAAAATGTCAGAAGTGGGTAGTGTTCACTCATCATTTCACAATGCATATTTCCTGTCGTAGTTTCTCAGAGAATTTTAGATTGGGTTGAAAAGTGATGTTCATAAGAATTTTCTTTCAAAAAAGCATGAATAGGCCATGTGGCCACTTCAATCATGACTGCTCTTTCACTTCAGTGATACCTTTTTGTTGCATCCCCTTAGCTGCTTTCCAATCAAAATCCTATTTAACAATGCAATCATGAATTGTTATAGCAGAGGATGGCCAATTGATCCAGCTAGTCTGAATTTTCTTCTATGCAGCTCATATATAGCCCTCCTGCACCCTCTCAGGCAATCATGCTATTCAAATACTCAGCAGAGTTATAAAGTGAAGGAACATTTGTAGCACAGAATGAGGTCATTCTGCCCATCACGTCTGCAATGGTTGAAAAACAAGTCATGCAGCCTAATCCCATTTTCTATCTTTTGGAGGTTTGGGATGCCAGATGCAGGCATCTTTTAAATAAGTTGAGAGTTTCTGCCTTTATTGTTCTTTCAGGCAGTGAGTTCCAGACGTCAACTTTCCTTTGGGGAACAAACATCTTTCTGAATTCTCCTTTAGTTTCCTTTTTATGTTTATGGACATGGGATGTGGCCATTTTACTGTCCATCCATAATTACTTTCTCACTCTTAGCTGCATGGTTAGTTTTGTTTCATCTGCAATCATCTTGATGATATCATTTACATTTAAGTCTAAGTTATTAATATATACCCAGAAAAAAGCAGTGTACTCCCACAGGGCTGATCTGATTTTAACCTCAAATAAACATTCCTTTATATCCCTGACAATCTTTCACCCCTTTGGTTAAAAAGAATCGGTCTATCCCTGCCTTAAAAATATTGAAAGATACTGCTTCCACTGCTTTTGAGCACCTACTCCCCTTACTGAAGAACGACTTGCACCCCTAACCTTTACTCCCCTCACTGAGGAACAAAATGTGCCTCCAACACGTTACACCCTCACTTGGCATCAGTTCAAGTGCTTTAAATTAAGGGGGGGTAGATATAGGACAGATGTTAGGGGTAGGTTCTTCACTCAGCGAGTCGTTAGTTCATGGAATGCCCTGCCAGTAACAGTGGTGGACTCTCCCTCTTTATGGGCATTTAAGAGGGCATTGGATAGGTATATGGAGGATAGTGGGTTAGTGTAGTTTAGGTGGGCTTGGATCGGCGCAACATCGAGGGCCCAAGGGCCTGTACTGCGCTGTATTCTTCTATGTTCTATGTTCTATGTTCACCCCAAACCTAAGCCCTCCCAGAGAAAGTTAAAAATCACATAATACCAGCTTATCATTTAACAGGTTTATTTGGAAGCACTAGCTTTCTGAGCGCTGCCCCTTCATCAGGTGGTTGTGGCGTATAAGATTGTAAGTCACTGAACTTACAGCAAAAGTTTACAGTGTGGTGCAACTGAAATTATATTTTGAAAAAGACCTGAATTGTTTGTTACACCTCTCATCTTTTAGAATGACCATATTGGTTTCAGTTCTTTCATATGTAAATCTCACAACCTTTCTTTTAAAGTTACATTCTCAAGTGAACTTTAACAACTTTAACTGAAGGTGTGAGGTGCCCTGTGGATCCTACAGTCACCACCTCCACACCACCCACCCCCACCCCCACCCCATGCCCCAGGTGAGCATCACTTCTGTAATTGACGTCACCCCCGGTCCCACTACTACCACATCCACTCGCAGCTCCTGCCCCACACCAGGTCCTAGCTCCCAGCCCTGCTGAGTTTTCACCAACCCCCTCACTGAGGACAAATGATCATCCTCAGCAGAGGCCTTACCTTCATCCCTCTTCGTACTCAGATCAACTAATTCAATGCACATCGAGACATTGAACTTTTCTTCTGCCATCTCTGCCTCCGAGCTTACTTTGTCCACCAAGACTCCCGCCCACCTTCTGAGGACCCCTTCTCCCACCTCCAACACACCTCATCACCTGGACACCCTGTGCCAGTCTGTTACCCGTCCTCGATCGCTTTATTTCCAACTGCCGCCAGGACATTGACTGCCTCAACTTGTCCACCACCCTCCCCCACTCCAACCTCTCACCCTCACAACCCTCCACTCCCTTCACTTCAACCCTAACCTCACCATCGAACCCACAGACAAGGGGTGTACAGTGGTAGTTTGATGCATTGACCTCTACATTGCTGAAGCCAGGAACCAACTGAAGATACCACCTTCTCCTGCCCCCTCGACCATGGCCTCACCTCCCATCACCAAACCATCATTTCCCAAACCATACACAACCTCCCACCCACAGCTTCCAACCTCATAGTTCAGGAAACCCGCACTGGCCAATTCTACCTCCTACCCAAGATCCACAATCCTGACTATCCTTGTCGACCCATCATATCGGCCTGCTCCAGCCCCAATGATCTCATCTACACATACCTTGATATTGTCCTATTTGCCCCTGCTCCAGGAACACCCCACATACGTTCAGGACACCACACACACCCTCCACCTCCTCCTAGACTTTGGTTTCCCTGGCCCCCAACACCTCATCTTCACCATGAACATCCAGTCCCTATACACCTCCATCTGCCATGACCAGGGCCTCCAAGCCCTCCGTTTTTTCCTCACCTGATGTTCCCACCAGTACCCTTCGACTCTCAACTCCCACACTCTGGAGCTACATGTTCCTCAGTGAGGGGAGTATGTGTCGGAGTTGCACGTTATTCATCAGTGAGGGGGCAAGGTATTAGAGTTCCATCCGATGAAGAGTCACTGGATTTGAATCATGAACTCTGCTTTCTTCTCATACTTGTTGCCAGATTTTCCGAGTTTTATTGTTGTTTCTGTTTTTGTTGTTGTAGAGTTATTGTTGTTCCTCAGTGAGGGGGCTAAATAGTTGACTTATATGTTGCTCTTCAATGCTGCCCTGAGCATTGGAGAAGTAGTAAATGTTTGGTTACGGGCTGACCCTGTTGGTTTTTGTATCTTCATTGGCTGTTCCCTTCCTTTGCATATTGGTGAGTGGGAACTTGGAAAAATTCTTCAGCATTCCATTTCCTACCATGTGTTTAGCTGCTGTGAATGGCCTGGATGCTAACCAGGTAAAGGTCTGTAATTCAGAGTGAATACACAAGATTAAGATTTTCCTCATGAAAGCCTGCTATAATCTAATCCTGCCTTCTCACAAACTGCAGGAACAAATCAAATCACCACTTAATATTTAATGCCAATCAGAAAAAGGGCAAGGAAAATAAGATTAAAGTCCTCCACAAAAATTCTGTGCCACAGAGGCAACTTACCAATTGGTTCCCCATTTGGCGTGAGTTGCCATTTTTAGCCAGTGTTCTTGGCTGTCACTCATTCCCTACCTCTGCATCATTCCCTTCCACATCCACTGCCCTGTCTGAGCCAGAGGTTATATCTTTCATCCCATCAGTGCATGCCATTTTTCATCCATGACTTTTCCTCAGGGATCCCTGCAGAAACTGTAAGCATCAACCTTCGTTTCTGAGTTATTCTGTAAAGTGATGTTGTCCTGTTCTTTCAATGCCACTATCATTGCAGCCCAGATACCAGCATAAGTGTGTGCATGGAGACTAAATGCAGTCCAGGAACATAGAAACAAGGAGTGGAAGGAAGCCATTCAGCCCTTTGGGTTTGCTCTGCTATTCAATAAGATCATGGCTAGTTTGTTTATGTTTTGAATTACACATTCCCCTCACCCCGATAGCCTTTAACTCTTGTGCCAAAGAACCTCTACCTCTGTCTTTTAAGTATTCAATTGCCTTCTGAGGCTCAAAGTTCCAAAGTTGCACAACAGTCCAGTGGCAAAAAACTCCATGTGTTCAACGTATCTTCATAAGACAAGCTGCTCATTTCAGGTATCAGGCCCAGGTCAATGCTCTCACTTGAATCCCACCAGGGCAGTTGGGTTACATTTGAATCAATGAAATACTGATGGAGAAAGTGAGGGCTACAGATGCTAGAGATCAAAGATCAGATCTTCATCCTAAGAGGAATCCACACACTGAACAAACATGGTTTCTACACCATATTGGACATTAAAGACTGTAAGTACAACAAACTTTCATACACCTGCCTCAATACTTGGGGTTCCTCAACCATTCCAGAAGCTTCTCCTGGCCTCCAGAACTGCTTGGACGTCATCAGTCATGTAGGTGCTGCAGCGAGTGATGATGTCAATTCTGCTCCCGTTGTGCCACGGACCACAGCCATTGCCGACCACTCCATCTCCGCAATCACTGGCTGGACAGTTGCCTCGGCGACCAGTGCTGAATCCACCACCGTCATGACCGCTACAAGATCCACCGTCACCGGAACCGACCCAAAGTCTACCCTGCACATCACTTCCACTCCTGCAGTTGCCGCCGCCGCAGCTACTTCCACCCCCAGTGACATCACTCACCGAATCACCAATGACGACATCATCAATGTCATGCACCATGTCACTTCTGCCCCCACCAACATCACACACTGGAACTCAGCCAACGACATCATTTACGTCACACATTACGTCACTTCTGTCTCACAGATACTGCCGAAGGCCTGACTTCTGCCCCCTTGACCCCCATGGGCAGCGTCACCTCCGTTGGTGACATCACTGATGATCCTATAACCACACCCACTCCAGTGATAGTTTCCACCCACACTCCCAGCTTGAGCCCCAAGACAGGTCCTCACTCTCAGTCCTGCAATTTTTTCACCATCCTGCCTGACGTCCTCGCACCCCCCGCCCCCCCCCGAACTGAGGATGAATGATCAGTCCTCAGTAACTGCCTTACCTACACCCCACTACCTTCCCGTATCCATGAGTTCGACACACTTTGCGACATTGAACAATTCTTTCACCGTCTCTGCCTCCAGGCTTACTGTTTCCATCACCCACCCTCCGAGGACCCCTTCTCCCCTCTCCAACACACTCCATCCATGTGGACACCCTGTGATCTCTTCACTTGAAATTGCTGCCGTGACATAGACCACCTCAACCTGTCCACCCCCCTCACCTATTCCAACCTCTCGCCCTCGCAATGTGCAGTCCTCAACTCCCTCCGTTCCAACCCCAACATCACCATCAAAACAGCAGACAAGGTGGGGCACAGTGGTAGTTTGGTGCACTGACATCTACACCGCTGAAGCCAGGTAGCAACCTGTGGACACCTCCTCCTACAGCCCCCTCGACCACAACCCCACCTCCTATCACCAAACCATAATCTCCCAGACCACCGACAACATCATCAGCTCTGAGGATCTCCCACCCATTGCCTCCAACCTCATAGTCCAGGAACCCCACACCGCCCAATTCTCCCTCCTACCCAAAATCCACAAACCTAACTGCCCCGATCGACACATTGTCTCAGCCTGCTGCTGCCCCACCAAACTTACCTCTGCATCCTTTGACATTGTCCTGTCTCCCTTAGTCCAGGAATTCCCCAACTACATTTGGGACACCACCCACGCCTTCCACCTCCTCCATGACTTTCATTTCCCTGGCACTATGGACATCCAGCCATGTACATATCCATCTGCCATGATGGAGGCCTGCAAGCCCTTCAGTTCTTCCTCGCACACCAACCCAACCAGTAACCTTCCACTGATACTCTCATTTGATTGGCTGAACTAGTCCTTAGCCTCCACAACCTCTCCTTCCAATTCTCCCACTTCCTTCAGATCAAAGGGGTAGCCATGAGCCCCCAAATGGGACTCAGCTTTGCCTGCCTCTTCACCAGGTACGTGGAACAGTCCATCTTCCACAGTTACACCGGCACCATTACCCACCTTTTCCTCTGCTATATGGATGACTGTATTGGTGCCACCTCATGCTCCCATGAGGAGGTTGAACAGTTCATCAACTTCACAAACACCTTCCAACCCTGACCTCAAATTCACCTGGACCATCTCAGATACCTTCCTCCCCTTCCTAGGCCTCTCCATCTCCAGTTTTGGTGACCAACTCAACACGGACATCCACTAAAAACCTACAGACTCCCACAGCTACTTGTACTATACCTCCTCCCACCCTGCTTCCTGTAAAAACACTATCCCTTATTCCCAATTCCTCCACTTCCACAATATCTGCTCCCAGAAGGACCAATTGTACCAGAAAGCATCCCAGATAGCCTCCTTTTTCAAAGACTACAATTTCCCCTCCAGCACATCTCCTCCACATCCTGCATCTCCACCTTTCAACCCCACTCCTCCAATCACAGCAAGGAGAAAAACCCCGCTCCTCACCTTCCACCCCACCAACCTCTGGCTACATCGCATCATCCTCTGCTACCTACAAACAGACCCTACCACCAGAGATGTATTCCCCTCCCCATCTGCGTTTCAGAGACCATTCCCTCTAAGACTCCCTTGTGAGGTCCACGCTCCCCACCAACCCACCCTGCACTTTCTGCACCTTCCCCTGCCATTGCTAGATGTGCAAAGCTTCACCTACATCTCTTCTCTCACGTCTGTCCAAGGCCCCAAAGGATTCTTTCACATATGACAGAAATTTACCTGCACTTCCACACATGTCATCTACTGTATCTGTTGCACCCGATGTGGCCTCCTCTACATTGGGGAGACAAGACGTCAACTTGCGGATTGTTTCAGAGAACATCTCTGGGACACCCGCACTAATCAACCCCGCTGGCCTGTGGCTGAACACTTCAACTCCCTCTCCCACTCCGCCAAGAACATGCAGGCCCTGGGCCTCCTCCATCGCCAAATCCTAACTACCAACACCTGGAGGAAGAATACCTTCTCTTCTGCCTTGGGACTCTCCAACCATACAGGAGAAATGTGGATTTCACCAGTTTCCCCATTTTCCCCCCTTCCACCTTAACCCAGTTCCAACCTTCCAACTTGGCACCACCTTCTTGGATGGTCCTACCTGTCCAGCTTCCTTCCTACCTACCTGCTCCACTTTCCTCTCCATCCTATCACTTTCAGCCCCACCTACTTATTGCATTCCTAACTCCCTTCCCCCAAGTCCTACCCATCTCCCATTTATCTCTCAGCCCTCTTGGCCCACAAGTCTTATTCCTGATGAAGGGCTTATGCTGACATGTCAAAATTTCTTCGGATGCTGCCTGACCGGCTGTGCTTTCCTTGGATTCTGGCCACCATGTAACCTTTGTTGTAAAAACGTCATCTAGTTCACTGATCTTTTAGGGAACGGAATCTGCTGTACTTACTTGGTCTAGCTGACATGTGATCCCAGACCTACAGAGATTTATTCAAGGATATTGATGGAAGTGAGAGAGGAAGTTTCAGTCACTGGCTATATTTTTTGGTCTTCCTTAGACTGTTCAAAGAAAGGATGTGAAGATTAACTGAACAAGTACGGGTGGCGGGCAAACTTGCTGAAGGATAAATAATAGTCACATGAAAAAATGTGGGTTAATTCAGAAAAGCAAGCATAAATTTCTTGAGAGAAAATTGTTTGCCAATACTGCTGCTACTTTCAATTGTTAATCGTTCTCTGAAATAGTCCTAGTACGCCATTCAGTTCAAGCAGCAATTAGGGTGGGCAATAAATAAAACCCGCTATGCCCACATGTCATGAACAAATAAAAACCAACACAACCTCTTCTGAACCATACCTAATGGTTCCTGAAGGATCCCTCTCAATGGTGCTTGATTTTGTGAAGGGCAGGTCGTGCCTCACAAACCTTATTGAATTCTTTGAGAAGGTGACTAAGGAGGTGGACGAGGGGAAAGCAGTAGATGTGGTGTATATGGATTTTAGTAAGGCGTTTGATAAGGTTCCCCATGGTAGACTACTGCAAAAAATACGGAGGTATGGCATTGAGGGTGAGTTGGAGGTTTGGATTAGGAGTTGGCAGGCTGGAAGAAGACAGAGGGTAGTAGTTGATGGCAAAGGTTCATCTTGGAGTGCCGTCACTAGCGGTGTTCCGCAAAGATCTGTTTTGGGACCATTGCTGTTTGTCATTTTTATAAATGACCTGGAGGAGGGGTTAGAAGGTTGGGTGAGCAAGTTTGCGGATGATACGAAAGTCGGAGGAGTTGTAGACAGTGAGGAAGGATGTGGCAGGTTACAGTGGGATATAGATAAGCTGCAGAACTGGGCAGAAAGGTGGCAAATGGAGTTCAATGTAGGTAAGTGTGAGGTGATTCATTTTGGTAAGAGTAATAAAAAGATGGGGTACTGGGCTAACGGTCGGATACTTGGTAGTGTGGATGAGCAGAGGGATCTTGGTGTCCATGTACACAAATCTTTGAAAGTTGCCACCCAGGTAAATAGTGAGGTGAAGAAGGCATATGGCGTACTGGCTTTTATTGGTAGAGGAATTGAGTTCCGGAGTCCTGAGGTCATGATGCAGTTGTATAAGACTCTGGTGCAGCCGCATCTGGAATATTGTGTGCAGTTTTGGTCGCCATACTATAGGAAGGATGTGGAGGCACTGGAACGGGTGCAGAGGAGGTTTACCAGGATGTTGCCTGGTATGGTAGAAAGATCGTATGAGGAAAGGCTGAGGCACTTGGGGTTGTTTTCATTGGAGAAAAGAAGGTTTAGGGGTGACTTGATAGGGGTGTATAAGATGATTAGGGGTTTAGATAGGGTCGACAGTGAGAATCTTTTTCCACGTATGGAGTCAACTATTACAAGGGGGCATAGCTTTAAGTTAAGGGGGGGTAGGTATAGGACAGATGTTAGGGGTAGGTTCTTTACTCAGCGAGTCGGAAGTTCATGGAATGCCCTGCCAGTTGGTGGACTCTCCCTTATTATGGGCATTTAAGTGGGCATTGGATAGGCATATGGAGGATAGTGGGCTAGTGTAGGTTAGGTGGGCTTGGATCGGCGCAACATCGAGGGCCGAAGGGCCTGTACTGTGCTGTATTCTTCTATGTTCTATTTACATGCCTCATTTGTTGCAGCTTCAGACAGATTTATGACATTGCAATTTGCAATTAGCTCCAAGACTCCAGTTAAAACATTCATCATTTTTGGCTTAATAGAACAGCACCCACTAAGTGTCTGTTTTCACATTTGCCCCAAAATAATTTTTTCAGAGTTTTCATCGTGACATTGAATCATTTTAGTTGAATTCTTTGAATTGAATCGGACATGTTCCCTTTCTCATTTCTTATATATTTGTCATATCTCAAAGTGTTTTTTTTATAAACTAATTTTATTTTACCCAGGACAAAGGGATTAAATTTGATAATGAGTAAGGATTGGATAGGTTGGCAGTACTTAAAGTAGACATGGCTTTGGGGCCGGATAAGATTTATTCAAGGATATTGATGGAAGTGAGAGAGGAAGTTTCAGTCACTGGCTATATTTTTTGGTCTTCCTTAGACTGTTCAAAGAAAGGATGTGAAGATTAACTGAACAAGTACGGGTGGCGGGCAAACTTGCTGAAGGATAATTAATAGTCACATGAAAAAATGTGGGTTAATTCAGAAAAGCAAGCATAAATTTCTTGAGGGAAAATTGTTTGCCAATAGTGCTGCTACTTTCAAAGTGTTAACGAAGGGTTGGCAAGGGTAATGCTAAACTTCCAAAGTGTTGCATAACTGACTTGTGAGAAAAAAGTAGAGCTTATAGAATAAGATGGGCAGACACAAAATTGACTGAGTGATAGGAAACAGAGAAATGAATGTTTTACAGGCTGGGGGAAAGTTTATGGTGGTGTTTCCTAGGTGTCAATGTTGAGACTTTTGCTTTTCCCAATGTATGTCCTTGGTGTACAGGAGATAATTTCCAAGTTTGCAGATTGTACAAAATTAGGAAGCATTGTGAACTGTGGGAACAATAGTATAGAACTTCAAGGGACTTAAACAGGTTGTTGGAGTGGTTGAATAGGTAGCAGATGAAGCTAAATACCCAGAAATGTAAGGTTACCAATTTTACTGGGAAGGAAATAGAAGAACAATATAAAATGAAGTATACTTTATTTCTACTCATTTATAAAATATGGATTCTATTTGTTGTGTCAGCATTTATTTCCATTGCTGTTACCCTTGAGAAGGTGATGGTGAGCTGCCTTCTTGAACCACTGCAGTCAGTGTGTTGTAGATGGACAATGCTGATAGGAAGGAGGTTTCAGGATTTTGACCCAATGACAGTGAAGGAACACCTTCAATATTCATTCACTCTCGCATCTGTGAATAATAGTGTTCTAAGGAGCTTCAGTGTGCTACTGTAGTGAGTCTTGCACATAAGAACATAAGACATAGAAGTAGGAGTAGACTGTTTGGCCCTCAAGTCTCCCCTGCCATTCAATAAGATCATGACCGATCTGCCCCAGGCCTCAACGCCTTTGCTGCCTTAGCATAGCCGTCAACTCCCTGATATTTCAGAAGGCTTCCAATTCCAATATGTATGCTTTTGAAAACATGGAGGCCAAAGCTGCACTTAGTATTTCAGGTGCAGCTTCACAAAGACCCTATTACAATGATAACAAGGCTTCCTTATTTTTAAACTTTAACTCTTGCAATCAAGGCAAAAATCAAATTTGCCTTGTAATCACTTGCTGTGCCTGCATGCTAGCTTTTTGTTTCATGCACTCAGATCGCTCTGCAGCTTTTCAGAGTTTCTTTCAAGTTAAATAATAGCCTGCCTCTTGATTCTTTCAATTAGTACATGACCTCACATGTTTATACATTAAATTCCATTTGTTAAGTTTTTGCCCACTCACTGAATCGATGTGTATACCCTTTCTGATGTCTTATGTTCTCATCTCAACATACCTTCCCTTCAACAAATTGTGTATTGACAGAAAATTTGAATACATTACACTCTGCTCCCATCTCCAAATCATTAATATACACAGTAAATAGATGTGGCACTTCACTAGTTACACCTCTCCAACCTGAAAAAGACCCATTAACTCTCCATTTCAGCAAATCCTCAATCTATGCTAATATCTTATCTCCTGTACCTATCTTATGCAATTACTTTTTATGTGGCACCACATAAATACCTTCTGAAAATCTAAACTAGAAGCTCCCCTTTATCAACTCAGCATGTTAAATTCTCGAGGAACTCTAGCAAATTTGACCAAAGTGATTTACCTTTCACAAAACCATATTTGCTCAGTTTGATTGCATTAAGCTTTTACAAATGCCCTGATATTTCTTCCTTAGTATGGGGTTCTATAATTTTCCCAATGGCAGACGTTAGACTAACTGGCCTATAGTTTCCTGCTTTCTGTCTCCCTCCCTCTTGAACTAAAAGGAGGGTGATGATCTTGTGGTATTATTGATAGACAATCCAGTGATTCTAGTAATGTTCTGGCTACATGAGTTCAAATCACAAAAGTCTAATGATGGCCCCATGAAGCCATTTCAATCGTTGGGGGACAAACCCATTTCTTTAACATCCTTCAGGGAAGGAGAACTGCCATCCTTTCCTGGCCTAGTCTATTTGTGATTCCACAGATACAGCAAAATGCTTGATTCTTAACTCTCTTCTGGGCACTTAGGAATTGGCAATAAATTTTGGCTGAACGATGATACTTTTGAAAAATGGTTATCACAATGGTAATTTTCCTGTCCACAGAGATCCTTCTAGAAACCAATGAGCTCTGGAATATTTCAACCTTACCTTCACTAACTCTGCAGCCCCTTCCTTTAAAGGCCATCAGATCCTAGCAAATTTATAGGTTCATACAGTACGGAAGAAACCTTCCTTGACCACCCTTGGTCGCATTAGTTTGTCAAATGCTTTGCCCCCGTAACAGAGTCTGTCGGAAACTCTTTCCTCTCATTAGCACTTCGCTGATTTACTATCTTTGGAATGATTGTAATGTCTTCCACTGTGAAGACTGCTGCAAAATATTGGTTCAAATGTTTTGCCATTTCCCTGTTCCCCTTTATTGTTTTATCCTCGAGGGGTCTACACTTACTTTAGCTATGCTTTATCTTCTTTAACATCTGTGGAAGTGCTTTTTGTTTATTTTTATGTTTCCTGCCAATTTACTGTCATGATTAATATTTTGTCTCTCTTTATTAGCTTTTTAAGCATCTGCTGTTGGTTCCTAAAAAGTAACTTCACTCCTTTTGATCCACCAGGAACTTTCACTACTTTGTATGCCTTGGTTTTTGATTGGATGCTCTCCTTCACTGCTTTGCTAACCGCAAGTGATCCATCCTTCACATTGGGTCTTTCATTTTGACCAGAATAAACTTTTGCTGGACTTTATGAAATACCTGCCTTAAATGTCTGCAACTGCACATACACTGAATTTCTCCTAAATATTTTCTCAGCCATCTTTAGACACCTTTGTTTATATCTCCGCAATTTAAATTGATGACACTGGTCTGAGACCAGACTTTCTCTCAGTCAAACTGAGTTTGAAATTTGACAATGTTGTGACCACTAATCTCTACAGGATACTTAACTACAAACTCTCTTATTAATCTCACTTCATTACACACTACTCAATATAAAATAGCCTCGTAGTAGTATCTAGGATGCTTTTAAGTGCAGAATTCAGTGATTGTGATGCCATTGAATGTCAAGGAGTTGTAGTTATATTCTTTCTTGTTAGTGATGGTTATTGTCTGGCACTTGTGTGGGGTGAATGTTAATTATCACTCATCAGATCAAACATGGATATTGCCCGCATCTTGCTATATTTGGACATGAACTGCTTCAGGATCTGAGGTGTCCTGAATGGTGCTGAACATTGTGTAATCATCATGAATACCCCGACTTCTATCTTATGATGGAGGGAAGGTCCCGATGAAGCCATTGAAGATAGTTGGGCTGATGACATTGCCCAGAGGAACTCCTGCAGAGATGTTCTGGAACTGAGATGACTGACCTTCAACAAATGCAACCATCTTCCTATGTGCTTGGTATGACTGCAACCCATGGAAGGTTTGCCTCCAATTCCTATTGACTCCACACTTACCACTCCTTGATGCCACACTAAGTTGATGTCAAGGTTAGCCACTCTAATATCACCTCTGGAATGCAGCTCTTTTATCCATGTTAGGGTCAAAGATATAATAAGGTCATGAACTGAATGGCTCTGACAGAAACTAACAGAGTCAGTGAACAGGCTATTGTTGAGCCAGTGTGACTTGTTAGTACTGTCAATGACATTTTTCATCACTTTTTTGGAAATGCAGTAACAGAGAGCAGTTAATAATACATACAGCATCCTAGACTTTATTAATAGAGTTCAAGTGCAAGGAAGTGATGTAGAACTTGTGTAAGTTCATCCTTAGCTAGAGTATTGTATACAGTTCGGAGTGTGTATATATGAAAGAATGTAAAGGCACTGAAGAGAGCACAGAACTTTGAGAATGTTTGCAGGGATGAAGAATTTCAGTTATGACAATAGATTGGAAATGTTGACTATTGATTTGGGCAGTCATGGTTCTGTGTATTATATTTAAAGGACTCCTGGACAGATGGCGTTCTCTGCAAGTCAACAGCAGCAGTCTGTTTGTGAGTGAATTCCTTGAAAGTATAGCTGCTTCCAGAATCTTCTGATCCTCATCCACCAGCCTTCCACCACCTCATCCCACTTGGTAACCTCAGTTGTTATCGTTACCTGCTATTGGAGTGATGCCTCAGAGCAGCAAAAATGTCACACAGTTCAGCAATGTCTCCCTTGAGCTTCTCCTCTGCTGTGCAGAAATTGTAGGAGTTCCAGTTTCTGAACCCTGACCAAGGTAGCTGGCCTTGATCTGCTGTCTATGACCTTTGACTCTGAGATCTTACCATGCATCTCCCTCGAAAACCCTGGATCTCTCCTTGGTCCTAATTCAAACCTCATATGTAGATATTGACCTTCCCTGTGTGGAAGAATAAAATGTTTTGGGGGCCAGCATGAAGGTAGAATGGCTTGAGGGTTGAGTTTGGTATTACTGGTGGCTAGTGGGCAGAAAACTGCAGCAAGCCAACATCCTTTAGGCAGAATCCATGGGAAAGGCAGATTGTCTTGGGAAAGAACAGACAGTTGCAGTGAAGTGCACTAGCATTCATTTCCTATCAGTTAAGTCCAAATTATCTCAAGTTTGTACTTACTGCTTTTCTGAGCAATCATGCAGAGATTTTCCCATGTTCATGTAAAAAAAACACTGTATTTTGGAGTTGGTGTTGTTATCTAGGGCTATTTGAATAGGTACTCTCCCCTTGCATGCAAGAGAAAAATAAAGATTGGTTTTGGAAAGTAAATCATTTGTCTTGTTGCGGATCAATAAAAGACTTCAACAGTTTACTTGGAGGTCCCACTGAGATCGCCTGGTGTTTGTTGAAAAACAATAGCAGGGAGCGCTGCCATCCTCCGAGGTGAAACCCTGAGTTGGCAAGCAATGACCCTGGATGGCAAAGTGGGTTCCATCCTTGGATAGCATGGCATTGCTGCCTGCCTCTGCAAAGGCACTGCGATCAACAAAGCTCATTTCCAAACTTAATCCACTATCTTTCCCTCAACTGGTCCCACGGGACCCAATCTGGTGAGACTTCACTCCGGAAACAAACCAGGTACGGTTAGATTGATAAAGGGTTGATTTGAGTTGAGTTATTTTCACAGATTGGTAGTTGTCACTGTGCACACTTGTTAAGCTGGATCTGTGGCTATTAGAGCCACTAATAAGCCAGGTCCACGACTATTAAAATATGGAGCCATTTATAAGCCGGAATCGTGGCTATTAAAAAATTGAGCCATTAATAAGCCAGATCAGCGTCAAATTCATATATTGTTTATGCTATTTGTTATGCACCAGACCAGAACCCTTCAAAATACTTCAAGAAGGTAACCTGGACCCTAACCTTTTCTTATTTTAAAGGTAGATGTGAATGGATCTCCCAGGTATGATGCAGATGGTCAAACCACTCTGCTATGAGCGAAACAGAATTAATTTACACACTACTGTTGAAACACAAACAAAAGAAAACTGAATTCAGAATAGCTTAATTATTGGAAAACTTAACTGATCCGATATATCAACTTAACTAAGGAACTGTTCTAATCCAGTAATATCCCTCTCGAAGTCGATCGAATTATTCCAAATAATTCCATAAATGTTCTTCCCGTGTGTGACTAAAAATCACCAGGTCATTGATGTATATCACTCAATTTGGTAATCCAGAAATGACTTTACTGGTTAGTCTTTGAAATGTGGCTGGTGCATTTTTGATACCAAATGGCATAACTTTAAATTGATACAGTCCATTCGGTATTATGAAAGCTGAAATTGTCTTCACTCTTTCAGATAAGAGTACCTGTCAATATTCTCTGAGTAGGTCCAACTTAGAAATACACATTGATTGTCCCACCTCTCAATACAGTCTTCCAAACATGGAATTGGGTATGAATCAGACTTTGTGTCTGCATTGATTTTATAATAGTCTACATAAATCTTTGAGTACCATCTGGTATTGACATCATTACTATGGGAGAGCTCCGTTCACTGCAACTCACTTCAATTATGTCATCTTGGAGCATGCGTTCAATCTTTTCTTGAACCTGTGCCAAGTTTAGAGGAGTAAATTTAAGGATGTTGCTTAATTGAAAAAGTATGCGTAATTAGAATCATAGAATCATAGAATCCCTACAGTGTAGAAACAGGCCATTTGGCCCAACAAGACCACACCGATCCTCCGAAGAGTATCTCACCCAGACCCATTTCCCAACTCTATTAGATTAGTATTTCCCAGGTTATTTCCAAATATCTCCCCATGCAATAGCAATAACTCTTTCAGGTCATTTTTATTTTCCTCTGGAAGGTAATTCAATAATATAACCCAAGTTGACAACTTCCTCATTGTCCAATTTAATTTGAGGAACGTCCAATTCAGAATCCTCTGAACTTAGTTCTTCGCTTTGAATTGTGACCAGTGACACATTCTCCTTTTTCTTTGCTTCCCTATCAAAATACCTTTTAAGCAAATTCATATGACACACTCTGTGAGATTTCTTTCTGTGTGGAGTCCTTTTCAAATAGTTTGGTTTCCACTTGATAAGGTCCAATAAACTTTGCTTTTAAAGGTTCACAATTCAGCTTTCATGACACCGAAGTAACACTAACACTTCAGCTCCAATAGCAAAATTGCGAGTTTTTAACTTCTTGTATGCTTTCTGTTTCATCATATACTGTGATATTTTTAAATGCAGTCTAGCCAACTCCCCCCGCTCTCTTTAACCGTTCCCTAAAATTTGGCTCATAGTACATTATGTGGTCTCTGAATTCTGACTCACCAATTTCTTTTGAATTTTTTTTTCAATGATCCTCTAATCTCAGACCCAAAAACTAATTCACATGGACTGAATTTGATCGATACATTGGGTGCATCTTTAATGTAAAAAAAGTACAAACAGAATTCATTTGCCCTAATTGTCCAGATAGATTTGACTATAAGCCCTTTAATGGCTGAGGCCACCTTTATCACGCTCTCTGCAATTCTGAATGGTACATAGTGGATTTGATTTGTTTTATTCCTGAGCTGTCCATAACTTCCCTGAATAATTTTGATATAAAATTTGACCCTTGATCGAATTGTACCTTTGCGGGTAGTTTGTTCCTAGTGAAACATTTGAGTAACTCTTCTACAATCCTTCCAGCTGCGATATTGCCTAATCGAATGGCCTTTGGGAATCTAATGAACACACCCACATTCATTAACAAATACAAAGGAGCCTCGATTATCCGAAGGACACAGGCAGGGAGTTCTTCATTTGGTTAATTTAACGGCAGCACGGTGGCACAGTCGTTAGCACTGCTGCCTCACAGCGCCAGAGACCTGGGTTCAATTCCTGCCTCAGGTGACTGTCTGTGTGGAGTTTGCACATTCTCCCCGTGTCTGCGTGGGTTTCCTCCAGGTGCTCCGGTTTCCTGCCACAGTCCAAAAATGTGCAGGTTAGGTGAATTGGCCAAGTTAAATTGCCCGTAGTGTTCGGTAAAGGGGTAAATGTAGGGGAATGGGTCTGGGTGGGTTGTGCTTTGGCGAGTGGGTGTGGACTTGTTGGGCCGAAGGGCCTGTTTCCACACTGTAAGTAATCTAATCTAAGGTCACAAAGCCACCAGCTGAAACAGGAGGAGGAATAAAAGAATAGCGATAAGGAAGTGTTGTAGTAGAATGATCAGAAACCATGTTTGATCAACTGGTTGACACAAAACAGGAACAGGTGGAGGAAAAAGTGGATATTTTTAGCTCAGAGAAATTAAGTGAGTTACAACAGAAGATGAAAAACCGAAGTAATTGTATCAAAAAGTATACGTGGAAGAAGAATTTGAGTGTGTCCCTGAATGCTACTATCTTAAAAATGAAGTCTTGATGAGGAAAGGGAGAGCATGACATATTCAGGCAGATAAGAAACGGGCAGATTTTTATCAAGTTGTATTACCAGTGGGTTAGAGAAAGGAGGGATTACGGGTCGCACATGATTTACCAGGAGGAGTTCATCTAAGGGTAAGAAAATCTCAAGCTAAAATACAAAAACATTTTTCCTGGCCTGGACTGCATCGGGATGGAGTTGAATTTTACCAGAAATGTCATGCATGTCAGGAAAACCTCAGGCAGTAATAAAAACAGCACCTTTAATACTCATTCCTCCATTTGAGGAACCTTTTACAAAGGTCTTAATTATGTAGGGCCTCTACCCAAAACAAAAGTTGGAAATCAGTACAGAGGAACCTTGATTATCTGGCGTTCGAATATCTGAATATTGGACCGACCCGCCGAAGCGCAACCCACCCAGACCCATTCCCCAACATTTACCCCTTCACCTAACACTATGGGCAACTTAGCATGGCCAATTCACATAACCTGCACATCTTTGGACTGTGGGAGGAAACTGGAGCACCCGAAAGAAACCCACGCAGATACAGGGAGAATGTGCAAACTCCACACAGAGAGTCATCTGAGGCGGGAATTGAATCCAGGTCTCCGGTGCTGTGAGGCAGCAGTGCTAACCACTGTGCCACCGTGCCATCCACCACTTTGTCACCGTGCCACCCACACAGTCAGGAAAAATCCCAGTATATACTTCCTGTAATAGCTCAGTTGCCTGATTTTCCACTGGCATTTCAATCATTGCAGGTACTCCTACCTGTGACCCAGCTATATTGTTACCAATGACAAATTGTATTCCTGAAGCTGAGAATTTTTCTAGTAGTTCACCAGTTCTGACTTTTGACTGGACATTGTGACCTCATTTTACATAATGGAACACACCTTGTCGCACCGTGAATTCCAGTACTAGAACTTTTTATGGTCATAGTCCTTCTGAGTTACATATCTTCCTCATCCCTCAACATTAAAGATTGATATAACCCTGTATCTCATGATTGTAACTTCCTTACTTGCTGCTCCTAGCCTATGTGAGTAAACCTTACCTTCACAGGCAAGTGTTCTAAGATCTGGCACTTCCTCCTCAACCAACCTCTGACCAGGTTGTACATTCTGGTGCAGTGTTTTAACCTCCACTGTGCTTTCCTTTACCATTTCAACAAAGTTTACTGCCTTATCTTGTTTTCTGACATCCGTCTACCCAGTGCTTTTTCTAACCCACGAACACTGTGACTTCATGTGTCCTACTTTATTGCAGTGAAAACACCAGCACTTTTTAACTTCTCTTTCCCCTTCCTGGTAAGCTATTGTTACCTTCACAGAGATCAACTTTACCCTTACCACGTGAAGATTTCTCTTTTCCCAAATATCTACCCGCCATGGATTGAAATTGATGATGGAAGCCAAACTTTGATTTATGAGCCAACTCATAATCATCAGTCATTTCAGCTGCTAATCCTGCTGTTTTAACTCTCTGCTCTTCCACGTGATTTCTCACTTCCTCAGGAAGTGGAATTTTGAACTCCTCTAAAAGAATAATCTCTCGAAGAGCGTCATATGTTTAATTTTTTTTTACCCTGGAGCCGAGAGGTTGTCCTTATCCACCTATCAAAATTGCTTTGTTTGATCCTTTCAAACTCAATGTATGTTTGACCAGGGTCCCTCCTTAGATTCCTGAAATGCTTCTGGCACAAGTCCATGTGCGCTTAAGATGGCTTTCTTCACCTCCTCATACTTTTCTGATAACGATGCAAAAACCTAACTAGCTCAACCAAACCCACATGGTCACCGGCCACTGCATTTGTTTAGCCACTTACTTAATTGAGCTGAAAAAGACTTGTAAATCTTTCTCATCAAAATTAGGCAATGTTTGGATATATTTAAACAGATTCCGAGCAGGTCTTTTGCTACAATGGGTTTACTCATCCTCACTATCTTCCTTACTAAACCTACCTTCTACTCCATCTTATTAAGTTGACTTTCCTGAAGTTCAAACTCTCTCTTTTTCTCCCTTTCCTCTGCTTCCTCTCCATTTCTTTTTGTTCTGCCAAAGCAATTCTTTCCTTTTCTTTTTGCTCTGCTAGGGCAATTTGTTCTTTTTATCATCCCTCTGCTTTTAACCGTAATTCAAACTCTTTCAGTTCCTTTTCGTATTCAAGCTGTCTCATCTGCAACTGCATTTCCAAAGATTCCAATAGCATTTCCAGCAAACTTAAATGCCAAGCTATTGCTGTAATTACCTTTCCTTTCCTCACAGAAAAACATAACCCCAGCTCTAGCTTGTCTGCCAATTCCAACAGCTTTGCCCTTCTCACCTTTTGTAAAACCACCAAAGTCACTTCTACTCCCAGAAAACTCTTTGTGACTGAAAGAGCCATGACTACACCAAGGCTGTTTAAATCAACCAAATCCAGCACATGGAACAAAAGACAATAACACTTAACACTCGCCAATTTTTTGAGTCCGGCAACCTTAAACCCAAATCGAAATTATAGAATCAATCCCAACAAGAGCCCCCAATCTGCTATGGACCAGGCCAGAACCCCACAAAATATTTTAAGAAGGTATCCTAGACCTAACATTTTCTCATTTAAAGGCAGATGTGAAGTAGATATTCCGGGTATGATGCAGCTGGTAAAACCACTTGGTTTTAAGCAAACCCAAATTTATTTAAACACTACAGTTAAAACACGAACAAAGAAACTGGAACTTAGAATAACTATTGGAAAACATAACCAACCTGATACAGCAACTTAACTAAGGAACTGTTCCAATTCAGTAACATCCCATAAACACACCCTTTGACAAAAAGGTAAATTGAAATACAGAAGGAACAACATCCAAAGAGATTTCAGAGAGAAAGTCTGTCAGGAATCATTTGCTGAAACTTGCCACTTTCCTGGACTCCAGCATCTTGTGACTGCTACAGCTAAACCAATCTGGATAAAATCTAAATTGGGAGAACTGGCCATTCTCAGCTAGACTCTTCCTAGAACCCTCGGCATTTCTGCCTTTACTACCTCTCTTAAAAAAGCCTAAGGACAAAATAACTTTGTTGAAGTGACTGCATCATCACGCACTCATCTTCTGTTTATTTTAATGCAAAATCTTGTTAAGCTTGGTCAGTGGTGAATTCAAAAATGGGTAAAAACAATGACTGCAGATGCTGGAAACCAGATTCTGGATTATGGTGCTGGAAAAGCACAGCAGTTCAGGCAGCATCCGAGGAGCAGTAAAATCGACGTTTTGGGCAAAAGCCCTTAATCAGGAATACAGGCAGAGAGCCTGAAGCGTGGAGGAGGGTGGGGGTGGGGAGAAAGTAGCGTAGAGTACAATAGGTGAGTGGGGGAGGGGATTAAGTTGATAGGTCAGGGAGGAGGGTGGAGTGGATAGGTGGAAAAGATAGGCAGATAGGACAAGTCATGGGGACAGTGCTGAGCTGGAAGGTTGGGACTGGGGTGAGGTGGGGGAAGGGGAAATGAGGAAACTGTTGAAGTTCACATTGATGCCCTGAAATGCATTGAATTCAAAAATGCTGAGTCACAGTGAGTATCTTGTTAAGCCGGGTCAGTGGCGATTTCAGGTACATAGCCATTGTTACTTGTTTGTCTGGTTTGTTTACTGTTTACTGTTAATTGTAGGTGGCAATCTATGCATTCTGAGAATTGATCAGATTTTTTAGACCAATGGATTTGTGTGAATACTATCTAATTGTGTGTTTGATGTTTTGTGAGTTTTTGGGACACTAAATCAGGGAGTCCCAACAGGGGAAGTTGGGACACTACATGCACTTAAATTAGTTGAGTTAAGACCTTAGAACCCGGTCACTCAGAAAACAAGTTAGCCGTGTCCATACAGTTCTCAGACATGCAGACTGAACCCGAATTAAAAGCTCAGGTGGGCCATGTGACGACCAAGAGAAGTGGGTGTAGAGATCAACAGCTGGAGTGAAAAAGGGAATTGAGAGACCAAGGAAATTTTAAAATTACTCAGCTGAGTTAAGGACGTGCAATAAAAGAATAGGATACAGTAGTATCACAGGAGACTGCTGCACATGTGGACAAACAGGACATTTGGTCTAATAAATGCCCAATGTGCCAGCAGCCCCAGCTACATTGGCACCATCAGCAGAGTTATAGTCGTAATTATGTTCACACAGAGCCAGCCCAGGCTCACACCAGACCTCAAGCCAATTTCACAGTCCGAAATCCATGGGGATACCAAAATGAAAACCCTGGCCACTCTGGCCAGCAGTTCTGACCATTTAGTTGCCTCCCTTGCCCAGCCTCCCATTGTGTCAACCAGTGTGATACAAGAGCCCACACTAATTCTCCACATAGACAACAAGGACATTCCATTTTTAGTGGACACTAGAGCAACTTATGCCCTCCTGATGAAGAAAGATGTTAAGGAGATCCCTTACTCACCCACCTATGCTACAATCTCAGGCATTCCACAGACTGTATCATTTTCTGAGCCTCTGCATGTAACTGCTCACAGGTTTGATCATTGCTACATGTTCCTCCTGTCTGATGAGTCCCCTTTGAACCTATGCTGGAGAGACTTGTTATGCAAAATTAATGCCATCATTGTGCACTCAGAAGGTGGAATTAAGGTTCACATTCTGGAGGAGAAATATGGTTCCACTTTAGCCCCAGTCCTCAGCACAGTTCAGCTATTCCTCTGACCTAAGCAGTACCCTTGCGAATACTATTGAGTCTATCCTGAAAGCAATCCTTCACTACCGCGACTCCTTACATTTGGGATTCTGGTACTTTAAATTGCATTGCATCACTTTCTATAACAAGGATGACGAGTGGGGAAGGCAAGCCTTTTACGAGCCGTTCTTGCACCAGAAGTACTTGCAAAAAATTAAGCAGATCATTGTTGGACCTGAAGGCATGGTGGCTGCTGTCCTACTCCCCGCCCAAGTACAAAACCTCTTTCAGGTTCAGGATACTGAGCCTCACTGTCTGTTAGCAGGCTGGCACGAACATGAGCCCTCGGACCCTTGGGAAAGTGCATGAAGGAACTGGGGGTGAAAAGGGAGTGGTGAATGCAAGAAGGCACTTTAGTTTGCCATGTTGCAGAGGAGGGATATGGCTTTTCTTTGAGTGCCCCAGTTTGTTTTGATGGTGAACTTGAGAAACATCGAATGGATGCATCAGACTTCCTCCTGCATTGGGAAGCAGAGGAACAGCCGAGCCAGGTCCCACCTCACGTTTGGTCCAGCCATCCCAACAAAGTCGGGAAAGTGTTGACTGTCAGCCTTACAAAGTCACCCTTAACCCAGCAGTGCCACTCCCTGAGCCCCAATATCCTCTTTCCCAGGCTGTGAAACAGGGAATTGCTCCCGTCAGCAAGTTTCTCCTTGATCAGGCTGTTATTGTACCTACCAGAAGCCCTTGCAATACACCTATCTTGCCAATTCAGAAGCTGGGTAGTGACAGGTAGCGCTTTGTTCAGGACCTCCGGACTGTTAATGAATCAGTCTTTGCTTTCTATCCAGTGGTCCCAAATCTAACTACCATTCTCATTAGTATTCTGACAAACTCCCTCTATTCCATCCTGATACTCCAGGATTGACAGTTCCTCTTTGCTATTACCTATTGAGAAACCCAGTACACCTGGGCTAGGGTCCCAGAGGGGTATTCAGAAAGCTCTACCACTTTCTCCCAGTGTTTGAAGAAAGATCTGGAATATGTAATTTTTCAAGCATGTGGATACAGTAAGTGGATGACTTGTTTTTAGCAACCCCTATTAAGCAGGCTTGTGAGACTGACTCTTTGATATTGCTATGATCCCTAGCCAAGAAGGGCCATGAAGTTTCTAAAGCTAAACTGCAATTTGCGTCCGAAAAAGTCTGGTATTTGGGACATGAACTACCGGATGGATAGAATCAAGGTTATCTTACTCAGTCCCACTGGACGTCACTAAACAGCAGATGAAACATTTCTTTGGCATGGCAATGGATTGCTAGTTATGACAAGCTAGTCCACCCACCCATAGACTTTCCCATGCCCTCACAGCCCGATACTCTAATCTGGGATAAGGTTGTCAAAGATGCTTTTAAACCCCTCAAATGGTCTCCTGTCTTGGCTACAGCAAATCCCTTTAATTTCTTTGTCCACCATATGTCTGTTTTGCCCAGTTTGTCCTTACACAGATTCATGGAGTTAGTCAATGCCCAGTCACATATTTTAGCACTTGATTGGATCCAGTTGCTAGAGGCTTGTCCAATTGCCTCCCTGCTCTCTGCCGTCTCCGATGCCATCCAACTCAGAGGATCACTCTGTACTATCATACTGCTTTGCATGTTCCCCACTCTCTTGAGATCTATTAAATCAATGTATCGCTCAACACCTGACCCCAGCCCACACCATTAAGTGTGAAGTGGAATTGCTCTCTCACCCAAACTTGACCAGTAAGCGCTGCTCGACCTTAAATCACCAGCGGGAGTCGAGATGGCCTGAGTGAGGGGGCAGCCGGGAAGGTCAATTTGAATATTAGATACCTACCTTGTGAATCAGCGGAGCGAAGGCTGAACAGGTATGGAAACCAACATGGGGACTGCTGGGTAAGTAAACTAATATATTTCGGCAGTGATTCAATGTGTAGTGTCTCCCACCCGACCTCCTCCTCTAACCAAAAAAAAGACTCTGTGTGGAGAGTTGGTAAGGTAGCATTTGTTTTCTCTTTTTTTGGCAATTTAGAGCAGAGGGGATGGAAGGTAAGGCAGTTGCAAGCTCCTTTTGTCAGGTGTGGGAGATAAGGGTCACCACCCATCCTCCTGCTGACTTCACCTGCGTGAATTGCATCCTACTCCAGCTCCTCACAGATTGCGGTGGGGAATTAGACCCGGAGCTGGACGAACTTCAGATTATTCTGGAGGCTGCGGGGGTGATGGAGAGGATTTATAGGGAGGTGGTGAAAGTTGAAGAGGGAAAGCGAATAGACATTCAGTGCAGAGATTCCCTGTGGCTATTCCCCTCAATAATAAGTATACCCCTTTGGAAATTGTTGTGATGGGGGAACCTCCCAGCAGAAAGTCACAGCAGTCAGGTCTCTGGCACCAAGCCTGGCTCTGTGGCTCGGAAGGGAAGGGGAAAGAATAGGAGAGTGATGGTCGGAGATTCAATGGTTAGAGGAACAGACATGAGATCCTATAGTCGTGAAAGAGACTCCCGGATGTAATGTTGTCTCTCAGATGCCAGGGTCATGGATGTCTCAGATCAAGTCTACGGGGTTCTTAAAGGGGGAGGGGGAGCAGCCAGAAGTTGTGGTACACATCGGTACCAATGATATAAATAGGAAAAGGGATGAGGACCTGAAAAATGAATGTAGGGAGTTAGGTTGGAAGCTAAAAGGCAGGATG
Organism: Chiloscyllium plagiosum; assembly: GCF_037043375.1. Classification (NCBI taxonomy): domain Eukaryota; kingdom Metazoa; phylum Chordata; class Chondrichthyes; order Orectolobiformes; family Hemiscylliidae; genus Chiloscyllium; species Chiloscyllium plagiosum. Next base: position 91,961,520 of record NW_028270151.1, read on the forward strand.
AACAGAATAGTAATCTGAGGATTGCTACCGGTGCCACTAATGAAGCTAGGAACAGGGAGCAGGTGCAGCCAAGCACATGGCTGCAGAACTGGTGTAGGAGGGAGGGCTTCAGATATGTGGATCATTGGGATGCCTTCTGGGGTAGGTGGGACGTGTACAAGAAGGACCTGAACTGGAAGGGTACCAATATCATGAGCAAGAGGTTTCCTGGAGCACTTTGGGAGGATTTAAACTAGTTTAGCAGGGGGATGAGAACCTGATCTATGGATCAGAGAATGGGGTAACTCGTGACCAGGCAGAGAATCTGTGAGGAAGGATAGACTGTTGATAGGACAAAGTTGCTGTCAGTGTGTTGAGTTGAAGTGTGTCTATTTTAATGCAAGAAGTGTCAGGAATGAAGGTGATGAACTTAGAGCATGAATCAGTACTTAGAGCTGTGGTTTTGTGGCCATTACAGAGACTGGGAAATGACAGGACCAGGAATGGTTGTTACATGTTCTGGTGTTTAGATGTTCTGTAAGGAATAGGGAGGGAGGAAACAGAGGTGGGGAAGTGGCATTGCTAATCAGGGATAGTGTAACAGCTACAGAAAGGTATGTCACTGAGGAGTTTGTCTGTTGAGTCATTATGGGTGGAGGTCAGAAACAGTCACTTTATTGGGAATTTTCTATGGACCCCCAATAGCAACAGAGACATGGAGGAGCAGACTGGGAGGCAGATTTTAGGAAGGTGTGGAAGTAACAGGGTTATTGTCATGAGTGGCTTCAACTTCCCTAATATTGATTGGAACCACCTTACTGTAAATAGTTTGGATGGAACAGGTGTGTCAGGTATGTCCAGAAAGGATTCCTGACTCAATATGGGCCAACTAGGATTTGGTGCTTGGCAACAAACAAGGTCAGGTGTCAGATCTCTCAGTGGAAGAGCATTTTGATGATAGTATTCATTACTCCATGACCTTCACTATAGTCTTGAAGAGGGATAGGAGCAGACGGTATAGGAAAGTATTCAATTGGGGGAGGGGCAATTACAATGCTTTTAGGCAGGAACTATGAAACATAAATTGGGAGCAGATATTCTTAGGAAAATTATTGACAGGAAGTTGTTTAGGGAGCACTTGCTGATAGTACTGGGCAGGTTTTGCCCCAGTGAGGCAAGGAAGGGATGGTAGGATGAAGGAAATTTGGATGACAAGAGATGTGGAACATCGAGCCAAGAGGAAGAAGGAAGCTTACTTAAGGTTGAGGAAGCAAGGAACAGACAAGGCTTTAGAAGGTTACAAGGTAGCCAGGAAGCAACTGAAGAATGGGTGTAGGAGAGTTAGAAGGGGGTATGAAAAAGCTTTGCCAGATAGGATTAAGGAAAACCCAAGACTTTATACGCTTATGTGAGGAACAAGTGGATGGCCAGAGTGAGGGTAGGTCAATCAGGGACAGTGGAGGGAACTTGTGCTTGGAGTTGGAGGAACTACGTCCTTAATGAATTCTTTGCTTCAGTATTCACTAGTGAAAGGGACCTTGTCTTTTTTGAGGACTGCATGAAACACCTATGGGCAATTTAGCATGGCCAATTCACCTGACCAGCACATCTTTGGACTTTGGGAGGAAACCGGAGCACCCAGAGGAAACCCACGCAGACATGGGGAGAATATGCAAACTCCACACAGACAGTCACCCGAGGCTGGAATCGAACCTGGTACCCTGGTGCTGTGAGGCAGCAGTGCTAACCACTGAGCTACCGTGCCACCCCGTGTTGTCGGTTGCAACAGGATATTGACAGGGTGCAGAACTGGGCTGAAAAGTGGCAGATGGAATTCAACCTGGAAAAGTGTGAGTGATTCATTTTGGAAGGTCGAATTTGAATGCAAAATACAGGGTTAAAGGCAGGGCCCTTAGCAGTGTGGAGGAACAGAGGGATCCCTCAAAGTTGCCACCCAAGTTGATAGGATTGTTAAGAATGCGTACTGTGTGTTGGGTTTCATTAGCAGTGGGATTGAGTTTAAGAGCCATGAGTTTTTGCTGCAGCTCTATAAAGCCCTGCTTAGACCACAGTTGGAATATTGTGCTCAGTTCTGGTCGCCTCAGTATAGTAAAGACGTGGAAGCTTTAGAGAGGGTGCAGAGGAGATTTACTAGGATGCTGCCTGGACAGGAGGGCATGTCTTATGAAGAAAAGTTGTGGGAGCTAGGGCTTTTCTCATTGGAGCAAAGAAGAATGAGAGGTTACTTGATAGAGGTGTATAAGATGATATGAGGCATAGATAGCCAGAGACTTTTTCCCAGCGTGGAAATGGCTATCATGAGGGGGCATAATTTTAAGGAAGGTTTACAGGTAGGTTCAGAGGTAGATTCTTTATACAGAGAGTGGTGGGTGCATGGAATGCACTGCTAGCAATGATGGTACAGCCAGATACATTAGGGCCATTTAAGCAAAATTCTCGAGAATGTGACTTAAAAGAATTTCTGGGATTTAGATATTAATGAACCGAAACCTACAACCCATTCTAAAAGATGAAAGACTTAACAACAATCCAGGTTTTGTCAATGTATCATTTCAGTTTCTTGACACTGTTATTTTTGGTATAAATCCTGTGTCTTGTGATCTTGCTCCACAGCTACCCCGATAAAGGGCGGCACGGTGGCACAGTGGTTAGCACTGCTGCCTCACAGCGCCAGAGACCCGGGTTCAATTCCTGCCTCAGGTGACTGACTGTGTGGAGTTTGCACATTCTCCCTGTGTCTGCGTGGGTTTCCTCCGGGTGCTCCGGTTTCCTCCCACAGTCCAAAGATGTGCAGGTTAGGTGAATTGGCCATGCTAAATTGCCCGTAGTGTTAGGTAAGGGGTAAATGTAGGGGTGGGTTGCGCTTCGGCAGGTCGGTGTGGACTTGTTGGGCCGAAGGGCCTGTTTCCACACTGTAATGTAATCTAAAAAATCTAATCTAATCTAATCTAAAATCTAAAAGGAGCAGTGCTCTGAAAACTAATGCTTCCAAACGAACCTATTAGACTATAACCTTTGATTTTTAACTTAATACTAAGGCAGTTTGGATTGACAACACCTCATAATGTTTGAGTTATGAATATGCTTTGAGGTTGGATCAATCTAGCTGCTGAATGTGTAGTATGGGCCCGACGCACATGAGTGGAGGAATCCCCCTCTGTCACTCACCAGAATAAGTTGCTGTTGACTGGGATTCGAATCACTGCCACATCTTCTGCATAGAAAGGGTTATATTGGGTAGACATCAGGGGCTCCCATGATATGTGGGAATCAGCAGGATACAGCCTTTCTCCTTTTGAAGGTTGGTATCAGCCCCAGTTTAATATCTCCCACACTCAACCATTTGTCTCCACCACTGACACATCAAGGGTAGGAAAATGAGTGGACTCTATTTGCCTCAGCAGATTCAAGACCAGAGGTTGGTCGCAGGTCAGAATAACTGCACCTAATATTTTGATGTCACGCCTGACCCTTGACCATCTAAAGCTAATTTCATCAAATTTACATCAGCAGAAACCTTTAACCATGACTATCTAACTCAGTTTATCCCATACAATGGTATATATTTTGCTTGTGTACACAGGGCCTATGCCTGGCTGCTCCCAACATGGACTGGTTCATGTTACTTAGCCTATGTTGTGCCCTACACATACCATCTTCAATCCATTGGACCTTGAATCATCGTCAGAAAAGAGCTTCCACAGAAATGGAGTGACCTTTGCTGTCCTGTTTGCTAAGTATGGAATAGCTAAATTAACGAGGGAGTCAATAAACATGGCCTTTGCCATGGAAATACTGGCTAATGAAACTGCCCAGGCGCTCCAAGGTATCAGCTCGTTATAAAGGGTATAGCTACTGAAATAATGGCCATTCGGATCATGGTGCTCCAAAATAGGGTGGTTCTTGACTATCTGTTAGCTGAGAAAGAAAGCACTTTAGAGTCAGAATGTTGCACCTACATTCATGAATTCTCTGAGAACATCGCTGACCTTGCTGACCACATCCAGAAAGAAGCAAGTAAGATTAAGAAGATAGGGAACAAGTTACACCTTACCATACAACCCCAGCGACACCATAGGGACCATTTAGCCGGCTCTATTTCTTGTTAGTTGGCTGGGGGAGTGCCATTATATAATGGACACTGGGGGTCCTGTTCTTTATTATTGTCATCTTTGTTTGGACCTCCTGCTGCAGAACCCTTTGCAATTCCCTTGTCAGCCAAACTATGACTGCACCTATGATGGTCCAATAGGTTGTCCCTTCAGCCCCTCCCTCGGAAGAAGACCAGTCAGTCTTGAGGGAAATGGGTTCCATTCGGATTTAGAAAATGCAGAAGAATTAAATGTTTTGGGGACAGCATGAAGGATAGAATGGCTTGAGGGTTGAGTTTGGTATTGCTGGTGGCTAGTGGGCAGAAAGCTGCTGCTTAAACAGGTCAACATCTTTTGGCCAGAATCCATGGGAAAGGCAGATTACATTGGGAATGAGCAGACAGTTCCAATGAACCGCACTAGCATTCATTTCCTATCAGTTATTGCAATTTTGTACTTACTGCTTTTCTAGATAATCACATAGAGATTTTCCCATGTTTACATTATAAAAATGCAGCACAGTGGCTCAATAGTTAGCACTGTTGCCTCACAGCACAGGGACCTGGGTTCGATTCCAGCTTCGGGCGACCATGTGGAGTTTGCATATTCTCTGTGTGTCTGCATGGGTTTCCTCCAGGTGCTCCGGTTTCCTCCCACAATCCAAAGGTATGCAGGTTAGGTGAATTGGCCATGCTAAATTGCCCATAGTGTCCAGGGATGTGTAGGTTAGGTGCATTAGTCAGGGGGAGGTATAGGGGAAGGGATGTAGGTGGGTTATTCATTGGAGGGTCAGAGTGGACTTGCTGGGCTGAAGGGCCTGTATCCACACTGTAGGAATTCTAAAAAAAAGACTGTATTTTGAGTTGCTTGTTGGAGTTGTTACCTCGGATTGTGTGAATGTGTATATGCAAGAGAAAAATAAAGATTGGTTTGGACAAGTGAATAATTTGTCTGAGTCTTGTTTCGGGATCAATAAAAGATTTCAACAGCTGGCAAGTAAGCTCCTTCCCATGAGCTCTAGTGTGTCTTGTATGACATACCCTCCCACTGTCTCTTGATCAGACCCACCCTGATCTCCATGCACAGTCACCAACCATTCTAGATGCATCAGTGCTTCTCTGCTCTGATTCAGTAGAGCTCCCCATCAAAGCAAAGCAGCTCCTACTCAGTCCAATTTCTCAAGAAGAGTTCATTGCCTGCTGCATGCCGCCTTTAACCAGTTTTCAATCTGAAGGCACTTGTTTCTCATTCACTACAGGTGGTGTTGAATTGGGTAGGATGGTGAATTAATGACAATGCATGAATGCTAATGCTTTCATAATTGTTTCCCACCACAACTCTATCGCAACATTAATTCCAGACTTAATCTCAACTATCAACATCCTTCCTCTTCCAGCACTCCACACCCCCACCATACATAAATACTGCTCCCTCCACCCTTCATGTCAGCTTTGATGAAGGACCATCTGGACTTGAAATGTTAGCTTGATTTCTCTCCATGGATGCTGCCTGACCCGCTTTGACCTCCAGCATTTTTGTTTTCAGTACAGATTCCAGCATCTGGTTCAGCATTGCTTAAAACTGGTTGCACATACATTTTTAAAATTATATTGCTCAACACGAATAATTTTGGAAAGAATTTAGCATAACTTCTGATTTGTTTCACATTTGGTAAAATATTAATTCTATTTATTCACTTTATTTATCATAATTTTCGCACAGGCAATATACTGGATTTAGTAGTTTAAATGAAAATTTTTACAATGGTTTTTAATGATAAATATACATATAATGATAAATAAATATTTATACAATGATTTGTTTCTGCAGAGCTCAAATTAATTTAAAAATTGATGTTACAACAGTATTTGTTTGGTCAATTAACTGTGATTTTACGATGCATAGCTCTTCCACATCCTTTTTTTCTGTTAAAGATTAATCTTTAAATTAATTTTAGCTCTGCAGAAACCAGCATGACAGCCTTAAACAAATTTAAAAAAAAAACGGTTTTCTCACATTCACTCAGTTTCTGGATTTTGACAGAAAGGTTTAGAAAGACAGTTATTGCTAAAAAAAAGAGTAGAAGGTAGAAGTGCCTGAAATATCGCACTCAGCAGAGACAACAGTAAGGGCAAATGCAACAATGAGAACATGATGTGGAGGAGCTGGTATTGGACTGAGATGGACAAAATTAAAAATCTCACAACGCCAGGTTATAGTCCAATAGATTAATTTGAAAGCACTAGCTTTTAGAGTGCTGCTCTTTCACCAGCTACCTGTGTGAAATTTAGCAATGGCAACTAACAGAGAAAGCCAGTCTTGTGTTCAAATGTTCAAAGAGGTCACATTGAGCAGTAAAATTCTGAAATCATGGTCCCTTGAAGATAATAGTAAATTTCCAAGCATATTATAACTTTAGTGCAGCATAACTTTTCATTTGCTATTTGCTTCTATTTCACCTCCTACTTACTACTTCTCTTGATGTTTATCATTATGTGCATTGTCTTCAAAGATTGAAGTGGAATGCTGTTAAGTAGCAATTATTTTAAGCATTTTCCAGAGGTATCTCCTGTGTGTCCCTTGAGTTGGTAACTGGCTTGTTATTGTTTTCCAATCAAACATGCCAAAGTTGGTTATTCAGTGCATCTTCCACAAAGATATACTTAACTTCAAATTGTTGTTGTCCCAGTTTGACTGTTGTCTTACCCATTCTGCCTATGTTAATACCTGTTTGGCATTGCCAGTGATAAACTGGATGGACTACAAATAAAGTTGTTTAAATGTAAGGATATCATATTTATATCAATGATGCTGAATGAACAAAACATGATTGACGTTGATGTGAAAACCTGCCCCAACAGAGATGGAAATTACTTGTTACTTCTTACACACTGAGCCTGCAAATAACAGGGCTGCAAACTGTAAAAGCACGTCAATGCACTGACTCACAAGAAACAATTAATCAACCACAGCATTGCTCAAGTTGGTTCTCGCAGCACACAGTGACACACGTAAAGCGCAAAGGGAAGTTTTGCTGTGTGGTGAGAATGCTCAGTATTGAGGGGACTGTGAAATACTGAAAACCACAAAACATAAAGGAGAAGGATAACAGTTTTATTTTTCCCTGCTCACACTGGCAGTGCAATATAACAAGCAAGGATTAAAAATATACAGGGGTGCTGATCATAATCTCACTGGTCACTGGTACAGAAATAAGGTGAGAAGTCTGGCAGACAGAAACAGGTAGAAGAGTTTGCTCCTTGAATTACTGCAGATGATGTTGGCTGGCACTTAATTGAACAGGAGATTAAATGGTGTGTCTAACTGCCAGACTGGAAAGAATAAACATTCCCACTAGAGTGGAGTGAAGGGAGAGAGAACATGGTTCTTCCAAAACTGTGATTTCCAGCCACTGCGATTGACAGGGCCCTCGACTGCATGTAACTATCACTTGTACTTCTGCCCTTGTCCCTTCCCATTACTCACAACAGGGTGTTTGAGTCTCCCTTGTCCTCACTTTTATCCACCAGCTTCCAAATTCAAAGGATCATTCTCTGCCATTTCAGATAACCCCAGCAAAATGCCACCACCAAACATATCTTCCCCTCACTCCCCCTTTCTACATTTTGTAATGATTATTCCCTCTGGGACAGCCTACTCAATTCCTCGACCACCAACATTACTTCTCCTGCACATTGCACCTTCCCATATGACTGCAGAAAGTGCAATACCTTTCCCTACTCACCATCTAAGGTCCTAAACAGCCTTTCCAGATGAAGCAGCATTTCATCTGTACCTCCTCCAATTGTGTGTATTTATTCACTGCACCCAATGTGGCCTACTCTACGTTGGAGAAACCAAATGCAGATTGGGGGTGACCACTTTGCTGAACATCTCCAGTCCATGGACAAGCATGATCCTGACCTTCTCGTAGCTGCTTATTCTTGTACAGTGTCATGCTTGCGTGCCCACTTGTCTGTCCTCAGTATGGTACAATGCTCCAGTGAATCACAACGCAAACTGGAGGAACAACATCTCATTTTCATGCTAGGCATTTTACAACTTTCTGGACTTAATAATTGAGTTAAACACCTTCAAATTGTGAACCTACATTCCTTCCCTTTCTTTTAAGTTTTACTTATTACATTCTCTGTCACAATGTCCTTTCTCCCCTTCCCACACTCCAATGGGGCAGTCTGTTCTTTCCAGTCTGCCAGTTAAACATCATAGTTCTGGCATTCTCACATTATGATTACCTTAGTATGAGCTAACACCATCCTTTTGTGACAAGGCTGCTCCTTTAACAAGGTTATGCTGTCCTTGGCGTTCTTTTCAGAGAGGTTGTAAGTGACACAGAATGGTCAAGGCTGAAGGGTTTTAAGGCCAGTTTGATAATAGTTAACAGATACTGTTTCAGGCAGAAGGCTTTCAAGTTTAATAAAAAAAAGCACTTTTACAACGAAAGGGGAATGACCAGTTCTCCCAGCTCACCTTTTCTCTGGTTTGGTTTGTTTTTTAGCAGGAGTGTGGATAAAGCTATTCGTATGTTGAGGAACATTTGGATAAGCTGGGATAGATTTTCTTGGAGCAGTAAATATTGAGATGACACCTGACAGAGTTATATAAGATTAGAAGGGCATAGGTCATAAGGCACTTCTTACATTAGATTCCCTACAATGTGGAAACAGGCCCTTCAGCCCAACAAATCCACACTGACCCCCCGAAGAGTAACCCACCCAGACCCATTTCCCTCTGATCAATGCACCTTACACTATGGGTAATTTAGCATGGCCAATTCACCTGCCCTGCACATCTTTGGATTGTGGGAGGAAATCAGAGCACCCGGAGGAAACCCACGCAGACACGGAGAGAATGTGCAAACTCCACGCAGATAGTCACCCGAGGCTAGAATCGAACCTGGGACTCTGGTGCTGTGAGGTAGCAGTGCTATCCACTGAGCCACCGTGCTGACCAAATAGAGGGATTAATAACTGGGAACATAGATTAAAGTTAAGATCTAGAAGGAGTATGGATACGTCCACAAGACCTGATGGGCCAGTGGGCACTGTATGCCTGTCTGAGAGCTGAAGAGTAATTTTTTCTCTAACTGGGGGTTGGAGTCCAGAACTCACAGCAGTTGAGTTTAGATACTCACGGGGGTTGCTATAGCCTCCAAACTATCAGCTAAGAGCTGGAAAATGGGATTCATGCTGTCAAATGACAATGGACTGGCATGGATATGATGCGCCAAATGGCCTCCTACTGTGCTGTAAATGTCTGAGTCTGTTTTAGAGCAACTTTTTCAAGTTTGCCACAGTTGTAATGAGATAAAGTATAATTTATCAAAGGTTCATATAAAGTAGACCCTGGCCTAGAAACTGTAGCAACAGAAAGAGGTTTGAAAGAAGTTGTGCAGCGAATAGAGAGGAAGGAGAACTGAAGACTGAAGGTGATCAATGCATGGATGCAAGTATAAAGAAAAGCTGACAGAGACAGAAAACGGAGCACAGCAGACGTGTAAAGGCATTCTCTTAGGAAGAGGCCTGTTCTTCTTTTTGGCAGAAAGGGAAATGGCAGCCCATGCAAGCTGGCCAAAAAGATCAAAGAACCAACATGAATAGCTACAAGATGTAAAAGGTTGGATTTTTTTTCTCATAGGTGGCCAAATCATAAACTAGAGTGTATTTAGGTGGTTGGCTTAAAAGGAACCCTCAAAAGTTACACTATCAGTATTGTGGCGATGAGTGGGAATGGTTTGTGCAAATCTACCTTGCTGATGATAGTCAAACCTGTGGAACATGAAGGTGACAATTGTTGTTGGATAGGTCCTCTGACTTATCCTGCATGAATTAAGTACAACATGTTGTAGGGCCATAGAACTGTGGTGCCCCCATCTCTGAAGAAGGATATGAATGTTTGTGGTTGTATAAAACATATCATTGTTGTACAATTCAAAGTGAAACTTACCTTTCTAGTTGGAATTATCATTTACTTGCTAATTTCTGTTTAATTTGCATTGATTCTGATTTGTGCAAAATTAAAAGCTTTAAAAATGGCATTTTTGGCATTTTTTTTTCATTTAGGTATTATCGGGTATGCATTTGGAATAAGCTGCCAGTAGAAGTGGTTGAGGTGGGTACATTAACATCATTCTAAAGACATTTGGACAAATACCTGGATATGAAAGTTTCAAAATGATATGGACCAAATGCAGGGAAATGGGGCTAATGTGGATGGATGTTTTAATCGGCATTGACCAGTTTGGGCCAATGGCCTGTCCCTGTGCTGTAGGATTCTATGGCCCTGTATGGTCCAGGGAAATTAGAAAGAACGAAAGAAGATTGATCTATCACACTCAATTAATCCAGAGCTTTCCTGATGTCCTGTTATTGCTGTAGTTTACTGATCCTTAATTAATTCCAATGTTGACTCCTTCACCACTTTAGCCCAAATTGTTGCATAAAATTGCTTGAAATTTGCCATTATATTAAAAACACTGTAGATGTTGTTTAAAGATAAACCCTGAGAGTGCATGGAGGGAGGAGTCTGATTATCCACCTGACATTGAGCTTTCCTTCTGCCTAACCCTAGTATGAAATTCAGAGAATATAGAAATGATGCTTGATAACATGGATTCCTTTCACAGCATGTAAGTATTGCAATTTACCATGTAAATTCAAGTGATAAATTGGTAGTAGGAAGTCTGAATATTGTACTAGTTACATAATTTTGAAATTTCTGTAAGAAAAAATCTTGCATGTTACGGCATTTTACACAATCTGCCAAAGTGCTTTAAATCCAAGGAAGTAGTCAGCATCTACATATGAAGTATCAATTAGCAGATAAATTGGGGTCAGTTATAAACTACGAATCATGCATGAAATTAATAGATCTTATAGTTTGGTTCAGCAGTTCACATGTCATCAATTCAGTCATAAAGTGCTTCAAAACTTTGCCTTCCTCACAAAGAATTTAGCTCCTTTTCTGGGGTTTTTCCTAATCTTCATCCAAGAACAGCATCAAACTAATCCATGTTCAACAGGAACAGTGTTTACCAATAGTGCCACGTATGTCTTCAGAACTTTTTCAAATTTCTCATGATGGTTTGGATCACCTAGCTCAGAGGTGGGGAACCTTTTCATGTTGGAAGGCTGCATTATGTTAGTTGTAATCTAATAAGGCTGCATCCAAGAAACTTCAAAATTCACATTATTTTGTAAAAATCTAACTACTATGTACTAACTCAAAAAAAAAGTTAATTCTAAAGTTAGCTAACTTTTAATGACTTTGTTGTGACTGCTTTGTAGGAAAGCATTTGAATATTTGGTTGCAGCATGGAGCTCTGCAGTTTTAGCTGATCCTCTAGATGTGGCGGTCAGTCTGAGGAGTATTTCGTTGAATTTTCTTTTACTCTCTGGTATTTTAAATATATTCATTTTAAGATTAAAATAAAAATAATAAATGATGAAAAAAACATTAATAAAAAAAAGGTTTGTTCTGCAAAATTTGGATTCATTCAAAAGGCCACACACAATGCCCAAGAAGGCTGTATGTGGCCTTAAGGCCGCAGGTTCCCCACCCCTGACCTAGATTCACCAATGATATCTTGTAACACAGACAGTGACAGATTGTCTCTTTGATTATTTCTTAGTTTCAAACTCATGTCCTTACTTCTGCATCAGCTTGCACTGCACCACTGGACTCATCATCTTCATCTGGGCTCTGATGGCTCTGTGTTACTTAATATGGTATCAGTCTCCATGGAAGGTTTTGTTTCCAACCTCAGTTTTAGTCTTTGTTTCTTTGTGAGTGAGGACTATAGTACAGTTAATAATTCTTGGACATATTCCAAGATGCTTCATCACATCATCTCCAACTAAAAACGAACACATCTCTCAATTTCTTGGTGCCAGGTTCCAGTGTTTTGTTTAACTTAAAAAAATCAAAAAATATACAAAAGAAAGTTAAAAAAAACCACTGTTTGATGTTTCTCCAGGCCCAGATGAGAAACTCTTCATTCTTGGGGAGACCGCACACATCATACAATGAAAGATGTGAAATAAAAATAATGTGATGAGGAAACTCAGCAGGTCAGGTAGCCTGTGTGGAGAGAGAAATAGAGTTGATATTTTGAGTCCAGTATGATCTCTTCTTTGTTCTCCCTTCAGAAGTTTTCAGAACCAAGTTTCTCCAGCACTTTCGGTTTTTAGTTCAGATCTCCAGCTCCCTCAATACTTTATTTTCACTTTGATGAAAATTGAAAATAGAGGGTGCTGCTGAGAAGTGATTGAGAAGGATTCTGGGAGAAGTCAGCTCAGTTGCCAGAACTGAGGAGGGGAGTGCAGAAGAGCTAGTGTCAGCAGACGTTGCAGGAGCATTCAACAGTGGGAGAAGTACCTGAGGAGGATTCTGAGAAGAGTCAGCTCAGTCATCAATGACTGCCCTGGGCTCAAACCTATTGACTCAAGCAGCTACCTTTATTACACCTCCTTCCACCCCCTCCACTTCTGTAGAAATGTGATCCCTTACTCCCAATTCCTCAGCCTCTGCCGTATCAGCTCCCAGGAGGAACAATTCTACTCCATGGCATCTCATATTGCCTCCTATTTCAAGGGCTGCAATTTCCTCTCCCATGTAGTCAACAATGCCGTCCATCACCTCTCCTCCACTTGTAATCCTCCAACTTGGCACCACCCTCTTGACCTGACCCCCATCTTCCTTCCCATCTATCTTCCCCACTGACCTATAACAATTACTACTCACCTGCATCCATATATCGCCTTCTCAGCTACCTTCCCCCATCCCCATCCCCACCCCTCTAACCTATCTCCCAGCCCCCTTGCCCCTCCACATTTCTGATGAAGAGTTTATACTGAAAGGTTGACTCTCCTGCTCTTCGGATGATGCCTGACCAGCTATGCTTTTCCAGAGCCACACTTTTCAGTTCTGAGAATAAAAGGTTAGGCAAGCTCTAGCTGAGCACCCATTTTTAAGGAGGGCTGCTTTGTCGTTGAAGTGCTGCTGGAGGCTTATGCATGGGCTTTGATGAATATGGGGATTCAATGAGGTAAGGGCCAGGAAAGATTCTGGTTCTTTGTCTCACTGTGAAAGATCAGCGATGGGAGTTAGGGCCTTAGTATGTTCCTCCTGCCAGATGTGTGAGATCAGGGAACAGTTTAGTGTCTCTGACAGCTATGTCTGCAGGAAGTGTGACAGGCTGCAGCTCCTTACAGACTATATGGTTTTGTTGGAGCAGCAGTTGGACACACTGAGGAACACACAGTGGCAGAAAGGGATAGACTAGAAATAGTGGACACATTGGTGATCATTTTCTAGCATTCTGTAGACTCTGGAAGAAATGCAATGGATTGGAAGGTAGGGAATATAACCCCACTTTTTAAAAAGGAGGGGGAGAGAAAATGGAGAATTAGAGGCTGTTTTGCCTGACATTAATGGTGGAGAAAATACTGGAGTCGATTACTAACGATGTAATAACTGAGCATTTGGAAAATGGTGCTTGAGGAATCTTCTGGAATCTTTTGAGATTGTGACCAGTAGAGGGGATAAACAGATCCTTGAAAGGCAGTGACAAATGGAGTACTTCAGGGTTCAGTGCTGGGACCCCAGTTGTGCACAATATACATTAACGACTTGAGCGAAGAAAGTGAGAACAATATCTCCAAACTTACAGATGACACTAAGCTGGGTGACAGTGTGTGCTTTGAGGAGGAAGCTAAGAGGATGCAAGGTGTCTTGGACAAGCTGACTGAGAGGGCAAATACTTGGCAAATGCAATATAATGTGGATAAATGTGAGGCTATCCATTTTGGTGACAAAAACAGGAAGGCAGATTATTATCTGAATGGTGGCAATTTAGGAAAAGGTGAGGTGCAACAAGATCTGTTGTCATGGTAGAACAATTGCCGAAGAATTTGGCATGCAGGTGTAGCAGGTTGTGATGAAAGCTAGTGGCACGCTGGCCTTCATAGCAAGAGGGTTGGAGTTTTGGAGTAAGGATGTCTTGCTGCAGTTACACAGGACCTTGGTGAGGCCATACCTTGAAGAAAGTGAGAAGTGCAGATGCTGGAGAGTCAGAGTGGATACAGAGTGGAGCTGGAAAAAGCACAGCCAGTCAGGCAGCATCAGAGGAGAAGGGAAGTCCACATTTCAAGTCACAACCTTTCATCAGGACCAGGGGAGGAGAAGGGGAGTGTGAAATAAACACATCTTGAATATTGTGTGCAATTTTGGTCTTCTAGTCTGAGGAAGGACATTCTTACTATTGAGGAAGCCCAGTGTAGGTTCACCACACTGATTCCTGGGATGGCAGGACTGACATATACAGTAAGACTGGATCGACTGGACTTGTACTCATTGGAATTTAAAAGAATGAGGGGGGATGTCATAGAAACATATAAAATCCTGACAGGACTGGACAGGCTAGATGCAGGAAGAATTCCTGACTTTGGGGAAGCCCAGAACTAGGGGTCACAGTCTAACAATAAAGGATAAGCCATTTAGGTCTGAACTGAGAAAGAATTTCTTCACTCAGGGAGTTGTAAACCTATGCAGTGCTCTAGCACAGAAAGTTGTTGGAATCAATTGGTTAGACATATTCAAGAGTGAGTTCAATGTGACCCTTGTGACTGAAGAGATCAAGAAGTATGGATGGAAAACAGGAATGGGATACCGAAATTGCACGATCAGCCATATATGATATTGAATACTGATACATGTTTGAAGGTCCAGTTTGCCTATTCTTGTACCTATTGTCGATGTTTCTATGGAAAAGGATAAGTCTGGTCTACAAGTTAAAGTTCTAAATTGGTGCAGGGTCAATTTTGATGGTCTTAGAAAGGGTCCTTTAAAAGTTGATTTGGGGAGAGTTGCTTGCAGGCAAAGGGACGTCTGGTAAGTGGGAGGCTTTCAAAATTGAGTTAATAAGGACTCAGAGTCAGAATACTACTATTAGAGCGAAGGGTAAGACTGGGAGTAAGTGAGAACTGCAGATGGTGGAGATAGAGTCAAGAAGTGTGTTGCTGGAAAAGCACAGCTGGTCAGGCAGCATTCGAGGAGCAGGAGAATCAATGTTTTGAGCATATGCTCTTCATCGAGAAAGTGGAGTGTTTGGGGGGGCGGGCAAGGGGTCTGAGAGATAAATGGGAGGTGGTTGGGCTTGGGGGAAGGTAGCTAGGAATGCAAATGGTAGATGAAAGTGGGAAGTGAAAGTGATAGGTCGGAGTGGAAGATGAAGCGGATAGGTGGGAAGAAAGGTGGACAGGTAGGACAGTTCAAGATGGCAGTGCTGAGTTGGAGGGTTGGATCTAGGGTAAGGTGGGGGGAGGGGTGATGAGAGCTGAGAAATAAATGGGTGGGGGTGGGAGTGGGGGAAAGGTGGCTGGGAATGAAATAGGTAGATGAAGGTGGGGCTGAAAGTGATAGGCCAGAGAGGAGGGTGAAGCGGATAAGTGGGACAGTTCAAGAGGGCAGTGCCGAGTTGGAAGGTTGGGATTGTGATAAGGTGGGGGACGGGAAATGGTGAAACTGATGAAATCCATATTGATCCCATTGGTTGCAGGCTCCCAAGGTGAAAGATGAGGTGTTCTTCCTCCAGGCATCGGGTGGTTAGGGTTTGGCGATGGAGGAAGCCTAGGAGCTGCACGGACCTCCTCCATCAGAGAACATCTCTGGGACACCTGCATTGACCAACCCCACCGTCCTATGGCTGAACACTTTAACTCTCTCTCCCACTCTGCCAAGGACATGCAGGTCTTGGCCCTCCTCCATCACCAAACTCTAACCATCCAACACCTGGAGGAAGAACTCCTCCTCTTTTGCCTTGGGACCCTCCAACCACACGAGATAAATGTGGATTTCACCAGTTTCCCCATTTCCCCTCCCCCCACCTTATCCCAGTGCCAACCTTACAACTCGGCACTGCCCTCTTGAATGGTCCTGTCTGTCAATCTTCCTTCCCACCTATCTTCTCCACTCTCCTCTCCAACCTATCACCTTCACCTCACCTTCATCTACCTATCGCATTCCCAGCTGCTTTGCCCCCAGCCCCATTCCCCCTCATATTTATGTCTCAGCCCCCTTGGCCCACCAGCCTCATTCCTGATGAAGGTCTTAAGGTGGATTCTCCCGCTTCTCGGATGCTGCCTGACCGGCTGTCCTTTTTCAGCACTACACTCTTCGACAGGGATATGAGATGGCATTGCAGATAAGGTAAAGGAGAATCCAAAGGGATTCTACAAGTACATGGAAGGCAAAGACTAACTAGGGAGAGAATACGGTGTTTGAATGATCAAGGTTGTCTGTATGTGGAGCCACAAAGAGGTGGGTGAGATCCTAAATTAATATTTCTCAGCAGTAAATACTGATAAGAAAGGTATGGATTCTAGGGAGCTTGGGGAAATAAATAGAGATGTCTTGAATCAAAAGCGAAAGAACTGAGTTCTGAGGAAGGGTCACCGGACCCGAAACATTATGTCTGATTTCTCTTCACATATGCTACCAGACCTGCTGAACTTCTCCAGCAATTTCTGAGTCTTGAAGACAATCCACATTACAGAAGAGGAGATGCTAGAATTCTTAAAACGCATTAAGGTAGATAAATTCCCAGGACCTGTTAAAGTGTATCCCAGGACTTTGTGGGAGGCTAGGGAGGAAATTGCAGGGCTCCGAGCAGAGGTAATTGTTTAATCAATAGCCACAGGTGAAGTGGCCGACAATTGGAAGGTGGCTGAAGTTGTGCCGTTATATAAGAAAGGCTGCAGGGAAAGGCCTGGGAACTACAGCCCTTATGTTTGTGGTGGCTAAGTTGCCAGATGGGATTCTGAGAGACATAATCTGCATTTGGAGAGGCAAGGACTTATACGGGATAATCACCATGGCTGTATACATGGGAAATCATGTCTCACAAATTTGATTTTTGAAAGGGTGACCAAGAAAGTAGATGAGGACAGTGCAGTAGATGTTGTCTGCATGAACTTTAATAAGGCCTTTGACAAGGTAGGTTGTTGAATAAGGTTAAATCTCACAGGATCCAGAGACAGTAGCCAATTGAGTACAAAACTGATTTGAAGGTTGAAGACATGGAGTGGTGGTAGAGAGTTGTTTTTCAAACTGGAAGTCTGTGACCAGGGATCGGTGCTGAATTCACTACTATTTGGCATTTATATAAATGATTTGAATGTGATTTTAGGAGGCATGGTTAGTAAGTTTTCAGATGATACCAAGATAGGCGGTATAGTACACACTGAAGAAGGTTATCTGGGAATTCAGCAAGACCTTGATCAACTGGGAGAATGGTTTGAGGAATGGCAGATAACATTTAATCTAAGTAAATGTAAGATGTTGCATTTTGATAGGTCAAACCAGGTCCAGACTTACGCAGTCAATGTTTGGGCCATGGGGCTGGAGTCGTGAGTGGATCAGGATGGCCGGTGTGCGGGGACTGGTGCAGGCAGTCAGGGGCTTGCAAGCCCAGTCAAACCACATGTGGAAGCCCCCTGCACTGATTTACTTCTTTATAGAAAGACTGAAATATTTATCATTATAACTTTATTTCTTATTTTTCCAACTCATGCTATGAATTATTGTAAGCTAATGTAACTTTGGTTTTCTTTATTTCTATATTTTGTTTCTAAGATTTGTACCTAAGTACTTCACACCTAATATAGTGCTGTATGGCACAATATTGTAATCTTTTCACTGTACTCCTGTACTTCTGTACTTGTGTATACTTGACAAAAAAAAATCTAATTTGTCACAATTAATCTAATTTGTGAAAAGTGTTATAGAACAAAGAGATCTGTTTGAAAGTGGAGTCACAGGAAGACAGTGTGGTGAAGAAAGATTTTGGCATGCTTGCTTTCATCAGTCAGGGAGTTGTGAATTCTTGTTCCAGCTGTACAAGATACAGTTGGAGTGCTGCAGTTTGTAGAAAGGATATTATTAAACTAGAAAGAATGCCACCTGGACTAGAGGGTTTGAGTTACAAGGAGAGGTTGGATAGGCTGGGACTTTTTTCCCTGGAGTGAGGGACATTGAGAGGTGACCTTATGGAGGTCTATCAAATCATGAGAGGCATGGATAAGGTCAATAGCCAACAGCTTCTCCCTATGGTAGGGGAGTCTAAACCTAGAGAACATAAGTTTAAAGTGAGAGTGGAGAGATACAAAAGGGTTCAGTGGGGCAATTTTTTCCACACAGAAAGTGGTGAGTGTCTGAAACAAGCTGTCAGAGATAGTGGCAGGTAATTCTGCATTTTAAGTAACTTTTAAACAGGTACATGGATGGGATTGGAATGGAGGGATATGGACTAAAAGCGGGCAAATGGGACTAGATTATTTGTGAAAACTGGACAGTATGGATAAGTTGGCCCAGTTTTCCATGTTATAAACCTGTTTGACTCTATGACTGTCTGTCTATGGAACCTGCTTCTCAGGAATGCTGAAGGTTAGAGCTTGAGAGACTGAAAAACATTGGAATTGTTTATTTGTGGGAGAATCTTTACTGTGGAAGCAAGTTACCAATTTCAAAACAAAAATGAAAAGACAGCGATTGAGTTAATACTGTAATACTGTGATTGGATTTGCCATGTTCTGACATTACAGGATGAATGTGATTACCTCTTGCCATTCTCACTTATTAGAGATAAAAGGATCACTTCTGTCGACAATTGTTTATACAAGAATTTGAAAGGTTAGCTTATGGCACGGGATTTGCAACAAAAATATCTCTTAACATCAATATTAGAGCTTGAATCAATGACGCAGAACAGTGTGTGTCTGTTTATGCAGGCTTCCTTAAGCCTGTGTCAAAGCTATTGATGGGATAAAGATTCAAACTCACCAGACTCCAGTACATTCAGCTTTCATATCAGTTTCCTAATGTGTGCACAGAATGGTAGAACCAAGCAATATTTTGTCTATAAACATACTGTGTAGAATTACAGAACACAGAAACGGGGCCATGTGTGATCTAATGCTGCACAGACTCTTCCACCATCTTATTTCATCAACTCAGATTTCTGGAACTTTCCAGACTTTTTGTTCATTCTCGCTTTTCTCTTGCACCAGTGTTTCTCGTGCTGGGGTATATGGCAAAATCCTCTCACTTAATTTGGAACCTGTGGACAATTTGTTCATTCGTGCTGTTCCTTTGCACATTTTTCAGCAGTGATTCTGTGAGGTAACTTTAAGGCTCCAACTTGAGCATGGCCAGACTGGAACTGTCTGGATCTGTGCAGCTTCGGAAGAACATTGATCCGGGAACCTTGAGATCTGCAGAGATCTTCTGACTGTCTGGTTCACAAGAGCAGACTTTCAAATGGGTAGCGTGTGTCACTGGAGAGAGCATTATCATCAAAAGTAAACAAATGAGGTGTGACTGAATTCCTGATCTCCTTGGGCTCCAACTCTGTCTCCCTCTATTACCACTCTGCTTTTACTGGTGCTGTTTCTTCAGAATGTGAATATGTTACTGATACATTTTTATCTGTGAAACTAGCATGCTTTATGTAACTCCATGTGTTTATCCATGCCTCACAGACCAAGAGAAGTGGTATGAAAATTATTATCTGGTAGGTTTTGTTCTTGATTTCAGATAGTCCCCTATTAGAACATAGAAAAGTACAGCACACGATGTTGTGCCGAGATCTCTCTGATCACTTTATATGGCTTCTGAAAGCTCAGTTTGTTTTGACCATTCTGTGGATGATTTAATAATCCAATGTGATTTTTGGAATGAATAATCCCAGAACAACAGAACTTCTGAAGTAAGGTGAGCAGTAGATATGTTCTTGGTGATAGTGCAAGATTTCTATCCTTAAGCCATGGTGAATGTTTTGAAACAAAACATTTTGAATGCAATTTAGCTGCATTGTGCTCCAGAGTGTGTGGTATGGGAAGTCAGCAAATGAGAATATTTGTGTAAATCTTCAACTTCAATTGATTGGAGAGGCTATTTATCCTGAAGTAAACATTCAGTCCCACGTGAGATCTTGAAGAGCATGGTTGAAAAATCAATGTCAAATTGAACTGACGCCACTCTGCAACCTTGCTTTGTGCTAAGGAAGGTGCAAAGGAAGGCACATGGACCATCATGATATGAGTGGATGACCATACTACATTAAACTTTTATAGTTAACCATAGATTGTGGGTACACCCCCTTGCAATGTTTCTTACCCTTAGTTTTGTACTCTCCATCTCTTTCAATATTGCCAGTACTATGTGAGCAGCTCACTAATATTTTGCAAGTGTTATGGTTATGTTCACGAGAAGTAATTCAGGTATAATTCAAATTCCACAATGAGAGAGTGAGTAATTTAAATTCACCGCAAGGTATCTGTGAATCTAATCAAATCAAAACAAAACAAGATGTCATTTGGCTCATCATGTCAAGACCTTCCCTCTGCAAATGCACCTTGCTGACTCCCAGACCCCTACCCCTTCTCTGAAAAATACATTTCTTCAGTAATTTTCAACTCCTTTTTGAATGTCTTTCGCACACTTTCAGGCATTTCAGATCCTGACCAGCAGTGTGAAGTTGTGCGTGGAGTAATAGGAGAGGCACTAAATGACTATTTGTTGGCAGTATTCACAATCAAAAGATAATATTGTTGAGGAGAATATTGAGATACAGGCTACTATTCTAGATGGAATTGAGGTTCGTAGGAGGAGGTGTTAGCAATTCTGGAAAGTGTGAAAATAGATAAATCCTCTGGGCTGGATGGCATTTATCCTAGGATTCTCTGGGAAACAAGGAAGGAAATTGCAGAGCCTTTGGCTTTGATCTGTATGCTGTCATTATCTACAGGAGTAGTGCCTGAAGACTGGAGGATAGCAAAAGTTGTCCCCTTGTTCAAGAAGGGAAATAGAGGGGCGACATGGTGGCTCAGTGGTTAGCACTGCTGCCTCGCAGCGCCAGGGAACTGGGTTCGATTCCTGCCTCAGGTGACTGTCTGTGTGGGGTTTGCACATACTCACTGTGTCTGTGTGGGTATCTTCCAGGTGCTCTGGTTTTCTCCCACAGTCCAAAGATGTGCAGGTCAGGTGAATTGGCCATAATGTTAGGTGCATTAATCAGGGATAAATGTAGGATAATAGGTTAGGGGAATGGGTCTGGGTGGGCTACTCTCCGAAAGGTCAGTGTGGACTTGTTGGGTCAAATGGCCTGTTTCCACGTTGTAGGAAATCTACTCTAATCTAATTCAAAGATAACCCTGGTAATTATAGACGAGTGAGCCTTCCTTCAGTTGTGGGCAAACTGTTGGAAAGGACTATAAGAGATAGGATTCATAATCATCTAGAAAGAAATAGTTTGATTTGGGATAGTGCCTCACAAAGTTTATTGAGTTATTTGAGAAAGTGATGGTTGATGGAAAATATTCATCCCGGAGGTCAGTTATGAGTGGTGTATCACAAAGATCTGTTTTGGGGCCACTGCTGTTTGTCATTTTTATAAATGATCTGGATGAGGGTTTAGAAGGATGGGTTAGTAAATTTGTAGATCACACTAAAGTCAGTGGAGTTGTGGAAAGTGTGGAATGATTTTAAACATTACAGAAAGACATGGATAAGCTGCAGAGCTGGGGTGAGACATAACAAATGGAGTTTAATGTGGAAAAGTGTGAGGTGATTCACTATGGAAGGAGTAACATAAATATAGAGCACTGGGCTAATGGTAAGATTCTTGGTAGTGTAGATGAGCAGAGATCCCAGTGTCCATGTGCATACACCCCTGAAAGTTGCCACCTAGGTTGATAGGATTGTTAAGAAGGCATACAGTGTATTAGCTTTAATTGGTACAGGGATTGTGTTTCGGAGTCACAAGGTCATCATGCAGCTGTACACTTGCAGCATTGCATACAGTTCTGGTCACCGCATTATAGGAAGGATGTGGAAGCATTGGAAAGGATGCAGAGGTGATTTACCAGGACGTTGCCTGCTATGGAGAGAAGGTCTTTTGAGGAAAGGCTGAGTGATTGAGGCTGTTTTCATTTGAGAGAAGAAGGTTAAGAGGCAACTTAAATGAGACATACAAGGTGATCAGAGGATTAGATAGGGTGGACAGTGAGAACCTTTTTCCTCAGTTGGTGATGGCTAGCACGAGGGGTCATAGTTTTAACTTGAGGGGTGATAGATTTGGACAGATGTCAAAGGTAGGTACTTTACTCAGAGAGTAGTAGGGACATGGAATGCCCTGCCTGAAATAATGGTAGACTCACCAACTTTAACGACATTTAAATGGTCATTGGATAGACATATGGATGAAAATGGAATAGTGCAGGATAGATTGGCTTCAGATTGGTTCCACAGGTCAGCACAACATTGAGGGCCGAAGGGCTTGCACTGCACTGTAATATTCTATGCTCTATGTTCTACATTCTATGGCCATTCTGTAGAAAAAAATTTTCTCATTCATTCCTATTTTCTTTGCCAGTCACTTCACTTGGTAGCCCCTGGGTTTTGATCCATCCACCAATTGCTCCTCTCTATCTGCTCTGTCCAGACTCTTCTTGATTGAGGATACTTCAGTCAAATCTCCTCTCCATCTTCTGTTTGAAAAGAACAGTCCCTGCTCCTCCTGTACAGCTGCATTCTTGTTAATTTTTTGTGCATCCTTTTTAAAGCCTAACAACCTTCCTAAAGTGTGGCGCCCACCCTCGATGCACCTTTCCAGCGTATGCTGCATGATTCTGAAATAATTTCAGCATAATCTCCTTGCTCTTGCTCTCTTGAAGTC
Organism: Chiloscyllium plagiosum; assembly: GCF_037043375.1. Taxonomy (NCBI): domain Eukaryota; kingdom Metazoa; phylum Chordata; class Chondrichthyes; order Orectolobiformes; family Hemiscylliidae; genus Chiloscyllium; species Chiloscyllium plagiosum. The sequence continues at coordinate 91,984,365 of NW_028270151.1, forward strand.
TCATACTCTCTTCCTCACAGGTCACAATGACTCCAAGTCTTATCATCTGCGAATGTGAAGTTGAAATTATTTCCTGTGGACCACTTATACATATCAAGAAAGAAAGGTCCTAACACTGACCCTTTCGGAACTCCAAGAATATCCTCTTGTCTGAAAAATAATTATTCATCAATAATCTGTTTCCTGACACTCAGCCAACTTCATATTCATGCTACTACTGTTCTACTACTCCATGAGCTGAACTTTGCTCACTATGCAGATTTTTATTATATAAAATGTTGCTATGATTTGGGCATAAATGTTCTGTTTGATACCTACAGATGCAAATCATATATTATCACTTTAGCCTTGCCCTTCCTTTCATCTACAGATTCCGTTTTAGCTTCTAATCAACTCACCTTACCATTTCATTCTTAATTTTATCAACTTAAGTAAAACCACTAGGATTCTTTGAGACGATATATTGGCCTTGGAGAGAGCACACGATGTGTTTACATTAATGATACCTGGACTTTGGGGTTAGGTTGTGAGGACAGATTATTCAAATGAAGTCTGATTTCTCTAGAGTTTAGAAGGTTAAGAGGTGATCTGATTAAACACTTCAAAGTATTAACAGGAAAATATTATTTCTACTGACCAGGTATTTGAGAACGAAGGGATATAGTTTGAGAATTAGGGCCAGACTGTTCAGGAGAGATATCAAGAAGTACTTAGAATCTTAGAGTGGTAGAGTCCGACAGCATGGAGACAGGCCTTTCAGTCAGCTACCATGTGGAACCTTATCAAAGGCCTTAGTGAAATCCATATAGACTATGTCTATCACCCTGCCTTCATCAAACTTCCTGGTCACTTCATCAAAGAAGTCTAACAAATTTGTGAGGCATGATCTCTCATGCATAAAGTCATGCTGACTACTCCTAATCAAACCATGTCATTCCAAATGTATGTATATCTTATGCTTCAGAATCTTCTCAAGTAGTGAGCCTGATGTTGCTCGTGGGCAAGTTGTTGAAGGAAGTCCTGAGGGACAGAATGTCCCTGTATTTGGAAAGGCAAGGACTGATTAGTGATAGTCAACATGGCTTTGTGCATGGGAAATCATGCCTCACAAACTTGATTGAGTTTTTTGAAGAAGTAACAAAGTGGATTGATGAGGGCAGAGTGGTAGACATGATCTATATGGATTTCAGTAAGGCATTCAACAAGGTTCCTCATGGGAGATGGTTAGCAAGGTTAGATCTCATGGAATACTGGGAGAATTAGCCATTTGGATACAGAACTGGCTCAAAAACTGGTTGTTTTTCAGATTGGAGGCCTGTGACCAGTGGAATGTCACAAGGATTGGTGCTGGGTCCACTATTTTTCGTCATTTACACAAATGATTTGGATGTGAGCTTAAGAGGTATAGTCAGTAAGTTTACAGATGACACCAAAATTGCAGGTGTAGTGGACAGCAAGGAAGGTTACCTCAGATTACAATGGGATCTTGATCAGATGAATCAATGGGCTGAGAAGTGGCAGATGGAGTTTAATAATAAATGCGAGGTGCTGTATTTTGGGAAAGCAAATCTTAGCAGGTCTTATACACTTAATGGTAAGGTTCTAGGGAGTGCTGCTGAACAAAGAGACCTTGGAGTGCAGGTTCATAGCTCCTTGAAAGTAGACAGGTTAGTGAAGAAGGTGTTTGGTATGCTTTCCTTTATCGGTCAGAGTATTGAGTACAGGAGTTGGGAGGTCATGTTGCAGCTATATAGGACATTAGTTAGGCCACTGTTGGAATATTGCATGCAATTCTGATCTCCTTCCTATCGGAAAGATGTTGTGAAACTTGAAAGGGTTCAGAAAAGATTTACAAGGATGTTGCTAGGGTTGGAAGATATGTGCTATAGGGAGAGGTTGAATTGGCTTGGGCTGTTTTCCCTAGAGCATCGGAGGCTGAGGGGTGACCTTATAGAGTTTTATAAAATCATGAGGGCATGGATAGGGTAAATAGATAAGGTCTTTTCCCTGGGTTGGGAGATTCCAGACCTAGAGGGTATAGGTTGAGTGTGAGAGAGGAAAGATATAAAAGAGACCTACGGGGCAACCTTTTCACGCAGAGGATGGTGCGTGTATGGAATGGGCTGCCAGAGGAAGTGGTGGAGGCTGGTACAATTACAACATTTAAAAGGCATCTGGATGGGTATATGAATAGGAAGGGTTTGAAGGCATTTGGGACTAGATTGGTTTGGGATATCTGGTCAGCATGGATGAGTCAGACCGAAGGGTCCGTTTCTGTGCTGTACATCTCTATGACTCTAAGTAACTTACCCAGCTGTTAAGTTTACTGATCTATAATTGCCAGGTTTTTCTTTGCAGCCCTTCTTGAATAAGGGCACAGCATTCGCTACCCTCCAGTCTTCCAGGATCTCACCTGTGGCTAACGATGATGCAAAAATATCAGCCAGAGCCCCTGCAATTTCTTTCCTAGCCTCTTGCAGTGTTCTTGGATATATCTGATCAGGACTAGGAGATTTATCTACCTTCATACAATCTAACATATCCAACACCTCCTCTACAGTGATGTGGACTGTATCCAAGATATCACCACTAACTTCCCAAAGTTCCCAAGTCTTAATGTCTTTCTTCTAGTCAAACACAGAGGAGAAATATTCATTGAGCACCTCATCCATCTCCTGTGGTTGCATACATATATATCCACAATTGTCCTCAGTAGGGGGGGAGCTGATCTAGTTATTCTTTGTCCTTTAATATACATAAATAAATAACCTCTTTGGATTCACCCTAATCTTCTCAGCCAAGGCTATCTCATGCCACATTCTCACCCTCCTGATTTCCTTCTTCAGGAAATGCCTCTATCCCCATATACCTCCAGGAATTCCCTTGATCCCAGCTGCCTGTACCTGAGCCAAGCCTCCTCCTTTTTTCTGGTCAAAGCCTCAGTATCTCTTGTGATCCAGAGTTTCCTATTCCTGCCAATCCTGCCTATCACCCTCACAGGAACATATAGACCTTGAACTCCAGCTTTCTCACTTTTAAAGGCCTCCCACTTGCCAGAGGTCCCTTTGCCTGCAAACAAACTATTCCAATCAACCCCTGCAAGCTCATGTCTAATTCCATCAAAATTCACCTTGCCCCAATTTAGAACTTCACCTGTGGACCAGTTTTGTCCCTCTCCATAACTTTCTTAAAATTAATAAAACTATGGTCACTGATCCCAAAGTGCTCCCACACTGTCACCTCCATTGCCTGTCCTGCCCTTTTTCCCCAAGAATAGGTTGAGTTTTGCTCCATCCTGAGTCGGATCCTCTATATCTTGCTTGAGGAAAATTTCCTGAACACACTTAATAAATTCCACCCCATCCAAGCCCTTAAGAGTGGCAGCCCCAGTCTACATTCAGAAAATTAAAATCCCCCTACTATGACACTGTTCCTGCAATCTCCCTGTATATATGTTCCTCTAATTCCCTTTGACTTTTTGAGGGCCTATAGTACAATGCCAATAGCATCACCGTTTCCTTCTTATTTCTCACTTCCATCTACAAAGCATCGCTGGATGATCATTCAGTTTTTCTCATCTCCAACCACTGTGCGATACTCACCCTAATCAAAAATGCAACTCCCCCTCCCCTCTTTCCACCACCTCTGCCCCACCTGAAGCACCTGTACCCTGATACATTAAGCTGCCAGTCTTGTCCCTCCCTTAGCCATGTTTCTGCAATGGCTATAATCTCCCAGTTCCACATACCCATCCACACCCTGGGTTCACTGACCTTATCTGTCAGCCTTCTTGTATTGAAATAGATGCAATTTAATCCAACATGCATTTCTCACTCCTTCCTGTGTTCGTCTCTGAGTCGTCTCCTCAAGTTGCTAATTTCTGATTACTGTATCTCCTTCCAGCCTCACAGTTAACTCCCTGCTGTAGAGGACACCCCTCCACCCCTGCCAATCTATTTTAAACCCTCCCTTGTAGTACTGGCAAGGTCACTATCACAGGTGAATACTGACGTTAAATATTCATTAATGATCTTTTCTACCTTCCGTAATTTCAGACACAAGTTCACTCCATTGTCCGTGATCGGCTCTACCCTCACTCTGGCCATCATCTTGTTCCTCACAAAAGTGTAGAATGCCTTGGGGTATTCCTTAATTCTAATCGCCAAGGCTTTTCATGCCCCTTTCTAGCCCACCTAAATTCAAACTTCAGTTCCTTCCTGGCTACTTTGTAACCTTCTAGAGACCTGTCTGATCCTTGCTTCCTCAACCTTACATAAGCTTCCTTCTTCCTCTTGACTAAATGTTCCACATCTCTTGTCATTCAAGGTTCCATCACCTTACCATCCCTTCCTTGCCTCAATTGGACAAACCAGTCCATCAGCAAGTGCTCCCTGAACAACCTTCCCTTTTCAGTCGTACATTTCCCTGAGACTATCCGTTCCCAATTTATGCTCCACAGTTCCTGCCTTGTAATCTCCACTCCTCCAATTAAACACTTTCCTATACCATCTGCTCCATGACTATCGTAAAGGTCAGGGAGTTGTGATCACTATCACCTAGATGCTGTCCCAACGAGAGAAGACACCTGACTTGGTTTGTTTCCAAGCACCAAATCTAATATGTCTTCCCCTTTAGTCAGGGAACAGGAGAATCGACGTTTCGGGCATAAGCCCTTATGCCCGAAACGTCGATTCTCCTGTTCCCTGGATGCTGCCTGACCTGCTGCGCTTTTCCAGCAACACATTTTCAGTTCTGATCTCCAGCATCTGCAGACCTCACTTTCCCCTTTAGTCAGCCTATCTATGGATTGATTCAGGAATCCTTCCTGGACATACTTGCCAAAGTCTGCACCATCCAAACTATTTGCACTAAGGAGGCTCCAATCAAAATTAGGGAAGTGGAAGTCACCTATGACAACAATCCTGTTACTTCTGCACCTTTCCAAAATCTGCCTCCCAACCTGCTCCTCCATGTCTCTGTTGCTACTGGGGGGTCCAATGGAAAACTCCCAATAAATTGCCTGCTCCTTTCCTGTTTCTTACTTCTACACATAATTACTCAGTAGACAAACCCGCTCAATGATCTCCCTTTCTATAGCTGTTAAACTATCCCCCACCATTTTTACCTCCCTCCCTATTCCTTTTAAAACATCTAAACCCGAAAGATCCAGCAACCATTCCTGGTCCTGTCATATCCCAGTCTCTGTAATAGCCACAATGTCACAGCTCCAAGCACTGATCCATGTTCGAAGTTCATCATCCTTATTCCTGATATTTCTTGCATTAAAATAGACACACTTCAACCTATCACACTGACTGCAATTTTGCCCTCTCACATGATTAATTTTCCTCACAGACTCTTTCCTCACTGTATCTGCCTGTTCACTAGCTACCCCATTCTGTGATCCGTGGCTCTCGGCTGAATACTTACCATCTATTACCACTCTCTGTCTTTCTTAAGCCAGCCAATTCTGTATCCAGACAACCAAATTTCCCTGCATCTGATGCCTCCTTCCTATCTTAACTAGAGGAACAGGCTCAAGGAGCTGAATGGCCTACTTCTGTTCCTAAATATATGGAGGGGGATGGTTCCTTGAACACACAAAGCTTTTACATTTAGGTTTTATTATTATGGGATTTCAGTAAGGTATTCATTCCTGATGAAGTGAAACTCACTATTGCTCCTGTACCTTAATAACAAGACAGTGAAATGTAATATTAAGGATTCAGTAAACATTTATTATCACTGCTAGTTTCTATACAAATTGTAATCACAGACATTTGTGTGTCTGGTTTCAAGTGAAGCAATTCAGATGTAAGTTGTAGTCTGCTTCCTTCAGTGTATCACATTACAAGAGTGTTTTACTCAGTGAATCAATTTATTCCCAAATAAAAGCTGTTTCTTGTTTCTTCCTTAATGGGGACTGTAGTGATTGGAACGAGGTCAGCCAGGTGAATCTCACAGGATATGAGTTTCCTGGTTCGAAACTTGATTCAATCCAAGAGCCCTGGCTAACAGATATAAGCAGAAGTCTCCCCCTCCAACACTACTTTGATTTGATCCCTGCTCTGCCCTTCACTGTTTGATCACACAGCATTGCCCTTTGATGTGAAGGGCACTGTTTGTCACTGGCCACTCGGGTGTTTCCTTTCTTCCTGGTGGTGGAAACTGAATAAAGATTTGTGCACCTTGTGTTTCTCACTGTGTCTCTCACCTGGACACACACAACATGGGTGCTGGGGGAAAAATTAGCACTACCGCAGTTAGGCGGTAGTGTGGGTTTTCTAGAAGTCTCCCCCCCAACTCTATTTTGATTCAATCCCTGCCCTCCCCTTCACTTTTTTGATCACACTGCATTGCCCTCTGATGTGAAGGACACTGCTTGTCACTGGCCATTTGGGTATTTCCTTTCTTCCTGGTGGAGGAATATAAGTAAAGATTTATGCATTTGTTTGTTTCTCACTGTGTCCTACACTTGCACACACAAGAAATGGGTGCTGGGGAAAAATAAGTACAACCACTGTCAGGCGGTAATGTGGGGGAGAAAAAGGAAAAGGAAGAAAGGGGAAAAAAAGAAAAAAGTAAACAGAAGTCTCAGGGATTCTGTTCACTCTGGGAGCTGGCTCTCTACCAGCTGGGTCAGTGTCATGTACTATGCAAATAAGAGTGACCTTGGTGATGTGATACTGGTCTTCGTGAAGTTAGGGACCATTAGTACCTGACAATGGGTTGCTTAAGTCGTAGTCCATGTGATGACAAGGGCTAGTGCCTGGGGGTTTGTGTAAGGACATGGGAGAAGGTGCCCGTGCCCTAAAATTATTGAATTCAATACTGAGTCCTGAAGCCTGCAGAGTTCCCAAGTGGAAAATGGAATTCTATGATTCCAACTTGCGCTGTGCTTCACTGGAGCACTGCAATAAGCCCAAGACAGTGATATTATCCAGGGTCCCTCGTAGCATCTATTCATTCTCTCAGGCTGACCTTTACCCATTCCTTTAAATGGCAAACTGTTTTTTCTTTCTCTCTGGGCTCCATCTCCATCTATTATTTATGCCTTTCCCCGAACCCAGCATATATACCAGTGTTTTGTTAGCTTTTACGCAAAAGATAGGATAGTGGAGGGGGTAAGGAGTACATAGTAAAGTGCAGATAGAGCCCAAAAGAGAGAGAGGACAGTTGGATCAACAAAGGAGTGGATAGGCGGATGAATAGCTATGGTTGGGGAGTGTTAGTGACTAACAATGGGTTGTCTGTATTAGCAGATCATGTGATAACAAGGTCTGGTGTGGGGAAAAGTGTGAGGAAAGGTGCTCAAGCCCTCCGATGTTAAACTTGCTATTAAGTCCAGAAGGCTGTTGAGTTCCAATGTGGAAAATGAGGTGCTGTTCTTCCAGCTTGTACTGAGATTCGCAGGAGCACTGCAGGAAGCATGAAACAGAGATGCTGGCCAGGGAACGGGGTGGTGTGTTAAAGTGGCATGCAACTGGAAGCTCAGGATCTTTTTGCTGAAATGTAGATCGAATGTAGATTGTTATATTATGACTACCAGTTGACATTATGAGGGTTGAGATTAAATGACTTACACACAATGAAGTTGATATTCAGGTTGTTATGCCCTTGCCAAAGAGGAAACCAGCAATTTCCTGGCCTTGTCACTTCCTTACAAAGTAAAATCAGAATAAATTTGTGTATTAGAACCCTATCAGTTGGATACTGAGAACTTTCTTTTGACAGACTGGTTTAAAGATTGAAGAAATCTAAGTGTTTAAATTATTGGGTTGTGCTGGAGTGTGATGTACGGACAAATTCATAGTTCTAACTGGAGATTCTGAAAGACATTCTTCACTGGATTAGACATCTGTTGCATTCAAAATATTCCTGGGAAGAAATCATTTCCAGTACTGCACTGTAACTTTCTATGTTCTATGACCCGTATTGGAATAACTGGAACATTCTGCAATGTAACAAAGAACAGAGGATTCAAAATTTGCAGCACCTTGACATTATCTACTTACTGCATGTAGATGTCATAGAACATAGACAGAACAGCACAGGAACAGGCCCTTCAAAATAAAATGTCTGTGCCAAACATGATATCTTTCTAAACTAATCCCATTTGACTGGACATCGTCTGGATCTCTCTCGTCCGTGCTTGTTCGTGTGTCTGTCTAAATGTCTCATGAACCTGACTAATGTATCACCTGTACCACCTTCTATGGCAGCACATTCCATGCACCTATCACGTGCTGTGTGTAAAAAAACATTTCCTACTACATCTCTTAAACTTTTCCCCTTTCACCTTAAACCTAAGATTCCTAGTGTTTGATGTTTCTACCCTGGGAATAAGACTCCAACTAACAATTCCTATCCATACCTTTCATAATTTTATATACTTCTATCAGGTCACCCCTCAGCCTCTGATGTCCAAGTAAAACCAATCCGAGTTTGTCCGCCTCTCTTATAGCTAATACACTCCAATCCAGATAACATCCTAGTGAAGGAGGAGAAAGTAAGGACTGCAGGTGCTGGAGGTCAGAGTCAAGAGTGTGGTGCTGGAAAAGCACAGCAGGTCAGGCAACATCCCAGGAGCTGGAGAATCGGCGTTTCGGGCACAAGCCCTTTGAACCTCTTTTGCAACCTCTCCAAAGCTTCCATATCCCCCTGACAGTGTGATGGCCAATACTGCATATAATACTCCAAATGTGAGCCAACTAATTTCTTACAGCTACAATATGACTTACCAATTTGTATACTGCATGGCCTGACTGATGAAGGTATGCAATGCCGTACACCTCTTTCTCACCTTATCCACTTGTGTTGTCACTTTCAGGAAGCAGTGAACTTGGACCCCAAAATCTCTCTGTGTAGCAATGTTCATGAAGGCCCTGCCATTTGCTGTATACTTTTCACTTGCATTTGACCTCCCAAAATGCAACACCTCACACTTATTTGGTTTTAACTTCATCTGCAATTTCTCCACCCAGCTTTACAACTGTTCTATATCCTGCTGTGTCTGTTGACGACCCTCCTCACTATCCACAACTGCGCTAATTTTCGTGTCATCTACAAACTTTCTAATCAGAATACCTACATATTCATCCAAATTATTTATATACATTACAAACAATAGAGGTCTCAGCATTGATTCTTGTGGTACACCACTGGTCACGAACTCCAGTCAGAAAAATACCCCTCCACAACTACTATGGCCAAGACAATTTTGTATCCAATTTACCAACTCACCTTGGAAGACATGTGACATAGTCAAGGTGGTATAACAGAAGAAATATAGACGAGACCATGAGGATGAAAGCTGGTCTGGATATCACAGTAAAATATAGTAATGGAATAATAGAATCATACAACCAAGAGGCCCTTCAGCTCATTGAGTCTATACTGCCAAAAATATGCTACTACCTACACTAACCCCATTTTCTAGCACTAGTGTTGAATGCTATGGCACTTCAAGTCCTCATCCAAGTACCTTTTAAAGGTTGTGAAGCTTAGTGCCTCAGATGGGCCAATGGGCTGAGAAGTGGCAGATGGAGTTTAATTTAGATAAATGCGAGGTGCTGTGTTTTGGAAAGGCAAATCTTAGCAGGACTAATACACTTAATGGTCAGATCCTGGTGAGTGTTGTTGAACAAAGAGACCTTGGAGCACAGGTTCATGGTTCCTTGAAAGTGGAGTCACAGGTAGATAGGATAGTAAAGAAGGTGTTTGGTATGCTTTCCTTTATTGGTCAGCGTGGTGGAAAGAAGTAAATTATTCAGAGGGTAACTCGCTTGTAGTGGTTCAATTTAGAAATAACCTGTCACACAAGCCTTGAGTATTGACTGGTTTATAAAATCATGAGGGGTGTGGATAGGGTAAATAGACAAGACCTTGGGAGGGGGAGTCCAGAACTAGAGGGCATAGGTTTAGGGTTAGAGAGGAAAGATTTAAAAGGGACCTAAGGGCAACGTTTTCACGCAGAGGGTGGTGCATGTATGGAATCAGCTGCCAGAGGAAGTGGTTGAGGCTGGTACAATTACAACAGTTGGGATATAATTGGGTACAATTGGGTATATGAATAGGATGGGTTCAGAGGGATATGGGCCGGATGCTGGCAAATGGGACTAGATTACGCTAGGATATCTGGTTGGCATGAACGAGATGGACCTAACGATCTGTTGCTGTGCTGTACATCTCTATGCCATCTAAATATTCTCCCAGGCTGTGCAGATCCCAACACTTCGAGGTGAAAACATTTCTCCTCAAAAATCCTCTAAATCAGACATGAAAAGTGTACTCGCTTATTATTGACCCTTCAACTAAGGGGAAACAGCTGCTTTCTCTTCACCCTATCCATGCTCCTCATAAGCTTATCCATCCAACAGGTCCCATTCTCTACCCCAAAGAAAATAACCCAAGCTTATGCTTATTCATCATTGCTGAAATGCTTTTCTCCAGGAAGCATCCTGATGAATCTCGACTGCACTCCATCGTGTGCAATCACTTTATTCCTACAATGTGAAGACCAAACTGTACACAGTACTCCAGTTGTGGGTGAATCAAAGTCCCACACAGCTCCAACATAACTTCCCTGCTTTTATGATTTGTGCAGTGGCTGACAATAAGGCCTACATTAAGAATGCCTTTAACTACCCTTTATCTACTCAAGTGCTGGCAAATGGGACTAGATTAGTTTAGAATATCTAGTTGGCATGGACTTTATCATCCTGCCATCTTCAGGGATCTGTGGACAAGCACCCAAAGATCCCTCTCTTCCGCTATTGTGAATCAGGCCAGGCCCCCTCAAAACATTTCAAGAAAGTAGACCTGACCTGAACTTTCCTAGTTATATTAAGCAGGTGTAAAGTGGATATTCCAGGAGAGATGCCACTGGTCAAAGCACTTAGCTTTAAACAAAACGGCACAGTGGCTCAGTGGTTAGCACTGCTGCCTCACAGCACCAGGGTCCCAGGTTTGATTCCAGCTTTGGACGACTGTCTGTATGGAGTCTGCACATTCTCCCTGTGTCTGCGTGGGTTTCCTCCAGGTACTTCAGTTTCCTCCCACAATCCAAAGATGTGCAGGTTAGATGAATTGGCCGTGCTAAATTACCCATCGTGTTAGGTGCTGTAGTCAGAGAGAAATGGGTCTAGGTGGGTTACTCTTCGGCGGGTCGGTGTGGACTAGTTGAGACGAAGGGTCTGTTTCCACACTGTAAGGGATCTAAAAACAAAACAATTTATTTGCAAGATTTCCAAATAGAACATAGAACAGTACAGCACAGAACAGGCCCTTCAGCTCACGATGTTGTGCTGACCACTGATCCTCATGTATGCACCCTCAAATTTCCGTGACCATATGCATGTCAAGGAGTCTCTTAAATGTCCCCAATGACCCTGCCTCCACAACTGCTGCTGGCAATGCATTCCATGCTCTCACAACTCTCTGTGTAAAGAACCCGCCTGTGTAAATGAAACGCAAACAAAAAAGAACAGAATACAGAATAACTTAACCTATCCGAAAACCCAAAAATGCTGTTCCAAATACTTATAACAATCCTCATAAACACCCCTTGGCACACAACTTAAAGTCAAACACAAGGTCTTCCAGAAGAGATGTCAAAGAGAGTCAGCATGCTTCTCTTGGTTCCAGCAGTTTCAAAACACTGACTCAGTGCTTTCAGTGAATAGCCAGACTGCCCGAAAATCAAATCAACCCAGAGAAAAGCTGAGCTGGGAGAACTGGCCACACTCCTTTCACTGGACAACTGTTTTCTTTTTAATTTGTAAGCCTTTTCCTGAGGCAGTATCTGTTAGCTATGACCAAACTGGCCCTAAAACCCTTCAACTTAGACTTTTTGGAGTCTGTATTTTTTACTTCTCTGAAAAAAACACTCTTTTCAGACCTCTTTGAAAAGCAAAAGTGAAGGACAACATAACACTATTAAAGGAGCAGCATCATCCCACCTCTGAGCTTCCTGGCTATTCAATAAGTCTTGCTTCTTCTTTCAAAGTGCATCACCTCACACTTACCAGGGTTAACAACGATTGACTAGGACTTTGTATGTTGCAAAAGATGCATGGAGTTTTTCTGTCATTGTCCCACTGTTTGACAAATAGGCCCTATGCATGTCCAATTAGCTTGAGTGCGCATCCACAATGACTAAGAGTGTTGAACCCATGGAAAGATCTGCAAAGTTGATGTGCAACTTAGTTAACTCAGCCATTCGCATGAATGTGGGTGAGGTGTGGGAGGTAATTTTAGTCCTTTTTGACAGTCAGAGCACTGCCCCACCAATGCAGCTATGTCTGCATCCAAGCCTGGCCACCAGATGTAACTCCCTGGTAATATTTTCATTTTGGAGACCCTTGAGTGGCCCTGGTGGGGTTCAGCCAACATTTGACAGCAACCTTTGCTCGGGACAATAATTTACCATGCTCCCCCCACCCCACCCCCACTTCCCTATAACAATAATTTGTCCCATAGTGTGAACTGGTCTCTTCAGGTCCAAAAAGGTTTCAATTCTGGTTTTCCCCATCAATATCAGTTGTTTCAGTTTGGAAGGAACTTGATCTGTCTGCGTCCACACTCTGATTTTGTTCGCTGTGATTAGGAGTGTGTCCAGAAAATTTACATCATTACAGATTCTTCCATTGGGCAACCTACGAACTAATACCATCCTGATGCCAAATGGGGGGGGGGGGGCATCACATGTCAATTTGTGGGCGGCACGGTGGCACAGTGGTTAGCACTGCTGCCTCACAGCGCCAGAGACCCGGGTTCAATTCCCGCCTCAGGCGACTGACTGTGTGGAGTTTGCACGTTCTCCCCGTGTCTGCGTGGGTTTCCTCCGGGTGCTCCGGTTTCCTCCCACAGTCCAAAGATGTGCAGGGCCAGGTGAATTGGCCATACTAAATTGCCCGTAGTGTTAGGTAAGGGGTAAATGTAGGGGTATGGGTGGGTTTCGCTTCGGCGGGTCGGTGTGGACTTGTTGGGCCGAAGGGCCTGTTTCCACACTGTAATATAATCTAATCTACAATCTACAATCCTAGTGCGCCAACACCTTAGAGGATAATAGCTGCTTATTTATTTCATTGAAAGCTATGGCTTGTCCATGAGACCATTTCCAAGGTTGACCCTTTTTAGGGAATTAATGCAAAGATGCCAGGATAGATGCCAAGTTAGGGGTGGCACAGTGGCTCAGCAGTTAGCACTGCTGCTTCACAGCATCAGGGACCCGGGTTCAATTCCCACCTCGGACAACTGTCTGTATGGAGTTTGCACATTCTCCCTGTGTCTGTGTGGGTTTCCTCTGGGTGCTCTGGTTTCCTCCCACAGTCCAAAGATGTGCAGGTCAGGAGAATTGGCCATGCTAAACTGCCCATAGTATTAGGTGTATTAGTCAGAGGGAAATGGGTCTGGGTGGGTTACTCTTTGGACGGTCGGTGTGGACTTGTTGGTCGGTATGGACACTGTAGGGAATCTAATCTAACCTAATCTAATCTTATGTATAAACTTGCCATAATAACTTACCAGCCCAATAAAGGATCTGCACTGCTGGACACATGTGGGAGCTGGGGCACTTTTGATCTCTAATTAAAGTCCAGTTGGGCTGCAGCTAGCAGCTTTTTTTTTGCATAGTTACATTATTAATCCCAGATAATAGACAGTCTCTCAGCATTTCATCAAGGATTAAACCAAATTCACAGTCTCCTGCCAGTTGTCTTAGTCAAAGTTTCTGTTATTGATTCCTCGAGTTCTCGAATTACCAAATAAATGATTTTATATCTTCCAATCCTCACCCCTTCCAATTGGTGTAATCCGGTCTTGTCAAATCTGTAGCCCAAGTAGGTCTCTCAGGGGGGGCTGGAATGCACATTTTTCCCTTTTTAGGCATACGCCTGCCTTGGAAAGATGCCTTAAGATTATATCCAAGTTCTCTAAGTGTTCCTTATTATGGTCTTAGAGTCATAAAGGTTTACAGCATTGTAACAGGCCATTCTGCCCGACTTGCCCATGCTGCACAGTTTTCATTATTAATTTGGTCCCACATGCCTGGTTTGGTACATATTTCACCCCTCCATATACCTATCCAAATATTTCATAAATAGCAAAATTGTACTTGCCTCCACCACAACCTCTGGCAGCCTGTTCCAGACAGTATGGTAAAAACAATGACTGCAGATGCTGGAAACCAGATTCTGGATTGGTAGTGCTGGAAGAGCACAGCAGTTCAGGCAGCATCCAAGGAGCAGCGAAATCGATGTTTCGGGCCTTCCTGATGAAGGGCTTTTGCCCGAAACGTCGATTTCGCTGCTCCTTGGATGCTGCCTGAACAGCTGTGCTGTTCCAGACAGTCACCACCCTCTATGTGGAAAGAAAATGCCCTTCTGGACCCTATTGTATCTCTCACCTTAAATGTATACCCTCTAGTTTTAGCGTACTCTACCATGGGGAAAAGCTGTTGCCTATCTACCTTATCTATGTATCTCATGATTTTATAGACCTCCGTAGACCACGCTTCAGTCTCCTATGCTCTAGGAGAAAAAAGTCCAGCCTATTCAGCCTTTCCTTATAATTCAAGCATTCCAGTCCAGGTAGTAAATCTTTCTGCGCTCTTTCCGGTTTAATAATGTCCTTTCCATAATAAGGTGACCAAACTGCACATCGTACTCCAAATCTGGCCTTACCAACATTTTGTACCAGACATGTCAACTCCTATACTCAATTCGCTGACTAATGAAAGCAAGCATTCTGAAAGCCTTCTTTACCACCCTGTCTACCTGTGACTCAACTTTCAAGGAACTATGAACCTGTACCCATTAATCCCTTTGTTCTATAATACTCCTCGGGATCCTACCATTGATGTGTACATCAGCTCTGGTTTAACCCATCAAAATGCAACACCCTGCATTTATCAAAATTAAACTCCATTGACCATTCCTCAGACCACTGGCGCAATTGATCAAGATCTCACAGTATTCTTAGATAGCCTTCTTCATTGTCCAATAAACCACCAAAGTCGGCATAATCTGAAAATTGGTTAACTGCACCTCCTAAATTCTCATCCAAATAATTTATATAAATGATGAATGACAGTGGACCCAGCGCCAATCCCTGTGGCATACCACTGGTCACAAGCCTCCAGTTTGAAAAACATCCATCTACCACCACATTCTGTGTTCTACCTTCAAGCCAATTTTGCATCCAATTTGCTCTCCCTGGATCCCGTGAGATCTAACCTTATTCAACAACCTACCGTGCGGAACGCTGTCAAACGCCTTGCTAAAGTCCATGTAGACAATATTTACAGCACTACCCCCCACTTACTTTCTTGGTCATCCCTTCAAAAAGCTCAAGCAAATTCTCGAGACATGATTTCCTACACACAAAACCATGCTGACAATCCCAAATGAGTCTTTGCCTCTCCAAATGCCTGTAGATACCATCTCACAGAATGCCCTCTGACAACGTATTCAGCAGTCTGTAGTTCCCGGGCATTTCCCTGCAGCCTTTCTTAAATAATGGTACAACATTAGCCACCCTCTGGGCACTTCACCTGTGGTTGTCGATGATACAAATTTCTCTGGTAGGAGCCCTACAATTTCCTCCCTTGCCTCCCACAAAGCCCTGGGATGCACTTCATCAGGCTCCAGGAATTTATCCACCTTAATACATTTTAAGACTTCCAGCACCTCTTCAGTAATGTGGAGTGTCTTCAAGATGTCACTACTTATTTCTCCAAGCTCCCTAGCATCCATGCCTTCCTTGACAGTAAATACTGATGAGAAATATTCACTTAGGATCTCACCATCTCTTTGTGGCTTCTCACAGAGACAATTATGCTGATCTTTAAGATGCCCTATTCTATCTGAGCGATTGGGTATTTATCCAGCTGTGAAAAACAATTTACTATCTGTTTGAAATCCACAAAGATGGAACAAACCATTGGAATCAAATCTGTATGATCAGTGTTTCCCATTCCATGAATTGGACTGGTTTGATCATTCTTTCACTCTCTACCCTTCTAATTTCTGCCAGTACCTTTGCACATAAGGCAAATGGCACTGGGTGGGCCTTGCAGAATCATGGAATGGCTTCCTGATCAACATGCAAGGTGATGTTGACTCCTCTAATCGTCCCTCAATCTTCCTGGAAGACTTTTGGGTATTTAACTAGGACTTAACTCAGACAGCTATTTTCTAAATGAAATTTGTTGAGCCAATCTAGGTGAATCACACACAGCCAACTTCACCCCAACAAGTTTGGGTCTGAGTCTTTTACTACAATCACTGGTAACTGAACCAACTGCTTCTTATAAGAGACCGGAAGCAAAGTTGTTTCCTTAATCTGTAAAAGCTCCCCAGTATAGGTTATTGTGCAAAGTTAAGCACGAGAGTCCAGAGTGAATTTCATTAAAACTGACTCTGCGATCAATGATACGGCTGTGCTGGTATCAACTTCCACTAAAGTAGATGATTAATTAACAAGGCATTTATCTTTATTGGTTCTGATTTTGATGTGGCAAAGCAATTTTACTGTTCCAACCAATTGGTTGGGTGAACTTTCTCGGGTATAAACTCTCCTGAATACCCTCTTGGATACTGGCTTATGAGTCATCTTGTTCGCCGAGCTGGGAATTTGTGTTGCAGACGTTTCGTCCCCTGTCTAGGTGACATCCTCAGTGCTTATTCAATTCAAATCTAAAGGTTTTCTTTTGCTGTCTTGAGTATGTGTACTGATAATAATTGCAATGGCTTGTTGGCCAGGATTCTAAAGGAAATTCTAACCATTTGGCTGAAGCTTGGCTTTGTTTTGGATTTTGCTGTGGGTTGACCCAGAGTTCCTCTGATCAGGATATGCCCTGAATGTTCTGCAATTGGTGGTATTCCCCAAGCTTAATCAGACTGATGAGGGTGTTCACTTCCATTGGACCACCCTGCAACTTGTATGTCCCACTTAGAGTCAAAGAGTTGTAGGCACAGAAATGGATCCTTCCATCCAACAATTCTTAAGTGTACTCTGATCCCATTCATCAGCATTTGGCCCCTTTTCTGTCCAAATCCTTCCTATTCATGTACCCATCCAAATGCCTTTCAAATGTTGGAATTGTACCAGCTTCCACCACCTCCTCAGGCAACTCATTCCATACATACACTACCCTCTGTGTGAAAAAGTTGCCCCTTAGATCACTTTTATATCTCTCCCCTCTCACCTTAAACATATGCCCCCTGGATTTGGACTCCCCAATCTTCAGAGAAAGACCTTGGCTATTCACCCTATTCATGCTCCTCATGATTTTATAAACGTCTATGAGGTCACTCCTCAGCCTCCCACTTATTCAGCCTGTCCGGATAGCTGAAATGCTCCAATCCCGACAACATTCTTGTGAATCTTTTCTGCACCCCTTTAAGTTTAGCATCTTTCATTTGGCAGGGAGACCAGAACTGAGAGCAGTATTTCAACAGTGGCCTAACCAATGTAACAATGATAAAACTAGCTGTAGCACCTAATTAAAGTCCAGTTGGGCTGCAGCGAGCAGCTTTTTTTTTTGCATAGTTACATTATTAATCCCAGATAATAGACAGTCTCTCAGCATTTCATCAAGGATTAAACCAAATTCACAGTCTCCTGCCAGTTGTCCTGGTCAAAGTTTCTGTTATTGATTCCTCGAGTTCTCGAATTACCAAATAAAAAGAACAGCATCTCAGAAATTAGAGGAGGCTTGGGGTCATAATGTTCCTTAACAATGTCAGTCAATTCTTGAAAGGTTTTGGATCTGGTTCCTCAGGAAAAGTTAGCCTCCTAATGAGAGAAAAAGCTGCAGCCTGTCAGGAGAATTACTCTGATCTTCATCTGCCACAATGTCCTGGACCTGGAAAAAATAACACATTCTTTCCATCCACTGGGCCCAGTCCTCGATGGCAGTTTTGAACAAGTCAAGCTTGTCTAACAAATGCACGATGCACGAAACACTTACCCAACTCAAAGATGACTGTTGCAAACAAGTTTCTTTCGGAACGGGCTTTACTCCCATCACCACTGAAATAACTCTACAGCGACTGGTATCCCATCACCAATTCACCCTTTATTTATGTAATGGACAATTAACAAAATTTAAATTTATTGTGAAATCTGTAAAAGAATACCTTCCTAAGTCAATTTAATGCAGACATCCTGACTTCGCTGAATCCTGTGAACAGACAGCCTGTCCTTGCAAGTTTTGCAAACAATCTAATTCGGCAAAGTCAGGGGAAAACACAAGGGCAGTAGCAGTTTTTTCAACAGTAAAGGACTGTTACTCCTTATGTGGAAAAGGGCTTGAACTGTTCCCAAGCTGATTGTCCTTGAGGTGAGAGAAGGCTGAGCGAAGTATGGTATAAAGGGAACATATGAATGATACTTGGGACCCCTTGTATAAGACATTTTGTCAAGTGCAGAGGGTCCCTTTGCAAAGGCCTGTAATAAAACTTTTTCTTTGCTCTCGCTAGCATTTGAGTCGAGTCGATTGAATTTCCATGACAATTTACACATAAACACTCCTTGACTATAGAACATAGGTGAATATAGTGCAGGGCAAGTTCTTCGACCCACGATATGCCAAATATGATGCCAAACTAAACTAATGCCTTCTGTCTGCCTTATCCATATCCCTCCTTTCTGGTAGTACTGCCTCAGTCAGAGTCAGATATCAGAGTGTGAATATCTCTGACACTCACCCTTTTTCATATGACAGGCAGGACTCTATGACTGGACCAGACTAACCGTTCTAGTTAGAGAACTAATATTCTCTGATGGCCAGCTGGCTGACCTCATTAAATTCACTACACCTCCTCAAGTTTGATTCTGCCATTTGCTATCATCTGTTACATCGTCAAATTTTGTAACACATATAGATTTTAAAACTGTCCTCTCTAGTCCAGTCATTTCGAAAGTACAAGTAATGGTCCAAACTTTCGCTACTTGGGGGCCTCTACTCTCATAACTTCACCATTAGCCTATGCCCCCTGCGTTGAGCCAATTTTGAACTTACGTGCTTTTAGTTTCTAAATAATCCCATTTAAATACTTTATCAAATGTCCTTGGAAATTGTGTTTTTTAGAACACCAATTGCTCAACCTTGATGAATTTGTTTGTTTCAACTGGCCTTTAACAAATCTTTGGTTCCTTGTGATCATTGCAATATTTGCAATTTGCAATAATATTTGCAATCATTCTAGGTGTTGCCTGAACATCTGATACCAACCACTGTCAACCTGTAGTTGGGAAGATGGCAACCACCACCTCGTTTTCTGCCTGCATCTACACAGTCTTCTTGAACTAATGTCGTAGAGGGATACATAAGCTAATTTAACAGGAAGAGGCTCATATGTTAAATAAGCTCTAATTTTGGCATGATAACAGTCATGTACATGTTACATTTGTAAAGTTGATGTTGTTACTGAGGTTATTAGGAAACCTTAGGTAAAAGATGTGTCCCCTCACGATCCTAAAATGTGCTGCCTTTTCCCACCTGTCACTCTGACATCGTTAGCAAGGGTGGAAGTTGATGCTGGTTCCAGCATTAACCATTTCATAGGAATATCTTCTCCAACATAGGTTCCGATATCTAAGGAATGATGTGGAGGTGTCGGTGTTGGACTGAGGTGGACAAAGTTAAAAATCACGCAACACAAGTTTTCCGAAAGCTTGTACTTCCAAATAGACCTATTGGTCTATAACCTGGTGTTGTGTGATTTTTAACTATATCTAAGGAAGATTGAAAGATTGTGCTGTTATCTGACCTTCTGTTATCTCGTCAGAAGTGGGGATGTTCGCTGATGATTGTACAATGCTCAGTACCATTTGCTACTCCTCAGATACTGAAGCAGTCCATGTTCAAATATGACAAGATCTGGATAATATCCAGGCCTGGTCTGATAAGTGGCATGTATCATTCGCGTCACACATGTCAGGCTACGGTCATCACCAATAAGACACAATCTAACCACTGCCTCTTGGCATTCAACAGTGTTACCATCACTGAATACCCCACTATCAACACCCTGGGGGTCATCATTGACCAGAAACCCAACTGGACTCACCTCATAAATGCAGTGGCTAGAAGGGCAGGCCAGATGCTAGGAATACTTTGATCCTGACTCCTCAAAGCCTGTCCACCATCCACAAGAGACAAATCAGGAGTGTGATGGAATACTCCTCACTTGCCAGGATAAGTGCAGCCCCAACAACACTCCAGCTTGACACCGTCCAGGACAAAGCAGCATGCTTGAGTGGCACTACATCCACAAGTATACACTCTCTCCACCACTAATGCACAGTAGCAGCAGTGTGTATTATCTAAAAGATGCACTGCAGAAATTCACCAAAGATCCTCAGACAGCACCATCCAACCCCATGACCATGTACATCTAGAAGGACAAGGGCAGCAGATATATGGGAGCTCCAATCATCTTCAAGTCCCCCTCCAAGCCACTCACCAGCCTGACTTAGAAATATATCACCGTTCCTTCACTATAACTGGGTCAAAATCCTGGAATTCCCTCCCCAAAGGCACTATGGGTAAATCCACAGCAGGTCAATTGCAGCGGTTCAAGAAGACATTTTACCACCACCTTCTCAAGGTTAACTAGAGACGAGCAATAAAATGCTGGCCAGCCAGTGATGCTCACATCCCACGAACGAATATTAAAAAAATCTTATTCCTACTTTCTTCAGGACGAAGTGACATTTTCTTCTGAGTGAGCTGCAGCCTTTAACCTTTATCAGTTTTTACACTGATCAATATCTCTACTCTCCCCTTTCTGCTTCAATCTTTACTTCATCTTCTTCTTTTGCGAAGACAGATACAGAGTATTCATTCAGTACTTCAGTCATGCCTCTGATTCTGCAAGATGATTTCCTGTTTTGTTCCTAGTCATCCTCACCCTTTCTTTAACTCTGTTTAATGTATTAAATGTCCAGTGAAGATTTTGAGTTCCTTTTTATAACTGCCAATCTTTTCTGTGTGCCTTCCTAATATCCTTTCCCAACATCTGTTTGTATTTTTTAATATTCTGCCTGGTTTTTGGTTACATTATGCACCTATGTTTGGCATACCAATGATTTTTTGTTTCCTCTCTTTCTTATTTTTAACTGCTATTACCTTGGTCGCCCAGTTTTCATGTTCTTGGTCTTCTGTCAAGGAGGAGAAAGTGAGGTCTGCAGATGCTGGAGATCAGAGCTGAAAATGTGTTGCTGGAAAAGCGCAGCAGGTCAGGCAGCATCCAAGGAACAGGAGAATCGACGTTTTGGGCATAAGCCCTTCTTCAGGAATGAGGAAAGTTTGTCCAGCAGGCTAAGATAAAAGGTAGGGAGGAGGGACTTGGGGGAAGGGCGTCGGAAATGTGATAGGTGGAAAGAGGTCAAGGTGAGGGTGATAGGTCAGACTGGGGTGGGGGCAGAGAGGTCAGGAAGAAGATTGCAGGTTAGGAAGGCGGTGCTGAATTCGATGGATTAGACTGAGACAAGGTGGGGGGAAGGGAAATGAGGAAACTGGTGAAATCCAAGTTCATCCCTTGTGGTTGGAGGGTTCCTAGGCGGAAGATGAGGCGCTCTTCCTCCAACCGTCGTTTTGTTGTGGTCTGGCGATGGAGGAGTCCAAAGACCTGCATATCCTTGGTGGAGTGGGAGGGGGAATTGAAATGTTGAGCCACAGGGTGGTTGGGTTGGTTGGTCCGGGTGTCCCAGAGGTGTTCTCTGAAACGCTCCGCAAGTAGCCAGCCTGTCTCCCCAATATAGAGGAGGCCACATCGGGTGCAGAGGATGCAATAGATGATGTGTGTGGAGGTGCAGGTGAATCTGTGGCGGATATGGAAGTTTCCTTTGGGGCCTTGGAGGGAGGTGAGGGGGGAGGTGTGGGCGCAAGTCTTGCACCTCCTGCGGTTGCAGGGGAAGGTGCTGGGAGTGGAGGTTGGGTTGGTGGGGGGTGTGGACCTGATGAGGGAGTCATGGAGGGAGTGGTCTTTACGGAATGCTGATAGGGGAGGGGAGGGAAATATATCCTTGGTGGTGGGGTCCGTTTGGAGGTGGCGGAAATGACGGCGGATGATGCGCTGAACATGGAGATTGGTGGGGTGGTAGGTGAGGACCAGTCAAGGAACCATGCTTTATTCAGTGGTTAGACTATCTGTCTAATAATGCCTCCTCATAATGATTTAAACTGGAGAATTTAAGAAGTATTTAGATATGCACTTATGATGCCAAGACATACAAGGCTATGGGCCAAGTACTGGAAAGTAGGATTTGAATAGTTAAGTAGTTGGTATTGACTGGCATGGACACGATGGGTGACAGGGCCATTTTCTTGTGCTGTAGATCTTGACAAGTCTAAGAAGTTAAATTCTCAAATTACCTTATTGACCATTAGGCCAATGATTTCTGATTTATTAGTCCAATACCAAACCCATTGAATTACAATGATTATTAACACATTTGCAAATACCACATCAAAATCTTTCAAAACTTCCTTTTCCACAGTCTTTGTACCGTTATGTAGTTGAAATGAGACCATATCAAACAGTGACTCCTGCTGGCTCATCAGAGATCAAGACCAGCTAAAATAGTCCAAGCAATATCTAAGCAATGACTGGCCCAAAGTCCACCAATGAAAAGATGTTCCCAAACTTCCAGGTGCAATGGTAAAACCTGAATGGTGGAATTTAGCGTACAACAGACAAGAGTCCAGTGCTAGAGTAGCATTCCTCAAACTAGGCTGCTCGAGAGAGACAGCTAACAGAGCTATTTTTGACAGACAAAGTGTACTATGGTTCAACTTCAGGAATGTGTTTGCATCCATGTTTTGTGTTTTGAAATATTGTGGTTTACAGAGATGGGGTCTTACCATTTTTATATTCTGAGCTATACCCTGATTCTCAGGAATTATGGGAAGGTGAATAGTGCAATCAGTGCTGATGTTCATGAAAGAATATTACTATTGAGTACTCATGTAAAATAAATTTGCATTTCAGTTTTAACATTTTGCAAATGAATTACTGATCTGCCAGAAAAAAAACATAGTTAATTACTGAGGGCCCACCTGCAAATGGCATTGCCGGATAATTATCCTGCTTCGCCCAACAGTGAAGCACAATTGAAACATTGCTTCTATTTGATGCAATTATCTCTCATGATCATTGGAAAGTTAGGACATCATTTCAGGAAGAAAATAATCCAAATGTTTTATGTTAATTTAAAAACAAATAGTTAAACAAGTGAATAGAGTTATGATTTGAAACATTAACTTACAGCTGCTACCAGACTTGCTGAGTTTCTCCAGCACTCTCCTTATTTCATGAAAAGAGCAATGTTTGGACCCTATTGCTTCCTCTGTTTCCCAAATTTGCTCCTCTGTGACCCCTTTTTGAAGCTTGTAAACTGTTCTGCCCTGCAAAGAGAACAGAGAGAGGAGGGGATTGAGGAGGCGAGAGATGAGGGGACAGGGTAAAGAAAGACAAGAGGGGCCAGTCAGTGACGCTTCAATTTACCCCCATCCCCACAGAAACATATATACAATCACAAAATCCCAATAATTAAGACTTAGAGGAGGCTTTTCGGCCCACCATGTCTGTACTGACTCTATGAGATAATCTGGTTCAATGACGTAGTGCTAATCTCTTACTTTTACCTATATTCCAGCACACTATTACTATTAAACAAAATCCAATCCCTTCTTGAATGCCTCATTTGAACCTGCATCACCATATTTCCAGGCATTCCATACTCGAATTACTGGCTGTATGAAAAGGTTTTTCCTCACCTCGTGTGTAAATTCCATTTTAGGTCTCTGATCAGCTTCCTTTTACCAGCCTCCTTACTGTTTATCTGCCGATAGGAGACTTTGGGAAGGTCCTTTATGTTAGTTTCAGCTTTTGGCAAGCCTTTTTGTAAATAAGTAAACAGATTATGGAAAGATGTAGGAGCAACAGCTGATGGTGATGGGAGATTTTAATTTCTAACATTGCCTGGGATTCACTTAGTGTTAGAAGTCTAGATGGAGCAGAATTGGTAAGGAGCATCCAGGAGGGTTTTCTGGAGTAGTATGTAAGTAATCCAATTTGGGAAGGAGCCATACAGGACCTGGTGTTGGGGAATGAGCCTGGCTAGGTGGTTGAAGTTTCAGTAGGAGATTACTTTAGAAATACAATTCTGTAAGTTTTAGGATAGTCATGGACAAAGATGAGAGTGGTCCTAAAGGAAGAGTGCTAAATTGGGGAAGTCCAACTATAACAAAATTTGGCAGGAGCTGGAAAATGTAGCTTGGGAGCAGCTGTTTGAAGGGAAAACTACATTCAATATGTGGGAGGTTGATTAGAGTGCAGGACAGACACGTCCTGTGAAAATGAGGGATAGAAATGGCAAGATTAGGGAACTATGGATGACATGAAATTGTGGGACGAGCTAAGAGGAAAAAGGAAGCAGACATAAATCTAGGTGATTAAAAACAGACGAAGCTTTGGAAGAATATCAGGAATGTAGGACCAATCTGAAACAAGGAATTAAGAGGGCTAAAAGGGGTCATGAGATATCCTTAGCAAACAGGGTTAAGAAAAATCTCATAGCCTTTTAGTCATATATGAAGAGCAAGAGGGTAACGAGGGAAAGGGTTGGCCCACTCAAGGACAAATGAGGAAAGTTATGTGTGGAGTCAGAGAAAGAGAGTGAGATTCTTAACACGTACTTTGTATTGGTATCCACTGAGGAGAGGGACATGACAGATGTTGAGGTGAGGGATAGATTAGATTAGATTAGATTACAGTGTGGAAACAGGCCCTTCGGCCCAACAAGTCCACACCGACCCGCCGAAGCGAACCCACCCATACCCCTACCCCTACATTTACCCCTTACCTAACACTACGGGCAATTTAGCATGGCCAATTCACCTGGCCCTGCACATCTTTGGACTGTGGGAGGAAACCGGAGCACCCGGAGGAAACCCACGCAGACACGGGGAGAACGTGCAAACTCCACACAGTCAGTCGCCTGAGGCGGGAATTGAACCCGGGTCTCTGGCGCTGCGAGGCAACAGTGCTAACCACTGTGCCACCGTGCCGCCCACCTGTGCCACCGTGCCGCCCACAGATCTTTGAGTACTCTAGGTTAAGTCAGCATAAGGACGGAGGGAGTGTTGGGTATTCTAAAAGACATTAAGGTGCACAAATCCTCAGGTCTGGATGGGACCTATCCCAGGTTTTTGAAGGAGGAGAGAGAGGAAATAGCTGGGGCCTTAACAATTATATTTGCAGCATCCTTGAACACAGGTGAAGACCCAGAGGACTGGAGAAGTGCTAATGTTTAAGAAGGGTAGCAGCAATAATCCAGGTAATTATAGACCAGTGAGCCTGACAACAGTGGTAGGGAAGCTGCTGGAGAAGATACTGAGGGATAGGATCTATCCCCATTTGGAAGGAAGTGGGCTTATCAGTGACAGGCAGCATGGTTTTGTGCAGAGAAGCTCATGTCTTACAAACTTAATAGAATTCTTTGAGGAAGTGACAAATTTGATTGATGAGGAAAAGGCTGTAGATGTCAAATACATGGACTTCAGTAAGGTGTTTGATAAGGTTCCCTGTGATTGGCTGATGGAGAGGGTGAAGTCGTCAGGTGAGGTCCAGGGTGTTATAGCTAGATGGATAATAAACCGGCTGAGCAACAGACGACAGAGAGTAGTAGTAGGAGGGAGTTTCTCAAAATGGAGAACTGTGACCAATAATGTTCCACAGGAATCTGTACTGGGACTACTGTTGTTTGTGATATACATAAATGATCTGGAGAAAGATATAGGTGGCATGATTAGCAAGTTTTCAGATGACACTAAGATTGGTGGAGTAGCAGATAATGAAGGGGACTGTCAGAGAATACAGCAGAATATATATAGTTTGGAGAGTTGGGCAGAGAAATGGCAGATGGAGTTCAATCCGGGCAAATGCGAGGTGATGCATTTTGGAAGATCCGATTCAGAAGCGAACTGTACAGTAAATGGAAAGGTACTGGGGAAGATTGATGTTCAGATTGGTGTTCAAATCCACTGTTCCCTGAAAGGGGCAACGCAGGTCAATAGAGTGACAAAGAAGGCATACAGCATGCTTTCCTTCAGCAGACAGAGAATTGAGTACAAGAGTTGGCAGGTCATGTTACAGTTGCATCGGACTTTGGTTCAATCACATTTGGAATACTGTGTACAGTTCTGGTCACTATATTACCAAAAGGATGTTGATGCTTTGGAGAGGGTGCGGAGGAGGTTCACCAGGATGTTGCCTGGTATGGACGGTGCTCACTATGAAGAAAGGTTGAGTAGGTTAGATTATTTTCATTAGAAAGACAGAGGTTGAGGGGGGAAATGTGATTGAGGTCTGCAAAATCATGAGAAGTATAGCCAGGGTGGATAGCAAGAAGCTTTTTCCCAGAGTGTGGAACTGAATTACTAGGGGTCATGAGTTCAAAGTGAGAGGGGAAAAGTTTAGGGGAGATATCCATGGAAAGTTCTTTGTGCAGAGGGTGGTGGGTGCCTGAAGTGCATTGCAGTGGAGGTGGGTAGAGGTGGGCATAACAGCATTATTTAAGATGTATCTAGACAGATACATGAGTGGACAGGGAGCAGAGGGATACAGACTCTTAGAAAATAGGTGACAGGTTTAGATCGAAGGGCTGGATAGTCGCAGGCTTGGAGGGCTCTTCCTATGTGGTAATTTTCTTTGTTCTTTGTTCGTTGTCCTATACAGATCTGCAGCTCTCTCAAATATCTTTGTATTCCTCTATGAATTTTAACTTTGCTGAAAAGCATATTGTCAAACGTCTTGTGAAAGTTCATATACACTGATTCCCCTCTGTTCTCAAAAACTCAATTGGTGAAAGCGCTAACGGGGAACGAATCAATGGGTTCAGTCCGGTGTTCTGCTGGGGTCATGTTTTTGGGAGATGACATGTGAAAGTAACTAATGGTTTTCAATATGACGTGTTTTATTTCATCACGGGTGGATGAGATATAAATTCCAGGGCTTGGTCGCTTTTGGTGCAGAGGAGAGAAAGAGAAAGTTGGCTGATAGAGTGGCTGTTGAAAACCACTTGTCAAGCGTTGCTTAAGGTCCAGCGAACACCCGAAGCCCTTTGTCTCACTGTTCCCGGGGAGATGGAGGCGAAGCTGGAGGAGATGAACACAGTCAAGTCGACCTGGAAAACTCGCCATTGGAACTTCAGAAGCATCAAGGTGAGGACCGGGAGACCCATTCTCTCTCTCTCCGTCACAGCCTGTTTATTTCTGGGAAACATTTCAGCTCTTTTATATGAAGGTGTGTGAGCAACTAATCCAAAAAACAGTTTTAACGAAAAAGATTGTAATCGTGTTTACGCACAGCACAGTTCGCCCGAAAATTTAAAAAGCACGGGATTTCACGTCTGAATTACCTCTAGGGCAAAACGTTGAACTGGGAGCCAGCCTCATTTCCAACACCGACTGCCTTTGGGTTAAACTTTAATTCCAGTAGGGATTATGGTCACTATCGTAACGTTCACATTGTTAATGCCTTTGAAATTGACAACTTTAGGAATTCTTTTAAAAAAATTCAAACGTACCAAAAAGCAGACTTGTAAAATTTCCCAGTATTTAAAAGTCAGTTATCTGAGTTGAAATGACTCTCTAAATAGAGACCAAAATATTGTTTTTTCTGTGATAAGGTCATTTTTGGCATTCTTAATAAGACTGCCAGTTTGAACCTATATGTCATCAAAATGTCAGGAATGATTTTGTGAAAAAGGATTTGGAGTGCAATTTGAAATATTGCCCCAGTGTGCTGGTTCAGAGCAAATTCTCCAATGTTATGTTTAGAGTTTTAAGATGAGGAGTAAGTGACTTACAGAAGATCTGGGTGGAAAGATGTTTCCACAGAAGGTAATGGGAAAATGGACTGCACTGCCAGAGAAGGTGGTAGAGGCAGGTACTCTGGTAACATTTAAGAAGTAGTGAGACAAGTAACTAAAATGTCATGGCATAGCAGGCTAAGGGCCAAATGCAGGTAAATAGGATTAGTGTAGTTTGGTGTTTGTTGGTCACCTTTGACATGGGTGAGCTGAAGGGCCTGTTCTATGTTGTATGGTTCTCTGACTTCTCAAAACTGGTGTATTTTGGTCAAAATTTGCAAAAGTGTTAAATTAATCGAATGCAGGTGGTATTATGTAAGGAGGAAGTGTTGCAGAAATGTTCATTATAATATTTCATAGAGTCATAGAGTCGTACAGCATGGAAACAGACATGTTGGTTCAACCTGGTTTTTTTTTTAATCCTGATGAAGGGCTTTTGCCCGAAACGTCGATTTTGCTGCTCGTCGGATGCTGCCTGAATTGCTGTGCTCTTCCAGCACCACTGATCCAGAATGTTGGTTCAACCTGTCCATGCTGACCAGATACCTCAACCCAACCTCGTCCCACCTGTCAGCACCTGGCCCATATCCCTCCAAACCCTTCCTATTCATATTCCTATCCAGATGCCTTTTTAATGTTGCACTTGTATTAGCCTCCACCTCTGGCAGCTCATTCCTTACACATAACACCCTCTGTGTGAAAAGGTTGCCCCTTGGGTCTCTTTATATATCTTTCCCCTCTCTCCCTAAACCAATGCCCTATAGCTCTGAACTCCCTGACCCCAGGATAAGACTTTTGCCTACTTATCCTATCCATGCCCCTCATGATTTTATAAACTTCAATAATGTCACCCCTCAACTTCTGATGCTCCAGGGAAAACAGCCCCAGCCTTTTCAGCCTCTCCCCATAGCTCAGATCCTCCAACCCTGGCATTTGTAAATCCTCACTTGTTAATGAGAAGTGATAACAGAGATGGGGGTGTGTGAGGCAATACTGTTGCTGTGGGGATGCCACACGTTGTAAGGAAAGTTATGGAATACGAGACAGCGTAGTAACAGGATACAATGCTAATTGAGTGTTAGGAAGCATGGAGTTAATGGAATTGTTTGAACTGGATGAATGTTTGCAGTGAAATTCCTGAGGTTGGTATTAGTTACATGAAGTTATAAATTATGTCAATCTTAGTGTGCAGGGGAGAATTTCAAAGCCTGTGGATGATACAAAACTTTGGCCCAAAATGAGAAAATTGCAACTTTGAGGACTATGTTAAACTTAAAATTTAGTGGTCAGGCAGGTACCTGATAAGATTCTGCGCAGAGAATGTGAACATAGAACATGGTACAGCACAGGAACAGGCCATTCACCCCCACATATCTGCATGGACCATGATGCCATTCTGTGAGGTGATTCACTTTGGTATAAAGAATGTGGGAAATATTATAATATGAAGTGTATGCACAAGCAGAGAGATGTGGGTGCTTATGTATATGTCAGTATAATAGAGCAGCAAAAATATAAACATCTGTTAATAAACCAAATATTATTCCAGGCTTCATTAATAGGGTACATAATGTACAAGAGTAGGGAGGTTTTAATGAATTTGTATAAAATACTTGTTAAACTCCAATGGAATATTGGGTGTGTAGTTCACATTTTGGGAATATAGGAATGCATTAGAGAGAATGTAGAAAATGCTTTACAAGAATTGGGTACAGGAATGAGGCACTTCAGTTATGAGAATACACAGGAAAAAGAACAGGTTCACTGGAGAGGAGAAGGCTATGGGAAATCTGACAGAAGTTTTCAAAATCAGGTGGGGTCAGGACAAAATAAATAGGGGAGAACTATTCCTGCTTGTAAAAGGCAGAAGAACCTGAGGGGATAGTTTTGCAAAAGGAACAATCTTTTGGATGCAGCGAGTATTGAGGTTGAGGAATACACTAACTGGCATTGTCGTGGAGGCAGTTTCAATTGAAGGATTCAAGAGGCTGTTGGATGATTATTTATAGAATCAATGTGCAGCTGTATGTAGAAAGACAGAAAGGTTTAAGGTGTAGGTTTGCTCGCTGAGCTGTAGGTTTGATATCCAGATGTGTCTTTAAGACATGCCAGAGAATTCCTAGAGGCCTGGCACTCCAACCACAACGCCATAAACAAACACTAGACCTAGATGCCATCTATCAACCCCTCAGAAAACAAACAGGAAATGACATCACCACAAACCCCAGGAACGCCATCCAGGAGAAACATATAAATAGAAAGCAGGAGACAACAGCTTCGCTTCACTTGGAGGTCGCCACTGATGATACCTATCCAGGTAACGAAACGTCTGGATATCAAACCTACACCCTAAACCTCAACCTGAGCTACAAACATTGCAGGCAGAAAGGTGTTTGCAGTTAGATAAAATGGTGAGAGCCAGTCCAGTCATAGCATCAAATAGCACTTTCTGCAACAATTGTGGTTAAAACATCAGCATTAACTGATCAGCTGAAAGATCTGTATATTTGACAATTTCTGATGGTTATTTTTCAGCCGAGTGAGTACTGAGTGTCATCTTTCAGTAGAGATGCCAAACCAAAGCCATATTAATCCCCTCGGTTGATCATACAACATATAACAGCACTAATCAAAGATGATGAGGGTAGTTGCTTGTGTCAGTCTTTTGCTATAAATGTTGTCTTATGGTCCTGCTCCAAAGCTACCTGATGAAGGATCAGTGCTCTGAAAACTAGTGCTTCCAAATAAACCTGATGGACTATAACCTCGTTGTGTGATTTTTTTTTTAAACTTCATCCACCCCAGTCCTATACCGGCTCCTTCACATCACATCTATCCCTCAACCATAGAACATAGTACAGGTTATTTGACCCTCAGTGTTGTGCTGACCTGTGAAATCAAACTGAAGCCCACCTAACTGACACAGTACTATTCTCTTCCATATGGGGAGAAAGTGAGGTCTGCAGATGCTGGAGATCAGAGCTGGAAATGTGTTGCTGGAAAAGCGCAGCAGGTCAGGCAGCATCCAGGGAACAGGAGAATCGACGTTTCGGGCATAAGCCATTCTTCAGGAATGAAGAAGGGCTTATGCCCGAAACGGCGATTCTCCTGTTCCCTGGATGCTGCCTGACCTGCTGCGCTTTTCCAGCAACACATTTCCAGCGCTATTCTCTTCCATATGCCTATCCAATGACCATTTAAATGCTCTTAAAATTGGCGAGTCTACTACTGTTGCAAGCAGTGCATTCCACACCCCTACTGCTCTCTGAGATCTGTCCTATATGTACCACTCCAAGTTAAAGCTACTTCCCCTTGTGCTAGCCATCTCCAGCTGAGAAACAAGGCTCTCAGTCCAACCTATCTAACTCTCTCTGATTATCTTATGTCTCAATTGTCACCTCTCAACTTTCTCTCTAATGAAAACAACCTCAAGTCCCTCAACTTTTCCTCAGAAGACCTCCCCTCCATACCAGGCAACATTCTAGTAAATCTCCTCTGAACCCTTTGCAAAGCTTCCACATCCTCCTTATAATGCCATGACCAGAACTGGACACAATACTTCAAGTGTGGCTGCCCCAGAGTTTTGTACATCTGCAGCATGACCTCATGATTCCAAAACTCCACTAATAAAAGCCTTCTGACAACCCTGGTGAAAGTGAGGACTGCAGATGCTGAAGATTAGAGTTGAGTGTGGTACTGGAAAAATACAGCAGGTCAGGCAGCATCAGAGGAGCAGGAAAATCAATGTTTCGGGCCTTTCTGATGAAGGGCTTTTCCCCGAAACATCAATTTTCCTGCTTCTTAACAACGCTATCTGGCTGGCTGGCAACTTTCAAGGATTTATGTATCTGGACACTGAGATCTCTCTGCTCATCTATATTACCAAGAATCTTACTCTGCATTTCTGTTACTCCTTCCAAAGTGAATCACCCCACACTTTTTCACATTAAACTCTATTTGCCACCTCTCAGCCCAGCTTTGTAGCTTATCTATGTACCTCTGTAACCTACAACATCAGCACTATCCACAATTCTACTGACCTTAGTGTTATCCACTAATTTAATAATGCTATCCCTCTATGACTTCATCCAAGTCATTTATAAAAATGACGACAGCAGCGGATTCAAAACCGATCCTTGTGATATACCACTTTTAACTGAACTCCAGGATGAATATTTCCCAACAACCACCACCCTCTGTCTCCTTTTAGTGAGCCAATTTCTGATTCAAACCGCTAAATCACCCTTAATCCCATGCTTCTATATTTTGTGCAGAAATACAGTGGGGTACCTTATCAAATACCTTACTGAAATCCATATACCACCACATCAACCACTTTACCCTCATCCACCTGCTTGGTCACCTTTCTAAAGAACTCAATAAGGTTTGTGAGGCACAACTGAACCTTCACAAAACCGTATCAACTATCCCTAATCAACTTATTCCTTTCTAGATGATTAGACATCCTATCCAACACTTTACCTACGACTGAAGTAAGGCTCACAGGTCTATAACTTCCAGGGTTGCCTCTACTCCCCTTCTTAAATGGGGAAACATTTGCTATCCTCCAGTCATCTGGCACTATTTATGTCAGCATTGTCTACAGGAAGATCAAAGCCAAAGGTTAGGCAATCTCCTCACTGGCTTCCCAAAGAATCCTAGGATAAATCCCATCCAGCCCAGGGGTCTTATCTATTTTAACACTTGCCAGAATTGCTAACACCACCTCCTTGTGAACCTCAATCCCATCTAGAATAGTAGCCTGTATCTCCTTATTCTCCTTGACCACATTGTCTTTTTCTAATGAGAATACCGATGAAAAGTATTCATTTAGTACTTCCCCTACTTCCACCGACTCCACGCATCACTTCCCACTGCTATCCTTGATTAATTTAATTACTAACCAATATTACCAAAACAGATTAACAGATGATTAGCACCCGTAGGAAGGGGTTTGCGGTTGTACAAAGGGAGCTGAATACAGTATAAGCCATAAGTATTAATTTAACCTGGAGCAGTGTTTTGTAGAGGAATAAGACAGAGCTATATTCTGGGTCTGTATATTGAAAGATGCAAAAATGCCCTTAGTAGGGTGATATGCTCCTCTTTTTGGATGTGGGAGCTTAGGGAGAGTTTACAGGTTGCTGAGGATTGTATCTGCAAAAAATGCCGTTTGTTGGCAACTCTATCAAATTGAATGGATCGGTTGGAGAGGCAGTTAGAGGCAATGAGGAATTTACAAGAGCAAGGGGATGTGATGGATGGCCATTAAAAGAAGGGGGGAAAGTCTCAGATACAGTCACCTAGATGGGTTAACTCCAGGAAAGGAAAGAGAAGTAGGCAGGTAGTGCAGGAGTCTTCTGTGGCTATCCCTATTTCAAACCGATATGCTGTTTTGGAAAATGTAGGGGGTGGTGGACACTCAGGGGTACATAGCACCCAGCCAAGTTTCTGGTATTGAGACTGGCTCTAATGTAATGAGAGGTACATCTGGTTCCAAGTGATCAATTGTTTTAGGGGACTCTCTAGTCTGAGGTACAGACAGACGTTTCTGTGGCCAGCGCACAGGGAGATAGTGAGGAAAGATTTCAATTTGAGACTGGTACAGTTGAGAACAAAGGCGAGTCAAATAGTCAGGGCAGGCAGGAACAAAGTAGAGAACAAGGTAGGACTGATAAATTAAACTGCATTTACTTCAGTGCAAGAGGCCTAACAGGGAAGGCACGGTTAGGAACATGGGACTGGAATATCATAGCAATTACAGAAACACGGCTCAGGGATGGGCAGCTTAATATTCCAGGATACAAATGCTACAGGAATGATAGAAAGGGAGGCAAGAGAGGAGGGGGAGTGGTGTTTTTGATAAGAGATAGCATTACAGCTGTGCTGAGGGAGGATATCTCTGAAAATACATCCAGGGAAGTTATTTGGGTGGAACTGAGAAATAAGAAAGGGATGATCACCTTTTTGGGATTGTATTATAGACCCCCTAATAGTCAGAAATTGAGAAACAAATTTGTAAGGAAATCTCAGTTATCTGTAAGAATAATAGGGTGTTTATGGTAGGAGATTTTAACTTCTCAAATATAGACTGGGACTGCCATAGTGTTAAGTGTGTACAAGACAATTATCAGATTCAATATGTGGATGTACCTACTAGAGAAGATGCAAAACTTGGAAAATAAGGTGACTGAGGTGTCAGTGGGGGAGCACTTTGGGGCCAGTGACCATAATTCTATTCGTTTTAAAATAGTGATGGAAAAAGATAGACCAGATCTAAAAGTTGAACTTCTAAACCAGAGGAAGGCCAATTTTGACGGTATTAGGCAAGAACTTTCGAAAGCTGATTGGAGGCAATGTTTTCATGTAAAGTGACGGCTGGAAAATGGGAAGCCTTCAGAAATGAGATAATGAGAGTCCAGAGACAGTATATTCCTGTCAGGGTGAAAGGAAAGGCTGGTAGGTATAGGAAATGCTGGATGACTAAACAAATTGAGGGTTTGCTTAAGAAAAAGAAGGAAGCATAAGTAAGGTATAGACAGGATAGATCGAGTTAATCCTTAGAGTATAAAGTTAGTAGGAGTATATTTAAAAGGGCAAAAAGGGGACATGAGATAGCTTTGGCAAATAGTAAAGGAGAATCCAAAGGATTTTTACAAATATATTAAGGACAAAAGGGTAACTAGGGAGAGAATAGGGCCCCTCAAAGATCAGCAAAGGGGCTTGTGTGGAGCAGGAGATGGGGCAGATACTAAATGAGTATTTTGCATCAGTGTTTACTGTGGAAAAGGACATGGAAGATATAGAATGTAGGGAAATAGATGGTGACATCTTGAAAAATCTCCATATTACAGAGGAGGAAGTGCTGGATGTCTAAATGCATAAAAGTGGATAAATCCCCAGGAACTGATCAGGTGTACCCTAGAAGTCTGTGGGAAGCTAGGGAAGTGATTGTTGGGCCCCTTTTTGAGATATTTGTATCATAAATAATCACAGATGAGGTGCTGAAAGACTGGAGGTTGGCTAACATGGGGCCACTGTTTAAGAAGGGTGGTAAGGACAAGCCAGGGAACTATAGACCAGTGAGCCTGACGTCAGTGGTGGGCAAGTTTTTGGAGGGAATCCTGAGGGACAGGATGTACGTGTATTTAGAAAGGCAAGGACTGATTAGGGATAGTCAACATGGCTTTGTGTGGGAAATCATATCTCTCAAACTTGATTGAGGTTTTTGAAGTAGCAAAGAGGATTGGTGAGGGCAGAGTGGTAGATGTGATCTATATGGACTTCAGTAAGATGTTCAGCAAGGATTCCCATGTGAGACTGGTGAGCAAGGTGAGATATCATGGAATACAGGAGAACTCTTCATTTGGTTACAGAACTGGCTTAAAGGTAGAAGACAAAGGCGGTGGTGCAGGGTTGTTTTTCAGACTGGAGGCCTGTGACCAGTGGAGATCCACAAGGATCGGTGCTGGGTCCTCGACTTTTTGTCATTTACATAAATGATATGGATATGAGCATAAGAACTATGGTTAGTCAGTTTGCAGATGATACCAAAAATGGAGGTGTAGTGGACAGTGAAGAAGGTTACCTCTGATTACAATGGGATCTTGATCAGATGGGCCAATGGGCTGAGAAGTGGCAGATGGAGTTTAATTTAGATAAATGCTAGGTGCCACATTTTGGGATAGCAAATCTTAGCAGGTCTGATACACTTAATGGTAAGGTCCTAGGGAGTGTTGCTGAACAAAGACCTTGGAGTGCAGGTTCATAGCTCCTTGAAAGTGGAGTCACAGGTAGATAGGATAGTGAAGAAGGTGTTTGGTATGCTTTCTTTTATTGGTCAGAGTATTGAGTAAAGGGGTTGGGAGGTCATGTTGTGGCTATACAGGACACTGGTTAGGCCACTGTTGGAATATTGTGTACAATTCTGGTCTCCTTCCAATCGGAAAGCTATTGTAAAACTTGAAATGGTTCAGAAAAGATTTACAAGGATGTTGCCAGGGTTGGAGGATTTGAGCTATAGGGAGAGGCTTTGGCTGTTTTCCCTGGAGCATTGGAGGCTGAGGGGTGACTTTATAGAGGTTTATAAACTCATGAGGGGCCTGAATAGGAAAAGTCTTTTCCCTGGGGTTGGAGAGTCCAGAACTAGAGGGCATAGGTTTAGAGAGACCTAAGAGACAACCTTTTCACACAGAGGATGGTACGTGTATGGAATGAGCTGCCAGAGGAAGTGGTGGAGGCTGGTACAACTGCAACATTTAAAAGGCATCTGGATGGGTATATGAATTGTAAGGGTTTGGAGGGATATGGACCAGGTGCTGGCAGGTGGGACTAGATTGGGTTGGGATATCTGGTCGGCATGGATGAGTTGGACTGAAGGGTCTGTTTCCGTGCTGTACATCTCTATGACTCTAAGTGTGAGGTCTTGCATTTTAGAAAGTGAAATCAAGGTCATCATGATTTGGAGATGCCGTGTTGGACTGGAGTGTACAAAGTTAAAAATCACAACACCAAATTTATTTGGAAGCACTAGCTTTCGGAGCTCTGCTCCTTCATCAGGTGGGACAATCAAGGTAGGACATTCATGGTGAATGGTAGGGCCTTAAGGAGTATAGTGGAATAGAGGGACTTTGGAGTTCAGGTGAACAGTTTTCTGAAAGTGGAATCATGGGTAGATAGGGCAGTAAAGAAGGCTTTTGGCACACTGGCCTTCATCATCAGTCAGGCTACTGAGTACAGAAGTTGGGAAGTTATGTTGCAGTTGTACAGGGGCTGCGCCTCGAGTATTGTGTTTAGTTTTGGTCACCTTGTTACAGGAAGGATGGTATTCAACTGGAAAGAGTGCAGACAGGATTTACAAAGATGTTGCCAGGACTCAAAGGTCTGAGTTTTATAGGGAAAGTTTGGACAAGCTAGGATGTTTTTTCTTTAGTGTTGAAGACTGAGGGAGAATCTTTTAGTGTATAAAATCATGAGGGGTATGGGTAGGTTGAATGCACTTAGTCTTTTTCCCAGAATCAAGGGCTAAAGGTTAGAGGGGAAAGAATAAAAGGGAACCTAAGGGGCAACATTTTTACACAGTGGTATACATATGGAATGTGCTGCCAGCAGAAGTGGTTGAGACAGGTACACTAACAACATTTAAAATGCATTTGGACAAATACATGGATACAAAAGGTTTAGAAGGATATGGGCCAAGTGCAAGGAAATGGATTAGTATGGATGCACATTTTTAGAGTCATAGAGATGTACAGCATGAAAACAGACTCTTTGGTCTAACTTGTCCATGTGGATCAGTCATCCTAATCTAGTCCCATTTGTCAGCACTTGGCCCATATCCCCCAACCCTTCCTATTCATTTACCTATCAGATGCCTTTTAAATGCTGTAATTGTACCAGCCTCTACCACTTCCTCTGGCAGCTCATTCCATACACGTACCACCCTCTGCATGCAAAAGTTGCCCCTTAGGTCCGTTACATATTTTTCTCCTCACCCTAAACCTATGTCCTCTAGTTCTGGACTCCCCCCACCCCAAGGAAAAGACTTTGTCTATTTATCCTATCCATGCCCCTCAATTTTGTAAACCTCTATAAGGTCACACCTCAGTCTCCAATGCTCCAGGGAAAATAACCCCAGCCTATTCAGCCTCTCCCTCGAGCTTAAATCTTCTGACCAATTTGGGCCAAAGGGCCTGTCTCTTGCTGTAGACTCTGACTCTATAACCTTTGTTTTCTATATTATAACTCTGGTTACCATTCAAAGCATGCCTAATTAGAGGGCTAATCAAGCAAGGCCAGAAGGGTAGAACTCAGGAATAAGAAATGTGCAATCACTATGATGGGGTTATACTATCAACCTTCCAATAGCCAGTGGTAGTTAGAGGACAGATATGTAAGCAGGCCATGGAAAGGTGTAAAAATAACAGGGTTGTTGTAGTGGGTAATTTTAACTTCCTCAATATCTACTGGAACTCTCTAGTGTCATGGGCTTGGGTGGGGCAGAATTTGTTAGGTAGATCCAAGGAGGGTTTCTTCAAGTTATATATAGATAGTTCAGATAGAGATGGGGCCATACTAGACCTTATATTGAGGAATGAGCCTGGCCAGGTTATTGAAGTTTCAATGGGAAAGCATTTTTGGACCAGTGATCATACTTCTATAAGTTTTAAGATACTTATACATAATGATAACACTGGTCCTCAGGTGAAAGTGCTAAACTGGAGGAAGGCAAATTACAATAAGGCTAATTAGGCAGGAACTAGGAGAAATTTGAATGGAAGTAGCTGTTTTAGAGTAAATCCACATCTAACATATGGGTGTCTTTTAAAGGCCATTTGATCAGAGTTTAAAACCAGTAGGTTCCTGTGGCAACGAAAGATAGGGATGGCAAGATTTAGGAATCCTGGATAACAAGCATTATTAAAAATTTAGTCAAAAATTCTACAAAAGCATAAATACAACTGAGGAAACTGAAATCAGACAAGGCCATAGGGAGGGCCTTATCTGAAGGGAACAGAAAAGAATTTAAACAAGGAATTAGGAGGGCTAAAGGGGGCCATGATATCTTTGAAAGTAAGATTAAGGAGAATTTCCAAGGAATTTTGTACGTATGTAAAGAGCAAGAGATAGCTAGGGAAGGGATAGATCCACTATGGCCTGCTCCCACACTGTACGGATTCTATGATTCTGTGCTTCACTCAAGGACAATGGAGAGAATTTAGTGTGGAGCCAACAGAAGTCAGTGAGCTCCTTAATGAGTACTTCACTTCGTATTCACTAAGGAGAAGGACATGGATAATGGTGATACTAAGGAACGGTATCTTCACATCCTACAGCATGTCAATATTAAGAAGAATGAGATGTTGAATGTCTTGAAAAACATTAAGGTACATAAATCTCCAGGGCCTCATGAGATTTATCCCAGGATACTGAAGGAGGAGATTGCTGGGATCTTGACAGACATCTTTGTATTCACTTTAGCCATAGGCAAGATACCAGGACGCTGGTAAATAGCACATGTTGTTCCTTTGTTTAAGGAAGGCAAATGGGATAATCCATGAAATTACAGGCTGGTGAGCCTTATGTCAGTGGTAGGGAAATTATTGGAGAAGAATCTTAGGGACAGGATTTACTAACATTTGGAAAAGAATGGACTATTTAGAGATAATCAGCATGGTTTTGTCACAAATTTGATTGAGTATTTTGAGAAAATGATGAAGATGCTTGAGGGTAGGGCAGTGTATGTTGTGAACATGAACTTTAGTGAAGCATTTGACAAGATTCCTTATGATAGGTTAGTCTAGACAATTAAGTAAAATGGGACCTGCAGGGAGTTGGTAGATTGCATACAAAATTGGCTTGGTCAAATAAGACCACAAGTAGTTGTTGAGGGGTGTTTTACTGATTGGAGATTTGTAACCAGTGGTGTTCTCTAAGGTTCTGTGCTGGGATGTCAGTTGTCTGCAATATTTATAGAAATTAATTTGATGAAAATGTGAGTAGTCTGATTGGTAAGTTTGCAGGTGAAAATTGATGGTGTTGTGGGATAGTGAGAAAGGTTGCCAGAGAATGCAGCAAGATATAGGTCAGTTGGGAAGAGAAATGCAGGTGGAGTTTAACTAATCTCCATTCTCATGGACTGGTAAGACTAATTCTTTTGCTATTCTTTTTTCTCCTGTCTACCAGGCTATCATAGACTTACTTACTGTCTGTCGTGTCTCACCTACATCTCTCTCAAATCCGTCATTTAACTATCTCTAGCTCTGGGAGGATCGCAAATCAAAATGCTTCTGTCTACAGTGATGCTACCAGGCCAGTAGAGGTTTTCCAGCATTTTGGGTTGATGTCAGATTTTCAGATTTTGTCTAGTCCTGAAGTTTATAGCTCTCTAACTGCATATCCAATTACTTTGGAAATGTGTTGAGGATACTGTCAGGCAGCAGGTTCCAACAGCATTCCACCACTGCTCCCCCGCCCCAAACACCAGGCTATATTGTCAGTGCTGGTTGCCTTTAACACTCCACAGTCCCCTTTCCACCGCAAGGATGTTGCAAGGTTAACTGACCAAACAACAGTTTTAAGAGCTTTTTAAAAGATTCTGAGTTGTTGCCACCTCCTTTCCTTACAATCCTACTAAAAGCCATTTGCAGTTGCACTTAAAGACCCAGCTTATACTAGAAAATATTTTGTCAGAATTTCCAAGCATTTAATGTCTGGAAACTGGAAAAGGAGTAGGTGCACTTATCCCTTTATAAAGTATTAATGGGACAGAGTAGCAACCAGCTGCAGATTTCTTGTCCTTTCTACCTACATTTAGTTTACACTCCACTAATTAAGCATAGGATTGGAAAGTAGATAATGTGAGATCCTTGTTCAGAGTGTCAGGACATCTCTAGTCACTACCAAGCCAGTGCATTTTTCATCAGCCTTGGGGAAGGTTTCAGAAGCTACACTCAGAAGAAAGTTTTACTTGCCAAAGTTTGTAAGTGACTCAGCAGGGATTTATAAGAGGCAGATTGCGTTCGATTAACTGAATTGAGTTTTTTTTTTGAATGACAAAAGGACAACAATGCTGTCTATGGATTTCAATGTATCAAATAAAGGGCTGTCACAGAATGGGCTGTCAAAATGTAAGTCACAAAATAGCAGAAACCAGGAAATAGAAGAAGAGTTGAGTAAGTATTTTGCATCAGTCTTTATAATCTTATTCTATACTTCTAGCAATCCAAAAATACTAAATCAAGGGGCAAAAAGAAAGGAAATAAGTACAACTAACACTAGAGGAAAAAGTGCAAATAAACTATTGGGGCTAAAGGCCAATAAGTTATCTGGACCTGATGGGATGCATCCTTGGATATTAATTGAAATAGCTGCAGAGATAATTGATAGTTGGGTAACCTGTGCTGACAGTTGGCAAATAACAATCGTGCCACATAATTGCTGGCACATAATATCCTCCTCCCCTTAATATTTAATGATATTCCTTTTGCTGAAGCATCTTAAGCTGCTTCATCAATGACCTTTCCTCCACTGTAAGATTGGTCTGTGTCCACACCAGAAAGACCTTGACAACTTGGGCTAATAAGTGGAAAGTAACATTCACCTCACACACACACACACACTTTTTAGTTTTGACAGTTCCATTTCATGGCATGTAGGCATTGCTGGCTGTGTCACAGTTAATGACCGTTTCCAACAAGAGAGAATCGAACCATTGGCCCTTGACATTCAGTGGTATTATCATCACTGAATCACCAGGGTGGGATAAATTAATTAGAAACTAAATTGGATTAGTCATATGCAAGAGTGGATCAGAGATTTGGAATTCTGCAGCAGATGACCCACCAGCTGACTCAGCAAAGCCTGTCCTCACTTGCCTGGATGAATGCAATTCAAATAATGCTTAGGAAGCTTGAGACCATTTGGGACAAAGCAGCACACTTGATTGACACTGCATCCATTACCTTCAACATTCACTCCCTTCATTCCTGGTGGTAACATCTATAAGATGCACTGCCAAAGCTCCTCTGACATCATCTTCCAAACCCACTTCCATCAAGAAGGACAGAGGCAGCAAATGTGTGCAAGCACCACTACTCTCGAGTTCCCCTCCAAGCCACTAAGCATCACTAGATATGTATATATCCATTCCTTCAGCACCACTAGATCAAAATCTTCACAGTACCTAATAGTATTTGTGGATGCATCTACATCAATTAAATAGAAGTATAAGGTTCCGGCCAGGAGGGCTTCCCTTAGGACTAAAAACTGTCTCAAGGAATGTCGTGATTGGAATGATGTCAGCCAGGTTGATCTCATAGAATGGGTAACCTGATTGGGGCTGTTAACCTGGGCCAATTAAGCAGTCCTGGCTGACATCTATAAGCAGGAGTGTGCCATTGTCATGAAGGAACACAAGTGTTTAATGTCTTGATGGTATGTTTTGTAAATTCTGTTCAAAGTTTCAGATGGGACTATTATCCACATTGTGTGCATGCCATGTGTGTGAAGATTTGTAGACTCTTTGTCTCCATGTTGCACCTCTTGTGAATATCCTAGTGTCCTTTCAGAATTGTCATGGTCTTGGACAGGAAACTGTGAAGGTGTTTTTTTAAAAAAAAATGCATGTATGTCCTAATGGTCAAATACATCCCAATGTATTTGAATGAGATTTCTAAAATGTGCAAAAACCCAGCAGTTAACAATGGCATGTGCACACCAAATTTATCGATACAGTAAGGATCTTTTTAAAAGCAAAATGCTTTTGTTTGTTTTGCTCTGACATCATCAAATTTCAGGATTTTTGTAAAGGTACCTAATCAGTTTCAAAACACACTGATTATTTGAAGTTGGACACATTAAGCCACTGTCGAGACATAGTGCGACCCTTTCTTCTTGTAACAAATTTGTGGTGGTAGTTTTGTATTTTTATGTTTGTATTTGTTTGAACTGATAAAAGAAATTTCAGACAATCAAAAAAAAAAAATAAATAAGCAGGAGTGTCCCCTTCGATGTGAAGGGCACTGCTGGTCACTGGCCACTCGGGTGTTTTCCTATCTTCCTGGTGGTGGAAATTGAATAAAGATTCGTGCACCTTGTGTCTCTCTCTGTCTCACACCTGCACACACACAACATGGGTGCTGGGGAAAAAAAATAAGAAAAAAAAAAGAAAAAATTAAGCAGGAGTGTCGGCGTCACGGTGGCTCAGTGGTTAACACTGCTACCTCGCAGCACGAGGGACCCAGGTTCAATTCCAGCCTCGGGACAGACTGTGCAAACTCTACACAGACAGTCTCCCAGTGTCTGCTTTGGGTTTCCTCCGGGTGCTCCAGTTTTCTCCCACAGTCCAAAAATGTGCAGGTTAGGTGAATTGGCCATGTTACATTGCCCCTAGTGTTAGGTGCATTTGTCAGAGGAGAATCTGTTTTGGTGGGTAGCTCTTTGGAGCGTTGGCATGGATTTGTTGGGCCAAAGGGCCTGTTTCTACACTGTAGGGAATCTCATCTAACTGCTGCATGAATTTCTTTTAAAGAAAAAAAAAGCAGGAGTGTCAGGTGTTCTGCTCACCCTAGTAGCTGGCTCAGTGCTAGTTGGGTCAATGTAAATAAAAGTGCTGAGATACTGGCCTTCATGGACTATTTCAGTGGCGATGAGGGAAAAACATGCCCTTGAAGAGATTTGCTTGCAATAGCTGTCTTTGAATTGGGATTTGCATTTTTGGCTTTATGCCATTATTTGGGAGGTTAATTCATTTGTTCCTACCATTGAATATTGGGCCCAGTATGTGGAAAGAATGCAATTTTTTTCTGGGCAAAAGACATTGGGAGAGACTAAAAGCAACGAATGATTCTTCTGATAGTGTGTGGTCCTGCAGCTTCATTTATTAGGAACCTAATTTTACCAGTCACCAGATACTAGAACTTTTTAAAGAGTTGATGGGTTTAGTTAATGAATAATATGACCCCAAGCTGCCTCTAATTCTGAGATGCTATTGGTTTTACTGGACAGTTCGAGAACCACAAGAATCCATATTGGGATTTTTTGAGGTTAAGATGACTGGCAGAGGTGTGTGATTTTGGTTTGGCCGGAAGTGAGATGCTGAGAGACCGTTTGGTATGTGGGATTAATGTAGTGATGTGACCATGTGAAAGCACCTACTGGCTTAAATCTAGCTGGACTTCAAACAGGCACTACAACTGATTTTGTTGTGTGAAAATGCAGCAAGTGGAGATTACAAGTTATAGGTTTTGTCTGTGGAAGTGAACACTCTCACTAGGTTGACTGAGCTTGGGGAACACTACTGGAGTGAGGGCAATTGCATAGTCTCACTCAGGACATATCCTGAACAGAGACCCTAGGTCAGCCCAGAGCAAAACCTCAAAACAAAGTCAACCCTCAGCCCAAAGGGTTGAAATTTTCTCATGGATCTGGGCCGGCACGGTGTTGTTGTTGCTGCTACGTAGACTCAAGACAGCAAACGAGTCCCACGAGGCCTGAACTCAGTAAGAGATTTCACAGGCTAGTATCCAGGGGAGTGCACACCTAGAAAAGTTCAGCGACACATGGTTTGGAACAATTACATTGCTTGGCATGATTCAAATCAAACAGTTAAATGATCATCTAGTTTTATTGGAGGTTGATAGCTTTGTGCCTGTGTTAATGATTGCAGAACCAGTCTTTATAAAATTCACGCTGGACTCCAAGCCTTAAGATTGCATAAGACCTCAGCCAGGTTGAGAACCTATACCACCTGTACCTACAGATTAAGGGTACAACTTTGGTTCCGGTCTCTTATGAAAAGCAGCTGGTTCGGTTAGCTGATCATAGTAAAACGCTCTGGCCCAGGTTCGATGGGCCAAAATTGGTTGAGAAAGATTCAAGTTGATTGGCTCAACATATTTTGATTGTCTGAGTGAAGTCCTAATTAAATACCCAGAAGATTTGCAGGAAGGTTTTGGGTCCAAGGT
Organism: Chiloscyllium plagiosum; assembly: GCF_037043375.1. Classification (NCBI taxonomy): domain Eukaryota; kingdom Metazoa; phylum Chordata; class Chondrichthyes; order Orectolobiformes; family Hemiscylliidae; genus Chiloscyllium; species Chiloscyllium plagiosum. Next base: position 92,028,719 of record NW_028270151.1, read on the forward strand.
CACGTTACATGCTGACCAAGAAGCAATTCCACGATTCTGCAGGGCCCATCCAGAGCCATTTTCCTTACCTACAAATGTAGTCATAGAATTCAGGAGGCTGGGAAATGAAAGAATCATCAAACCAGTCCAGTTTGTGGAGTGGACAGCACCGGTCGGACCGATCGTATAGTTTGACAAGTTGGTTCACAATTGTGGAGATTTCGCACAAATGGTGAACCACCTTTTCACAGTTGGATAAATCACAATACCTTGCATGGAGGATGTTTATGTAATGTGGCAGGAGTACCTGGACATGAGGCATGTGTACCTGCAATTGAGATTAGATGAGGATTCCCAGAGGTACACTACAATTAATACCCATAAGGGTTTGTAATATCTTACAAGATTGCCTTTTGGGGTATCATCAGCCTGTGCCATTTTCTAGCCAATGATGATGATGGCTAACATTTCACAAGGTCTACTCGAGGTCGCCACTTATTTGGATGAAGTGCTAATGATCAGGAAGAACAATAAGGAGCATGTAAATTAAACACTAGTGCTTAATGTTTATCCAACGTGGGGTTAAGCCTGAGGAGGGAACCTTGTGTGTTCCAGAAACCCTACTTAAGCCACAGATTTGACAAGACGAGGTTACAAATGTTGGAAGGTAGTGAGGGCAGTGATAGGTTCCCCAGCTCCCACATCTATGCTGGAGCCTAGGCCTTTCCTTGGGTTGGTAAAATATTACGGAAAATTTGTATGTAACCTGGCCTTCATCCTGGTGCCCTAACATTTGCTATTGAAAAAGTGTCAGACTTGGAAATGGCCTTGTAGCCAAATGTCACTTTTAGGGAAGTAAAGCATCTAAAATGGAATAATCCCACTACAATCCCGAATGAAATGTGGTGCTGATATGCAATTTATCTCCACCTAGTAGTGGGGTAGAATTGGCATGCTGGTGGCCCAACAGAGAATATCCAATAATGTGTACTTCTCAGACTTTTGCTAATGCTGAATGAGGATATGTCCAGATAGAGAAGGAAAGCTTATTGGTCATCTTTGCTGTGAGAAAGTTCTACCAATATCTTTATGGATGTAAATTTGTAATGGACCATGAGAACGAGGGTAGGTCCAATCAAGGACAGTAGTGGGAGACTGTGTATTGAGTCGGAAGAGATAGGAGAGGACTTGAATGAGTACTTTTCTTCAGTATTTACAAATGAGAGGGACCGTATTGTTGAAGAGGAGAGTATGGTAATCTAGAGGAGATCCTTGTTAGGAAGGAAGATGTGTTGGGCATTTTGAAAGACTTGAGGATAGACAAGTCTCCTGGGCCTGACTGGATATATCCTAGGATTATGTGGGAAACAAGAGAGGAAATTGCAGAACTGTTGGCAATGATCTTTTCGTCTTCACTGTCAACGGGGGTGGTACCAGGGGACTGGAGAGTGGCGAATATTGTGCCCCTGTTCAAAAAAGGGAATAGGGATAACCCCGGGAATTACAGGCCAGTTAGTCTTACTTTGGTGGTAGGCAAAGTAATGGAAAGGGTACTGAGGGATAGGATTTATGAGTATCTGGAAAGACACTGCTTGATTAGGGACAGCCAGCACGGATTTGAGGGGTAGGTCTTGCCTTACAAGTCTTATTGAATTCTTTTGAGGAAGTGACCAAGCATGTGGATGAGGGCAGAGCAGTGGATGTAGTGTACATGGATTTTAGTAAGGCATTTGATAAGGTTTCCCATGGTAGGCTTATGCGGAAAGTCAGGAGGCATTGGATAGTGGGAAGTTTGGCCAGTTGGATAGAGAACTGGCTAACCGGTCGAAGTCAGAGAGTGGTGGTAGATGGTAAATATTCAGCCTGGAGCCCAGTTACAAGTGGAGTTCCGCAGGGATCAGTTCTGGGTCCTCTGCTGTTTGTAATGTTTATTAATGACTTGGAAGAGGGAGTCGAAGGGTGGGTCAGTAAATTTGCAGACGGTACGAAGATTGGTGGAGTTGTGGATAGTGAGGAGGGCTGTTGTCGGCTGCAAAGGGACTTAGATATGATGCAGAGCTGGGCTGAGGAGTGGCAGATGGAGTTCAACCCTGTCAAGGGTGAAGTTGTCCATTTTGGAAGGACAAATAAGAATGCGGAATATAGGGTTAACGGTAGGGTTCTTAGTAAGGTGGAGGAGCAGAGGGATCTCGGGGTCTATGTTCATAGATCTTTGAAAGTTGCCACTCAGGTGGATAGAGCTTGTAAGAAGGCCTATGGTGTATTAGCGTTCATTAGCAGAGGGATTGAATTCAAGAGTCATGAAGTGATGTTGCAGCTGTACAGGACCTTGGTAAGGCCACATTTGGAGTACTGCGTGCGGTTCTGGTCGCCTCATTTTAGGAAAGATGTGGAAACTTTGGAGAGGGTGCAGAGGAGATTTACCAGGATGTTGCCTGGAATGGAGAATAGGTTGTACGAGGATAGGTTGAGAGTGCTAGGCCTTTTCTCATTGGAACGGTGAAGGATGAGGGGTGACTTGATAGAGGTTTATAAGATGATCGGGGAATAGATAGAGTACACAGTCAGAAACTTTTTCCCTGGGTTCAACAGAGTGTTACAAGGGGACATAAATTTAAGGTGAAGGGTGGAAGGTATAGGGGGGGATGTCAGGGGTAGGTTATTTACCCAGAGAGTGGTGGGGGCATGGAATGCGCTGCCTGTGGGAGTGGCAGAGTCAGAATCATTGGTGACCTTTAAGCAGCAATTGGATAGGTACATGGATAGGTGCTTAAACTAGGGCAAATGTTCGGCACAACATCATGGGCCAAAGGGCCTGTCCTGAGCTGTATTGTTCTATGTTCTATGACCACAAACCCCTACTAATCCTTGTTAAAGATGACAAGGCTGTGCTGCCAACCGCTTCAGGTTGAATTCAGCGTTGGGCTTTTATTATAAGTGCATACAATTACAAGTTAGAACACCGATCATGAGGCCAAGTAGCAAATGTAGACACCTTGAGCGTGCCCCCTGTCCTTCTGGCAGATACACCACCGATGGTGCCACTGCTGGAAGAGTCTGTTCTGGTTTTAAACTTTCTTGACATGCTTCCTATCATTACTGACAATATCAGACTATGGACAGAAATAAATCCAGTGCGCCAAAACTGAAACTGCTGATGGTAATGGAAGGAATCAAAACAGGCCATCACAAGCAGAATTGAAACCATTTTTGGACCCATTGATACCAGATCACAATGGAGGACAGTATGTTATTGTGGGAAACATGAGTGATTGTCCCAAACAAAAATCACTGCCAGATACTGGCTGAGCTGCACTGGGGTCATCCAGGGGATTCTAAAATGAAGAAGTTGATAAGTTATGTCTGTTGGCCAGGACTGGATACAGACATAGCAGTGTTGGTGGGGCAGTGCCCAGAGTGTGAACAAGGACAGAAATTATTTTTGGCAGCAGCCCCACACTCATTGGAATGGCTGGGTAAATTACACGTCGACTGTGCCAGTCCCCTCATGGACACCATGTTTTTGAGTCATTATGGATGGCCATTCAAAATGGTTGGATGTGCATAATGTTCGTTCATCAAACATGGGTGACGATTGCAAAAGATGCTTGCAACTTTTCAATACACAGGAGCCCAGAGGTGTTGGTCACCGATAACATGCCATTATTTCCAAAAGGGAATTTGAGTGTTTTGAAAAGTTGAGTGGTATCTGGCATGTAGAGTCTGCTCCATACTATCCATCATCCAATGGTCTGGCAAAAAGTGCAGTCCTAAGTTTTGAAGGCAATTTTAAAGAAACAGCCTGCAACTTCACTTGATAACAAACTGTGCTAGTTTCTGTTTGATTAGAGAATCATCCCTCACTCAACTACAGGGACAGCATCAGCAAAGTTTGCTCATGTGGAGAAGACTCCGCACCAGACTCTATTCTTCCCGGAACTGGGGGAAGAGTGAAATGGCATCAGGAGCGCATAAGTCTCCTCTAAACGAGAGATGCAGTATACTTCAAGGGGCAAGGTTTGGTTTTGAAACCATGAGAGACCCTGCATGGATTTGATGCATGGTCAACGCGAAGTATGATGTATAAAGTTTGGGTAGGTGAGACAGTCCTGAACAAGTACATGGACCACATGAAAGCTCTCACCTCGCAAACAGGGCATGAACTAAGCATACCTGGCCTCTCAGAACATCCTGCAAGGCTATTTGAACTTGTGGATTCTCCCCTATGCCTAGCGTTGAAGAAATCTGAGGTCAAGAGTTATATGGCATATGTCGCAGCCTCAATGCTGTTATTGCTGAGAGGCTTTGGGTGCAAGAGGCAGACTACAGTCCAATACACACCACCAGTATCCGAGGCACAGTCAGAGGAACTGTACCTGATGTGAAAATATCTAGGAGGAGCTACAAGAGAAAGAATGGGCCTACTTTCTAGGACATTGAGGGGGAGACATGTAGTGATTAGATCGAGGTCAGCTAACTGGATCTCATAGAATGTGTTCCCTGTTTGAGACTATTAACCTAGACCAATCGGAGAACCCTGGCTAACAGATATAAACAGGATTCCTACATTTATATTTGCAAATACTTTTACTGGGACTACATACCAGTTACCATGGTGATTCAGGTATTTCTGTCAAATGTGCACTCTTGTATTCAAAACAATTGTTTATGTACATTAAACTGTAAAATGGTTTTATGTTAGTCATTATTGATGTGTTTCTGTTGCTAAGTGTGAAGCTAATGTTCTAGTGTAAGCTTGTTGATACCAGTGAATTAGGTAGCTAGAACACTGGGTCATAGCCTGGTTTCAGACGTGAGATGAAAAAGTCCACCTTTGTTCAGTATTCTGACCTTTTTCTGTCTTGTTATCCTCCCTCAAACCAGTACCTCCAAACATTAAATGTAAAGGTTCTTATCATTAAATAATAACCAGTTATAAAGCTTAAAAAAAAAGATTCCTTGCACCTTGTGTCTTTCACTGTGTCTCACACCTGCGCACACAGACAACATGGGTGCTGGGGAAAAAATAAGCACTACCGCAGTTAGGTGGCAGTGTGGGGGTTATAAAAAAAAATTAAGAAAAATAAACAGGATTCCTAGGCGGTCCTAGGCTTGCTGGGATTTGGGGGGTGGGGGTGGGGGTGCGGGGAAGTAGGACGGGCAGTCGTAGAGGTGTCTGGAAGCTGTCTGGGTGGAAGGAGAGCTAGAAGGGGCGTGGGGCGGACCAAGAGCCAGAAGGAGCGTTGGGGTGAGCTGCCTAAGTGGCCAGAAGGTGGGAGGGATGGGGGTGGGTCTTGCTGGGGTGGGGGTGGCTCTGTATTCTATGCACCGTTTTATCTAATTGGACTGTCTTCGATTTGTCACTGCCACATTTGTGATGACTGAAAGTGGGATTTGAGATTTGTCCTCATTTCCCTGAAAACTGGTTGAACTTTGGCAGAATTTGGCTTTGCTATCCCTCTCCCCTGTAAAATTGCTGTTTGTCTGTATACAGCTGTTAATTGCTTATTTGTAAGCTGTCCTGTTTAATAAAATAAACAGGATTCCTGACTCTTGGGACTGGATCTGAGCGACCTGATCAGAATCTATGTACTAAAATAAACAAAAACATCAGGAGTTCTGCTCACCTTAGGAGCTGCTATGTGCTAGCTGGGTCAATGTCATGTACTCTGCATGAGTAAATTAAGGGTGACTTGGTGATGGGGTCCTGGTCTTTGAAGTTATTTCCAGGGAAATATACTCTAGTTAATACAGGCATAAACTATGCTTACACTAGCAGCTTTCTATAGCTCCATCTGCTGGTATATTTGTGGCTGCTCCAAGTAAATACAATATACAGAAATTTCTGTTCAGAAACATTAACTCCAATTCTCTCTTTTTTTCAGTAAGCGAGAAGTACCATGTTTAAATGATTCATTTCATTTCCAAAATCTTGAGCATGTCTTGATCATTCAACTTAAGACATATTTAAACCTCTGTTTTAAATTTCTGGTGTACCCAGTTAAATACAACAATTCATAGAAAAAATCTGCAATGTGGAAGTAGGCCACCAGGACCCTCTGAAGAGCATCTCACCCAGACCAGGCCCTCCCCCACCGCCCACCCTATCCCTGTATTTCCTATGGCTATTCTACCAAGCCTACACACTCCTGGACACTATGGGAATTTAGCGTGGCCAATTCACCTGACCTGCACATCTTTGAACTGTGGGAGGAAACCGGAGCACCTGGAGGAAACCCACACAGACATGGGTGGAGTCTGCAAATTCCACACAGACTGTTGCCTAAGGTTGGAATCAAACCTTTGTCCCTGGCGCTGTGTGGCAGTACAACTAACCACAGATCCACTGTGCCGGCCCCTAAGGTGAAAGGTTTGTCACCAGATCATTGAGTGAATATTATCTAACCTCTGGCGTGGTGCCATTTGTCTCACATTGTTCCTCTGAGTTGTCAGTGTTAGAATTGGATTCAGTGCTTTGAAGAAGGATCTGTATGATCTGATGATTTGTGAGCTGGCCAGGACCATTGATTTTTTTTTTAGTATCAGAAACAGCAAGTGGTTAGATGTCATGGGGGCTGTTTACTTTCCAAGATGTTTCATAAGCATTTTATTTTCTGGTTTACTGGAATAAATCTATATTTACACTCATTGATCCTTCTGTTCTTGATTATGTTTCCCTAAATAGAATCATACAGCATGGAGAAAGAGCCTTCAGTCCAATTCATCCATGCTGACTAAGTATACCATTTAGAACATAGAACATAGAACATAGAACAATACAGCACAGAACAGGCCCTTCGGCCCACGATGTTGTGCCGAACGTCTAACCTAGATTAAGTACCCATCCATGTACCTATCCAAATGCCGCTTAAAGGTCGCCAATGATTCCGACTCCACCACTCCCACGGGCAGCGCATTCCATGCCCCCACCACTCTCTGGGTAAAGAACCCACCCCTGACATCTCCCCTATACCTTCCACCCTTCACCTTAAATTTATGTCCCCTTGTAACACTCTGTTGTACCCGGGGAAAAAGTTTCTGACTGTCTACTCTATCTATTCCTCTGATCATCTTATAAACCTCTATCAAGTCACCCCTCATCCTTCGCCGTTCCAACGAGAAAAGGCCGAGAACTCTCAACCTATCCTCGTACGACTTCCTCTCCATTCCAGGCAACATCCTGGTAAATCTTCTCTGCACCCTCTCCAAAGCTTCCACATCTTTCCTATAGTGAGGCGACCAGAACTGCACACAGTACTCCAACTGTGGCCTAACCAAAGTCCTGTACAGCTGCAACATCACTTCATGACTCTTGAATTCAATCCCTCTGCTAATGAACGATAATACTCCATAGGCCTTCTTACAAACTCTATCCACCTGAGTGGCAACCTTCAAAGATCTATGTACATAGACCCCAAGATCCCTCTGTTCCTCCACCTGACTAAGAACCCTACCATTAACCCTGTATTCCGCATTCTTATTTGTTCTTCCAAAATGGACAACCTCACACTTGGCAGGGTTGAACTCCATCTGCCACTCCTCAGCCCAGCTCTGCATCATATCTAAGTCCCTCTGCAGCCGACAACAGCCCTCCTCACTGTCCACAACTCCACCTATCTTCGTATCATCTGCAAATTTACTGACCCACCCTTCGACTCCCTCATCTAAGTCATTAATAAAAATTACAAACAGCAGAGGACCCAGAACTGATCCCTGCGGAACTCCACTTGTAACTGGGCTCCAGGCTGAATATTTACCATCTACCACCACACTCTACCTTCGACCGGTTAGCCAGTTTTCTATCCAATTGGCCAAATTTCCCTCTATCCCATGCCTCCTGACTTTCCGCATAAGCCTACCATGGGGAACCTTATCAAATGCCTTACTAAAATCCATGTACACTACATCCACTGCTCTTCCCTCATCCACATGCTTGGTCACCTCCTCGAAGAATTCAATAAGACTTGTAAGGCAAGACCTACCCTTCACAAATCCGTGCTGGCTGACCCTAATCAAGCAGTGTCTTTCCAGATACTCATAAATCCTATCCCTCAGTACCCTTTCCATTACTTTGCCTACCACAGAAGTAAGACTAACAGGCCTGTAATTCCCGGGGATATCCCTATTCCCTTTTTTGAACAGGGGCACAACATTCGCTACTCTCCAGTCCCCTGGTACCACCCCCATTGCCAGTGAAGACGAGAAGATCATTGCCAACGGTACTGCAATTTCCTCTCTTGCTTCCCACATAATCCTAGGATATATCCCATCAGGCCCGGGGGACTTGTCTATCCTCAAGTTGTTCAAAATGTCCAACACATCTTCCTTTCTAACAGGTATCTCTTCTAGCTTACCAGTCCATTTCACACTCTCCTCTTCTACAATACGGTCCCTCTCGTTCGTAAATACTGAAGAGAAGTACTTGTTCAAGACCTCTCCTATCTCCTATTTCTGAAGAAGGGCCTGTGCCCGAAACGTCGAATCTCCTGTTCCCTGGATGCTGCCTGACCTGCTGTGCTGTTCCAGCAATAAAGTTTCAACTCTCCTATCTCTTCCGACTCAATACACAGTCTCCCACTACTGTCCTTGATCGGACCTACCCTCGTTCTCGTCATTCTCAGGTTTCTCACATACGCATAAAATGCCTTGGGGTTATCCTTGATCCTATCCGCCAACGATTTTTCATGCCCTCTCTTAGCTCTCCTAATCCCTTTCTTCAGGTCCCTTCTGGCTATCCTGTATCCCTCCACTGCTCTGTCTGAATCCTGTTTCCTCAACCTTATGTAAGCCTCCTTCTTCCTCTTTACCAGACATTCAACCTCTCTCGTCAACCAAGGTTCCCTCACACGACCATTTCTTTCCTGCCTGATAGGTACATACATATCATGGACACGTCGTATCTGCTCTTTGAAAAAGTTCCACATTTCCACCACATCCTTCCCTGACAGCCTATGCTCCCAACGTATGCTCCTCAAATCCTGCCTTACAGCATCGTAATTTCCCTTCCCCCAATTATAAAATCTACCTTGTTGTGCGCACCTATCTCTCTCCATAACCAAGGTGAAAGTCACAGAATTGTGGTCACCATCACCAAAATGTTCACCCACTAACAAGCCCACCACTTGTCCCGGTTCATTACCGAGTACCAAATCCAATATAGCCTCCCCTCTGGTTGGACAATCTACATACTGCGTTAGAAAAGCTTCCTGGACACACTGCACAAACACCGCCCCATCCAATCTACTTGATCTAAAGAGCTTCCAATCAATATTTGGGAAGTTGAAGTCGCCCATGACTACGACCCTGTGGCTTCTGCACCTTTCCAAAATCTGTTTCCCAATCTGTTTCTCCACATCTCTGCTGCTATTGGGGGGCCTATAGTAAACACCCAACAAGGTGACTGCACCTTTCCTATTTCTGACTTCAGCCCATACTACCTCCAGAGGCAGATCCCCCTCAAGCTTCCTTTCTGCAGCCATTATACCATTTCTAATTAGCAATGCCACCCCCCCTCCTTTTTTCCCACCCTCCCTAATCTTACTGAAACACCTGTAACCAGGAACCTCCAACAGCCATTCCTGTCCCACATCTATCCACGTTTCCGTGATGGCCACAACATCGTAGTCCCAGGTACCGATCCACGCCTTAAGTTCACCCACCTTATTTCTGATACTCCTTGCGTTGATGTATACGCACTTGAGCCCATCTCTGTGTCCGCTAGTAGTCCCTGTCAGTGCTACCTTCTCCACAGCCCCCCTACAGTCTTGGGCATCCTGACAAACAGCTAACCTACTTGCTGGACTACAAGTCCGGATCCCATCCCCCTGCCAAATTAGTTTAAACCCCCCCGAAGAGTGCTAGCAAACCTACCCCCCAGGATATTGGTGCCCTTCTGGTTCAGGTGCAACCCGTCCTGTTTGTACAGGTCCCACCTTCCCCAGAATGCAGTCCAATTGTCCAAATATCTGAAGCCCTCCCTCCTACACCAGCCTTGCAGCCACGTGTTCAACTGCACTCTCTCCCTATTCTTTGCCTCACTGTCACGTGGCACCGGCAACAACCCAGAGATGACGACTCTGTCTGTCCTAGCTTTTAGCTTCCAGCCTAACTCCTTGAGCTCTTGAATGACCTCCCCACCCCTCTTCCTACCTATGTCGTTGGTGCCAATGTGCACCACGACTTCTGGCTGCACACCCTCCCCCTTAAGGAGTCTGAAGACACGGTCTGAGACGTCTCGGACCCTAGCACCCGGGAGGCAACAAACCATCCGTGAGTCTCGCCCATGTCCACAGAACCGCCTGTCCGTCCCTCTAACTAGAGAGTCCCCTATAACTAGCGCTCTCCTCCTCTCCCCCTTTCCCTTCTGAGTCTAAGTTTGGCCTATATCCCTTTAAAGCTTTCTATTCATATACCTGGTGAAATGTCTTTTTTAAATGTTGTTAACTGTACCTGAGGAGGAAGTGAGGTCTGCAGATGCTGGAGATCAGAGCTGGAAATGTGTTGCTGGAGAAGCGCAGCAGGTCAGGCAGCATCCAGGGAACAGGAGAATCGACGTTTCGGGCATAAGCCTGAAGAAGGGCTTATGCCCGAAACGTCGATTCTCCCGTTAACTGTACCTGCACCTACCAAGTCCTCTGGCAATTCATTCCACACACAAAGCACCCTCAGGGTCTCTAAAACCTTACTCATTTCACCTTAATTATGCTACCTAGTTTTGAACTCCCCTACCCTCAGGAAAGGACTGTTGCTATTTATCTTACTTATGCTCCTCATGATTTTATAAACCTCTATAAGGAAACCCCTTAAACTCCTATGCTCCAGGGGAAAAGGTCCGATCCTATCCAGCCTCTTGTTGATTATCAGCTCATGGAGTAACTGGGGAAGATGTATGCATTGGTTGTGTCAAGGTGAATGTACATAGAGACTTTCCCTTCACAAAGGAGCCTTAAAATGGAGGCTGGGTAAACCTTCACTCTGGCATGAGAATCTGTAGTCGAGAGTAAATGGGTTGAATTTTTATTTCTGATACCCTAAAGTTGAAACACAGTCTATAAAGTAAAGTAATTCATTAATTTATTTTATTGTATGCAAAAATCCTTGTCTGTTTTAAAAGTACATTCACAGCATTTTGTGAATATGTTCAATGAGCGACTCTGAAAATACGGCTAAGATTCAGTTTGGCATGGAGGAAAACAAAAAATTGAATTAAAACCAAAAAAATGTCAAATTAGATTAGATTACTTACAGTGTGGAAACAGGCCCTTCGGCCCAACAAGTCCACAACGACCCGCCGAAGCGCACCCACCCAGACCCATTCCCCTACATTTACCCCTGCACCTAACACTACAGGCCAATTCACCTAACCTGCATATTTTTGGAGTGTGGGAGGAAACCGGAGCACCCGGAGGAAACCCACGCAGACACAGGGAGAATGTGCAAGCTCCACACAATCGGTCGCCTGAGGCGGGAATTGAACCCGGGTCTCTGGCGCTGTGAGGCAGCAGTGCTACCACTGTGCCACCGTGCCGCCCTCAATGGAAATGTAAAGAATGAAAAGCAAAGAGGAATAGAAAGAGAAGAGGGGGAAAAAATAAAGGAGAAATGGCATTATAAAAGCTTGAATTCCAAAGAGAGAGGGGCATGTTACGATATTTGCTTGGCTAGCGAGAAACCTCAGTGAAGGAAGAAAGAAGGGTTAGTAGCTTTTAGACCCATTACATATTTAACAGGAAACCTCCATTTTATGCCTATATTTAGCGAAGATCAAGTTAAAATATTTCAATCCATTTGAAAAGATATCTGTGGCCTTAAGATGCTTGGAACAGTGTTGTGATAGGTACAGTTATGAATGTGTACATCAGTTCGTCAGAAGATAAATCTGCAGGCTATGATGCTATTAAGAGAATTATCCAATACTTTTCTAGATCCATAGAGTCATAGAGGTCTGCAGCACAGAAGGACCCTTTGGCCCATCAAGTTTGTGCTGCTCAAAAACAACCATTCTAACTATTCTAATTTCCAGCACTTGGTCCATAATCTTGTATGCCTTTGCATCACAAGTGCTTTTAAGCATATTCCTGAAGCTTATCAATTAAAATCCAGGCTATCCGATACTTGTAGAATCTTCAGGAGAAAAAGAAATGCTATGGGATCCGTGAAGTTCAAGGGAAAAACACTGAATGTAAGAAATCATGATTATAGTAGAATTCAGAAGTAGTACTGCTGTAATCATAAAGACATATTTAGATGAGCATGAAGTATCAAAGATCTGAGCATTTGTAGTTCAATGGGTCACAATGATATCTCACTCAGTTACATGTGGAAATCTGGTGATATGGGATTCGACAAGGAATAGAAAATCTGGCGATGCTCTTGATATTAGTTTTAGGAAACAAACTGAAAGATACCAAAATAATAATGAAGAATGATTGGTAACTAAAATATAAAATAAAGAAAATAACATGTTTTCTTTCCAATCCCCCACCTCAATCCCCCTCAGCCCTGGCAGACACTACTCCTCCATAAGTGAAGCTCCAGCCTCTCTATTGCCAATGATTGGCTGCCTTGTATTCTAGCTGAAAATGTGTTGCTGGAACAGCGCAGCAGGTCAGGCAGCATCCAGGGAACAGGAGAATGGACGTTTCGGGCACAAGCCCTTCTTCAGGAAGAAGGGCTTATGCCCAAAACGTCGATTCTCCTGCTCCCTGGATGCTGCCTGACCTGCTGCGCTGTTCCAGCAACACATTTTCAGCTCTGATCTCCAGCATCTGCAGACCTCACTTTCTCCTGCCTTGTATTCTAGTCAACTCCCGAATCTCTTCTTCCATAGCTGTCACAATCACATATACACCTCTAGCCCATGTGTTTTCCCAGGCATTTTGGCCCTTTTTCGTCTGCTGAGGTGAAAGGTACAATACTGAATGATCTAACTTCTGAGACCACTCCAATGTGCTAACTGCAATCTTTTTGGGTCTGGATCTTGTAACTGGCTTGGAGTGCCACAAGTGAAAGTGCTGGAGCCTCAGTGATTTATAATTTATATTAATGACTTAGATAAGGATACAGAGATATTGAACTTAAGTTTGATAATGATACAAATTTCTTTGGGAATGGAATCCATGAGGAGGACATGAAGATTGCAGAGAGATATGGACAAGTTAAGCGAGTAGGTGAAAGGGTGACAGTTCCAGTGTAATGTGGGAAACTGAAATTATTCACTTTGGTCACAAGAACACTTGAGCAGAACATGTTTTAATACCTGTGAATGTAGCTAATATTGATTTTCAAAGAGGCTTGGCATTCTTGTCCAGGAATGTGGAAAACTAGTGTTAAGATACGTTGAACAATTAGGAAGCAAAGTGGCATGTAGCCTTTACTACAAGGGGATTGGAGTACAGGAATAAAGATGTCTTGTTATATTGTGTAAGGTCTCAGAACACTTATAGAAAAAAAGCTAATAGAACAGGAGTAGGCCATTCAGCCCTTTAAGTTGCTCCACCATTCAAAGGTTACACCTGATCACTTTCTCCCCACAACCAGAATAGTGCCTTGGTCTCTGTATTTAAGGAAGCACATAACTGCTTTGGAGACTGTACAGCGAAGGCTCACTAGATTGGCCCCTGAGATGAAAGGATTGTCTATTCATGAACGGGTGAGTAATTTAGCTCTGTATTCCCCATAGGTTAGAACGACAGGTAATGTTATTGAGTCACACAGGATTTTGAAGGTGTTTTATAGAGTTGCCACAAAGGTTGTTGACACTGGCCAAGCAATCTAAAACATGGTAAGGGCTGATCATTTAGGACGAAGAGAGGAGAAACTACTTTTCTAAAATGATCATTTATCTATGGAATTCTCTTTTTCAGAGTTATGGATGTTCTGTCATGTATTATGTTTCAGACTGGATAGGTAGAGTTTTGGTCTCGCGGAGTTCCAGGATATGAGCCGGCAGGAAAGTAAACTTGGAGCCCACGAGCAGGCCATGATTGTATTGAATCAATTGTGTCAGTGGGCTGTGTGGTCTATTTCTGCTCCTATTTCTTACATTCTTGTCAAGTTTTCATGTCTCTACTGCTTCTGTCCTTTTTTTTGTAGTGGTTTATGTGATATGGCACTTATACTGCTAACTCCACATACTATAAGGCCTCAGCTCTGAAGTACCAATTGTAAAATCTCACTCTTCTTTTACTTATTTCTATTTGTATAGAGCATGTATAAAAGGTGCTTTGGGGGAAAATTTCAATTTGTTGCACAGTGGCTCATTAGTTAGCATCACTGCCCTACAGCAGGGACCCAGGTTCGACACGACCCTTGGGCAACTGTCTGTGTGGAGTATACACGTTCTCCCTGTTTGCGTGAGTTTCCTCCCACTGTTCAAAGAAATACACGTTAGATGGATTGGCCATTCTAAAATGCCCATACTGTCTAGGGATGTTCGGGTTAAGTGGATTAACCATGGGGGATGCAGGAGTACAGGGATAGGGTAGGGGGTTTGATCTGGATTAGATGCTCTTCAGACAATCTCTGTGGACATGTGCTGAAAGGCCTCCTTCCACACTGAAGTGATTCCATGATTGCCATGTGACAATAGTCCCGTAAACTAATTACCAGTTACAGGAATAGCTTCAGAATACTTTATCAGTACTTGGACTAATTTTGAAGATGCTTTGAATATTGAGAAATTGATGTTAAATTGCAAACAGTCCACTAACTATTGTCCCTTCTTCTTTCCAGCTGTTTGTCCTGTGTCATGGAATGCTGCAGTGTTCCCAGCTCCTGTACAGCGCCTACTTCAAAAGCAGCATCATTACCATTGAGAAACGATTTGGGCTTTCCAGCTTCTCGTCTGGCTTCTTGTCCAGCCTGCATGAGGTACAGTAGTGGAAACAAGCCAAAGTTTAGCCCAAGACCAAGTAGTTCTGAGGGAGTTAAACTCCAGATAAACAGGGTTGTTTGGGATTCAAACACAGGACAGATATGGGTCTGTGTGAGGTTAAAGGTTAGTGATCAAAGAACAACAAGCAGCACAGGAAGATGACCTTCAGCCCACCAAGCCTGAGCTAACTCATGACACCTTTCCAAACTACAAATCTGTGTCTACATGATCCTTGTTCATCTATTCCCAGCCTATTCACTTATCAGTATTGTGCCTATTCCCTGTCTATTAATGTATTCATCTTGCGGGAATTACCCAGACAGTTACAGCAAGACAATTCTGAACAATTTAGCTGCCCCAAAACTGAAGTGAGATCACAAGACAAGGAGCCACAGGGTTATGTCTTCTGGTAAGTTTTTACATTTATCTAAAGTTAATCAAATTTTGAACTAAAGCTACAAAAACAGAAATTGTTGGGTAAACTCTGCAGGAAAACTGTCAGAGTTAACATTTCAGGTCCAGAAATCTGTCTGCATAAGATAACTGATAAAATAAACTTCCAATGATGGAAGGAACAAGATCCTGATTTGTAGTGGAGACAGATTCAATTCAGACTTTAAAGAGGGAAACAGATCAACCTCTGAAAAGAGAACCATTGCAAGAGTGCATAGAAAAGATGCTGGTATGGGATGAGGTAAATTGTACGTGTAAGGGCTGGCACAGGCGCTACAGGCTGAATGGTATCCTGTGATGTGATCATTCTACAGTTAGAGTCATAGAAATGTACAGCACAGAAACAGACCTTCGGTCCAACTCATCCATGTTGACAAGATATCCTAAACTAATCTAGTCCCTTTTGCCAGCATTTAGCCCATGACCCTCTAAACCCTTAGAGTCATAGTCATTGATCTGTGCAGCACAGAGACAGGTGCTTTGGCCCGAACTGGTCCACGCCGATCAAAATGTCCATCGACATTAACCCCAATTCCCCACACTTGACCATATCCTTCTAAACGTTACCTTTCCATGAATTTGTCCAAATGCATTTTAAATGATGTTAATGTACCTGCCTCAACCACTTTCGCTGGCAGCTTATTCCATATGCGTGCGTACTGCTCTCCAAAACTGAACACAATACTCCAAGTGCAGCCTCACCCTCGTCCTGTACAACTGCAATGTAATTTCTCAACTTCTACATTTAGTGCCCTGATGAATGAAGGCCAGTGACCCAAAAGCCTCCTTCACTTTCCTCTACCTGGGTCTCCACTTTCAGAGAACCGTGCACCTGCAATGCAAGCTCCCTCTGTTCCACTACACTCCTTAAGGCCCTATCATTCACCATAAAACTCCAACCTTGATTTAACTTTCCAAAATGCAAGACTCACACTTAGCTATATTCAACTCTACTTGCCATTTCTTGGACCACTTCCCATGCTGCAAATTCTGACAACCATCCTCACTGTCCACAATACCTCCTGTCATCTGCAGACTTAGTAATTATGACTTGTACATTCTCATGTTATTGATATAGATAACCAACAGCAATGGGCCCAGCACTGATCCCTGAGGCACTCCTCTAGTCACAGGCCTCCAGTCCCACAAGCATGCTTCCACTGTTATCCTCTGCTTCCTACCATCAAGCCAATTGTGAATCCAATTTGGCAGCTCACCATGGATTCCGTGCGATTTAACCTTCCAGAGCAGCCTACCATGTGAAACCTTATCAAAGGCCTTACTGAAATCCGTATGGACTATGTTTACTGTCCTGCCCTCGCCAACCTTCCTGGTCACTTCTTCAAAGAATTTGTGTGAGGCATGATCTCCCACACACAAAGCCATGCTGACTATTCCTAATCAAACCCTGTCTTTGCAAATGCATATATATCTTATCCCTCAGAATCTACTCAAGTAACTGACTTAACCCTGCTGTTAAGTTACTGGTCAATAGTTCCCAGGTTTTTCTTTGCAGCCCTTCTTGAATAATGGCACAGCTTTGCTACCAGGATCTCACCTGTGGCTAATGATGATGCAAAAATATCAGCCACAGCCCCTGCAATTTCTTGTCTAGCCTTTGCAGTGTTCTTGGATATATCTGATCAGGATCAGGAGATTTATCCACCTTCATATATTCTAATACATCCAACACTTCCTCTAATGTGATACGGAGTGTCTCCAAGATATGACTGCTAACTTCCCCAAGTTCCTATGTCATCTTGACATTCTCCATGGCAATCACAGGAGAAATATTCATTGAGGACCTTGCTCACCTGCTGCAGTTTTACCCATACATGTCCACTTTGGTCCTTGAGGGGTCCTATTCTGTATCTAGCTATTATTTTTCCTTTAATATATTTAAAGACCCTTCTTATTCATGAACCCATCTAGATCATTTTTAAATGTTGTAATTGCACCAGTTTCCACGACAACTTCTGGCAGCCCATTTCAGACACTCTCCACTCTCTGTGCAAAGATATTGCCCCTTAGGTCCCTTTTAAATCTTTCCCCTCTCTCGTTAAACCTATGCCCTCTAGTTTTAGACTCCATTATCCTGGAAAAAAGACCTTGTTTCTTCACACTATCGATGCCCTTCATGATTTTATAAACATTTATTAACTTAGAACTTAGAAGAATACAGCGCAGTACAGGCCCTTTGGCCCTCGATGTTGCGCCGATCCAATCCCACCTAACCTATACTAACCCACTATCCTCCATATACCTATCCAATGCCCGCTTAAATGCCCATAAAGAGGGAGAGTCCACCACTGCTACTGGCAGGGCATTCCATGAACTTACGACTCGCTGAGTGAAGAACCTACCCCTAACTTCAGTCCTATATCTACCCCCCCTTAATTTAAAGCTATGCCCCCTTGTAATACCCGACTCCATATGCGGGAAAAGGTTCACACTGTCAACCCTATCTAACCCCCTAATCATCTTGTACACCTCAATCAAGTCACCCCTAAACCTTCTTTTCTCTAATGAAAACAGCCCCAAGTGTCTCAGCCTTTCCTCATACGATCTTCCTTCCATACCAGGCAACATCCTGGTAAACCTCCTCTGCACCCGTTCCAGTGCCTCCACATCCTTCCTATAGTATGGCGACCAAAACTGCACACAATATTCCAGATGCGGCCGCACCAGAGTCTTATACAACTGCAACATGACCTCAGGACTCCGGAACTCAATTCCTCTACCAATAAAAGCCAGTACGCCATATGCCTTCCTCACTGCACTATTTACCTGGGTGGCAACTTTCAGAGATCTGTGTACATGGACACCAAGATCCCTCTGCTCATCCACACTACCAAGTATCCGACCATTAGCCCAGTACCCCATCTTTTTGTTATTCTTCCCAAAGTGAATCACCTCACACTTAGCTACATTGAATTCCATTTGCCACCTTTCTGCCCAGCTCTGCAGCTTCTCTATATCCTGCTGTAACCTGCCACATCCTTCCTCACTGTCAACAACTCCTCCGACTTTCGTATCATCTGCAAACTTGCTCACCCAACCTTCTAACCCCTCTTCCAGGTCATTTATAAAAATGACAAACAGCAATGGTCCCAAAACAGATCCTTGCGGAACACCGCTAGTGACGGCACTCCATGAAGAAACTTTGCCATCAACTACTACCCTCTGTCTTCTTCCATCCAGCCAATTCCTAATCCAAACCTCCAACTCACCCTCAATGCCATATCTCCGTATTTTCTGCAGTAGCCTACCATGGGGAACCTTATCAAACGCCTTACTAAAATCCATATATACCACATCTACCGCTTTCCCCTCATCAACCTCCTTCGTCACCTTTTCAAAGAATTCAATAAGGTTTGTGAGGCACGACCTGCCCTTCACAAAACCATGCTGACTATCCTTGATCACATTATTCCTATCCAGATGTGCATAAATCCTATCCCTTACAATTCTCTCTAAGACTTTGCCCACAACAGAAGTGAGACTCACCGGCCTATAGTTACTAGGGTTATCCCTACTCCCCTTTTTGAACAAGGGAACCACATTTGCTATCCTCCAGTCTTCTGGCACTATTCCAGTAGACAAAGAGGACATAAAAATCAAGGCCAATGGCTCTGCAATCTCCTCCCTTGCTTCCCAGAGAATCCTAGGATAAATCCCATCAGGCCCAGGGGACTTGTCTATTTTCACCTTTTCCAGGATTTCCAACACCTCTTCTCTACATACCTCAAAGCCATCCATTCTACTTATTTGTGACTCAGTATTCACATCGACGACAATGCCCTGTTCCTGAGTAAATACTGAAGAAAAGTATTCATTCAGTGTCTCCCCAATCTCTTCCGCCTCCACACGCAACTTCCCACTACTATCCTTGACTGGACCTATTCCTACCCTAGTCATTCTTTTATTCCTAACATACCTATAGAAAGCCTTAGGGTTTTCCCTAATCCTACCGACTAAGGACCTTTCATGTCCCCTCCTTGCTGCTCTTAGCTCTCTCTTCAGGTCCTTCCTGGCTACCCTATAACTCTCAATCGCCCCAATTGAACCTTCACGTCTCATCTTGAGATAGGCCGCCCTCTTCCATTTAACAAGGGATTCCAATTCCTTATTAAACCACGGCTCCCTCGCACGACCCTTTCCTCCCTGCCTGACAGGTACATAATTATCAAGGACACTCAATAGTTGCTCCTTGAACAAGCTCCACATATCATTTACACTCTTGCCTTGGAATCTACTTTTCCAAGCCACACATCCTAAGTCATGCCTCACCGCATCATAATTTCCCTGACCCCAGCTATAACTCTTGTCCTGTAGTACACACTTATCCCTCTCCATCACGAGAGTAAAAATCACCGAATTATGGTCACTATCCCCAAAGGTCACCTCTCAGCCTCATTTCCCATGTTTTATCACGCTATGATGCCATCTCACCAGAACTAGAGGGCATAGGTTTAGGATGAGAGGGGAAGAGATTTAAAAGGGGCCGAAGGGGCAACTTCTCACAGAGCGTGGTACTTGTATGGAATGAGCTGCCTGAGGAAGTGGTGGACGCTAGTATAATTACAACATTTAAAAGGTATATGAATAGGAAGAGTTTAGAGGGATATGGGCCAAGTGCTGGCCAATGGAACTAGATTAAGTTAGGATATTTGGTCAGCATGGATGTGTTGGACTGAAGGGTCTGATTCCATGCTGTGCATCTTTGACTCTGACTCTATTTCTGCCTTATCCTGTTCACAACTCCTTTTCCATGACTCCTTTTTTGCTCTTCTAATTGTTTTCTTAAGTGTTCTCCATTCCCACATTATAGGAAGGATGTGGAGGCACTGGAACAGGTGCAGAGGAGGTTTACCAGGATGTTGCCTGGTATGGTAGGAAGATCGTATGAGGAAACACTTGGGGTTGTTTTCATTGGAGAAAAGAAGGTTTAGGGGTGACTTGATTAGATTAGATTAGATTACATTACAGTGTGGAAACAGGCCCTTCGGCCCAACAAGTCCACACCGACCCGCCGAAGCGAACCCACCCATACCCCTACATTTACCCCTTACCTAACACTACGGGCAATTTAGTACGGCCAATTCACCTGGCCCTGCACATCTTTGGACTGTGGGAGGAAACCGGAGCACCCGGAGGAAACCCACGCAGACACGGGGAGAACGTGCAAACTCCACACAGTCAGTCGCCTGAGGCGGGAAGTGAACCCGGGTCTCTGGCGCTGTGAGGCAACAGTGCTAACCACTGTGCCACCGTGCTGCCCACAAATAGAGGTGTACAAGATGATTAGGGGTTTAGATAGGGTCGACAGTGAGAATCTTTTTCCACGTATGGAGTCAGCTATTACAAGGGGGCATAGCTTTAAATTAAGGGGGGGTAGGTATAGGACAGATGTTAGAGGTAGGTTCTTTACTCAGCAAGTCATGAGTTCATGGAATGCCCTGCCAGTAGCAGTGGTGGACTCTCCCTCATTATGGGCATTTAAGCGGGCATTGGATAGGCATATGGAGGATAGTGGGCTAGTGTAGGTTAGGTGGGCTTGGATCGGCGCAACATCGAGGGCCGAAGGGCCTGTACTGCGCTGTATTCTTCTATGTTCTATGTTCCCTCTTGCACTTCCTATATTCCTCTACGGCCGCAGTTGAATTGCTATCTTCCAGTCCTGAATTGTCCTAGACATCTTGAGTTCGCTGAATTTATTGCTCCTATAATCCCCCCAAAGCATACATCTTGGACCTGTACTGTCCCCAGTTCCATTTAGAAGGCATCCCATACCAGCATCCTTTCTATGCACTCTTGCAATGGTTCTCTTTTCAGAGATTGATCTGTTTCCCTCTTTAAAATCTGAATTGAATCTGTCTCCACTACAAATCAGGATCTTGTTCCTTCCATCATTGGAAGTTTATTTTATCAGTTATCTTATGCAGACAGATTTCTGGACCTGAAATGTTAACTCTGACAGTTTTGTAGACTCATGTTGCTCTCAATCAACTTTGGCCAGAATTTGCTTCATTTTAATAAAATCTGCCTCACCTAATCCAAAGCTATCTTTTGCAGACCATCTTTTTCCTTGTCCATAGCAAATGTGAACTGTACCATGTTCTGGTCGCTATCGCTAAAATGTTCTCCATTCCCACATTGAACACTTAGAGTCATAGAGATGTACAGCATAGAAACAGACCCTTCGGTCCAACCCACCCATGCTGACCGGATATCCCAACCCAATCTAGTCCCACCTGCCAGCACCCAGCCCATATCCCTCCAAACCCTTCCTATTCATATACCCATCCAAATGCCTTTTAAATGCTGTAATTGTACCAGCCTCCACCACTTCCCCTCGCAGCTCATTCCATACACGTACCACCCTCTGTGAAAAGTTGCCCCTTAGGTCTCTTTTATATCTTTCCCCTCTCACACTAAATCTATGCCCTCTAGTTCTAGATTCCCCGACCCCAAGGAAAAGACTTTGTCTATTTATTTTATCCATGCCCCTCATAATTTTGTAAACCTCCAAGGTCATCCCTAAGCCTCCGGTGCTCCAGGGAAAACAGCCCCAGCCTGTTCAGCATCTCCCTATAGCTCAAATTCTCCAACCCTGGCAGCATCCTTGCAAATCTTTTCTGAACCCTTTCAAGTTTCACAACATCTTTCCGATAGGAAGGAGACCAGAATTCCAACAGTGGGCTAACCAATGTCCTGTACAGCCGGAACAGGACCTCCCGACTCCTGTACTCAATATTCTGACCAATAAAGGAAAGCATACCAGACGCCGCCTTCACTATCCTATCTAAGTGCGACTTGTCTTGCTTCATTCCCCAGAACTACATACAGCACTGTGCCATCCCTTGTTAGGCATTCTACATATTAAAACAAAAGTTCCCCTGGATACATTTTAGGAAATCTTGCCCCTCTAAACTCTAAACACTGACTATCCTAACTTATGTTGGGAAAATTGAAATCCCTAGTACAATTACCTGATTATTACTCTTGCACATCTCTTGTGAAAGGTGTATGCATTTCCCCCTCTATTTCTCTCTATCTCTTTTGGGGGCCCATAATACACTCCCAGTAAAGTAGCTGCCCCCTTAACATTCCTAAGTTCGACACACCGTAATAGATGCTTAATTAATAGTGCTACTTCACCACACCTTTTTAACACGCACCCCAGAGAAAAGATCTTGTCTATTTACCCTATCCATGCCCCTCATAATTTTGTAAACCTGTATAAGGTCACCCCTCAGCTCCAAGGAAAACAGCCCCAGCCCACTCAATCTTTCCCTATAATTTAAACCCTACAATCCTGGCAACCATGATTTGGGGATGCCGGTGTTGGACTGGGGTGTACAAAGTTGAAAAATCACAGAACATCAGGTTATAGTCGAACAGGTTTACAACCACCTGATGAAGAAGCAGTATCAAAAATCTAGTGCTTCCAATTAAACCTTCGTAACTCTGGCAACATCCTTGTAAATCGTTTCTGAACTCTTTCAAGTTTCACGACATCCTTTTGATAGGAGGGAGACCAGAGTTGCACACAGTATTCCAAAAGTGGCCTAACTAATGTCCTGGACAACTGCAACATAATCTCCTAACTCCTATACATAGAACATAGAACAATACAGCACAGAACTGGCCCTTCGGCCCACGATGTTGTGCCAACATTTGTCCTAGCTTAAGCACCTATCCATGTACCTATCCAATTGCCGCTTAAAGGTCACCAATGATTCTGACTCTGCCACTCCCACAGGCAGCGCATTCCATGCCCCCACCACTCTCTGGGTAAATAACCTACCCCTGACATCCCCCCCTATACCTTCCACCCTTCACCTTAAATTTATGTCCCCTTGTAACACTCTGTTGTACCTGGGGAAAAAGTCTCTGACTGTCTACTCTATCTATTCCTCTATCTTTTAAACTTCTAACAAGTCACCCCTCATCCTTCACCGTTCCAATGAGAAAAGGCCTAGCATTCTCAACCTATCCTCGTACGACCTATTCCCAATCCAGGCAATATCCTGGTAAATCTCCTCTGCACCCTCTCCAAAGTTTCCACATCTTTCCTAAAATGAGGCGATCAGAACTGCACACAGTACTCCAAATGTGGCCTAACCAAGGTCCTATACAGCTGCAACATCATCTCACGACTCTTGAATTCAATTCTTCTGCTAATACACCATAGGCCTCTTTACAAGCTCTATCCACCTGAGTGGCAACTTTCAAAGATCTATGAACATAGACCCCAAGATCCCTCTGCTCCTCCACCTTACTAAAAACCCTACCGTTAACCCTGTATTCTGCATTCTTTGTCCTTCCAAAATGGACAATCTCATACTTGACAGGGTTGAACTCCATCTGCCACTCCTCAGCCCAGCTCTGCATCATATCTAAGTCCCTTTGCAGCCGACAACAGCCCTCCTCACTATCCACAACTCCACCAATCTTATCGTCTGCAAATTTACTGACCCACCCTTCGACTCCCTCTTCCAAGTGATTAATAAAAATTACAAACAGCAGAGGACCCAGAACTGATCCCTGCGGAACTCCACTTGTAACTGGGCTCCAGGCTGAATATTTACCATCTACCACCACTCTCTGACTTCGACCGGTTAGCCAGTTCTCTATCCAACTGGCCAAACTTCCCACTATCCCATGCCTCCTAACTTTCCGCATAAGCCTACCATGGGGAACCTTATCAAATGCCTTATTAAAATCCATGTACACTACATCCACTGCTCTACCCTCATCCACATGCTTGGTCACCTCCTCAAAGAATTCAATTAGACTTGTAATCAAGCAGTGTCTTTCCAGATACTCATAAATCCTATCCCTCAGTACCCTTTCCATTACTTTGCCTACCACTGAAGTAAGACTAACTAGCCTGTAATTCCCGGGATTATCCCTATTCCCTTTTTTGAACAGGGGCACAACATTCGCCACTCTCCAGTCCCCTGGTACCACCCCCGTTGACAGTGAAGGCGAAAAGATCATTGTCAACGGTTCTTCAATTTCCTCTCTTGCTTCCCACATAATCCTAGGATATATCCCGTCAGGCCCAGGGGTCTTGTGTATCCTCAATTTTTTCAAAATGCCCAACACATCTTCCTTCCTAACAAGTATCTCTTCTAGCTTATCAGTCCGTTTCATACTCTCTTCTTCAACAATACGGTCCCTCTCTAACCAATACTCTAACCAATAAAGGAAAGCAGACCAAACGCCACCTTCACTTGCCAATTTAAGTTGTAAGATAAATACATTAAAGGGAAGAATTTGTATAGGGCTGATTAAGGGCCAATGGTAAAATCTGTGTGAAGCAGCAAGATATTGGAAGGCTGTTAAATGAATGCTTCTCTTTGGTCTTCACTCTGGAAAAGGAGAACATAGTCCTTTTTTTTGAATTCCATGCCTGTGAGGAACTTGTGCAGTTTGACATGGGATATGGAGAGGTACTTGTGGCACTAACTGTTTTAAAACAGACAAATCCTCTGGCCCAGATGAATTGCCTCCCAGGCTGCTGTGGGAGGCGAGGCAGGAAATTACAGGGGTTCTGAGAGAGATTTTATAGAAGCACATAGATAATGAGAGACATGAATAGGGTGAATGCATTCTGACTTTTTCCCAGGATTGGGGATTTGAGAACATGAGGGCATTAGTTTAGGATTAAAGGGAAAGCATAAAGGGCATCTTGAGGGCAACTTTTTTTTACAGCAGAGAAACAGTCTGACGATCCCCAACCTTCAACTCCAGACCTACAGCTGAATTAGGTGAAGAGCCACAACCTTCCACCTCGATGTAATCTTGTGTATGCTACAAGAAACATTAAAATTAATTCTGCTTACATATTTTCAAATCTATTTTGGTATTTTGTGAACTTTCCTTGTATTTGCCATTCTGGGAATGTGTTTCAAATGCCGGGGTTTTGCTGAATTTAATAATTTTCAGGAAGCTAGCTCTCATGATCAAGAATGAAATTTAGTATGAAGAACTACAGTGTGATTAACTTAGATTCTAGGGTTTTGCTTTGCCATTCAAAATCAGTCATCACTTCACTTCTCTGGATGATATGGAAGCTAATTCACAAATAGTCACAATAGTGTTCATATCATCAGTCTACAGACCAGACCACATGCACCATTTTGGGTTATTTTGTCCCAGGTTACTTTGCATGAGTGAAAACAACAAATGCTGGAGATCACAGCCGTTCAGACAGCAACCATTGAGAGAGAGCAAACTAACGTTTCAGGTCTCGATGAAGAGTCATCCAGACTTAATGTTAGCTTGCTTTCTCTCTCCATGGATGCTGTCTGACTCTGTGATCTCCAGCATTTGTGGTTTTCAGTACAGATTCCAACATCTGCAGTAATTTGTTTTTACTTTGCGTGATATTTACAGTACTTTCATCAGTAGCTCTTCTTCTGCATTTGGACAAAAATATTTTTCTGTTACAATTTCTTTCAGATTGGGAACTCACTTCTGATTGTTTTTGTCAGTTATTTTGGAAATCGTGTTCACCGACCGAGGTTGGTTGGAATGGGTGGTCTTCTCCTCAGTTTTGGAGCTTTCCTGCTCACCATTCCTCACTTCATTTCTGAACGTTATGAGTACTCCAAGGCAGAAAATGGTAAATCAAGTTTGTTATTTCTTATCTGAATGTACCATATGTATGAGAATCGTTGGAAATATAGATACAGCTGCTTGCTTTGGAATTCAATTTAACTGAAAAGAGACATTGCTAAAGCTTCAGCAATATGTCCCACTTCTCGCAACTTCATTGGTGTTTCAGTTGTTTCATTAGATGCCTTGCATCAAAATTAAATCAGGCTAATAATTGGGAGTAGAAAACTTTGATATTTTGTTCTTGGGTCACCAACCTGTACTGTTAACATTGCCAGACTTGTAGTATTTCCAGCATTTCCTGTTTGTCTGAGTACTCATGGTGCAGACCATCAGTCTCTGTGCAGGTCCTTTGGTCCTAGCTTAGGCCCAACATTCCCACTGCAGGTCCATCACTCCTAGTTCAATGCCAATATTCTGAAGTCAAGCCAAATATTCCCAGCTGAGGCTTAATATTCCTAGCTTAGTACCAATACTGCTAGCTCAGGCCAAATATTCCTACCTTAAGTCAATATGCCAGTCATGCCAGCTGAAGTCCAGCACTCCAAGTTTAGACCCAATACTTTGAGCTCAGGCTCAATACATCTAATGCTGGTCCAGCACTTCTGGCTTAGGGCTGACACACTTCTAGCCCAATACTCCTAGTTCTGACCTAGCACTCTTCGTTCAATATCAATAAACCTAATTCAGTCCCAACACTTTGAGCTTGGTATGAATAATCCTAACTCCGGCTCGTCGGTGGTACTGCTGCCTCACAGCACCAGAGACCCGGGTTCAATTCCCGCCTCAGGCGACTGTGTGGAGTTTGCACATTCTCCCCGTGTCTATGTGGGTATCCTCCGGGTGCTCCGGTTTCCTCCCACAGTCCAAAAATGTGCAGGTCAGGCGAATTGGCCACGCTAAATTGCCCGTAGTGTTAGGTGAAGGGGTAAATGTAGGGGAATGAGTCTGGATGGGTTGCGGGTCGGTGTGGACTTGTTGGGCCGAAGGGCCTGTTTCCAATCTTTAAAAAAAATCCAGTTTAGGTCCAGTACTTGTAGTTCAGTATATACACACCTGGCTCAGGGTCAATACTCCTAGTTTTGACCCACTACTCTGAGCTCAGGCCTAGTACTTGTAGTTCAGGCCTAATAGATGCAGTACTCTGAGCTAAGGCTCACTACTCTTGGCTTTGGCTCAACAATCCATGCTCAAGCTCAATACTCCTTGCTCAGGATCAGCACTGCTGGATAATGACTCACATTTTTAAAATTCGACTCCATTGTGTTTGGATAAAGCTGCCAGAGGAAGTGGTGGAGGCAGGTACCATCACAACATTTAAAAGGCATCTGGGTGGAAGCGTTTAGAGAGACATGGACCAAAATGCAGGCAAATGGGTCTAGGTAATATTGGGATGTTTGGTTGGCATGGACAAGTTGGACGGACTGACTGGTCTGTTTCAGTGCTGTATGACACAATGACACTATCTTTTCCCAAGGGCATTCTGTCCCCTTATGAGGCAACATTTACATTTTCTTCTTCTCAGCTGCAGTGATGTTCATGAAATTTCTGAATGAGTGTTCTAATTGTGTAAATCATTAATCTTTAAACTCTTTGAACTTATAATAAGGTGTATATGTGTGGTTTCATATCTTTTATCCAGGATCAGTAGGAATCGGTCTCTTTCTGCATTGCTGCTGAGTTCCCAAAGATCCAAAAGGTGTCTGATAATTTGTTTTATGGTCCTGGTGCGAATATTGCAATAAAAGTTGGAGGTCATTTGGCCCACTGAGCCATGCTTATTCTTTCACAGTGGGATTTTGTTAGCCCACACACCTCCATTCCTTCCTGCATAGATGCATTTTTTCCTGTCAAATATTTATTTGGTTCCTTTTTGAAAACTCCCATTGAACTTATTTCAACAATATCAAGCATTGCATTTCAAATCCTAACTACACAACTGAAACCACTTTTATTTAGGCAGCATTTTGAACATGGTAAAATGTCCTAAGAACTTCATAGGAACATATACAAGCCACATATGATGCTGACATACATAATCAAATTAGGACAGATGGTCAAGAGTTTGATGATATGTAAGGACCATTTTGAAGGTGAAAGTGGAAAGCAGCAGATGGTTCAGGGAAGGGATTCTCGAGGTTTGGTCTTGTCAGGTAAAGGTACTGCTGTCAATAGTAACACAGTGAAAATCAAGGAGGCCAGAGTTTGAAGTGTTTTCAATGACACTGAGTTTAAATATCCATTCAGCCCCCTAACCCTCCTGTCCCTTACCTTAAATCTATGCCCCTGATTATTGATCCCTCCATCAATGGGAAAGGTTCCTTTCTGTCTGTCCTATCAATGCCCCTCATAATTTCCTCCATTCCATGTCTCTTCTCAATCTCCTCTTCTCATCTCGGGAAAACAACCCTAGTCTCCATTCTCTTTTCGTAACTGAAACTCTCTAGTGCAGGCAACATCCTGGTAAATCTCCTCTCCAGTGCTATCACATCCCTCCTATAATGTGGATTCCAGAACTGCACACAATAATACAGCTATGTTCTAACCAGCAATGTATACAGCTCCAGAAAAACTTTACTGCTTTTAAATTCTGTGCTTTGGTTCATAAAGGCAAGTATTTCATAGATCTTCCTGACTGTTATCTAACCATCCCACTACCTTAGGGGACTGGTTGGCATGCACGCCAAGCTCCCTATGATCACTGGTGCTTCCCAGGATCCTACCATTTATCATGCATTTCCTTGCCTTTTTCGTCCTGTCCACACCTCACACTTAACCAGACTGAATTCCATTTACCACCAATTAGCCCTTCTGATCACCCTATCTATTTCTTCCTGTAATCTAAGGCTATCCTAAGGATATTCTCACTATGTACTACCCCAGTAATTTTTATATCATCCATAAACTTACTAATCAATGAATGGGAAAGATGCTGGAGTCTATTATAAAAGATAGTAGTAACAGGATAGGTCAGAGTCAGCATGGATTTATGAAGGGGAAATCATGCTTGACTAATCTTTAGATTAGATTAGATTAGATTAGATTAGATTAGATTACAGTGTGGAAACAGGCCTTTGGCCCAACAAGTCCGCACCGACCCGCCGAAACGAAACCCACCCATACCCCTACATTTACCCCTTACCTAACACTACGGGCAATTTAGTATGGCCAATTCACCTGACCCTGCACATCTTTGGACTGTGGGAGGAAACCGGAGCACCCGGAGGAAACCCACGCAGACACGGGGAGAACGTGCAAACTCCACACAGTCAGTCGCCTGAGGCGGGAATTGAACCCAGGTCTCTGGCGCTGTGAGGCAGCAATGCTAACCATTGTGCCACCGTGCCGCCCAGATCTGGAATTTTTTGAGGATGTAACTCTGAAGATGGACGAGGGAGATCCAGTAGATGCAGTGTACCTG
This sequence comes from Chiloscyllium plagiosum, assembly GCF_037043375.1. NCBI lineage: Eukaryota > Metazoa > Chordata > Chondrichthyes > Orectolobiformes > Hemiscylliidae > Chiloscyllium > Chiloscyllium plagiosum. The sequence continues at coordinate 92,058,076 of NW_028270151.1, forward strand.
CACTTTCAGAAAGCTTTTGATAAAGTCCCACATAGGAGGTTAGTGAGCAAAATTAGGGCGCAAAGTACTAACTTGGATTTAAAGTTGGTTGGCTGACAGGAAACAAAGACTAGTGATAAACTGCTCCATTTTGGAATGGCATGCAGTGACCAGTGGGGTACCGCAGGGATCAGTGCTGGGTCCGCAGCTTTTTACAATATAGAAGATGGTATTAGTAATAACATTAGCAAATTTGCTGATGATACTAAGCTGGTTGGCAGGGTGAAATGTGATGAGGATGTTAGGAGATTACAGGGTGACCTGGACAGGTTAGGTGAGTGGTCAGATGCATGGCAGATGCAGTTTAATGTGGATAAATGTGTGGTTATCCACTTTGGTGGCAAGAACAGGAAGGCAGATTACTAGCTAAATGGAATCCATTTAGGTAAAGGGGCAGTACAGAGAGATCTAGGTGTTCTTGTACACCAGTCAATGAAGGTAAACATGCAGGTACAGCAGGTAGTGAAGAAGGCTAATAGTATGTTGGCCTTCATAACAAGAGGGATTGAGTATAGAAGCAAAGAGGTTCTTTTGCAGCTATACAGGGCCCTGGTGAGACCACACCTGGAGTACTGTGTGCAGTTCTGATCTCCAAATTTGAGGAAAGACATTCTGGCTATTGAGGGAGTGCAGCGTAGGTTCACGAGGTCAATTCCTGGGATTACCTTACGCTGAAAGACTGGAGCAACTGGGCTTGTATACCCTTGAGTTTAGAAGACTGAGAGGGGATCTGATTGAGACATATAAGATTATTAAAGGATTGGACACTCTGGAGGCAGGAAACATGTTTCCGCTGATGGGTGAGTGCCGAACCAGGGGACACAGCTTAAAAATATGGGGTAAACCATTTAGGACAGAGATGAGGAGAAACTTCTTCACCCAGAGTGGTGGCTGTGTGGAATGCTCTGCCCCAGAGGACAGTGGAGGCCCAGTCTCTGGATTAATTTAAGAAAGAGTTGGATAGAGCTCTCAAGATAGTGGTATCAAGGGTTATGGAGATAAGGCAGGAACAGGATACTGATTAAGGATGATCACCCATGATCATATTGAATGGTGGTGCAGGCTCGAAGGGCAGAATGGCCTACTCCTGCACCTATTGTCTAATCTTCTGACATTCAAGTCTAAATTTATCTAGACCACAAACAGCAAAGGCCCCAGCAATGAGCTCCACAGGAACCAACGAGACAAAGGCTACCAATCACAATAACATCCTTTGATCATCACCCTCTGTGTTCTGTCACTTAGATCCAATTTATCAAATTTCCTTCCCTTTGCTATCTGACTCCCATGTGAGACCTTACCACACGTCTTGCTGAAATCCAAGTAAATTACATCAAAAACATTGTCTTCTCCAACTTGAAAAATTCAATCAAGTTGGTCAGACATTACCTCAAAGAACAAAGAAAATTACTGCACAGGAAGAGGCCCTTCGGCCCTCCAAGCCTGCGCGAATCCAGATCCTCTATCTAAACCTGTCACCTATTTTCTAAGGGTCTGTATCCCTTTGCTCCCTGTCCATTCATGTATCTGTCTAGATACATTTGAAATGACGTTATTGTGCCCGCCCCTACCATCTCCACTGGCAATGCATTCCAGGCACCCCACAACCCTTTGCATAAAGAACTTTCCATGGATATCTCCCCTCAATTTTTCCTCTCTCACTTTGAACTCGTGACACCTAGTAATTGAGTCCTCCCACTATGGTGGGGGGGGGGGGGTGGGGAGAAAGCTTCTTGCTGTCCACCCAGCCCATACTTCTCATGATTTTGTAGACCTCAATCTTGTCCCCCTTAACCTCCATCTTTCTAATGAAAATAATCATGGCCTACTTAACCTCTCTAACCTGCTAACGACTTCCATAGCAGGCAACATCCTGGTGAACCTCCCCTATACCCTCTCCAAGACATCCACATCTTTTTGGTAATGTGGCGGTCAGACCTGCACGGCAGTATTCCAAATGTGCCCGAACCAAAGTCCTATACAACTGTAATGTGACCTGCCAACTCTTGTACTCAATACCCCATCTGATGAAGGAAAGCATGCCGTATGCTGCCTTGACTACTCTATTGACCTGTGTTGCCACATTCAGGGAACAATGGACCTGAACACCCAGATTTCCCTGTACATCACCTTTCCCCAGGACTTTTCCATTTATTGTATAGTTTGCTCTTGAATTGGATCTTCCAAACACATCACCTCGCATTTTCTTGTTTTGAACTGCATCTGCCACTTCTCTGCCTGGCTCTCCAATCTAACTATATTCTGCTGTATTCTCTGACAGTCCCCTTCACTATCTGCTACTCCAGCAATCTAAATATCACCTGCAAAACTCTCTAATCATGCCACCTATATCTTCCTCCAGATCATTCATGTATATCACAAACAACAGTGGTCCCAGCACCGATCCCTGTGGAACATCACTGTTCACAGGTCTTCATTTTTAGAAACTCCCTTCTACTACTGCTGTCTATCTCCTGTTGCTCAGCCAGTTCTTTATCCATCCATGAAAACACCCTGGATTCCATATGACTTCATCTTCTCCATTAGCTGACCATGGGGAACCTTACAAAACCCTTACTAAAATCCATGTATATGACATCTACAACCCTTTCCTCATCAATCAACCTTGTTACTTCCTCAAAGAATTCTATTAGATTTGTAAGACATGACCTTCCCTGCACAAAACCATATTGCCTATCACTAAGCCCATTTTCTTCCAAATGGGAATAGATCCTATCCCTCAGTATCTTTTTCAGCAGTTTATCTACCGCTGATGTTAGTCTCGGGAGTCTATAATTACCTGGATTATCCTTGCTACCCTTCTTAAACAAGTGGACAATATTAGCAATTCTGCAGCCCTCTGGGACCTAACCCATGTTCAAGGATGCTGCAAAGATATCTGTTAAAGTCCCAAGCTAGTTCCTCTCTCACTTCCCCTAAAAACCTGGGATAGATCCCATCCGGATGTGGGGACTTGTTCACCTTAATGGTTTTAGAATACCCAACATTTCCTCTCTCCTTATGCCGACTTGACCTCGAGTAATCAAACATCTATCCCTAACCTCAGTGTCCGTCATGTCTCTCTCCTCTGTGAATACCGAAGCAAAGTACTCATTAGGAATCTGACCATTTTCTGACTCCACGCAAACCTTTTCTACTTTGTCTCTGAGTGGGCCAAACCTTTCCTGAGTTACTCTCTTGCTCCTTATATGAATAAAAAACTTTGAGATTTTCTTTAACCTTGATAGCTAAAGATATCTCATGACCACTTTAGCCCTCTTAATTCCTCATTTCAGATGGGTCCATGCATTCCCGATATTTTTCCAAAGCTTCATTTGTCTTTAGTCACCTAGACCTTATGTACACTTCCTCTTCCCTCTTAGCTAGTTTCTCCATTTCACCTGTCATCCATGATTCCCTAATCTAGCCATTTCTATCCCTCATTTTCACAGGAACGTATCTCTCCTGAACTCTAATCGACCTCCCTTTGAAAGCCTCCTACATATCGAATGTGGATTTACCTTCAAACAGCTGCTCCCAGTCTATATTCCCCAGCTCTTGTGGAATTTTGCTATAGTTGGCCTTCCCCCAATTTAGCACGCTTCCTTTAGGACCACTCTCGTCTTTGTCCATGAGTATTCTAAAACTTACAGAAATGTGATCACTATTTCCAAAAGTAATCCCCTACTGAAACTTCAACCACCTGGCCGGGCTCATTCCCAAACAACAGATGGCCCCTTCCCAAGTTGTACTATTTACATACTGCTCTAGAAAACCCTCCTGGATGCTCCTTACAAATTCTGCTCCATCTAAACCACTAACAGTAAGTAAATCCCAGTCAATGTTGGGAAAATTAAAATCTCCTATCACCACTACCCTGTTGCTCCTGCATCCTTCCATAATCTGTTTATATATTTGTACTTCTATCTCACGTTCACTGTTGGGAGGCCTGTAGTACAGCCCCAACATTGTTACTGCACCCTTCCTATTTCTGAGCTCTGCCCATATTGCCTCACTGCTTGAGGCCTTCATAGTGCTCTCCCTGAGCACAGCTGTGATATCCTCTCTGACCAATAATGCAACTCCTCCAACCCCGTTACCTCCCTCTCTAACCCGCCTGAAGCATTGATATCCTGGGATATTTAGTTGCCAATCATGCATTTCCCTCAACCAAGTCTCCGTAATAGCAATGGCATCATACTCCCAGGTACTAATCCAAGCCCTAAGTTCATCTGCCTTACCTGCTACACCTCTCGCATTCAAACAAATGCTCCTCCAACCACCTCTCCCTTTGTGTTCATCTGCTCCCTGCCTACTCTTCCCCTTAGTCACGCTGACTTCTTTATCTAGTTCCTTACAGGCTTTAGTTACTACCTCCTTCCTGTCCACTAACCACCTCATTTCATTCCCATCCCCCTGCCACATTTGTTTAACCCTCCCCAACAGCGTAAGCAAAAGCACCCCCTTGGACATTGGTTTCAATCTGGCCAAGGTGTAGACAGTCCCACAATCAGTTCCAATGTCCCAAAACTCTGAACCCCTCCCTCCTGCACCATCTCTCAAGTCACGCATTCACCCTGCCTATTCCTTCATTCCTACTCTGACTAGCACGTGGGACTGGTAGGAATCCTGAGATTACTACCTGAGATCATACTTTTTAACTTGCTTCCTAACTCCCTAATTATACTTGTAGGACCTCATCCCATTCTTTTACCAACATCATTGGTGCTTATACGCACCATGATAACTGGTTGCTCACCCTCCACCTTGAGGATTTTCTGCAGCCAATCTGAGACATCCCTGACCCGTGCACCCGAGAGGAATCATACCATTCCGGAGTCTCGTTTTCGACCACAGCACCACCCATCTTTTCCCCTTCCAATTGAATCCCCTTTGCACTCTTTTTCCCGCCCTTCTATACAGCAGAGCCAGCCACTGTGCTGTGAACCTGGCTCCTGCTGCCTTCCCTTGGTGTGCCATCTTCCCCAACAGAATCCAAAACAGAAACAGTATTACATGTTTTGGAGGGAGATGACCACAGGGGCACCTGCACTGCCTTCCTGCTCTTGAAGTTTTGGTCACCCATTCCCTTTCTCCCTCAGCAATCCTAGTCTGTGGTGTGACCAATTCACTAAACGTTCTAAACACAACTCCATCAGCATTGTATATGCTCCAAAATGAGTCCACCCGCAGCTCCAGAGCCATCATGTGGTCTAACAAGATCTGCAGTGGGACACACTTCTTGCATGTGAAGGAGTCAGGGACATTAGCTGTGTCCCTGAGCTCCCACAATGAACAAGAGGACCATAACCCAGGTAACAAAACCATGCTGACTTTTCTTGATTAATCCCAGTCTCTTCAAATGCAGAGAACCCTATCCCTCAGAATTACTTCCTTAAAGGTTAGATTCACTGCCTGTAGTTCATTGGTTAATGTTTTACTCCCTGTCTGAATATGGTACCACATTGGCTGTCCTCCAATCCTCTAACACCCCTCCTACGGCTGGAGGTTAATTCAGAATTATTCCTGGACTTGTCAGGACCCAGAGCCTTTGCAGTATCTAGTACCTTCAGTCATTTCTTCTTATCATGTGGAGTGAATTGTATTGGGACTAGCACCTCAGATACTGGGGTCCTCGGGAGAAGGTTGAATTACACCATCCACTAAGCACTTATAGCTGAGGGTTGTTGCTAATGTGTCGTTTTATCTTTTGTAATGATGTGCTCTGCTTATCCATCATGGAGGCTGGGGATATTTGTGGAAATGCCTTTGCCAGGGAGAAAGGGGGAGAGAGATGGGTGGGGGGGAAAGAGAGAGAGACAGGGAGAGTGAGCGTGCGTTCATGTGTGAGGCAAATCCTGGCAGTTTTCCCACTGGCAAGTACTGAAGTGGATGTGCGTACTGAATATTGATGATTCACACTGCCATCATTTACCACTTGAAATTCTTATTCACCTAAGGCTGTCAAACCAATAGATCTTGATGTCTGTGGAGAGGAGTCTGAGTCCGTCTCAGCCAGACAAAGCTGAAAAGGCCTCAGCAGCCAGCTTCCCTCTTTCAGGGTAGATTTCTTTTGTCTGTCTGATGCTGATACAATAACACGTTGCAGTGTTCTTGTGCACAGTGGTAGCATCCCTACCTTTGAGCCAGGAGGCCTGGTTCAAATCCCACCTGCTCCAGAGGTGTCATAACATCTGAATAGGTTGGTTAATAATATCTCCAATGGAGATATTTTTAATCAGACAAATCAGACCATTGAAGGTGACTGCTCAGGTGGAAAAAGCAGTAAATAACACTTAGTGTTTTTGGCTTTATTAAAATGGGTTTAGACTACAAGAGCAGGGAGGTAATGTTGAACTTGTATAAGACAAGTTACACCACAGTGTAGGTACTGCATGCAATTCTGGGTATCATATTATAGGAAGGATGTATTGGTCAGCATGTGGAAGCAATTTACTAGAATTTTGCCATGGCCAGATCCAACATTTATTACCTTTGCCTGTCTCCCTAACTTGTCCAGAGGCAGTTAAGTCAATTATATTGATGTCGTTCTGAAGTCACACGTAGACCAGATCAAGTAAGGACAATAGTTTCCTTCCTAAAGAATATTAGTGAACCAGGTGGGTTCTCATTGGATTCAGGTGAATTGGCCATGCTAAATTGCCCGTAGTGAGAGGTAAAAGGGGTAAATGTAGGGGTATGGGTGGGTTGTGCTTCAGCGGGTCGGTGTGGACTTGTTGGGCCAAAGGGACTGTTTCCAGACTAAGTAATCTAATCTAATGTGTAAGTAATCTAATCATAATTTGAGATTTGTATTCTGCCAAGGTAGGATTCAAATTCCAGTTCCAGCAAACTTTACCTGTGTCTCTAGATTAATAGTCTAGTAATAATACTTCTAGGCCAAAGCCTTCCCTAAATGGTTCTGGGAATGAGATACTTTAAATACAAAGATAGATTGAAGAAGTTGATACTATTCTCCATGGAGAGAGGAAGGATGAGAGGAGATCTGATAGAGGTTTCAAAATCATGAACAGGCTGAATAGAATAGATAGAGTGAAGCTATTTCCACTTGTAAAAGAAGCAAGAATGAGAGTTTATGGACTGTCAAAATGAACCAGTGGTGATGTGGAAAAAGAAACTTTGTCACAGATCAAGTTGTTATGAAATTCTCTCCCTGGAAATGTGATGGAAACAGGTTCAATTGAGGAAATGGGTTTTTGCATTGTAATGATGTGCAGGGATATGAGGATAACGCAGGAGACTGGCAATGAATAATAGAGCCGGTCAAGGTACATTGGGCTGAATAGCCTCCTCCTTTATCATCACAATTCTGTGACTTTGTGAAATCCACCAGAGAAGACTGTTCAAAGGAACATTGATCAAGCTGCTCTCAGACAAGTGCTCAAACCCATCTCAGTTTCCACCAATTGTAAAGTAAAAGTGAAAACAAGAAGTAATAAACCCTGTGGAAATAAATGACTTTGTCTTTCTTGCAGAAAATGTAAATTATTCCAGCATTGACACCTGTCGCCTAGAGAACCAGACACAAAGCATGGAAACCTGTACTAAGTTCACAGTACACTCGAACAATATGAGCATTGTGTGGGTAATAATTGTCATTGCCCAGCTAATAGTGGGCATTGGGACTGTGCCTATTCAGCCATTTGGCATTTCGTATGTGGATGATTTTGCTGAGCCTTCAAACTCTCCAATATATATCGGTAAGTTTTCAAATTGCACAATGTTGACATATCTTTGAAAATTGATCTGTACATAGAACATAGAACAGTACAGCACAGAACAGGCCCTTCAGCCCACGATGTTGTGCCGACCACTGATCCTCATGTATGCACCCTCAAATTTCTGTGACCATATGCATGTCCAGTAGTCTCTTAAATGTCCCCAATGACCTTGCTTCCACAACTGCTGCTGGCAACGCATTCCATGCTCTCTCAACTCTCTGTGTAAAGAACCCGCCTCTGACATCCCCTCTATACTTTCCTCCAAACAGATTAAAAATATGACCCCTCGTGTTAGTCATTTCTGCCCTGGGAAACAGTCTCTGGCTATCAACTCTATCTATGCCTCTCATTATCTTGTATACCTCAATTAGGTCCACTCTCCTCCTCCTTTTCTCCAATGAAAAAAGTCCGAGCTCAGTCAACCTCTCCTCATAAGATAAGCCCTCCAGTTCAGGCAGCAAGCTGGTAAACCTCCTCTGAACCCTCTCCAAAGCATCCACATCTTTCCTATAATAGGGCAACCAGAACTGGACACAGTATTCCAAGTGAGATCTAACCAAAGAGCTGCAACAAGATCTCACGACTCTTAACTCAATCCCCCTGTTAATGAAAGCCAAAACACTATATGCTTTCTTAACAACCCTGTCCATTTGGGTGGCCATTTTAAGGGAACTATGTACCTGCACACCAAGATCCCTCTGTTCCTCCACACTGCCAAGAATCCTATCCTTAATCCTGTACTCAGCTTTCAAATTCGACCTTCCAAAATGCATCACCTCACATTTATCCAGGTTGAACTCCATCTGCCACCTCTCAGCCCATCTCTGTATCCTGTCAATGTCCCGCTGCAGACTACAACAGCCCTCTATACTGTCAACGACACCTCCAACCTTTGTGTCATCTGCAAACTTGCTGACCCATCCTTCAATCCCCTCGTCCAAGTCATTAATAAAAATTACAAACAGTAGAGGCCAAGGACAGAACCCTGTGGAATACTACTTACCACAGACTTCCAGGCAGAATATTTTCCTTCTACTACCACTCGCTGTCTTCTGTTGGCCAGCCAATTCTGTATCCAGGCAGCTAAGTTCCCCTGTATCCCATTCCTCCTGACCTTTTGAATGAGCCTACCATGGGGAACCTTATCAAATGCCTTGCTGAAGTCCATATACACCACATCCACAGCTCGACCATCAACGTTTCTGATCACATCCTCAAAGAACCCTAAAGTTTGTGAGGCATGACCTGCCCCTCACAAAGCAGTGTTGACTGCATTTAATCAAGCCATGCTCTTCCAGATGGTCATAAATCCTATCCCTCAGAATCCTTTCTAACACCTTGCAGATGACAGACGTGAGACTTATTGGTCTGTAATTGCCGGGGATTTCCCTATTTCCTTTCTTGAAGAGAGGAATTACATTTGCCTCTCTCCAGTCCTCAGGTACGACTCCAGTGGAGAGCGAGGATGCAAAAATCTTCGCAAGTGGCGAATATAGAACAATACAACACAGAACAGGCCCTTCGGCCCACAATGTTATGCCGAACATTTGTCCTAGCTTAAGCACCCAACCATGTACCTATCCAATTGCCGGTTAAAGGTCGCCAATGATTCTGACTCTGCCACTCCCACAGGTAGCGCATTCCATGCCCCCACCACTCTCTGGGTAAAGAACCCACCCCTGACATCCCCCCTATACCTTTCACCTTAAATTTATGTCCCCTTGTAACACTCTGTTGTACCCGGGGAAAAAGTTTCTGACTGTCTACTCTATCTATTCCACTGATCATCTTATAAACCTCTATAAACCTCTATAAACCCCTCATCCTTCGCCGTTCCAATGAGAAAAGGCCTAGCACTCTCATCCTGGTAAAATCTCCTCTGCACCCTCTCCAAAGCTTCCACATCTTTCCTAAAGTGAGGTGACCTGAACTGCACACAGTACTCCAAATGTGGCCTAACCAAGGTCCTGTACAGCTGCAACATCACTTCACGACTCTTGAATTCAATCCCTCTGCTAATGAACGCTAATACACCATAGGCCTTCTTACAAGCTCTATCCACCTGAGTGGCAACTTTCAAAGAACCCTACCGTTAATCTTACTAAGAACCCTACCGTTAACCCTGTATTCCGCATTCTTATTTGTCCTTCCAAAATGGACAACCTCACACTTGACAGGGTTGAACTCCATCTGCCACTCCTCAGCCCAGCTCTGCATCATATCTAAGTCCCTTTGCAGCCGACAACAGCCCTCCTCACTATCCACAACTCCACCAATCTTCGTATCATCTGCAAATTTACTGACCCACCCTTCGACTCCCTCTTCCAAGTCATTAATATAAATTACAAACAGCAGAGGACCCAGAACTGATCTCTGCGGAACTCCACTTGTAACTGGGCTCCAGGCTGAATGTCATATTTGTACAGATAAGTGAAATCTTAACCAATCATTGGTGGCATGTACATGTACAATACTGACCACAACCAAAGTTAAAAATCACATGACACCAGGTTATAGTCCAACAGGTTCATTTGAAAATACAAGCTTTTGGAGTGTTGTTCCTTTGTCAGGTAGCTAGTAGAGCCGAATGCATAGGACACAGAATTTATAAGTGTCATACAACTGATGCAATATATTAGACAAACCTAGATGGCTGTTAAGTCTGTGATCACTTAGCATAAACAGATTTGGCAGTTGTTGGTGTTGAGTACTGATCAATCTCCAGACACAATCCTACAATGTCTTCACCTTCGACAAACAGTTCTTCATCCAGATAGATGGAACAGCCAAAGGGACCAAATTCGCAATCCGATATGCCAACATATTCATGCACAAGTTTGAACAAGACTTCTTTGCTACACAGGACCGCCAACCAACACTACACAGCAGATACATTGACAACATTTTCTTTCTCTGGACCCATGGCGAGGAATCACTGAAACAGCTACATAGTGATATCAACAGGTTTCATTCCACCATCAGACTGGCCATGGACCAGTCTCATTTCGAATCAGTCTCATTCTTACACACACACACATCTCCATCAAGGATGGACACCTCAGTATCTCACTTGAGCGCAAACCTATGGATAATCTCTCAACGCTGCCCTTCTCAATCTGCCACCCTAACTGTATTTTTTAAAAAAGCCATATACAGACACCGTTTAAATGAGGAGGAACGCCATGGACACCTGAAGGTGTTGAAGGACTGCCTCATAAGAATGGGATATGATGCTCAGCTCATCGATTGAGAGTTCCTACATGCCACAGCAACAAACCTTGATGACCTCCTCAGGAGACAGATGCAGGATATAACCGATAGGGTACGCTTCATTTTCCAGTACTTCCTGGGAGCGGAGAATCTACGCCATGACCTTCACAGTCTGCAATACATTATCGATGAGGATGAGCGTCTCACCAAGGTCTTCTCTACATCTCCACTTCTCACCTTTTAAACAACCACCAAACCTTAAACAGACCATTGTTCGCAGCTGACTGCCCAGCCCTCGGGACAACATCAACCACAAGACCATATAATCCAGTCATGGCAACCACTGCGAGATGTGTCAGGTCATTGGTATGGAAACAACCATTACACGTGGGGACACCACCCATTACATGCGTGGCATGTATTCATGTGACTTGGTCAACATTGTCTATATGATACGTTGCAGGCAAAGGATGCCCTGAGGCATGGTATATTGGCGAAACCATGCAGATGCTACAACAATGGATGAATGGATACCAGGCAACAATAGCCAGACAGGGATGTTCCCTCTCAGTAGGGGAGCACTTCAGCGGTCATTCAAGGACATTCGGCCTTGGATCTTCAGGCAAATGTACTCCAAGGCAGACTTCAGGATATGCAACAAAGCAAAAGCACTGAGCAGACACTGATAGCCAAATTCGATATCCACGAGGATGGCCTCAACTGCGATTTTGAGTTCATGTCACACTACACTACACACACACACACATACTCCCACACACAAACACATTGTCACACATTCAAATGCACACAGACTCTATCTCATATACACGCTTGCTCTCACACACGCACCCTCTCACAGGCAAGTACTGTGTCACACTGGCGCATACACACCTTTCAAGCAAGCAAACTCTCTTTCTCAGATACCCAATGGGATGAATTTACAGGTGTTTTTGCAGATACATTTTTTTTGTTCAAACCGCACACAATCTGTAGTCAGTCAGTCAGTCAGTCAATGTGGCATTTTATAAATTCCTACTTTGGAAATACCAACAGTCTCACTCCAGGTTGGGACAAGACAGACTCTAACCTCACACCTTTAATGCATTGTCTGAGCTGAGATGTAACACTCTTATATATTGATAAAACCATAAGTTATCCTGGGGTGGTAAATTCTGGGATTTACATATTAATCAATCAAACCTGCATCACTATTCCAAGTGATTACAGAATTAACAGCCATCTAGATTTGTCAGTTGTATGATGCTTTAATCTTTTTCTTACAAATTCTGCACCTATGTGTCCTGCCCCACTAGCAAACCTGATGAAGGAGCAGCACTCCGAAAGTTTATATTTTTAAATAAACCTGTTGGACTATGACCTGGAATGGTGTGATTTTTAATTTTGTCCACCCCAGTCCAACACTGCTACCTCCACATTATGGCAATCACTGCCAACACATGGCTGCTTTTCTGACTGAGCTTATTTCATCTAAAGTATCAAGAGAAAAATCACCAGGTAGTCTATGAAGAAAAGGCTTTTGTGTTAAACAAAGTGAAATTTATTAAATGGTAGTAATCAGGTTCAAGTGCATGTGTAAGATAGACATTCTCACTAAGATGCTATGATAACAGATTCCAAGGTTCCTTTCCCTACCAAACTCCTTATGGCATCATCAGATGTGTGTTTAGCATTTACCCTTTCAGACCAATATCATTTACAACATCTCCCACACCCCCTACAAAGTATTCTTTCCACTTAAGTTTTACATTCATGTACAAATAGGTAAATATATCACAAATATATCAATGTCATTTGGGTGGCATAGTGGGTCAATGATTAGCACTGCTGCCTCGCAGCACCAGAAATTTGGTTTCAATTCTATCCTTCGGCAACTGTCTGTGTGGAGTTTGCACATTTTCTCTGTGTCTGCGTAGGTTTCCTCTGGGTGATCTGGTTTCCTCCCATAGTCCAAAGATGTGCAGGTTAGGTGGATTACCCATGCTAAATTGCCCATAGCATTTGGGTCTGTATAGTCTAGGGGGGTTAGCCATGGGAAATGATGGATTACAGGGTTTAGGGTAGGGAGGTCAGGCTGGGTGAGACGTGCTTCAGAGTTTTGGGGTGTGCACTCGATGGACTGAATGGCCTGATTCCACGCTGTAGCGAATCTGTGATAGGGCCAACGTTTCCCCTTAGTGGAGAATCAATAATGAAGGAGCACCATTTTAGGGTAAGGAGCAGAAAGTTTAAAGGGGATCTGCTTGTTGTAAAAACTATGGCTCTAATTACATTTACCATTACCCCATCTCCCTCCCTCAGACAAATTGAGGATTCATGATTCTTTTAGAATGTGTTCTGTTTGGACTGGAAATATTGGTAGGTCTTCAGCCTGAGTTTGTTGCTCTCCCTCATTAACGTTTTTGTTTGAGTAACTAATTGACTTGGTATTGCTCTTCTAGAAACAGTCTGTTATTTTACTTATGCTATAAACATTCTTTTTAAATAGAAGGATGCTGTTTGTGTTTCCTGAGGCTATTTTGTTCCACTGATGTATATATCTGCCGCGTTGTCCATTCTTTGTGTTCAATTGTCATTGTGCATTTTAGGTTTTTAGAAACTAAAATGTATTTGTTACTGGCTGATCTCCTCCTCACAGGGTTTTCCTCTAGTTCTTTTTGATTTCTGCGTCCAGGAAACATTCTTCTTTCTTTGACAAAGAAGTGCTCAAGACTGTGCAACCTGTCCTGAGAGATATAACCTCAGTTCTGGCATCATCCATTTAATTTTAGTTTGCTCGAAAACAGACACTGAACCAAGAACAAACTAGTCAGGTTACTATAGAAGAAAGAACATTACAGCACATTACAGGCCCTTTGGCCCTCGATGTTGCACCGACCTGTGGAACCAACCTGAAGCCCATTTAACCTACACGATTCCATTTTCATCCATATGTTTATCCAATGACTATTTAAGTGCCCTTTAAAGTTGGTGAGTCTACTACTGTTGCAGGCAGTGCATTCCACACCCTTGCTACTCTCTGAGTAAAGAAACTACCTCTGACATCTGTTCTATATCTATTACCCCTCAATTTAAAGCTATGTCCCTTTGTACTAGCCATCACCATCTGAGGAAAAAAGCTGTCACTGTCCAACCCATCTAATCCTCTGACTATCCTATATCTGAACTAAGTCTCCCTAATGAAAACAGTTTGAAGTCCCTCAACCTTTCCTCATAAGACCTTCTGTCCATACCAGGCAACATCCTAGTAAATCTCGAAGATCAAACTAACCTACATACTCTTCATTTTACTATCATCCATGTGCCTATCTAAGAGTTGCTTAAATGTCCCTAATGTATCTGATTCTACTACCACTGCTGGCATCTCCCCTAAACCTCCTTCAATCGCCTTAAAATTATGCCCCCTCATGATAGCATTTCCGGCATGGAAAAGTTTCTGGCTATCCACTCTATGTACGCCTTTCAATATCTTGCACACCTCCAACAAGTCATCTCTCATCCTTCTTTGCTCCAATGAAAAAAACCTTTCCTCCCTCAACCTCTTACCAGTCCAGGCAGCATCCTCTGCATCCTCCCTAAAGCTTCCATATTCTTCCTATAATGAGGCAACCAGAACTGACAATATTCCAAGTGTGGTCTAACCAGAGCTTTATGGAGCTGCAACATAACCTTGTGACTCTTACATTCTATTCCCCATGCTAAGGAAAGCCAACTCACTATACACCTTCTTAACCATCAGGTTAAGGGACAGATTTCAGGGATCTATGGATGTGGACCCTAAGATCCTATGTTCCTCCACACTGCCAAGAATCCTGCGGTTAACCTTGTAATCTGAATTCAAATTTGACCTTCCAAAGTGAATCACTTCACACTTTTCCAGGTTGAACTCCATCTGCCACTTCTCAGTCCAGCTGTGCATCCTATCAATATCCCATTGCAACCCACAACAACCCTCCAGATTATCCACAACTCCACCAATCTTCGTGTCATCAGCAAACTTACTAACCCACCATTCGATTTCCTCATCCAAGTCATTTATAAAAATCGTAAAGATCAGAGGTCCCAGAACAGATCCCTGTGGAACACTATGGTCACCATGCCCAACTATTCATACTTTCTATTGACTGCCACCCTCTGTCTTTTGTGGGCCAGTCAATCTTGAACATGGGTGAGGTCCTGGAGTACTGGAGAATTCCTAATGTTGTCCTCTTCTTTAAGAAAGGAGGCAGGGATAATCTAGGTAATTACAGACCTGTCAGCCTGATGTCAGTGATAGGGAAGCTGCCAGAGAAGACACTGAGGGACAGGATATATTCCCATTTGGAAGAAAATGGGCTTATTAGTGATAGGCAACATGGTTTTGTGCAGGGAGATCATGTCTTACAAACCTAATCGAATTCTTTGAGAAGATGACAAAGCTGATTGAGGGAAGGACTGCATGGATATTAGTAAGGTGTTTGATAAAGTTCCCCATGGTAGGCTGATGGAGAAGGTGAAATTGCATGGGGTCCAATGTGTTCTCACTAGATGGATAGAGAACTGGCTGGGCAACAGGAAGCAGTAGTAGTGGAAGGGAGTTTCTCAAAATGGAGACCTGTGACCAGCGGTGTTCCACAGGGATCCGTGCTGGGACTACACTTGTTTGTGATATACATAAATAATTTGGAGGAAGGTGTCAGTTGCATGACTAGCAAGTTTTCAGATGACACTAAGATTATTGGAGTAGCAGATAGTGACGGGGGCTGTCAGAGAATACAGCAGAATATAGATAGATTGGAGAGATGGGCAGAGAAATGACAGATGGAGTTCAATCCAGGAAAATGCGAGGTGATGCATTTTGGAAGATCCAGTTCAAGAGCAAACTATACAGTAAATGGAAACATCCTAGGGAAAATTGATGTACCGAGAGATCTGAGTGTTCAGATCTATTGTTCCATGAAGATGGCAATGCAGATCAATAGAGTGGTCAAGAAGGCATACAAAATGCTTTCTTTCATTGGACGGGATATTGACTACAAGAATTGGCAGGTCATGTTACAGTTGCATCGGACTTTGGTTCGGTCACGTTTGGAATAATGCATGTGGTTCTGGCCACCACATTACCAAAAGGGTGTGGATGCTTTGGAGAGGGTGCACTAGGATGTTGCCTGATATGAAGGGCACGAGCTATGAAGAGAAGTTGAGTAACTTAGGACTATTCTCATTAGAAAGGCAAAGTTTGAAGGGAGACTTGATTGCGGTCTACAAAATAATGAGAAATATAGGCAGGGTGGATGGCAAGAAGCTTTTTCCCATAGTGGGGGATTCAGTGAGATCATGAGTTCAAAGTGAGAGGGGAAAGGTTTAGGGGAATATGCATGGAAAGTTCTTCACACAGAGGGTGTGGGTGCATAGGGCATGTTGCCAGTGAAAGTGGTAGGGGATGGGAAATGATAGTGTCATTTAAAATGTATCTATGAATGGGCAGGGAGCAAAGAGATACCCACCCTTAGAAAATAGTTGGCAGGTGTAGATAGAGAATCTGGATTGGTGCAGGCTTGGAGGGCCGAAGGGCCTGTTCCTGTGCTGTAATTTACTTTGTCCTTTGTTCTCCTTTGTCCTCACTAACAACAAAGTTGATTATAACTTCTGATCCTGCATCCAAGGAAGATGGCTGTTTAATCTTTACAAGAGGTTTCTGAATATATTATAATGACTGAACATAATGAAATTAGAATAGTTTAACATTCTTTTTAAAAGCTCCCAA
Organism: Chiloscyllium plagiosum; assembly: GCF_037043375.1. Lineage (NCBI taxonomy): Eukaryota > Metazoa > Chordata > Chondrichthyes > Orectolobiformes > Hemiscylliidae > Chiloscyllium > Chiloscyllium plagiosum. The sequence goes on from NW_028270151.1 coordinate 92,074,831, forward strand.
TCTTTGCAAGTTCATGCAGTAATATACAGCAGTTACTGCACTGCATAAAAATCAGGTCATTCTCTTTTGCATTTCCCCCCATGTTTATATCTTACTGAAGCTATCTGATACTAAGGTCATAAGTAGGAGCAGGAGAAGGAATTCAGCCCCTCAAGTCTGGTCAGCCATTTGATAAGATCGTGGCTGATTTGATTGAGCTGCAACTCCACTTCCTGCCTGCTCCCTTATTCTTGAGCTCCTTTGCAGATCAAAACATTCTCTAAATTAGCCATGAACATTCAATGAGCCTCAGCTGCAAATTCCAAGTACTAACAACACAAAGAGTAGAATTTTTCATCTGTCTTTAATGGGAGATCCCTTCGTTTCAAACTGTACCTCATTGTGGGCAGCATGGTGCCTCAGTGGTAAGCACTGCTGCCTCACAGCAACAGGACTTGAGTTTGATCCCACCTTTGAGTGACTGTTTATCTTTGTGGAGTTTGCATATTCTCCCAGTGTCTGTGGGTTTCCTCCAGGTGCTCCAGTTTTCTCCCAAGATCCAAGGGTGTGCAGATTAGGTGGATTGGCCATGCTAAATTGTCCATTGTGTCCAGGGATGTATAGGTTGAATGTATTAGCCATGGGAAATGCAGAATTATGGGGATAGGGTTGGGGGTGGGTCTGGGTTGGATGCTCTGCAGAGGGTCGGGATGTGCCAACTGCCCTCCTTCCAAACTTTAGATATTCTGTGATTCATTTACTGTCTGGAGGCCACATATTGGCAATGACAATGGCCTGCAGGCTTAGATTCTTGACAAAAATTTTAACCATTTGTCTGAGGCTTGGCTTTGTTTTGGGGTTTTGGTGTGGACTGATGTTGAGTCCCTCTATTCATTATATGTCCTGAGTAATGGTCTGAAATTGCCTTCACTCAACTTGTGTTTCTGTAGCTCAACTGCCATGTAACTTGTAAGCTCCATTTACCTCATTTCCTAATGACAGAACCAATTGTAGTGCCTGTTTGAAAACCAATTGGGCCTCAGCTAGTAGGTGCTTTTGCATGGTCACATGGTTGATCCCACTTATCACATATTCTCTCAGCACCTCACTTAGGATTAAACCAACATCACATGACTCTGCCAGTCCTCTTAACCTGATGAAAAATCCTAATACAAATTCCCCTGATTCTAAAAGTGTTGAGTAAGATCTAATAGTATCTTTGAATTATAGGAGGCTTGGGGTCTTAATATTCCTTAGCTATATCCATCAACTAATGAACAGTTTTAGTATCTGGTGCCTTGGAAAGTTAGGCTTCTAATTATCAAGAAAGCTATGCGTCTTCATGCTGTCAGAGAGTTGCTATTGCGTTTTGTCTGCCCAAATGTCATTTGTCTAGAAAAAAATAACATTTTCTTTCCACATCATGGGCCCAATCTTGGATGGCAGGATCAAACAGGTCAAGTTTCTCAAATAGAGCAGGAGAATTGGCGTTTCAGGCATAAGTCCTTCATCAGGACTGAAGCTTGTGGTCCGGGGCTGAGAGATAAATGGGAGAGGACTTGGAGTTGGAGGGAGGGAAGGTAGATGAGAAAGCGATAATTGGATGAAGGTAAGGGAGAAGGTGATAGGTCAGGGGGGGAGTGATAGATAGGTCTCGAGGGCGGTGCCAAGTTGGAGGGATAATGTCGGGGAGAGGAAATGAGGAAGCTGTTGAAATCCACATTTATCCCGTGTGGTTGCGGGGACCCAAGGCGGAATATGAGTCATTCTTCCTCCAGGCATTGGGTGATAATGGTTTGGTAGTGGAGGAGGCCCAGGACCTGTATGTCCTTGATGGAGTGAGAGGGGAAGTTGAAGTGTTCAGCCATGGTGCAGTGGGGTTTGTGGATGTGGGTGTCCCAGAGATGTTCTCCGTAATGATCTGTGTCCTGTCTCCCCGATATAGAGGAGACCGACCACACTGGGTGAAATGGATGCCATAGATGATGATGGTGGAGGTACAGGCAAATTTCTCATGGATGTGGAAGGATCCCTTGGGGCCTTGGATGGAGGTGAGGGGAATGGTCTGGGCACAGGTTTTGCATTTCCTGTGGTGAAAGGTGCCAGGAGCGGGATGTGGGCTGGTGGGGGGCATGGACCTGACCAGGGAGTCACAGTGGGAATGGTCTCTCCAGAATGCTGTTAGGGTTAGGGAGGGAAATATACCTTTGGTGGTGGGGTCCATTTGGAAATGGTGGAAGTGGCAGAGTATGATGCGATGGATGCAGAGGTTGGTGGAGTGGAAGGTGAGGACTGGGGGGTTCTGTCCTTGTTGTGTTGGGAGGGTTGGGGTTCCGGGGTGGTGGTGCATGTAGTGGAGGAGGTGCACTGGACGGCATCGTCAACCGTGTGGGAAGGGAAGTTGCGATCATGGACTTTCTGAGGTGGAATTAGTCATCCAGGGAACAAATGTGACATAGGCGGAGGAATTGGGAATAAGGGATGTCATTTTTACAGGAGGTAGGGTGGGAGGAGATGTAGTCTAGGTAGCTGTGTGAGTCGGTGAGCTTGTAGATGTCTGTAGTTAGTCGGTTGCTGGAGATGGTGATGGAGAGGTCCAGGAAGAGGGAGGGAGGTTGCCAAAATGGTCTAGGTGAATTTGAGGTTGGGGTGAAAGGAGTTGGTAAAGTTGATGAACTGTTCAACCTCCTTGTCAGAGCACGATGTGATGCCAGTACAGTCATCGATGTAGTGGAGGAACAGATTGGAGGTGGTGTCTGTCTAACTGTGGAAGATGGACTGTTCCACATATCCGACAAACAGGCAGGCGTTGCTGGATCCCATGTGGATGCCCATGGCTACCCCTTTGGTTTGTAGGAAGTGGGAGGATTGGAAGGAGAGGTTGTTGAGGGTGAGGACCAGTTAGCCAGGCGGATGAGGATGTTGGTGCAAGGGTACTGGTTGGGACGGTGTGAGAGCAAGAAACAGAGGGCTTGAAGACCTTCACTGTGGTGGATTGATGTGTACAGGGACTGGATGTCCATAGTGAAGATGAGGTGTTGGGAGCTAGGGAAACTAAAATCTTGGAGGAGGTGAAGGGCATGAGTGGTGATACGATTGGAGGTGGGGAGTTCATGGACTAAGGGGGGGGCAGGATGGTGTCGAGGTAGGAAGAGATTAGTTCAGTGGGATAGACGTAGGCTGAGACAATGGGTTGAACGGGGCAGTCAGATTTGGGAATCTTCAGTAGGAGGTAGAATTAGGCAGTGTGGGGTTCATGGACAATGAGGTTGAAGACCATGGGTGGGAAATCCCCAGATGTGACGAAGTTGCGGATTGTCTGGGAGATGATGGTTTGGTGATGGGAGGTGTGGTCGTGATCAAGAGAGCAGTAGGACGAGGTGTCTGCGAGTTGGCGTCTGGTTTCAGTGGTGTAGAGGTCAGTGCGCCACACTTCTACTGCCTACTGTATATCAATAGAAAATATAGAAGAGAATAGAATACGCTTTCATTGTCACATGTGCTCTGTTGTAGGAGTACAGTGAAAAACTTTTATTATGGCAACATCTTAGGTACAAGTACTTAAGTATAATTCTTGGAAATAGCAGAGAAATTAAAGTAGTTGTGTTACTTTACAGAGTTGAAAAGTACATTTAAAAATAGGACACCATTAAAGGGTTGACATTAAAGGTAGGAAATTTCAAATAGACATTACATTGTAGCAGCTCAGAGCAGGGCCTCCATAGGTGGACTGACTGCCTGTGCGAGATCCTCGTCCAACAGCTGCTCCCACTCCACTCCAAGCCCCAGTTTGCTCCATACTAACACTAATCGTGATCCAAGCTAAGTTCCAGGACTGCCTCCCCTGCAATGATCTCTGCCCAGAACTCGCTGCTCTGGGGCTGCTTCATAACTGGTTTTATATAGACTTTTAAAATAATTTTGGCCATTGTGAACTAAGCAGGTAATAAAATTACCATTTTCAGGTATATTCTCAGAACAGCATCTGTTAACCCTTGTAAATGTTTCACTGAATATTTTTACAAGTGAAAGAACAAACAATTGCACTTAACAATACAGTTGAAATTGTTCTAAGTTGTAATTTTTTAAAAGAGTATAATCTTAATCTTATCTTCTCTTCAGAAAAATCCTACAATTTTAACCCCAGTTTATGCTATGATATATTGCATTCCCAGTGGATGTTCTGTAATATGTGGAAATTTATTTCATTTATGCATGTCAGAATTTGAAGTGTGCAAATTCCGTCCAATGTTACAGCAACAACTGTACTTCAAAGCACTTCATTGGGTGTAAAGTGCTTTGGGATGTCCGGAGGTCTCGAAATGTATAAATTCCTTTTTCTTAATAGAAAAATATACACCAATCAAGTAGTGGCAGTAAGTCATGCAGATGGATACAGGACGTTGCAAAGGGAAATAAATTAACTGGAAAAGAAAAGAAATATCAAATGTTGAAAAAATTAGAAACTCAGGGCATCAAAGATTTTCAACTTCAAGATCATTTAAAATGAGGGAGTGGATATTAAATTTGATAAAGTATTGGTCTTCATTAAGTAAGAGCTCGAATGTGATGAGAAGGAGTTATGCCTCAGCTGTGCAGAACTTTGTTTAAACTGCACCTGGAATAGTGCATTAGGTTCAGGACATAAGTTTAGAAGATTAAGAAATGGTTGATTCAGTCAGCTGCTTAAAATATTCACAACATTTGCTAATATACAATTAGAGAAATTCATATTTCTGCTGAAGGGGGAAATTAAGCACATGGGGACATTAACTTGCCTTCTAAATTATCAGATTCAAAGCAAAACCAAAAGAGCACTTTTTCCACAGAATCATTAATGGAAGTGGTTGTTGCTTTGCTCACTGAGCTGCTGAATTGTCATGCAGACGATTCATCACTGTGCTCGGTAACATCATCAATGGGCCCATTGTGAAGCGTTGTCATTCTACTCCATTGATATTTATATGATCTCGTCTGTTTCGGTGGATGTTGTCATTTAGGGTTTTCTCTTGTGACGATGCTGTTCCTTTTAACAAGGTTATGTTGTCCTTGGCTTTTCTTTCAGACCGGTCGTAAAAGACAGTGTTTGAAAAGTCTACATTCAAAGGGTTTTAGGGCCAGTTTGACCATAGCTAACACATACTGCCTCTGGCAAAAAGGCTTCTAAATTTAAAAAAAAACACTTGTACAATGAAAGGGGAATGGCCAGTTCTCCCAGCTCAGCTTTTCTCTGGCTTGGTTTGGCTATTCACTGAAAGCAGTCAGGTTGTGAAATTGTTGGATCCAAAGAAGCAGGTCCATGCTGATCCTGACATCTCTTGTGTAAGACCCTGTGTTTGATTTTACCTTTTGTGTCAATGGGTGTTTGTGGGGATTATTGCGAGTATAGGGAACAACATCATTAAGTTGGGATAATCTGTTGGGTTTTCAGATAGATTGCTATTCTAATCTTTTGTTTGTGTTACATTTTGTAATCTTGTAAATAATACTGTTTTGTTTAAAACTTAAGTGGTTTGACCAGGTGCCCTGGAATATCGGTGTTACACCAACATAAAACAACTAGCAAAGTTAGGGTCTGGGTCACTTTCTTGAAATAATTTGATGGGTGGGGCGGGGGGTTAGGAGCGGTCTGGCCTGCTCTATAACTCTGTAGTGTTTTGTATATAGAGTCTATTTCTACATGTTTGTGGTTGGCATTCAGGGTTGAAAACCAGGCTTCTCGGAATTCCCGTGCATGTCTCTGGTTAGCTTGTCCTAGGATGGTTACATTGTCCTGGTCAAATTGATGGCCCTCATTATCTATCTATATTGAGATGAGGGAGAGTTGGTCTTGCTGTTTTGTCACTAGTTAATGTTCATGCATCTGGATTGCTAGTTTCCTGCCAGTCTGTCCGATGTCGTGTTTATGGCAGTTGATACACAGGATTTTGTATATTATGTTGGTCCTGCATGTTGTGGGTAGTTGGCATCCTGTGGCTGTGGATTGGTGTGCTACCATGATTCACAGTGGTCGTAGGAGTCTGCTTGTCATTTCTGATATGTTCTTGATTATAGGGGAGGGTGACCAGTGGATCAGGGCATACGGTGTCCTCTTAGCATTGACTGTCTGATAGGTAGCGGCAGATGAAGCTATTGGTATACCTGTTGTTCCTGAAGATCTTGTGTAGGTGTTCTTGAGTACTACACAAAAATGAGGAAGAAAACATACTCAAAGTCTTCGGAAACAATGGATACCCCAACAGTTTCATCCACTGATACCTGTCGGTTAATTAACACTCAGAGAACACTATGCCCTGATTCACCAATTACCCATTAGCAAGAAATTATCAGAATTGACAACTAGACTCCTACAACCACTGACATAATGCTCGCACACCAAACCATAGTTACAAAGATGAAATACCCCATACCCACAACATGCAGGACCAAGTTTGCAGATGACACCAAAATTGGAGGTGTAGTGGACAGCGAAGAGGGTTATCTCATATTACTACAGGATCTGGACCAGATGGGCCAATGGGCTGAGAAGTGGCAGATGGAGTTTAATTCAGATAAATGTGAGGTGCTGCATTTTGGGAAAGCAAATCTTAGCAGGACTTATACACCCAATGGTAAGGCCCTAGGGAGTGTTGCTGAACAAAGAGACCTTGGAGTGCAGGTTCATAGCTCCTTGAAAGTGGAGTCACAGGTAGATAGGATAGTGAAGAAAGTGTTTGGTATGCTTTCCTTTATTGGTCAGAGTATTGAGTACACGGGTTGGGAGGTCAAGATGCAGCTGTACAGGACATTGGTTAGGGCACTGTTGGAATATTGTGTGCAGTTCTGGTCTCCGTCCTATCGGAAAGATGTTGTGAAACTTGAAAGGGTTCAGAAAAGATTTACAAGGATGTTGCCAGGATTGGAGATTTTGAGCTATAGGGAGAGGCTGAACAGGCTGGGGCTGTTTTCCCTGGAGTGTTGGAGACTGAGGGGTGACTTTATAGAGGTTTACAAAATTATGAGGGGCATGGATAGGGTAAATAGGCAAAGTCTTTTCCCTGGGGTGGGGTGGGGGAGCCCAGAACTAGAGGGCGTAGGTTTAGGGTGAGAGGGGAAAGATATAAAAGAAATCTACGGGGCAACTTTTTCACGCAGAGGGTGGTACGTTAATGGAACGAGCTGCCAGAGGAAGTGGTGGAGGCTGGTACAATTGCAATATTTAAGAGGCATTTGGATGGGTATATGAATAGGAAGGGTTTGGAGGGATATGTGCCGGGTGCTGGCAGGTGGGACGAGATTAGGTTGGGATATCTGGTCGGCATGGATGGGTTGGACCGAAGGGTCTGTTTCTATGCTGTACATCTCTATGACTCTATGACTGCCATAAACAATACATTGGTGAGACTGGCAGAAAACTAGCAGTCCAGATACATGAACACCAACTAGCAACAAAACAGCATGACCAACTCTCCCTCATCTCAATACACGCAGACAATGGGGGACATCGCTTTGACTGGGACAACGTATATCTATCCTAGGACAAGCAGACCAGAGACATGTGTGGGAATTCCTAGAGGTCTGGTTCTTCAATGCGAAATGTCTTCCACAAGCATGTAGAAATAGATCCCATACACAAACAACTACAGAGATAAATCCAAATGTCATCACCCATCTTAAAAGTCCATATCATATAAATCTCAAGCAGAGTAAAACAACAATACTTCACAGAAGTTGCACTGATGTTACCTAGCATGGTGATGAAATGTCAGCATGACAAATCACCAGCTTGGTGAGCAAACCAAAAACTACATCAACAACAGCATCCACAACCCAAATTACATATTTTAGCAAAAACGTTAATAGAAATTTGGAACTTGTCCCCAGAATGTTGTGAATCATGTGCAATTAAAAATTTTCAAGATTATCAATGTACATTTGTTATGTAAAAAAAAACCCAGACAAAGTTGATATGTGCTTATGAGGCAAAATCGTATTGAATGGAACAGAGGGCTGAATGCTTACTCCACCTCCTATGTTTCTAATTGGGCTTATAATTTACCTTATGCAGAATGTAAGATGCAATATCTAAAAATATGCACTTTAAGTTCAGTCCTTTTACTTGCAAAAATAAAGTCTGCTGCTAGTTCTGTCCTTTCAACATTGGTTTTTCTTCCAGTTGTTACAACTCGGGATAAACCCCACACAGAAAAGCTTCACCTCATGCCATCATCTATTAAATTTTGAGTGGCAAAGAACTATCCCAAATACCACTATTTAATGAAAAAATTTAACAATTTTGTTTTTTTAAGTCCAAAAGAGAACATTAAACAACAACAATTTACAACTCTTTTGTCTTAAACCAATTTCTATCTTCCACTCTATAATATTGGTCTGTTAAATTCCCTCTTAATTTTACTCACTTTCAAACACAATTGTCATCTTGGATGTTGAACTTTCTCTGCAGATTTCTCTAGGTTGGCTTTGGTATTGTGCTGCACAAATTTCTTATGGACAAGCAGCTTTCAGAGAGTTATCCAACTGGCCTTATGTTGATGCTTGGCTGCTCTTTGCTGTTTTCCCCCTAACTGTTCAAAATGTCCAATTTTATACCCCAAAACATCGGATCCTTTCATTGGTTTGATGTCATCCAAAAGAGTAAAATTTAAATTTGATTGGATTTTGTTTTCTGGAGCATAATTTAAACTGACTGGCTGAACATGATTTTGTTTTGTACCACGATAACGCAGCTCTAGGCTATTTGTTTCAACCAAATGTTACATTTATAAATTTTTGAGCACACTCGGTGCCTCTCTAGTTCTGTGCCAGCTTCCACTCTCTCTTAAAGGTACAGTAAACATCTACACCTTCATAACACCATCTCCAATCTTCTTTTCCCAGTTCAGACTGAACTCCTATAGTACTTTCTCTCAATCCATTTCCATTAAATTTTCAGTCTTAAGATGGGTTTGCTAAAGCAGTCAATACCATTGAATCCTTAATTATCTTGATGATGCCTCAGTCCTCCCTCACTCCTTGAGCTGTTTAGGAAATTGCTCTCATTTTTGACTGAGTAATTCAAAAAGGTAACTGCACGACTCTGAATTTATTTTCAACTATTAACACTGGTTGTTTATTTCCTCTTCTTCAGCAATCCTGTTTGCCATATCTGTTTTTGGGCCTGCTTTTGGCTACTTACTAGGATCGGTGATGTTACGGCTATTTGTGGATTTGGACAAAGTGAACCCAGGTAAGAGGAATCTAATGAAAGGTTGCAGGAATTGGAATGAGGGCCAGGGCGATTCTCTTTGACTATGACATCCTTGATAAGGGTTGTTAACCTGGACCAATCAGGGAACTCACATCCAAATCATTTATATAAGAGGTATAGTTTGCAGATGACACCAAAATTCGAGTTGTAATAGACAACGAAGGAGGTTACCTCAGATTATAACGGGATCTTGATCAGATGGGCCAATGGGCTGAGGGAAGTGGCAGATGGAGGTTAATTCAGATAAATGCGAGGTGCTGCATTTTGGGAAAGCAAATCTTATCAGCACTTATACACTTAATGGTAAGGTCCCCGGGAGTGTTGCTGAACAAAGAGACCTTGGAGTGCAAGTTCATAGCTCCTTGAAAGTGGAGTCGCAGGTAGATAGGATAGTGAAGAAGGCGTTTGGTATGCTTTCCGTTATTGGTCAGAGTATTGAGTACAGGAGTTGGGAGGTCATGTTGCGGCTGTACAGGACATTGGTTAGGCCACTGTTAGAATAGTGCGTGCAATTCTGGTTCAGAAAAGATTTACAAGGATGTTGTCAGGATGTGAGCTATGGGGAGAGGCTGAACAGGCTGGGGCTGTTTTCCCTGGAGTGTCGGAAGCTGAGGGGTGACTTATAGAGGTTTATAAAATTATGAGAGGCATGGATAGGATAAATAGACAAAATCTTTTTCCTGGGGTGGAGGAGTCCAGAACTAGAGGGCATAGGTTTACAGTGAGAGGGGAAAGATATAAAAGAGACCTAAGAGGCAACCTTTTCACATAGAGCGTGGTATATGTACTAAATAAGCTGCTGGCGGTGGGGTTGGGGGTGGGGAGGGGGGCGGGGGGATTGTGGGTGGGAGGCTCGAACGATTGCAACGTTTAAAAGGCATCTGGATAGATATATGAATAGGAAGGTTTCGGAGGGATATGGGCTGGGTGCTGGCAGGTGAGACTAGATTGGGTTGGGATATCTGATTGGCGTGGACAGGCTGGACCGAAGGGTCTGTTTCCGTGCTATACATCTCTATGACTCTATGACTCTAATCTACCTGTGTCTTAAGAATATTCAAAACTCTGGGTGAGGAGAAAGTGAGGACTGCAGATGCTGGAGATGAGAGTCAAAGAGTGTGGTGCTGGAAGAGCACAGCCGGTCAGGCAGCATCCGTGGAGCAGGAGAATCGATGTTTCAGTCATAAGCCCTTCATCAGGAATTGAAGGGCTTATGCCCAAAACATCAATTCTCCTGCTCTCGGATGCTGCCTGACTGGCTGTGCTTTTCCAGCACCACACTCTTCGACTCTCTTTTCTGTTTTAAATGTGTGATGCCCGAGTTCTAATAACTGTGTCTCCTTGTTTTGTTCCTATCGCCAGCTACAATTGATTTGACACCCAGCGACCCTCGCTGGATTGGTGCCTGGTGGCTGGGGTTGTTAGTATCAAGCAGCATTCTGGCCATCACCTCTATCCCTTATTTTTTTTTCCCTAGAGAAATGACACCTCAAAAGGTAAGAATCCACATTTCTATTACCTTCTTTTTTGTTTAATGACTATTTAATCTCCATTGATGACACAGGGAGCTTTATATGTCCAAATATTGATGTTGGTGTTGGAGAAAGCAGTTGCCAATTTATGATGAACAGCAACTAAATCAGCAGTGAAAAGTGCCCAGGTGTGACATGTCAAAAATAAAGCCGGACAAATTCAATCCTTACACTGTCTATTAGCCTTTTCCAGCAATCAGGAAAAGTGATGGAAAGTGTCATTGACTGTGTGATACAGAGGCATTTACTTAGGAATTACCTTCTCGTTATATTTATTTGGGCTTCTCCAGAGCCACTCTGTTCCACATCTTATTAGAGTTCAAGACGTGAAGCAAGAATAGTGGCCAATCACTAGGCACTGTGGCTTGGGGGAGCTAGAACCACCAGCATCCTGATTCCCCCCAATTAAATTTTTTGATAAGTGCAATTTATGTTGGGGTTTCAAGAGGAATTCTTGCTACGAGGCCTCATGAGGTTTCTCGCCATATCTTACCAACTAGACATCATTAACTACCTATCCCACTCCAGTGACATCCCTCATGCCTGATTCTATCTGCATCTTACCATGCGTCATTCCTACAACATGCCATTCATACAACATGCCATTCACTAGCTATCGGACAAATAACTGGCATTCTTGGCATCTGTGTCATCTTTAAAAAGCTGCTATGTACCTGGGCAAACGTTGGCAATCTGGTGTCACCCCTCACTGGGGTAATTTAATGATACAGAGGCCACAAAACCCACAATACATAGTGGCATGGCTGACCTTCCCTCACAATTACAGCCACATTCTCTCACCCTCTTCACTGTTTAAACGCCAGGCCACACAGTTTACCTGTCCTCAGCTACATTGCATCCAAACACCCTCTCTGAGTCACTGTGACTCTGCCTTCAATGCCCACTGTAGACCCACCTCTTTTCATTGTCCAATAAAGGAATATCACATACAATTTCAAACATGCGCTTTTATTTACAGCCAGCTCAAAAGGGAACATAAACAAAAAAACATTTATAGACTGTAATTTGCAGCCTTCTCCTCATATTCCTGTACCTTAGCGTCTAGCAAATCACTTCTTCTCCTGTTTAAGTTATGCAGAGGATAGCATGCCAGGAAGATGCAACATACTCTATCCAGACTATATTTGAGGGAACCCTCTCCAAGATCGATTCAAGCTGCATAACTACAGCAGTCGCATTGTCCGCTCCACCATGCTCTGTTTGCAGCCGGGGCACCATTACATCTTTGCTCAGAATCTGTCCAGGAGGTGCAAAATGGTGTCATGAACAATGGTTACAGTGGGTGTCTTGGTGCCCCAAGAATGAGCTTTGTGAAGCTCCTGGACCCTCAAATGCAGCAGGAATAGGAAAGTGTCGCAGCATGTAGGGGTCATAGTACCTGCCATGGTAGTAGGTACCTCCAGCAAGTAGTGCTGCCCACTGCAGGGGTCAGGTAGATTCTGAGGGAGCTGAATAGTCCAGTCCTGGTGGCATAGACTCTGCCACAGAGTAATATTTGAGGAGGCTGATGACTGAGATGCTCTATATGCTATGTTCTTGCCAGTGTCTGCGTTTGGCCTCCATTCAATTGCACTCAGTGTTTTGACACCTTCATGGATGCGTCTTCTCCAGTTTGTGTATTCTAGAGCAACTGATTTTTCAGGTGCCAATAGGGTTGTTGCATTTGTTCTCAGGAGGCATTCAGGGTGCCTTGTAGCAGTTCCTCTGCCTTCCTAGTGATCACTTACTGTTGTGGAGCTCAAAATAGAGCACTTTTTAAGGACCCTTGTGACGAACATGCAGATAATGTAGCCTGCCTGTCACAGTTTGTCATGCATGGCCAGTGCCTACATACTGGGGATATTGGTCTGGGAGAGGACCCTCACGTAGATACACCTATCCTACAAGTGGATTAGTAGGATTTTAATATGGCTATGCTGGTGATAACTCTCCAGGGATTTGAGATGTCTGCTGTTTCTGGTGACCATACAGGAGGGTGGGCACTAACCTATATGACAAATGATGTAGCATTGGTCTCAGCCTCACCCTTGGAAGTTGGACAATAAATGGCTTTCCCTTGATCAGAACTGATTTCCTGTCAAGTAGTTGCTGCTAGGTTCACACTTTTGACCACCATTTCAACCATAAGGACCTCCAGTTTGCATGAATTGCAAGTTTTTATTTTAAAATATTTACAGGATGAGCGCATTGTTGGCTAGGCCAGAATTTATTGCCCTACCCTACTTGCCCAGAAGGGCAGTTAAGAGTCCACCTCATTGCTTGGGAGTGTGAAGTTACATTTAGATCAGACCACGCAAGGATGGCAGTTCCACTCTGAAGTACCTCCAGAAGGGGTTGGTAGCCCCATCATCAAGTCACTCTTTATTTACAAACGGAGCATCATTGATACCGATCCAGCTCCATCAGAGTCAGCTGCCAGGATGTCTGATATTCCTGTCAGCCCGGGCTCCCTGATTGGACCAGATTAACAGCCACTATCAGGGAACCCATATTTTGAGATACACCTAGCTTACAATTACAATCACTAAATCCCTCCTCCTCTGAATTTAGAACTTCTTGTTGTTGTGGCTTAAATGGAACTATGTGTTGGTTTGCGCTAACTTGTGCATGTGCTTAGTTGCACACTTTTCTGTCCTTGCTCCATCATGATTGCTTCCACACTCTCAAAATGAACAGGATGTCTGATACTCCTGTTCGTTTTGGGCTGTGAGATCAGATTATCAGACCCAGTCAAGGACCTCATACTTTAAATAAAATGTCCAACGATGAACATGGATCCAATGTCAATTCTCATAAAAACCCATCAGCTTCCTTAATAACTTCACTAAGGCTGACCCTCCCTAAAGAACATCAGTGAAGCTGATGGGTTTTTATGACAATTGACAATGGATTCCTGGTAATCATTGGACCTTTTAATTCCCAACTTTTACTGAATTCAAATTCCACCATCTGCTGTAGTGTGATTTGAACCCAGGTCTGCAGAACATTAGCTGGATCTCTGGATTAACAATCTAGCAACAGGATTGTCACTACTGGGAGTTAAATATCCATGGGTACAAGCCTATTCAGAAGAACATACAGGAATGTAAGGGAGGTGGCATAACTCTGATATTCAAGGACAACAGCAGGGCAGTGCTGAGAGATGATATAGGTTCTATGGAGAATGAGGTTGAATCCATTTGGTGGAAATTAGAAATTTTAAGAAGAAAAAGTCACTGATAGGCATGTTCGAAAAGTCACCAAATAATAACATCATGTTGGGGTGGACAATAAATAAAGAAATAAATAATGAAGATGGGAACGTAAATTGTAGTTCCAGTGTCCAGGAGGTTGAGAGTTGTGAGGTCAGAAATGAGGTTTTAAGGCAGCAAGAGTGCACCGGAAAGCAGGAAGATGTTTTGATGTGTGTCTACTTCAATGTCAGGAGCATCCAGAATAAGGTGGGTGAACTTGCAGCATGGGTTTGTACCTGGGATTTCAATGTTGTGGCCATTTTGGAGATATGGATAGAGCAGGGACAGGAATGGTTGTTGCAGGTTCCAGGATCCATATGTTTCAGTAAAAATAGAGATGATGGTAAATGAGGGGGAAGTGTGGCATTGTTAGTCAAGGACAGTATTACGGTGGCAGAAAAGATGTTTGAGGACTCGTCTACTGAGTTAGTATGGGCTGAGGATAGAAACAAGAAAGGAGAGATCACCCTGTTGGAAGTTTCCTATAGGCCTCCAAATAGTTCCAGAGATGTGGGGAAAGATAATTCTGGATACAAGCGAGAATAATAGGGTAGTTGTTATGGGGGCTTTAACTTTCCAAATATTAACTGGAAATCCTGTAGTTTGAGTACTTTACATGGGTCAGTTTTTGTCCAGTGTGTACAAGATTGTTTCTTGACACAGTCCGTAGACAGGCCAGCAAGGGACAAGGCCATATTGGATTGGGTACTAGGTTATGAACCAAATATTTGGAGGTAGGTGAGCACTTTGGTGATAGTGACCACAATTCAGTTAGCGATGGAAAGGGATAGGTATATACTGCAGGACAAGAGTTATATCTTGGGGAAAGGCAATTATGAATTGATTCGGATGCATAGAATGGGGAAGGAAACTGCAGGGGATGGGCATAATTGAAATGTGAAGCTTATTCAAGGAACAGCTACTGCAGGTCCTTAATAAGTATGTACCTGTCAGGCAGGAAGAAAGTGGTCGAGTGAGGGAGCCGTGGTTAACTAAAGAAGTTGAATCTCTTGTCAAGAGAAAGAAGAAAGCTTATGTTAGGATGAGTTGAGAAGGCTCAGTTAGGGTGCTTGAGAGTTACAAGGTAGCCAGAAAAAACCTAAGGAGAGAGCTAAGAAGAGCCAAGAGGGGACATGAGAAGTCGTTGGCAGATAGGATCAAGGAAAATCCTAAAGCTTTCTATAAGGACATCAGGAATAAAAGAATGTCTAGAGAATGATTAGGGCCAATTGAGGACAGTAGTGCAAAGTTGTGTGAGGAGTCTGAGGAGATAGGGGAAGCACTAAATGACTATTTTTCATCAGTGTTCACACTGGAAAAAGACAATATTGTTGAGGAGAATACTGTGATACAGGCTACCAGACTAGATGGGGTTGAAGTTCACAAGGAGTAGGTGGAATTCTGGAAAGTGTGAAAATAGGTAAGTCCCCTGGGCTAGATGGGATTTATCTTGTGATTCTTTGGGAAGCCAGGAAGGAGATTGCCTAGCCTTTGGCTTTGATCTTTATGTTGTCATTGTCTACAGGAATAGTGCCAGAAGACTGGAGGATAGCAAATGTGGTTCCCTTGTTCAAGAAGGAAAGTCAACCCTGATAATTACAGAGCTTTGAGCCTTACTTCGGTTGTGGATATAGTATTGGAAAGGTTATAAGAGATAGAATCATAATCGTCTCGAGAGGAATAAGTTGACTAGGGATAGTCAACATGGTATTGTGCCTCAGATCGGTTGTGCCTCAGAAACCTTATTAAGTTCTTTGAGAAGGTAACCAAACAGGTGGATGATGGTAAAGCAGTTGATGTGGTGTATATGGATTTCAGTAAGACGTTTGATAAGGTTCCCCTTGGTAAGCTATTGCACAAAATACAGATGCATGGGATTAAGGGTGATTTAGCGGTTTGGATCAGAAATTGGCTAGCTGAAAGAAGACAGAGGATGGTGGATGATGGGAAATGATCATCCTGGAGTTCAGTTACTAATGGTGTACCACAAGGATCTGTTTTGGGTCCACTGCTGTTGTCATTTTTAATAAATTACCTGGATGAGGGCATAGAAGAATTGGTTAGTAAATTTGTGGATGACACTAAGGTTGGTGGATTTGTGGATAGTGCTGAAGGATGTTGCAGGTTACGGAGGGATGTAGATAAACTGCAGAGCTGTGCTGAGAGATGGAAAATGAAGTTTAATGTGGAAAAGTGTGAGGTGATTAACTTTTGGAAGGGGTAAAAAGAATGCAGAGTACTGGGTTAATGGTAAGATTCTTAGTAGTGTAGATGAGCAGAGAGATCTTGATGTCCAGGTACATAGATCCCTGAAAGTTGCCACCCAGGTTGATAAGTTTGTTAGAAGGCATACAGTGCGTTAACTTTTATTGGTGGAGGGATTGGGTTTTGGAGCCACGAGGACATGCTGCAGCTGGTGCGGCCACACTTGGCGTATTGCATATTGTTGTGATCACCGCATTGTAGGAAGCTTTTGAAAAGCTGCAGTGGAGATTTACTAGGATGTAGCCTGATATGAAGGGAAGGTCTTATGAGGAAAGGTTGAGGGACTAGAGGCTGTTTTTGTTAGAGAGAAGAAGATTGAGAGTTGACCTAATTAAGACATATAAGATAAGAACAGGGTTAGATAGGATGGACAGTAACAGCCTTTTTCCTTGGATGTTGAAGGCTAGCATGAGGGGACCTAGATTTAAATTGAAGGGTGATACATATAGGACGAATGTCAGAGGTAGTTTCTTTGCTCAGAGAGTAGTAGGGACTGTGGAATGCACTGCCTGCAACAGTAATAGACTCACCAACTTTAAGGGCATTTAAATGGTCATTGGATAAACATATGATGAAAATGGAATAATGTAGGTTTCAGATTGGTTCCACAGGCTGGCGCAACATCGAGGGCCGAAGGGCCTGTACTGCACTGTTAATGACTGTAAAAATGGTACGGCAATTATCACAGGGGATTTTAATTTACATGTAGATTGGTCAAACCAGCTCAGTCAGGACAGCCTTGAGGAGGAGTTCAGATTAGAGTAGTGCTGGAAAAGCACACACATCAGGTAGCATCCGAGAAGCAGGAAAATCGGCATTTTGGGCAAAAGCTCTTCATCAGGAATGAGGTTGGGAGCCTCAGAGGTGGAGAGCTAAATGGAGGAGGATTTCATTGAATGTATCCCTGATACATTCTGTTGAAGAAAGCTAACGGAACCAACGAGGGAGCAAGCTATCCCAGATCTGGTCTGTATAATGTGACAGGAATAATTAATGACTGCATAGTTAGGGATCCCCTTGGAAGGAGTGTCACAGTATGTTTAAATTTAGAATACAGATGGAGAGTGGGAAGACAAAACCCAATACCTGTGGGTCCTGTGTTTGAACAAGGGGGACTCCAATAGAATGAGTGAAGACTTGGCTAAAGTAAACTGGAAACAAAGATTTAATGGTGGGACACTTGGGGAGCTGTGGAGGATGTCCAAAGCAATTTTTGAAAGTGCTCAGCAAAAGTACATTCTAGTGAAAAGGAAGGCCCGTCAGAAAAGGGGTCATCTGCCATGGGTGTAGAAGGAAATAAGGGAGGCTATCAAATTGAGAGAGAAGGCATACAAAGAGGCCAAAAACAGCATGAAACTAGAAGATTTGGAAAACTTTAAAGATCAACGGAAAGCCACAAAAAGGGGTACATAGAAAAGTAAGATAGAACATGAGAACAGACCAGCACAGAATATAAAGACATATAGCAAAAATCTCTATAAATGTATAAACCAATAAAGTGTGTCTAAACTCAACATTGGTCCTTTAGAGGATGAAAAAGGGCATTTAGTTATGTGACATAATGAAATGGTCGAGTCATTGAACAGGTATTTTGTATTGGTCTTCACAGTGGACCACACTAGTAACATGCCAGTAATTGACAAAGAGACGAAGGTAGGTGAGGACCTGGCAACAATCATTGTTACAGAAGAGCTAGTGTTGGGCAGGCCTACACAGCTAAGAATACACGAGTCTCCTGGTCCTGATGGAATGCACCTCAGGGTACTAAAAGAGATGGCAGGTAATTTTCCAAAATTCGCTGGCCTCTGGACAGTCCCAGCAGATTGGAAAACTGCAAATGTGATGCGACTGTTTAAAAAGGAGGTTGACAAAAGATGGGGAATTATAGACCAGTTAGCTTAACCTCTGTAGTGGGGAAGATGCTTGAGTCTATTAGCAAGGAAGAAATAGCAGGGCACCTTGATAGAAATTGTCCTGTTGGACAGACTAGCATAGGTTCATGAATGGCAGGTCATGCTTGATAAACCTTTTGGAATTCTGAGTTCATAGAAGGTGGACAGTGGGGACCCAGTGGATGTGGTGTACCTAGATTTCCAAAAGACCTTTGACAAGGTGCCACACAAGAAGCTGCTGCATAAGAAAAGGATGCATGGCATTAGGGGTAGAGTATTAGCATGAATAGAGGATTGGATGACTAACAGGAAGTAAAGAGTGGGGATAAATGAGTGCTATTCTGGCTGGCAATCAGTGACTAGTGGTGTGCCTCAAGAATCGGTGTTGGGACTGCAATTATTTACAATTTATATAGCTGATTTGGAGTTTGAGTAAGGTGTCAAAGTTGGCAGACGTCGCTACAATGATTGTGCAGAGGACTGTGAAACTTTGCAGAGGAACATAGATACATTGAGTGAATGGGCAAAGGTCTGGCAGATAGAATACAGTGTTAGTAAGTGTGAAATCATCCATTTTGGTAGGAGTATCAGTAAAAAAGATTATTACTTGAATGGTAAAACGTCGCAGCATGCGACTGGATGTCCTTTTGCATGAAACACAGAAGGCTGGTCTTCAGGTACATCAAGTAATTAGGAAGGCATATAGAATTTTGTCCTTCGTTGCCAAAGAGATTGAGTTTAAAAGCAGAGCGGTAATATTACAGCTGTACAAGGTCCTGGTGAGGCCACACCTAGAATATTGTTGTCAGGTTTGGTCTCCTTACTTGAGAGAGGAAGTACTGACACTGGAGGGGGTGCAGATGAGATTCACCAGGTTTATTCTGGACTTGAGAGGGCTGACTTATGAGGAGAGACTCAGTAGATTGGGACTATATTCATTGGAATTCAGAGAAATGAGGGGGGATCTTATAGAAACATGTAAAATTATGAAGAGAATGGATAGGATAAAGTAGAAAAGATGTTTCCACTGGCAGGTGAAACTAGGACAAGAGAGCATAGCCTCAAGAGGGAGCAGATTTATGACTGACTTGAGAAGGAACTTCTTCACCCAGAGGGTTGTTAATCTATGGAATTCCTTGCCCAGGAAAGTACTTAATGCTAGTTCAGTAAACGTTTTTAAAGCTAAGGTAGTTTTGTTTTTGAAAAATAAAGGAATTAAAGGATACAGTGAGAGGGTGGGTAAGTGGTTCTGAGCCATGAGCTTATTGAGTGGTGGAGCAGGCTCAAAGGGCTGGATGGCCTAATTCTGCTCCTCATTCTTATGTTCTGTAAGATCACTATGCCATCACCACCTCAATGGACGGTGAATTGATCTGTGGAGTTTGCAAATGCCTGCTTCATGTATTTGCTACTTCAGTGTTCCAGATAGAAACACATGTGGACCCCACAATTTAGATTGTCCCATCAGTCTAACACTGACTCCATCCCTGGGCTCTTTCCCAGTTATTTTCAGTTCTATTTCACACCCAGAGAATGACAAAATGAAATTGGGGAAAACTAGTGAACACTGTCAGGGTTATGCCTCATAACAAGGTACCCCCTCAGAACCGCCGTGTTCCCTTTCCCCATCGCATTGCTCTAACAGCCAACTCCCCATGCCATCCCTCACCATCCAATGTGGAAATTAGTGATATTGAACTTTACTTAAATCATCCTTCCTGCTTCCTGAGCCCTGGCATTATCTCTCAACGATACCATCTTTGCTTCTCCACATTCCTTCTATGGAGACCACAGTAAAGCCACTCTCATCGCCTACCATGCCTCCACTACTGTTCCACATACCCATCGTTTGCTTTATCCTCACCCAACACCCTCTTTTCTCACACTTCTGCAAATTACTCTGTTTCTGCATCTGCCCCAGGCTTGTGTCCCCACCACTTTGTCTCACAGCTTGTACAGGTCCCAACCCAATTACTAACATGGCTATTTTGTTGAATGAGCATGCTGTATGTTTGCCACATGTGCAAATGGTGCATGCTGTAGGTATTACATCTCAACGTGCCATACAACAAGAACACTCCTTCTCCTGGACAGATCTCTACTGTCAGACAGTATGTCTGTGCCTATGCTAAATATCACAAAAATATTACACCACTAATAGCTTTCAGATCTGTTGATGCACCGACATGCTAATAGGTGTGACACACTGTGAGCATGCAGGTTGGTGCAAAGTGACTAAGTGCTAAGAGAGCAAGTGAGCAGCCCTGAAATCCAGCCTGGTCCAATCTTTGAGCTGGGTACCCATCCCTGTATGAATAATATCCTTGTAGCAGCCTTTAAATCTACTTGCTAATGCACCACACAATGAAAGTCTATGCTTCATAACAGCCTACAGATTCAAAGAGATAGCACGATGATTGAAGGGGGTTGGCAAAAGTTGGATACCTATGCCTATCGACGAGTGATGTGTGTGACTAGTGCCCCCTGGATCATGTCCTGAAGTGGTGTTTGGTGCTGAGTAACATGTAGGCTCCTCAATATCAGTAGTGAGCTAAAGTCACCAGACTGCCATGACGAGAAATCTTGATGTGTGGCTTGTTTAGCACATTTTGGTATGATGGGAGGCTAAATATTAATGAGGTATGTTACCGCATTAAAAAGATATTTAACAAACAAAAATCTCCCTTAATTCACAGCTCACCACTGTCTAGTGCACAACACACCTCACCACTCTACAATGCATAAACAAACGACAAGTTACTTCTAACGTTGTGACAGTCCTCACCAAACTTCTTGTACGATTTCTGCCACATTTCTGCCATAGCCCATGTCACTCAGATCTCTATACGATTCTGCCCATAGAGTATGGAAGTGAAAAAGCTTTGCTGAATGTCTATGAACTTGTTTGAGCCCATTATGTCATAAGTCACACAACACCGGGTTATAGTCCAACAGGTTTATTTGAAGTCACAAGCTTTCATAGCACTGCTCCTTCATCGGATGAAGTAAAGGGAAGCACACAGGCACAGAATTTATAGGCAGGTGTGAGTGGAGTATTGATAGGCTGAATAACAAGTTTCTGCAGGTGATCAAAAGTGTCAGATGGTGTGAGTAAAGTGTCAGCAGCTGAACGGCAAGTGAAGGGATGACTTATGATCTGTTTAATTGTGGCTGAGAGATAATTACAAAAATTTTAAAATAAGATGATTCTGGAGATAAACCAAATGGCTAAAATACTGTGATACGAGTATACGAGTCACATGCCGACAGTCCAACGAATGTTACAAGTAATCAAACACTGCACAACCTAATGAAGGCAGAGAGATCATAACAAGTTGTGAAGGTGATTGTGTCAAAACAGGAGGGTAAGGAAGATTTTACAAATACAGAACAGTATGGTGGAGTTAGATGTTGTGTAACATAAACCCAAGATCACAGTTACGGCCATTTTCGTGCGTGTGGAACTTGGCTATCAGTTTCTGCTTGGAGATTCTGTTTTGTTGTGTATCTCTAAGGCTGCCTTGGAGGATACTTAATTGAAGATCAGAGACTGAATGTCCTTGAGCACTGAAATGTTCCCAAATTGAGAGGGAACACTTCTGCCTTGTGATTGTTGTGAGGTGTCCATTGTCGTAGCGTCTACATGGTGTCACCAATATATCAAGCATTCTTGCCTGTAGCCTATGAAGTAGACAATATTGGCCAAGTCACATGGGTATCTACAGTGTACATGGTTAGTGGCATTCCCACATATGATGCCAGTATCCATGTCAATGATCTGGCATGTCTGCAAAGAGGTTGCTGTGGCAGGTTGTGTGGTATTGTGATCAATGCTGTCCTGAAGGCTGGGTAGTTTGTTGCAAATGATGATCTGCTTAAGGTTTGACAGTTGTTTGAAGGTGACAAATGGAAGCTTAGGGATGGCCCTGGTGAGATGTTCGTCACAGATCTGGGGTTTCTTGCTTGATTTTAAAGTTAAAGTGAGGGGTTTGTGAAGCAAATGCTTCACACCATGTCATGAGGTTCTTTGCAGTTGAATATCTAGGAAGTTAGTTCTCAGATGTTATGAAGATGTGGGTGTACTGTACCTTTAAGTTAGTTAAAAAGAGAGTTGAAAGCTAGCAGAAGTGTTCAGAACAAGATACAATGTAACATGTGGCCCAGCAGCTAGGGTAGCTGGTTGCCTGGAAATGACAAAACAAATTCGAATTAGGCCAATCAGTTTAAATTATACCCCGAAAATTTTGACAATCTTAAATGCCGATACACAATCCGATGCTTTGGGGGTATAAGACCAGGGAAAATTCAACAGTTGCCATAGGACCAACAGATGTAGACCTGCTGTCAGAATTCTCCGAGAAGGACCTGCCTAGAGAAGGAGTTTGCACAGACACAAACATCACCACTGACCTGGAGAGCAAATCTGCTAAGAGAAATAGACGGCTGGCTGGTTTTGAATTTGAATTTTTCAGTAAATCAGTTTTATCAGACTAGTATTATACAAGGGAAGGTAAAAGATAGGTTAGAGAAAGGAGTTGTAAATATTTGTTAGTTAATTATTCTCTATTGTGCTTTAAGAAATAAAATTATTAGTTTTTATTTTAAATCATTCTTGGCCTCTTGAATTTTCACAGATTACTGCATGGGATAAATCATTTCTGTGTTGCTGGTTTACATTAAGCAAGAGGTTTACCCATATTGTAACACAGGAGAACTTTGAATCTTGAATAGATTATGTAATTTGACTGCCTGATCACTTCCAGTCGGCTTGAGTCTGATTTCCAGACTAGTTGTTGACTGGTTTCTTTGGATGACTGCTGTATCTGCCTACAACTAAATTCTAGCTGATCATTTAGTCACACAAAGAAAGCATGTAGCTGTTCACAGGTTCAAGGTCTTCCATCTCCCCATCCATCTACCCTCTTTCCCCATCCCCATCTGTCCTTTTGTTCCCCTCCCCCACCTCCTGACCCATTTCAGACCTCTCCCCTCCCGACATCCTTTCTCCTATGCACACATTTGTGCTCTCTAATCTCTTACAGTCCTCTACTCTACTCTACTCTACTCCAACCATCCTGTCCCCAACCCCAAACCTACTCAATCCATCCTCTCTCAGCAATACGAAATATGAACATACTATTGAATCTGAACATTCAGCCTGAGGGCTAGTGTTGTGACTAGATGGAAGGAAGGAGTTGTGGTACATTGAGCGGTCACAGAGGTTGATCTGAAATGGCATGTGAGCATTCATTTACTGAAATGAGCCATCCAGATGAGAAACTTCTTCTGGCACTGCAGCAAGGTGCTAGGCACTAGGATTTGACCTCAAAGCTGCTTGTTTCCATGTAGTCCAGGATACCAACCAGGCCTCCAGAGAGAAACATTGCCTCACTTTTCATGTTCACACCCTTGATCAAATCTGCTTTGCTGAAGTGCAGATCACTGAAGCTGTTTTGGTCTTTCAATTACATTCCTTAAATTTTCAGCATCAACAGTTAACAGTGTTAATGAGACTGCTTTTAGAACATAGAACATTACAGTGCAGTACAGGACCTTCGGCCCTTGATGTTGCACTGACCTGTGAAACCAATCTGAAACCCATCTAATCTACACTATTCCATTGTTATCCATATGCCTATTCAACAACCATTTAAATGCCCTTAAAGTTGGTGAGTCTACTATCGTTGCAGGCAGTGTGTTCCACGCCCTTACTACTCTCTGAGTAAAGAAACTACCTATCTATCACCCCTCAATTTAAAGCTATGCCCCCTCATGCTAGCCATCACCATCTGAGGAAAAAGGCTCCCAGTGTCCACCCTATCTAATCCACTGATTATCTTATATGTCTCAATTAAGGCACCTCTCAACCTTCTATCTAACAGAAACAGCCACAAGTCCCTCAGCC
Source organism: Chiloscyllium plagiosum (assembly GCF_037043375.1). NCBI lineage: Eukaryota > Metazoa > Chordata > Chondrichthyes > Orectolobiformes > Hemiscylliidae > Chiloscyllium > Chiloscyllium plagiosum. The sequence goes on from NW_028270151.1 coordinate 92,098,905, forward strand.
TTTCCTCACAAGACCTTCCTTCCATACCAGGCAACATCCAAGTTAATCTCCTCTGCACCCTTTCAAAAGCTTCAACATCCTTCCTTTCATGCGGTGACCAGAACTGTACGCAATACCCCAAGTGCATCCGCACCAGAGTTTTGTACAGCATGACCTCATGGTTCTGAAACTCAATGCCCCGACCAATAAAAGCTAACACACTGTACGCTGCCTTAACAACCTTGTCAACCTGGGTGGCAACTTTCAGGGATCTATGTACCAAGACACCAAGATCTCTCTGCTCATATACACTCCCAAGAATTTTACCATATGCCCATTACTCTGCATTCCTTTTACCCCTTCCAAAGTGGATCACCTCATTATTTTCCGCATTAAACTCCATTAGCCACTTCCCAGCCCTGCAGCTTATCTATGTCCCTCTGTAACCTACAACATCCTTTGTCACTATCCACAACTCTACCGACTTTAGTGTCATCTGCAAATTTACTAACCCATCCTTCTACCCTCTTAATCCAGGTCATTTGTATAAATGACAAACAACAGTGGACCCAAAACAGATCCTTGCGGTACCCCCCTAGTAACTGACCTCCAGGATGAATATTTCCCATCAACCACCATCCTCTGTCATCTTTCAGCTAGCCAATTTCTGATCCAAACCACTAAACCACCCTCAATTCCATGCCTCTGTATTTTGTGCAATCGTCTACTGTGGGGCACCATATCAAATCCCTTACTGAAATCCATATACACCACATTACCCTCATCCACCTGTTTGGTCACCTTCTCAAAGAACTCAGTAAGGCTTGTGAGGCATGACCTACTCTTCACAAAACAGTGTTGACTATTCCTAATCAACTTATTAATCTCTACATTATTATAAATCCTATCTCTTATAACCCTTTCCAACACTTTACCCACAAGTGAAGTAAGGGTCACAATTTCCAGGATTGTCTCTACTCCTCTTCTCGATAAGGGAACAACATTTGCTATCCTCCAGTTTCTGACACTATTCTTGTAGACAATGACGACATAACGATCAAAGCCAAACGCTCGGCAATCTTCTCCCTGGCTTCCCAGAGAATCCTAGGATAAATCCCATCTGGCCAAGGGGACTTATCTATTTTTACACTTTCCAGAATTGCTAACACCACCTCCTTGTGAACATCAAACCTGTCTAGACTAGTAGCCTATATCTCAGTATTTTCCTCGACCACATTGTCTTTTTCTAGTGTGAATACTGACGAAAAATTTTCATTCAGCGCTTCTCCTATCTCCTCTGACTCCATGTACAGTTTCCCATTCCCATTGGCCCTAATCTTATTCGAGTCATTCTTTATTCCTGATATACCTATAGAAAGCTTTAGGGTTTTCCTTGATCCTATCTGCCAGCAACTTCTCATGTCCCCTCCTGGCTTCTCTTAGCTCTCTCTTTCAGTTTTTCTTGGCTAACGTGTGACTCTCAAGCACCCTAAATGAGCCATCACATCTCATCCTGTCCTAATTTGGAGTTGCCGGTGTTGGACTGGGATGTACAAAGTTAAAAATCACACAACACCCGGTTATATTCCAACAGGTTTAATTGGTAGCACTAGTTTTCAGAGCACCGCTACTTCATCAGGTGGTTGTGGAGGACACAATTGTAAGACACAGAATTTATAGCAAAAGTAAGCCTTCTTCTTCCTCTTGACAAGAGATTCAATGTCTTTAGTAAGCCACGGCTTCCGTGCGTAACAACGTCCTCCTGCCTAACCAGTACATAGTTATTAAGGACCCACAGTAGCTGGTCCTTGAATAAGCTCCACATTTCAACTGTGCCCATTCCCTGTAGTTTCCTTCCCAATCCTATGCATTCTAAATCTTGCCTAATCACATCATAATTGCCTTTCCCCCAGCAATAAGACTTGCCCTGCAGTATATACCTATTCCTTTCCATCACTAAAGTAAATATTACCAAATTGTGGTCACTATCACCAAAATGCTCACTTACCTCCAAATCTAACACTTGGCTGGGTTCATTACCTAGTATCAAATCCAATGTGGCCTCACCCCTTGTTGGCTTGTCTACATATTGTGTAAGGAAACCCTCCTGCACACACTGGACAAAAACTGACCCATCTAAAGTACTTGAACTATTGTATTCCCAGTCAATATTTTGAAAGTAAAAGCCCTCCTAACAACTACCCTGTTACTCTCACTCATGTCCAGAATTATTAGATTAGATTACTACAGTGTGCAAACAGGCCATTCGGCCCAACAAGTCCACACCGACCCACCGAAGTGCACCCACCCAGACCCATTCCCCTACACCTAACACTACGGGCAATTTAGCATGGCCAAATCACCTAACCTCTACATTTTTGGACTGTGGAAGGAAACCGAAGCACCTGGAGGAAACCCACGCAGACACTGGGAGAATGTGCAAACTCCACACAGTCAGTCGCCTAAGGCGGGAATTGAACCTGGGTCTCTGGCGCTGTGAGGCCTTTGCTATCCTTTCCTTGACATCTCTGGAACTATTTGGAGGCCTATAGAAAACTCCCAACAGAGTAACCTCTCCTTTCCTGTTCCAAATCTCAGCCCATACTACCTCAGTCGATGAGTCCTCATATGTCCTTTCTGCCACCATAATACTGTCCTTGACTAACAGTGCCACACCACCCTCTGTCTTACCATTTTCTCTGTTCTTACTGAAACATCTAGCTTCCGGAACTTGCAATAATCTTTCCTGTCCCTGCTGTACCCATGTCTCTGAAATGACCACAACATCAAGGTACCATGCAACAACCCATGCTGCAAGTTTGCCTACTTTATTCCTGATGCTCCTGGTGTTGAAGTAGACACACTTCAAACCACTTTCCTGCCTGTCAGTGTCTTCTTGTGATCTTGAAATCTCATTTCTGACTTCACGACTCTAATCATCCTGTATACTCGAGCAACAATTTAGGTTCCCATCTTCCTGCTGAAAATTAGTTTAAATGCACCCGAAGAGCATGAACAAATTTGCCCTCCAGGATATTGGTATCCCTCTGGTTCAGGTGAAAACCATCCTCTTTTTAGAGGTCCCATCTGCCTCAGAAAGAGCCCCAATTATCCAGAAAACCAAAATCCTCTCTTCGGCACCATCTGTGCAGCCACGTATTCAACTCCTCTTTCTCTAGGATGTAGGTTTGCTCGCTGAACTGTAGGTTTGATATCCAGACGTTTCGTTACCTGGCTAGGTAACATCATCAGTGGCGACCTCCAAGTGAAGCGAAGCTGTTGTCTCCTGCTTTCTATTTATATGTTTGTCCTGGATGGGGTTCCTGGGGTTATGGTGATGTCATTTCCTGTTCGCTTTCTGAGAGGTTGATAGATGGTATCTAGATCTATGTGTTTGTTTATGGCGTTGTGGTTGGAGTGCCAGGCCTCTAGGAATTCTCTGGCATGTCTTTGCTTAGCCTGTCCCAGGATAGATGTGTTGTCCCAGTCGAAATGGTGGTTTTTTTCATCCATGTGTAGGGCTATGAGGGAGAGAGGGTCGTGTCTTTTTGTGGCTAGCTGGTGTTCGTGTATCCTGGTGGCTAACTTTCTTTCTGTTTGTCCTACATAGTGTTGGTGGCAGTCCTTGCATGGAATTTTGTAGATGACGTTGGTTTTGTCCATGGATTGTACTGGGTCTTTAAAGTTTGTTCTTTAAAGTATTCTCTTCCTACATATGTCGTTGGTGCCTATGTGGAGCATGACTTGGGGCTGTTCCCCCGCCTCCTCAAGGATCCCAAAACCACAATCAGAGACATCACGAACCCTGGCACCTGGGAGGCAACGCACCAAATGTGAGACTCTCTCATTCCCACAGAACCTCCCATCTGTCCCCAGTGACTAATGCTCTGTTCCTCTTCCCCCTTCCCTTCTGATCAACAGGGACAGACTCTGTGCCCCATTGATTAGCCCTGGTAAGTTGTCCCTCCAACAGTATCCAAAATGGTATATTTTCTGTTGAAGGAAATGACCACAGGGGTTCTCTGCACTACCTGCCAGTTCCCTTTCCATCCACTGACTGTAACCCATCTACTTCCTCCTTTTACCTGAGGTGTGACGACCTCACTGTGACTCCTCTCAACAACCCCCTCCGCCTCCCGAATGATCTGAAGTTCATCCAGCTCCAGCTCCAGTTCCCTAATGTGGTTTTCAAGGAGTTGGAGTTGGGTACACTTCCCACAGACGCAGTCAGCAGGGACACTACTGGTGACCCTTACTTCCCACATTCTGCAGGAGGAACATTCAAGTGTCCTAACGTCCATTCCCACTGTTCTAATTCCCAATGAGGCGACTGAAAGACAAAAAAACTTTTTCAGAACTGGAAGTGTGTTGCAGGTCATACTTTTCTCAGTTGCTGCTGGGGTCCTGGTTATGGTGCAGTCAGTGACATAGTTCAGTTCTCAGGAATCATTTAAATGAGGACAGCTTGGGCTTTGTGTGTTGTGGCCATAGTTTGATTCAGGCAGATCACAAATTGTGATATCCGAGAAAAGGATGAAACAAATTTACGCTCTGATATTTAAAGCTATCATTGAGAAAAACATTTTAATGTTTATGCAAGGAAGGATTGAAGGGATATGCATTCACTGCCAGGTTAGGTCTGTCTCATTTCATTTCTACATTTCATCCTAGGTCATTTCTCATTTTGGGTATTTAATCTTCAGATCTCACAACTTTGTTTTGTAGAAGTCAGGAAGCGAGGCTGATATGCTAAGTGAGATGGACGAACAAAAAATGGAAGAAATGTCACTCAAAGAATTCATCAAGAGTAAGTCAAGTTGAAGACATTTTGAACAAATATGTGAGTCTACCTTGATCCTGTCTTGTCTATCAAAGCAGCAGCTGATAGCTACAATTCTGCTGTCCTTTGTATAGTTTCTGCTCTGATATCTGGAAACGGCAACTTAGGAATTCTCTGCCCTGTTTTGTGATGTCTCTGCTCTGGATTGGATCTGGTTTGCATGCTTTCCGCAAGCTATGATGTGGAGGTGCCGGTATTGGGCTGGGGTGGACAAGGCAGAACTCACACGACAACAGTTATCATCCAACAGGTTTACTTGAAATCACAAGCTTCGGAGCGCTGCTCCTTTGTCAGATGATGAAGCGGGGCTACACTTCTGGCTTTCTCCATAATCTAGTTTGTGTGCTTACAGGCTTGCACACATTTGATAAGGTGGTATTGAAGATAGTATTGGATAACTAATAGAAGACAACTATAAAATAAAAGAAATAAAGAACTATGGATGTCAGACCCATGGAGTTTCATAGAATCATAGAATGCCAACAATGTAGAACCAGGCCATTCAATCCATCAGGTCCACATCAATCCTCCAAAGACCATCTCACCCAGACCCAGTTTCCCCTCACCCAACTTACCCTATCCCTACAACCCTGCATTTCCCATGGCTAACCTATTAGCCTACACATCACTGGACACTATTGGCAATCTATCTCAGCCAATCCAGCAACCTGCACATCTTTGAGTTCAGTTGTATTTCTAGTCAATTATATGTCCCCAGGACGTTGGCAATGGAAGATTCAGTGGTTGAATGTCATGTGGCAGTGGTTAAACTTTATCATCTGGAGATAGTCATTGCCTGGATTTTGTGTTGCATGGATGTTACTTGCCACTTCACAGCCCAAGCCTGGATATTGTCCTGATGTTGTTGCATTTGAACATGGACTGCTTCAGCATCTGAGGAGTCGTAAATGGTGCTGATCGTTGTTCACCAATAATTGCACATCTCCATTTCTGAACTTATGATGGAGAGAAGGTCATTGAAGAAGTTGCCGAAGGTGGCTTGGCTGAATACTAGAGGAACTCCAGTGGAGGTGCCCTGAGGTTGAGATGACTGACCTCCAACATTTTCCTATGTGCCAGGTATGACTCCAACCATCAGAGTTTGCAGCTGATTGCCAATAACTCCAGCTTTGCTCGAACTCTTTGATGCCAGTCTCAGTCAAGTATATCCTTGATGTCAAGGGCTGCCACTCTCACTTTACCTCTGTAAAACTGCTCTTTTGTCCATATGATTTTTGAGAAGATCTGTAGCTCAGGCTGAGGTTCAGGTTGTAGGTTTGCTCGCTGAGCTGGTAGGTTTGTTCTCAGACATTTCGTCACCATGCTCGGTTACATCAGTGAACCTCCGGTGAAGCGTTGGTGTTCTGCCCCACTTTTTATTTGTGTGTCTTAGTCTGTTAAGGTGGGTGCTATCATTTCTGGTTCTTGTTCTCAGAGGTTGGTAAATGGAGTCCAATTCAATACATTTATTGATGGAGTTCCAGTTTGAATGTGAGGCCAGTGCATGTCTCTTTTTAGCCTATCCTAGGATGGATGTGTTGTCCCAGTTGAAATGATGTCCTTCTTTGTCTGTGTGTAAGGATACTAGTGATAGTGAGTCATTTCTTTTGGTGGCTAGTTGATGTTAGAACATAGAACATAGAACATAGAAGAATACAGCGCAGTACAGGCCCTTGGGCCCTCGATGTTGCGCCGATCCAAGCCCACCTAAACTACACTAACCCACTATCCTCCATATACCTATCCAATGCCCTCTTAAATGCCCATAAAGAGGGAGAGTCCACCACTGTTACTGGCAGGGCATTCCATGAACTAACGACTCGCTGAGTGAAGAACCTACCCCTAACATCAGTCCTATATCTACCCCCCCTTAATTTAAAGCTATGCCCCCTTGTAATACCCGACTCAATACGCGGGAAAAGGTTCATACTGTCGACCCTATCTAACCCCCTAATCATCTTGTACACCTCAATCAAGTCACCCCTAAACCTTCTTTTCTCTAGTGAAAACAGCCCCAAGTGCCTCAGTCTTTCCTCATACGATTTTCCTTCCATACCAGGCAACATCCTGGTAAACCTCCTCTGCACCCGTTCCAGTGCCTCCACATCCTTCCTATAGTATGGCGACCAAAACTGCACACAATATTCCAGATGCGGCCGTACCAGAGTCTTATACAACTGCATCATGACCTCAGGACTCCGGAACTCAATTCCTCTACCAATAAAAGCCAGTACGCCATATGCCTTCCTCACCGCACTATTTACCTGGGTGGCAACTTTCAGAGATCTGTGTACATGGACACCAAGATCCCTCTGCTCATCCACACTACCAAGTATCCGACCATTAGCCCAGTACCCCATCTTTTTGTTATTCTTCCCAAAGTGAATCACCTCGCACTTAGCTACATTGAATTCCATCTGCCACCTTTCTGCCCAGCTCTGCAGCTTCTCTATATCCTGCTGTAACCTGCCACATGCTTCCTCACTGTCAACAACTCCTCCGACTTTCGTATCATCCGCAAACTTGCTCACCCAACCTTCTAACCCCTCTTCCAGGTCATTTATAAAAATGACAAACAGCAATGGTCCCAAAACAGATCCTTGCGGAACACCGCTAGTGACGGCACTCCATGAAGAAACTTTGCCATCAACTACTACCCTCTGTCTTCTTCCATCCAGCCAATTCCTAATCCAAACCTCCAACTCACCCTCAATGCCATATCTCCGTATTTTCTGCAGTAGCCTACCATGGGGAACCTTATCAAACGCCTTACTAAAATCCATATATACCACATCTACCGCTTTCCCCTCATCAACCTCCTTCGTCACCTTTTCAAAGAATTCAATAAGGTTTGTGAGGCACGACTTGCCCTTCACAAAACCATGCTGACTATCCTTGATCACATTATTCCTATCCAGATGTGCATAAATCCTATCCCTTACAATTCTCTCTAAGACTTTGCCCACAACAGAAGTGAGACTCACCGGCCTATAGTTACTAGGGCTATCCCTACTCCCCTTTTTGAACAAGGGAACCACATTTGCTATCCTCCAGTCTTCTGGGACTACTCCTGTAGACAAAGAGGACATAAAAATCAAGGCCAATGGCTCTGCAATCTCCTCCCTTGCTTCCCAGAGAATCCTAGGATAAATGCCATCAGGCCCAGGGGACTTATCTATTTTCACCTTTTCCAGGATTTCCAACACCTCTTCTCTACATACCTCAAAGCCATCCATTCTACTTATTTGTGCCTCAGTATTCTCATCGACAACAATGCCCTGTTCCTGAGTGAATACTGAAGAAAAGTATTCATTCAGTGTCTCCCCAATCTCTTCAGCCTCCACACGCAACTTCCCCCTACTATCCTTGACTGGACCTATTCCTACCCTAGTCATTCTTTTATTCCTAACATACCTATAGAAAGCCTTAGGGTTTTCCCTAATCCTATCTACTAAGGACCTTTCATGTCCCCTCCTTGCTGCTTTTAGCTCTCTCTTCAGGTCCTTCCTGGCTACCCTATAACTCTCAATCGCCCCAATTGAACCTTCACGTCTCATCTTGAGATAGGCCGCCCTCTTCCATCTAACAAGGGATTCCAATTCCTTATTAAACCACGGCTCCCTCGCACGACCCTTTCCTTCCTGCCTGACAGGTACATAATTATCAAGGACACTCAATAGTTGCCCCTTGAACAAGTTCCACATATCATTTACACTCTTGCCTTGGAGTCTACTTTTCCAAGCCACACATCCTAAGTCATGCCTCACCGCATCATAATTTCCCTTACCCCAGCTATAATTCTTGCCCTGTAGTACACACTTATCCCTCTCCATCACGAGTGTAAAAATCACCGAATTATGGTCACTATCCCCAAAGTGCTCACCTACCTCTAATTCTAACACCTGGCCTGGTTCGTTACCCAGAACCAAATCCAGTATGGCCTCACCTCTTGTTGGCCTGTCTACATATTGTGTCAGGAAACTCTCCTGCACACATTGAACAAACACTGACCCATCTAACGAACTTGAGCTATAGCTTTCCCAATCAATATCAGGAAAGTTAAAGTCCCCCATAACAACCACCCTATTACTGTCACTCATCTCCTGAATCACCTTCCCAATCCTTTCTTCAATGATTCTAGGACTATTAGGAGGCCTGTAAAAGACTCCTAACAGGGTGACCTCACCTTTCCTATTCCTAACCTCAGCCCAAACTACCTCAGATGGCAAGTCCTCATCCATCGTCCTTTCCACCGCTGTAATACTATCTTTGACAAGCAATGCCACACCTCCCCCTCTTTTACCCCCACCTCTGACCCGACTAAAACATTTAAATCCCGGAACCTGCAACAGCCAATCCTGTCCCTGTTCTAGCCATGTCTCCGTAATAGCCACAACATCGAAGTCCCAGGTACCAACCAACGCTGCAAGTTCACCTACCTTATTTCGTATACTTCTTGCATTGAAGTATACACACTTCAAGCCACTTCCCTGTTTACAGGCACCCTCCTTGGAAATTGATGCCATGTTCCTCACCTCCCTACACTCCAGGCCCTGCACCCTGAAGCTACAATCTGGGTTCCCATGCCCCTGCCGAGTTAGTTTAAACCCCCCCCAAGAGCACTAGCAAACCTCCCCCCAAGGATGTTCATGTGTCCTTGTGGCTAGTTTCCTGCCTATCTGTCCGATGTCGTGTTGCAGTCCTTGCAGGGTATGTTTTTGTAAACCATTAGTTTTGCTGGTTGTTACAGAGTCCTTTAGATTCATCAGTAGCTGTTTCAGTGTGTTGGTAGGTTTGTGGGCTACCATGATGCCAAGGGGTTGGAGTAGTCTGGTATGCATCTCTGCATTGTCTTTGATGTATGGTAATGTGGCTAGAATCTCTGGGCATATTGTGTCTTCTTTTTTGGGTTTGTTGTTTAAGAAGCGGCTGACTGTGCTTATCGGGTACCCATTGCTCTTGAATACGTTGTACAGGTATTCTTCTTCTTCTGCTGCTGCTCATAGTTCCTGGATGCTGCAATGTGTTGTGGCCTGTTTAAATAATTCCCTGATGTAGCTCCATTTGTGGGTGTTGGGATGATTGCTCCTGTAGTTGAGTATCTGGTCTGTGTACATTGCTTTCCTGTAGACACTGGTCTGCAGTTCTCCATTGATTGTTCGCTCCACTGTGACATCTAGGAAGGGGACTCTGTTGTTCTCTTCCTCTTTTGTGAAATTTATGGCAGTAAGGATGTTGTTAAAGATATTATAGGTTTCCTCTAATTTGTTCCATTTTATCCACACAGCATTTGGGTTGGATCGTGAGGAGGGCTATTTGTTCGGTTCTCTGTATTACTGCTTCTGCTAAGAATCCTGATATTAGTGATCCCATGGGTTGATTTGTTTGTAGGTCTTGTCATTGAAGATGAAGTGGGTAGTAAGGCACAGGTCTACTAGATTGAGGATGCTACCTTTGCTGATGGAGTTGATGCTGTCTGATGTTTGTGTCATTGGTTCATCTAGTAGTGAGGTCAGTGTTACTTTGGCCAGGCTGGTTTTACTTGATGTGAATGGGGCCACTGTGTCAAAGGAGACCATGGCTTTGTCCTCTTCTCTCTTGGTGTCTTTGATGTTCAGGAATTCCTAGCTAGAGTGGATGGAGTGGCATGAGTCTTCTACTAGGTATTTCAGTTGATGGTGAAGTTCCTTTGCTAGTCTGAATGTCTTTGTGCAGGGGTGTGACACTATGGATCTGAGGAGATCTGTCTTGTTAATTTTGCCTGATTTATGGAATTTTTTCAGAGATGCTGTGAAACGTTTTATTTGGTTGTGGAGTTGGGTCTATCACCACCTATTGGTAGGTGTCGGTATCTGTGAGCAGTGAGTTCACCTTTTCAATGTATTGTGTTCTGTTCAGGATGATGGTCAAGAGCCCTGTATCTGCAAGTAGGATTACAATGTTTCTGAGTATTCTGAGTCCTTCTTGAGCTTTCCTTTCTTCTTCTTGCTTAGTGTTGGTGCTACTGTCTGTCTGATGGTCTCTTGGGTTTCTTCTGTGAATCCTTTATCTTTTAGGATTGATTCCAATGCTGCTAGGATGCCCTTTTTGTCCACATCTGTAGTTGTTGTGTGTCCCTCTTACTAGGACAGCTTTTTCTGTGTCAATTAGTGGTTGGTCTGATAAGTTCCTAATCCAAGCTTTTGAATTGCCTGTGTTGTTCTTTTGTCCAGTTTTTCTTGTAGGGATAGTTTTTATTTTCATTTTCTTAGTCTGCTGTTTTTTGATGCTGATGGATTTTTCTAATATGTTTGTTCATTCCTGGTCAGTCACATTGGCGTACAAAGTTTTTTGGCAACAAAATTTCCTGTTTGTATTTGTGGAGTTGGTTGTGAGCATCATTAATCATTTTTCGGAACATTCTGTGGCTGTTCTGTTTTGATATTCTTCTGGCTTGTGGGGTGTTGAGAGGTGGATTGTACTTCAGACATTTTGGTAATACCTGTTTCTTGAAGCATTCATGTAGGAAATACAGTTGTTCATGGGTAGTGCTCAGTCGGATGGTGTTGCTTTCCCATCTTCGGGCTAGTTTGAGTGTATTGCATTCATTGGTGTTTGCAATTTTTGAGAAGATTCATAGCTCAGGTTGAGGTTCAGGTTGTATGTTTGCTCACTGAGCTGGTAGGTTTGTTCTCAGACATTTCATCACCAAGCTAGGTAACATCATCAGTGAGCCACCGGTGAAGTGCTGGTGATCTGTCCCACTTTCTATTTACATGTCTTTGTTTGTTAAGGTGGATGATATTATTTCCGGTCATTTTTCTCAGAGATTGATAAATGGGGTCCAAATCAATGTGTTTATTGGTGGAGTTCCAGGCTGAACCAAGGTAGTAATGAACTCAAGAGCTGAGTGGTCCTGGCGGATGTCTCAATTAAGTCACCTCTCAATCTTGTTCTCTCTAATGAAAGCAGCCTCAAGTCCCACAGCCTTTCCTCACAAGACCTTCCCTCCATACCGCCCAACATCCTGGTAAATATCCTCTGAACTCTTTTCAAAGCTTCCACATCCTTCCTATAATGCGGTGACCAGAACTGTATGCAATCCTCCAAGTGATTTATACAGCTGCAGCATAAGCTTGTAGCTCCAAAACTCAAACCCTCTACCAATAAACACCAACACACCATATACCTTCTTAACAACCCTATTAACCTGCGTGTCAACTTTCAGGGATCTATGTACATGGACACAGAGATATCTCTGCTCATCTACACTACCAAGTTTCTTACCATTAGCGCAGTACTCCGCATTCCTGTTAGACCTTCCAGAGTGAATCACCTCACCCTTTTCTGCATTAAACTCCATTTGCCACATCTCTGCAGCTTCTCTACGTCCCTCTGTGACCTGCAACGTCCTTTGGCACTATCCAAAACTCCACTGACCTTAGTGTCATATGCAAGTTTACTAACCCATCTTTCTAAGCACTCATTAAGGTCATTTATAAAAATGACAAACAGCAGTGGCCCCAAAACAGATCCTTGCAGGACACCACTAGTAACTGAACTCCAGGATGAACATTTCCCATCAACCACCACCCTCTGTCTTCTTTCAGCGAGCAAATTTCTGATCCAAACCGCTAAATCACTCACAATCCCATGCCTCCATATTTTGTGCCTACCATGGGGAACCTTATCAAACACCTTACTGAAATCCATATCCACCACATCAACCGCTTTACCCTGATCCACCTGTTTGGTCACCATTTCAAAGAACTCAATAAGGTTTGTGAAGCACAACTTATGATTCACAAAACTGTGTTGGTACATCCTAATCAACTTATTCCTCTCTAGATGAAGATAAATCCTATTCTTCCAATCCTTTCCAACATTTTACCCACAACCGAAGTAAAGCTCACTGGTCTATAATCACCAGGGTTATCTCTACTGCCCTTCTTGAACATGGGGCCAGCATGTGCTATCCTCCAGTCTTCTGGCAGTATTCCTCTAGTCAACGACAACATAAAGATCAAAGCCAAAGGCTCTGCAATCTCCTCCCTGGTTTTCCAGAGAATCCTAGGATTAATCCCATCCGGCCCAGGGGATGTAGCTATTTTCACACTTTCCAGAATTGCTAACACTTCTTCTTGTGAACCTCAATCGCATCTGGTTTCGTAGCCTGTATCTCAGTATTCTCCTCGACAATGTTGTCTTTTTCCAGTGTGAATACTGATGAAAAATATTAATTTCGCACTTCCCCTATCTCCTCTGACTCCATGCACAACTTCCCACTACTATCCTTGATTGGCCCTCATCTTACTGTAGTCTTTCTTTTATTCCTGATATCCCTATAGAAAGCCTTAGGGTTTTCCTTGATCCTATCTGCCAACTACTTCTCATGTTCCCTTCTGGCTCTTCTTAGCTCTCTCTTTAGGTCTTTCCTGGCTCACTTGTAACTTTCAAGTGCCTTAACTGAGCCTTCACATCTCATCCTGACATAAGCCTCTTCTTCCTCTTGAACAAGAGATTCAAATTGTTTAGTAAACCATGGCTCCCTTGCTCGACAACTTCCTCCCTGCCTGACAGGTACATACTTAACAAGGACACACAAGAGCTGTTCCTTGAACAAGCCCCACATTTGAATTGTGCCCACCCCTTGCAGTTTCCTTTCCCATCCTATACATCCTGAATCTTGCCTAATCACACCATAATTGCCTTTCCCCCAGCTATAACTCTTACCCTGCCATATATACCTATCCGTTTCCATCACTAAACTAAACATAACCGAATTGTGGCCACTATCACCAAAGTACTCACCTACCTCCAAATCTAACACATGGCTGGGTTCATTCCCCAGTACCAAATCCAAAATGGCCTCGCCCCTTGTTGGCCTGTCTATATACTGTGTCAGGAAACCCCTACTGCACACATTGGACAAAAACTGACCCATCTAAAGTACTTGAACAGTCAATATTTCCAGTCAATACTTGGAAAGTTAAAGTTCCCCATAACCGTTACCCTGTTACATTCACTCATGTCCAGAATTATCTTTGTTGTCCTTTCCTTGACATCTCTGGAACTATTCGGAGGCCTATAGAAAACTCCCAATAGGGTGACCTCTCCTTTCTTGTTTCTTACCTCAACCCATACTACCTCAGTAGATGAGTCCTCATACGTCCTTTCTGCCACTGTAATGATGTCCTTGACTAATAATGTGACAACTCCCCCTCTTTTACCATCTTCTCTGTTCTTACTTAGAGCAAAGGTCAGAGAAGATGGTAAAAGAGGGGGAAGTGTGGCATATTTAAGATAGACCATCCACTTGGCATTCTGACTGAAGATTGCTGTGAATGTTTCAGCCTGATCTGTTGGATTTCTGTGTTAGGTTCATTCATTGAGCGCCTCCTAGATTAATTTTTTAATTATTCACGACTGGATGTGGCAGAATTGCAAAGCTTACATCTGATCCATTGGTTGTGCATTGCTTAGGTTTATCTATCACTTACTGCTTGGTATGCATAGCCCTGTTTGGTAGCTTCACCAGGTTGACACTTCATTTATAGGCATGCACTCTCCATTGAACTAGGGTGCATCCCCTGACTTAATGATAATGGTTAAATGGGGGATATGCAAGACCAGAAGATTGCAGATTGAGCTGGAATACAAGTCTGCTGTTGTTGATGGCCCACACCACCTCATAGATGCCTAGGCTTCTTTCTAGATCTGTTCAAAGAGTGTCCTACTTAATACAATGATTGTTCCACACAGTATAATGGAAGGTATTCTCAGTGTGAAAGCAGAACTATACCACCACAACAACTGGTGTTGTCATTGACAGATTCATCTGCTGCAAACAGACTGGAAGGGATGAATTCAAGTATGTTTATCCCTGTTGCTGGTTCCCTCATCACCTGCTGCAGACCCAATCTAGTCCTTTAGGACCCAAGCAGTTCAATCAGTAGCACTGCTCTTGGTAGCAGACATTGAAATCCCTCATCCAGAGTATATTACGAACCCTTGCCACTTTCAGTGCTTTAAGTATTCTTCAACCTGGAGTATGATTCATCAACCAAGGGAATAATAATCAACAAAAGGTTTCTTTACCCAGGTTTAACCTGAAATCGTGAGACTTCATTGGGTCCAGAATCAATGTTGAGGACTCCGAGTGCAACTCTCTCCTGTCAATATATACCATTGTGCTACTACCTTTGCTAGGTCTTCCCTGCCTATGGGACAAGACATATGTAGAGATAGTGATGTTTGGGAAATTTTCTGTAAGGTATAATTCTGAGTCAGACTAGGTCAGTCTGTTGCGTGCCTAGTCTGTGAGACAGCTCTCCCAATTCTGGCACGAGCCCAGAGTGTTAGTAAGGAGGACTTTACAGGGTTTGCAGGATACTTCCCCTGTGTAGACCGATATCAGGTGGTCTGTCCAGTTTCAATGATTGATACAGTTGAGTGGCTTCATAGGCCATTTCAGAGTCAACCACATTGCTGTTGGTCTCGAGTCACACAGAATCCCTACAGAACAGTAACAGGCCATTTGACCCATCAAGTCTGCACTCACCATCCAAAAAGCATCTTACCCAGACCTATTCCCCCATTCCCTCCCTTGATCTTATTCATTGTAATCTTGCATTTGCATGAATGATCCAACTAACCTACATATCACTGGGCAATAGAGCAAGATCCATTTACCTAACCTGCATATCTTTAGACTGTGGGAGGAAACCAGAGCACCCAGAGGAAACCCATGCAGACAAGGGAGAACGTGTAATGCAGACAGTAGCCCGAAGGTGGAAGCATATCCAGGTCCTTGTCACTGTGAGGCAGTAGAGCTAACTACTGAACCATCGTGCCACCCTTTACATGTAGATGAGGATGGCAGAATTCCTTCCCTGGAGGGAATTAGTAAGTCAGATGGGTTTTTCCCCAATAATTGACAATGGTTCATGGTTATCATTAGATTCTTATTTCCAGATATGTTTATTTAATTCAAATTCCGACATTAGCAGGATTTGAACTCAGGTCTCTAGAACATTAGCTGAGTTTCTGGATTAATCGTCGAGTGACAAGGCTGTTGCCTTCCCTTCATTTATGGGCTTTATGGTCTGGCTTTCATGCTTCTGTATTCTGGTTTGTGAGCTCTGTGTGAAGTTGAGAAATTAAAATATATAACTTGAATTTGAAAGTAAGAATTAAGTGGGGATAATTGATAACAGCAGGAAAAAAAACCTTCTATTATACTTTTAAGCATTTATTTTATCAATACAGGAATGGTATGACTGCTCTGACTGGTATGAGTGCATTTCCTGGTCCATTTTACAGGATTTTCCTGTAACCTGGAGAACCACATCTGCAGGAAGTGGTATCTGTCAGCTACTACAGATCGAGATCCTGGTTTTGGAAGTCAGGAAGTAGCTAGGTTGACTGTGTTATGTGCAAAAGATTGAGAGGCTTGTAGACTGCACATGTGGTCACCCCTCAGCTTCAGAGTACTCAGGGAAAAAGAGAATATGTACCTACCAAGCAATCAAGAAAGTGGTGCAGGGGTCAGTCACACATATTCATCCAATTTTGAATTCTGATAGATCTCAGATAATCAGAAGTGTAAGGACAGAGAAGAAGGCCAGTTGGCCCATTCTGACTGCACTGAGGAGAATGATGGTTCATCAAGGGAGTGTCAGCCTTGGCTTAGCTGGACAGAGAGATTATAAGGGAGGTTAAAAGAAAAACTGTGATGGGATAGGAATTTAGTAGAACGAGATGTGAAGTCATGAGACATACTGGATTTTTAAGGACTTGACAGAGTGGGCGGCACGGTGGCACAGTGGTTAGCACTGCTGCCTCATAGCGCCAGAGCAGATTAAAGGGACCAGGTTTTCTCATACTTCCACACACATCATTTACTGTATCCATTGCTTCCGATGCGGTCTCCTCTACATTGGGGAGACTGGACGCCTACTCGCAGAGCGCTTCAGAGAACATCTCGGGGACACCTGCACCAATCAACCCCAACATTCCGTGGCTGAACATTTCAATCCCACCCCCCCCCCCACTCTGTCGAGGACATGCAGGTCCTGGGCCTCCTCCATCGCCAACTCCCTTGCCACCCCCGCCTGGAGGAAGAATGCCTCATTTTCTGTATCAGGACTCTTCAACCCTATGGCATCAATGTGAACGTCACCAGTTTCCTCATTTCCTGTCCCCCCACCTTACCCCAGTTCCAATTTTCCAGCTCAGCACCATCCTCGTGATCTATCCCACCTGTCAATCTTCCATCCCAGCTGTCCGCTCCACGCTAATCGTGCCACCGTGGGCGGCACGGTGGCACAGTGGTTAGCACTGCTGCCTCACAGCGCCAGAGACCCGGGTTCAATTCCCGCCTCAGGCGACTGACTGTGTGGAGTTTGCACGTTCTCCCCGTGTCTGCGTGGGTTTCCTCCGGGTGCTCCGGTTTCCTCCCACAGTCCAAAGATGTGCAGGGTCAGGTGAATTGGCCATGCTAAATTGCCCGTAGTGTTAGATAAGGGGTAAATGTAGGGGTATGGGTGGGTTTCGCTTCGGCGGGTCGGTGTGGACTTGTTGGGTCAAAGGGCCTGTTTCCACACTGTAATCTAATCTAATCTAATCTCCGACCTATCACCTTCACCCCAACCTTTACCCACCTATTGCACTCTCAGGTACCTTCCCCCAAGCCTCACCCCCTCCCATTTATCTCTTCATCCCCGAGGGTCCCAGCCTCATTCCTGATGAAGGGCTTTAGCCCGAAACATCAATTTTCCTGCTCCTCGGATGCTGCCTGACCTGCTGTGCTTTTCCAGCACCCTCTAATCTTGACGCTGATTTCCAGCATTTACAGTACTCTCTCTCTTAAAAGGACCAAATGGCCTACCCCGTTCCTACTTTTTGTGATCTTAGGATTTTATTGGAGATTTGTTGATAGTAGGAATAAATGATCATTTCTGCATCTGCCGGCATTAATTCAGGATGGTGTCCCCTTGGCAGTCGGGTCAGGGATGTTACAGAGAGGGTGCAGTGCACCCTGAAGGGATTAGATGACTAGTTAGCAGTCATGACCATATCGGTACCATTGGCAAATGTAAAGCAGTGGACAGTCCTATAGTCAGACATTAAGGGGTCAGTGAGACCTTAGAAAGCAGAACATCAAGAATAGTAACATCTGAGTTATTTCCAGTGTCAGGTATAAGTGACTTCAGAAATAGGTGAATAAAGCAGATGAATGCAAGGCTAGAAGCGTGGTGCAGGATTCAGGGGTTTAGATTACACAATAAAGCTGGCCTTTTGGCCCTCATATCTGTGTCAAATAACAAACATCAAACTACTCTAGTCCCATTTACCTGCACTCTTTTCCATAGATTACTATGCCCTAGCATCTTAAGTACTCATCCCTACATTTCTTAAAAGTTGAGTACCTGCCCCCCCACCACCCTCTAAGGTAGCATATTCCATATTTTTACCGGTGCAATTTTTTTTCTCTCACAATCTCCTCAAAATCACTTACACGTCACTTAAACATATGGTGTCTGGTCATGGACATGTCATAGATTCTCACTTTCTATTCTGTCCACCCCTCATAATTTTGTCTACCTCATTCAGATACACATCAGCCTCCTCTGCTCCAGGGAAAAGAAAACTAGCCTATCCAGTCTGAAAACAAAAACTGCTGGAAATCACAGTAGGTCAGACAGTATCCGTGGAGAGCAAGGCAGGCGAACATTTCGAGGCCATCTGGGATGACCTGGACATTTCCACTCCAGGACATCCCAGGTGGTCTCCTACTTCAAGGACCACAATTTTCTCTCCGAAGTGGTCAACATGCTCTCTAGCACATCTTCTCCATTTCCCACACCTCCACTCTTGAAGCTTACCCCTCCAACCACAACAAAGATCAACCCTCCCACACCACCTAGTCTGCACCTTCTACCCAATAAATGTCCAGATACAATGCATTATCCTCCATCATTCCCACCACCTACAGTCAGACCCTATCATCCCATCACTGGCCCACCCCTATCAGCACTCTACAGGGACAATTCCCCCCGCGACTCCCTCATTAGGTCCATGTTTCCTCATCTCCCCCCTCCTTATTCCAGATCTAACCCTCAAACTTGGCACTGCCCTCTTGGACTGTCCCACCTGTCCATCTTCCTATATGCTCCACCTTCCCCTCCGACATATCACTGTCACCCTGACCTGCATCTACCTATCACCTTCCCAGCTACCTTCTCCCCGGCACCACCCCCACCCTCCCATTTATCTCTCAGCCCCCTTTACCAGCCCCCACATTCCTGATTAAGGGTTTATGCCTGAAACATTGAATCTCCTGCTCCTCAGATGCTGCCTGACATGCTGTGCTTTTCTAGCGTCACACTTTTCAACTCTCATTACAACTGAGACTTTCCATTCCAAGCAACATCCTGATGAATCTCCTGTGCACCCTGTCCAGTGTGGTGACCGGAACTACACATAATATTCCACCTTGGCCTCAACAGTATTTTATAAAGTTGTACAGAAGTTCTATGCTGCTATATCCTATATCCTGGCAAATGAATGCAAGCATCCTGCTTGCCTTCTTCGCCATGCTGTCTACTTGTGCTGACACCTTCAGCGATCTACTGACTTGTACACTAAGGTCCCTTTTTTTATTCTGTACTCCCAAGGGACCTACCATTTATTCATTAATTGAGATAACAAACAGCTAGGGTCCCAGTACTGATTCCTATGGTCCACTGCTGGCTTTCAATCACTAAAACAGCCCTCCATCACCCCCCTTTTTCTCCAGTTTGTAGGCTTATTTTGAATACAGTTTGCCAACTTGCCTTGGATCCTATGGGCTCTTGTCTTTTCAACCAGCCTTTCATGTAACCACCTTGTCAAAGGCCTTTCTGAAGTCTATGTAAATGACATCAACTGCACTACCTTTGCTAATATATTTAGTCACCTTTTCAAAAAAAACAATTAAATTATCCAGGCAGGATCTCCCTCTAATAAATGTGAGCTGACTAGCCGTGATCAATTTTATTTTCCAATAATTTCACTACACTGATATCTGACTGACTGACTGACTGGTTTGTGGTTACCTGACATTTCCCTCCTGTTCTCAGACATTGGGAACAGCTTTAGAGGGCTGTGACCTGTACTGATTGGACAGAGCTGGGACTGAATTCCTTGCAGGCAGTTTTGCCTGTGCTATCGGGGAGGATTTAATCTAACTGAATAGCGGTGTTGGATCCAGAAGAAAATATGAGAGAGAAATACCAAGGTGCACAGATACTGGGAGGAATGGTAGGGATTGCTAATATCTTGGGTGGGTTCAATGTAAAGGGAAAGGTAATCAAATCTATATTAGTGTTCTTGTACCTGTATGTGGATGCATGGAATGTGGTGAGTGACAGGTGCAGATTGCCATGTGGAAATATGAAGTCTGACAGTAATAGAGTCCAGGCTTGAACAAGAGCTGGATGAGATAAAAAATATTTCTGCATGCAAGTTGTTCAGGACATGTAAATTGTTGGTGACAGCATGGTGGCTCAGTGGTTAGCACTGCTGCCTCACAGCACCAGGGTCCCAGGTTCGATTCCAGCCTTGAGTGACTGTGTGGAGTTTGCACATTCTTCCTGTGTCTATGTGGGTTTCCTTCCACAATCCAAAGATGTGCAGGTCAGGTGAATTGGCCGTGCTAAATTGCCCGTAGTGTTAGGTACGTTAGTCAGAGGGAGTGGGTCTGGATGGGTTACTCTTTGGAGGGTCGGTGTGGATTTGTTGGGCCGGAGGGCCTGTTTCCACACTGTAGGGAATCTAATCACAAAAAAAATAGAAAAGGAGTGCTAAGAAGAGGGGATAATATTGACTAAGGAGAAGGCTGCAGAGCTGAAGAGAAGAGTCAACAATAGAATCAATTTTATGAGAGCCATGTACCAATAAAGGTGCTCTTGTTTGAGCCATAGATTCACTACTCTCTGGTAAAAGCAGTTCCTCCTCATCTGTGTCCTAAGTCTACTCCCCCTAATGTTGAGGCGATGTCCCCTCGTTGAAGTGTCACCTACCAGCGGAAACAATTTGCCTGCCTCAAACTTATCCATCCCTTTCATAATTTTATATGTTTCTCTAAGATCCCCTCTCATTCTTCTAAATTCTAGTGAATACAGTCCCAAGCAGCGCAACATTTCCTCATTAGGTAACACCCTCTTCTCAAGAATCAACCCGATGAACCTCCTCTGCACTGCCTCCAAAACCAGTATATCCTTCCTCAAGTAAGGAGACCAGAACTACGCACAACACTCCAGGTGCAGCCTCACCAACATCTTGTACAATTGCAGCAGAACCTCCCTGCTCTTCAATTCAATTCCTCTAGCAATGAAAGCCAATATTCCGTTTGCCTTCCTGATTACCTGTTGCACCTGCAAATCAACTTTTAGTGATTTATGTATGAGCACTCCTAAGTCCCTCTGCAAACAGCATGCTGCAATCTTTCACCATTTAAATAATACTCTGACCTACTATTTTTACTTCCAAAGTGGATAATGTCACACTTACCAACACTGTACTCCATCTGCCAGACCATTGCCCACTCACTTAACCT
The DNA here is from genome assembly GCF_037043375.1 of Chiloscyllium plagiosum. NCBI lineage: Eukaryota > Metazoa > Chordata > Chondrichthyes > Orectolobiformes > Hemiscylliidae > Chiloscyllium > Chiloscyllium plagiosum. The sequence goes on from NW_028270151.1 coordinate 92,120,303, forward strand.
ATCTAAATCTCTCTGCAGAACCTCCATATCCTCTGCACAGTTTGCCTTTCCATTCAATTTAGTGTCATCAACAAATTTTGGATATGTTACTCCTCTTCAAAATCATTTCTATACATCATGAACAGTTGTGGGCCCAACACTGACCCCTGCACCACCCGGCTCACCAAGCGGCAAAACACCCAATTATCCTATTCACCTAGCCTGCACATCTTTGGATTGTGGGAGGAAACTGGAGTACCTGGAGAAAACCCACGCAGACATGGGGAGAATGCGCAAGCTCCACACAGACAGTTACCAAAGGCTGGAATTGAGCCTGGATCCCTGGAGCTGTGAGGCAGCAGTGTTAACCACTGAAGCACTGTGCTGCTCTACCATGCCAGTATTACTTCTAACATTTTTCCAACAATTAGGGACCAAAATACACAAACCTGCTTTTCCCCTCAAAATATGGTTTAGTGAACAAAAATCTGTTAATCTCACTGTTAACAATGATTATCAATAACCACTTATCAAAAAGAACTTCAAACTTCTATGAACTTTTATGTATTGTTTTTCAATTTCAATTTTGAAACAGCTGGATTTAGTCATTTTCTGTTTTGTTTCAATTTAATGCTTACCTTCCTGGCATTGTTTTGTATATTCTGTGAACCATATTTGTTATTTCATTCTGTGCTGCATTCCACTTTGTATGTTCTCATCTCTAATTGTTTTATCTCTGCAGTCTCTGCTCCAATCTGTGTTTGGTATTCACTGTCTGAATAGCCTATATGTTCTACTACAAAATATCTCTAACTTGTGTATTCTCTGTTCTTACAGAGTTTCCCAAAATGCTGGCCAGGTTGCTGCTGAATCCATTGTTTATCATTATTGTGATAGCTCAGTGCAGTTTCTCTTCCATGCTTGCTGGTCTCTCCACATACTTCAATAAATTCTTGGAACAACAGTACTCTACAACAGCTTCCTATGCAAATTTCCTCATAGGTAAGTGGAATTATATGAGCAATGATTTATTAATTTGGTATATGTTAATTGTTGTTTGTCCTCACATTTGTCAACACTAACTAGGGTCACTAACTGTCAAATGCTGCCCGTGCCCTTGATTTTAACTGGGCAGAATCTTCAATTCCAGAACCACTTTAATCCTCCACAGATTCAGATTTCCCTGGTGGGCCTTTTGTAGATACAACATGGATGGCCTCATACATGCTGCGTTGAATGATATTGGTCAAAATTTATTCACTCACAAAATTAGCCATTGTCTTTTTGTAGCATCCTTCACTATATACTGTCCTTCCTAATTTATTGTCAATAGCAGGAAGGGCTATATGGATTCAGAATAATTTATTTCACAAAAGGAGACTAGTCTGCCCAACAAATCCTTGCTGGCCCTCTTACAGAACATTTCTAGTCTCTCACCACTTGAGCCCTTTAGCGCTCCAGATTTAATTCCTTCAGTACAAATCCAATTTCTTTCTCTCTGATTCCACCTTCACCAGCCTCAAGACTCAATGTTTTGCAAGATGCCCTCTCATATTGTCCCCCACCCACCTAACCCCTTGCAATTTCTTAGCTACTGGGAATAGTTTTTCTTTAATCTACCTCCTACCTGTCATGATCACTTTACATCTTGATCAAATATTCTCTTATTCTCATTTGCTCCAAGCAGAACAATCCCAGCATCTTGAGCCTGACATTTTTGCTAAACTATTCATTCTTGGGGCCATTATGATAAATCTCACCTACATCCTTTTAAGAGCCTACACACTTCCTCTGAAAGTGTGGTGACCAGAACTGGATGCAATAGTTGACTTAGGACCTAATCATGACTTTATCAAGGATGAGCATAACTTCCTCACTTTTGTCCTCAAGATCTCTATTTATAAAGTCCAAGGTCATAATTGCTGTCATCACATCCTGTCACCTTCAAAAAGTCAATGCACCTGCTGTTCTAGATCCTTCCATTTCTGAACATTTTTTAGAACTGTACTAGGGAAGTGATTGCTGGGCCCCCTAGCATTATTGATAGCCATGGGTGAGATGCTGGAAAACTAGAGGTTGGTTAATGTGGTGCTATTATTTAAGAATGGTGATAAGGAAAATTCAGAACTATAGAGCAATAAGCCAGAAATCAGTGATGAGTAGGTTGTTGGAGGGATTCAGAAGGACAGGATTACACGTCTTTGGAAAGGCAAGGACTGATTAGGGATATGAAGAAGGGCTTATGCCTGAAACATCGATTCTCCTGTTCGTTGGATGCTGCCTGACCTGCTGCGCTTTTCCAGCAACACATTTTCAGCCCTTCCCTGATTAGGGATAGTCAACATGACTTTATGCATGGGAAATCATGTCTCACTACTAACTATGTGGAGCTTTTTGAAGGAGTGACAAAGAAGATTGATGAAGGCAAAGCAGTGAATGGTGTCGGTATGGATTTCATTAAAGTGTTCAACAAGGCTCCACATGGCAGATTGGTTAGCAAGGTTAGGTCAAATGGATTGAGGGAGAAATAGCCATTTGGATACAAAATTGGCTTGAAGTTGGGAAACAGAGGGTGGTGATGGAGGATTAACTTTTGGACTGGAGGCTTGTGACCAGTGAGGTGCTGAAAGGATTGGTGCTGGCTCTACTTGTCTAAATTAAACTCCATCTGCCACTTTTTGGCCCTTCAGTCCATCTGATCGAGGTCCCATTATACTCTGAGATAACCTACTTCACTGTCCACTATACTTTGCTATCATGTATAAACTTACTAACCATACCTCCTATATTTGATTTAAAATTGTTGATCTAAATGACAAAAAACAGTGCTCTTTACACCTATAGACATCAACCTAGCCAAGAATACCATTGCCACATTATTGGATTAAATGGTTACTCAGACACTCCATGAGACCAGCAGCATCAACAAAAACAGCATGCTAAAGTCACTAGATCTATACCTCACTACTCGCTTTACATTCAATGGATAAGTATACAGACAAATCAATGGCACAGCAATGGGTTCCCCAATATCAGGACTGATAGCAGACGCAGTAATGCAAAACTTAGAACAGACAGCCCTCCCAACCATCCAACTCAAACTCTAGATTTGGTGTGTACATGATATATTTGACATCATTAAATGTACGCAACTGGAAGAAACTCACCACCACATCAATAACATCTTCACCAGAATAAAATTCACTCAAGAAGAGGAAAAGAACAGCAGACTCCCTTTCTTGCAAGGATAAGTGGCACTATAACAGCAACCACAAACAAAGATTAGATTACTTAGCGTGGAAACTGGCTCTTCGGCCCAACAAGTCCACACTGACCCTCTGAAGAGCAACCCACCCAGACCCATTCCCCTCACACTACGGGCGATTTAGCATGGCGAATTCACCTAACCTGCACATTTTTAGACAGTGGGAGGAAACTGGAGCAAACCCACACAGACACAGGAAGGATGTGCAAACTCCACACAGACAGTTGCCCAAGGCTGGAATTGAACCCGGGTCTCTGGGGCTGTGAGGTAGCAGTGCTAACCACTGTGCCACCGTAGTGCATTAGAACTGCATTAAGGAGGTTATCAAAAATTACAGAGTGATCTTGGTCAATTGGGAAAGTGGGCTGAGGACTGGCAAATGGCATTCAATGCAGAGAAATATGAGATGTTGCACTTAAGAAAGTCAAACCCAGATAAGATTTATTCAGTAAGTACTAAGATCCTGAGGAGTGTTGTGGAACAGAGGGACCTATGAGTAGGAGTACATAATTCATTGAAAGCGGTGTAACAGGTGGCAGGGTGGTGAAGAAGGCATTTAGCATGCTGGCCTTCATCAGTCGAGGCACTGAGTATAGGAGTTGGGATGTTATGTTCTATTGTACAAGTCATTGGTGAGGCCACACTTGGAGTATTTTGGTCACCCTGTTATATGAATGACAGTTAAACTGGAAAGAGTGCAAAAAAGGCTGTTGCCAGGACTAGTAGGCTTGAGTTATAGGGAAAGGTTGGCCAAGGGGACTTTGTTCCTTGGAACATCGGAAAATGAGGGGTGACCTTATTGAGTTGTATAAAATTATGAGGGGACATTGATAGGATGAATGCAGATAGTTATTTTTCCTGGGGATTGGGCATTGAAAACTAGAGAGCCATAGGTTTAAAGGTGAGAGAGGAAAGATTTAAGAAGGACCTGAGAGGCAATGTCTTCACGCAGAGAGTAGTGTGTACATGGATTGGACTGCCAGAGAAAGTGGTTGACGCAGGTACAATAACAACATTTTAAAAAACCATTTTGATAGATACAGGGATGGGAAACGTTTATGGGGAAATGGACAAACTGTGGGCAGTTGGAACAAATTGAGTTGGCACTATGGTCAGCATGGACCAGGTTGGGCCAAAGGATCCGTTTTCATGCTGTATTACTCTGATTCTATGACTATTCAAACAGGCAAGGACACACTGCAGCAATCCAGAACGTAGAACAGGAACACCTATTCAAGGGATTTAAATGGCACTAGCCTCCGATACTTAAACAACAAATCCAAAGAAGACATTACATAATCTGATCCAAGAGTGACCATATCATACATCAAAAACACATCGGAAATGACTACCCGATTAGCACCAGGGACCCAGGTTTCGATTCCAGCCTCGGGTGGCTGTGTGGAGTTTGCACATTCTCCCCAGTGTCTCCGTGGGTTTCCTCTGGGTATTTTGGTTTCCTCCCACAGTCCAAAGATGTGCCGGTCAGGTGAATTGGCCATGCTAAATTGCCCACCGGGTTAGATGCATTAGTCAGAGGGAAATGGGTCTGGGTAGGTTAGTGTTCAGAGGGTCAGTGTGGACCTTTTGGGCTGAAGGACCTGTTTCCGCACTGAAGGGAATTTATTCTAATCTAATCTACTCATAGCCCTAGGAATCTTCGTGGCCAACAAACCAATTAACATCTTTTAGCAGCTCCTCACAAAGATTATAAATCCAGTATTCACATCCAACAGGACGAAAGTTATCTACAAAATATCCTGCAAGGACTGTGAAAAGTACTACTTAGGACAAACAAGGAGAAAACTGATTACATGAGTGCATAGAGATCAGCTCACCACTGCGAGACACAACCAGTGCTCTCTCATTTCCAACCACACAGACAATGAAGGACACAAATTCAACTGAGATAATGTTAGCACAGGCAAAACAGAGACACACAAGAGAATTCCTTGAAGTCTGGCACTCCAACCAGAACACAATAAATAAACACACTGAACTCGACCACATTTACAAACTACTCAGACATACAACCGAAGTACTGAGAAACAGAGACACATAGATTCCAGGTGGGACAGACCACCAGGAGATGCACAGGTGATGTCACCTAGCGAAGCATCAAAACATCTGCAGACAAACACACCAGTTCAGCGAACAAATGTACAAACTCATCCACAACCCAAACTACAAATCTTTTCAAAACATTCTTAGTACCTCTAGTTTTAGAGAAGTCTGCCATGCGGAATTGATTCTCACAATCTAACCAGTCTAAGGCTGTCATAATTTTGTACACTTCAATCAGATCCCTCTTCAGGCACCTGTGCTCCATGGTAAAACAAGCCCAGCACATCCAGTGTGGCAACCAGAACTGTACACAGTATTCCATTATGTGTACAGTTTTATAAAGTCATAAAAGACCAATGTTTTATAAGGTCATAAAAGACTTCCTTGCTCTAATATTTTATGCTCCATCTAATGAAGGCAAGCTACCCATATGCCTTCATCACCACCCTAACTACCTGTCTTCTCACCTTCAGTTATCTTTGGACTCATACATCAAGGTCTCTTTGTTCCTTAGTACTCCCTTTTCATTGTATTCATTGTATATATCTTCCCTTAATAGACCTCCCAAAAGGCACCACTTCACACTCATCAGGATTAAACTCCATCAGACATTGCTTTGCCCAGTTTACCAGCTGATCAATATCAGCTGTAGCTTGAAGCCATCCTCCTATCAATGACACCAACAATTTTCATGTCATCTGTAAACTTACTAATTATACCTTGTACATTCACATCTAAGTCATTAACATACATAACAAACAGCAAGGGTCCCAGCACCACACCATCACTGCTCACATGTTTCCATTCACAAAACAACCCTCCAACATTTCCCTTTGCCTCTTCTTTGCAAACCAAATTTAGATCCAGTTGCTAACTTGCCTCGGATCTTACGAGCTCTTTTGGACCATCCTTCCTTATGGGCTTACTGAAGTCCATGTAAACCACATCAAATAAATTACACTCCAGCTATCTGACAGGTGTTTGCCTCCCTCTCTCAAACTGTGTTAAATTTAAAATGCCCCAATAATATGACCCTGTCTTTGATACACATTTGTCTAATTTCTACATTTGTACAATTTAGCACTTCAAAGATGATACCAGGGGCCTATACACGGTTATATATATATTGTCTACATTATATATATCGTCTACATTGAATCCCCTTATTTCATTGCCCCCTCATCATTGCAGTGATTTTGTTTCTAATCAGTTTCTAATCTGCTATACTCCTGCCACTTTCATCCTGTCAATCTTTTCGCCTGATATATATCTACGTGTTAATGCTCATTTAATTTGTTCCATACACTCAGTGCCTTTGTATGTCGATCTCTTATTTGGACCAAAAGTGCAACCTGACTCTCAGCACTGATGCTTTATTCACCTTTTAATTATTTCTCTGTTCTGTTTAATCAATACACTTTTGTCATTACCTGTCATACTTTAGGTAGGATTCCTGACTGCTTCATTCCTGTTACTTGTTTGTGAAACTGTATTGACATCCCCCTCTCATTTACTAGTTTAAAGTCCTGTGACCATCCTATTTAGCCTTTCTCTCAAGACAGATTAGTTCAGGTGAAGTCTGCCACAATGATAATGTTCCTTCCTATTCCAATACTAATGCCAGTGCCCCATGAAATGGAACCATCTTTCCCATACAGTTCCTTTAGCTACTTGATTAGTTCCCTAATTTTCTTATCTCTGTGCCAATTTGCTCATAGCTCAGCTAATAATCTAGATACTTAACACTCTGGGGTTAGCACTTCTGCCTCATAGCGACAGGAATCAGGATTTGATTCCAGTCTTAGGTGACTGTCTGTGGGGAGTTTGCACATTTTCTCCCTGTCTATGTGGGTTTCCTCCAGATGTGGAGGCTAGGTGAATTGACCATGTGAAATTGCCTTGTAATGTATGTGCAGACATGGTAGGTTAACTATGGTTAATGTTGGGCTATGGGGAGAGGCGAGGATGCCCTTCGGCCTTAATCTTAGAGTTAGAAAATAGAAGACAGGTATAGGAGGAGGCCATTTGACGCTTCGAGCTCCCCCATTCATCACGATCATGACTGATCTTCCAACTCAATAGCCTAGTCCTGTGTTCTCCCCATAAACTTTGATCCCATTTACCCCACGTGCTATACCTAGCCACATCTTGAATACATTCAATATTTTGGCATCAACTACCTCCTGTGGCTCACCAGTCTTTGAGTGAAGAAATGTCTCCTCATCTCCATCCTAAATGATCCACCCCAAGTCCTCAGACTGCGACCCCTGGTTCTGGATGCACCCACCACTGGGAACATTCTCCCTGCATCTACCCTGTCCAGTCATGTTAGATGTTCCCCTTAGTTTAACTGTAGTCTTCTTTAAATTCTCAGACTTTTTACTTGCGCTGTTAATAAGTCTCTTAACAATATTACTACTAATAATAATATGCTTTTCTGAAATTACTGCTATTTAAATTAGTCCCTAAAGTCATATTCCTTACCAATTAATTGGCCCAGTGCTTTTCTGTGACATCACTCTGTGTTTCAGCAGCGACCAGCTGAACGAGTGAAATCAGTATTTCCTCCAATACTTCCCTCACTTCTAATCAATCTGTTCAAGAAACTTCATGAATTCTACAGCTATATTGTCCTCCTGAGTCAAGACAGATGTGAAGTATCCATTTATCACTCTACCAATGTCCTCTGGCTTCACACTTAGATTGCTCCCTTGATCCTTAATGGATCCCAGTCGTGGGACTCTCCTTAATCTTGCCCACCAATTTTTCATGGCCATCCTCCACCACCCACCCCCTGCTATACCCTTGCTTTCCTGTGTACCCCCTGCGTTTCTTATAATCCTCTAGGGTCTTAATTGATTTTCTCCCTTTGCACCCATTAAAAGCCTCTCCTCTCCTTTACATTCAGTCCTGAATATTCCTCGATACCCATGACTAATTGGGCTTGTTGTGCCTACATTTCCCCATGAAGGGAATATGTTTAGCCTGTACTGTCTCAATTGCTTTTTGTACATCTCTGACTGTTCTACTGTAGATTTACCCTCAAGTAGCTGTTCCCAGTTGACTTTGGCCAGATCCTACTATATGTTAATAAAATCTGCCTTCCCACAACCCAAAACCCATTTCTGCAGATCATTTTTCTCCTTTACATTGGTGTAAGTGACAAAAATAAATCAAAGTATAATAAAGAAAACTTTGCTTATGAGCAAGATCATAATAAGCAAGGATTTACAGAACAAAGGTTTTAGACACAGGCATAGAGGTAAAATTACACAGGGTATCAATGTTAGCACGATCAGCATTATTTGAGGCTAGACAGTCTGTTCAATAGTGTAAAATGGCCAGGAAGAAGATGCCCCTGAACCTACTGGTGCATGTGTTCAGGTTTCTGTATCTTCTGCCTAATGGAAGAGGTTGTAGGAGATCATTACTGGAGCATGCAAGGTCTTTGATGATGGTGGCAGTCTCTCTGTGGCAGAAAACCTTGTAAATTGAGTCCATGGTTGGAAGGTTGGCTCCTGTGTTGGCCTGGGCTGTGCACATCACCCTCTGTAGTTTCCTACGATCCTGGGCAGAGTAGTCGCCATACCAGGACAGTATGCTTTCAAATGTCCGTCTGTAGACATAGGTGAGGATCCTTATGGATATGCCTAATTTCCTGAGCTAGTCGAGGAAGAAGAGGCATTGTTTTTCCATAACAAACTTAACATGTAGAGTATCGTGGTCGCTAGCATTAAAATGTTCCTCCACTGTTAGCTCGACCACCTGTCTGGCTTCATTCCCCAGAATTAAGACCAACACTGCACTGTTCCTTTTGGACCATCTTTATGTTGATTTAAAAGTCTCCTGAATATGTTTTAGGAAATCTACCTCCTCTAAACCCTCGATACTAGGATTATCCTAATAATTGTTGGGAAAGTTAAAATCCTATTATTATTTTTATACACCTCAGTGAATTGTCTACACATCTGCTCCTCAATTGCCCCTGACTGCTTAGGGGTGTGATTTTCCCCTTCTTAATCCTAAACTCTACCCACACAGCCTCATTTAATGACCCTTTCAAGATATTGTCCTACCTTACTCCAGTGACTGACTCTTTAATTTTGCACAATCCCCTTTCTTGCCTGCAAATCCTATACCTAGGATTGAGTTACCAGTCTTGTTCCTGTCTCAACCACATCTGTGATGGCAACAATATTGCAATTCCACATGTCAATCCGTGCCCTTAACTCATCTTTCTTACTTATAATACTTCTAACATTAATGGAGAGGCCATCCAGCCTTGCCTTACTCTCTTGAGACTCAACATGTCTGAACTCCCTCTGCCTAGGTTCCTTTTCTAAGTCCTGCCTATGCTAAATTACTTTCAATTCCTCCCAACTGCACTAACAAACCCACCCACAAGGATGTTGGTCCCATTCTGGTACAAATGCAGACCATTCTAGTTGCAGAGGTCCCACCTTCCCTAGAAATGGTCCCAATGGATCAGGGAATCTAAATCCCTCCCTCCTGCACCAGCTCTTGAGCAATGCATTCATCTGTCATATTCTTGTATTTCTGTGTTTGCCAGCCCTTGGCACAATGGGTGATACCGTAATTACACCCTATGGGGTCTAATCTCTTTACTAAGGATTCCTCTATTACTATGGGTCCTGCTTTTTTTCTTTCTCCCCATTTCCTGTACCGTCAGGCTGTCTGGCCCAAAAGCTTAGCTCTGACTGTAGTCCCTTGAGGAATCAATGCCCTTGACAAATTTAAATAGAAAAGAACAATTTGTAAGTGGAACAAAAGGGATTTCTGCCCTACCTGCCTGATTCTCTTTGACTGCCTGGTGGTCACCCATTTCCTTCTTTCCTCCAGTCCCTCAGCTCCAGTGTGACCATCTTTCTAAATGTAATATCCATGTGACTTAGTGTCACATGTGTGTGACAGTGTCTCCAGCCACTGCCTGACCTCCAAAATACAGAGCTCAAGGTACTACAGTTGGGCGCACTTCCTGAATATGTGGTCATCTTGGACGCTGGTAGGATTCAAGATTTCCCACATGTGTCCAGTCACACATTCCGCTCGGTTGACCATACCTGCCATGTTTTAAAATTAAATTTACTTGGTTTTACCAATTCATTTTTCTTATTAATTAATCAAAAAGAGATACTCCACTTTTCTTATTCTTTGACTGGTACTTGCCCCTAGTACGTTTTAGTTAGTCTTTAATCAATATTCGAATGAACGTCTATTACCAACTGAAGAACTTATTTTCTTGTGATGTAACTTCAGGTTAGTGCTGGGCCACCAATCCTGGGCCTCAGTTTATCCAATTAAAAGGCCATACGAACTATGAGTCAAAAGAAAATTTTAAAAGTACTCTTGTACTTTGCACCAAATTTCCATGGTACTCCAAAATCCCAGAAAATCACACTCAGGATGTGCTTCACACGATTGGTGCTCTCGGCACACTACTTATGTTCTGTCAAACGTTCCCAAGATGTTAGGATCACTCCTAGTCTGTGCCAATCATGTTCAGCAGCCACCTTGCCCTGACGTTGACTAGGTGTAAGTGAGGACTGCAGATGCTGAAGATCAGAGCTGAAAATGTATTGCTGGAAAAGCGCAGCAGGTCAGGCAGCATCCAAGGAGCAGGAGAATCGACGTTTCGGGCATAAGCCCGAAGAAAGCCCGAAGAAGTCCTGAAGGAGGGCTTATGCCTGAAACGTTGACTAGGTGTATTTGAAACAACAACATTGAACATTAGGCTGGTAATGCAATTACACAGATCCACTGTACTGACTGGGACATGAAGTGTCAGACTGTGCAATGCACACCACTCAATGCTGGAGTATAGCATCTCTCCACAGGTTGTTTGTCTCTCCACAGGTGCTGCCAAACCTGCAGAGTTTCTCCAGCAATTTCTGTTTTGATTTCCAATCTCAAGAATCTGCAATAAATTACCTTTGCTTTTGCTTTTATTTCACTGATGACTCTCTGTTGTTCTATCTTTAGGATCTATAATGCTTCCAGCTGTTGCTGTAGGAATGATCCTTGGTGGGCTTTTTATGAAGCGTTTCCATCTCTCCCTGGCGAAGATCCCCTGGTGCTCAGCCAGCATTCTGAGTCTGGTCATTATTCTGAACATTCCTCTGTTTTTCTTGGGATGCTCAACTCAGAAAATTGCTGGAATCAATTACAGTAAAGATGGCAACAGGTAATCCTATGTTTGGGAGTAATTCCCTGTCAATATAATAGAAAATGATGGGAACAAATCTCTTGTTCTGTTTGTGAGTCTTATGAAATTCTGATTTGCACTGGCATAACAATGCTCAATCTGTTGTGTCTCTTGAGATTGGCCCAGACCTAAGGCACACAGTAGGCAGAGAAAGCCATTTTAATCATTTTACCTCATTTTTTTATGGTCCATGAGTTAGCCAGGGTTATTGCTCTTTTATTCCTGTGTAGTAGGCCTCAATCTCTGAGGAAACACCCCCATATCTAAATAGCTGAGGCTAGAAATATTGTTGCATGGAGGATTGTGGCTCTAAATTCATGGTAATAACCCAAGATCCCGCAGAACAATTTGATAAGGTTTGCAATTATGGTGCACAAATGCTCTGTCTTAAAGCCGTCCTTTCACAAAAAAAAGGACAAAATAACCTCTTAAAGCCACAACATCATCACACTACTCCATGAGATCATAATGGACCTTTGAGTAAAAAGTCTCAGGTTTTAATCTAGTAACAATTGCCATTTATGGAACAGAGTATTCCACACTTGTACCTTTTTAATATCAAGATATATCTCCTAATTTCACTCCTAAAAGTCTGGTTTCACTTTTTAAAATATGCTTCCTAGTCCTAGAATCCTCAATCAATGGAAATTCTTTCCCTCTCTCTACTCTACTGTTTCTCTTGAAAACTTTGATTATTCTACCCTTTATCCCGATAATTTCCATGAAATCCAACTTTAGCTAGTGCAATCCTTGTATTCCAAATATGTCATGGTAATTTATAGTCTTGAGGAGTAGCGAAACAGGGTAATATGTTGCTATGTTCACTTTTAATATTAAGAATTTATTCAAACCCATCACTTAATTTGAACTCTGGAGAGGGACAATGTTGGCATTCATCAAATAATGGAAAGATCAGACAGGAAAGTTTTTAAATCACATGGTACACTGCATTCCCTCCAAGACCAATATATCATTTGTAAAGCAAGGTACCCAGAACTGCTCACAATTTCCAGCTGTGGTCTAACAGAGCTTTGTGGAGCTGAAGCATGACTTCTACCCCTTTGTATTCTGGTTGTGGTGACTTTATAGTCCAGTATTTTAACATAAAATTTAATAATTTGTGTCATTAGTCCCCCAAGATTTCTTTGACTTACATTACAGGAACTGTATCCTTTATTTGCATCCTTTGTAAGTTCAAAACATGTTACGTCACATGAAGATTCATTGTCACAGTTTTGACCAGTCACTTTATCAATTTGCTTGAGATTGTATGCAACTGCACTAACTCTAATTCCACCCACACAGCACATTTGGCTTTCTATTCTGTCATCTTGGAGAACTAAGCACTACTAGGTAATGGGTGGAGTAGAGTGCTGCCAGCATTCCTCCTTTCTGCACTGGATCCAAAGGTCTGTTTGGTTTACAGTGGTACAGGATCAAACACTGGTGAGATTAATAAAAGGAGGCACTTTCTTTAACAACATGGTGTAGTTTAATGTATTGACTAATTAAATAAATTGTTAAGCTATCAGGAAGTAGAGATAACATATCAGACCAGATTAGAATCTTGAGCTGACTCTTGATTTTTCAACAAAGACTGTTTGATATCATCAGATTGGATAGAAATCAATGTAATCTCCAGCATTAACTCTTTAAGAATCATTATCTACTGCAACAAAGGCCTCCATACAGATTTTTGTGGGACACCCCTCGTCACATTCTGCCAATTAGAGTACTTGCCCATTGTCTCTATTTTATCTCAGCCAGTTCCCAAACCAGCCCAATATTTTTTTCCAGTTCCATGGATTTTGATGTTAGACGATATCCCCAGACCCACCCTTCTCAAAGAGGAATGGGACATGAGCAGTGATACTTGCATCCCATTAAAGAATTTTTAAAAAGTACAGTCGTAGATGGTACATTGCCCAAGTGTCACATCCACTGCAATTGAACCCTGCAGATTCTAATCCTGACCTGCGATCCATTTTTTTTTTCATATCAAACCTTTTGATTGGAGTTCGATGGTTAAATTATTGTGAAAATGAATTACACAAGATTGAATATGTCATGAATTTGTGTATAATGCAGGGAATTCACCAGCACTAGATTTTACGATCCGTTCCCAGGAAAAGCGGCCAACATAGATTACCATTTAACTTGACCGCTTACCATTTTAAAAGATACCCATTCCCAACATCCCCCCACCTCCCTTGCTGTCACCCCACTTGACTGTCTTCAGCTTCCCTTGTTCCTTCTCATCCCAAAATATTCTCAATCTCCCTAACCCATCCCTGCCACTGTCTGACAATATGGATTCTTCTCTCATGAGCCAGATAGGATTCCAGAAGGTGAGTCAGGAGATGAGGAGAGGGGCAGGGAGGGGACGAGGTGAACAATTTCAAAGTGGGGAGTGCTGAGCAGTATTTTGGGTGAGTTGAGAGGGGGTAACAGTGTTGGTGCAGGGAGACATTTCTCAATTTAGCCGCGTGAGGAGCTTGGTTGGTCGTCTTTGAGCTACAGGGCCTTCCAAAGGCCTGAATATATCAGGAGTTTCACAGCCTCCGGTTTAGCTGTAGAACAATTCACTTCTTGGATACCAATATCTATTTATATCAGTCCCACATATTCCCTATGGATAGTTCTTAGGAATGTCTGTGTTATTCAGTAAAATCAGAATCGGTTTCATTTGAAATGAGCTGCTGGTTTGATATTTTTGTGGTGTTTCTGGGTCTTGACAGGTCCTCTTCATTCAGTCTCCAGGCTGACTGTAATGCTCATTGCTTCTGCTCTGATTACACCTACAACCCAGTGTGTGGAGTTGATGCTGTAGAATACATCTCACCATGCCATGCTGGTTGTACTTATTCTCTCTTCAATCAATCCACAAGGATGATTATAGTAAGTGCTACTGAGATTTACTGAAAATAATGTCTGTTTCCTCTGTTTTATATAAAGTTATTTATCTGTCCATCTCAACATGTTGAAATATTGCATTTGGCTCTCTCATCCAAGATATTTATAAATATCATGAATAGCTGAAGCTTTGAGCATTTATTCCTTCAGTACTCCATTTTTTGTTCTGCTGCTTGGAAAAAGACACATTCATTCCCACTCTCTATTTTTGGTCTATCAATGAATTTTAGATCAATATTATCCCAATTCTGTGTGTTTTCATTTTGACATGAATCAAAATCCACCACTTCCTTTGGTTTTCCTCTATCTACTGTATTAGTTACATTTCATGTACCTGTGCTGACTTTGTCTAATCCCATAAATGCTTTCCAAATGTTCTGTTATCATGTCTTTTACAATATACTCGAACATTCTCCCCTGCTACTGACAGTAGGCTAACTGGTTTGTAGTTTTGTTTTTCCTTTCCCTCTTTTTTGTTAAACGAGTCGGATCTCATTTGCCGACCTTCACTCTGTAGAAACTGCTTCACAGTCTCCAGAGTTTTGGAAGATGATCGCCAATGTATCCAGTATTTCCAGGGTTATTTTCTTTAGTATTTTGGGATGTAGGTGAATCAAATCCCAGGAATTTGTTAATGTTTAACTCCATTCCTGTAGCACATTTTGTTAAACTTATCTTCAATTCCTCTCTGTTTATTAGACCCTTCGTCCCTAACACTTCTGCCATCTTTCATGAAGACAGAACCTAAACATGTTCAGTTCTTCCACCATTTCGTTGGTCCAAATATAATTTCTCTCATTCCTGGCTATATATTTGTATTCACTACCTTTTTTCTCTTTGCACAATTGTAGAGGTACTTACACAAGCAGTTTTTGTATTCCCTATAAGTTTATTCTTACACTTCATATCTTAATCTCTTCATTTTTTTGTCCTTGTTTGTTGAAATATAAATTGGTCCCAGTCATCAAGCTTTCTACTTTTTCATATCTCCACTTTGGATTGAATATTATCCCTAACTTCT
Organism: Chiloscyllium plagiosum; assembly: GCF_037043375.1. Lineage (NCBI taxonomy): Eukaryota > Metazoa > Chordata > Chondrichthyes > Orectolobiformes > Hemiscylliidae > Chiloscyllium > Chiloscyllium plagiosum. The sequence continues at coordinate 92,135,768 of NW_028270151.1, forward strand.
TCAATGAGTCATGTTTGAGACATTTATTTTGACACCACATAGAATAAATAATTATTGCAAGTCATCCAGACATTAGATTAGATTCCCTACAGTGTGGAAATAGGCCCTTTGGCCCAACCATACACACCGACCAGGCGAAGAGTAAGCCACGCAGACCCATTTCCCTCTGACTATCACAGTGGGCAATTTAGATTAGATTACTTACAGTGTGGAAACAGACCGTTCAGCCCAACAAGTCCACACCGACCCGCCAAAGCGCAACCCACCCAGACCCATTCCCCTACATTTACCCCTGCTCCTAACACTACGGGCAATTTTAGCATGGCCAATTCACCTAACCTGTACATTTTTGGAGTGTGGGAGGAAACCGGAGTACCCGGAGGAAACCCACACAGACACTGAGAGAATGTGCAAACTCCACACAGTCAGATGCCTGAGGCAGGAATCGAACCCGGGTCTCTGGTGCTGTGAGGCAGCAGTGCTAACCACTGAGCCACCATGCCACCCAAATTCCTTAAATGTTAGCCATTGCCAATCCTTTTTGTAAGGTTTCCCAATCCATTGTTGTAAACCCAGCCTCATATCCTCATAATTCCCTTTATTTAAATTCAGGGCTCCAGCTTCGGATTCAGCTCCATCATTTTTGATATAATGAACAACTCTATTATTTATGATTATTCTTCCCAGTGGACCCTGCACAACAAGACTATTAACTAACCTGTTTGCTTTGCACAGTACCCAGTCTAGGACACCTTGCTCTCTGGTTCAATGTGTTGGTCTAAAAAAGGCTATCATGTATACTCAGAGGAAATCCTTTTCTGCAAAATTACTGCTAGCTTGGTTTGTCCAATCAATATGTAAATTAAGTCACCCTTGATTACAGCTGTACCATTATTGTATACATCCCTTTTCATTTCTTACTTACTGTTTAGGGGGTCTGCAAACAACGTGCACCAATGTTTTCTGTCCCTTGCTGTTCCTTTTCTCATTTTCTAAGCCAAAATCCTTCCTCACTATTGCCTTAATTTATCCTTTACTCACAATGCTACTTCACCCCCATCATTTTCAGTCTCTCCTTCCTAAATGTTGAATACACTTAGATGTTCAGTTCCAATCATTGGTCTACCCTTCAACCATGCCTCTGTATTTGCAACAGTGTAATAACTGTTTTGACCTATTTGTGCTATTAATTCATAGAATCCCTAGAGTGTGGAAGCAAACCACTCAGCCCATTGAGTCCACACCGAACCTCCAAACAGTATCACACTAAGACTCTACTCACTACTCTATCATCCTGTATTTACAATGGCTAATTCACCTAGCCTGCATATTCCTAGACACTATAGGCAATATAGCGTGACCAATCCACCTAGCCTGCGTCTCTTTGGACTGTAGGAAAAAAACCAGAGCACCCAGACGAAACTCAAATAGACATTTGGAGAATATGCAAACTCCACACAGAGTTACCTGCGGGTGGAATCAAACCCAGATGCCTGGTGTTGTGAGACAGCAGCGCTAACCACTGAGCCACCATTTACCTTATGGTGAATGTTCTCTGCATTAAGACACAATGCCTTTCGATTCAACTTTTTAACATTGTTAGTCATCTTAGCTTTATTTTGCATTAGGGGCCCATTTGTTTTCTCATCCTTGTTTTTTTTCTGCCTTCCATTTTTGCTTCTTTTGTTTGTATGCTCATTCCTCCCTCCTCAGATTTTTATTCCTTTTCTAGATTAATCTTCTCTCTGACAGTACGAAGAAATAGACCCTCTTGAAGACCCTCCTGGTCTGCTTAGATGCTATCTAGATTTGTACTGGTCCCACCTTTTCCGAAATCATTCCCAATTACCAAGAATTTGAATCCCCATATCATAACTTCAGCCAAGTATTCATCCTACTTTTGAACTCCTACTTCTTAATTTGCATCCTAGCTTCCCTACTGAGCTTATGGGACCTCATCCCCCATTTCATACTCATATTGTTGGTACTGATGTGTACCACGACCACTGACTGTTTACCATCTCACTGTAGAATGCTCTGCAGACTCCTTGACCCTGGTACCATTTCACAGTTTCTTTTGAGGCCTCAGAAATACTTGTCTAATCCCCTTGCTAATGAATCCCTCATCACTATAGCCTTTCTATTCTGAGTCCTTCCCTCTTATACCACAGAATGAACCATAGTGACATGGAAATGGTTCCCATTGCTATCCCCTGAGAGGTTGGCCCGCCAGCATTGTCCAAATTAGTTTACCTGATGGAGACAGCGATCATCACCAGGATCTCCTACTCCACCTGCCTTTCTCTATTCTACCTGCACTTTGTCCTTTCCTTTTCTCCCTGTTCAGTTTTTACCTTTGGTGTGACCACCTCACTGAAGATGTCCACAACACTCATCACAGATTTTCCACCTGCAGCTGCAGCTCCAAAATGCAGTTAATCAGCAACTGCAGCTGAAATAACTCCACAGAGGGTGGTATCCTATCACCAAATCACCCGTTATTCATACGTGGACAGTCCTTGACACTGAGCCAGTTCCCTCAGAACCGGCCCTGTCAGGATGAATAGGATGTCTGACACTCCTGTTTTTTATTCCCTTAAAGAACATTATTCTGCATTTTCTACCACCATGAAAATGCTCATGTAGCCAGCAAAACATTAACAAGCATTGCCCTGATCTCCCTAGAGTCATTGAGAGCATTGGTGAACACCGGGTACTCCCTCTCCAAGAATAACCAAGATAGAACATAACTGCGGAAGAGAGGCAGGCAGTCAGCAGAGATGATCCCCTCCACAGGCTGTTCCTGGACCTGTTTCTAGCCAGCCTGGCCAAGCCCAGGAGCAGACCCATGAGCATCTGCCCACACACCCCTGCACAGGATCAGGAGTGTGGGGTTGAAGTATGCTATGCTGCTGAACTTATCTGTCAGCCAGCACTCCCTGGTTGGGCCGGATTAGCAGCCCTAATTAGGGAACTCATATTCTATGAGATCCACCTGGCTGACCTTATCAAATCACTGCATCTTCGATCCTGAGTCTGGGGACATAGGCCATTTTTTTTTTGTAGCTCCACTTAGGGCATTTTAACATTGTGTCAGGTACCTCCAATTCTGCCTCTGATATAGGCAGTGTGTAATGCACAATAGCTTGCCTGTTGCGCCCAGAGCATCTTGGAAAAAATTGAAATGATCAAGGTAGTGACATCCTCTGTTCCCATCTCACATTCCGGGGTATTGTCAATGCTTGAGAGAGTTGGAGAACCAATGGGGCCTGGAACAGTCAGAAAGGCTATGGAGGAGCCGGGCACGTTTTGCTCTCGCACCATTTGAGTTTGCAATTTTCATGTGATCCACATGCTTCCTCAGAACTGTCACACCTAGAACTTTCTAAGTCACTGGAACTGACTCTTACCCATCAACTCTTACCCATGCAGGGACATTCCTATGGTTTGTGCACCAAACTTCATCCCTTGAATAAACTGGCTTTCTCTGTTATCAGAGTTTTGTGTCTCGCAGTGGCACTCCTGATGCCATTTCACCCTACCCCTCCCCGTAGGTCTGGTTAAATCAGATTTAACCTGGTGTGGAGTCTTCTCCCCATTAGCAACTCTGCTGGAACTATTCCTGCATGAGTGGTGGTCCTATAATCAAATCGGAACCGGGAAAGTTTGCTATCCAGTGAAGCTGTAGACTGTCTCTTTAAGTGTGCCTTCAAAATTTGGACTGTTCTTTCTGCCACACTATTGGATGATGGATGGTATGGAACTGTCCTCATACAGTCATGGAGTCCTACGGCACAGAGACCAGCCCTTTGGCCCAAACTAGTCCATGCCGACTAAAATGTCCATTCATACTAACCACATTTCCCTGCACTTTGTCCGTATCCTTCTAAACTTTTCCTATCTATGCATCTACCCAAATGCCTTTTAAGTATTAATGTACCGCCTCAACAACTTCTACTGACATCTCATTCCATATGCATACTAACATCGATGAAAAGACTTGCCCCTCAGGTTCCCTTTTATTCAATTCCCAACCCTGGGAAAAAGACTGAGTGCATTAACCTATCCATGTCTCCCATGATCTTATGCACCTCCATAAGATCCCTCCTCAGTCTCCTACATTCTAAAGTAAAAAGTCCTTGTTTGACCAATCTCTCCCTATAACTTAGAGCATTGATTTCTGGCAATATCCTTGTAAATGTCTTCTGCATTCTTTTCAGTTTAACAACATCCTTCCTATAGCAAGGTGACCAAACCTGAACACAATACTCCAAGTGTGGCCTCACCAACATCCTGTGAAACTGTAACAAAACTCCCCACCTTCTATACTCAGTGCCCTGACTGATGTAGGCCAGTGTACCAAATGCCTTCTTCACTGCCCTATCTACCTGTGACTCCACTTTCAGAGAACCGTGCACCGAAACTGCAAGCTCCCTCTGTTCCACTGCACTCCTTAAGGCCCTACCATTCACCATGAAACTCCTTTCTTGATTTGACTTTCCAAATTGCAAGACCTCACACTGACTATTAATCTCCATTTGCCATTACTCCACCCACTTCCCCAGCTGATCAGGTTCCTGCTGCAATTTCTGATAACCTTCCTCACTGTCCACGATACTGCCTATTGTATTGTCATCTGCAAACTTACTAATCATGTCTTTACATTCTCATCCAAATCATTGATATAGACAACAAAGAGCAATGAGCCCAGCACTGATCCCTAAGGCACTCCACTAGTCACAGGCTCCAGTCCGACAAACATCTTTCCACTATTTCCCCCTGCTTCTTACCATCAAGCCAATTGTATATTCAATTTGCCGGCTCCCCATGGATTCCATGTAATCTAACCTTCCAGAGCAGCCTACTATGTGGAACCTTATCAAAGCCCTTACTGAAATCCACATAGAATACGTCTGTTGTCATCAACCTTCCTGGTCACTTGGTCAAAGAACTCTAACAAATTTGTGAGGCATGATCTCCACGCACAAAGCCATGCTGACTACTCCTAATCAAACTCTGTTTTTCCAAATGCATGTATATCCTATCTCTCAGAATCTTCTCAAGTAACTGACCTAACCCAGATGTTAAGCTTATTGGTCTATAATTCCCAGGTTTTTCTTTGCAGCCCTTCTTGAATAAGGGCACAACATTCACTACTCTCCAGTCTTCTGGAACCTCACCATTCAATTTGAGGAAATACTCAAATTCCCTGCTGGCCCATTATCTGGGACCAACACCTCTGGAAGTCAGTGCATTGCAAAAGATCCTGCAGCTTTTTAATTGTCATCCCCGTGTTTGACAAATGAACTCTGTGCACATCCAGCCACTTGGAGTGGCTATCCACAATGACTAAGAGCATTGAACCCATGAAAGGACCTGCATATGACAAGTAAATGAGTCCAGGGTTTACCCAGCCATTTCTACAAATGTGGGCAAGCTACTGGTGGTAATCTTTGTCCTTGTTCACATTCTGGGTACTGCCCCTACCAATGCAGCTCTGTCTTCCTCCTTTCCTGGCCATCAGACATAACCTCTCACTAACATCTTCATTTTGGAAACTTCTGGATAACAGTGGTGGAGATCAGCCAGTATCTGGCTGTGACCTTTTCTCAGGACAATCACTTCTGCTCCCTATAATAATATGTTGCCCTCTGTGATCTAGTCTCTGCAGTTGCAAAAATGATTCCAATTCTGGCTGTGATAGCTCATTGGTTTTCCCCATCACCACCAGTTGTTTCGGCTTTGCCATGACCAGATCTTTCTGCGTCCAAAGTCTGATATTGTCAGTTGTGTCTGAGAGTGTGTCCAGAAAATTTAAAATCATTAGGGATTCTTCCATTGTGGTATGAACAGTGGTGCACCTGCCCAGTGTGGCCGCATTTGCTACTTGGCATCCTGGATAGTGTTCCAATTTGTAATTACTCATATTGATTATACATCTAATTATTAGAGCCCACTGCTGAATTTGGCCTGAAACTACAGATGATACTGCCTTGTCCTCTTTAAGGTGACCCAGCAGGATTATGTGGTCAGTTATTACCACAAATTTCCATCTGTAAATCCTGGTGAGGGTGTCCAATTCCATCGGAATAACCTGCAACTCATATGGTCCACTTACTGCATTTTACAATGATAAAGTCAGTCTTTGTGTCTGTTTGAAGTCCAGTTAGGCTTCAGCTACTCGGCGCTTGGTTACATCATTAATCCAACAGAGCAAACGGTCTCTCACTATCTCATTTGGGGTTAAATCAAAATCACAAGTCTCAGCCAGTTGTCTTGACACAGTCAAAAATCCCAATATGGATTCCCCTGGTTCTCAAATTGCCAAGTAAAACTGATAGCATTTCAAAATTGGAGGAGGCTTGAGGTCATAACATTCCTTCACTAAATCCATCAAATCCTGAAAAGTTTTCATACCTGGTGTCTCAGGGAATGTTAGGCTCATAATAATGCAGGTCCACAAGCTGTCAAGAGAATTACTCATGAAGATCTGAATCCCTCCAGAGGGGTCCCCTTGGTTCGAGATTGGTCAAAAGAATCATGAGGAGTATGGTCTGGTTAAAGCAAGGTTACCAGTTTAATAAATTAAGGCAGCCTGACGCAGATTTGTCCATCAACACAGAGCTTCTGTGTTCTGTGGAGAAATGGCACAATTACATTCGAAAATTACACATTATTTATATATATATTTTTTAAGAGACAGCAGAGCCTTAATTATAAGAAAAGACCAATCAAATGATTTACAGCAGGTTAATCCAATGATATTTCCTGGGAAAGGGTTCTTAATTACAAGAAAAGTCCAATCAACTATAATAAGGTGACATGATTGATAACAGCTAATCCAGTGATATTTCCTGGGAAACAGATTGTTATACGCACAGAATCACCCCATGTTTGCTAGTTCAAGATTAGTTCAAATTCCAAATCACTGTCTTATAATTCATATTATGAAAAATCCATTGTATTCTCTTATCTTCTATTTGGCTTAACTCAGCAAAGCAGCAGCAGAAGTTCAGAGTCAAATCACTACTTTCAGCCATTTTGTTGTGTTATTCTAAATTGAAAAGCCATTTTGTGGTTAAAAAAAAAATCTACATATACTTGTTGCTTCTGATAACAGCCTAAATTCAAATTTTAGATTCTCACTCATCGCTTTTCATCTGCTCTAATGTCATTTGCCTCGCAAAAATAATACATTCTTTCTACCTATTGGGCCCAGTCTTTGATGGCAGGATTGAATAAGTCAAGCTTATTAAATGACGATACGATGCCAGAAATGCTTACCTTAAGTCTAGACAACTGTTGCAAGCAAATTTCTTTCGAAGTGTGCTCCTCCCTTGTTGCCACTGAAATGATTCCCATCGACCAGTTTCCCATCATCAAGTCCTCCTTTCTTTACATGTGGAGAGTCCTTGATACTGAGTCAGTTCTTAGAGTGGACAGGATATCTGATACTCCCGTTTATTTCTGTCAGTCTGGCTCCCTGAGTGGAACAGATTAGCAGTCCCAATCAGGGACCTCATCACAATCACTACAGCACCTGGACACACTACCTGAACACATGGCTGCTGGTGGCTTTGGAAGAGTCCATGACTTCCCACACAGTGCAGGAAGAACATATCACAGGTCTGAGCTCTACAGCCATGACTTACCTTTAGTTCAGCTTCTTCAATTACTCCCTTTAAAGGAGAATGACTACGCTCGGGATTTTCGTCCAAACACTCCCATTACAGTCCAAAGTCTCTATCCTAATTTGTTTAAGCTAATTGACAACACCAAGAGAATGACCATCTTCGATCATATATTTGGTCATCTGGCATTCTATCATTGAAGCACAACTTTAACCCTTTCTTACCTCTTTTGACCAGATGAGACTCAGGTGCCTTTCATGCATGCATGAGAGATACAAACCTTAAGAAAATAGTGAATCATTCAGATATTCTTCATAAGGACCTTATACTTTTCCTACATATAAGTAACATCCAAATTATGTATTTTGACAAATAATGCTTTTGAATTGAAGTTTTATACTTATATTTCTACCGAACTATATGTAGATAACATTACAAGTCCTTACACAACTATATTATTCAATCATGTTCAAACTAATACATGTGATTATTTTATTCAATCATATCATTCCATAAAAGCATCTCAAACTGTTAATGTGTATTTGCTCTTCCAGGAAACTTATACTCTTTAATTCTCCCCCAGTCAGCCCTTCCTAATGCCCTTATTATCTATTTGTCCATACCATCTCTTTTCCATTTCAGCCTTAAATCACTTTGTGAAGTGCTTTGGAGCATTTTATTATATTTCAGCAATATAATTGTTTTAGCTCTTCATTTCCCTGTGTCTTTCAACCCATATTTTTCATTTCTCTCATTTGTGGGAACTATCTCATATCAACGTGCTCTTACATTCTTAAAAGGGCACTTCTTAAAGGCACTAGCTTGGCAACTCAACTACTTTCACCTTATAGGTAAAAACAATGACTGCAGATGCTGGAAACCAAAGTCTAGATTAGAGTGGCGCTGGAAAAGCACAGCAGGTCAGGCAGCATCCGAGGAGCAGTAAAATCGACGTTTCGGGCAAAAGCCCTTCATCAGGAATACAGGCAGAGAGCCTGAAGCGTGGAGAGATAAGCTAGTGGAGGGTGGGGAGAAAGTAGCATAGAGTACAATAGGTGAGTGGGGGAGAGGATGAAGGTGATAGGTCGGGGGCAGGGTGGAGTGGATAGGTAGAAAAGAAGATAGGCAGGTAGGACAAGTCATGGGGACAGTGCTGAGCTGGAAGTTTGGAACTAGGGTGAGGTGGGGGAAGGGGAAATGAGGAAACTGTTGAAGTCCAAATTGATGCCCTGGGGTTGAAGTGTTGTGAGGCGGAAGAGGAGGCGTTCTTCCTCCAGGCGTCTGGTGGTGAGGGAGCGGCGGTGAAGGAGACCCAGGACCGCCATGTCCTCAGCAAAGTGGGAGGGGGAGTTGAAATGTTGGGCCACATTGCAGTGTGGTTGATTGGTGCGGGTATCCCAGAGATGTTCCCTAAAGCGCTCTGCTAGGAGGCGTTCAGTCTCCCAATGTAGAGGAGACCGCATCGGGAGCAACGGATACAATAAATGATATTGGTGGATGTGCAGGTAAAACTTTGATGGATGTGGAAGGCTCCTTTAGGGCCTTGGATAGAGGTGAGGGAGGAGGTGTGGGCGCAGGTTTTGCAATTCCTGCGGTGGCAGGGGAAGGTGCCAGGATGGGAGGGTGGGTTGTAGGGGGGCATGGACCTGACCAGGTAGTCACGGAGGGAACGGTCTTTGCGGAAGGTGGAAAGGGGTGAGGAGGGAAATATATCCCTGGTGGTGGGGTCCGTTTGGAGGTGGTGGAAATGTCGGTGGATAATTTGGTTTATACGAAGGTTGGTAGTAGGGTAGAAGGTGAGCACCAGGGGCGTTCTGTCCTTGTTACAGTTGGAGGGGTGGGGTCTGAGGGCGGAGGTGCGGGATGTGGACAAGATGCGTTGGAGGGCATCTTTAACCCCATGGGAAGGGACATTGCAGTCTCTAAAAAAGGAGGCCATCTGGTATGTTCTGTGGTGGAACTGGTCCTCCTGGGAACAGATACAGTGGAGGTGGAGGAATTGGGAATACGGGATGGCATTTTTGCAGGAGGTAGAGTGGGAAGAGGTGTAATCCAGGTAGCTGTGGGAGTCGGTGGGTTTGTAAAAGATGTCGGTGTCAAGTCGGTCATCATTAATGGAGATGGAGAGGTCTAGGAAGGGGAGGGAGGTGTCAGAGATGGTCCAGGTAAATTTAAGGTCAGAGTGGAATGTGTTGGTGAAGTTGATGAATTGCTCAACCTCTTCGCGGGAGCATGAGGTGGCGCCAATGCAGTCATCAATGTAACAGAGGAAGAGGTGGGGAGTGGTGCCGGTGTAATTACAGAAGATCGACTGTTCTACGTAGCCAACAAAGAGACAGGCATAGCTGGGGCCCATACGGGTGCCCATGGCTACCCATTTGGTCTGGAGGAAGTGGGAGGATTCGAAGGAGAAATTGTTGAGGGTGAGGACCAGTTTGGCCAAATGAATGAGAGTGTCAGTGGAAGGGTATTGTTGGGGACGTCGGAAGAGGAAGAAACGTAGGGCTTGGAGGCCCTGGTCATGGCAGATGGAGGTGTAGAGGGTTTGGATATCCATGGTGAAAATGAGGCATCATGGGCCGGGGAAACGGAAGTCTTGGAGGAGGTGGAGGGCGTCTCGGACGTATGTGGGGAGCTCCTGGACTAGGGGGGATAGGACAGTGTCGAGGAAGGTAGAAATGAGTTCAGTGGGGCAAGAGCATGCTGAGACAATGGGTTGGTCAGGGTGGTCAGACTTGTGGATCTCGGTAGAACTGGGCAGTGCGGGGTTCCCGGATTATGAGGTTCAAAGCTCTGGGTGGGGGATCTCTTGAGGTGATGAGGTTCTGTATGGTCTGGGAGATGATGGTTTGGTGATGGGGGGTGGGGTCATGGTCGAGGGGGTGGTAGGAAGAGGTGTCCTCAAGTTGGCGTTTGGCTTCAGTGGTGTAGAGGTCAGTGCGCCAGACTACCACTGCACCCCCTTTATCTGCTGGCTTGATGGTGAGGTCGGGATTGGAGCAGAGGGATTGGAGGACTGCGCGTTGTGAGGGTGAGAGGTTGGAGTGGGGGAGGGGGAGTAGACAGGTTGAGGCAGTTAATGTCCCGGCGACAGCTGGAAATGAAGAACTTGAGGGTGGGTAATAGGCCACCGCGGGGTGTCCAGGTGGATGCATTGCATTGGAGGTGGGCGAAGGGGGTCCTCGGAAGGTGGGCGGGAGTCCTGATTGTGAAAGTAAGCTCGGAGGCGGAGTCGGCTGAAGAATTGTTCGATGTCACGGCGTGTATTAAATTCATTGATGTGTGGACGGAGGGGAATGAAGGTAAGTCCTTTTGCTGAGGACTGATCGTTCATCCTCAGTGAGGAGGAGGTCAGGGGGGATGGTGAAAACTCGGCAGGGCTGGGAGCTCGGATCTGGTGTGGGTGTGGAGCTGAGAGGGGGGGTGGGGCCGGTAACTGGAGTGGGTGTGGTGGTGGGGGTAATGGGGCTCGAGTCATGAGCAGGGATAGTGTTCCCCTCAGGGTTCTCGGGGGTGGGGATGGTGACAGTGGAATCTGTGGGGGGCATGTCAGCAGAATGCAGGTGAGTGGCGTTGGGGGTTGAAGTGGTTGCAAACACGGCAGTCGGGGGGCGCGGAAGTCACTGAGCGTGTGACATCAGTGATGATGTGAGGGGCGGAAGTGATGTCACGTGTGGTGCCTAAGGAATTGTCAGGGGCAGAAATGGCTGTGGGAGTGGCCATGATAGGGGCAAAAATGACATCAACACTCAGCCTGGGGTTGGTGGCTGCACGGCTAATGGCGTCTGAGCAGTTCCAGAGGCTGGGGGAATCTGCTGGAATATTTGAGAAGCGCTGGTTACAGAGATGGGTAGATAAAAGTTTGTTGTACCTGCAGTTTTTGATGTTTGAGATGGAGTTGAAATACTGTTTGTTGAGAGTATGAATTCTCTTGAGGATATAGTAAAGGAGGAGTCCTTTGCAATTCTGAGAGAGTGTGGCCCTCAGCTGAGGCAGGGCTGACTGTAGAGAGGTTAGGTGCCCGGCACATTGCTGCGAGCGTGGAGCGGAGGATCTTGAAGGAGCTGGTGTTTTTGAATCTGTAGTCTGTACTGTTTGTCCTGTTCGAATCCGAACTCTGCTGGTTTAAAAGTGGTCCGGAGTCCATGTGGGATGAGTTGGTTACAGAGGCAGGCACTGAGGAAGCAAACATGGCTGTGGTAATGAGTTTGTTTCAGGACATGGTTGAAGAGCTTCAGGGCAGAGGAAATGACCTGGGAGTTGCAGTGGGAGAGGGACCCCCTGAGATTATTGTAGAGAGAGGAGAAAAACTTCTTCAAGGCAGGTATCCTTGCAAGAGGATTCACAGTAGGGTTAAAATCAACTAGGTAAAAACAATGACTGCAGATGCTGGAAACCAGAATCTACATTGGGGAGACTGGCGCTTTAGGGAACATCTCTGGGACACCCACACCAATCAACCACACCGCCCTGTGGCCCAACATTTCAACTCCCCCTCCCACTCTGCCGAGGACATGGAGGTTTTGGGCCTCCTTTACAGCCGCTCCCTCACCACCAGACGCCTGGAGGAAGAGCGCCTCATCTTCTGCCTCGGAACACTTCAACAGTTTCCTCATTTCCCCTTCCCCCACCTCACACCAGTTCCAAACTTCCAGATCAGCACTGTCTCCATGACTTGTCCTACCTGCCTATCTTCTTTTCCACCTATCCACTCCACCCTCTATCCCCCCCGACCTATCACCTTCATCTCCTCCATCTCCTCCCCCCTCACCTATTGTACTCTATGCTACTTTCTCCCCATCCCCACCCTCCTCTCACTTATCTCTCCACCCTTCAGGCTCTCTGCCTGTATTCCTGATGAAGGGCTTTTGCCTGAAACATCGATTTTACTGCTCCCCGGATGCTGCCTGAACTGCTGTGCTTTTCCAGCACCTCTCTAATCTAGACTCTACTTTCACCTTTTACCTGATCAACCTCAATTAATCAACTGAACTATTTGACACCAATCATCAGGTAAAATGAAACCACAATAACATTTTTATCATAAAGATACAAGGAATTTTGATAATGTTGTAATGCCGCCTATTTGAATTACATTATATTCCTGGAACTTCAGTCAATAATTTCTGTTATAGCATGATTCAACAGTTGTTAAATGTTATGCAATTAACATATAGCAAAGAATCACAGACTAAAGCACCTATAAAACATCACATAACTCATCATGTCTGTACACTCGTACTTTAGTTATAAATGTGTTCAGTCCTAGCATTATTAAAACAAAATAAACCTGTACCAATACAGTCCAATAAATATTCAGGAATTCCTGACTAGTACTTTGGCGAATGAAGATTCATAAAATCCCTTCAGTGTAGAAGTAGACAGATTGACTAAGCAAGTCCATACTGACCCTCCAAAGATCATCTACCCGGATACCTCCACCCCTGTAACCCTGCACATCCCTGGACACTATGGTGAATTTAGCATGGCCATTCCACTTAACATGTACATCTTTGGACTGTGGCAGGAAACTCATGATGAGAATGTGAAAATTCCACATAGACAGTCGCCTGGGGATGTAATCCAATCCGGGGGTTTAATTAAACCGGGTTCTTGGTGCTGTGAGGCACTAGTGCTAAACACTGAGGCACCAAACTGCCCATTTGTTATTTAACAAGTGAGTCCTAAAAATGTGTAGGGGCAGTGTAAAAGTTACTTCGTCTTTATGTACAAGTGTATATTGGAGATCCACTCACACCAGTACTATTCTTCCTTTTGATCTAGACTCACTTGAATTGTAGCTGCATTCAGACTTCCAACAATGAGGACTATGCTCGTCCTGGACATTGCAAAGTCAGCTGTACCCACTTGCTTTTTTCAATGGTTGTTAGCATTGCTTTTGTTGGATTCATAGCCTCACTTACCCACAATCCTCTCTACATGACAGTGCTCCGGTAAGTACTTGGAATTCAAAGTTTGTGAGAAGATTTGTAGCTCGGGTGCTCATTGTTGTGGTTCTGTTCACCGAGATGGGAATTTGTGTTGCAGACGTTTCATCCCCTGTCTAGGTGACATCCTCAGTGCTTGGGAGACTCCTGTGAAGCGCTTCTGTGATGTTTCCTCCGGCATTTATAGTGGTTTGTCTCTGCCGCTTCCGGTTGTCAGTTCCAGCTGTCCGCTGCAGTGGCCGGTATATTGGGTCCAGGTCGATGTGCTTATTGAATGAATCTGTGGATGAGTGCCATGCCTCTAGGAATTCCCTGGCTGTTCTCTGTTTGGCTTGTCCTATAATAATAATGTTGTTCCAGTCAAACTCATGTTGCTTGTCATCTGCGTGTGTGACTACTAAGGATAGCTGGTCATGTCGTTTCGTGGCTAGTTGGTGTTCATGGATGCGGATCGTTAGCTGTCTTCCTGTTTGTCCTATGTAGTGTTTTGTGCAGTCCTTGCATGGGATTTTGTACACTACATTGGTTTTGCTCATGTTGGGTATCGGGTCCTTAGTTCTGGTGAGTTGTTGTCTGAGAGTAGCTATTGGTTTGTGTGCTATTGTGCATCATCCGCAAACTTGCTCACCCAACCTTCTAACCCCTCCTCCAGGTCATTTATAAAAATGACAAACAGCAATGGTCGCAAAACAGATCCTTGCGGAACACCACTAGTAACTGCACTCCAAGATGAACCTTTGCCATCAACTACTACCCTCTGTCTTCTTCCAGCCAGCCAACTCCTAATCCAAACCTCCAACTCACCCTCAATGCCATACCTCTGTATTTTTTGCAGTAGTCTACCATGGGGAACCTTGTCAAACGCCTTACTAAAATCCATAACACCACATCTACCGCTTTCCCCTCGTCCACCTCCTTAGTCACCTTCTCAAAGAATTCAATAGGGTTTGTGAGGCACGACCTGCCCTTCACAAAACCATGCTGACTATCCTTGATCACATTATTCCTATCCAGATGTTCATAAATCCTATCCCTTACAATTCTCTCTAAGACTTTGCCCAAAACAGAAGTGAGACTCACCGGCCTATAGTTACTAGGGTTATCCCTACTCCCCTTCTTGAACAAGGGAACCACATTTGCTAGCCTCCAATCTTCTGGCACTACTCCTGTAGACGAGGACATAAAAATCAAGGCCAATGGCTCTGCAATCTCCTCCCTTGCTTCCCAGAGAATCCTAGGATAAATGCCATCAGGCCCAGGGGACTTATCTATTTTCACCCTTTCCAGAATTTCCAACACCTCTTCTCTACATACCTCAAAGCCATCCATTCTACTTCTCATTTTCATCTTAAATGTACAACCATTACAATCATGAAAGTCTACCTCCTATCCATGGACTCCATCTACACTTATCATTGCTGTGGAAAGGCTGCCAACATCAACAAAGACCCCTCCCACTCTTCCAACCTCTTTCATCAGGCAGAAGATAGAGAAGCTTGAACATTCCATTCCATATATACCATAGAATCCCTGTGGAAACAGCCCAACAAGTCCACACCGACCCTCTGAAGAGAATCCCATCCAGACCTATACTCTATCCCTATAACCCTGCATATGAGTAATTTGCTTTGGCCTTTCCAGCTAATTTGCAAACCTTTGAACTGTGGGAGGAAACTGGAGCACCCGGCATGGGGAGAATGTGCAAACTTCACACAGATGTCCACAGCTGCAATTTAGCTGCCACTGTCAGGCAGCAATGCTAACCACTCAGGATTGTAGTGTGCTAGACTAGTGTGGTGTTTTTTTTTAGCACTGTTAATAGACTGTTGAAGGGACCTGTCTAATTTGAAATCTAATGGTGATCTTGCTTTTGTGCAGCTGTAACTTTTTATGCCTCATTCTTTCTAACCTCCATACGATCTGTATGTCCTCGTATGTTATGATCTGCTTGTACTGCATGCAAAACAGGACTTTTCACTGTATTAAGATACATATGACAACAGTAAAGCAAATCAAACAAATCAAATCAAATCACAGATTCTAGACTCTCGCTCAAGAGGAAACAACTTCTCCGCATCTACCCCGTCAAGTTCCACAAGAATTTTATGGCTTCCTCACATTCTTCCAAACTCCAATGAGTATAGGCCCAACCTACTCAACATTTCCTCTTAAGATAGTCCTTCCACTGTCATATTACCTGAGCGAACCTTCTCTAGACTGCCTCCAATGGCAGTAGACGTTTGGTTAAATAGAATCATAGAATCCCTACAGTGCAGATGGAGGCCATTCAGCTGATCAAGTCTGCACCAACCATGGACTGCATCAGTTTAAGAAAATGGTTATCGCAGCCTTCTCAAAACAAATCTGAATGAGCATCACCATTAATGTTCACATCTTACTGAATACTGTGGACAAGTACCATCTAGTATGATTGTGCCCACAAAATCTACTAAAGTCCGAGGTTTGAATTAGCAATCCTTAATTCAAGGTGATTTGAGATTCCCAGAGCATAGAGGTAAAAACTCTCAGCCAAATGTTCCTAATCACTCTCCACCAACCTTGGTGCAATAATCTGTCTATGAAAATCAGCTTAGGATCTGACAGCAGAGTGAAGATCCAAAATTAATAATCAAATATTTATTTTTATTTCATATGGCAAATTTGAGCTGTTGATCCCCAGCAAGGTGGCATACCTGTGGTAATTTGAATTCACTGGAAAAAAAAGGGAGAGGAGGCTTAATACCAATGGTGAAAGTGACCCCACAGTTTTTCTCCCTACCTGATGTGACTTGTGGATTAGTGACTGTCACATGATGATTTCAGTGTTATATTCAGAAAGTATGGATACTCACAAGAAATTATTAATGTGACATTTTTCCCCATCTCCTACTGTTGCTGTGATAGTAACTCCCTGATGAGGTTTTATTCATCAGTTTCCTGTGAATGCTGGATGACATAAATTTTGATTGCATTGTTGTTCTTATTAACTGTGTTCTGTCACTTTTAAACTAACCATTCCATTGAGTAAGATAGAAAATGTAGGGTTAATAGTGGTCAATTCTGGTGCAAACTCTTCAGGAGAATTCACCAATGTTATCAAAATATTAACATGTCAATTCCTGGTTGATATCACTGACCAGCAGTAAATACAGACGATGACTTCTTATCCTGTCAACTTGACCAGTTTGTTCAGCTGAATGAAAGTAGTCAAGAGTCCAATTTCTCTTCATTTTACTCTAAGGTTTAATCTCTACCAATTGAAAATTTTCTTTAATACATCAGTAAAAAGATCCTTGGCATATAGGTACCACTAGCAATTTCCCAGTGAAGTTGCAGATATAAGTTTATTAGTTTATTCTTGAACTCTTGCAGTAGTTGTGTAGCTTGAGTGATCATATTTCATATCCATCGGTAGTGAGGTACACTTTATTGAATGTGTTCATACATAGATTTTGATCACAATAATCTGCAGATTATTTGTGCAATGTCCCATGGGGAAAAGGTCAAAGTTGTCAACTCCAGTCGGATCAAGTTATCGCGTGATCTCCTGTGTGCAATTCATTCACTCTGAGAATTGATACCCAACATCTCTTCTCCAAAAGTCAAATTGAAATGTGACTTAAAAGTCCACAAGCTTCAATACTCCAAAAAGTGGGGTTTTCATAACGCGTGCTAGGGGTTCTCTTTTCTGGGAACATGGTAGTCTTAGAAGCTGTTGAGAGTCGACCAGAGTGAACCATGACAAGAACAACCCCACATTCATTTTCTTTAAAATTGTTTATATAAGTCTGCCGAGTTTATTCGTTCATTTTGGAACACTCCAGGAAATTCTAAGTGGGTTCTTGCATTTGGAACAGAATCGCAGGTGATTCTAGTTTCCATGGTCTTAGAGTAGCAAGGATCAATTGAATAGACGTATGCAATGGTTAGACACATGTGAAACGATTTGACAGATAAATTTAACTGAACATCAATGTTAAGATGACACAGCTTTTCTAACTGGTCTGAGGGAAAAAGAATCAATTTTATAGAGCAAATCTTAATGCTGAGAAAATGTTTCCTTTGCATTAATGGGAAGTGTGACAGTGGAAAATATTCCAGTGAATGTGAGGAGAATATGAAAAGTGAATAGAACCGTGGGCACAATGCTGCCAATTTGCTCAGACTGATCCTTACTTCAAGGAAGATAACTGTCCTACATGTTTGCTCATACAATCAAAACTACAGTAAAGAATTCTTGGTTTCTTCTTTTTCCACAGTGTGGTGAGACAAGATGAAAAATCTTTTGCAATTGGGATTCAGTTTTTGATAATGAGGCTATTGGGTGAGTACAAGTCAGTAGGGAATACAAACCATTGAGAAATGCATTACATTCTGAAGGTGGAACAGATACCTTTTCACTTCCATTTGAAATAACAGTAGCTTGTAATCAGGCAGTGTTTAGAGCCCTGGCTTCACTTCAACAAATTGTATTCTCATATTTCATTGAGGGGAGCAACACCATATATTGCTGATTTTCAAATAAATTAATTAATTTTGACACAGAAACAAGCATGATAATAGATTACAAAATTGCCCATTTCAGTTTTACTGGCTGGAATTAGGCTTGGAATAAAATTCAACATGTGTTTGATCTCAGTAGCTAGTTATTCCAGTACCTTTCCTCTTGTTCCACAATGTGAATAGGTTTGAGAATGTATGTGTGCGATGGTACAAGGGTATGGGTATGAAATGCAGGATTTTTCCAATTTGCTTTTCTTCTTCTCACAGCATGGTTACCAGCTCCTGCTGTGTTTGGTGCTGTCATCGATTCAACTTGCATTAGGTGGAATAAGACATGCACTGGAAAGAGTGCAGCGTGTGCTTACTATGATAACACTTTACTGAGGAATAGGTAAGTTGTCATTCCACCTTCAGTCACAACAATTGTTTCAATATTTCTTTTAAAAATGTGGTATTTACAACTTCCCATCCAAACATGGACAGTCCTTTATTCCTTTTTATGAGGATAATTTAATACAGGCATGATAAAAACATAGAGACAGAGTTCTCCAAATAATTTCTCATTTGCTCCATATACTGTAGTGTTAATCAGACCCAAAAACTTTACTGAGACTAGTTGTAGCATGAAACATGCATAAGCCCTACTGAGATCAAAGAACAGTATTGTACATGATCAGGTCCTCCAAGCCACCAAGCCTGTACTAAAGCATGATGCCCTTTTAAAGTAAAAACCTTTCACCTCTATGATCCATATCTCTCTATTCCTTACCTATTCATGTATCTGTCAAGGTGCGTCTTAAATGTTGCTATTGTGTCTGCTTATAGCAACTCCTCTGGCAGCAGACTCCAGGCACCCCTGTAAAAAAATAAACTATTTGTCACACCTCCTTTAAAACTTTCCCCCTTTTACCTTAGATCTATGTTACCCTGGAAAAGCGACACTATCCATCCTATCCGCACCTCTCATAATTTTATATCAGGTCGTTCTTCAGCTCTGACACTCTAGCAAAAACAGTCTATGTTGGAGCATTAGAGGCTGAGCAGTGACATGAGGGGCATGGATAGGGTAAATAGACAAAGTCTCTTCCCTGGGGTGGGGGAATTCCAGAACTAGAGGGCATAGGTTTAGGGTGAGAGGGGAAAGATATAAAAGAGACTTGAGGGGCAACTATTTCGTGCAGAAGGTGGTACGTGTATGGAATGAGTTGCCAGAGGAAGTGGTGGAGGCTAGTGTGATTGCAACATTTATAAAACATCTGGATGGGTATATGAATAGGAAGGGTTTGGAGGGATATGGGCCAGATGCTGGCAGGTGGGACTAGATTGGATTGGGATAACTGGTTGGCATGGATGAGTTGGACAGAAGGGTCTATTTCCATGCTGTACATCTCTATAACTCTCCTTGTAGCTAATGCAATCCAATCCAGGTAACATCCTGGCAAACCTCTTTTGCACACTCTTCATAGCTTCCACATCCTTCCTATATTGCGGTGACCAGAACTGCACACAGTACTCCAAATGTGAGCTAATTAAAGTCTTATACAGTTGCAACATGACTCTCCAATGTTTATCGTCAATGCCCTAACTGAGGAAGGCATGCATACCATAAGCCTATCTTTACCACCCTATCCACATATATTGCCACTTTGAGGGAGCTATGGACTTGCACCCCTTCTGTATATCAATGCTCCAAATGTACTGCTAATTACAGGGTACTTTCCTCTTATAATGGACCTCTCAATGCATCATCTCACACTTGCCCGGATTAAATTCCATCTGCCATTTCTCCGCCCAACTTTCCAACTGATTTATGTCTTGCCACATCAGTTGATATCCCTCCTCACTATCCAATTTGTCAACCAATTTGTCTCATTTGCAAATTTACTAATCAGGCAGACGTTTTCATCCAAATCATTTTTATATACTGCAAACTTTACTTGCGGATCATCAGACCTTCAGTGTGGAAAAACACTTCTCCATAACCTCCATCTCTCTTCAATGACCAAGTTAATTTTGTGTCCAACTTGCCAAATCATTGTGGATTCCACGTAATTTAATCTTCTGGTCCAGCCTACCACAAGGGAGCTTGTCAAATGTTTTAGTAAAGTGCATGTAGACATCATCGTCCATTTCCTTACCTGCTTCTACATCACTTCTTCAAAAAACTTGAATCATCTTTGTGAAGCAAGACTTCCGTTGCCTAAAGCCATGCTGACCAAGTCTAATAAGACCAATCTTTTCCTAATACGAGTAAATCCTTTCCCTAAAACTCTTAGCCAATAATTTGCCTCCCACTGATGTAAGGTTCACCAGACTATAATTTCCTGGAATTATTCCTGTTTATCTTCTTAAACAAAGGAACAACTTTGGCTTTTCTGGGACCTTGCCCTTTGCTAAAGAGAATACAAAGATCTCTGTCAAGGCATTCCTTTGCCTCTTTGAGTATCATGGGATAGATCCCATCAGGTCCGAGGAACTTAACTTCTATAATGTTTTCAAGACACTCAACACCTCCTCATTCATGACATTGACATGCCCCTAAACATATCATCATCCTTGTCTCTCTCCTTAGTGAATATCAATGTGAAGATCTCACCCACCTCTCTGGCTCCATGCATAAATTCCCACCTCTGTCGTAGAGTCATACAGCACAGAATAACACCTTTTCATCCATGCCCTCCAAGTTTACCAAACTAAACTAGTCACACTTGCCTGCTTTTAGCCGATATCCCTCCAAATGTTTCCTGTACATGTACCTATCCAAATGTCTTTTAAATGTTGTAACTGTACCTGCATCCATCACTTCCTTTGACAGTTCATTCCAAATACAAACTATCCTCTGTGACAGGTCCCTTTTATATCTTCCTCCGCTCACTAGGTGTTTCTAAAAATGTTCTTTCATTTTGAATCTAATGTTTTCATTTAGCCTAAAATGTCTCAATATTAATTCAAACCTGTTAAGATGCATCAGCTGGCAATTTATAATCTCAAAGAATCTTCATTTGTCAAATGTATTCATGAGCGTCAGTTTCTCCTCTCAGCTGACATGCTGACACGGCAGCTTCACTTATATTTTAAGACAGTCTTATCTCTGATTAGATAATCCTTCAATTTTCTAAACTCTCAGGATTGAGTTATATTATGGTCACCTGTTGATCAAAAGTCTCCCACTGATTTGATGTTGAACATAAACCATTTATACATTACATTAACAGGGTTCAAAGTGTGCCTTCATAGCTTTCAAATTCTCTCCTATCTGCTTTACTGCTCTTCAGTAGGCTCCTCCAGCACTAATAGCAGTGTTGTTATTAAATTTCACTCAGTCGTTTTATTTAATTAAAATCGCAGAGGTTTATAAGCATGGAAACAGACACTTTGGTCCAACGGGTCCATGCTGCCTAGTTCTCACAATTAATCTAGTCCCATTTTCCCATTTGATCCATATCCCTCCATACCTATCTCATCCATGTACCTATCTAAATGTTTCTTAAATGATAAAGTTGTACTCACCTCCCTCACTACATTTGGCAGCCCAGTCCAGACACTCACCACTCTTTATGTGAAACAATTACCCCTCTGGACCCCTTTGTATCTCACCTTAAACCTACGTCCTCTAATTTTACACTCCCCTACCATGTGGAGAAGCTGTTGGTTATGTACCTTATCTATGTCTCTTATGACTTTTTGGATCTCTAAGGTTACCCTCCATTTTCTACGTTCCAGGAGAACTAAGTTGTATCAATTTGATATTTATTTATATTTATATTTAAATTTATAATATAAAACTTACATAACTATTTCATAGTATTACCACTGAGAATGGAAACAATTCCAATTCTGTTTTCATGTTAAATTGAAGTGGGCCAAATGGTCTACTTCTACTTTTGTTTTCCATTTTTTCTATATTCATATACTCCTTCATTTCCACAGCAGCAGCCATTTTGACGCACCTGGATAATTACTATCACCCCGATGGTTCTTATAAATTGCTTCTGTGTTAGGCCACTTTTGGAATTCAATTCTGTTCTCCTTCTTATTGGCAGGATGTTCTGAAACTTGAAATGGTTCAGAAAAGATTTATAAGGATGTTGCAGGGTTGGAGGGTTTGAGCTACAGGGAGAAGCTTAACAGGCTGGGCTGTTTTCCCTGGAGCGTGGGAGGCTGAACGGTAACCTTAGAGGTTTATAAATTCATAAGAGGCATGGATAGGGTAAAGAGACAGGGTCATTTCCCTGGTGTGGGGGGATCCAGAACAGTTCCAGGTTTAGGGTGAGACTGGAAAGATATAAAGGGGCAACATTTTCACGCAGAGGGTGCTACGTGTATGGAATGAGCTGCCAGAGGAAGTGGTGGAGGCTGGTACAATTACAGCATTTAAAAGGCATCTGGATGGGTATATGAATAGGAAGTGTTTAGAGATGTATGGGCCAAGTGCTGGCAATTGGAACTAGATATCTATGCCGACCAGATATCCTAAATATGAGTTGAACCAAAGGGTCTGTTTCCATGCTGTACATCTCTTTGACTATCTCTGTCCAAACTACTTGTAAATTTAATCCACTTACTGCATTTGGAAGTGTGTATTGTACATAAAGGTCTGTACTATTTCTGTTTCCCTTAGTCTGAGCTTGAACTGCACTTATACAAAAACCTCAGTTTGACTAGTTCATTTCGCAAATATTAATAAATAAAAATCATTCATCCTATCTAATGATTATCCCATGTTAATCCAACTATTGCCTTATTTGTACTTAAGTATGAAGAAATTGGGTATCAAATACCTAAAATTGAGTGGAATTTGGAAAGCAGTCTACAACTGTTTTGGTGCAGAATGGAAGATGCAAAACTGACTCTCAACAGCATCTTCATTGGTGGATGGTTATAGGATTACAACCGCACATCTTGCATTTTGGAAAGTCAAATCAAGGTCGGAGTTTCATGGTGAATGGTAGGGCCTTAAGGAGTGTAGCGGAACAGAGGGATTTTCAGAGGTTTACAGTTTTCTGAAAGTGGAGTCACAAGTAGACAGGACAATGAAGAGTGCATTTGGCACACTGGCCTTCATCAGTCACAGCTTTGAATACAGAAGTTGGAAGTTATGTTGTATAGGATGTTGGTGAGGCTGCACGTGGAGTATTGTGGTCAGTTTTGGTCACCTTGCTATAGGAAGAATGTTATTAAACTGGAAAGAGTGCAAAATAAATTTACAAGGAATTTGCCTAGATTCAATGGTCTGAATTTTAAGGAGAGATTGGACAAGCCAGGACTTTTTACTTTCGTGTGTAGGAGACTGAGGGGGGAATCTTATAGAGGTGTGTAAGATCATCAGAGGCATGGAAGGAATGAATGCACTCTGTCTTTTCTCCAGGGTTAGGGAATGGAGGACTAGAAGGCATCACTTTCAGGTTAGAGGGGTAAAAATAAAAGGGAACCTGAAGGACAACTTTTTTTACACAGTGTGGAATGTATATGGAATGAGCTGTCAATATAAGTTGTTGAGGCAGGTACATTGACAACATTTAAGAAGTATTTGGATAAATACATGGATAGGAAAGGATTAGAAGGATATGAGCCAAGTGCAAGGAAATGGGATTAGCGTGGACGGATATTTTGGTTGGCATGGACCATTTTGGGAGAAAGTGAGGACTGCAGGGTCAGTGACAAGGTGGGCTTTCCTGAGCCTGCGCAGAAAGTAGAGACATTGCTGGGCTTTCTTGGCTATGAGCTGGCGTTGAGGGTCCAGGTGAGATTCTCCACTAGGTGTGTGCCAAGAAATTTAGTGCTCTTCACAATCTCTACAGGGGAGCAGTTGATGTCCAGTGGAGAGTGGTTGCTCCATGCCCTCCTGAAGTCAAGAACCATCTTTTTTGTCTTGTGCACGTTCAGAGACAGGTTGTTGGCTCTGCAGTCGTCTATTAACTGCTGCACCTCCTCTCTGTATGCTGACCCATACAGCCGTATCATCAGCGAACTTGATGCTGTGATTCGAACTGTGCATTGCTGCACAGTCGTGTGTCAGCAGGGTGAACAGCAGTGGACTGAGCACACAGGCCTGGGGGGCCCCGTGATCTCTGTCATGGTGTTGGAGATGCTGTTCCTAGTCCAGACTAACTGAGGTCTCCCAGCCAGGAAGTCCAGGATCCAGTTACACAGGGAGGTATGTAGGCCCAGCAGACTCAGCTTTCCAATCAGATGCTGAGGAATGATGGTGTTAAATGCAGAACTGAAGTCTATGAGCAATAGCCTGAGGTAGGTGTCCTTCTCCAGGTGGGCTAGGGCCAGATGGAGGGTTGTGGAAATGACATCTGTTTAGCGGTTGGGTTGACTTGCGAACTGCAGGGTGTCCAGTGAAGGGGGCAGCAGGGTCTTAATATCTGCATCACGAGCATTGTTGAAGCCTACATGGTGATGGGTGTAAGCGCAAAAGGGGATAGTCATTAAGACAGGACACTGAAGACTTCTTCAGCACAAGCACGTTGGAACAATGGCACAGCAAAGGAGATGTTGAAGATGTCCTTGAGAACATCTGCCAGTACGTCTGAGCACCCTGCCCGGGATGTTATCTGGCCCAGCAGCCTTACGTGGGTTAACTCTGCATAGGATGAGAGATAAATAGGAGATGGGGGAAGATGGGTGGGGGTGATGGTGATAGGTTGGAGTGGAGGGTGGAGTGGATAGGTGAGAAGGAAGATGGACAGGTAAGACAGTTCAAGAGGGTGGTGCTGAGTTGGAGTGTTGGATCTGGGGTTAGGTGGGGAGAGGAGAGGTGCGGGAACTGGTGAAGTTGCGTTGATGCCCTGTGTTTGGTGGATCCCAAAGTGGAAGATGAGGCATTCATCCTCCTGGCATTGGGTGTGTTGGGTTTGGCTGTGGAGGAGGCCCAGGATTACATGTCCTTTGCAGAGTGGGAGGGAGAGTTGAAGTGTTCAGCCACAGGGTGATGGGATTGTTTGGCATAAGTGTCCCAGAAATGTTCCCTGAAACAGTCCGTGAGTTGGCATCCTGTCTCCCCAGTGTGGAGGAGAACACTTTGAGAGCAGCAGACACTGTCGATGAGATGTTTGGCTTTGTAGGATTGGATGTACTCTTTGGGGCCTTGGATGGAGTTGAGGGGGGAGATGTGGGCGCAGGCTTTATACCTCTTGCGGCAGCAAGGGAAGGTGCCGGAATGGGTGGTGTGGACAGAACAAGGGGAGTCTCAGAGGGAATGGTCTCTGCAGAATGCCGAAAGGGGTGGAAATGTGACAGAAATGCGACGGAGAATTCTGCTCTGGATTCGAAATGTAACGCTAATCACATATCACTGTTAATTATTCTAACAAGCCCTGTATTGTCCCATAATGAGCTTTTTTTGTTTTCCTATGAAGGTAGATCATATAAAAATGACATTCTATTAACTATTTTAATGTTCGGCAGGTACCTGGGTCTACAACTTGGCTATAATGCCCTTGGAACATTGCTTTTACTGATTGCTGGTTGGAAAGCAAAGACGTTCAGTGCACGTAAGATTGCTGTACAGAACACAACGGCAGTATGAAGATTCTCCAGTTGATATAATGGGAACTGACATTACTTCACAATTGACCAACCTACAAATTATTTTTGTATCTGAATCATTTACTTAACAATACTTTGAATTATAGTGTTGATTTATTTCAGAGTTAAAATCACTATACTTATTTGACAATGAGAAAAAATTGAGCAATATCAAGAACCCTCAGTAACAACAACTTGCATTTATAACACACCTTTAATGCAGTTAAACATCCCAAGACAGGGACTATACAAAGAAAATTTGACATCGAACCACGTAAATAGCTATTAGATCAAAACCTTGTCTCAAAGAATATGAATGAGCATCTTTAAAAGAGAGAGAGAGAGAGCGCGAGAGAGAGAGAGAGAGAGCGCGAGAGAGAGAGAGAGAGAGCGCGAGAGAGAGAGAGACAGACAGACAAAAAACAGATAACAGATGAGAGAAAGAGACAGACAGATGAGTGCGAGAGAGACTAGATAGACAGATGGAAGCGAGAGAGAGAGGGAGAGAAACAGGTGGAAGAGACAGACAAAACAGATAGGTGAGAGAAACAGACAGACAGACAAACGAGTGAGAGACCAATGAGCGAGAAAAACACACAGACAGAAGAGAGGTAAAGAGATGGAGGGGGTCAGGGAGCAAATTCTAGAATTCATCATGTCTGTTGAAAGCACAACTGCTGTTTATGGAGTGATAAAAGTTGGGATTGATCAGGCAGGCCACAATTGGAAGTACTGTTAAAGAAATTACCATGTTGGAGGAGGTTACAATAAATAAGGAGGACCATGGTTTGAAATCAAGAACAGAAACTCTGCTGGAGCAGACCTTTACTTTCAGTGGGATGTTATTCATGCCCCCCCCCTACACATTAGCAGCACAGAGGTGGAACAAGTGGACAGTGTCAAGCTCCTAGGAGTGATCATCCACAACAAAGCTTTCTTGGACTCTTCATGTGGACGCATTGTTAAAAAGGCCCAACAACATCTCTTCTTTCTCAGGCAGCTGAGGAAATTTGGCATGACAGCAAATACCCTTGCCAACTTTTGTAGGTGCGCCATTGAGAGCATTCTGTCTGGATATATCACTACCTGGTATGGCAACTGTACCCATTCAAGATCGGAGACTGTTACAGAGAGTGATGAACTCAGCCCGGACAATCACAAAGGTCAATCTATAGATTCAAGGAAAGGCCGCCAACATTCTCAAAGATCCATCCATCCTGGCAATGCAATGTTTTTCTACAACCTCTACCATCGGGGAGAACGTACAGAAGCCTGAACACATGCACCATCTGGTTTCAAAAAGGTTTCTACCCTACTGTCGGACTCAAACTCTTAACATTCGCCTGTAGCTGTGTTTTTGTTTTTGCTGCTGTTTACTTATTATTTACTTACCTATGCTACTTAACTATGTGATCTGTCTGTATTGCTCGCAAGACAAAGCATTTCACTGTGCCTCGGTACACGTGATAATAAATTCAATTTAGTGTTACAACACATGGATAGTAAGCTAAAGTAAATCAACCTCTCAGTCACTGGATTTACAACACAATGAAGTTTAAACATTCAATTACCCTCAAAATTGTCTAATTGTTCCTACCCAGATTTTATGAATAATAGATCTTTTGATACCTTTGTAGGAGCGTAGCCATCAACTGGGGATAAAAACTTATGGAGGCAGACGGCCTCAATGCACAAACTCAATTATTCATTTAATCTTTGGCTCAGATCAGAAGAAAGATCAGTGACACACTAACTTGTACAATAAAAAGTAGTATTTTATACTATTCTGTATGACAATGATCAGATACAACATATTACAGCCCTTCTCTCCTAATCCATATAACCAATCTTGTGAAACACCTAATTAATGATGGGCATCCCAGGTTCCGATAATCTCATGGTGTTTAGCAGGCAGTGTAATCTCCAGGCCTTGAGAACTTTGTATGAACCCTATTCATTCACATTCCAAAGTTAATTGCGACCCTCCTTCGGGCTGCTCAGGCTGGCCAATCTACAGGGACAGAACTAATTCTGTAATTCATTGTATTTTATTTGATCAAATTCAACTATTCCTCTTATATTTTCCACTGTTCTGATTATATATAGAAAAAAATCAAAATAAGTTAGTTTTAATTTATTTGCTATAAGATTAGTATAAAGTTAGTTATATAGTGTAAAATTATACAGCTACTCTTACTGTCAGGACTTTGTAATTTATTGGCCATGAACAATCTATTTCGAAGTTATTTCCTAAAGCTAGTTAACTTCACATCTAGGTCTAAATGATTTTTCTTTCATACTTGTATTATGCGTTGCTTATATGCATCTATTTTATGTTACAAATTACCCGTGTGGTTCAAAACAATCTTTAACTAGAACCTTTTTTAATATTGAGCAACTTTAAAAAGATGTCGTTAATATACCCACCTCGACCTTTTCTGCTGGCAGCTCATTCCATATGTGGACCACCCTCTGTAAAAATGTTGCCCTCAGATTCCCTTTAATTCTTACCCCTCTGATGTTAAACTGATGCCCTCTAGTCCTCGATTCCCCAACTCTGGGAAAAAGACTGAGTGCATTCACCCTATCCAGGCCTCTCATGATCTTATTCACTTCTATAAGTTGAGTCTCCTATGCTCTGAGGAAAAAGGTCCTAGTTTGTCCAATCTCTCCTTATAACTCAGACCATTGAGTTTTGGCGGCATCCTTGTAATATTTTTCTGCATCCTTCCAATAACGAGATGACCACAATTGAACACAATACCCCAAGTGAGGCTTCACCAATGTCCTGTACAACTGCAACATAACTTCTCAACGTCTATACTCAGTGCCCTGACTGATGAAGACCAGTGTGCCAAACGCCTTCTTCACTGCCCTGTCTACCTGTGATTCCACTT